>NC_139023.1:161543773-162743773 GCF_964662115.1 Mustela nivalis | reverse complement strand
AATGGGGACATTTTGGCCAATTTGGATAAATTTGACTACAACGATGCTTCCTTCCTAAAAAATTCCACTTATGAACAGTTGCAGCGCATCTTCCTCTATCCAAAACTAGTCTATCTTTGCTTAAAAATTAGGTGAATACCTTATCTGAAGCAGTTACCTTGCATGGAGATATTGATTTTCCTCAAGACCCACCCTCACCTTCATTGCCTAAAGGACATGTGATAAGTACTCGTGGTTATTGAAAAAACTAAAAGAATTGTAAGATCATACTAATTCATATAAAAATAAACCAGAGGAATATGTCTAGAAATAAATGCTAGATCAGAAAAGAGGAAACACAATATAAGATTGGGTAAAATTTATTGATATGAGTATACTTAATGGAGATTCTGAATTTCATGCATTAGCTGGAACACTGAAAATTGTTCTAACAGTATGCTTGGTAGATTGACTGTAATCTGAAATCAGTGGAACTACAGTAAAAGAAGAAGACAAGACTTTTTTGGTATAAGAGAAAGGAAAAACTCCAATGTCCCAAAAGACATAGAAAAATTGAAATGGATTTATCACATCTGACACTCCATCATCTTTCTTCTACTATCTCCTTGGAGGGCTCAAAGGACACTTCATTCACAAAAACAAAAACAAAAGCCCCAAAAAACCAAAACAAACAAAAAAAATTAGCAACAGATTAGTGAAGGAGACACCAGCCTCCTTTAAAATCTCTGTAGTACCTGTTTTCTGTAGAAAGATTTGATGCTAGCAGATGCTTTCCTAATTTCGATGAAGTTAATAATACCATAAAGTGGTAAAGGCCAAGTGGCAGAACTTAGCAAAGACACAGTTGACATATTTACTCAAAAAATGCAACACAGTCAGAATAATAGACATATGTTAAACCAATAGGTGTCTTTGGTGGAAACTAGCTCATTATAATTTCTCTAGGACCAAAAAGACATTTTACTTGATATGGATGATTGAAACAATTTCTAAGTCTGATGAACCAAATCTGGGCACCAAAATTCATGGTCTTTCACCCAAATCCAAGATCTGAGATAGTTTGTAGACTCAAGGCTGCTTGATTAAAGACAAGAGCAGGAGTACCTAAGTGTGAACTCTGCATCCCTACTACAAGTATGCACTGCAAATCTTTTCACCTAAATTTCACCCTGAGACCTATAGCCATTCACCAGTGTGCCTATGCACATTGGAAAGGGAACTATGCATACCTTGGTGGGGGGAGTTACTGGATATGACTAAGAGCAAAAACTAATCTCTAGAAAACCCAAACATCGCTATAGCCCACCAATAAGAGCAAGGCTTTATGAGAGTAGAGGGCTTACTATGGCACCCCACAGTGTATCTAACTGGTATTTCATTGAGGGTGAAATCCTTCAGGGTCTCAGCTGATACAGAGATTTCTAACTTAATTCCCCATGGCCCCTTGTATGGGTCCAGATTGTGTCTCTTGCTCCTGTGCAAATGTGAAAATAGAGGACCTGTTACTGGGAATTGGCAGAAGACAAAGATAGTAACTTACTTCAGCATAGCTCGAATCTCCAGATTTCTGTTTTACTTCAATTTTTTTTTCTTCTATGGACTTCACTTAATTTCTTAACAACTAAATGCATGCATTCCAAAATGTGGCTTATTTTCTCAATTTTATCAGCACTTCTATGTATTTTGTAAGAGAGGAGTTCTATTATCTAATTTGCCATCTTGGTGGAAACAAAATCATCATAGTATAAACAGCCCTTAATACATCTGATTTTGTGATATGCATATGACATAAATACATACATAATATATACATAAACTGTATGCTAAGTATGTGTGTATATACACATAATCATATATACATATACACTTTGTATACACTAAGCACTTTGCTGGGTGCTAGGGAGCAAGCCTGGGTTTGTTGTATTTAACATTTAGGTAAGGTTGTCTCTCCTGCAAGTACTGGGTGCTAGGATATCCCCTGCTTCCAAGTTTTTGTCAATGCTGTTTTCCTCTACCTGGAATGTCTTCTCTTCCACCCTTTTACCTAGCTTATTCCTACCTGCTTTTGAAGGATATTAAGCTCCACTGTCTTCATGAATCTTACTCTACATTGAATAATGGCCCCTCTATGCCTTTCACTATGCTGTTTGCGCTGATCGGTTTAAGATTTCCTTATGTGGTTTAATATGGCCAATCTCCCTGTTTTCAACACCCCCCCCCACTAGATTTCAAGCTACCTGAAGATGAAGGCTGAATCATATACCCCTCTTGAATTCTCCACGGCTCACTGCATAAGTGCTGGCTACATAGAATGTGTCCGATAAATATTGAATAACTGAAGAGAAACTCAATAAACAACGATTGCTTAATTGATTAGCTTCACCAATAAGTCTTGATTTGAACAGAGGTATAGCCAGCCAGTGAAGATATTGGGTCTCTGTGACTCTGGACAGTGGAAAGCTCCATGAAAATAAAATCTGGTGGGAAAAGGCTGCAGAGTTGAACTGCTCCAAATTCTGCAAGGTTTCAGAGTCACTGAGAGCACAGGTGTTGATTTAAATCCTAATCTCACTACGTCCTAAACATTTAAACTTGGGCAAGCTACTTAATCTCTTTAAGCCCCGGCTGCTTCATCTGTAAACCGGGAAGACATTATAGCACCTGCTTTTCATGGTCACTGTAAGAATGCAATGAGGGTGATGCACATAAAGCATCTAGTGCACTGCTTAGCCCATTATAAATGCTCAATAAATGTTCATTGATTTTAGCTACAGATTGATCGTAAGAAGTGGACTGAAAAAGACACAATGAGGAAACTTTCATTCTGTACTGATAATACCTTCCACTTTCATGTTTTACAAGCATTGCACCTTTTTAATCTCATAATGCTCTTGTCAGATAGTTAAGAATTGAAGGAACTTGTACAAGTAAGTGAGTGGTAAAGTCATTTAGAGACTGTCAACTCCTAATATGTGGTCCCTTCCTCATTCGGACCTATACAGTGGGATATATCTAGAAAAGAAATGGCAGGTATTTGTTTATGCGCCTCATCCCTCCACAGATACAAGTTAAGAACCTATTGCAGAGAGACAAGATGGCGGGGAAGTAGGAGGAGTCGCCCTTTCAACCTGTACCCTAAAGTGAGCTGATTACCTACCAAAGAACTCCAATCACCCATGAAATCAGCCTGAGATCAGAATTATACACATTTGGATCTCTACAGGGGCAGAAGAAACCAGTGCGCAGGTAAAGCAGAGTGGGAACATTGGACTGATATCGGAAGATAAACAAAAGGGGGAGGGAGCCACCAGAGGTTAGCCGCTTGGAAAGTAATACCCCTAATATGAAAGTGCCCGCATCTGGGGACCAGCATTAACTTGGAGACTGGTTGAAAGCACTCAGAAAGAGCAAAGAATTGCGGTGGTGGTGGGGGGGGATTGTGGGAATCCAGGTGGCTAGGGACAGGGGCTTAAGTCCCTGAACCCAAGACAGCCTTCCCTGGCACTGAGCCAGAGATTGCGGCGGAGAAACCAGGTGTTGGTCCCTAAGCCACCAGCACGCCCCAGAATGCATGGGGTCCGGCTCCTGTGAGGGGATGGGAGCCTCGCCAGCTGGCAGAATACCGAGCCATGCTACAGAGCCTGAGAAACGTGCGCCCCTCACCCTCTCCTGAGAGAGGTGTGTGCAAGTCTGGCGCTCTTAGACCCAGAAAGACCAGGCACTCCCAGTCTGGGCCAGTGGGAAAATCTCAGTGTGTGAGCACTGCTTGGAACCTCTCTGGTGGTCTGGAGACAGCCGCCGCTGCTGTGATTTTGGGTACAAGCAGAGGATCCTGCATCCCCAGGGACCACGACTTGGAGCCTGCACTGCCAGCAGCCAAGGGAAAACTTATGTGCTCTGCAACACCCATAGGGAACCAGACTGAGGCTTCTCTCTGAGAGGGGGGTCAGGGTGCAGTTTGCTTTCCTATAAACCTACAAAACCCGTCAAAATTGGTCAAGGCGAGAGAGAAAAAAAAAAAAAAAAAAGGTGAACAAACATAAAAACCTCCGGAGAACAAAAGCCTGAAAAAAACTGGTTTTCTTAGAGCCCACCCCCTTGAGGGGGGCGGGAGGACTTAACTCAGGGAACATCATTGACTGAAAACCCACGTGGCAGGCCCCTCCCCCAGAAAATGAACCAGGAAAGGAAAAAAAAAAAAAAAGGCTATAAGAGAACAACCACTACTACTTCATAGAACAATTTTTATTTTTAACTCATTCCCACTATTCTGGTTCATTTTTTTTATATATAGATAAATTTTAACCTATTTACCATCACAGTGAGATGTCCAGTACATCAAATTCCATAATAACCTTCTAACCTGAACTTTTTGATACATATACCTGTGTTTTTCTTTTGCATTTCTATTTTTTAATTTTTTTCTAAATTTTAGTTTAGTTTAGTCTAGTTTATTCCTTTTAAATTTTTATTTTCTAATATTCATATAGAGTTAAACTTCAAGGTAATCCCCTTTCCCCAATCAATGCTACCCCTATAGGTAAACCAATTTTTAATCCCCCTTTATCTTAGGAAAGTTGAGTCCTTTAACAAAGATATCAAGATACATCCAGGAAGAATCAAAACAACCTTCCTCTCCCACATTGAGAATTTATAACCACTCTCCCATCTTTTTCTTCCACTAGTGTTTCTCTGTTTTTGTGTTTGTCCTGATAGTATATAAATCTTATACTTGGGATTCTTTTTGACAAGGTTCTTCCTTTATTTGCATATATATATATATATATATATTTTTTTTTTTTTTTCTCTTGTCATATACTTTTATCAGTGTTTTTGTTTGTCTACTTTATCAATCTTACCTTGGGGCCCATTTGGGCTGAACCTTCTCTTTTATCTTCCTTTTTTTTCCTGTCTCTCTCTCTCTCTCTCTTTTCTTTTCTTTTTTCTCTCGTTTGAGTGGGGAACCCTGATTGCTGAGAAGCGTTCCAGGGTGCACCTTGACTGCACCATGGTCGATACATCCAGCTACATCTGTTCAGTCATCTCTCACCAAAATGACTAAGAGGAGGAATGAACAACAGGAGAAAAATACAGAGGATGGGCCTTTTGCAAAAGAGCTAACAACTATCAACATAGACAATATGTCAGAAAGAGAATTCAGGCTAACAATTATCCAGGCAATAGCTAGGCTATAGAAAGCCATGGATGACCAAACGGAATTGATTAGGGCATAACAGAAAGTGACAAGGGGTGAAGTTCATAATGTTAGGGCAGAGCTGAAAGCTACCAGGGATGAGGTTCACAATACTCTTAATGAGTTCCAATCTAATCTAAATTCTCGCAAAGCTAAGGTAACTGAGACAGAAGATAGAATTAGTGATCTGGAGGACAAACAGAGAGAAAGGATCAGGAGGAATCCTGGAACAAACAGCTTAGAAGCTACGAAAATAGAATCAGGGAAATAAATGATGCCATGAAATGTTCCAGTGTCAGAATTATTGAAATCCCTGAAGGGGAGGAGAAAGAAAGAAGTCTAGAAGATATAGTGGAACAAGTTCTTCATGAAAATTTTCCCAATCTTGCGAATGGAACCAGCATTCATGTACTAAAGACCAAAAGGTTTCCCCCCAAGATTATAGATTCCAAAAAAAACATGAAGGCACCTCGTAGTCAAATTGAGGAATCATAATTGTAGATACAATCTCTTGAAAGCCGCTAGGACAAAGAGGCTCCTTACTTACAGAGGAAAGCCCATCAGAGACCTGGCAAGCCAGAAAGGGCTGGCAAGATATATTCAGGGCACTAAATGAGAAGAACATGCTGCCAAGAATACTTTATCCAGCAAGACTGACATTCAAAACGGATGGAGAGATAAAGAGTTTCCAAGACTGGCAAGGCTTAAAAGACTATGCAACTACCAAGCTGACACTGCAGGAAATATTAAGGGGGGTTCTATAAAAGAGGAAAAATCCTAAGAAAAGCATTGAACAGAAATATAGAGACAATCTACAGAAAGGAAGACTTCAAAGGTAACATGATGTCAATAAAAATGTATTTATCAATAATCATTCTCAATATGAATGGCCTAAATGCGCCCATCAAATGACACAGGGTTGCAGGTTGGATAAAATGACAGGACCCATCCATATGTTGTCTACAAGAGACCCATTTTGAACCTAAAGATACACCCAGACTGAAAGTGAAGGGATGGAGAAGCATCTTTCATGCCAATGGGCTTTAAAAGAAGGCTGGTATAGTGATTCCCATATCAGATAAATTAGATTTTAAACTAAAGACTTTAGTCAGAGATACAGAAGGACACTACATCATTCTTAAAGGGACTATCCACCAAGATGATCTCACAATTGTAAATATCTATGCCCCCAATATGGGAGCAGCCAATTACATAAGAAAACTGTTAATCAAGATAAAAAGTCATATTGATAGGAATACATTAATAGTAGGAGATCTTAACACGCCTCTCTCAGAAATAGATCATCGAAGCAGAAAATCAATAAAGAAACAAGAACATTGAATGACACATTGGACCAGATGGACCTCATAGATATATACAGAACATTCCACCCTAAAACAACAGAATACTCATTCTTCTCAAGTGCACATGGAACCTTCTCCAGAATAGACCACATACTAGGTCACAAATCAGGACTCAACCAATACCAAAAGACTGAGATTATTCCCTGCATATTCTCAGATCACAAAGCTTTGGAACTGGAGCTCAATCACAAGGAAAAGTTCGGAAGGAACTCAAACACCTGGAAGCTAAAGACCACCTTGCTTAAGAATGCTTGGATCAACAGGAGATCAAAAAAGAACTGAAACAATTCATGGAAACCAATGAGAATGAAGACAATTCGGTCCAAAACCTATGGGATACAGCAAAGGCGATCCTAAGGGGGAAATACATAGCCATACAAGCCTCCCTCAAAAAAATTGAAAAATCCAGAATACACCAGCTGTCTCTATATTTTTAAAGAACTGGAGAATCAACAACAAATCAAACCAACTCCACACATAAGAAGAGAAATAATCAAGATTAGAGAGAGATCAATGAGGTAGAAAACAGAGATACAGTAGAACGTATCAATGAAACTAGAAGCTGGTTTTTTGAAAGAATCAATAAGATCAATAAACCATTGGCCACAATAATCCAAAAGAAAAGAGAGAACACCCAAATTCATAAAATTATGAATGAAATGGGAGAGATCACAACGAACACCAAGGAAGTAAAAACAATCATCAGAAGTTATTATCAACAGTTATATGCCAATAAGCTAAGCAACCTAGATGAAATGGATGCATTCCTGGAAAACTATAAACTCCCAAAATTGAACCAGGAAGAAATTGACAACCTGAATAGACTGATATCTAGTAACAATATTGAAGCAGTGATCAAAAACCTCCCAAAAAGCAAGAGCCCAGGACCTGATGGATTCCCTGGGGAATTCTACCAAACTTTCAAAGACAAAATAACATCTATTCTCCTGAAGCTGTTTCAAAAAATTGAAGCAGAAGGAAAATTTCCAGAATCTTTCTATGAAGCCAGTATTACCCTGATCCCCAAACCAGGCAAAGACTCTACCAAAAGGAGAATTTCAGAACAATATCACTGATGGATATGGATGCTAAGATTCTCAACAAGATCCTAGCAAACAGGATTCAATAGCACATTAAAAAAATTATCCACCATGACCAGGTGGGATTCATCCCTGGGCTACAAGGATGGTTCAACATTTGCAAATCAATCATGTGATAGAAAAAATTAATAAGAGAAGAGAGAAGCAGCACATGGTCCTCTCAATTGATGTAGAAAAAGCATTTGACAAAATCCAGCATCTGTTCCTGATTAAAACACTTCAAAGTATAGGGATAGAGGGAACATTCCTCAACTTCATCAAATCTATCTATGAAAGACCTACAGTAAATATTATCCTCAATGGGAAAAAAGCTTACAGCCTTCCCTTTGAGATCAGGAACACGACAAGGATGCCTACTCTCACCACTCTTGCTCAACATAGTATTAAAAGTCCTAGGAACAGCAATCAGACAACAAAGAGAAATAAAAGGTATCCAAATTGGCAATGAAGAAGTCAAACTCTCTTTCTTCGCAGATGACATGATTATTTATATGGAAAACCCAAAAGACTCCACCCCCAATCTACTAGAACTCATACAGCAATTCAGCAACGTGGCAGGATACAAAGTCAATGTACAGAATTCAGTGGCTTTCTTATACACTAACAACGAAAATACAGAAAGGGAAATTAGAGAATCGATTCCATTTACTATAGCACCAAGAACCATAAGATACCTGGGAATAAACCTAACCAAAGAGGTAAAGGAACTGTATTCGAGGAACTACAGAACACTCATGAAAGAAATTGAAGAAGACACAAAAAAATAGAAGACCATTCCATGCTCTTGGATTGGAAGAATAAACATTGTTAAAATGTCTATACTGCCTAGAGCAATCTATACTTTTAATGCCATTCCGATCAAAATTCCATGGTATTTATCAAAGAGTTGGAGCAAATAATCAAAAATTTGTATGGAATCAGAAGAAACCCCGAATCACTAAGGAAATGTTGAAAAACAAAAATAAAACTGGGGGCATCATGTTATCTGATTTCAAGCTTTACTACAAAGCTGTGATCACCAAGACAGCATGGTACTGGCATAAAAACAGACACATAGACCAGTGGAACAGAGTGGAGAGCCCAAATATGGACCCTCAACTCTATGGTCAAATAATCTTCAACAAAACAGGAAAAAATATACAGTGGAAAAAAGTCTCTTCAATAAATGGTGCTGGGAAAACTGGACACCTATATGTAGAAGAATGAAACTTGACCATTCTCTTACACTGTACACAAAGATAAACTCAAAATGGATAAAAGACCTCAACATGAGACAGGAATCCATCAGAATCCTAGAGGAGAACATAGGCAGTAACCTCTTCAATATCAGCCACAGCAACTTCTTTCAAGATATGTCTCCAAAGGCAAAGGAAACAAAAGCAAAGATGAACTTTTGGGACTTCATCAAAATCAAAAGCTTCTGCACAGCAAAGGAAACAGTCAACAAAACAAAGAGGCAACCCATGGAATGAGAGAAGATATTTGCAAATGACAGTATAGACAAAAGGTTGGTATCCAGGATCTATAAGGAACTCCTCAAACTCAACACACACAAAACAGACAATCATATTAAAAAATGGGCAGAACATATGAACAGACACTTCTCCAATGAAGACATACAAATGGCTATCAGACACATGAAAAAATGTTCATCATCACTAGCCATCAGGGAGATTCAATTTAAAACCACGTTGAGAAACCACCTTACACAGTTAGAATGGCCAAAATTAGCAAGACAGGAAACAACATGTGTTGGAGGGGATGTGGAGAAAGGGGAACCCTCTTCCACTGTTGGTGGGAATGCAAGTTGGTGCAGCCACTTTGGAAAACAGTGTGGAGATTCCTCAAGAAATTAAAAATAGAACTTCCCTATGACTCTGCAATTGCACTCCTGAGTATTTACCCCAAAGATACAGATGTCGTGAAAAGAAGGGCCATCTGTACCCCAATGTTTATAGCACCAATGGCCACGGTTGCAAAACTGTGGAAAGAACCAAGATGCCCTTCAACGGACGAATGGATAAGGAAGATGTGGTCCATATACACTATGGAGTATTATGCCTTCATCAGAAAGGATGAATACCCAACTTTTGTAGCAACATGGACGGGACTGGAAGAAATTATGCTGAGTGAAATCAGTCAAGCAGGGAGATTCAATTATCATATGGTTTCACTTATTTGTGGAGCATAACAAATAGCATGGAGGACAAGGGGAGATGGAGAAGAGAAGGTAGTTGAGGGAAATTGGAAGGGGAGGTGAACCATGAGAGACTATGGACTCTGAAAAACAATCTGAGGATTTTTAAGGGGCGGGGGTGGGGTGGGGGGGGAACCAGGTGGTGGGTATTAGAGAGGGCACGGATTGCATGGAGCACTGCGTGTGGTACAAAAACAATGAATACTGTTTTGCTAAAAAAGAAAAAAAAAAAAGAACCTATTGCATTCCAGGACTATGTTGGACACCAGAATTACTATTGTGAATTAGGAATTTGAGATTGCTGCTTCGAGTCTAAAGACGCAGCCAAGGAGTGTGACTGGCCCTTGCACATCACTGAAGGTGTGCTGCCAGGAGGTAAGAATCGCAGAGCCAGAGCCCCTCACCCTCTCTGAAGGGAAGTGTTGTCTGGAAAAGCTTCCCTGAGGAAATGACATTGGGATGAGACCAAATAGACGAGATGAAGGTGACATTTCTATCCCCTACAGCACCTGGTATTTAAGTGAAAGTGTGGGGAGACAGAGCCTCCCTAGCTGCCTTCAGATCCAGGCCCACTGGGACCAAGCAGCAGGCATGGACATTCTGACTTTGCCTTCTGCAAGGCAGAATGAGGATGTCAGTGACATAAAGCAGCACCTTCACTCCGGGTCTCTGAGTCCCTCTTCTCTCCTTTCTGTGTCACCCAGCTGCCTCCTGAGAATAAGAAAACAAAAGTTGTTGTCATTTCCCCACACTGTGTTTGATAAGGGAGAGAAAGAGAGAAGGTGACTTCCTGGATATGTTACTTGGGATGAAGTGTTGTCATGGAAACAACCTTTCCCCTGGGATTGCTCGGACTGGCAGGAAGTGACAGTCAGAGCTGGGGACATTGGTCAGATAGGACACAAAAGGCTGTGAGAGGGGCTTTCCCACCTGAATGCTTCCTCAAGAGTTCAGCTCTCCCCTCTCAATCTACACCCATGCTCTCTCCACATAAATAGCTCCCTCAGTGGTACCCACTTATCTCTTCGGTTGTCAACTAGACTGAAAGAAAAACATTGGCAAGTCACCTGTCTACAGAATTTCACCTAGATTTGTTAATTTAATCCTCTCAACAAATCTGTATAAAATACTAACTATATCTAGGTGTAAACATTATTGTCGCTTTATGAATGAGGAAACTGAGGCTCAGAAAGTTTAAGTAACCAACCTTGGGTCACACATTGAGTAAATGAGAAAGCAATTGAGTAAATGGTAGGGCTCAAGACAGACAACCTGACTTTAAACAAATATTTTTTCACCAGAATTCAGTGGCCTTAGGGCCACTTTAGAAAGACTAAATCCTGGGCATGCAAGGCAAACAATAGCTAAACAGTTACATCAAAGAATTCATTGGCAAATTCCATTCCTTGCCTATTTAGTCTGTTAGAACACCCCCCCACACACACACACATTGAAAGTAAACTCAAGTTTACTTCATCTTTTCTTCAGCACTAAAACCTCTAATATTTACACAGGAGTATATGTGACAAAGATTAGCTTAAAATACCACCCACTCGGGGCGCCTGGGTGGCTCAGTGGGTTGAAGCCTCTGCCTTCGGGTCATGATCCCGGGGTCCTGGGATGGAGCCCCGCATCCGGCTCTCTGCTCAGCAGGGAGCCTGCTTCCTCCTCTCTCTCTGCCTGCCTCTCTGGCTACTTGTGATCTCTGTCTGTCAAATAAATAAAATCTTTAAAAAAAAAATACCACCCACTCATGGATGAAAATTATACGCAGGCTCTGCAGAGGTGGACTGAAACCACATCCACTGCTGGGCCCACAGTGGAGGTCTGTTTTTGCAAAGTCTGTTCTAATAGAAAGCACCTGTTCAGTCTTAGGAATGGTGAAAATTTGGGGAAGGAGAGCAATGCATAACCCATACACCATGGTGTGTTGGAAGAAAGAGAAGGTAAAAATCTGAAACATGATTATGTTGTTACAAAGCCAGCCAGAGAAATCAGGCTCTGGTAAGGCTTCTCTGACACTGTTTTTCATGTAGGATCATGGTCCCAGAATCTAATCTGCCACCTCTTGATTATATATTTCAGGCCAAATTATTCTCTGAGGCACAGTTTTCTCATTTTCATCTATAAAATGAAGGTAATAATACTAGCCTTGCTGAACCCTTGTGAGAACCCAAGGAAATTAAGTATGTGCATGAGATGGGAGCAGCCTGCACTTTGGGTTAAGGTAGAATTTGGAGTGAAAGAACACCTGCTTCTGAGTCTCTGAATACTCACCCAAACAACCACCAGAAATTCACCACTCCTCTAGAACTTCATCATCCTCATTTCTCAGATGAGAAAAGTAATAAACATGGCCTTGTTTGAATTAAAGGAGGTGACAAGAAAAAATAAAAGTATTGTAAAACTATAAAGCCCTTTTCAAATGAAAAAGACCATCATTGCCTCTCTCCTACGTAGGGCATTTTGCAGCCAAGAATACCTACAATGGAGGTGCCCCTAGTCTCCACCCATGTTTCACCAAAGCTAGGGATAAAAAGGAGTGGTAGATATGGGCCCCTCCCAACCAGAGAATAGTCCTAAGGTCACCAGTAAGCAGGATGTGTAGGCGGTTTAGACTATATTATCTTGGTTACTTGTTGGAGTAAGAAGAAGGTAGAAAACATGGTAAAGGAACCAGAGACATGGCCAGTCAGGGAGCTTCAGTGTGGAGCTGAGACTGTAATGGAAAGACTGGATGTCCTGGCCTGAATGCCTCCAAAAGCAGACAAGTTTCGGAAGAAAGCAACTTATTTGGAAGTTGCTCCCAGGAAGCACACAGGAGTGACTAGGAATGGAAAACAGGGAAGGTAGCAGGGCCAATCAGGAATGAATTACTGTACAGGTCACCACCATGGAAAACTGGGGCTCGACCTCACTGGAGCCTCCCTGGGAAAATGAGGGACCAAGAAACTGTGGCATGATTCTACCAATTCCCATCCCCACAGATTAGACATTGCTTCCAGGTGTTAAATCTCAGATACTTTTCATATTCCCTCGTCCAGAGAAACTTCTCAGGCAGAGACACAGAAAACCTGGGAGAACTGTAGGTAGCTGGGCAAAACAGCACCAACAGTACCTGCTGGCTTTGGCAGAGAGGAATGAGGGGCACTCTGGGCTAAAGGAATAGCATGAAGAAAGGCAGGTGAAAAGAGTGAGCGGTGTCATAGGGGATCTATGGTCATTGTCTAGAAGCTCAAATGGAATGTATGTATCTGATAGTGTGTACTATGGGTCAGAAGTGTTTACAGTTAACTCTGGCTAATAGCCAGGGGCAACTTACCCATTGGGTACTACAGTCACAGTAAGTAGGACCTAGTGTTTTGATACTTTTATCATGTTTTCATTTCTCTTAAAATCATAAGAAAAGAATGGATATGTTCATATAGCCGCACAGTTGTAAAATATAGTTTTTAATATTATTTTATGGAGGAAGGAGATCAGGAAGGTATAAGCACTTTGTGGCCCAAGAAAGTCATGTGATCCTGCTGAGGGCTGTAACAAATAAACTCCAAAATTTCATTGCCTTAACAAAGCAAAAGTTTATTTCTGAGACATATAAAATCCAATTAGCAGCAGGACTCTGCTATCTTCCACACGGGGCTTCCAAGGTGCCCCTGGAGGCCAACATTCAGGAACAGATACAGAGAAAGTACATAGGATTGCAAGTGGGAGTTTTCACAGCCAGGGTCCAGTGATAAGCATCTCTATCACCCATATTTCATTGGCTGGACATCCATCATATAGCCACACCCAACTGCAAGGGCTGCTGGAAAATGTAGTCCAGCTGTATGCCAGAGAGAAGATGAAATACATTTAGTGAGGAGCTATCTAGGTTTTGCTACAGAGGGCATAGTATTTAAATATTGGGGCTGTCCTAGAAAATCAAATATATGAAAGACAGAGAACAAACAATGAAAGGGAGATGGTTGGGCAGGGAGGAAGGGCTAAACATCAGGCTGAGGGTGAGAGATGATAGAGAAAATGCCTCTCCCTCGGGCTAATGGTTTCCTTTCCATGCTGGCCTGGGTATGTGGTTGGACATTGGTGGCCAGAGTGGCCAATTATGGTCCGACTCAGTGTTGATAAAACAAGTTCTTCCCAGGCCATTAGCTCATGGTGGAATATGCCACCCAACAGGGGTGTTTCCCTTTCCTGTTAACAGGGTAGAGAAGGAGTCTTGTGTCATTATGGAACCAGAGACATGGGAGAGTGGGCAGAGCAGGGGGTTTCTCAAGGAGACAGACAGAAATGCAGATTGGTAGGGGAGAAAGAAAGGTGGCAGTTCTTCCAGCAAGAAATGCTGGCTCCCAGAGAGTGCAAAGAGGGCATAGGTGACCTGCCCAGCCACCACCTTGAACAGTTACCCTCCCAACCCCCACCCTACCTCACCTGGCCACCCAGCTCTGCAGCTTCTCTTCTTGTATAGCTGGGGAGAAAGGGACACAGTGCATATGATGTTACTGATGAATGGATTCAAGTAACATTAATTGACCATATAATGTTTGCCAAGCACTACTCTAGGCTCACTCATTGATACTATTGCATTTGAATGTTGTTCATTTATTCTTCTTAATAATCCTTTGGAATGGAGTCCTCATGTTACAGATGAGGTTAGGGATGCCAAGAGAGATGAAGTCCATTTGGCTGCTAAGGGGCAGAACCTCCACTTACACCAAATTCCTCTGGTGCCAAGTTCATTGCTCTTTGCAAATAAGCAAGGCCTGCACTGGGATGAGGCAAGCAAGGTACCTAGGAGGGAAGATTTAAGGAAGTGATCTCTTCCAGGATAGCAAGCAGCCCTAAGAGTCACCTCCTTATAGTCAGAGTTTGAGAGACCAAGTTCCTTCACTCTAACCCTGGCCCTCACAGCCCACTGCTGCCTGAAGGGGTGTCGTACTGTCACCAACAAGGCACTTGACTGGGAGATAGGTTATGAGCAACCAGTGGCAGGAATTGAACCCTTGTTACAAACTCATGAGAATTAGTTTTCCCTGTGTGGTCACCACTGGAGTGTCATTTGGGACATCAGGACAGGCTTCTATACCATTGCATAGCTTTATTCACGTGCCCCATGCTCAGAACCAAGTCATTCATTTTTTATTCTTCCTCCCCACGTTGGACTAATGAACTACTCACTGTAAGGCACACATTACGACAGGGCAGCTACCTATGAGCACACAGAGTTCTGCTTCCCACAGATTTCAGTGAGGAAGGCAAACTACAGCATTAAGTGATTTAGAATATTGCTCCCAACAGGGAAGTGCGTGATAGAACCGGGTGCATGCCTGCTCTGAGCTTCAGAGAGATCCCTACAAGGAAGAGGCCTCAAAGCTGAACCTCCCTAGGCACTCAAGTTCGTCACTCAAGGTCTAGGAATGGCATTTCAGAAACCTCACCTCCTATGGACAATTTCTGACACAATATAGAAATACAGCCTGTAGTCTCTTCGATGGTAAGCTTGTTAGTATCTATGGATAAACTAAAATTTTAGTCCAACTGTTTTTCTTTCTTTTTTCATCAGTGACATGATAGGTCAAGGACTCAAGGACACACGGCAGGATTAATGGCAAAGACAGGTATGAGCACAATCTCTTGACCTACAGTGCAGTCCTCTTTCATGATTGAGACACATGGTGTATTTCTGTAGCTTTGTAAGGATGCCAGCTAGGGCTTCTTAAACTTACTCTCTGGGGGTCAATTCTTCCATTACTTTTCCCTGGGGAGAAAGAGCACAGTTAAGTGGGTTAGGGTCGTTCTCCTTGATCTCTGTACCCTGAGAGTTCACCCTGATAGTGGCCAGTCCCACAGGCAGATGGAGTCTGCTGGCTTGCAAAACTGCTGACATGTCTGGGCTATAGGGGTCCAATTAGCTGGGCTTGCCATTTTCTGCCAGGTTGGACAGGAGCAGACTGTGCCAATCTTCTGTGTATGATAACTTGGGCAATATGCAACCCATGGCATGAGACTCGAGAAGCTTTTATAACTTATTTGAGGGTAGAGCTCATTTCATTCTGTGGAGAGGGCAGATACAAGAATGCCATGTCCTGGTGTAGGGTAAGCTTGGTGATCTTGCAGTCCAGCTTCACAACCTACAGATGAGGTGCAGTGGATTGTGGCATGGTGTGGGGAGAAAGCCCAGGCTGGAGGTAGCATAGGCACTGACATTATTGCTGGATTTGAATCCTGACCAAGGGCTCGCAGTAGCAATACTTTGTGCAAAGCATTTAAGTCCTTTGTGCCTTAGTTCCCGTATCTGAAAAAGAATACCAAGAGTTCCTACCTCTCAGGGTTACTATGAACATTAAATTATATAATTTGTGTAAACATGGCTCTCTCTATGCCTGAGAGAGTAGGTGGGAAGTAAAAGTTACCACTTGTTTGCTTAGGGGCTCATAGTTCAGTAATTAAAGGGTTGAGACTTGACATTGTGACTTGAGACCAGGATTATGTAAAGACATGCTAAACACAAGGAAGTCCATGGGGAACTATAGCCAGACATCCAGAACCAGTGTGTTGGTCAAAAAATCCCTAAATTCTCAGGCCCCTAATTTTCTTTAGAAAGTAGATTTCTTTACAGGTAATCCAATCAAACATCCTACCATAAGTTTCTAAGGCACACACAGATTCCAATTAGTCCTATTTTATTGCCTTCTAAACTGATGGTTCCTAAATTTGTCTTCACATTAGAATCATCGGGAGGGCTCCTAAAATTTCTAACGTTCAAGTGACACCCAGATCAATTCAATCACAGTTTCCAAGGATGACGTGTAGGCATCAGTATTTTCTGAAGCTGACCAGGTAAAATTGGAAATTTCAACCATTGCCAGATTCTCTTCCTGATGCAGATTGATATGGTCATGGCTGTGAGCATTGGTTTTGCCATCTCTTCCTTCCTATCCCACCCCTCTTGCTCAATACTGCAATTGCTCAATACTTTAAGGCCTGTGAATAGTCGTGTCTATTATAGTGACCGCAGTTCAAACGTTTCATTCCAGGCAAACTTTCATACTTTCATTCATGCAGTGTTGGTGGTTTAGTGGTGAGCATAGCTTCCTTCCATACTTTCATTCATTCATTCATTCATTCAGTTACAAAAATATATCTAGTATCTATTCTAGGAACTGGGGATGAACAGTGAGAATATTTGGTTCCTCATGGTACCACCCCCACCAAAAGCATCCCTCCATCCCTCTCCCTTTCCAGTCCATTGACTCATGCCCCAGGAAGAGCCCAGGGATTCCTACTGCTCCTTTGCTTATTGTCAGTTTCCTGTCTATCAAAAAGGGAGTTTTAGTGGCCTATAATCGACCTACCTTTCTTTGAAGAGTCCAAATTCAACTACTGTGGAGTTAACTGTCAATTTGCAAAACCTCCTAATCATTTTCTATGGGAAACCCTCTGGGTTTTCGGGCAAAAATCATTTTAAGCAGGTGTTCAGATGACTCGGTGCCAGCAATGAGCATACAGATTAGCTTTTGGCCCCACTCCTCTGTATGAGTCCTACCTATCCCAGCTACACTACAAGCTTCCCAATACCAGCAATTTCCCCTCCCCCAAAGCACAGAGACAGAATCTCACCGGTGCCTGTTGAATGAAACTGAAGGACCACATGGGGACTGAAGGAAGACTGAAGGAGAACAAGAAAAATGAGATTGAGGGAGAGGGAAGGGAAAATATAGTGAGGAAGCAGGACAAAGGAGAGAGAGAGAGGAAGACAGACTTTTCTGATTGTTTTTCTTGCCTATGGAAAGGCAGAGGAAATCGGGGGACAGAGGAGGTTGTTGGAGTTAACTCACATTGCCAAATGAACTGTTCAACCCAGCCTCTCTCCCTATCTACCTGAGAACATTCAAAAGTTGCCTGTGTGAAGGCTTTATTCAAAACAATGGCATGACGGTTGCCATAAAAAGTCCTTATGCTGTGAAACTAGGCAACCCAGACCACTCCTTTCAGCCCTGGGAGGGTCTTACCACTCATGTGTCCTCACGGGGTCCAGCAGGCACAGAGGACTCAGTCTCATATCATGACCGACATTGCCAGCTTCACTACTTCATTGCTCTGCACTTCCTCACTGCTGTTGGTCTATAACGTCTTTGTCTGTGTGACTAATTGGTCATCCTCCATCTATATCTTGGTGAAATAGTTGCAGAGCTCATTTTTCCAGGGTACAAGTAGAAGTCAAGTTTCATGACCTGAAGAGGTCATGACCTGAAGAGGAGGTCACATACCTGTTAAAGTTACTATATTTCCTTCAGCCCCTTTTAGTCCTTCCCCTATATTTCCTTCAGCCCCTTTTAGTCCTTCCTCCTCCAGGGTAGGAGGATGTTGGGCATGCTCCAATAGGTCTATCCTAAAAAGTAAATACTTTTTGATGGCACCTGATATCCAAGTGTTCATGATCAGAGGAACTTCCTCTTTAGTTATCACCTATGAGTTTTCACCCACTTCTCACACTGGGAGAAATTATATCTCCCTGAACCATAAGCCTGGGTGTCTGTGTGCACCAGAGCAAAGCAGAAGCCTGGTGGACAGCTGTGCATCATTGAGGAGGGTACAGTGCTGAGCTGGGATGGGTTGAGCAACAAGAGCAGAGCTGAGCTGCCAAACTCCACCCCAACAATGGCAAATCCATGGGGAATCTCTGTAGAATTAGATATATTGCTAGACATGAATAATTAAGGATTCTGATGTGGTCAGGTAGATTAATGTCCCTCTGAAAGCTCTGGATCAATGTTGGAAGGAAAAAAAATAAAAGACATGCATAATTTAAAAAAAACCATCAGAAACTTTGCTTGACATGATGACATTACTGATTTTTTTATGATCTTCTCAAATATACTCTATAACCGTTATTAATTTAGTACCGTTAATAGCTCATCCTTCAAATGTCAGGCAAAAACCAAAGCTGAAAAATAGAACTGCTTATGGCTGGAAAAAGTATGAGAGGGAGAGGGGGAAACTCTAGGAGCATGAAGATCTTGGCCATTTCCAGCTTTCTCTGACTCCCACACAAACTTTTTTTCACCGGCCTTCTCTCTCTTGGACCCATCTGGGGTTCACAAAGATAGCCACATCTGGCCCATTCTGGGTATCATTGTCATTGTTCGTAGGTCCAGTGTAGGAGTCATTGTTCGTAGGTCCAGGGTAGGAGGATGTTGGGCATGCTCCAATAGGTCTATCCTAAAAAGTAAATACTTTTTGATGGCACCTGATATCCAAGTGTTCATGATCAGGCTAAACATTCATTTGAGTTAAACCTTGCCTTCTCACTGTCAGATCACTTTTAAAATGCAGATGCTTCTGAAGGGAACAATACAATAATATTATTAGTGATGAATGTTTGCAGATGCTTCCAACATGCCAGGCACTATTCTAAGTAGTTTACATTTAATCTTAACAGCAACCTAGGTTGTTATTTCTAGTTTTATGTATAAGAAAGCAGAGACAAGGAAGTACTAAGTACCTTACCTGAGGCCATACAGCTAATAAGTACTGGGGGTAAGGACTCAAACCAGGTCTGATGCTAGTGCCTGTATCTATTATACATGTGACATATATATATCACACATATCATACATATTTTATATATACATATATATACACACACATGTATATATAATACATACAATACATATTAGCATATAACAAATTAAGTATCTGACACACTCAGGTAGATTAATGCTCCTTTGAATATATATATATATTTAGATTATTTATTTTATTATTTTTATTTATTTTATTTATTATTATTTATTTTATTATTATTTATTATATATGTGTATATACACGTATATATAATGTGCATACACATTCAGAGGGATATATATATATATATCCCTATATATAGGGATGTGTATACAGTTGACCCTTGAGCATCATGGGGGTTGGGGTTTGCAAGGGTTGCAACCCTTGCAAAGTCAAAAACCTCCATGTAAATTTTGGCTCCCCTAAAACTTAGCTGCTAATAGTCTACTGTTGACCGAAAGCCTTACTGTCATAACATAGTCCATTAACACATATTTTGTATGTTGTGTGTATTATACAACTGTATTCTTACAGTAAACTAAGCTAGAGAAAAGAAAATGTTATTTAAAAAATTGCAAGGAAGAGAAAATACATCTACAGTACTATACTGTGAAAATATCTGCGTGTAAGTGGACCCATGCAGTTCAAACTTGTGTTGTTCAAGGGCCAACTGTATTATACATATGTATCTCTCCCTGCTAGATTCCTGATCATTAATCAAGTGGGTTTCTCTGCAAACAACAAAGCACTCAGCTCTTCCAGAAAGAAGGGTAGCTGAGTTGGCCAGGGAGTGGTTGAATTGAACTGTAAGGGAAGCACAAAAGGAGTTACTAAATACAGGTGCAGAGAACTTTCCCTTCTTTCAACAATGGCCAGCCAACTCCATCTCCTCTAGATGACTCCGAGGTAGCTCCCCTTGTCACCTAACTGGGTCTTGTGGTGGGGTGGAGCCCATATCTCAACTTCCCAGATGACTCCATATTCTGACTCTAGCTGCTAAAAGTCAAGCCTCATAGACAACTGTTGTAATAGAATGTAAAAGGTTCTCCAAAGACTAAGGGGGACCAAAAAAAAAGGGGAAACCAAAAAAAAAATCAATAAGCCAAACGTCCAAATACTTCAACCTAGAGGGCTTACCCTAGAGGGCTGAAGTGGAGCATAGCAGGGACAGAGACTTTAAGAGAAAACATGGAAACCCTGGGGTTGAGTAGTTGACATTGGACGAGCTTTCTCTCTAGACCTCAGTTTTCACATCATGACTTTTAAGGCCTCTGTGAAGCTTGTAGTCCCATAGATCCTTCCTCCCCCACTCCCATCAGGAGCCTAGGGCCTGAGGTGTGGAATTCACCTAGGAGGGCAGGGTGGGAAGCAGTGTTCTTAGGCATCAGCTCTCAGCATCACCTGTCAGCCATGAGGGACACCCAGGACTTCCTCAAAGGACCTCACAAAATTGTGTTCCTCTAGGATCTAACTCAGACAGTCCTTAAGAGAAGGAATGGCTAATTTTATATTTCATAAAAATACAGATTTAACTTATCTTCTCACCCCAATTGCTCAGGAAAAACAATCAGAGTTGTTTGACTATCTAATGAGTCTTCAATACAATTGAGCAGGCTGGGTTGCCCATGTAGACACAGGCTGAGCCCTCAGAGGATAGTTTGCTCAGCTGCCTCCATAGGTGGCTAGAAGACTCCACAAATCACAGCATGCACGTGCATGTGCATGCACGCCTGCGTACGCACACGAATCTCTTATTGTTAAATTAACCAAGCTGGATCTCAGCTGTGGGAAATACACCTTTTAATATTCAATTAGTAATTAATAGCCAAAGCACTCAGTTCACTTTGTTTTTATTGGCTTTGCCACAGATATGGGATGGACAGGGGTGTCCTTTCTTCTAGCCAGCAAGCTGTCTCCCACCCACCCACCTGCTGAGTATGAATATGTTCCTATCTCATTTGCATCCTATTATTAGTGCATTGGAGCTACAGTCACGTAGATCCTCTTTATATTCACTAGAAAATTAAATTACAAAAGTTTTTCCACATTGCAATTTATGTTCTGGTTGGAGACGATTGTTTTTTGTATTCCGGCAAAATATCACAGTCCCTGGACTTAATGAATTCATGAGCATTGATTCCTAGGGGGAATGGCATGCATAGTATATTGGAAAATAGAGAAGCTCAGCCTAATGTCAAAATATTTTACTTTCTCCACCCAAGCTTTACACACATTTGGGAAATTCTAGTGGACTCCAGGCAGCTGATATCTACAGGCACCTGTCGATACTGCCTAGTGAAGTGGAGTGTTTGAGGGGTGCCTGCAAGAAGCTATGCCTTTTGAATGCATTAAGTGATGGATGCCATTTTAGCAACATATTTTATGTAATCTGTTATTTTAGGGCAACTGAGTAATTAGTGTCAGCCCCCACCCTGACCATTGCCCAGTTCCTCAAATCTGGTGCCAGTGTCCCTTAACAGTAATAGAAAACACAGTCTGACAACCTCTTGATCTGTTTTGTTTAGGTTTCTTTTTTAAAAAGCCAACACTTAAATATTTGGAGATTTCATAATACAAAATCAAGATTCTTACTTCCTTCAAAAAATCTGAAGGTCTGTCAGCACTGAGTTGACATTCAGCATGATGGAAATTTACGGGTGTTAAGAAGTAGCAATCGGTTCCCTTTAAACAGTTCAGGGGACACACTCTCCAATTTTCCACAATCCTCATCACTTCTGGATGGAAGGCCAACATGATTTGCCACTTAACAAAAAAATTACACATATGCTTTTGTTTTTCTTATGGGAGAGAAATATTTCTCTATGCCACAAAATCTATTAAAATTGGGGAAACAAAAATAGACCTAGAGACCTAATATTTCAATAAAGGGGGAAGAGCGATGTTCTTGAAGCACGTAAAACTGTTTCTGCTTCTTTTCCAAAGAGAGGACTCTTAAATATTTTTTTCTCAGACCTGGCTGCTTTACTCATTCTTGTTACTTGCCTTTACCTTGGAGGGCTTTGAATTTGAGACCCCTCCGACTCACATCTCAGGCTTTGAGAATTTTAGGAAGTCCTTTCAGCATGACTAGGCTGCTCCATCTGGAGGAGCTCAGTGCTCAGTGTCAGACATCCAGGGTCTGGGCTCTCCCTACCTTGGTGCTCTTATCCTGGTCGGACATCTCCTACTTCCCCAAGTCCTGAAGCTCTAATGCTGGGCATCAACCTAAGAGCTGAGGCCCCACTGACTGTAAACAAAACCTCCAGAGACTCACAAGTTGTCAGCTTCACTTTCCAGTGCCTTGGTGACACCCTTTGATTGTTACTCATCACCTCCTATTGGAGACACTTGTGTACCTGTCAGCTGGACCTTTCTTGAGTTTATGTTGCATGTGGAATCTCTTAGCTTGTGTTTAGCCCATTATGCAATGCTCCACCCCCTATGTCTACTGCCAAAATAAAAAAATGTGGGGCTGAAATCCAGTGAGGAAAAGAAGAACAGTGTCCTGGAGCTTGAAGGAAGTATTAAGATTAAGCCAAAGAGGAGAAATGACTTGCATGGGGCTTCTCACAGGTAGGTGGAAGACCTCAGATTCCCTGTCATTCTCCACTACCTGGCATCCCTTTCTGTTCATACAAACAATGTTTGTACATAAGCCTTTCCAACAAGACCATCTGCTACCCTTAAACCTCACTTCACAGGGCTCACCTGGTAGAAAAGTCTCTTGTGCTAGCAAGGATGAAGTCCAGGGCAGGTCCAAAGTTCACCAGCCTTAGAGTCCTATTGAGGCACTGGCATACTGACTCACATCATCCTACCTTTCTCTACATCTTTCAAAGAGTTGATGGATGAACTGAAGAATGCATGTTTTGACCTCAGATGACAGCCTTCCTCTGGGTGATTGAGACTCGGGGTTTACAGCCCGAAGAAGAGATATGATCTCCTGGAAGGAGAGGTAATCTCAGCTCCTGGTGCTGCTCAGAGGGGAGCCTCAGCTGAGTCACCTTCTTACTGTGCTCTCATTCTATACCCACCCAAACATCATGGCATATACCAGCAGCAGCCACCATGATTTCTGAAGAGTAGATTAGACACTACATAGTCATCATCATAGGACATTTTAAGGAAGAAACATATCAAGGTGTAATTTTTCACTTGTCTCAGCCTGGAGCATTGTGGGAAAGAATCTGTGTTGTGAGTGGGCATCCCTGCCTCTTCCTGTCTGGCACCATTTCATCAGGACCAGAAATTCCAGAGATTAACCCAGGGGATATCTCAGTGCTGCAGATACAAGCTATAGGACAATTAATTCATGGAGGAGGAGTTGGTACTGGCAACTACCTCTTGGACAAGGTTAGCTAATTGCTTCAACCTGGGAACACAAATCCAGACCTTGTCTTGCTGCAACAAGTCTTGGTCCTGGGCTAGATTCTACAGAATGTTCATCTCACAAGGCCAAACACCATTCCTGCTCCTGGGTCTTTTAAGAGGCACGCTGATGGCCTACACCACCGTTTCGTACCCCATCCCCTTTTTCGTGTCTCCTCATTTTAATTTTCTTTTGTTTCCTTGTTTGTTTTCTTCTGATCTCTAACATTTGACCTTGTCCATGTTAGCTCTTGCATCTCCCTCCCTTGTTGATTCCCCTGGCATATTTCCTCTTACCTACAACCAACAAGATGAAAGTCAATATTTCCAGGAAGGTTATTATATTATTCATGCACGTATATATAAATATGCACACATATATGTAATAGCTGGCTCAGCTGAAACATACTTTGCCTCCACAAAGAACCCCTTCCTCCTGATAAGAATAGATAAGAGATAGCTAGGGATGCAGCATTCATGTCATAATATTTGAAGAAAGCCATATGAGAAGGATGGCAGGGCAGAAAGATAAAAGAAGCCAGGCTTCTACATGACATTGTGAAGCTACTGAGCCAAACCTAGACTGCCATCCTCAATTTCCTGTTGGGTGAAAAAATAATGTCTATTTTTGTTAAGCCACTTCTGTTGGTTTTCTGTTACTTTCAGTTGAACTCAATCTTAATGGATACCGAAGTCCTATCCCTTTGTAATAAAAGTTTGTCAGAAACCTTGCCTCAGGTGTCTAACTACTATGGGCTGAATCGTGTTCCCTCTTAAGATTCATATGTTAAAATCCTAACCCTCAATAACTAAGAATATGACCATATTGGAAATAGAGTCTTTATAAAGGTAGTTAAGATCAAATGAAGTCATTGGTATGAACTATAACACAGTATTACTAGTGTCCTTATAAAAATGGGAAAATTTGGACTCAGTTGTATGTACAGAAGACACAAGAAGACAATGGCCATCTACTAGCTAAGGAGAGAGGCCTGAAACAGATCCTTCCCTAATGGCCTTTAGAAGAACCCAACCCTGCTGATACTTAAATCTTGGGCTTCCAGCCTCCATAACTGTGAGAAAATGACTTTCTGTTGTTGAAATCACCTTGTCTGTGACAACTTTAGTATGGCAGCCATAGTAAACCAACACACAAATCTATACTTCCTGCCCATGGCATCTTATCCTCTCTCAGTAAGGGGCTTAGTGGTTGGATCACTGAATCATCAGAGAGGCCTGATAGAAAAAGGGTGAGATTTAAGAATCTGTATTCTTATAAGCTCATCTGGAGATACTTATGTGTGTTATACTTTGAGAACTAATTCAGTTCTTTAAGTTCTTACAGAAAAAAAAAAAAACAACATGAAATGGAAGAAGGGTAAATACTCCATTGAGAGAGTATTAGTTGGGGAGAGAGATTACTTGGAGTAGGGGAGATCTGGGATTAGACCAGGAGAGCAAGGCACTCCAAATGAACAGTGTGAGTTGAGTCCCATGGTGAGAAAAGAATAGGAATGTTTAGGGGTTACGATAATAACAATGATAATTTAACCACATTTGTGTAACAATTTATAGCTTCCACAGCAATTGTACTTTCATTATTCAATTTAATCATCATCTGTAAGTATTACAGGTAAGGTTACATGTTAACTATAACCTTATGAGGCAGTTTATATTTTATTCCTCCATTCCACAGGAGAAGACATGAAGTCTAGATACTAGAAAGAGTATGGCAAGTTGCCAAGGTGTCCATGGTTTTTCTGGGCAACTTGAAAGCCCAGACATAAGCACTACCTTACTTCATGCACAGCACAAGAAGCCATGTAACCTAGAGCACCATAGTTCTCTGTCTGCATTGTCTATGGGCTGACAGGGGGCAAGTGTAAGGAGAAGAGTGAATTGAAAATGATTCCTTGAAATGTCTTAGTTTAAAGGACATATAGGAGAAAGGGGAATTTCTCCCTTCCATTTGCATAGTTAGAGCCTACTTTCAAAGGAGGGTCTCTGGCTGTTATGGTGAGGAGGAGACCAGCAAGTGGGTAGTACTGATGGAAAGAGACAGAAAGGAAATTCAAGACTTATCATTCATTCTATCTCCTTATTGAGAGACCTTCTTATCTCATCAACCTCAAACCAGCCCACTTGGGAGTTGTTAGCTGCAGCAGCACTTCAGCCTCGGGACAAGCCTTCTTCCCTTGCATCTATATGCAGCAATAAAAAGACAACTGGGGTGTGATGGCTGGGGTGTGATGGCTGGGCATGAGCAGCTTAAATGCTGTGCTGAAGCCATGACATCTAGGTGGGGTGGATCCCAACACTGCTGGATCCATCTATATATTTATCCCTGCCTATTACTATAGTTATTTGAGGTTCTTATAATATGTTCACAGTACAAAAGAATGAAATAGTCAAGGGAACTACTGGCTTAAGAAGGCCATGAGAGCAGACAAAAAAAAAAAAAAAAAAAAGGCCGTGGGAGGAAAGTATGGAAGGAAAAATGAAGTAAACTTATAGACCATCAAAAGCAGATAATAAAACCTAATACTCTTGCTATAGACAACTCCAAAGAGTGACTCTGAAATTCCCAAGAGCCAAAACAAAGATGGTTAAAACAGTGATAAGAAGTAAACTGTCCATAATAGGGAAAATGTTTTTTCAAAGAATGCCAATTATAAGTAGAAAACCAGAACAGTTTTTCCTGATGTTAAGGCCCCAAGAGAAATTTTTCTCATGGGTCTTCAGGAAGAAGACATCATGCTGCAGAGGGAAACATTCTCAGCAATATCCTCATAATGACATTTGTTGGACTAATAACCTGAGCCTCTGAATGGAATAATAATAATGGAATAATAACACAGCAAAAGAAGGCAAAATGGTCAGTAAATGAAGCATTTTGATCGCTTTTGGAGCAAGAGACAACATTTAGAGCTCCTATGATAGTCTTGAATTTAAGAGGCCATGAGAATAGATTTGAAAATTTGTTTCCTGTATAGATAAATGTAATTATATGTGAGCTAAACTACTTTACATATAATTTCAGAGGAAGGTTACATACAGCTCACATTCTAATAGATTATCCATGGACAATGAGTTAAGAGGTACTGAAAAATGAGGACTCCTTGCTCCTCTTGCTGGAAAAATAATGACCATCTAAAATGTTGCTGGATTGAAAGACTTAGTCCCATATTTCCTGCTACTATTTCATATACTTTTTGCACAGTCTTCTGGGAATTTGTTTACCTAAATTTGACTACCTAAATTTCCCTCTGGAAAAAAAAATATGTCTGGGGTTCTCATGAGCTAGACATACTTTTCCCCATTTCTCCCACTAAAAACAACTGGTGAGTTTCCTTGGTGTCCTTTTCGTGTCATACATTTCTGACTTGGAACTGAAGAAATCAGCAACATAGAAATACCAATGAATACATAAAAAAACATACAAAATATACACAAAAATTTAGACCCTGCTCCCCTGTTCTCTTCAGCCAAAGAACCACAAAAGAGAACAATGTAGACAGACAAAAGAACTTTTAGACAATAACCACTCTACTCCAACCAAACACTACAGAAAACAAAAACAAAACAAAACTGTAGCCTCACCCCTACCCATGTCAGCAAAAGCAGAGTGGGGAGCCTAGATTTCTTACTTTGCTAGGGTATATTGAAGTGTCCCAACTCCTCTGCTGGGGTAATGTTAGAGAGGTTCAAGAGGAAGTTGGGAGTTCATTTCAGCACTATCTGTCAAGAGGTAACAAGCTCACTCTTTTTACAATTAGTGTTAGTGTAGACCATGATTGAAACAGTAATGACACACCCCAATACCTTCCAACTAGGAAGTAGAGGCCTAGTAGGAAGGGGAGTTTCCACCCCTACTCAACTATAACAAGGGCATTCCTTTGGATGTCAGTATTAACCAAGTAAGAGAACCAGACTTCTAATTACACCTGGCAGTAATAAGGTGGCATACCCTTCTTCGTCTTCCTGGGTGGTATTAGAGGAAGCTAGCTAAAGTAGAACGATTACATGAAATTCAATGTCTTATAACATCATACCCCAAAAATCCATGATTCAATAGAAAATCACTTGTTGTATCAAGGGCTAGATAGATCTCAAACCAAATGAAAAAGACAATGAATACATGTTAGCACTAAATATAACAGAGATGTTAGAATTACCTGGAAAAAATGTTAATTTAGCCATCATAAAAATTCTTCAATAAGCAATTATAAGCATACTTGAAATAAATGAAACATAGAAAGTCTCAGCAAAGAGCTTTAAGGAATAAAATTAAAGTTTTAGAACTAAAATGTATAATAATTGAAATAAATCCAATAATGGTCTAAAAAGAAAAAATGGAAGGAGCAGAAGAGAAAACTCATTAATTGGAAGACAGAGCCATAGAATATGCTCAATCTGAACAAGAGAGAGAAAAAATATACTGGGGGGGGGGGAGAACAGATACTAAAGGACTTGTGGGACAATAGGAATGATCTAACAATTATGTCCCTGGAATTCTGGAGGGAGAAGAGAAAGGAAGCAGAGTTTAAAAAGTGCTGAAAATAATAGTGACTAATAATGTCCCCATATTTAGCACAAGACACAAACCTACAAATTCAGGCATGTGACTGACCTAAAGAAGAAACCCCTCTACAAATCCATGCTATAATACATCATAGACAACTTCTGAAAACTAAAGGCAAATCCCAAAAGAAGTGAGAGAGGAATAATACCTTACCCAAAGAAGCAAGACTATGAAAATTGCATCATATTTCTCATAAGAAAAAATCCAAAAGAAAGCAGCACGTTATTAAGTGCTATGTGGGGGGGGGGGGAGAACTGTCAACCTAGAATCCCATACCTAACAAAATTATCTTTCAGGAATGAAAGTAAATCAAGACAGTCTCAGTCTAAGAGAATTTGGTGCCAGAAATTATATTCTAAAAGGATGGGTATAGAATATTTTCTAAACAGAAACAAAACAATGAAATAAGGAAATTGGGAACATCAGAAAAAATATAATGAGGAGAAATATGGGCAAATTCAATATACTGTTTTTCTTCTTTTGGGTTATCTAAATTATGTTTGATAGCTGAATAAAATATAGCACTGTCTGATGTAGTTCTAAATGTATGTAGGTAAAATATTTAAAACAATTATATTTTGTTTAAAAAGGAGATAAGAGGGGCACCTGGGTGGCTCACCTGCCTTCGGCTCAGGTCATGATCTCAGGGTCCTGGGATTGAGCCCTGCATTGGGGGGTCTCTGCTCAGTGGGGAGCCTGCTTCCCCCCTCTCTCTGCCTGCCTCTCTGCCTACTTGTGATCTCTGTCTGTCAAATAAAAAAATAAAATCTTAAAGAAAAAAAGAGGATAACAGGGATATAAAGAAGGCAAAGCAGATTTTCTTCATTTGAACTGGATAAAATGGCCATGCCAGTAGATTGTAATGTTATATCTTCATAACATAATATCTAGGACAACCACTAAAAAATCCATACAAAGAGATATGTTCAAAACACTACAGATAAACCAAAATGGAATTCTAAAAAATGTTCAATTAACCTACAAGAAGTCAGGAAGAATAAAACAGAGAAAACAAACAGGAAACAAATAATAAAATTACAAGTTTAAGCTCTAGCATATCAATAATTACATTAAATGTAAATGATTAAATATACAAATTAAAAAACAGAGATTGCAAAGTGTATTAAAAATATGACTCAGCTATATACTATCTATAAAAACTCACCTCAACTATAACTACATAAGTAGATAGAATATAAAAGGATGAGAAAAATATATATAATACAAGCATTAATCCAAGGAAGTCAGGGATCAAGGTGGAGGTATATACATATCTATCTCCAATAAAGTGGAATTCAGAGCAAAGAAAATTACCAGAAACAGAGAGGAGCATTATATAATGAAAAAAGATTAATGTAAAAAGATTAATTTTCCAAAAACTGTTTTAGTACATTCAGACTGTTATAACAAAATATCACACACTGGCCATCTTATAAACAACAGAAATCTACTTCTCATAGTATGAAGACTGGAAGTTTGAGGTTAGGGTACCAGCAGGTTGAACAAGGGCCCTCTTATAGGTTGCAGACTTCTCATTGTATCCTCACATGGTAAAAGGAGTTAGGTATCTCTGTGGAATCTCTTTTGTAAGACCACTAATCCCACTTATGAGCACTGCACCTCATGACCTAGTCATCTCCTTCAACACTATCACATTAGCATTAAGATTCTAAAATGTGCATTTGGGGGAAAAAACATCCAGACCATAACAAAAACATTCACCAATTCTATATTTGTATGCACCAAGAACAGAGCTGCAAAATTTGTGAAGCAAAACTGATAAAATTTAAAGGAAAAGTAAACAAATCCACAATTTATAGTTTGAGACTTCAACATCTCTCTCTCGCGACAACTCATAGAAAAACTCGATAGAAAATCATCAAGGATAAAGAAGAACTCAACAGTACAATCAACCAATAAGATCTGATTGATATTTATATAAGACATTGCACCAACAACATTATAACACACAATCTTTATAATTCCCATGGTACATATATATCAGTATGGTATAGACAGTATCCACCATAAAACAAACTTCAACAAATTTAAAAGAATTAGAAGTATAGAGAATATGTTCTTGTAACATAATGTAATTAAACTAGAAGTCATTGGCAAAAAGATAATTTGGAAAATCTCCAAACATCAAAAACTAAACAATACACTTCTAAACAACCCATGGGCCAAAGAGGAACTAACAAAGGAAATTTTAAAAAATACAGTGAACTGAATGAAAATTGAAATACAACATACTAAAATGTGTACAACATAGCTAAAGCAGTGCTAAGGAGAAAATTTGTATCACTAAATATATACTTTAGAAAAAAAAGAAAAGTTAAATCAATATTTAAACTCTTTCTATATTAGAATATTGTTATATTCTGACATAATAAAGAAAAACAAAATAAACACAAAGTAAGCAGAAAGAAGAAGAAAACACGGTATAAATCAGTTAAATTAAAAACAGAAGAAAATACAGTATAAATCAGTTAAATTAAAAACGGAAAAAAATAAGTGAAACAAAAAGTTGATTCTTTTACATGAGGGAAACTGACAAATCAAGCAAGACTAACAAAGAAAAAATAGAGAAGACTCAAAGTAGGAACTAAATATGGGATATTACTACAGACCCTGTAGACACACACACACACATCGTAATAATAATAATAATAATAATGGAATACTATAAAAATTCTCTGCACATATCAATATAATAATTTAAATGAAATTGAGTGGTAACTCAAAAAATACAGACTACCACTACCCACCCAGTAAGAAATTAGAATAGCCTACAACAACTGAGGAAAACAAATTCATAAACCAAAGCGGAAAAGACAGTCTTCTACAAATGGCGCCAGGAACACTGGAAGCCACAGGCAAAAGATTGTAGCTCCCATCCAAGTACTAACCAGGCCCGACCCTGCTTAGCTTCCGAGATCAGACAAGATCAGGCGCGTTCAGGGTGGTATGGCCAACAAACCATAAGTGACTCTTTTTTTTTTTTTTTTTTAAAGATTTAATTTACTTATTTGACACAGAGAGAGAGATCCCAAGTAGGCAGAGAGGCAGGCAGAGAGAAAGGGGGAAGCAGGCTCCCCGCTGAGCAGAGAGCCCGATGCGGGGCTCAATCCCAGGACCCTGGGATCATGACCTGAGCCGAAGGCAGAGGCTTTAACCCACTGAGCCACCCAGGTGCCCCACCATAAGTGACTCTTAATCTCACAAAACAAAGTGAGGGTTGCTGGGGGGAGGGGGGTTGGGAGAAGGGGGTGGGATTATGGACATTGGGGAGGGTATGTGCTTTGGTGAATGCTGTGAAGTGTGTAAACCTGGTGATTCACAGACCTGTACCCCTGGGGATAAAAATATATGTTTATAAAAAATAAAAAATTAAAAATAAACAAACAAACAAATAAATAAATAAACAAAAATAAATAAAAATTAAAAAAAAAAAAGATTGTAGCTCAACCCTTATGTAACACCATACAAAAAATTAATTCAAAATGGATCTGGTCTTAACTAAGACTTAAAACTATAAACCTCTTGGGGAAAAAAAACATAGGACAAAACTTTACAACACTGGATTTATTAACAATTTTTTGCATATGACACCAAAGCCATGGACAATAAAAGAAAAAAGACAAGTTGGGCTTCATGAAAATTTAAAAATGTGTATCAAAAGATACTATCAACAGTAATAAATGTAACTGACAGAATGAGAGGAAGTATCTGCAAATCATTTATCTTTTAAGGGATTAATATCCAGAATATAGAGAGAACTCTAAAAACCCAAAGACAACAACAAAGCAGGAAAAAAAAAAAAAACACAATTCAAACATGGGCAAATAACTTGAAAAGACATTTCTCCAAAAAAATATGTACAAATAATCAATAAGCACATGAAAAGATGTTCAACGTGGATAGAACTAGAGGGTATTATGCTTAGCGAAATAAGTCAATTGGAGAAAGACAACTATCATATAATCTCCCTGATAGGAGGAAGTGGAGATGCAACGTGGGGGGTTTGGGGGGTAGGAAAAGAATAAATGAAAGTAGATGGGATTGGGAGGGAGACAAACCATAAAAGACTCAATCTCACAAAACAGGTTGTGGGTTGCTGGGGGGGAGGGGGGAAGGGAGTGGGTGGTGGGGTTAGGGACATTGGGGAGGGTATGTGCTATGGTGATTACTGTGAAATGTGTAAACCTGGTGATTCACAGACCTGTACCCCTGGGGATAAAGATACATTATATGTTTATAAAAAAATTAAAAAATTAATTAAAAAAATCTTCAACATCACTAGTCATTAGGGAAATGCAAATCAAAACTACAATAAGATACCACCTCATACCTAATAAGATGACTACTATACATGCATAATACATAAAAACAGGTACTGGAGGGTTTATGGGGAAATTGCAACTCTTGTGCATTGTTGGTAGGAATGGCAAATTACCTAATTTCTATAAGCCTCTGTTTTCTCATTTGTAAAACAGATTAAAACACTTTCTATTTTCCTATAAATTTAATTGAGATTGTGTGTAAAGCTCTCACATAAAATGATCAGCATTCAAATGTATCAAGATCAGCATCATTATCATCATCATCATCTCTGCTACCAAGTGACTGAGCCAGAGTTCCAGTCTAGGATGCTCTAATCTTCTTATTCAAATTCTGGATCTTCATTCCTGACAACTGAATTCTCGTTCAGCAACCAGAAGTCCTTCCTGATAAGATGAAAAGGGAGAAGGGAGAAAAGAAGGCCTCAGCTCCATATGCTTCGGCTGCCTTTGGCTGTTCCAAATCACCCTACAAATGGTGAGGTCCCAGAAATTAGTGGCTCCGCATGGCTTCTCCCATACCTCCCTCCCAATATTTTTAACTTTCATCCCCACCATAGATGCATACCCATACTTCATAGATGAGAAAACTAAACAGAAGATCAATGAAGAGGAAGGGCCTGGTCAAGTTACACAGCCAGCTAGAAACAAGACCCAGGACTAGAGCCCCAGACTGTCTTCTTTCTCCATCCTTTGCTTCTATCAGGAGCTGGTCTCTTGGTGACCTTCTCCTGGTGCAGGATACACCCTCTGGTATCTGGGAGGGAAGAAGGAGATTAGGGGACACCACCATAGAGTCTGGGCAGACTTGGGGAAAGACTTGACTTAGGTCTGAATAAACAGAGGTGCTCCATTGGCAGAGGCAAGTGGGGAAGACCATACAGGCAAAAAGGCAACTAGAAGAAAATGGAAGTAGAGATGATAAGTCAGCAGACATGCTCCTAGAGCCTGTTCCCTCCCTGTCATTCTGATAGCTGCCCTGAGCATGTCTCACCCCTGTGAACATGTCCACTTTCAGGATGAGAGCCTAATGCCCCAGCCTGACTTGTTCTCAGAGCTGTGATGAAGAGAAAATGAGAAAAGCACTGGGTTATCTTTATAAACTGAATCTATGGGTCCAATAAACCATTGCTGTCAGCAGTTGGAATTGGTAGGAGATAAGATTGGGGAATTTTGACAACCAGGCTGTGGAGTCTGGCTGGACAGGAACATCTAGGAACTCCAAGAGGCAAGGGTCCCCAAGGTGTGACCAGCTAAATTCCTGCCTGCAGGGACAACAATATTGGGCCAAACATGGTGACCCTCAAGATCATCAGTGGGTCCCGCAGGGCCTTGCAGTTATGGCACATAAGGCAGAGGCCTGCACTGGATAGGAACACCTGGGAGGAGCCCTGGTCATGTGCCCCGGTCATAAATCTCAGGCCTCCATAGTATGTTCGAACAGGCTTGGAAAACTGTAAAGTGCTGTCTCAGTGGAAGGGTGGAAGAGTTGCTTTGGGGAACAAAGACCCCTGGGCCTTGATGACAAGTGTCATCCACCTGGTGCTTCTCCTGGAGCCCAGCATTACCCAGTCTTGAAGGGGATTAGGCTGCAGAAGAAGGGAGAGGGCTGCTGCTAGGCTCAACTGCGCTGGCGAGCTGGCACTCTCTCCCACGTCTTCTAATTAATAGTCAGGATTAGCAGCTGCCATCGCTGGGCCAATGCCATCTAATCACAGCCGCTCAGACTCCTGGGTGCGCAGTGTCCCTGCGCCTCCCCCAGCCCTTGGATAAATGCCTTCTGAAATTAAAACAACAACAAAAACAAGAAGAAATCCATCCTCCTACCCCTGCCCAGTGCCTCCTGGGACTGGAGTTGTGCCTGCCTCTCATCTCCGAGATGAAAGCAGAAGGCCCCACTTCCCTGGGGCCACTCTCCATGGGGAGGGTTTCTTGAAGCTGCTCTGAGAAAGCACAGGATCCTGTCATGCCAGCCCACTGGTAAGATGCACCCAGAGACAGTGACTCTCCTAGATGATGACAATAACAGTGTCATTATTCTTATGGCTAACATTTTTTGAATGCTTACTGTGTACCAGGCATAATTCTAAATTAATTATTTATTAGTTATGGACCAATTATTCACATAGCCTAATAGATAAATAACTCTACCATCCCTCTTTTACAGAGCGGCAGTCAAGGTACAGGGTGGTTAAGTCACTTGACTGAAGTCACACAGCTGGCAATTGATGGAGGTAAAATTTGAACCCAGGCTCTCAATTGAAGCACTGTGCCCTGTGGAAGGAGAAATAAGGAGTCCAGAGACCTGTCTTTCAACTTTCCTCACCTTCTTAGCTTCTGAGGCATTTCTGCAAATCCTGGGACTCTGAGAAGCACACTTTACAAACACCTGTAGAAAGTCCTCTGCTGGAGTCCTATCCCCAGTGACCCATGCTATATCCCAGAATCACTCACTCTTCTGCTGAGAACTGGGTGAAAGAGACATGTGGAAGGTCTTCTTGCCACCAGAAACCATGAGTGAGTGGTCAGAGATCCTGGGAAGGGTGCTCGGCCTATACCAGCACTCACAGAGACTTTCCCTGGAGGAGTCACCTACCTTCTCATGTAAGTCTGTCCCCCATAATTCACAGGCCACACCCTCAGTATGGATCTGACTCTGGCTTGCTCTTAATGGTCTCTACCTCTTTTTAGTGCATCATCTACTTCCTCTGCCCATTCTCATTTTACACATTCCACCCATAAACATTCAAGGACCATCTACTGTACACTAGACCCTACTAGGAGTGAATGGTAAAAAGATAATAGTGTTCCCTGCCCTCAGTCAATGCTCCTGCTGAAAGCTCTAGTTGTTCTCATGCTCCTTGTCTTCCCATGGCTATCTCTCAGGGCTCCCATGGGAGCACTTCTCAGTAAAGGTATTCGTGCTTCTCATCTGACACTTCCATTTTCCTGATGGCAAGGGTGTCCCTATGGAGCCGCACAATTCTGGGACCCTGTTCCCAACCAGCACCAAATGTTAATAATTCTGAGTCACATTTACATTATAGACCTACTTTCTGGTGGGTCAATCAGGTAAGCTAATTGCAGCTAAGGTGTTACTTGCCAATGGTAAATCCATGAGGTTGCTACAAGCAGTGGGGAAAAAAAAAAAAAAAAACCATAGAATTTGGTGTCAAAGAAAAAGTCTCAGGGCCTAACAAGGCTACTTATTAGCAATAGTGGGCAGCCCCTAAGAGGATCCTCATTAATCTCCCCCTCCTCGTATCCATGTCCTTGTGTAATCCCTGCCATGGGGTGAGGACTGGACCCACTGACTCACTTTAATGATTAGAATATGGTAGAAGTAATGGCATGCCATTTCCAAGATTCTCTTTAGAGCCCTCACATTAGAGGAAACAAGCTGCCCTGGTGTGTGTAGTACTATGGAGTAGCTCATGTGGCAGAGAGCTGATACTTCCACCAAAAGTCAGAGACCCTGAGATGCGTGAGTTTCCAATGGATCCCTACCTCTCCAGTTGAGTCTTGAGATGACCACAGCCCTGAAGAGTACACTGCAGTTTATGGGATACCCTGAACCAGAAACACCCAGAGAAGCTGTGCCCAGATCCTGACCCACAGGAACTGAGTGATAATAAATGCTGTTATCTTAAGCTGCAGAAATTTGGGGTAATTTGTTATGCAGTAATAGATAAATAATATACTAGCTGAGTGATATTGTACAGCATTTCTGTTTTCTCATTTTATTATAGGAAAACTGCAAATATATTTAAAAATAGAGGTAGTATAATAAAGCCCCCATGCGACTATCACTCAGTTTCAATGATTATTCACACAAGACCTCTTGTTTTATCTCTATTTCCAATGGGCAAATTGTTTAACTTTTCTTGGCCTTTATTTCTTCATTTCTAAAATAATGTGTTTTAAAGCGTTAATGCCTCAGTGATTACCTGAGTTAATACAGGTAAAGTAATATAGTTGCTTGAATATAGTATAACACCAAGGACTGTCTACTCCTGCCTCTTCTTCCTTTCACATTTTAGGTAACTGAGATGTACAAGGCCCTGCGGTTCCTTAGTCCAAAGGAGTGACCTGCTGAGGCCTTTTAGACGACAGATTAGAAGCAGTGATCTTACAATAATAACATGAGGGCAAGGGCCCAGCACAAAGGTTTTGCTCATACTTTTTGTGTATGCATCATCAAAGAAATTATCATGGAAATATCATTCTCTTATTCTACCCATGAAATAACAACATGTTTTCAGAGTGATTATCTTGCCAGAACTGAATACCGGATAACCAAGATATGGGCCCTTGCCTTTAAAGAACACAAAGTCTTGAAGTGTAGACTCACACTCCAGCAACCATGACAGCACTTTTCTCATTGGGCTGTAGAGGTACAATAATCACATATATGGGAGAAATACTTGTTGGGAGAATACCAACAAGAAATACTTCTTGTTGGTGCCCATGGAATGGCATACGTGAAAATGTAACATTCAGACCTGCAGAGATGGTGTTGCAGAGAGAGGAACAAGCAAAGAGATGTCCAAACAAGTCCTTGGACCTGAGGGTAGGTAAAGTGGAAGACATTTCAGTGATGTGGTAGTAATGAAGGGATAAGAAATTAAGGCAGCAAGAAATGCCTGCTCTACAGAGAGGCTTGAGGATAGGATGGAAGGAGGGGAGGCAGAATGAAGAGGGGGGCATTTCTTGGGCATGAGTGTAGACAGAGAAAGTACCAAGAAGATGGGGAAAAATTGAGATGCAGAAGAAAAGAGATAATTGATGGCACAAAATCCTAAAGGTGATATTACAAATTGGGATGAAGAACAAGAGGTAGCAGAGCAGGATGTCCTTTTTGAGGAGGTAAAAGGATCATTGGCAATATTGATGTCTTCAGAGCTTAGAGTCTAAAGGATTCTATTTTCTCAGTTATGTGGGAGGCAAGGTCATCTGCTGAACATGAAGATGAGTAGGACTATCGAAGAGAAGTATTCACCATGGGTAGAGAATATGAATCCATTCATGAGAGGCCATTTCTCTGGGTCAGCCAGCTGTGAGAAGTGCAGTGAGAACTGGCAGACTCAGTGGACAGGGAAGAAGGACCTTTCCTTTTCCACCACCCAAGGAAAGGTAGCTAGAGGAGAGTGATAAGGTGGACACTGTAGTGGGCAAGGGTAGTATCAGGTTGAAAGGAGAAAGGCAGAACAAATCAATATGAATAAGGTCTACAGGCAAACTTAATTTTCCCCAAAGAAAGTCAGTGTGCAAACATGTTTTAGGACAGAGCAAAGGGAAAGATGCCATAACCATTTCTAGGGTTTGTGACCCCTGGTTACAACAACCCAGCCAAGAAGGGGAAGTTGTGTGGTGCTCGGAGGGGATATAGGTGTGCAGATCCAGGGCTATGCCATCCCAGAAGCTAACTTGTAGGGCAGAGAGGAGTGTGGGCCATCATCTCCCACAACGTCTTTCAACACCCTGGCACAGATGAGCCCAAGACATTTACAACTTCCAATCCTCTTTTTACGATGCTTGGAACTTGTTGCCATCTGTTATGCAGGGCTTTAATGCGAATCTGAGTTTGCTTTTATGGTTTCAATTAACCTAATAATAAAGCCGGGCAGGCAGGCCCCTGAAGAATCTTCTCCCACCCACTTCCTGGAAAGATTCCCAGCCCCCTCCCCCAAGATAAAAGACCATGATCGTCTCATCCTGCAGCTGGAAACCTTTCACATGGTATCAAGCATGTTCTGTCTGCACCAAATAACCTTTATCCCATCTCTACCATAGTTGTAGCTAAGGACCTCCTCAAAGAAATAATTCCCTGCCCCAGGGCCAGTTCATGGTCTACCATGACAGATGCCACGTTAGTACAGGTTACTCAGGCCAGGAGGTGTTTCCTGAAGCGTGATATAAAGGGAAGATCGTACATGTGGGGGAGACATGACTCCAGAGCCTCACTTCATGGTTGTTGGCATTGTCTGAGCTTTTCTGATTCTCGCTTTCCTCACCTGTCACAAGGGGACAACTACATGCACTTTGCACGATGTTGTGAGGATTAAGCACTTGACTCCGAAGGGGTCCCACTCTGCTTTTAATGGGAACCAGGGCCAGGTTAGGAATGTGTGTCTAGGTTGATAGATTGCCCTGGTTTGCCTGGGAGTAAGGGGTTTCCTGGGACTCAGGACTTCCAGTGCTAAAGCTTGGAATGTCCTGGGCAAAGTGGAAGGAGGTGGTCTCCCTAGGTGTGTAGTTTTACAGCACTCTCCCAGTAAGCCTGTGAGGTAGGATCCCAGTTCCACATTCCATTCTCTTACTTGCCATGACTTACTTGGAAATTTCACAAAGCTTTGAGTAGGAGTATTTCAAGAATAGAATTATTCTTATCACTCTCTTCCTAACATGCAATGGAAAATAATGCTGGGCCCCTTGCACCTGTCTAGTGTCTTATATATAGCATCAACTACACTTAACATTTGAAAAAACAGACCCCTGCAAGGTTAGACAGCCAAGACCAGGTAGCAACAAAATCACAGGGGTCATAGTCTTCAGAAAATCACTTAATCACTCTTCCTCCATTTCTTCAATTCTCAAATAGAGTAAAATGCCTACCGTGGTGAGAGTAGGAGATAATGCATTTAAAGTGCATTACATTTTGTACATGACCCATTAAATGGTGGCACTAGCTCATTATTATTTTTTAAACCCAACAAAATTGCCATGTGTATCTATAAAAATAACATTTGACCTTAGGTGCTCACCTACCCGTTCTTTGGATGCGAATGTTCTAGTAGTTTCTGCACTTGTTTGGTTAAGCAGGTTATTAGTTGGCATTTTTCAAGTAAACACAGCCTTTAATTATAACTTCTAGATTAGCTCCTCTTGATGCACAGGTGAAACATACCCTCCTATTTAAAGCAGTTACTCATTCACTCATTCCATGAATATTTACAGGGCTTCTTGCTCTCAGTATGATTTTCCTAGGCTAGAGATTCCTCCAGCTTAGATTGTATTTGCCTATATATCAACACAGTTATGAAACATAATTTCATATATAATATATAAAATTATTTTTTAGTGGAGGAAGGACCTTTCATGGAAAGTCCATGAACACTAAATGCTTAGGGTCTGTGAAAGGCAATGTGGCCCTGACCACGGTCATCCCATTGCTCAAGCTCTGAGCCATGTCGTGGTTAGCAGAGTGGTCAGCTACAGGAGGGATTAAATTCTCTAATACTAGGTTTCCTGTAAATAGAAGGTTGTGGAATGAACAAATGAATGAATGAAGGAGCAAATGAACTAATGAAGGAACAAATAAAGACATTTGTGATGGTGCAAAGGTGAATCAGTTGTCAGGACCAGAAGTATAGGATATTTGTCACCCTGCAAATTCAGAGGAGGGAGAGATGAACTTGTGTGCAGACGCTCAGCTAGAATTGTTCCCATCCATCTTACCCCATTCTTCCTAACCAGACTAGGGCTACTTTTTTAAAAATTTACACTGAGTTTGATATCTAAAGCCCACATCTCTACAAGTGACATTCAGCCATTTAAGCTAGTTGTGTATATAACAATAACTCAAACAGGGAGAAATGACCCTCAAGCCAGCAAGTGTTGGATCCACACCAGGGCTTCCAGCTCAGATGTGTGTCTTTCCATAACTGTCGGCTGCCTTTGGGGAGACAGTTCCTTCCAAACATTTTTTTTTTCTTTCTTTCTTACACACCATGTCACTTGGCTTAAAGCCAAGCACCAGTTTCAACTTAAAGAGACAAAAAAAAAAAAAAAAAAAGGAAAGCAATGGTAATATATAAGCTAAAACTTGCATCACTAATATGTTCTGAAACGTGTGTTAAAGTTCACAAGCCCTTGTTATAAAGTGATCTAGCTGAGAAACAGCAAAGAAAGCATTTACTGTCCAAGCAGTAATGACACCAAGAGAGATGGCAAAGAGTATACCAGCATGAAAAAAAGTCGTTTTCATCCCTGTTGGGACATTTGGGGTTTCTCCCTCTGCCCTTCTGAGAATCTCTCAAAGACAGCTTTCCTACTTACTCACTTGCCCTCTGCTAGTCTCTGTTGGGGAGCTTCCTAATGCCAAGAGCCACAAGGACAGTGGTCCCTGGTGCTGGTTTGGTCTCCTTCTCCTGCCCTTTTCACATCCACCCCTGCCCTCCACTCTGCTGCTCCCACCCTGCTACAAACCATACTTTCTAACATTCAGACACTCTAGAATGCGTTGTGAAGGATGATAACATCATCATTGATGGTATCTAGACATTGAAAGGGACACATTAAAACTAATGAATAAATGGGCCAATTTGCACTAAAATGCGATTATAAATAAGCAACCTCAGATGTGAGAAGGGTGGGGGCTGTTTGTTCTCATTCCTGGTGAGAAGCTGAGATAAAGTGAATGTAAATCGAGATCCAATAGGTACTGGCAGGGAAAGATTAAGATCTATGAAAATCAGGATACTTTAATGAGTTATGTTGAACAGATGCAAGAGAAACTGGCCCAGGAGGGAGGCCTCTGAGAGCTCGGTGGCCCTTGCTACCCTTGGGTTTGTAACGTATCTCTCAATAATGTCGAGCTTGGTAAATAAATGCTCAAATTTCCTTTTAGAAGCTCTTATTGGGCAATAAGTTAAGAGGCCACATTTATGTTTTTTCTCTGCTGCAATCTGGGAAGTCTTAACTAAGACTGTAATTTCATCTCCATGTGCCTCAGTTTTGCTATCCTTACAGTGGGAGTAATGAAATCATGCTTCTTACCTTAAAAGTTTAAAAGGAAGATTAATTTGATTATGAATGTGAAATAACAGTACAAATAGGGGGAACAAACGTTCTGAGATTCAGGAGACAGTTCTAACAAAGTCCAGCCATGCGAGCTACCTTAGGCTATTTATTTTACCCCTGGGGGCCTAAAGTTTCCTCGTCTGTAAAATGAGTAGCTTGGACTCCCTAGCAGTTCTCAAACATGGCTGCACTTAAGAATCACTTGGGGAGGTTTTCAAAAATAGTGATGCCTGGGTACTTCCTCAGACCAAATAAAGTAGAATCCCTGGGGATGGGTCCCAGACACAGCCTACTTTAGAACTCCTCATGTGATTCTGTTGTTCAGTCAGGATTGTAAACCACTGAACTAGATGATCTCGAAGGTTTCTTTCCTGCTAATTTTCTGTGACTTTTTAATTTGTTTTATAATTGCTTTGAGATCTATTGGCCTTGATCCAGACTCTCCTACCTTAAGGGGAAATGTCCCCCAAATAACCATAGAAAGGTGGCAGAAGGCAAACCATGAAGTCACGAGCCTGAACGGTGGATGCCATGTATTTCAACATCATGGTCCCTATGAAAAACGACATGATTTTTGGCACACTTAGAGCAATATTTTCTAATATTTGCTCTTAACGGTGGATGATTTTTTATAAATGGAACAATGCAGTCTGTAAGCTTTAGAAATTGGTTTTATTGACTCAGCATAATATCCTTGATGTTCATCCAAGTCATTGCATAGGTAGTTAGTTGTAGTTAGTTCCTTTTTAGTGCTGAGTAGTATTCCATGGTAGGGATAGATACAATCAGTTTCACATTCATCTACTGAAAAACATCTGGAGAGGTTTCACTTTTTAAACACTATAAATAAAGCTGCTATAAGTATTTGGTATTGGTGTTTGTGTAAACAAGTTTTGCATTTGAGGAGACAAATCCTAGAAGGCCAATTTCAGCTTTGTAAGGAACTGCTAAACTGTTTTCCAGAGCGACTGTATAATTTTATATTCTCACCATCAGTGTGTGAGTAATTCTGTTGCTCTCATCATCTTCAACAATTGGTATTGTCACTATTTTTTAACTTATTCATTCTAATAGGTATGTAGTGATATCTCATGTGACTTTAATTTGCATTTTCCTAATGGTTAATGATGGTAAACATCTTTTATGATTTTAATTCTTTGAAATTTGCATTTGTTTGTTTGTTTGTTTATTTTAGTGGCCAAGGACATAGTGCATTATGCTTGTTTCATGGGTGCTTGAAAAAGAAATTGTGTACTGCTGCTATCAGAGGTGTTCTATGTATACCCATTAGATCCTGTTGATTGGCTGTGCTCTTAATTCCTCTGTATCCTTACTGATATTCTACTAATAGTTGGATCATTTACTGGAAGTGGGGTGGTAAAGGCTAGAACTTTAGTTACAGACTACCTGTTTCTTCTTTCCTTTCTATCGAGTTTTGCTTCATGTATCATAAGGCTCTGTTGTCTGGTATATACACACTTAAGATTTTTATGTGGATTGATCCTGTTACCATTATATAATATAATCTTTGTGTAGGAATTTTATTTGTTCTAAAGTCTAATTTATCTGATTTCAGTATATTAATTCATATAGGATACCAATATATTTACATAATATGTATATTTACATGCATAATAACATATTATTTAATGTAACATTATTGAAATTATATCATTATAGAGATGGTTAAAAGATTATGATTGCCAGGGATTAGAGAGGAGGAGTAGGTAGGAAGGTGACTGTGGCTATAAAGGTTGAGGGATTGCTGTGATAGAACTGGCCTGTATCTGGACTCTGGTGGTCACATGCATCTACACAAGTTGAATTTACATACACTATAAGTGGCATAAAATTAAGTACACAGTGAGTGTACATGAAAGTGATGAAATCTAATTTTGATTAGTTGTGTCAATGTTAATTTCTTAGTCATGATATATAGCTTCATAAGTGTTGCCATTGAGAGCAATTAGATGAAGGATAAACAGGATCTCTGTATTATTTCTTACAGCTGCATGTGTGTCTCAAAATAAAAAGCTAAGAAAATGAATGGGTTCTTCCTGCTTTTATATATTTTGGAAGTTTTCCATAGATCAATGTTTTGAAAAATTGATAGAAAGTTAACATAAAATCTGCTCCTTTACATGTTCTTTTTTATGTTTTCACTGTTCATTTGGTTCTTAAGAAACTATACAAAAACATTTAGCCTGGGACTTTATGCATTTAGCTCTGGTACCTCTGCCATTTTAACATTCTATTCTAAAAACCTACCGGCTCCTCAAGGCAACCTCAGCTGAGCAGGGGCCCTACTACCTAGGTAGACTTGGGTTGGAAGGAGAGTTGCCTAAATTATGAGAGGCTGGGAGGAGCTTGCACAGCCATGATCACTCTTGTTTGGTACTGTCCTCATACTTCTTGCCCAGTCTGTCTTTCTCTTCACCAATCAGTGTGAGTACAAAGGAAAGGACCTCAGAATTTAGAGGCTAAATATGTGGACTCTGGACCAAACCTCACTAGCCATTCCAGATTTGGGCAAGACAGACCCTCTAAGAGTCCTTGTTTCCTCATCTGTCAAACAAGAATTATTGTATAACCATCATACATGGTTGCCTAGAGAAACGAGTCAGGCCCAGAGCAATTGAATTAACTGGATCTCCAACCAACTGAGCAGATGAGAGCATAAATAACCATAGTGACTACTGACTCTTCACAAGTGGAGTCTGAAAGAGCAGCTACTTATAGACCCTGAGTGCCCACCCCCTTCTTCCCCAGTTCCCTTGGCTATGAGGCACCACCAGAGTCCTGTGCCCTCCCCGTCTGTCTTGCTATGAGTTCACTCTCTAGCCTGACCCCCTTGGGTCTCCTGGATGTTGCCTGTGACCATCTGCCCTGGACTTTCTTCAAGCCTGGCTCGTGGTACCCTTGAGTATTTTGGGGGCTCACCCATGTCCTCTCAGCTTTAGGAACTGGATCAGATGGATCCCTTTTGGCAAGATTAAAATTCTACTCACACATTTGAGCACATTGGCTAAAAGCACTGGCCACACAGTTCTAGGTTCAAATCCTGACTCCACCATTGGCCATCCTGTGACCACAGGCAAATTAAGTAAATTCTCTAGCCCTGCTTCCTCCTAACTGTAGTACCTGGTCATAGGGTCAGTGTGAATGTTGCTAGAGGTAATGCATTTAAAGTAACAACCCAGAGCTTCTGATATAGTGAGTACTCAACAAATAAGGACATTATTTTCATTGTTATTATTGATATATAGCCTAGAGCCATCACCACTACCTTCTTTGATTGAACATCCAATTAGGGGCGTGATTGGTGACCCAGATGTCCTGTAGGAGGAAACCATCACAGCCAGGCCAACCTCCCCCATGGTGAAAGCCCTGGCTCAGGGACCTCGCCACTGGTGCTGTGGTTTTGAGAACCCCAAATTTTGCTCACTGATCCAAAATACAAGGCCAAAAATTCAGACATTAGTCCCAGACCAACCAAAACTTAAATATTTAGGATTCCCCCTCCCAACCCCCACCAGTACCAACACACACATACACTCAGCTGTGTGGAGCCCTAGGTATCATAAGGAGGCAAAAAGGAAGCATGGATTTTAGGTATATGCACCTAGGTAGTGCATATACCCTGATGTGAGTATGCACATAAATGTGAGGCATGAAAGGGATGGAGAAGACTGTGTCTACTTGTCCTAGTTGTGGTAGTCTATACTAGAAAACAAAATGACACAAAAGTCTGTGTGCCAAGAGACACAGGGTTGGGGAGGGGGGGTGTCTGCAGAAGAAAATTACAGAGAAACCTGCCCATTGGACGGCTGGCAAGTTTCATATTTACAGGGGCAAAGCTGCAGCTGACCCTTTAGTCATCCCTAATGCTAGCATTGGAAGAGGGATAGAAGCAGAATTTCCTCCCTCTCTCCTATCATCCTTCCTATGGACAAGGTAAAGTTACAGGTTGGCCCCCTGACAACAGGAGCTGCTTCCCATGACAACTGAAGACACTGCCACCACATCACAGCAAGAATTACAGTCAGCTTGCATCGCCTTGGGCAGTGCATAAAAGGGGAAATCAGCACCGCATTAAAGGGAAATGAGTATTTGTTTTGAAATGTATTTAAAAGCTCTGGCTGGTTAATTATTTAAGGACCAGTGGGCATTTCAGCTACCATGGAAACCTCTGGCTTTGTGGTTCCTTCCTGGACCCATCAGGCACCCCCCAATTCAATAACATACACAGACTTATTCACACAAATACACACACACATGCACACATTCTCACATGTAGACACATACAGTCATTCATACACATGCACAACACACACATGTGTGCATATTCTCACAACAGACACACATACATGCGCTCAGTCACTCACATTGGTACACATACTTACTCATACACACATAATCGCATACGTGCACATTCTTGCACAGGCATGCACACGGTCACACAGAAACACACACACATGCACACACACACACACACACACACACACACACATCCTTGTGCACGTGACTGTTAGACCCCTCAGGAAAGCATGGTCTGAAATGCTATTGTCCTGATCTCACTATGCCTGAGGTGCTCAGAGACAGCCACAGGAGAGGAAGAATCCTAGGACTTCTGCTAGATGTCCTTGGGGCATCCCTTCTAGCCTCTTTGATTCTAAGCCTTTTGTCCTTTTTAAATAGAGTAAGGCACAGCATGTCTCCCTTTCTAGACCACAGTCATACACCATTACTGACAGGTCATGCCACTAACTTTACCACCACCTTCCCGCCACAAAATTTAAGGGTAAGGAAACAACAGACCAAACACACATTAGGGACTAAAATCCTGACTAACATCACTTACTAGCTGCATGATCTTAGACAAGTTTCTTAACCTCTCTGGGCCATAAGTTCCTCATCTTTTAAACGGGGATCAAAAACACCTTGTTATTTGGATTATGTTATTTGATCCTCTGAATAGGTCTTGAAGCATGTGTCATCTCCATCCCCATTTGCTAGATGATGAGGAAGCCCCAGGTCATAAAGGATGAGGAACTTTCCCAGTTATACACATGACTAAGTGGTTTACTGCTAGAGGGCACAGCTCTGCATTACCTATTCTATACAAACAGATTACCGTGAGGACTTAGAAGATGGGGCTGGCACATAGAAGATATGTCTTCCCCTCCTATCCTTTTGTCTGAAGGACCTGGAAGGAAACCCTATGCTCAGACCAGAGGCAGGTGGAGGCAGAAACTGCCTATAGGAGAAAAGGTCCCTGGCTTGGAAGGCACTCAAGTCCAGGGCCTAACGTTTCCTCCTGAGCGAACTTCCCAAGAGCTGGAGTGGTTCCTTCTATCTCTCCCTACACTACTGTGGCACTGCACCACTGAACTATATAATTGCATATTTGTTCCTGTTGGGTCTTGAAATATTAGGGCCCAGTGTATAATTCCAGGGCTCCTGCACTAAAGATACTCCCATGTAGCTATGAAATAAAAAGACAAATAATGTGATGAGAGCTGCAGCCCATACTGCTCTGCTTAATTAATGGGAAATTTTATTAAGAGCAGACAGAAAGCCATCAAACCTCCAGTGCCCAGCCTTCTCCAAAGATCCTTAAAAGGATCGAGAGGATTCTTAAATAAAACCTTTATTGGGTTCTTCTAAGTGTCTTTCATTGAACCCTACCTGTGTAAATATTTGATGATTTTGTGCTTGGCTAGTGTACAAGGGGTGGGGCCAAGGGGATGAAACCAAGAAGGTGTTAGACCAGCAACTTGGTGGGTCTTCAGGTGCCAGGGACCTTACCCTCCAGGCAGAAAGCACACAGGTGAGGACAAAGAGATCAGAATCCAGTGAAATGGAGAGAAATCATTGTGCATATGGGTACATGAGGTCCAGATATTCAATTTACCAAGAATCACAGGGGCACAAAGGGCAGAAAGAAGAGCCCCAGAGTCTTAAGCACAGAGGAAGGTGGGGAGGTGAGTTCTGATGAGCAAGGGAAGGCCAGGTGGGCAAGAGATGAGAAGGAATCAAGGTGGCCTGAGCCTGAGCAAATGCTGTGTTAGACCCAGGAGTTCTTTTCCCACCTCACTCCCTCCTCGGAGCCCCAGAGAACCTTGTGCATGGCTTTTCAGAGACCTGAGAGCAAAAGGAATGTTCACCTGGAAAATAAAAGCCAGTGTCTAGGAAAGGAAGTATTGACCAAGGTTCTGCAGAGCAGGATACATTGAGTCAGAGCATTATTTATTTACTTATCACTTAGAGTCGTCAGGCCCTGCACTGAGTACTCTACAAACATCAACCCAACCAGCATAGCAGTCCCGCAGCACCTGTTCCATTTCTAGCTCAGTTTACAGATGAGGAAGCTGAAGCATAGAGAAGTTAAGGAGTTCGTCCAAGGTCACATAGGTAATAAGTGCTACTGCCTAGAAGCAAAACCAAGCAATCAGGTTCCAGAGTCTGGAGATCAAAATCAAGAGAGGAACATGTGCCATGCTCCTTATGGGAAGGTGGGGAGCTTAAAAACTGACCACTACTGTTGACAACGGTCTGGACACATGGGGACATCAGCATGGGGCAACCAGTCTCTAACAGGCAGGAGTAACACAGCCCCCTCTATCTCTCTCTCCCTCCTTCTCCATGGGAGTAACAGGAATAAGGGAGGGAGGGAGGAGGAGAGGAAATATGTGACAGATTGGTAAAATTGTATCTAACCAGAATGTTTCTCAAACCTGTCTACACCTGTCAGTAGCTCTTTCCATAGCTTATATTTATGTGGCACATGTAATGGTTATCTCTGCTAAGCAAGGCCTTGTATGCTCCTTTCCTCACTTAAGAACACCTGTGGGAAAAAGGATTAGGAACTCGGGCTTAAATCTTGCTGCCATTTCTGCCTTGGTTGAAAAGATATTGGAAAGACAAAACAATTTTGTTCGGAAGACAGTGAATGGAGTGTCGGGTAAATGCAGTATGGGGAGGGAGTGAGGTGTGTGGTGTGACGGTCCATATCTTCTGGGTCTCCCCAAAGAATCTCATTACTCAAGCTTTCCTCTTAGGTCTGATGTTCAACACGGGCCCTGCTCAAGGGGAGACACAAGATCCCAAGATCTCTGCTGCCCAGTGAGAATGAGTTTCTAGGGAACTGACAATGCAAAGGCCTGGGGATCTTTGTCTCATGACAATCAGAGTTTCTTCCCCTTCCTTGGCTGGTACATACATAGATCTAAGAATTCTTTTCCTTTTACTGAATTATGCGTCTAGAGAAAAATCCCTTGGCTTCTCAAGCTTTCATTTCCAGCAGTGTTAAAAAGTAATGATGTTTGTTCTCTGCCTTGGGGATGCCTTCCAGAATCTTGTGAGGATGAATGGAGTAACTGTTTGTCAAGAGCAGACTTCTGCTCCCATATCCCCCATTCCACCAGCCAGTTGCTCTCACTGGACTGGGGCACTGAGGCCATTTTTCAGCTCTTTAACCTAAGTCCAGCAAATAGGATCCCTGTGGACCCCAAATTTGCTTTCAGGGACAAGAGACAAACAGAAGAAAAACTGGAAGCAATTTTATACTGTCACAACCTCAAAAGGAAACATAAGGGACATAAGAATCCCAAGGGCCTCAGACCCCCAGCCATAGCATGTCTCAAGCACTCAGAAACTGGTATGGCTCTAGCCTTGGTATCATGGTCAGAGAACTGGGCATCTGCCTTCCAGTTGTTCATCTGGTCTCTGCTTAAAGCCCCTCATGACCTCTGTATATGGTCCTCCTTCTGGTAGCTACTTCCTTAGGCACACTTCCTAACTTGTAAAGTTAATGCCTCTTTCACTAATCTGAAAGTTCCCTCCTTCAGGTAGCCAAGAGGTGTCCTTCATTCCAGTGGGGAATTCCAGGCAGAGATCGAGTCTGCTGTCCCTGTCCTTCCTTACAGTTTGACAAGCTCAGACCACATCTTCTTTCAGCCTGAATCTATAGATACTAAAAGGGGCTTCACTAAGGCCCACCCAGAGATCTTAGAACAATCCATGATCCTGGATACACCTGAAGGAAGACACCCAAAGCACAAACTCAGATGCTGGGAAACTACCTTGATCTGTTTCATAGAATGACATCTTTCCACTCACAGTTTTGTGTACAGACATGCTGAATGACAGTAACATCAAGATATCAAAATACATTTATATTAGGGATAAACTGTGTGTTTCTGCATGAGCATGTTTGAGAACACAGAAATGTGTGTAAGAATGAAGAACACACTAGGTTTTAAGTAGAAAGACCTGGATTCCAGGTTTGTGTATTATTCAGATGATTCCCTATGTTCACTTTCCACGTTTCCTTGTATTACCCCCCAAATGTCTCCTTTAGGTTTGCAGGAACTGACTCTCATTCCAGTGGGACTACAAGGTAGCCATATGGCCTGAGGCATCTCCCTAAATGTTACTTCTGAGCCCTCATCTGTAAAATGGGACTGAGAGTATTTACCATGTAGGACTGTGGTGTTGGTCAGAAGGTCACAGATGTGCTTTGTTAGTTGTAAATCATAAGAGAAAGTGTAGCCTGGGTGCCTGCACATGTGAGCTCACATAGGTCTTCCAAGGAAACCCAACAAGTTCTCTATTGATGAGGGAGCAGGAGGCTGGCTGAGGACAAAGCAAGAGCTGGTGCCTTGCACCCCCCCGCCTTCATCCGCTCCCCTCCATATGTGTAGTTCTGGGACTTCATCATCTATAATGTCCTGCATGTTGCAAATACAATGTCAGATACTCAGAAGAGGGCACCAATCCTCAGGTGGCTTAGTCTCTACAAAGCTTCTACAGCAAAGACTTGACATCTCCTGAAGCTAATGACCTCAATCAGGGGCCAGGGGTACTGCTTACTAAGGCCAAGAACACCCTTCTGCCTTAGCTGTACCCAAAAGGACCATTTCTCCCAACAAAGTAACTGCTGTGGGAGAACAGATACTTGTGTGGGTAACAGAGGGCATGTGAAAAGAAGGTGTGCACAAGTTTCTGGAAATCAAAAAGATGGGACATCTTTTCCCATTCCTTTTTTCCACAATGTGATCTCTATGCCTTGCATATTTATGTTTTTATCATCTGAGGTCTTGTTGGCTCTTTCCCAGAAGCTGTAAGGTCGTCCAGTGAAAAGACCAGTACAAGTTACTAAACAAAACCCCAATTACGCTGCTGGGTGGGAGACATAATTATTCTGAACAAAGCATGCCAATTCTATGAAATGCTGTTTTTTAAAAAAGCAGTAGCTCTGGGTTTCCATGCGGAGGCTTGGCACTCCAGGGCTTTCCAGGGTAACAGGCCCTGTTCTTACAGGAGGCTGAAATATTAAAGGTCACAAGGTTGTTCCTGTTACGGGGAGGAAAGTACTTGGATGTTACAACAAAATGCATGCCTGACAGAGCCCTGAGACGCTGGAGGTAAAATCAGCACATCTCCTCATTCAGACATAGCTCTGCCCTGTTTACACCCCAGACAACTCCCTCGACAGAGCAGGTGCATATGGAATGAGAGCATGGCAAATTATTTGTAAGGTCAGTTCGATAGGACCTGCAGAAGTCCTCATGTCAGAGACCTTTTTAAGGTAGTGTGTGGATTTGAAAAACCAAATGAATAATTAAACACTTTGTATTGAGGCTCCTGTTCTTCCTTGCTTCAAGCACTTTTCACACATGTTAATTTCTGCATTCTTCCTCAGAGGGAGGGTAGGTCAAAAACGAACATGATTAACTCCACTGTAGAGAGGGAGAGAATGTGGCACAAACCGAGGCAGCTGAGGGCTTGCAGTGAATGGGCCGTGCTGTAGAATCCAGGGCTGACCCGGAAAGCAAGGCTTAAATGGCTGGATCCTAGTAGGGCTGTACACATTTGGCAAGACAGAGAAAAAGAAAACAAATGCATCATGCCAACAAGTGTAAATTGGTTGTATGAACCCTGAATGGGGAATGCAAATGGATCTGAGGTTATTAGAACAGTGAGGGCTCCCCCATGAGTAGGAAAGCATCCTGAGGGGTAGCCACACTCTCTACCTGCATCCTTGCCATTTTTTTTTTTTTTCTGGCAGCTCTCCTCCCTGCTTCTCTCCACTGACTCTTAGTCATTAACCTCAAAACTCAGTCAAAGTTCAGCCTCCAGGACACCTGCCTCAACAGGAATGGGAGAGGCACTAGAGGAGTTGGCCAGCTGGGGAGCTACCAACACAGCCTCAAATCAGTCCAGGCCTGTGCCGCCCAACACAGCAGCTCCATGCAGCTCTGGACTGGCTGAAAGGTCAGACTGAGATGTGACATAAGTACATAAAGACACACCAATTTCAGAGACCTAGTACGACAAAAAGATGTGAAATACATGATCAATTGATTACATGTGGAATTGATATTTGGGATATAATATATTGAATAAAATGTATTATTAAAATTAATTTTGTCTTTTTTTTTTTTTACTTTTTAAAATTTAGCTTTTAAAACTTGTAAGGTGATACATGACTTGCATTTATATCTGACATTATAGTTCTATGGAAGGGCACTGCTCTAGGCCCTTCTGCCCTATGGCTGAGAAACCAGTTATCAGATGTCCCTAGGGGAAGCTGGTGTGTCTGCCTCAGCCCATTTTATCATGTGACTACCTGTAATTTGGAAGGAATAGTATTCTCATACCTGTTGAAAGAGAAAACCAGGGCTGGAAGCCCTGAGGAGAATGTTCGAGCCATAGAGGTCAGACCTGGACTGGTTTTCACATCTTCTGACTCTCAGACCTGTGGTTTTTCCACCAGACATAGAATCTCCTTTGCTATTAAAAGTTCTGCTTTTAACTTCTTTCTGTAGTTGTTCCACAACAACTCCCAGCTCAGGGCTGCTTTCTGCCAGAGTCAAATATCCCCCATTGCTCTGGGACTATAGGGGCCCAGCCTCATGCCTCAAGGCCCATGAATCCTCTCAGATTTATAAGGCTTTTTCTCTCCCTCCACCAGTAGATCCCTGGCTCCCTCCCAGGCTCCCTTACTTAGCCTCAAGTAGGGGATAAACTAGATCCCTTCGTGTATGCACTGAGAGTCTGATCTGTGTATAGCTAATACAGCTGTGATCTCCAGGTCACCAGCCTGCTGTCACAGACCAGGGGGTATTCTGCCAGAGTGCCAGGGAGCCAACACTCAGAAACCTTTCCATAAGGACCTGAACCTTTGCCTGGCTCCTTGAACATCTGGGTATGCTAAAGAAAGTAGACACTGTCTTTGGCTGCTCTCCCTGTCCAGGGCAAAGTGCAGAGGGGATTTAAAGACTTCCATCAAGTTCCAAGATGCTTTTCATGAGCTAGAATTTCACACTCATTTATCTGAATTCCAGTTGGGTACCATCTACTTCAATTCCCAAAGTGACCTTGGTTTTACTCTACCAAGACTCACCAGATCATTTCTCTTCTTCCAGAACTCCTCCTCCTTCAACTGGCTGGGACAGTAGGCTATGGCCTATTGACTCCTATCCTTCTGCATAAGGTTTTCAAAGGCACAAATAAACACAAAATGCCGCCCACAGAAAACTGTGGAAGCAGAAGCCTAACCGGGCTGCTACGACTGGAACGAGTCATACCAGTTGTCACCATTCCACATTAAAAATTTTCCGTGGGCACAGGTCTGTGAATCACCAGGTTTACACACTTCACAGCACTCACCAAAGCACATACCCTCCCCAATGTCCATAATCCCACCCCCTTCTCCCAAACCCACTCCCCCCAGCAACCCTCAGTTTGTTTTGTGAGATTAAGAGTCACTTATGGTTTGTAAGGGCACGAATTGCATGGAGCACTGGGTGTGGTGAGAAATAATGAATACTGTTATGCTGAAAATAAAAAATAAATTAAAAAAAAAAAAATTTTCCGTGGGCACCTGGGTGGCTCAGCCAGGTTAAGCGTCCAACTCTTGATTCAGCTCAGGTCATGATCTCAGGGTTGTGAAATCAAGCCCCTCCTCGGGCTCTGAATTCAGTTGGGAGTTTACTTGGTGTTCTCTCTCTTCCTCTCCCTCTGCCCCTCCCCCTGCTCGTGCCTATAGTTTCTCCCCCACCTTCACCAAATAAATAAATTAATTAAAAAAATATCACTCAGGAGTAGACTGCCTCCCTAACCACCAAAGACTACTTTATTGGGTAAGTAAAAGGAAGGGATCATCTCTACTCTTCAAGTCTGTCAGAGAGCAGAGCATCCACCCACAAGGAACAAGGACTAAGGTCCTGAATTCCCTAGTGAACCAGAAGACCAGGAGAATGATTGAACATTTGGAATTTTATTTGGTCCCTTTGTAAATGGTGAAACATACTCCACATCTACTTTGTAGCCCATCTTTTCAGAGAGAGGATAATCAAAGACACTGAAGTATAGAGGAGATGGTCACAAACCCAACCAGTAAGTGAAGTACCCAGGAGAAAATAAATAGGCTCTTGAGTGTCAGGCTGAATATATCTAGAGAGGAGTGAAGTATCACAGAGGAAAACGAAGTAAAAGACATGTTAAATCTCTGAAATTGACAGAAAGAAGCTTGTCTTTGTGGAGCATGTTAAAAAAACTGGTGTTGTGAAATATGCTTAGGGATTCTCAGTGCCAAAGCATGCTCTATAGTCAAATACAGGAAACTTGGATTACTGGAAACCTTGCTCAAAAGTCCGCTCCTTTGTGACACCATCCAGACCACAGGCAGAGTGAGCTGAGTCACCCCACTGCTCGCATGTTCCCAGCATTCTTCTCCCTGACTGCACAGAGCACTCTGAACACTTGTTGACAAATATCTGACCTCAGGTCTACTGGCCCACCAGACATCAGAGCGGCAAGGGCAGAGGCCAAAGCTAATTCATCTTTATATCCCCATTGCTCGGCACATTGGAGGTACTCAATAAACACATGTTAAATTGATGATAACAGTTCAGGGAGTGACCTGCAGTGAATAACCAAGGCTAGCATAGCCAAGAAGAGAGCAGAGGGCCTCACAGACAGCAAAGCAGAGAGAGAAAAGTCAGCTTCAGGATTGATGGGTGTGTTTGGGAAAAGGCTTCAGGTGAGGGAAACCTCAGCAGGCTGTGTTGCATGGTTGATACTCTCAGGAATTATCAGATCTTTTGAGGTGGGTAATAGGGACTACAAAGAAAGTAAATTATGGTGGTCTGGAAAAATAAAGAAAGGCTTGGAGCCAGAGAATCTTTATCCAGGTTTCTGTCTAGAAGTTTGGCAGGCAAGGACACATCATTCAAAGCTAGACAAAGATATTCTAGACAGGGAGAGGGCTTGGTTCATTTTTCTAGTGCTCAGGTAAGAAAACAAATGCCATGCAGACAGTGTCATGGAGAGAGCCCTCCTGTTTCAAGCACCCCTTTCTCCCAGGTCATGTCTGCTTCTCTCTTCTTTGTGTGAGCAACTTATTAAGTGCCCAGTTGGGTGCCCAGCATGATGAGATATAGCAAGGATACAAAGAGGAAGAGGGGAGTCTCTCTTTTCAGTTGCTTACCTACTCCTTACCTGGCCAGAATCCCTGAACATCAGGAAAAGAGGAGGATGATTTACCATCAGAAAAACACTTACCAAAAAAGCAAGGAAGGAGAAGAGTCTCCACTCTCTTTTTTTGGTGCCTTTCTCATTAGTTTAACAGAGCAGAAGTGTCTGAGGACATGTGATTTGAGAAGAAGAACCCTCTAGTAACAATTTTTGCTTGGTTAGGACCACTATAGAATATTAGATGGGAAGGAGCAGGACCTAAATGTTGGGGTAGACCAAGCATGGAGATGGTATAATCAAGAGGGAGTAGGTGTCTTATACTTACACAAGTGGAAATCTCACAATTGTATTTCTGCTGCAATCCCATCACAGAGCAGGTCAGGAGGAGGCTAAAAACTGTCTCTCCATTACAACTGTTTCCACATGTATCACCCTATGTTTATTTAACAAATGTTTCTTGAACACCTAGGATATGGCAAGTGTAAGATCTGGAAACACGGGAGTGAATAAAACAGACAAAAATACCCCCCTCCCCTCCCTGCCATGAAGTCTACATTCTAGTAAGTGGTGATACAAATAAACAAACAAATGGGGAAAAGCCTTACAGTAGGTAAGAGGGTGACAAATGCAATAGGGAAACACATCATGGTGCAGACAAGTAGGCAGTGGAGGGTGTGGAAAATTTGAATCAAGTGATAAGTCCAGGATTTCCTCATAACATGACTTTTGATCAGGGATGTGAAGAGGTAAGAGAGCAAACAGAGCATTCCAAGCAGAGGGGACAGCTAGTGCAAATAAAGTTTCAAGGCATGATCCTATAGGAAAAGGATCTGAGTTGAAACAAGCCTATTCTCCAGGTTGAAAGTCTACAATGACAAACTATTCTCTGAAGAAACAAATCTAAATTATTCAATAATATATCTCGTATCCTCCAGAACTATCCAGCCCTGCTCTCCTATGCTCCCTACTACAGTACCTCAGACTCCAATAGATCAGGATCCTTAATTCATATACTAAGCTCATTCTGACTCTATGTTGTTATCAGGTCCAAGCCAATGGAAACCACACAGCACAACCCCTTGTAGATAGAATTGGGTCACATGTAAGTGTCAAAGACTGGACCACCAAGAAAGACTATTGGAGGAAGCTTAATCTCAAAAATTGTCATGGGATCTACCTTCTCTCTCACTGACTATATGCTCTGCTGCCTCTTGCTTCCTTGGTTCAAGTAGGACTTACCTGGTTTTATGGAGTCTTTGAGCTTTAACACTTTTGGCTCCACAGCTAACTGGTTCGGGTTTTCTATTTTCTCCCTGAACTCAGTGATGGCACCTTTTTTCTTGCATCTTTTCTAATCCTGACTCACTTTAAAAATTCAACATTTTGGTCTTTATTTCCATTTCCATGACCCATTTTGATTTTTCTTGCTTTCAAGTGTATACTATTGTATACTTTTTGGTGTCACCTGTTAAAATTAATTCACTTGTATGGACTTGCGAGGTCCATTTCCTTTCTCTAGTCTATACAGGCCTCATCAGAATAGGAGTGTTCAACCTGAAAATGTTCAAGATCTTTCCTTATCCAGGAATTCTTAGATTTTGTGTCTAATTCCCACTTTCCAGGCTTTGCTCAGGTTGCTTCCTGTAATTAACTCCCCAGTCAATTGTTAGGAAGCCTCTACTCTGCACTAGGCACTGAGTCAGCTCCTAGATAAAGATTAACAGAATACAGTCCCTGCTCCATGAAAGCTCACCAAACCGATCTGCCACTGATAAAATGTGAGTGCTATGAACAGGTGGAAATACCTGTTATGGGAAGGAAGGGGAGAAAGTGTTGGGGAGACTTCTCCAGTGAGGCATAAACTGCATCTCAGAGTCTGTGTAGGGGACAACTAAGTAAGGGAGTGTAGAGAAGAAGTGGTTCCAAACAAGGGAGAAATTTGTGCAGACAGGTATGAGCGAACATGGATTATTTAAGGACTTCCCAATGGAAGAGAAAGGTTGAAGCACAAGGCACATGGCAAGAGATGGTGTTCAAGAAGCGTGAAAGGGCCAGACCCTAAAGGCCCTTGAATGTCATCTTAAAGAGTATGAACTTAAAGGCCATGAGGATCTTTAAGAAAGAACCTGAGTGAGGGTGAGGCAGAGGCAAAGAGAAGAGATCTTAGTTATCCAAGTTAAAGTGAGAAAAACATGGACAGATCTGGGGCCAGGGAATTAGAGGGATTTAACTTTTAAAGATTTTTAAGGGATAGAATCAGCAGGACATGGTGGCTATAGGCTTGGGTGTGAGGTAGAAGGAGAAATCGGGTTTCTGGTTAAGTGACTAAATAAATAGTATCTGCCTTTAAGAGACAGTGATTGTAACAGAATAAGGAGAAAGTTTCAATGGAAGGTATTGAATTCAGATTTGTCCATGTTAAATTTCATGTATACTCCCTTGCCTGTAAGTTTTCCTAACTCTTATTCCATAGTCCCTAACTATCCCCTTACGGTCACTTTTTTTGTTTTTCCCCTTTTTTGTGTGTTTCACTTCATTTGGGTCCCATATGTATACCCTTCTTGAATCTTGGAGTGAACCAGTGAACCATCTGCTTAAGCCCCACATCTTTTACTTCCAGGTACCACGTGTGCCTGGCACAGCACTCAACTCAGCTGGTAGAAAATGCTTTCTAAATCCCTGCCTTGTTGTCAGGGCCCCAAGAAGGGCTGGCATCAAAAGCCTCAGGAGATAATGTAGGCGGGGGAGACAAGACTCCCCTCTCTCTCCTGCACTTCAAGAACACATGTCCCCCAGCATGGAGGGCAGAATCGAGCTGCTCATTTCATGTTCACTCTTTTATGTTGCCGTTTTGAAATTTGATGTTCAAAAGCTCAGAGGCTATAGCAGGCAATCAATCCAAATGGAAATGTGTGAGGGCTGAGGGAGCGGGGGGAACATGTTTCTGAGGGTCGGGATTTTTTTCCTCAGGATTTTTCTTGTGCCACACAGAAATATCTTTCTAATAACAAAGAGAAACTCGTGAAGATGAATGGGATAATGAACTCCACTCTCTCGCCTTTATGGACAGGAGTGGAGCTTCTTGAATGTGAGGGCTGGACAGGAGTGTGTGGCTGTGCCTGCAGCATGCAGGCCTGGTGGGGGATGAATAGACAGATTCAGTTAACCTCTGTAGACTTTGCATCTAGGGTCTGGGAAGAAGAGGGGAGAGGGTTACAGACATAAGGAAGAGGGAAGCGGCAAGGGAAGAGTGAAGGGAAAGAAGGAACTGTCTGGGTGACTGAGGAGGGAGGAATGTTTTATCCAGTGTCCTCTCCTAGAGGGAAGAGGGAGAATGAATTAATATGTATTAAATAACTATTACATGCCAAGACGTCCTTCATCCTTGTATATAATTCTATCAACAATTCTGAGCTAGCTTGATTATTATGAGTATTATTATTGTCATTATTAGTATTATTTTTATCCCAGGGGTATTCTTAACTGCTTTCTCCCTCAAAGAGTCTCTAGTGGGTTTGATTCAAGCACCACCTTACTCAATTTGAAGTCCACAGTCCCACTGACCCTTGGCTTAGGTTTATAGTGTGTCCTGAAGCAAAATAGAGCAGGAAGAAGAGGTTTCTGTGGGGTCATTCATTTGGGGAGTAAGCAAACCTCAGGTCAAACTCAGACCACAGTTACTCCTGTGAGTGGCCATCAGAGGAAGCTCTGGCTACCAAGGATGGTCATCCACAAAGGACTCTGAGGGAAGGACAGACAGTCTCTGCAGGCAGTCTGGTGTACAGTCTCATGGTGGCCAACAGAATGCTGCCACTGCCAGGTTTTGCTGGGGCCTTATAACAGGGCAATCTTTCAGGTTTCCTCACTACCTAGTGATGACCACTCAGCCCTTAGGTTTTAGTATTACTTCATACCTCTTTCTCCTCTGCTTTCCTTCCTAAAGACTGGGAAAGTCCAAAAGGGAGCTCTACTCTCCCCATCCCCTTTCCAGGACACAAGTCTGTACCCAGTAATCCCATCCCTGCCATGTCCTCTGTGAAACCCTCCTTTTCCCTTCTCATTCATCCTCTATGGACCTTTGCTGGATCATCTCAATGGTGATGGTAATTGAGCAAAGACATCAAAAGATGGAGGCAACAATACTTGAAAGTTTATGTATTATGAATGAGATGGTATCTCAGGGTCCATGCTGGACAATGTCACTCATTGGTGGAAGGGTACATATCTAGCCCCCAGCCCTCAGATTCCTCAATCACATTGCTGCTGCCTATACCACCTACCTCATGTGAAGATTCCAGCAGCAACTGGAAGAAGTTTCTTTTGACTTTCCATTAGAGCTGTTTATTCCCTTCTTCCTTCACTGATGCCTTTGGAAAATGCTTCCCACCTGACTGCTCACCAAGGGCAAGTAAGTAGACACAACCCCAGCACTTGGGCAAGTCAAAGGCCAGCTCCCCAAGGTCAATTTCCAGGGTGTCATCACTACCCAGAATACCCTACCATGGCTTTCAGGAACCCAATTCCCACACTCCTGATGGCCTCTGGAAGCCCAGGCAGAAGCTGCTCTTCCTCCTCCTTCAAAAGCAAGAATGATTTGACCTACAATCTTCTTGTGAAGAAGGGAAAGGGAAAAAAATACAAAACATTTTATTTAATTTTAAAGGATGCTTTAAAAAGTTTTGTGGTAAAATATACATGACATAAATGTTAACATTTGAACCATTTTTAAGTGCACAGTTCCTTGGCATTAAGCACATTCACACCGCTGTGTATCCATCACCACCATCCACCTCAGAACTGTTGTATCGTCTCAAACTGAAATAGAATAGCCGTTAAAAAATAAATCCCCATTCCCCACCCTACCTTCAGTCCCTGTAGCTATTATTCTACTCTCTGTCTCTATGAATCTGACTATTCTAGATACTACATGTGAGTGGGAATGTACAACATTCATCCTCTTGTGACTAGTTTATTTCACTCAACACAAAGTCTTCAAGGTTCATCCATATTGTAGCATGGATCAAAATTTCATGTTTTTAAGGCTCGACAATTCCTTGTATGTATATGCCACATTTTGTCTATCCACTCATTTGTTAATATTGGGTCATTCTCATATTGTAAATAATGCTGCTAGGAACATCTGTATGTAAATATCTGTTTGAGTCCCTGCTCTAATTCTTTCGGGTATGAACATAGACAGGGAATTATGGCATCATGTTGTAAGCCTCAGTTGAGCTTTTCAAGGAACTGCCATACTGTTTTCCAAGGCAGCCACACCACTTTATAACCTCATCAACAGTGCACAAGGGGGTCTTATTTCTCCATGTCCTCAGCAACACCTTTTTTTTTTCTTTTCTTAAATAAAAGCCATCATAATTGGTGTGAAAAGCATTCTTAGTGATCATCCCTTGCCAGGTTGGATTTGTTTTGTAAATGAGAAGACTGAGACTCAGCAAGATTAGCTGACTTTACTGTGAACATAAAGTTGCCCAAAGGGTAATGGGATCTCTTCTTGATCCTACAGGACGCCACTCAACCTGTTGATTCTCCTCTCTGGTTAAACCTGGGTTAGAGATTTAGAAGGTCTTGGAAAATGTTTAAAAGAGAAGTTTGGGGGCACCTGGGCAGCTGAATGGGTTAAAGCCTCTGCCTTTGGCTCAGGTCATGATCTCAGGGTCCTGGGATCAAGTCCCACATTGGCTCTCTGCTCAGCAGGGAACCTACTTCCCTTCCTCTCACTCTGCCTGCCTCTCTGCCTACTTGTGATCTCTGTCTGTGAAATAAATGAATAAATCTAAAAAAAAAAAAGAGAGAGAGAGTTTTGAATATGATAGGAATAGCATAAGTATATTATCCATACATTTCAAGCTGGCTTTTCTTCTGAGCAGAGTCCTCAGTCAATAGAAAACAACTTCTCAGCTAATAAATGATCCAAATGTGGATGAGGGAGAGAAAGTCTCAAGTTTCATCTAAGCCTCGCAGATGTGGGAGGCTTATGGGGGACACAAAATATGTCTTGGGCTCTTCCCCCAAAGGAATGAGCAGCACACCTATCACCACCCAAAACAGAGAACCATGTTGTGGAGTGGCACAGAGAAGACTTGCTCAGTGGTATTCTTGATAGTGACTGGTGATAAAGGCACACAAGTCACATGTAGCCAACTGGAATGATGCCACTTAACAAGCCCCTACTAAGTGTCCGATTCCTTGCTTCATTCCCTGTAATGCCGCTCTGACAGGCAAACTTATGTTATCATCTCTGATTTACAGATGAAGATAATCTGCTCAGGGCAATGAACTTGCCAAAGTCATAGCCCTTGGTGGCAGTAATGGAACCGGGGCCTGGGCTCTGATCTGTGTGGGTCCAAATGCCACATTCATTTCACTTCAAATACTCTTCCTGCAGTGGCATACATGTAATCCAGGAGCACCAAGCTGTGGGCCAGGAAGTGAGCAAATGATGGGGTAAGCATAGTATGGTTCCTTGGGAGCATTTTTTTTTCCTTGGGAGCATTTTTTACCTCGAAGTTTTGAGGAAAAACAGCAAAAATCAAAACATTACTTTTTTATGTTAAAAATATATATTATGGGATAGGATGCAAAATTCACACAAAAATGTCTAAGATAAAACACACAGCTTCAAAGAAATTTCACAGTGACAGCTAGCTGCCTTAGGCTCTACTTCTAGACCCTTGGGGGTAATACATATACACCTCTGCTGTTAGGAATCCTTCCATGGCAATCTTGGAGTTATGCTGCTCTACATTAGGGCATGAGAAGTTGGGCTTTGGAGACCCACCAGCCTCAGTTTAAATTTTGGTTCTCATTTATCAGCAATAGGAGCTCAAGCACTTTTTGTTTGAATCTTAGGCAAGTGATTTAATCTCTCTAGGTTACATTTTCCTTATTGATAAAATAGGGGGGAACTAGGACAACTACTTCATACAGTTACTATGAGGATAAAGTCAGATAGAGATAGAAATAGAGATATATTTTTGTTAAGGTAACTGAAACATAATAAGCACAATGTAAGTGTTCTTCTTCTTATTTACTCCGAGCCTGTTTGTTTATAGAATTGGAAAACTAATATATACCTTGTAAGAGAGTCATGGGCATTGAATGAGACATTACATACAAAGCACAGTGTAGAGCCTAGCAGATAGAGAGTTTTCCACACAGGGTAGTTATTCTAATTATTATCACATCAGTATTGTTGTGATAGCATTGTGCCACCATTCCCAGAGGGAGATCAAGATATAACCCTAATATGTCACGTCAGTTTCATGGATTTCAACGTTTTTGATATTTGGCATGGTTTCTAAACCTGTTTCTAAACAGGTTCCTCTAGAAGATAGAATTCTGGGCTCTTTGAACCACAAATTTGAATCAATTTGTCATTGTTGAAGTTGCTGTAAGTAGTGGAGGTTTCTCTCTAATGGGATGGAAAAATATCACCTAAGACACTCCCTTAATCCTATCTTTCCAATCATCTAGAGCCTCCTCAACTTCCAGCATCCTCCAGGAAGAGTTACTGGGTGACCCCCCACCCCTCATCACATATAGAACCTTTTAAAACCTTACAGAATGAGGTGTGATTTCCTTTGTGTCTGTCTTGTTTCTCCAATTTGATTGTGAGTTCCCTATGGAGGAATAGAATTTTTACCTGTGGACCAATGCTATGCAAAGTAGGGACTGAAACCCCCAAACCACGAGCTCTTTTTTCCAATTGGTGAGCCAGAAGAATGTTTTTCACTTGGGGGTTTGCTTTTTTTTGGGGGGAGGGTAATCTGGAGCATCTTTTGCCATTTTTCTGTCCCAAGAGAGAATTCTTTGAATTCACACCAAACATCCCACATATCAGCAGGGATAATCTCCTGTGCTTCCTCTACAGTAGGAACAAGATTGGGAGCACTAGGGATGATTCACAGATATTTGAAGTCTGCGTTGTACGTTCCTTTAGCATCATGCGAAGCCAAGGATATAAAAGCCAGAACCTCACGAGCTATCAGGGAAGGAGAAGACCCCGAATCTTCAGACTGGGAAGCCAGTGCATCTTCCTTTGAGGATGATCACTATGAATGAAATAATAATCCATAGCTGAATGCCTGGTCCTTTACCACCTATGGGCAGAAGTGGGTGGATCCTGTCAACAACAGTCTCCAAATGGACATGGTCATTGGACCATGACTGCAGGACACCACCCCATCTTAGTGCCCGACAAAAGTCTTCACTGTCACAGCTGAAAATCCCTAGAGCACCACCCCTGCATCCTAGAGCTCATTTCAGGCCCCTGAGGCCCAATGCCCCTGTGCAGCCAGTGGGAGACACCTGCTCTCTCCTGCACCCCAGACTATGTCTCAGTCCATGTATCTGCTGAGCCTATAGGATGCTGAAGTTGCACGTGCTCTGAGGGGACCAGGTGGGGGTGCCCCACACCTGAACTCAAGGCTGCCAAGCACAACTATTTGGATCCAGATAGACAAAGTTCAGCATCTTCAGCTCTTGGATCTAACTGCTCCCTCCTCTCTTGCTGGAACTCAGTCACTTGGCATAGGCAAGAAGAAGATGCCACTTGTGCACACTATTATTCATACAGCTGACCCATCCCTTCTTGTGCCTCCACCCACCACAATAGCAACAAGAAATGCAAACAAACAAAGCCCCTGGCATCTAAAAGAGGGAACTTCTTTTCAGTATTTTATAAAAAGCCCTAACACAGAGCACGCATGTGAATGGTGGGCTCCCGGGACCCTCATCTCTCTGCGCGCACAAAGGCCAAATGAACTGGGGCTCCGCCAGGACACTCTGCTGCAATTAATTTGCTTAGCCTTTTATACCCCGCAAAACACATCCACATATATTATCTCAGTTGATTCTTAGGGAAACTTGGTGTTGAGGTCAGTGCTTTATGCCCCATGTACATTGTTCACAGCATAAAAAGGAGTATCAAATTAAAGAGTCTTCAACTTGAGGTGCAAAGGACAGTTGCCTGAAGGAAGCTGGAAATGTCTAAAGCTTATGCAGGAATATCAGAAAGAGCACAAACATTTGGCTCCTGAGCTAACTGTGCATGTAAGCCTGTGTATGTGTGTATGCATGTGTGTGCATGTGTGTGAATGTGTGTGTATGATGTTTATGTACAAGCAGAGGCCCTGAGGACTGGCTGAAATGCTCTCTTGGAAGTCCAGGCTGGGAATGGAGAAGGGAAATTGCAGAGTCCAGAGCTGTAAGTGGTTTTATTGTTTTGTATCATAATAAGGGCCCTCAAAAGCTCCCAGGCACTGTGCCACCCATCCTCTGGCCACGGGACAAGAAATCCTGGCGAAGGTGCCAGGAACTGCTTCTTCACTGACCGTCTTCCCAGTTTCTGTCCAAGGGAGAGGCCAGATGGAGGAGGTCAGTGCAGGGGCAGCCATTCCCTGGGCTCTCCTCCAGTCTGTCAGCCCTAAACTATCGGATCAGCATGCAGGAAGCAGTTTAGCTTAAAGTGATGTCATATGCTGGGGCAAGATGGTGAGGTAGAGAGGAACAATAGGGGGGAGGGGCACTGGGGCCGTCCCCTCCCATGGACCGGGTGACAGCTGCTGTGCGGAGGTGGGGGAGGAAAGCTGGAGCCAGCATCAGCCAAGTGTCCCACCTGCTCCCAAGCCACACTGGAATCAGTTATCTTTTGCCACACCATTCCTAAGATGGAGTGGACCTTCCGATGCCAGATTGCTGACCATCAGGGCTCGCAGAGAAGATATGACAAGTCTTAGCACAAGTTGCAGAATAAGAAAAGAGGCAAGGAAGTAAAGGCAGAGCCTAAAGAAATGCCGGGTATCTCCCATACCCATCCCCCTTCCCGGCAGTTACTGAGCATGTAATGAGGGCCAGAATAAAAGGCCGTGAACTGGGACCTCAGGAGGTAGAAGGCAGGTTACAGAGGGGAGGGGAGAAGGGAGGCAGGGAGAGAAGACAAGAAAGGATGTTGAAAGAAAAGCAGGAGAGGAAGCCAAAAAGGTGAGCTGGGCAGGCTTTCAGAAATGGGTTGACCCAGACTTCACTCTCATAGAGGAAGATACTGTAGCTCCAAGCATGAAGGTTTGGGAGTGGACAGACCCCAGGCACTGGAATCGCAAATGAGTCCCTCACAGCTCCGGGATCTGGGTTCACACTTTCCCTGAGCCTCTATTTCCCCAGCCCTCAGAAGCAAATAGAAGAAATGGGCTTTCAGAGCCATTGTGAGGATTGCGAGAATACATGGCTATGGAAGCGGTTGTCCAAAACAGCACTAAAGCATGGGTTCAAAGGTCACTCAGGCATTGCACTAGTTTCTAATGCCACATAACAAATTGCCACACATTTTGAGAGTTGAAACAACAGGCAGTTATTAGCTCAGTTTCCATGGGTCAGAGTCCTGTCACCACTTAGCTGTGTTCTCTGCTTGGGGTCTCCCCAGGCTGCAGCTGGATGATGGTGGCCCCACGATCTCACCAGCAGCTGAAGTCTTCCACCCAGATTCACCGTGTGTTGGTAGAATTCCGTTCCTGTGACTAAAGGACTGAGGCCCTCCACTCCTGGAGGCCACCCACAGCTCCAGATCATGTGGCCCTTCCCACACAAGGCAGGGCTATGCAGGAGAACATCTCTCTTCCAGGATCCTAAGACAGAGTCATATATAATGCAGCATAATCATGAAGTAATATCCCATCTCAGTTGCCATCGTGCAGTGGGCAAGTCATAGGTCCCCCGCTCTCCAGGAGGGGGGATTGCACAAGAACATGACTCCTTAGCCGTCATCCTGGGGCACATCCATCTTCCTGGGCTTCATTTTCCTTCTTTATAGAATGACACCCATAAACCAGTTACCACTGTTAAATAAAATAATATAAATTAATGTGTCTATAAAGCACTAAGACAATGCCTAGTTCATAGTATGTATTATATTAATTATTAAGCATTTCAAAAATTAATTAATCTTTCAAATACTTGTCATGCCGCAAACACCCAGGAAAGGAGTGATGTCTGAGGGCAGCAGGTTATGTCCAAGTCACCAGGAACAAGCTGCCTTTGGGCCCAGGGCTCATTCTCTCTGGAATGCCACCCATTGGGGAACAGTGGAGTAGAGGAGTCGAGCATTCTGGAGTGAGACAGGTGCAAAGTTTTCCTCCTTTTGGTCGGTGGTCAGAGTGTGTTCCTGTTTCCTCCCAGAGCCCTGGAGGCTTCCTGGTCCCTCACACTGCTGGCCTCAGCTCACACCTCACTGGCCTCACTCAGCCTCACCCACACACCACAGCAGCCTCCACGACCAGCCCCTGCTCCAGGTCCCCCACCCTTCCCATCCCATTCCACCAGCAGGAGGCCAAGGCAGCCTCCAACCCTTTGCCCTCCCTCTTTCTAATCTCGTTTATGCATTGTATTTCTCATATTTGCAAAACATAAAAAAAAACAAAACACCCTTAAAACTAAGAGGCTGTTTTCCATTCCTGAGGTGGGCTCAGCTTACCGCCATGCACACTCACACGCATATATTTAAACAAGTTTGATTCAGTGTAGCTGACACAAAAACCACTTAGTCGTTTCTCCTACATCATCCTAAGTTAATACCTCTGACAGGCTGCAGGAGGCCTTTCAGCAATTTTTCTCTTTCAGCTTTTCTCCTTCCTCCCCAAGCCACCACCTCCCCACCCCCTGCTCTCCCTCACTCCCTTCCCCCGCTGTAAAATTTGCTTTCCGCTCAAAAGCTGACCAAACCTTTGCAATTTGTATCCATCGCATCGTAAGACCAAATTGAAAGGCGAGCAGCAGCTCTAAATGGGAACAGGGGCAGCCCAGCCTTGCAGGGATGGATTCTATTTGTGCTTGATGTGGGGGAATTTAACTGTTCCAGAAAAATAAGAGATGTGCTTGTTCCCTCTGCTCCCTTCTTTGGGGAGCGCCCGCTCAGAGGGCTGCTACAGCCCTGGGCATTCTCTATTGCAAGTTTACCTGCTTCCACTTCCTGAGGAGATAGTCTGGCCTTTGTGTCCTGCCCTGGGTGGCCCTGGAGAGTGATTCCCAAAGCCTCAGACCCTGTATCTCAGCTGTGGATCTTTGGTCCCAAAAGGGAGAGGGATGAATTATGCTAAACAAATGAATATGCATTCTGTTTCCCCACCACCAGCTGTCTCTGTCTCTGTCTCTCTCTTAACCATGTCTCCTGCTCTGCCTCTCTTCCACTCTCTCTTTCCTCGCACGTCTCTCTTTCTCTCTTTCCCTTTCTCACTCATGCATGCACCCACATACAACCAAACCTGGGAGCCTGCGTTCGGATGCACAGTCTTAACCTTCCCCACCCTTCATCCTCCGCCCCTGCCCTTACTCATTTCCCAGAGCATCAGGCTGTCTTTGGGTTCATTTTCAGCAGGATGACACATGTGCAGGGAGGGCTGTTGCAGCTCCAACACTGAACACTTCTTCACCCCAAAAGTGTTCCTCTCTCCCTGAGAAAGTGGCCGTAGCTCTGCCCAGGACCACTGAGTCCTAGATTTGGCCCACTGCAGACCAGCTGAAGGCTGACCTTTGACCGCAGCCCCACAGCCTGGAAGCTGCCTTTCTCATGGGCTGGGCCGCCAGCAGGGGGCAAGCTGGCCTTGTAGCTGGCAGCAGCCAGGGCCCGGCGGCAGGGAGGGGCGGGGAGGGGCAGTGCTAACCTTGCGTGGGGAGGCGGGGAGGCCGTTATTTAAGGGCCCAAACTTCTCTGCTGCAGGCACCGTATTTCCTGAGAAGAAACTCTAAGCCTCAGGCCAGCCGGGAAGAAGCCCTAGCTGTGGAGAACCATTAAAAAGGAAGCACAGAATTAGCAGACCCTGTCTCTGGGACAGTGTCAGGTTACAGGTGCAGAAGCCTGAGAATAATGGTGAAATAAAAAAGAAGAGCTACCACTATTTGACACTTGCCACACACGTGATCTCTTTTGTTCCACCACAAACAAGCACACTGCTATTATCTCTGTCCTGAAGATGAGAAAGCTGAGTTTCAGAGAGGCGAATTAATCTGCCCAAAGTCATGTGGCAGAGAAGGGATCTGCCTGACCTTTACAGAACTGACCAGACAGAACTGACTGACCTCTGCTGCGTCCCCAGGGGTGAAGTTTCAAAGCATCCTCTTCCCTGAAGCAAGGGCCATCCTGCCCTCTGCCGGCAGCCTATGCACCCCTGCTATTTTGGAGTGTCACCCCCTGCAGGAGTGTTCTCACTTTCTAAGGGAAGTCAGGAGGCCCGTCGAAAGGTCAAGACCCAAAGACTGAAGGAAGCACTGGAGAAGCACTGGAATGGAAGCAAAAGATGGACTCTGGTTTTTCATCTGTGCCTCTGTTGCTTATCCAGGAACTACACCAAGGAGTTGGGTTGTTTGTTGTTGTGGTGGTTGTTTTTTATTATGTCTTTCAGAATTTTACTTCATATTAAATTTCTACGTTTTTATAATTTTTTTCTTTTATATTATCAAGAGAAGCAAATTGACAAATATCACAGAGGAACAGGGGAAAAGGATACAATTAGCTTCTAAAACACACGTAGTTTGAATCCTATATGCTAAAAAGAGTGGTGATGATCAAAGTCTGATTTTGAAAATACAGTGATAGTGAAGAGATGATGTATGACGAGAAAAGCCAGTCGAGCTTATTTGATGTCATTTGCCCTTGGTTGACAAGAGAGTGTTGAAGGTGGATGACACTCTGCTGTGAAGGCTGGGCGAGGCCGTGTGTTCAGTGCCAATGCCTGTACTCACTGGTGTCAACAAATTGTGAGGAATGTGTGCGTGAGCGTGAGAATGATTGGGGGCTAACCATTCAACAGGGCAACGATCGGGGGAAAACAGAGAGACAGAGTAAACAACATGAATGCCTGTACGAATATTAACATAACATGGGTAAAGAAGTGAAATTATTAGGCTTCTAGAGTGAATTGTTAGAAATGGCAAACTAAACATGGTCTGATGAAGCAGTTTTGTCTTAATTCTTCTATAACCTATTGAACTGAAATTAATAGCATATTTTCTATGTCCACCAACATGTGACAGAGTGGAAGTGACAAATATTTGGTCATTCTAAACTCTTAGCTCCTTTCTGAAGATTTTTTGAGAATCGCACCAATTTTCTGGACACTTAATGTTTCTGGAGCTTCAAAAAGTTGCCATAACCACACAATGGAATACTATGCAGCCATCAAGAGAAATGAAATCTTGCCATTTGCGACAACATGGATGGAACTAGAGCGTATCGTGCTTAGCGAAATAAGTCAAGCAGAGAAAGACAACTATCATATGATCTCCCTGATATGAGGAAGTGGTGATGCAACATGGGTGCTTAAGTGGGTATGAGAAGAATAAATGAAACAAGATGGGATTGGGAGGGAGACAAACCATAAGTGACTCTTAATCTCACAAAACAAACTGAGGGTTGCTGGGGGGAGGGGGTTTGGGAGAAGGGGTGGGATTATGGACATTGGGGAGGGTATGTGCTTTGATGAGTGCTGTGAAGTGTGTAAACCTGGTGATTCACAGACCTGTACCCCTGGGGATAAAAATATGTGTTTATAAAAAATAAAAAATTTTTAAAAAAGTTGCCATAATCAATTAGAAAGAAGCAATTTGGTTGGTTTAAAAGTTGGCACATATGTATGGGTATTTTAGTCGCTCAAATATGTAAGTGTGGTTGTTATTATAATATCTTTCCTTCTGGACATAATCTTAATAGAATACAGAGACCAAGGAGTTTTAACCTGGGGTCCTTGAATGGGTTGAGGGATCCAGGAACCCCCAACAAACTGTGTGGAAGAATTCATGTGTGGGGGTCTTATATACATGTGCCTGGGAAAACAGTCCATAATTTCTATCAGATTCTCCAAGGGGTCTGTGAACAGAGAGTTTGAGAATGGATGTGATAGATGACCTTCAAGTTGCTTCCAACTCTGATATCCTAAAACAGAGGAGCACCTTGCAAATGAAGAAATTTCAGGACCATAGCAGACGAGATATCTGAGAACGAGAGAAGGGCTTTTCAAGAAATCCAAACCATGATATTTAAGTGGATGGTGGTCCAGCTGTGAACAGAACTATAGCCTCTGAGCCTCCCTGCTCTTCACCTGATGACAGGAATTCATATATGGTTTGCATTGCTATAATTACAGGGAAACGGATTGCTCACAGGGGAAAGCTGGTGAACGGAAAACCACAGGCACAGCCCCCTGCGGATTGTATCCCACTGGTCATGTCAACAGAATGACATTTCCTCTGCCTATCAGTCTCATCTGGACCAAGCCAGGGCTTTCTCTAGCCAGATTGTCAAAGATATTTGCAGAGTCCTTTGCAAAATTCCGGAGAGCACTGAAAAACTGGTCTATGCTTTCTAGGGAAGCTAAATACCATGCCATGTTGGATGAGCGGGAGGTAAATCTAAGTATTCCTTATCCCAGTTGGTGCTTAGTGCTCACATACCCTTTTAAAGATCAGATCAGGTTAAAATAGCCACCGTCTTTATCCCTGGTAAAAAAGAGTGGGTTATCATAAATTAACACAAAGGCAGTTTAAAAGTGTGGGAAGAGGGCATGGAAGGAGAGGATGGTTTTGTGTACTTTGAGTTGTCAGACCTAGGATGATAGAGGCTGGTCCTGAATCTAAGAATCTTGGATATATTCAGCACTACATGTCTCACCCCCAGCAAACCCCCTAGTCACTGTCAGAAGCTCAGTGATTAAGAACCACAGCTAGATAGAACACCTTCTGCCATCCCACTCCTCTCGCCTCCAGCCTGGTCAGGCTCTTTGATCAGTCCTGCCTCTAACCCATGTGAAGTCTCCTCTGCATCTCTCAGTAGACATCCCCTCCACAAGCAAGGCCCAGCCCAGAGTAAGAGCTGGAGATTTCCCAGGTACTGGACAGCTCTGCCAGGCAGGCTGGGGCTCTGTTTGGACCAAGAGCAATGGCTTTCTGGTGTGCCACTTTCATTAATGTGCGCTAATAGAATATCATTTCATAATGACTTGACTTTCTCTCTTGCTCTGCAAATATTCATAGAATATGAAGTTTGCTCAAGTTTCCTTAAAATGTGTATTTGGATCATCTGGGATGTAAAAATGAAATTCTTAATAGGGCTCCAAATCAGTCAATGCCCATCAGTCCAGGGAGTCCCAACCAGCATTGTTATGAAGGCCTCTGCCATCAACTGAAGTTGATAACTGGAGACTTGGGGATCTGTAGACATACTGTAAAGTTCCATGATTCGGCAGGCAAGGAGGGAAAGGTTTGATTCAGGTAAGTATGGTAAAAGGAGATGTGTGGTGATTGGTATCAGGAAGGAGCTGCCCGAGTCAATGGAGATAAGGTAAGGGAGCCTGTGATGGGGATTCAGAGGCCGGAACATTTGAAGGTAAGGATGCAAGTAAGTGATTACTATCAGAGAGGCCTACCTGGAGATAGCAGGGTCCTAGGGGTTAAAGAAAGAAACTCCAAAGACTGGTAAAGAAAGCAAGACAAGGATTGAGCCTTGAAGTATAGAGTACTGGACAAGTGATCTAGATAAAGGCTTCAATCCAGACCTTGTACATACCAGGGAAGACTTGGCCTTGGAAACCAGACTAAAAATAGTTCTGAATGGGGACAAAAGGTCAAGGTTATCTTGATGCTAAATTTTTTTAGTTGACTCTAAAGACAGAATTGTATTGAACCTAGTTTGGGTGATTGTTTTCATCCTCTCTGGCTTCCATAACATAATATCATAGATAGGGTGGGTTAAACAAAAAACATATTTCTCAGAGTTCTGGAGGCTGGAAATCTGAGATCATGGTGCTGACTGATTCAGTTTCTCGTGAAGACCCTCTCCCTGGCTGGGATACAGCCTTCTTGCTCATTCCTCACAAAGTGAAGAGATAGTCTTTCTCTCGATTCTTAATGAAGCCACTAATCTTACCACGAGGCCCCACCCCTCATAACCTCATCTAGCCTCATTTCCTTCCAAAGACTTCATCTCCAACTATCATCACATTGGGGATTAGGACATTAACACATGAATTTGGGGGAACAGTTTACTCCATAGCAGGCTTTAAACTATACATCAGGCTTTGATGGCTCCCACTGGTGGTCCAGTGGCTCCAGGTCCAGGAAGAGAAGAGAGGGAGGGGCAAGAGTGTTACCTCAGGAAGAAAGCAAAAAAGAATGAAGCACTTATTTTCCTACATGGAGACATAATCCAGTCCTTGTAGCTTAACAAAGGTGCCAAACCCAGTGATGCCCACCATGTGAACTATTTCCAGGAGACAGAGGTTTTTTCTCCCCAAAGAGACATACGACAAGAATAAAAGCCCTAGAGAGGCTATGGATACCAATGCCTCAGGTAATAAGGGGGAGCAGGCTAGGCTGTCCTGGGTTACCTATTGTAGAGGAGCAGAGAGTTGTGTGCTGGGCAGGGTGGTACTCAGAGGCATGATTCTCCTCTGGCTTCTCAGGAAGCTTTCCAGTCCATAGCAGGCTGCCTGGCCAATACAGGATGACTTTCCAATGAAGATGTTCCAAAGACAATTAGGTTCCAATTACAGAAGTGAGTGATGAGTGGATGAGCAGCTACTTGCCATCCTCTCTAACCCTAGCAACTTAACCATTCCAATGCCACTTGGGCAAGATCCAAGAACACTTGTCTTCACCTGGCAACTGAGCTGTTCTTGCAACAAACATGCCAAGAAGAAAATAGATTTAGTTTCAGAGTGGGATTCCAAAAATGGCTTTCTACCAACTAGGCATAAAACTTTGGAATAATTACATAATCTGAGTTTCAGTATATTAATTTAGGTACTATGAATTTATGTATTTATGAAAACCTGTTTCATACAATTTTCCTAAATATTTACTACTACTACTAACAATAGTACTCAACTGAGCACTTACTATGTTCCAGGCACTGTGCTAAGTGACTTAGATGAATTGGCTTGTCTTAATGGACTGTGGGCTTCATTTCAGTCCCCCTAAATTTCTATGCCTGTAAAAAGCCAGAAATTGGCACCTGGGCCTATCATGTAATAACTGCACAATCACAGGCCTTATGTCCTTGAGGCAATGAATAGTCCTGGCAAAGTTGATTCTATTCCATGAAGACAAATGTGATGGTAAAGCAGGAGTATTTCCACTCTGAGATTCAGAAATCATGGGAAATGTACTGTGCCTTAAGCATTTATCTGATTCCCTCACCCTGCTACCCAAAGACTACCATGATCTGGTTTGGATTGTCTTTTCATCCCTAGATCACATTAAGTTCCAGGAGTGAGTATACATTGCCTTCTCCCTCTTCACCACTCTGTTCATATCAACCCTTCCCTTTCTCTACTTGGAACTCTCCCCCAATACTTAAGGATTTGCTTAATCATATGTTTTTCATTGGGGCATCCCTGATGCTCTTAGCCAGAACCCAGTTAAACACTCTTCTTCTTCTTTCTTAATTTTAAACTTCTAGTTTAGTCCTTATCAAATTTTGTCTTGTCTCAGTCATTTGTGGATGAATCTGCTCCCAAACATTAACCTGATCCCATGGGCAGAGCAAATAGTGCCTTATTTAACCTTTTAATCCTGCCCTCTGTTCCAAGAATGGAACCCAGCCAAAGATACAATTCATGTTTGTGAAACCACGGTTAATTGAATTGGGATTGGTTTCCATGTCCCCTGACATATAACAGAGCCTTGGAGGTGGAAGAAGAGAATAATTTGGAATGGAGGACCAAGGCCTAGAATGTTCTCAGCTTCCTAAATGAGATGAGAGCCTCTGTAAAATCCACTGGCCCTATTATGGGGCAAGGACCAAGGATGCTATATCTCAAGCTAACATTAGATAAATAATGAAGTGCTGTCAAAGACAGATGTCCCATCCCTCTTTGTAGGCTCATGTTCCTGACTCCAGGGCACCCATGTCACACCCTGATCCCCAAGTACCTCTTCTTAAAAGGCTTCCAGAACAGTACTCCAAGTTCTGAAAATTGCCATCTGCTCTGGTCCTAAAAACCTATTGAAAACCTACCTATCCTGAGTGGCAATCTTCTGAGAACTTTATTTTACACAGAACTAAATCTGACAAATGAGGCTAGTGGCCTCTACTATCTTTTTGTGATACCCTTGCTTATGGGAGTGTACAAAAGCCTTGGAGGGAACTTAGCACCCTCCTGTGAATATCCCTCACCTCCAAGATCTTCCGAAGGGGTCATAGTAACTGCTGGATTGGAAGAAGATCAGACCTCCTCCAGCCCCACACCACCCCCACTTGTCCACTTCAGGGCTTTGCCCTTCCTTGAGTGTGACACGGACTGATATGTCCCCGTGTCTCAACAAGGAGCTGGGTTAGAGCCTGGGTTAGAGCCTAAAGTTCTCAGCAGACATGTTGGTTTCCCTCCCTGTTTAGTCTCCGATGGTTTGGACAAATCTGCCATTCAACTACCATCTCTCTTGTGCCTCTGCTAGAAGAGAAGAAATTTGGTTATGAATTCTACTCACCTTTTCTCTGAGAATAGCATCCTGAACAATAACCTCTAGGTAAAAGGGGGATGTGTTTGATATGTAAACTGAGCTTCAAGTCCCATATTCACCTGGTGCTAATCCTTCAAAGCATTCTCCTAAGCCTCTGTCATCTGTATATCCATCATTCTGGAGCTGACCATCTCAAGAGCTCTGACCCATGAGAGGGAGTCAGGTGGAGATTTCCAATCTGAGACAAACTCATGGCTGAGTAGGGATTGGAGTGGAGGACGTGCAGCATGGCCAGAAATTGGGAGAAAGTGCTAAGAAAGAGTGAAATGTACAAAGAAATGGAAACCTCAGCAGAGATGATGAACTTAACTGTTCAAAGCTCACCTCCAGTGCACCTTGGCATGTTGCCTGTGGCACAATCCCACAGGAATGGTAAGCTTGCTGCCAAAGCCAGTAGGGTGTTCATGGAGACTCAGTCCTCAGCCTCTCTCCCACTCTGCCTCCCTGCTTCATCTCTGGCAGCTCATTTGCCTTCCATTGCCTCTCATTTCCCCATGTTGGTTTAGTCTCGGGCCCAGACCCTGTTCAATATTTGTCTTCGAGCTCCACTATTTGCTCTCATTTCCATACGTTTAACATACATATTAGCTGCCTCTTGCCTTGTCCCATAGCTGTCACTGACTCTTTCAGCCTCAGTCTGGTCACAGGACCACTGGGCACCCCAGTTTCCACTGCTTCACTCTCATCCCACCAGGAGAGTGCTGAGGGGCTGCAGCATAGAGCTGAGTAGCTGTGCCTGGTCCTCACCCCCACCCCACACTGACATACGCAGGTGGACCCAAGTCTGGCCAGCAATGGCTCAGTATTCTCCCCTGTGTTTCTCATCCCCTCAGGTTGCCCTTTCTTCCCTCTGACAACTTAATATTGATTGATATTTCTAGAACTATAATTTCTCCCTTAATGAGAAGTCAGGGTAAGAATACAATTGAAAGTACTAAAAATGGACTCTGAGGTCCTATCCTGAGTGCCCTTTCCCTGACCACAGCCTTCATATTATTAAATTTACTTTATATTCCCCATACCAGCTTGGCCAAGCTGCCTTCCATATAGGTGTTCAGAATCATTGACTCTTTGAGATGAAGCTTAGAGGTCATGTAGCCCAACTATTGAGCTATGGCTTGAATGTGCCTTCAGTTATCTGTTCAGCCTTTCCCAAGCTCCTCATGTATGTCTAGGCCAGATGTTGGGGATGCAGAATGAAGAGGAATGGCCTTGCCTGGAACAACCTCACATCTAATGAAGGAGGCAGAGACATGCTAAGTATAGTGCAACACTACAAGTTTAAAACAGGAATGAAGGGGTTACCAGAGGAAGACCCTAACTCAACCAGGAAGTTGAGGACATTAGCAAAGTTTTCCTGCAGTTTGTTAGTAATTATCTCAAGTTAAAGGAAACTCACTGCCTCCAAAAGTCTCATTATTTCTTTCTTAGCCTTTCTTAGCCACGTACGTTTTTCTGTATATCCCTATTGCCAGCAACTAGCAATCAAAATTTAATGAAAAATGGCATTAGCTTTATATGAACCATGTTCCTCTGCCTCAATGTTCCGATCTATAGTAAAAAAAGAATCAAACTCAGGAATTTCTAGAATTCTGAAATCTAATTGACCCTACAGCAAATTGTTCTCAAGTCCTCTCCTCTCTATCCTCACTGCCACTTTAAAGATGACCCTTGTCAACTTCACATTGCTTTTCTTTTTTTTTTTTTAAGATTTTATTTATTTTATTTGACAGAGAGAGATCACAAGTAGGCAGAGAGGCAGGCAGAGACAGAGGGGGAAGCAGGCTCCCTGCTGAGCAGAGAGCCTGATGCGGGACTCGATCCCAGGACCCTGAGATCATGACCTGAGCTGAAGGCAGCAGCTTAATCCACTGAGCCACCCAGGCGCCCCTTCACCTTGCTTTTCAATGGCCTCTAGCCCCTTCTCTATTGAGCCCACCCTGATGCTTCTGTGTTATCTTTCTTAAAATCCTGCTAATTATGTCATCCTTGTTCCCATCGCCTCTAGGATAAAATTGACACTGTTAGCTTCAGATACATTTAGGATCTTTTATAATCTGGCCCCAACATACCTTCTTCATGCCCTCTGTCACCATGAATTCTTTATGCCATGATGAACTTCTCACAATTTATTAGACATGGGAACTCATTTCAAAATTCTATCCCTGTAAGTGCACATGCCTCTCAACTAGAAGTGTCATCACCCATCTTTATCAAGCCACAAACTCTTGTTTATACTCAGATCCTAGTTCAAAGCCTATGTGTGAGAAGGTCAAAGCCTGCTGTCCTGAAGTACATCATTCATACTTCTATCCTGGCAGAGGTAGCCACCTTCCAAGCAGTTCAGTCATCCTCACCACCTGGTGTTTGTGCCCTGGTACAATCCCATCCACATAGCCAAGAGGATGCAATGTGACAATATGACTTCCCGGACCAGCTTGTAGAAGACACCACAACTTCCCCTTGCCCTCCCTTTGACTGCTCACCCTGGGAAACTAGCAGTCATGTCATGAGATCTGCAAAGCAGCCTATAAGGGCCCCAAAAGGCAAGAACAGAGGACTCCTGCCAACCATGCTAGTGAGTCAATCTTTCAAGTGACTCCTTCAGCCCCAGCCAAACCCTCTGTTGATTTGACCCCCTCCTGACATCTTGACCCCAATCTCGTGAAAAACCCTAAGCCAGAACCATCCAGCTAAGCCACTCCTATTCTTGATCCACATATCCTGAAAAATGCTAAATATTCATTGGTGTTTTAAGCCATAAGTTTGGGGTCATTTTATTACTCAGCATTAGATAACAAATACAATAGCTCTTACCGTATTGCACTAAAATGGATCTTTTTCATCTTCTCTGCCCAATCCATCAGCACCTTTGTGAACAAAGCCATATGTCCTTCATTTCTAGACCTATAATGCCTAGCACATGGCGTGATGCAAGAAATAGACTTTAAATAAATACTTGTGTAATTTATTAATGAATTAATAACTAATTTTTAAAACTCTAAAGATCTAGGCTATGTTTCTTTCTTCAACTTCTTGATTCTTTAATCTCTTTCTTTTTCAGGAACAATCTGTCCCTATCTCCACCATCATACCTTACAGGGCTTTACACCATAGTCACAGTTTGTAAAAGAACTTTTATCTGCTGCTTCCTGCCTACAGTGACATTCTGTGGTTATCAGAGAAGGCATGTATTACATGTATTATTAAGCATGTTTTTCACAGAACTAAATGAAAGCATAAACAGGTTAAGGTGTTTGCCCATTTGTAAATGGTAGAACTCTAGTTTTCCTGACCAGGAGGAGTTCAATGTCCACTAGCTCATCCTGTCTGCAATAGGTGACCTGGGCCCCGCAGGTGTTTCTGCTACTTCTCCTAAAAGCCCATTATGGGGGCCTCTGAAGGAGCCCAGTCTCCTGATCCTAGATAAGGGTGAAGGTGATAATTCATGCTTAGAAGGGTCTCCTGCCTGGCCATGCTTTCCTTCCCAGGCCTAGTAACTCAGCCCCCCAGGCATGGCAAAACAGTCTGGGCCCGAGCTAAGACTCGATGTTCTGGTTCCTCATTCTCACCAGCAAATGCCCCTTGAGCCCACTAGTCTGCACACACACACACAGCTTGCAGCAAGGGCTCTGCTGTGGTGTGTTTGCTTGGAGAGATTACCAGGAAAATGACCTCTCTCCCAGGTGTCCAGAAATAGTGCTCAATGTTATCTTAAATTACAATTTTGGAGCCAAAATTTAGAAAAGCTGAATGCCAATAAAAGCCTACATGACGGCTTCCAGGGGAAATCAAGAAGAATTTCTAGAGAAGCAAATGGTGTATGTTACTGTTAACATGTAGAGTTGAAAGGCCACCATCTTGAGTGTTGGAAGAGCTTATTTTTAAGTCACAGCTCAGGTCACTATTAACGGTATGACAACTCATGGAGCATCCCACCTCTCTGAGTTATAGTCTTTTCAACTATGGATTGGCAATCATCCAACTTCCCCTGTTAAATCACAAGATTAGTAAGCGAATGAGTAAAAATAATACTTGTCATGTACCACACACCTAATATGCACCACACACCATTTTAGGCATTTTATTAGGCATTTTGCTTCCCTTAACGCATTCAAATTTTGCAGCATAAAATGAAGTAGGCGTTTTCCCTACTTCATCACTACAGGGAAACCTGATGATTAAGTCAGCTCCTCACCACAAAGTCAGTGTAGAGTTGGGAGGGAGACCTCATCTCCTTTCGCTACACTGTGATATCAAATAAGAGAATATATCCTAACATGCTTTAAGCTTTCTTTTAAAAATCCTTTAAAATAGGGGCGCCTGGGTGGCTCAGTGGGTTAAGCTGCTGCCTTCGGCTCAGGTCATGATCTCAGGGTCCTGGGATCGAGTCCCGCATCGGGCTCTCTGCTCAGCAGGGAGCCTGCTTCCTCCTCTCTCTCTCTGCCTGCCTCTTTGCCTACTTGTGATCTCTCTCTCTCAAATAAATAAATAAAATCTTTAAGAAAAAATCCTTTAAAATAAAGGGATGATATACAAACCAAGAATCTCATCATTATAAGGAGCCCAGCATTTGGATTTGGGCCAAGTGACCTGTGCCATTTTCCTGAGTTCTCTTCCTCCTACATCCCCAGACAGAAATGACACCCTGAGGGTGCCTGGGTGGCTCAGTGGGCTGAGCCCCTGCCTTCAGCTCAGGTCATGATCTCAGGGTCCTGGAATGGAGGCCTGCATAGGGCTCTCTTCTCAGTGGGGAGCCTGCTTCCCTCCACCCGTCTCTGCCTGCCTCTCTGCCTACTTGTGATCTCTGTCAAATAAATAAAAAAAAATCTTAAAAAAGAAAAGAAAGAAAGAAAGAAATGACACCCTGAGGGCACAGAGGGAGAAAACCCTCTCCTGTCTTGCACTTGTGTTGAGGGGGGATGACCAGCAGACAGACACGCTCACAGCCTCCACAGACCAGCAGAAGTTCCCTCTTGCCTGTTAGGCTGCAAATGGTCCCAGATCCCTTGCCCTGTGGGAATGACTGAGATACATGGCCTCTGTGGGAAGCTACAGATGGCTCCTTTCTGCATTCTTACCATTTCTTAAAAGTACCGTGCATGAATTTTTAAAGTAAAATTGATTTAAATTGATTCTATTTAAATTTTCTTTTATTTTAAAGGTTTCACCATGCCTCTCAGGATAACTGCAATCCCATATGTGTTCCAAAACGGACTCAGAATCCTGTATTGAGCACACATACAACTCCTTGTAGGTCATCATAAAGGTTGTTCTTTCCAACTCTAAATAAAATTCTATATCTTATCAGTTCCCTACTCTCCTCTTGTGAACTTTGCAAGTGGCACAGAGGCCCAAACCAGAATTCGACCTTTCACCTGCCTGACATTTTTCTCCCAAACCAGATTTCAGACCTCATTTGTGCCTGTCTTTGTCTGTTCAGGCCTCCCTAAACAAAGAGCAATCTCTCTTCTTAACCTTGTTGTCATTTAGCTATCTGACTCTGAGCATGTTCCCTAGGTCTCTCTGTGCCTCAGTTTCCTGTGGATGACAATTGCTGTAAGTCCCTCCCACAGGTGTTATGACAGTGATCTTAAAAAATGCCACAGTGAGACACATGGTTCTTGCCTCTTGTGGTCCCTGTGCTAAGAGAGGCCTTCAGAACTAGATTCTTCTCTGTCCCTCCAAAGCTAAGTCCTGGGGAAAAAGTCAGCTGCCTACTTTAATTTTCCCAGCTGCGCTCACCACGCCCTCATCCACTGTCCAAGTCCCCTCCTTCAGCAGGCTAACTGATGCTCTTGTATCCTGGTCCTACCACACATGTACTTCCTCCAGGAAGTTGCCCTGCTCATACCCAGTCCAGATCAGTGCCTTCCTGAAGAGGTCACACAGCAACCTGCCAGTCATCAAACCAGCATCAAGCATCCCTGCCCATCTTAACTGCCAAATTCTAAGCCCCATGAGGGCCAAGAACATATCTGCTGTGTTCTGCATCGTACCTTCAGAGCCTCACCCAGTGAATGACACAGAGTAAGTGCAGAAAAACCACAAAATCTCCGTGCTCATCTTGTCCCCTTCAGCGGGCTGTGATGGGGAGTGAGAGCGAGTCTTTCAACAAGCCACTTCACGTACTCAGCTTCAATTTCCTTGTGTGGAAAAAGCATAGTCTGAACTAGATACTCTCTACCATTCTTTGCAACACAATAATCTATAATTCTGTGATTCTAAATAAGGTAATGCACTAAAAGAACATGGGAAACTGTCGCTTTTCAACCGACATAACGGTAAGGTTTAATGTTACTATTACTACTCAAAACGGTCTTCTGGAGCGGCGCGTCCTGGCAGCTCCTTCTCAGAAGAGATCCAGACTCCATCCCGCAGCCACTGCCCTTGCCCATGTCTGCCCACAGCGGCCCTGAGACAGGGTACATGTGGGTCCATACTCTCCTCTCGTCCTTCCTCATGGTGCCTTGGGAAATCTGTGACAACTCTTTCTTTACCTGATTCTGAATATTGCTTAAACTGAATGCGTCAGACCTTACCCTTCCAGATGGTCTGGGAAGACCTAAGTCACCGAATTTTCTAATCTGCCCTGTGTTGGTATTGAGGATCTCTTTCTTTCTACAATAGCAGTATAAAAAGAAAGAATCAAACATCAATATTGCAAAATACACACACACACACACACACACACACACACACACACACACAATACCAAACGAAAAGACAGACCAGTGAGTGGGCCTGAAGTTTAAATTAGAATACAACGGTTTAATGCTCCCAAAGACCAGACTATTGTTTCTTATCAGATTTCCCCTCCAACGAACAATTGTGAAGCCAGCCTGTCCAGAGGAATGAGTTGTTATTCCACCAGATGAGCAAACACCATTGATTTTAATGTGTGTGAGGGAAACAACACAGAGCTCTCTCTATACATCCTATGCCTGGACACACTGCTCAGAGGAAAATGATTCCCCATTTTGTTAAGTCTCCAAGCAAAACATAAAGCGGGAGGTAGCAGGGGAGGATCTGGCATTAGATGGAAGGGTACCATCCAGTCCGACTGTGCTGGGGGAGCCCCCGAATATAGGGCAAATGCTGAGTCAATGGAACACAGGTGGTGAGAATGGAGGTCCAAGCATGAGAAGGACTGGGGACAGGGCTAGAGTCTCTTGTGGGGGTTTGGAAAGGAAGAGCTACCATACCATCTCCTGGAAGCCACAGACAGCTCCAACCAGGAGATAGGCAATGGTATGGCAAGTCAGAGGACAGCTCTCTGGGCCAGCAGCAGTGTAAGTTCACTTTGGGAGCCTTGTCATCAGTGCCCGGCCTCAGCCACTACTGTCCATGGGAATCACCTTACCGTGTTTGCTTTTGGAGGTTTTGCTGGTGATAATCTCTTCTCAGAAATAAGAGACCTACTGAGCAGAAAGATAAAGGCAGACTCCTAATAACCAAAGAGCCCTCTTCCTACAGACCCCCTAAAAGATCTCATGCCCAATGTCACTGGGTGTCTGATGACCAACCACTCTAGGATTTTCCCCTCAAAGACCATGGCCTCAGGTCTGTGATCTTCTCTGTTTACCTAGTGGATTAGTTGGCATCAAATAAATGTCTGTACGACCCTGCTGGCTGACCCTCGGCACCGTCTAAGGAGGAATCGGCTGAAATAAACCAGCCGTAATGGTGCGGAAGCAGCTAGCAGTTACCAGGTGTCCAGAGATGGGCTATGGAAGGAGCCTCCATGAGCCCAGACAATATCTGGACAGGATGTTGGGCACTGATGATCAAGTCAGTGACCCCACACTTCCCTGAATAGCTTGCTACCCCTGAGCCCCAGGGAGATTGATGTTTGCAGTGAGGAAGGCTCCAGTCTGGAAACTGAGATCTGAGGTCTGGTTCCTTATCAACAGCAGGTTGGTGGTGGTTCTGACAGTTTTTCCATCCACATTTGCCATCTACAAGGGGGTGACAGTGAGAAACCGAGAGCCCCAGAACTTGATGATGAGGGAACACACTTGTCCTCTGAGAGTTAAACCTAATAAAATCCACACACAATGGAAATGATTAGGCAAGTGTGAAGTGAATGCCAAGATTATCTGTAATTATGTGACTGAAGTGTTTGGAAACACCCAAAACTCCAGTCAAGGTGATCTGGGAGCAATCTCAGGGAGATGAAATTGGAGTGAGATCATAATTTGGTAAGAAGAAACCTAATCAATTGTATTGTGCCTTCTAAGGAAAAGGACCTCTTCAAAGGCTATCCTGTCAGCCTAGTATGAGTGTCCACCCAGCCTACAGGCAAAGACCTGCTACAGAGACAGATGAGGCACGCTGTCCAAACCAATAAAAATTTGAGTCAAAGAACTATTTTCTCTGTTTCTGATTCCATGATCCTCAAACATCTTTTTGAGACAGACAGATAGATAGATACAGATAGATAGATAGATAGATAGATCTATTTCTCTATAGAGCTTGCTTACAGAGAAAGAATGGCTAAGGAGGCCAGAAAACATTAACCAGTCCCTTTTGTGGAACCACATTTACAAAAGTTCGTGGGACTTCTGTTAGTGTAAATCAGTTGCAGTGGGTTCAGTTGACAGTGTAGGGCTGAAGAGGGTCAGGGCCCAGAAAGGAGGGATCTGCCAAGGAAAATGGCAGCTTGCACAAACCACCCTCCCAGGGAAAGATATGTTAAATTAACCTCTTCTTTCAGAAAAGCAGCAATCAGTCATTTAATCCCCACATGTATGACAGAAGTTTTATGATTACCTGTCCTATTTATCGATGAGGAACAAAGCTCAGAAAGGCTCAAGCTCACATACCATGTGGTGTTTTGAATCTCCCCTAGTATAGGGGAGTATAGGTCTTCACATGCTATAGAGAGCCACAGATGATTTCCAAAGATCCCTACCAGTCTTTTTGAAAAACCCACGTAAATGATCCCTACAATCCTATTCAAAAGTGGTGACCAGGATGGGGAATATCATTAGTCAGATGTTCTTTGTAAAGACAGAGGTCAAAAAAGGATGCTTTTAAAATACCCTTGCTACCGGCTGTTCCACAGCCTAGTTGTTGTGGCCTCTGGCTTTTTTCTGGAAACTGAGGTTCACTACTTAGACCCTTGGCAATTTTGTTGCCCTTAATGAACTCCCTCTGAGATAACACCCCTTCCACCCTCACCATCACCAATAACTCTGTAGCCCACATGTGGAGAACAGCATACAAATTTATCCTAATCCATGGTAGAAGGAGTATCAGGAAAAGGAGGGGATAGCAAGTGGCTTCTAGGACTTTGCTGGTGTCAGAGAAGCAAATATCTCCTCTTCTCCCTTCCTCAGGCAATCCTCGATCATGGCTGAACCACACCCCTGACAAATGTCCCATGGAGATATAACTGTAGGCTCTCATCTGTCCACAACCTCTGTAGCTGTTGTCTTAAATAATTAGTGCATCAGGATCACACACGAAGTCTAGGCTTTCTGAGGGGAAAGGTAATGCTGCCTGTGAGGACATCACGGGCTTTGAGTTTTACATGGCAGATTAGACTGAGAGTAGTGTCTTAAAACCTCTCCTTTGTGGTAAGTACCCCCTACCAAACCCTAAATTGGTTCTTTACCCGGGCCAGAACTCTTCCTCCTCTTCTCGCAAAGTGTTTCTCTCCCTGAAAGAGTACCTGAAATTCTTCTCATTTCCCATCTCAGCAAACATTGCTAGCCTCTAACCTCCTTTTCTCTTATTTCCTCTGGGGAGAGTGTATCCTTTTAAGTGTCTATCACTAGCGTTCAATCTCTGTTACTACTCCCATTTCTTAAAGCCCTGGGCAGATCTCCAAATCAAAGCCCCAAGCAACCAAGGTCCTTATTTCTGCTGCTCCTTCTTTCCCCCACTTCCTGGTTCTAGCAAACCATTTACATCTGACCTGCAGGAGAGCTTCCCCATGGTTTATTTATTTATTTATAAGAAATGAGATTCCAATTATGGCACATCCGTAGAGCAGAATGCTATGTAGCCATTTCAAATGATGGGGTAGAAAAAAATGTAATGAGGTGGAAAATGTTCACAACAATATATTTAGTAAAAAAAAAAAAAAAAGAAAGAAAGAAAGAAAGAAAGGAAGAAAGAAAGAAAGACTGCAAAACAGTGTGTACAAAGGGCTCACATTTTTGTAAAAAAAATTTGTGTGAATTTGTATGTACATGACTGAAATTCCTTACACCTAAATGTTCACAGTGGTCAGTTAGGCATCTGGACAGCATAATGATTGCAAATGTTATCTTCTTTGTGCTTTTCTCTATTTCCTAATTGGTTTTATGATGAGAAAATATTACTTTATAACAAGAAAAATATAATAAATGTGTGGGTTCTTTTTTCCTTTGAGATACCAGTAAAATGTCTTTTCATGACTTCTGTCTCCTGTGGTCTTTCTGCTTTTATCCACATTGGCATGTGCACTTGTTATTCTCAGCAAATGAGCCAACTGAAATAAGACTCCATTTATGTGAGCAGACTGTGGCCATTGGTATTCTTAAAAAAAAAAAAAAAGGTGTCTACACCAAGTAATGGTTACTTCATTCATCTAAAAGACACTGTCTTCTCCAGTCCTGCTCACTCTACACTAGCATCTCTGCTCAGGCACTCCTGAAGGCATTACAGACAGTGTAGCTATCAGAATTCTACGTAGAGGGTGCCTGAGTGGCTCAGCGGTTTAAAGCCTCTGCCTTAAATACTGTTATGCTGAAAATAAATTTTAAAAAATGATTTAAAAAAATGGGCAGAAGATATGAACAGACACTTCTCCAATGAAGACATACAAATGGCCATCAGACACATGAAAAAATGTTCATCATCACTAGCCACCAGGGAGATCCAAATTAAAACCACATTGAGATATCACCTTACACCAATTAGAATGGCCAAAATTAGCAAGACAGGAAACAACATGTGTTGGAGGGGATGTGGAGAAAGGGGAACCCTCTTACACTGTTGGTGCAGCCTCTTTGGAGAACAGTGTGGAGATTCCTCAAGAAATTAAAAATAGAACTTCCCTATGACCCTGCAATTGCACTACTGGGTATTTACCCCAAAGACACAGATGTAGTGAAAAGAAGGGCCATCTGTACCCCAAAGTTTATAGCAGCAATGGCTATGGTTGCTAAACTGTGGAAAGAACCAAGATGCCCTTCAACGGCTGAATGGATAAGGAAGATGTGGTCCAAATACACTATGGAGTATTATGCCTCCATCAGAAAGGATGAATACCCAACTTTTGTAGCAACATGGACGGGACTGGAAGAGATTATGCCAAGTGAAATAAGTCAAGAAGAGAGAGTCAATTATCATATGGTTTCACTTACTTGTGGAGCATAACAAATAGCATGGAGGACATGGGGAGTTAGGAGAAGGTAGTTGAGCGAAACTGGAAGGGGAGGTGAACCATGAGAGACTATGGACTCTGAAAAACATTCTGAGGGGTTTGTAGTGGGGGGGGGTGGGAGGTTGGGGGAACCAGGTGGTGGGTATTAGAGAGGGCATGGATTTCATGGAGCACTGGGTGTGGTGCAAAAACAATGAATACTATTATGCTGAAAATAAATTAAAAAATTATTTAAAACCTCTGCCTTCGGCTCAGATTATGATTCTGGAGTCCTGAGATGGAGCCCCACATCGGGCTCTCTGCTCCAATGGAAGCCTGCTTCCTCCTCTCCCTCTGCCTGTCTCTCCACCTTCTTGGAATCTCTCTCTGTCAAATAAATAAATAAAATCCTTAAAAAAAAAGAAAAAAAAAGAATTCATATGTAGAACTAGAGTCCTCTCTTTGCCTTGAAGAGGCAACATTTGTACAGAAGTTACCTGGGTTGATTTGTTTTGTTTTGTTTTATTATTCCTAGATTGACAACTTGGGTTTGAGTTTCAGCTTTGCCACTTACTGACTTTGACTATTGACTTTGGAGGGTTGGTTTCCCCATCTGGAAATTAATATAATGACAGCACATACTTACAGGGTTATTATAAGAGTTATTATAAAGACTAAATAAATCATACAATCAGGTGTTTAGTGTGGTGCTTGACATACAGTAAGTATTTAACAAATGGAGTCATTATTAACCCCTGAACAACCTTATTCCTTGGGGGGGACAAGAGTTTGAATTGTTTTTATTCTTGTATGCTTGCATTTGAGGAAAAGACATGAAAAGAATTTGACAGCTTAGAGAGGACAAAGGAAGGATGGGTTGAGGGTTCTGCTCTGTTGCTTCCATTTCATAAATATTTACAGACACAGAGGCACAGCATATGAGCTGTTTAAGTTCCTTCAAAAGAGGTTTTCCTCAAAAGACCAGCCTTCCTCAGCCCAACTTTCCCGTGTCCTGAGCAGAAGACAATATTCTAATAATGACCTCCTTAAAATCAAGAGAAATTCTTGCCTTCACTCAGGAGAATAGAATTTGAGGGTTTAAAAGAATCTTTATTCTCATCCAGTCCAAGCTTCAACATGACAGATGTTTGAATTTTTCCTAAAACATCCACACTATGTCACCATCAAATCTATGCTTAACAACTCATGCCATGGCAAAACACTCAAAAATTAACTCTGAATGGAAGTTCTTCCTTCTATTAAACCTAAACCTATTTCTCTGTAGCTTTCAGCTTGGAAGGAAAAGAAAAGACAAATCCTTTTCCCTCATGGCTTTCTTTCAAATACTTGCAGCCATGAACTACAAATTTCTCTCAGTTTATCTTCTTCAGGCTAGATATAATCAGATAATTGCCTACATGTAAACTTTCATGGATCTTCACGATTCTTATTCCTCCTCAGAACTTGGTCTAGCAAAGTATGGTATCTAGAACACGTCCCTCTGTAAGACATCTCACTTACATGGTATGTAACAAAATGGTTACCTCTGCCATTTTAAACACTGCAGTTTTGTTCATGTAGGCAAGTGCATTTGCTTCTAGGTGACCACAAGGAACTTACTCTCAACTAAATCCCAAGTATTATTTATTTTCCTTCACAACTACTAAATGACAATTACTTCATCTTATGACAGTGGCATTTTTCTAAACACAATATAGCATACTACAGTCTTCTTGGTTAATTTTCATCATTTTAGATTAATTCCTTTCTTTCAACTTGTTAAGATCTTTTAGAAAATTGATTTTATTATCCAGTGTATTCACTAACAATCCCAAATTCATGTCATCTACACATTTAAGGACTATAGCTTTTGTCTTCATAGAAGTCATTGGTTAACATTTTGACTAGCACTGAGGTGAGGCCAGAGCCCTGGTGAAAGTAACTAGAGAGCTCTCTTCAGTTTATCACTGATACAAACCTTTGGATCCTTCACTAATTATTATCTGACTAAAATCCCTTAATCTTTTCTTAAGACATCTTGATATGACATATGATATGGTCTGATAATTTTTGTTAGAAATACATTTTTTTCTGATCTTCTAATCTAAAATCTTTACTTAAAAAAGAAAAAAAGTAAAGAAACAAATCTGACAAGACATGCTCTTAGAGAACTCATGCTGGATCTTAGGATTCTCTGTTCCCTTTTCTGGATATTCTCAAACAAAACAAAAGCAAACAAACAAAACCAAAAAATATGTATTTTTTTGTAATCTATTTTGAAATTTTATTGTATTTCTTATTTCCATTTTAGAAATTGCCCTGACACTGGTCCTCTGGTCTCCTGAAAACTTTCTGTTCTACAAGACTCCTCAAAGATTACAGCAATATAAGGAATGTGATTTAAACTATTGTAAAGTGTAAGTTGCTGAGTCCAAGAGGCTTAAATATGTTTATATCAATCAGACCTTTGTCATAATTTATTAACAATAAGTTACCTATCAGGAGATGCAAAAAACAAATATACAAACACATAGAAGAAAGTGTTGGAGAGTAAATCTGTTACCTTGGGTTTGGAATGATTTCTTAACTGTAATTCTGAAGGCACTTGAACCAAAAGATGAAAAACTGATGGATATTACTACATCAAAGTTAATTTGGGACAACTCTGAAAGGTCATGCCAGCTGCAGGCTTCCTGTGGGTCTGGCTGAGGCTTTTGCTGCAACCACATCAGGGTTCAACTTCTGCCTCTGCCCAGCCCTGCATGTCCTTTTCACTTACAGGTGTAATTCCGGAGAGCACTTCCAATAAACCTTCTGCATGCAAATTTCCATTTTGAAGTCTGCTTCCTGGGAACTTGACCTAAAACAATTGGTATCAAGTAGCAGACTTTAAAATGGGATTTTAGAGTTGTATCACTCTATAAATTTAGCTGTAAGTGAGGTCTGCCATCTGGAGTTCTGATAGCTTCTGGCATGCTGTAGTGAGAGAGTTATTAAATTTTTTACTGGTGGTGAACTGGGATGTGATACCAGTGGAACAAGAAGCACTAGAGATGAAATATCTCAGGCATTTGAGAAGTATCAGAAAATAGTAAGTTGCAAGCCTATGGAGTTGAGTGGCTATTTCTGAATGCTACTGATGTATTAGAGAAAGACAACAAAGGCTGAGATGACTAACCACCAATTTAAAGCAAAATATGAAAATCAGAAACAGTATATAGGAAAATCCAAGGAAAATCTACCTTAGCAGCATATAAAAAGGCTCCCCTTTTCTTTCAGTAGGAGGCAGAAAAAGCTGAGAATCTCATCAAAATCTTAATTATAAGGGTAGCAAGACAGAGAACTTTGAATTCTCAACCTCAACAAGCCTGCCTTTCCAAGATCAAGGATGTCACTGGAATCTGTATATTAGGATGGGAACATCTGTGTTGAAAAGCTCAAGAACGCTGAAAGCCCACATTCCCCTGAAGTCTACAGGACTGATCCACTTCTCCCTATTATAAACTGATGTTCCCCAACTTCTTGCTTAAAAGTGAACCACAAGAAAAAATCTGGAAAGTCCACAAATATATGAAAGTGAATAACATGCTATTAAACAATGAATGAGTCAACCAGGAAACTAAAGAAAAATTAAAAAAAAATACATGGAAACAAAAACTTGAACAGACCAATAACCAACAAAGAAATTGAATCAGTAATCAAAAAACTCTCAACAAATAAATGTCCAGGACCGGATGGCTTCACAAGCAAATTCTACCCAACATTTAAGGAAGAGTTAATACCTATTCTTCTCAAACTATTCCAAAAAATAGAAAAGGAAGGACAACTTCAAAATTCACTCTATGAGACCAGTATTACCTTGATACCAAAACCAGATAAAGGGACCTCTAAAAAAGCGAACTATTGGCCAATATCCTTGATGAACATAGATGCAAAAATTCTCAGTAAAATACTAACAAACTGAATCTAACATACATGAAAAAAATCATTTACCACATCAAGTAGGCTTTATTCTTAGGTTGCAAGTGTCATTCAGTGTTTCAGTGTATACATCACATTAAAAAAGAAAGAATAAGAACCACATGATCACTTCAGTAGATTCAGAAAAAGCATTTGACAAGATACAGCATCCAACTGTGATAAAAACTCTCAACAAAGTAGATTTAGAAGGAACATACTTTAACATAACAAAGGGCATGCATGAAAAACCCACAGCTAATAGCATCTTTACTGGTGAAAAACTGAGAGCTTTTCCTCTATAGTCAGGAACAAGACAGGGATGTCCACTCTCACCACTGTTAATTTTTTTTTTCCTCACCACTGTTATTTAAGTATTGGAAGTCCTAGCCACAGCAATAGGACAACAAAAAGAAATACAAAACATCCAGATCTGCAAGGAAAAAGCAAAACTTTGACTATTAGCAAATTATATGATATGCTTTATAAAATACCAAAGACTTCCACCAAAAAATTGCTAGACCTGAAAACGAGTTTAGCAAAGTCACAGGATACAAAATCAACATACAGAAATATGTTGCATTTCTACACCCTAATAATTAAGCATCAGAAAGAGAAATTAAGGAATTAATCCCATTTATAATTACAACAAAACCCTGAAACCACAAAAGACCCCAAATAGCCAAAGCAATCTTGAAAAAGAAAAGCAAAGTGGAGGTATCACAACTCTGGGCTTCAAGTTATATTACAAAGCTATAGTAATCAAAACAGTATGGTACTGGCATAAAAATAGACACGTAGATCAATAGAACAGAATAGAAAACCGAGAAAGGAACTCACAACTATATGGCCAATTGATCTTTGACAAAGCAGAAAAGAATATCCAACGGAAAAAACGTCTCTTCAACAAATGGTATTGGGAAAACTGGAAAGCAACATGCAAAAGAATGAAACTGGACCACATTCTTACACCATTCACAAAAGTAAATTCAAAATGGATCAAAGACCTAAATGTGAGATCTGAAACCATAAAAATCCTAGATGAGAACACAGGTTGTAACTTCTTTGACATCAGCCATAGCAAGTTCTTTCTAAATATTTCTTCTGAGGCAAGAGAAACAGAAGCAAAAATGAACTATTGGGACAACATCAGAATAAAAATCTTCTGCAAAGCCAACAAAACAATCAACAAAACTAAAAGACAACCTAGGAGAGAAAATATTTGCAACTGACATATCTGATAAGGGGTTAGTATCCAGAATATATAAAGAACGTATACAACTCAACACCCAAGAAATGAATAATTCAATTAAAAAATGGGCAGAAGACATGAATAGACATTTTCCCAAAGAAGATATACAGGTGACTAACAGACACATGAAAAGATGCCAGGCATCAATTATCACCAGGGAAATGCAAATCAAAACTACAATGATATATCACCTTACACCCATCAGAATGGCTCAAATCAACAACACAAGAGACAATGAATGTTGCAAGGATGTGGAGAAAGGGGAATCTTTTTGCTCTGTTGGGAATGCAAACTAGTGCAGCCTCTCTGGAAAACAGTATGTAGGTTCCTCAAGAAGTTAAAAATAGAACTACTATATGATCCAGCAATCACACTACTAGGTATTTACCCAAAGAATACAAAAATACTAATGTGAAGGGTTACATGCACTTTGATGTTTATAGCAGTATTATCTATAATAGCCAAATTATCAAAAGAGCCCAAGTCCATAGACTGATGAATGGATAAAGAAGAAGTGCTATATACACATGTAATGGAATATTATTAGGTTATAGAAAAGAAGGAAATCTTGCCATTTGCAATGACTTGGATGGAGCTAGAGAGTATGACACTAAGCTAAGCAGAATAAGACAATCAGAGAAAGACAAATACCATATGATTTCCTCATATATGGAATTTAAGAAAAAAACAAGTGAGCAAAGGGGAAAATAAAAGAGAGAGAAGCAAACCAAGAAACAGTCTCTTAACTATGAAGAACAAGCTAATGGTTACCAGAAAGGAGATATATTGGGGGATGGGTTAAATAGGTGATGGGTATTAAGGAGTGCACCTGTTGTGATAGGCACTAGGTGGTATATGCAACTGTTGAATCACTATATTGTACACCAGGAACTAAAATTATAGTATATATTAACTAATTGGAATTCCAAACCTTTAACATAAATAAATACATAAATGCATAAATAAACAAACAAACAGAGGCCTCTTGTTTGCCAAATACACACTACTCTTAGGATATAACCCCACCTAGCTTGTTTTGTAAAAGACCCATAGTTAGGGTCACACCTCAGCATAAGCCAACTAAGAAAGTGCTGGACCTACTAAGGGAGGAAGAAGACTATGTGTCAAAGGGGTGGTTGTATCTACTCTATGTGTGGTAGTGGAAGCTAAGATGGTATGTAAGTGACTATCCCCTGAAAGTATTGTGTCAGGAGTAACAGAATATAAAGTTCGATGAGAGAGAGATTATTGATATGGCAATACCCTTCTAAGACACAAGACTCATCATCCCAGCAAGTTTGGTGGGAACTGATGTTAATATACTAGAAAGATGCTCTTAGAAATGCTCAGAAGCTTGGAAAATGTGATGGCCCACAACGAGTGAAGTAGAAATGTCAAAATTGTCATGGCAGATGAGGGAAAGGCTCAGAGAAGTGACCATGCTACAATGGATATGCCATGTAAAGCCAGGAAAAAAACAAGTGACTATGTTCCATAGGAGGACCCAAAGGACACTTCATTTATCAAACCAGTAAGGAATGCACAAGTGAGTGGGTGCTATGGATTAACTTGCATCCCTTCAAAATTCATATGTTAAAACCCTAACCCCTGATGTAACTATATTTGGAGATAGGATCTTTAGACTCTAATCTGAAAGAATGAGTGTCCTTATAAGAAAAGGCAGTAGAAAGTATGCACTGTGTCTCACTTTCTCCCCTAACCCCATCATAGGTATGCACTGGGAAAAGACCATGTGAGGACATGATGAGAAAAAGCCATATCTATAAGCCAGAAAAAGAACTCTGAGCAGAAAACAAATTGGCCAGAACCTTGATCTTGGACTTCTACCTCCCAGAACTATGAAAAACTAACTTCTGCTACCTAGTCAGTGGTATTTTGTTATGCCAGCCCAGAGTTCACTAACATAAAAGGGTGCCAAAGGCATGAAAATTTCAAGCATGACTGATCTATACAGGCTAGGACTTATGAGAGGAGAGTCTTTTATGGAACTGAATTCCCTCATAGCAACAAGGATGATAGAACTGTGAAATAGTAGAGGACAAGGGGTGGTATTTAGTAACCCAAGGTAAGGTGGATGTAATGTCATAATGATTGACAAGGTCAGTGTGGCAAGCAGGTGGACATCTGTCCAGCGGACAACTCTGAAGATTAAGGAATTTGTCATATTAGTTCATATTTTAGGGATCTAGCATCTGGGACACACCAGGACATTCCTTCCAAAGAAAGAGCAGGCTATTTTTTCACCCATATTCCAACAATAAGAAGGTGGTAGACACAGTGCTTATTAGGCCTCTTCTGGTGCTGAAGGAAGCATATGCCACACTCAATAATACTGTGACAATTCATTTCATGGCTGAAATGAAAGCCTTCCTGCTCTGAATAGGGCCAAGAGCAGGAAAGAGTTCCACAGCAGGTCAGGTGGCCATGAAAACAGCCTTAAAGCTTGTGCTACAGACCTGGTAGAACCTATGGTATTAGAGGTATCTGTGGAGAGAAGAGTCCATGTGGAGTTTATAGCAGTCCTCATGAACCCACTATAGAATCAACACCTGCTAGAAAAATCTAAATGGAGACAATTAGGAGTCTGTAGTAAGGCCATGCCATCTACAGTAGTTCAAAAACAGCTGCTGGCATGCTAAAGGATGCTAGTAGAGACTGAACATTTGAAACTGGGACATCAAGTGGCCATGTCACCAGAGCTGCCCTTCATGAACTGAGCTCTATCAGACTAACCAAGTAATAAGTTCAGGCAGGTTCAGCAAAAACCCCTAGGAGATTGAAGTGACTCTAGATCAGGTACAAGCAGTGGTGGAGGGTACAACGAATAAGCTGCAGTAGCAGATGGACCACTACTGTTATGCTAGCATCTCCTATTCAGTTCACACCTATGACACCCCTCTTTTAACTCATGCCAGTAAAATAATCCATTGATAAAGGAGAAAAAGATTGAGTTTGCTCATAGATAGGTTAGTCTGGTATGTGGCTGGAAACTGAAAAGGAAATTTTGCTGTACATTAGCCCCACTCAGAGGTGGTCCTGAAAGATAGCAATGACATTAAATTTTACCAGCAGGCAAGAATTTCAAGTGACACACCTGGTTGTTTACCTTGCGTGGCAGTTGAAGTGGCCTCAGATAATACTATATATGACCTCATGACAGTGATGAATGGTTTGATCTGTTGGAAAGGGGTTGTAGGGGGAAAAAAAAAAAAAGATTGAGTAGTTGGGACCAGAAAGGGGACTTATGGACTGATCTATGGGAGTGGCCTAAAGTGTGAAGATTTTTTGGTCATATGTTAATGCCCTCCAGAGAGCACCAGAATAGTTAAGCCAGTCAATGAATAATTAAGTTAGACTTTGTTAGCAGCTCCCCAACTTGCACGGTGGGTTCACAAATGAGGTAACTATGGTGGCAGGAATGGATGAAATGTATGGGCTCAACAGCATGGGTTGAACTGAGATGCTCAAGGCTGATTTAATGTCTAACCTGCTCACAACAGAGACAAATGCTGAGTCTCCAATATGGCATCATACCTAGAGGAGACCAACCTAACATTTGGTGTCAAGTAGGTTATATTGAACTCCAAGCTGGAAGAAACAGAAATTCCTCGTAATGACTCATCTTGAGCAGAGATTTATCTTGATGACATTAACATAAATTCTAGGTATGGGCTTGCTTTTCATGACTAGGGGCCCTCATCTGGCACACCATCTAAAGTCTTACCAACATGGGATCCTGCATAACATCCCATCTAGGCAGGAGATCCACCATATAGCAAGGAGGGAAGGCAAAGATACATCACCATGACATTTACTTATCCTATTACTTATTATTGTCCAGAAATTGCCAACTGATAATGCAATAGTATAGATTTTTTTGTGGGCACATGTGAGGTGCCAGCTTTGTTATGATACCCTAAAAGAATGGGAGGCCATTTATCAGGGCACAACATACTTCTATACTGCCTAAATCAATGACAATTTTATATATATATATACATGTATATATATATATACATGTATATATGTGTATATATATATAATATATATATATAATATAATATAATATATATATATAATATAATATATATAATATAATATAATATATATAATATATATATGTATATATATATATATATATGTAATTAAGATCAGGGTTAGGATTGAGTTACATATATAATTCTTGGCAGTTTTCCACCCATATATATAATATATGGGGGGAAATAAGAACAGCCAGAATCTTAGAGAACATAAATCTCTAATCCTCAGAACAGATTCCCAGGGAACTTGACCTAGGATAGTGTGATATCAGTAATAATGTCAATCTATCCACTTCTATTGTTTTCTCCTACTATGTTCAGCTGATCAGGCATGGGCATGGAGAAGGTGTTCTGTTGAAGGTTTTTCAAAGTAAGTAAAGCAAAAAAAATAATAAATAATTGATTCAAAGTTATTTGCAAATAAGTTGATTAAATTAATATAGTAACACTAAGCTGAATAAAGTGAGAAGTGAAGACAGGAGGAGGAGGATGGATAGAAATAGGGTTGAATGGGTTGAGAGTTTTTAGGTCAGAATACCCATGCAATGCAAGTAGTGTGGCAACTGAGGTAGAATAGCAGGTTTTAGTATAAAAGTGAATGTTTGAGTTCATGATTTTGGAGGCAAAGTTTCTGGTGAGGATGATGTCCAGCATGTTATTATGGAGCAAGTGGCTCAGCTGAAGTGGGGAAAGTCACTGGACATGAGAAATTCAAGACCAGGTGTCTAGAGTAGGGTGTTATCTTTGCTTAGGATACAAGCAGGAATTGAAAAATGAAAGATGGCAAGTCAAGTGTTAAATCTTAATAAATATAGCTATATGAAAAAAAAGCTCCTTAAATGACTATTAGGGAAAAGGGGGAAAGTGAGATAGCCATTTGATTTGAGCCTTAAAGGATTTTACAAAAGGAAGGGAGAAATGGTCTGAAAGTGGAAACCAAGGCAAAGAAAATAATTACCAAAACTTCCAATTCTCAGCTACAAGGAGTATAAGAAAAAAGATCTCAAATTTGTAGAAATCAACTTAATTTTGGTTAGGGCAAGAGATAAGAATAACTGAAGCATGGAGGTTAACATTACTTATCCAGAATCATAGGATCAGGATCCAATCCCAGTCTTTGAGGCTTAATGCCTCACAAACCTATTGGTTTGTCACAGAAGGAAAATGTACAAATTTTTTATCTTGAGCTCTTGTTGATGTTACATTAAAGAAGTCCACTTTTATAAGTGCATGGTGGCCTCATATGTTTGAGAAATGTTGATATAAGCTAATGTGTCATGGAATCAGTAAAAGACATTATGATGTAGATGACAGAAAGCTTGGCATCACAGAGAGGATGGCTAAAATGTATTCACAAAATACTAAATAATACACATAAATGCCCCCAACCTCAAAAACATGAATGTGTTTATGGTTGGCAAACTCAAGACCTTTCATGCATTCTCTATCCCCACCCTCAAGATGTAGAGAGCCCTTGAACTGCTGGCCTGGATTACCTCCTCTGGTCCCTGGTCTGATGATACTGCCTCTCCATAAAATTCCATACTCTGAACTTTTCTCCTTTTTTCATTCCATCAACATATCTTGTCAAAATGCACACTATGAAGGCATTGCCAGTGGACTATTTTGATAATACTGTATTATATGGTACCTATTTAGTAACCATTTTCCTTTAAGACTGGATACTATATTATAAAAACATATATAACAATTATAAGAGCTATCTGATTTATAAATCTTTAACATATGCAAAGAGTATTTTTCAAATTTAGAAAGTAAAGTAAAATATGGTATTTAACAAATGTAATCTTTCCTTTTTCATAAATTGGGACTATTATTAATATCTCTTGGATTTTTAAAACTAAAAAATTATAATGGTGCTGGGAAAATTGGACAGCTATGTGTAGAAGAATGAAACTCGACCCTTCTTTTACACCATACCTAAAGATAAACTCAAAATGGATGAAAGACCTCAAAGTGAGGCAGGAATGCATCAGAAACCTAGAGGAGAAAATAGGCAGTAACCTCTTCAACATCGGCCACAGCAACTTCTTTCAAGACATGTCTCCAAAGGCAAAGGAAACAAAAGCAAAAATGAACTTTTGGGACTTCATCAAGATCAAAAGCTTCTGCACAGCAAAGGAAACAGTCAACAAAACAAAGAGGCAACCCACAGAATGGGAGAAGATATTCACAAATGACAGTACAGACAAATGGCTGATATCTAAGATCTATAAAGAACTCCTCAAACTCAACCTACATAAAACAGATAATTGCGTCAAAAAATGGGCAGAGGACATGAACAGACACTTCTCCAAAGAAGGCACACAAATGGTTAACAGACACATGAAAAAATGTTTATCATCACTAGCCATCAGGGAGATTCAAATCAAGACCACATTGAGATACCACCTTATGCCAGTTAGAATGGCCAAAATTGACAAGACAGTAAACAATATGTGTTGGAGAGGATGTAGAGAAAGGGGAACCTTCTTACACTGTTGGTGGGAATGCAAGTTGGTGTAGCCACTTTGGAAAACAGTGTGAAGATTCCTTAAGAAATTAAAAATGGAGCTTCCCTTTCACCCTGCAATTGCACTACTGGGTATTTAACCCAAAGATACAGATGGAGTGAAAAGAAGGTCCATCTGTACCCCAATGTTCATAGCAGCAATGGCCACAGTTGCCAAACTATGGAAAGAACCAAGATGCCCTTCAACGGACAGGTGGATAAAGAAGATATGGTCCAGGGGCACCTGGGTGGCTTAGTGGGTTAAGCCTCTGCCTTCAGCTCAGGTCATGATCTCGGGGTCCTGGGATCGAGCCCTGCATCGGGCTGTCTGCTCGGCGGCGAGCCTGCTTCCCCTTCTCTCTCTGCCTGCCTCTCTGCCTACTTGTGATCTCTGTCTGTCAAATAAATAAATAAAACATTTTTTAAAAAGAAGAAGATATGGTCCATATATACAAAGGAGTATTAAGCCTTCATCAGAAAGGATGAATACCCAAATTTTGTATCAACATGGACGGGACTGGAAGAGATTATGCTGCGTGAAATAAGTCAAGCAGAGAGATTCAATTACCATATGGTTTCCCTTATTTGTGAAGCATAAGGAATAACATGGAGGACATGGGGAGATGGAGAGAAGGGAGTTGGGGGAAACTTGAGGGGGAGATAAACCATGAGAGATTGTGGACTCTCAGTAACTAACTGAGAATTTTGGAGGGTCAGGGGGTGCAAGGTTGGGTGAGCCTGGTGGTGGGTACTATGGAGGGCACATATGGCATAGAGCACTGGGTGTGGTGCATAAACAATGAATTCTGGAACACTGAAAAGAAATATATATGTATCTATCTATCTATCTATCTATATACATATATAAAACAAAAAATTATGTATCTACAAAGCATGGTATAGATTCTAAGTGACATTATTAACTAATAATGGAGAAAATAAAATAGATATACAGGATACTTTACATGACTTATGTGTTACCCACTTGGAGAAATTCGAAAGAGGTCACCTGTCATTTGGCGACCAAAATGCAATTTCTCAGAGCAATGGATATGTGATAGTCAGAATTTTAAGATATACTTCAGAATATAGAAGATTTATGTTTTAGCAGGTCAGATATTTATTGTTGCCTTGAAATCTTACTAAGGAGCTATTAACCAATCATTTCCATCTGTGTTTTAGACCAGCCCTGTCTGTTGCTTTCCTGCAGTCACTCTATCCCTTAAGATGACAAAAGAGGCTACCTAGGGCTGAAGAAATTAGGTTCCACTTGGAGTCACTTTTGTTGTTTATTTATTCTTGTGACATGGGTAATTCCAGATCTTATCATGAGGTGAAGCCCAAGGTTTTAGCGTTCTTCTGTCTATACCAGTCCTTTGTTCATCAGAAGCCTGAAAAAGCACATGCTACTGTCCCTCCTGTTTAGTCAGCTTCAGCCTCCACACACTGTCTTTGCAAGGAGCCTGAGGCTTGAGGAGGGGGCTGTGCGTGAGGCTATAGGGATTGATGGGCTGTTAATGCAGTGGGACAGTTGCATTGTCTTATCCTGACAATGCTGCCATTTAACATCCTCATGGGCGGGCACCATGACCCAACCACACAGCTAATGAGGTTTAACACGCCCAGCTCTGTCTACCCTCTGAATATTAGTTAGCTTCTGTAAGAACAAATTCTCAGAGAGTCCATAATGGCACAGGATGATGTACGGTAGTTGTTGCATTTTGAAGTGGGCTTCTGGAATGTCTAAATTTTGGAGAGAAATCCATGCTAGGCATGGGGGCAAAGAGGTAAGCAGAGAGATAAACATTCCCCAGTCCTCTTCATATAGAGTTCTACATGCAGTTCCTAGAAGGGAACTCAAAGTGTATTTTAGGAGTCTTCAAGCCTGTGGGTAGGGCAGGGGTGAGTCAGCTAAAACTAATATAGAGATAAAACCTCTACTAATATAGAGATAAAGCCTAAGGTTTCTGGACTTCTGGGTCATTGCTTCCTCACACACAAGAAAGACTTTCATCTGGATCCTGTTCCAAAATGAGAATGACAACTTGATACTATGAAGACTTTAAATTATGGAGTCATCCTTGACTCCTTCCCCACTTCCATATGTCCTCCATTCATACGTCTACTGAATTGGGTCCCACTTAGTCCTTGCTTTGCTCTCCCACCTTCACCTTGGTTGAGTGGTCATGACTTCACTCCTTGATCACGTCAAAATCTCCCCAAATGATCTTTGGTCCCACAAGCTTTGCTCCACTATTTCCCCAGAAACTCTTAGATTCAGTTTCTGGAAACTTTTCTTGTTCAAGAACATACTAAGGATCTCCATGATCATTAGAATGAGGTTCACATTCTAGGTTAGCATTCAATACCTGATTACGTTTCCTACCAGATCTTCAGCTATTTCCTATATGGTTCCAATCAACATGGGTGCCTCATCATCCTCCAAACACTGTTAGCATTCTTCTTTGAACATATTTCCTCCTCCTTCTCCCATTTAAAAGATCTCCATTTCTTTCTTCCCTGGCAAATACTACACTCTTTAAGCCCAGATCAAGCTTTCTTCCACACTGAATATTGTCTGAGCTTCTCCTTTTCTCACCTCTGGCTTCTGACCTCCTTGAGTTCTTATTGTCTCCACAGCTCATTTGAGCCTTTGTTATAACTTACCTACATTATTACTTGTAGTTATACAACTGTACTCTGTGTCTTTTCAAGCAATTTATAAATTGCTTAAGGAAAAAAAATGCCTTTACTTTGCTCTCCCTTAATGCCTAATAAAGGACTAAACTACAGCAGGTGCTTGATATATCCCCATTCAATTGAATTGTAAGCAAGATTTAAGTCCACTCTATCAGGCCAGAATTTTTTTGGCAACCTCTCCATGCACCCTCCAAATGTTGACACTCACTCTATGGAAATCATCCTGTAATTCCTAAAATTATAGCTACCAATTAACCAGAAAATGATTCAAGACCCACTTAATTTCAAACAATGTTAGGTTCAATCAAAATCCAAAGAAGAATCAAGATAATTCTGAATTTATTATGAAGGGATTGGCATACAATGCATTTAATCTAAGGTATTGTATAATAAACCTCAGGTTAACCAAAGCTCAGCCCTGTACAATAAACTACTCAACATTTCTAAACCTCAGTTTCCTTATCCGTAAGATTTATATTTTAAAAGATTTTATTTATTTATTTGCTAGAGAGAGAGAAAAGAGAGAGTATGCACAAGCAGGGGAGTGAGAGAGAGAGAAGCGTGCTCCCCACCCCACTCCCTGTCCAGCAAGGAGCCCAATGCAAAGCTCCATCCCAGGACCCCAGCTGGGATCATGACCTGAACCAAAGGTAGTTGCTTAACCAACTGAGCCAGGTAGGTGCTTCTATCTGCAAGATTTAATAACATCTTGCTTCTTACAGAGTAGAGGATTAAGTGTGTTAACACATGTGAAATGCTTAGCATGATACCTGGGATATAGCAGGGATTTATCATTACAATTTTTGTTTTGTATTGTTTTCTTCCTTGTGACTGGTCACCCAGCAGAGAGCACCAGGGAAATAGCTCCAGGCTTTGTCAACAACTGTCCTATATTGTGTAACAGGGTCAAGGATGATGAATTAGTATCCAACTCTTTTCAGAAAGAAAAGTTCATCAGAACTGAAAAGAAATCAGAAAGAAAAGAGTTCATCAGCCTGGAAATGTTTTAATTGATTATAGCAGAGAGTGAGCCTTAAAGTGATGGATTTTTCCATACCCTTGTTGTCCATCCATCTGATTCTTTCCTCTACTTTCTGGAATCAGATTGACCATCTTTCAGCCACTGGCAGCCCAGCTACACAGTTTCTTGGGTCCTCTTCCTGTTATGCTTGTTTCTTTGCTGAAGAGTCTGGGGTAGGACTGCAGGAACAGGTAGGAGGACAGGCAGGTGAGGTGAGCAGAGCATTTGAGTTTCTTTTTCCCATCCTGTACCCCTTTGAAGACAAGACTCCATGCCCATACTGCACCAGCCCAGAACAGAATGTCCCCTTAGTTCATGGTTTAGTCATATAGCTGTCCCTAGGGACAAAAAATTACAGCAGATAGAGCTAGTTTAGAGTTTACAGGGAAAAAAAGGAGGAGAAAAAGTGTTACTTTTGCCCCATAATGCAGCAAAGTGTTCCCCCAGAGACACCTGGACCTTGGTGTGGTAGCCTGCCTCTGGGGAACTTTATGAAATGGCTTTCCTTTCCTCTGTGACAGGCAGGGATAGCACAAACCACATCTGAACCATTCCCCACTATTGCCTCTGGCACCTCACAGATTTCCTTCTTTCTGTGAGAAAGATGGCATTTTAGACTTGACAGCTTCTCTTTCAAGCTATGTACTTGCTTTGATAGGTGATAAAGTCAGGGTTCCCTCAAGGATGGCTCATTACAAGTAAGGACTGCTCAGATAAATCAGAATAATCTGAGGAGGGAGTGGTTCGGGGAGATTGTTTGGCTCTTTCTCTCTCTGCCAAACAAGCATTGCTAGGAGAATCATGGCAGAGCAGACACCTGTGGAAGAAGGAAGCCAGAGGGTCCAAGTACAGAGGACAGACATAATGTCAGAGCCTACACCGAATCTAGTATTACTCTGCATCATCAGGGCCAAAGCATCACTGCCCAGTGTTCCGTAAAGCAGGGCCCCCGGTTGTTGCCCTCATTTGCTCCTGTGACCTCCACATGAAGTTATAAGTTTATAGAAATAAATGACCTCTTCTCTGCACCTACAGAAGATACTAAGGATCCTCAGATACCTGCCTTCCAGAACAGGTATAACTACATCACTGCAGTGGGGGGAAGAGTTGTGGAAGACATAGAAGAAAGCAGATTTCAGCAACATTTAAGGCAAAAAAAAAAAAGGATAATTGTGGCTGTCTAATAATGGAGTCAACTGTCCAATAAGGCAATGAGGTTGCCATGAATGGAATTGTCTAAGAGGATCTGGCAAGATCATTTATGAGAGCATTCCCCACTGGGTGGGAGGTTGGAGTAAGTGTTCTCTAGTCTTAAGCATAGTCTAGTTCTAGTTTTCTAGAGGTTGGACAAACTACACATAGAAGGTGATACAAGAGGATAGACTACACTGTACTCAACCCTTGTATTGTACTCAGATCTGGCATTCAATTGCATAAGTTAGTGTTGGAAGCTCTGGGCTAAACCTCCCTCCACTTCCATCCTCTGACCTACTCAATTGGCTATAGACAAGTTCCTATCTCCTCCTTCCATGGAGAAGAACAGTAAATGCTAATAGTATTCTTGGGGTAAGATTTCCCTTGGGCTTCCATTTTGTGGTTACTTGGAATTCAGCATCTGAACAGAAAGAAAACAGAAAACAGATGACAAACTGTGCTGACTCCAGCCTCCTGACTCCCATCTTGCTGTGGTTTCTGCTAGAATTTGATGGATCTTTGGGGAGATGCCTCATTATTCTCCCTAGGATCCACGCCTGAGAGATCATAGACCCACCCCCTATAGAAACAGCAGAGAGCAGAGGTTACCACCATGGGTTTTGGAGTCAGAAAGGTGTGGGCTTAGGTCCTGGCATCACCACTTTATTGCTCATCAGGCACAGTGTGACCTTGGGCAAGTTATTCTACTCTCTGACCCTCAGTTTCATGATCTGTAAAATATGGAAGAAAGTACCAACCACACTGGGATTTCTGTGAATTTCTTTATAAATATTAAGTGCTTAGCACAACCTATGTGTGTAATAAACAGTGGTTATTATTATACTACATTCTACTCATCAGCAGCATCTGTTTCTGCATGCTCTGCTGTCCTATCTACACCTAAATCTGTGCCCCCACCTGCAGCCAGTCTGCACTCATCACTTGCTTCCACTCCCCTCTTGCATATTCAAGGCCAGTACTTCAGTAATTCTTCCCTCGACCCTCTCTTGCATCAATGATTTTTTCCATTTTCTACTGAAACAGTTCCATCAGCATACAAAAATTTGTTATATTGCTATTTCTTTCATCTTGGAAAAAAAAACAGAAAACAAAACCACCTTCTAGTCATCCTCACTTCCTTGCCAATTACCAACCTATTCCTTTGTTCCCCTTTGCAACAAAATCCTTGAAAGAGCTGTCTCTACTCACTGTCTTCAATTCTCCTTTTACTATTCTTTCTTAAACTCAATCCAGTAAATCCCTTGGCCACACCAGTCCACTGAAACTGTTCTCATCAAGGTCACGGATCTGCATTGCTAGATCTGTCCTCATCTGAATGGACTCTCTAGTAGTTCTGACTCAGTTGATAACTCTTGCCTCATTTGTACATTTTCTGTGCTTGGCTTTTAGGACACCAGTCTATCCTGATTTTCTATGCACCTCATTGGCCATACCCCAGGGTCCTTTGCTGGTCCCTTCCTCTTAATTATCAATGACTGAGGGTCACAGGCTCATTCCTTGGGCCTCGTCATCTCTATCTGTTCTGATCTCTTGTGGCCTATAGTCTGATGGCTTTAAATAGTATATATATTCCAATGCCTTTCAAGTTTACATTTCCATTCCAGATCTCTCTTGTAAATTAGCTTTCCACTAACAAGCTCCACTTGGTTATCTAATAGAAAATTTTAAAGTATCATGTTCAAAACTACACTCCTTCTCCTCCCTCTCAAATATATACCTCCAGGAGTCTTTTTCTGCTCAGTGAATGGGAACTCTATGCTTTAATTCACTCAGACCAAAAACCTGGGGTCATCCTTGATTCCATTCTATTATGTCCTATATCCAAAACCATCAGGAAATAATGTATGTTTCACCTTTAAAAAATATTTCTAGAATCTTTAAAAAATATTTCTGGAATCACTTGTTACCACTTTCATAGCTACAGCCCATAGTCTGAGTCTCCAGCTCCTTTCACCTAGATATTGCCATAGTCTCCTCTCTGGTCTCCTAGCTTCTATCTACCATTGCTTCCTTCTATCTAATCTGAGCAAAGCAACAAAATATATCTCTCAAAATAAAAATAAGCCATGTCATTCTCCTCAATTTCCTTCAGTGGCTTCCTATTCTATTAGGAATAAACCCCAAGTCCCATAGGATTTTACAGTCATATGTGATCTGGATCCCTGTTGGCACTCTTATCTCACGTCTTACCATTCTTTCCTCATTGCTCTATGCCAATCACATCACCTTCTTGTTGCTTCTTGAGTCTTCCCAGTATTTATCCTGCAGGAACTTTGCAGTGGCTCTGCCTAGATATGGGCGTATCTGACTCTCCACTCCTTTCAGTCTTTGCATCAATGTCTCTTCTCAATAGGCCCTCCCTATTTATAATTGCAACACCCTACCTTCGGGCAGCAGATTCATGTCTGCTTGTTGTAACGTACTATATAATTACTAGTTTTTATATCTAATGTCAAAGTTTGCCTTCTTCCCCTCTCTTTCCATTCTGCTTTCATGTAAACACTATCAGGGCAAGGGTTTTGTTTTGTTTACTGATACATTGTTTTGTTTTGTATATTGATGTGTTATAAAAAACATAAAACAGTGCCTGACACAGAGTAAGCACTCAGCATCTCTGTTGAATGCAATAATTAATTATTATTAAATTTCAATTTTCAAATTTCAGTTTCAATTCCCCTCATAGCAACAAATTTAGACACAGACTTGGCACAAGGAACTATATTCAGGAGTCCATTTCCTCAAAGATCCTTGTACATGGAAAGGATAAATCAGACAGTCAATGCTGTTGTGGGATTAACGGGTCAAAGGGGATCAGCTACACCAGTCTATATATCAGAAGGGGCTCAACCATCCTCCTGGTAAGAGTGGCTTCTCAATCAATCAATCTGTTTAGCAACGGCACTACTCACTATGAGAGGACAGGAGAAGTTAACACAAGGTCCCTGCCCAAAAGGCAACACTTAGCCACATAAAACAATAAACAGACCATACCAGGCAGTATATCAGTAAGAACTAAATTGAATGTTATTGAGTATAAGTGCTGTTAGAGTTCAGAGAGGGGAGAAATCAATGAGCACTGAAGCTGCTCCAGAGCTCTGCACCATCGCTTCTCAAGTTCCTTGAGGGCAGGGGCTATATCATCTTTTTATTTTCTTTCTACGTCCTTTTCCTTCTTCCTTGCTTGTCCAGTTGCCTGACTCCTTTCTTTTTTATCTTCGCTTCCGTAGACCTAGAACAATGTGTACTCATAGTAGATATACAACAACTGCTTTACGTTTTCCCTAACTTCTTTCAAAAAGGATTTAGTGTGGCTTATAGGGATATATAAAAATTTAAATTTAAGGTTAAAGAAAGCAAGCTTACAAAGTATGTTACAAGGGAAAATCAAAACAAGGGAAGAGACATAAAGTGAACTGAGGAATGAGGAAAATATTATTAAAATGCAAGCCACAAAGACCATGCCTTTGCAAAAGATGAACCACAAATTTGGCTCCAAGCCTTCAAATGGACTCTTTAAAAAGGAAAGCCTGATTAATTATGCAATTCACACTGTCCTTATGACAGAAGTAGACCAATTGTTCAGCAGACACTAAACTATTCCAGATACTTAAGACTTCTGTTTATTTCTGCTTAAAGTCCTCATGGAGCAGACATGTTATAATGTAATGAACAGTATCCTCAAGGAACTTCTTAACATAGAGTCAACCATGAGTTTCACGGGACTGTTTATTCTACACATAATTTTAGCTCTCTGGGAGCATTCCTATTTTTGTTAAACTTGAGGGTTATGGAACAGCCCAAACATTTAATTGTTGCCTGGATCTATAAATCTAACAAGATAAAAGGCAATAGGACAAATTTAAGAATGAAACTGTTTTATAAGGGTGTAAGCATCTCAACACATACATACACACACACACACACACACACAGAGCCTGTGACTAAGCTGCAAACAACCTTATCTCCTGCACACATACAGTTTATACCTAATATTGTAGTGATGTCTGTACTTCACTGATTTCTTTTGCTAAATTTTAAACTCATCAGGGCCAAGTACAAAATGTCATCTTGCATATCTTTGTATCCCTCACTGTATACAGCACCATGTCTTGCTCTAAATTATTTTTTTGTCATTCAGCAACTATTTATTGCCTTCCTTCTAGGTGCTAGGCAATTCTTTAACAATGGACAAAATTCCTTACCCTCAGTAGTATTTACAATGAGGGCAGAGATTGATGCAATATAGATGATAATTGCGTAAGTAAGTAAATTATTTAGTATATAAGAAGGGAAATTTCTATGACTATAATAAATGATAGAGAAGGGCAAGAGGGTTTTGGTTCTGCATGCACACGCAGAGGTGATGTTAACTAGCATAGTCAGGGTAGACCTCACTAAGAAGGTGAGACAAATGATGAGTTAAAGAAGATAAGGAAGGTCTGAGGAGAGGCCCCGTGTGCTGATTGACAACACTGGCCTCTTGGCTTGGAGGCAAGGAGAATACCCACCACTGTCTGCTCTCCCTTGGTGGTCTGCTCACAACTAGTCCCACTGGAGATGGCAGACAACCCTGGAGATGAGTGGTGGGAGAACCAGCCTGCAGGAGCAGCCAGCAGCCCAGAAGCGTCGGATGGTGAAGGAGGAGGAGACCCAGAAATGCAACAGGAGACAGCTCTAGTACCTGCCCTTCAAAGAAGACCAAACAACCTAAAGAATGTTTCTTGATACAACCAAAGGAAACAGAAGAAGATGCCACCAAAACAAAGAAGAGAAGAAAGAAGAAAATTACAGATGTTCTTTCAAAATCAGAAGCAAAACCAGGGACCCCTGAAGACCTACAGAAACTGATGAAGGACTATTACAGTAGCAATTGTTCAGAGATTGAATTAGAAGAACTAAACCTACAAAACTCCTGTTTCCTCAAGGCCAATGATTTGACTCATAGTCTCTCATAATACCTAAAAGAAATCTGTCCTAAGTGGGTAAAACTTCGGAAAAACCATAATGAGAAGAAATCAGTCCTGGTGTTGATCTCTGCAGCTCTGCTGTCTGGGCCTTGGTGCTCATTAGGTCAATGACAGCATTTAGAGAAGACAGCAAAGTTATGAAATTATTTGCAAAACACATTAAGGTCCAAAAGCAGGTAAAGTTGCTGGAAAAGCATGTGGTGCACCTGGGTGTAGGAACACCAGGGAGAATTAAAGAACTCATTATACTAGGGGGCCTTAATTTGAACCCCTTAAAGTTTCTCGTTGAACAGTATGGAGATTCCTTAAGAAATTAAAAATAGAGCTTCCCTATGACCCTGCAATTGCACTACTGGGTATTTACCTCAAAGACACAGATGTAGTAAAAAGAAGGGCCATCTGTACCCCAATGTTTATAGCAGCAATGGCCACAGTCGCCAAACTGTGGAAAAAACCAAGATGCCCTTCAACGGCTGAATGGATAAGGAAAATGTGGTCCATATACACGATGGAGTATTATGCCTCCATCAGAAAGGATTAATACCCAACTTTTGTAGCAACATGGACGGGACTGGAAGAGATTATGCTGAGTGAAATAAGTCAAGCAGAGAGAGTCAATTATCATATGGTTTCACTTATTTGTGGAGCATAACAAATATCATGGAGGACAAGGGGAGATGGAGAGGAGAAGGGAGTTGGGGGAAACTGGAAGGGGAGGTGAACCATGAGAGACTATGGACTCTGAAAAACAATCTGAGGGTTTTGAAGAGGCAGGGGGTGGGAGGTTGGGGGATCCAGGTGGTGGGTGTTAGAGAGGGCATGGCTTTTAGAGAGGGCACAGATTGCATGGAGCACTGGGTGTGGTGTAAAAACAATGAGTACTGTTACACTGAAAAGAAATTAAAAAAAAAAGTTTCTCATTTTTGACTGGAACTGGAGAGATGAGAAGTTGAGAAGGATGATGGACATCCCGAGATAAGAAAGGAGGTTTTCGAATTTCTGTAAATGGGAGTCCTTAGTCTATGCAAGTCTGAATCTTTGAAGCTCGGCATTTTCTAAGTCTGGGTCCTAATGAAAATTCCAGTTTTTAATGGGGGGATTTACATCTCATTTAATAGCTCTGGAATATTGCAAAGACTCAGTAAATATCAGCTATTGTTTTATCATGTTAACTGGATCACCCCATGAATCACTAAAAATTTTTGGTGGAGATTCTTTGACAAAAATGAAGCTGTCCTTTGCCAACTTCTCTGTATAATAAAGTATCATCAGCTTGTGTATGAAAAACAAAAAAGAAGAAGAAGAAGAAGAAGAAAAAGAAGATAAGGAATTTGGCCAAAGAGATATCTGAAGAAAGAAGATTTCAAATAGGAAAGAACTAAGACTTTAATATAGATACATATATTTTTTCATTGAATATGAACTAACCCCCAAATAATTGTAACTTATTGGCATTAGTGTGAGGGATAATGATTTAGACAGGAGTATAGAGCGTACCGAAAGACAAATGTGGAATAATAAAAATGCCTACATTCTCAGTAGTAACAATGAGTTGTTTAAAATGTAGAGCTGCATATTTTCAATGAAGAATAATCTTGTTATGACACCCAGTTTGGAAGGAAAATGTCTTAGTCAAAGCAATCTCACTAAGACTGCAATAACAAACAAACCCTGAAATCTCATTGTCTTTAAGACAAAAAATATATATATTCTTCCTCATGCAAAGGAGACGCCTCTACCTCTTCAGGATAGTTCCGTTCAAATAATGGCTCAGAGATCCAGGCTGTTTCTGTTCTATGGCTCTGCCATCTTGATACAGAGCATCCATGATAAGCAGTCAGGGGGAAAGAGAGTGCATGGAAAACTGACCCTGTTGTTTTATACTTTGGCCCTGAAGTGACTCACGTCACTTAGGCTTATGCTCATTAGTCAGAACCAGTCACATGCCCTGACCTCACTGCATGGCATGCTGAGTAGTGCAGTAAAGACTGCGCAGGAAAAAGAAAATGAAAGGGACATAGGGAGGTAGCACAGCCTCTAATACGGAAGAGAATCAGTTAGGCTGTATTTGAGTCTGTGGCACTGACAGACAAGTTAACCTTGACTTATGTCCCATGCTGAAATGAGTCTATTTTATAACTGCAATTCTCAGAAGGGATAAACCTGGTCAAGATTATAATGACAATATCTGGAGGACTTTATTTTATGCACTAGATCTTAAAATGTTAATAAATTAATGATTAGAAAATGATTAAAACTATACTCTGCAATAAGACCTATGCATACATCATGCCCATTTATTTAATAAAATTCATAAAATAAACTATATGTATTCTATATGTATCCTACAGGGGAATATTGAAGATGTTCTGATAGACTTTTAATTTTTTTAAATTTTCTCTCTAAGAAATCATTGAAAATTTTTATCACATGTACCTGAAAGAAAATTTCTTTCTGTGAAACTTTTTCTCCTTTCAATTCCTTCTGATATTCCTGTGACCTACCTACTATTGACTGACATTGGTCTGAGCATCTATGTTTAATATTTTTATCAGATTCTTTTTTGCTAAATTCAGGTACCTTTTTTTCATTTATTTATTTTCAGCATAACAGTATCATTATTTTTTCACCACACCCAATGCTCCATGCAATCCGTGCCCTCTCTAATACCCACCACCTGGTACCCCAACCTCCCTTGCCCACCCCCGCCACTTCAAACCCCTCAGATTGTTTTTCAGAGTCCATAGTCTCTCATGATTCACCTCCCCTTCCAATTTACCCCAACCCCCTTCTCTCTAACTCCCCATGTCCTCCATGCTTTTTGTTATGCTCCACAAATAAGTGAAACCATATAATAATGGACTCTCTTTGCTTGACTTATTTCATTCAGCATCTCTTCCAGTCCCGTCCATGTTGCTACAAAAGTTGGTTATTCGTCCTTTCTGATGGAGGCATAATACTCCATAGTGTATATTGACCACATCTTTTAACTTCTGTTTTTAGTTGCTTGAGGCTTGAATATTCAATTATAGAATGAAATTACATAATTGGCATAAGTTATACAAAGGTGCCATGGACTGTTCTTAACCAATATTGACTCAATATTCTGCTTGTATGGTTTTCTAATTTTCCATATTTGTACGCTGTATGCCTCTTTCTTCTGGTGTCTGCTCCTGCACAATGCACCCAACTACAAGCATCAGGGAAAGAAAGAGTCTTATATGTTTGGGAAGAATAAATTCCAGATTGGGAATCAGACTCACCCATTGGACACATACATGGTTTGACATCTCATAGAGTTCAAGACTCCTCTCCACTTGTGCTTTTGAATGCTCTGGAGTTGTAATTTTATGTTCTAATGACTCTAACACTTTGGGAGGATGGGACACATTCAAGACTTTGTTTTAGAACAATTAAACTTAGAAAAAGCTGTCAGAGCTGTGCTCATTCCAAAAGGTAGCAGGGCTTCAGCTGTTGGAGAATGGACCCACCCTGTCTGAATCAAGTGAGTAAGAAAAAAAATCAAAGAGAATTTGGAACAATGAGACCATAAGTTATTTCTTCAAGTATTTTAACTTTCATTAATTTGTTGTAATCAGAATACAAAGGTTGACTTTTCTTTGAGTTCATTTTGATCTGTGCATTTTACTAGAAAGTCATCCATTTCAGTAAGATTTTTAACTAGATAACACAGATTTGAATACTACTGAGTACGATTTTTTTAAGTTTCAAAGATTATGACTTGATGCTCTATCTTAAGTATGTTGTGTTTAATTTCACTTTTTCTTATTTATTATACTGTTCAGACACTTATCAGATATTTTTAAAAGGCTCTTAGATATTTACTTCCAATTTATATTACTTTTATATTTTCTAGTTAATTAATTCCTGTACTATCATTATTGTTCCAAATTCCTTATTGTTTTTGTATTGATTTTTTTCTAATTTTTTAATTGTCTAATTCTTTTTTAAATTTTATTCTTCCTTATTTAATAAAATCAATGAGATATGAATTTACCTTTATTATTTGGCAATTAGTAGACAATATGGCCATAAATTGCCTATTTTTAGGAACTCATTGTAGTTTTCTTTATAGTCCAGGGTATGATAATTTTCACAAAATATTATTGTTACTTGAAAAAAAATTCTCTTAAGTTACACACTTTGATATACAGCTATAAAATTAGTCTCACTTGCTGTATAATAATACACCTCTACTTATAATAATACACCTCTATTTACTCTATTTAAAACATAAATATTAGTAGCCATTATATCCTTTTATGAAGAATGACCTTATTAACCTATTAACTGTTCTTGTCTTAATTCTCCTTTGTCCTTTATTAATAACATATTTTATTTATTTGTATTTAGTTGGTATATCTTGAAACATTTACTTCAAATTTTATATGTAATTTTGTCATAGTTATATCCAATTAACTATGTAGTTGGGCTCTATGGTTTTGTGTTTTGTGATGTTTTAACACAATCTAAGAATTCTTGCATTTTAATGTGGGCATTTAACCTTGTCACATTTCTTTAAAAACTAATTATTTTATTTTAAAATAGTTTTAGATTTATAGGAATGTTGTAAAGATAGTACAGAGTCCCACTTCCCCTATTATTAACATCTTACATTAGTATAGTACATTTGTCATAAGTGATAAACCAATATCGGTGCATTATGGTTAACTAAAGTCCATATTTTTCTTAGATTTCATTAGTTTTACCTAATAACTTTTTTCTACTTCAGATCCCATCCAGGGTTACATTAAGTGATCATGTCTCCTTAGACTTTTCTTGGCTGTGGTAGTGTCTCAGACTTAACTCGTTTTGGGTGGCATTGACAGTTTGAGGAATACTGACCAGATATATTGTAGAACGCCCCTCAATTGGTCATGTTTTTTAATGTTTTTCTTAAAGTTAGACTGTGGGTTCTAGGAAGAAGGACCATGGAAGTAAAATGTCATTCTCATCACACTGTATCAAGTGTTCATACTATCAGTGTGACTTATCATTGATTGATAGTGACTGAGGTAGTGTTCGTCAGCTTTTTCCGCTATAGAGCTAATCCCCTTTCTCATACTGTACTGTTTGGAAATAAGCCACAGTGTGCTGCCCACACTTAAAGAATGAAGAGGTATGCTTCACCTTCTTGAAGTTAGACTATCAACATAAATTATTTGGAATTCTTCTGCACAAGACAATTTGCCTATTCTTCTGCATTTATTTTTAAAAAATCATTTCTCTGTTTCAATACAGACTCATGGATTATTTATTTTATAATTCAAGTTAAAACTAATATTATTCTATTTACTTTGTTGTTGCCATCTTTGTGGCTTAGTCTATTTAGAGTTTTCATAGTTGGCCCCTGTGTCCCTTTGACATGTTTTTATCATTTTCTTGTTTGCTAGTCTAGCACTTCCTTACTTCTGGCACTAGAAGATGCTCTTAAAACAAGAAATCAAATCATATTATTCATCTTCCAGAAGCCCTTCATATTGTTCTGTCCCCCTGATTTTTCCTGAAATTCTTCCATTCACTCATCTGGCTTTTATATAGAAAATGTGGACTTAAAAATCCATACACATAATAAATACCTATTCCCAAAATTAGGAAATTAGCCTGGTAATCAGCATCTCAAGTATGAGTCTCTTTTATAAAATGCAACTAATTAAAATGCCCTGATCAAAAAGTGATTTGTTGAAAATCTAAACCTTTAAATCTATTTGTTCATGACAATATTGTATTTTATTTCAGTCTGATAAGAGTACTGGTAGGTCAAAATAAGAATTACTGTAGCTCTAAGAAAGTAAAGGACAAGTCTAGAGCAAATAAAGAAATAAATAAGCCATTGTACTGATACTATTTAAAATACATTTAAAATTGTAATGTAAGTATGTTAATAGACATTTACTCTATTTGTTCACTTTTTATTTTATGTGACTGAATTGTTTATATGAGCCAGCCATATAAATACACAATTACCATGCAAATTATTAAAATAGACTTGATTAGTTTTGTAGTCAATGTTTAATCTTTTAAGAGAAATTAAATTTATATGTCTTCCTTAAAAAAAAAAAAGAAAAGAAAAAAGAAAAAAAAAAGAAGAAGATGTCCCTAATTTATCTTGTATATTTCCTTCCTCAGTCCTAAAATCAATCATTTCTCAAGGAGCTCTGGATCTTTTTTCTGGACAATGGAACTAGATTCCATGATCTGGGCACTGAGTACGCTATTGATCCTGGGCTGTCATTGTTTCTGAACACTGAGCTGCCAAGCAATGAAATATGTTTCATTTATTTATTTTTAACTTCTTTAAAATTCTGAATGGTTACAGATTCATAGAAAATTGCAAAAATAGTATATAGGATCCCTTGAATCTTCACCCAGGCTTCTTCAAATTCGGTAACTGTCAACTTTTATACCTGTAAGTACAAGCTTACCCAGAAAATTGGCATTTGGTACAATACTATTAACTAGATTACAAACTATATTCAGATTTTACTGGTGCTTTAATGTACCCATTTGTATGCTTGTGTTTGTATATACAATTCTATGTATTTGATTCTGTATGTAGATTTGTGGAGCCATCGCCACAATCCGAATATAGACCTGTTCCACCACTCAAAGCAACTCCCACATGCTATCTCATTATAGTCACACCCATACCCCAACTCCTGGAAACCACTGATCTATTTCCATTTCTATGGTTTTGTCACTTTGAGGATGCTATATTTAGAATCACACCATGTAACCTTTTGAGATTTGTCTTTTTCACTAACCACAATACTTTTAAGATCTATCCAAGTTGTGTATATCATTAGTTTGTTCCTGTTTGTTGCTGAGTAGAATTCCATAGCATAGATGGACCAAAAGTTTGTTTAGATATTCACCCACTAAAAGAAACAGGATTGTTTCTAGTTTGGAGCTATTTCAAAAAAAAAAAAAAAAACTGATATGCACATTCATGTACAGGTTTTTGTGAGCATGAGTTTTCATTTCTCTGGGATAAATGTTCAAGAGTGCAATTGATGGGGTCATATTATACAAGTTTATGTAGTTTTATAAGCAACTACCAGACTATATAACCAGAGTGGTCTCACCATTTTACATTTCCATTAGCAGTTTCTACCAGATCTGCCTTTACTTCATCCTTTTCAACATTTGATCTTATCTTTAAAAACATTTAGCCATTCTAATGGATGTAGAATGATATATCATTGTGGTTTTCATTTGTATTTCTCCAATGGCTAATGTTATTGAGCATTTTTTTTTTATTTTTTATAAACATATATTTTTATCCCCAGGGGTACAGGTCTGTGAATCACCAGGTTTACACGCTTCACAGCACTCACCAAAGCACATACCCTCCCCAATGTCCATAATCCCACCCCCTTCTCCCAAACCCCCTCCCCCCAGCAACCCTCAGTTTGTTTTGTGAGATTAAGAGTCACTTATGGTTTGTCTCCCTCCCAATCCCATCTTGTTTCATTTATTCTTCTCATACGCACTTAAGCACCCATGTTGCATCACCACTTCCTCATATCAGGGAGATCATATGATAGTTGTCTTTCTCTGCTTGACTTATTTCACTAAGCATGATACGATCTAGTTCCATCCATGTTGTTGCAAATGGCAAGGAAACAGTTAACAAAATCAAAAGACAACTGACAGAATGGGAGAAGATATTTGCAAACGACATATCAGATAAAGGACTAGTGTCCAGAATCTATTGAGCATTTTCATATGCTTATTTGCCATACATATTTCTTCTTTAGTATTATTGTTCAACTGGTGGGTTTTTACTATTGAGTTTTGAGAGTTCATTATATATAATCTAGATATAAGTCTATTGCCAGATGATTGGTTTGGTAATATTTTCTCCTAGTGTGTAGTTTGTACTTTTATACTTTTAACAAGGCATTTCATGGAGCAAAAGATTTTAATTGGAAAAAGTCAAATTTATCAGTTTTTATCAATCATTTCTTGTGTAATTTTTAAGACTCCTTTTTTATTATGTTACATTAGTCATCATACAGTACATCATTAGTTTTATTTTAATTTTTTATTTTTTATAAACATATATTTTTATCCCCAGGGATACAGGTCTGTGAATCGCCAGGTTTACACACTTCACAGCACTCACCATAGCACATACCCTGCCCAATGTCCATAATCCCACCCCCGTTCTCCCAACCCCCCTTCCCCAGCAACCCTCAGTTTGTTTTGTGAGATTAAGAGTCACTTATGGTTTGTCTCCCTCCCAATCCCATCTTGTTTCATTTATTTTTCTCCTACCCACTTAAGCCCCCATGTTGCATCACCACTTCCTCATATCAGGGAGATCATATGATAGTTGTATTTCTCCGCTTGACTTATTTCGCTAAGCATGATACGCTCTAGTTCCATCCATGTCGCAAATGGCAAGATTTCATTTCTTTTGATGGCTGCATAGTATTCCATTGTGTATATATACCACATCTTCTAGATCCATTTATCTGTTGATGGACATCTAGGTTCTTTCCATAGTTTGGCTATTGTGGACATTGCTGCTATAAACATTCGGGTGCACGTGCCCCTTTGGATCACTACGTTTGTATCTTTAGGGTAAATACCCAATAGTGCAATTGCTGGGTCATAGGGCAGTTCTATTTTCAACATTCTGAGGAACCTCCATGCTGTTTTCCAGAGTGGCTGCACCAGCTTGCATTCCCACCAACAGTGTAGGAGGGTTCCCCTTTCTCCGCATCCTCGCCAGCATCTGTCATTTCGTGACTTGTTGATTTTAGCCATTCGGACTGGTGTGAGGTGATATCTCATTGTGGTTTTGATTTGTATTTCCCTGATGCTGAGTGATATGGAGCACTTTTTCATGTGTCTGTTGGCCATCTGGATGTCTTCTTTGCAGAAATGTCTGTTCATGTCCTCTGCCCATTTCTTGATTGGATTATTTGTTCTTTGGGTGTTGAGTTTGCTAAGTTCTTTATAGATTTTGGACACTAGTCCTTTATCTGATATGTCATTTGCAAATATCTTCTCCCATTCTGTCAGTTGTCTTTTGATTTTGTTATCTGTTTCCTTTGCTGTGCAAAAGCTTTTGATCTTGATGAAATCCCAATAGTTCATTTTTGCCCTTGCTTCCCTTGCCTTTGGTGAAGTTCCTAGGAAGATGTTACTGCGGCTGAGGTAGAAGAGGTTGCTGCCTGTGTTCTCCTCAAGAATTTTGATGGATTCCTTTCTCACATTGAGGTCCTGCATCCATTTGGAGTCTATTTTTGTGTGTGGTGTAAGGAAATGGTCCAATTTCATTTTTCTGCATGTGGCTGTCCAATTTTCCCAACACCATTTATTGAAGAGGCTTTCTATTTTCCATTAGACATTCTTTCCTGCTTTGTCGAGGATTAGTTGACCATAAAGTTGAGGGTCTATTTCTGGGCTCTCTATGATGTTCCATTGATCTGTGTGTCTGTTTTTGTGCCAGTACCATGCTGTCTTGATGATGACAGCTTTGTAATAGAGCTTGAAGTCCAGAATTGTGATGCCACCAACTTTGGCTTTCTTTTTCAATATTCCTTTGGCTATTTGAGGTCTTTTCTGGTTCCATATAAATTTTAGAATTATTTGTTCCATTTCTCTGAAAAATATGGATGGTACTTTGATAGGAATTGCATTAAATGTGCAGATTGCTTTAGGTAGCATAGACATTTTCACAATATTTATTCTTCCAGTCCAGGAGCATGGAACATTTTTCCATTTCTTTGTGTCTTCCTCAATTTCTTTCATGAGTACTTTATAGTTTTCTGAGTATAGATTCTGTGCCTCTTTGGTTAGGTTTATTCCTAGGTATCTTATGGTTTGGGGTGCAATTGTAAATGGGATTGACTCCTTAATTTCTCTTTCTTTTTTCTTGTTGTTGGTGTAGAGAAATGCAACTGATTTCTGTGCATTGATTTTATATCCTGACACTTTACTGAATTCCTGTACCAGTTTAGCAGTTTTGGAGTGGAGTCTTTTGGGTTTTCCACATATAGTATCATATCATCTGTGAAGAGTGATAATTTGACTTCTTCTTTGCCAATTTGGATGCTTTTAATTTCCTTTTGTTGTCTGATTGCTGAGGCTAGGACTTCTAGTACTATGTTGAATAGTAGTGGTGATAATGGACATCCCTACCGTGTTCCTGACCTTAACGGAAAAGCTTTCAGTTTTTCTTCATTGAGAATGTTATTTTCAGTGAGTTTTTCATAGATGGCTTTGATGATATTGAGGTATGTGCCCTCTATCCCTACACTTTGAAGAGTTTTGATCAGGAAGGGATGCTGTACATTGTCAAATGCTTTTTCAGTATCTATTCAGAGTATCATATGGTTCTTGTTCTTTCTTTTATTGATGTGTTGTATCACATTGACTGATTTGCGGATGTTGAACCAACCTTGCAGCCCTGGAATAAATCCCATTTGGTCGTGGTGAATAATCCTTTTAATGTACTGTTGAATCCTATTGGCTAGTATTTTGGTGAGAATTTTTGCATATGTGTTCATCAAGGATATTGGTCTATAGCTCTCTTTTTTGATGGGATCCTTGTCTGGTTTTGGGATCAAGGTGATGGTGGCCTCATAAAATGGAAGTTTTCCTTCCATTTCTATTTTTTGGAACAGTTTCAGGAGAATAGGAATTAGTTCTTCTTTAAATGTTTGGTAGAATTCTCCCGAGAAGACGTCTGGCCCTGGGCTTTGGTTTTTTTGGAGATTTTTAATGACTGTTTCAATCTCCTTACTGGTTATGGGTCTGTTCAGGCTTTCTACTTCTTCCTGGTTCAGTTGTGGTAGTTTATATGTTTCTAGGAATGCATCCATTTCTTCCAGATTGTCAAATTTATTACCGTAGAGTTGCTCATAGTATGTTCTTATAATAGTTTGTATTTCTTTGGTGTTAGTTGTGATCTCTCCTCTTTCATTCATGATTTTATTTATTTGGGTCCTTTCTCTTTTCTTTTTGATAAGTCGGGCCAGGGGTTTATCGATCTTATTAATTCTTTCAAAGAACCAGCTCCTACTTTCGTTGATTTGTTCTATTGTTTTTTTGGTTTCTATTTCATTGATTTCTGCTCTGATATTTATGATTTCTCTTCTCTTGCTGGGCTTAGGGTTTCTTTCTTGTTCTTTCTCCAGCTTCTTTAGGTGTAGAGTTAGGTTGTGTACCTGAGACCTTTCTTGTTTCTTGAGAAAGGCTTGTACCGCTACATATTTTCCTCTCAGGACTGTCTTTGTTGTGTCCCACAGATTTTGAACTGTTGTATTTTCATTATCATTTGTTTCCATGAATTTTTTCAATTCTTCTTTAATTTCCCGGTTGACCCATTCATTCTTTAGAAGGATGCTGTTTATTCTCCATTATTTGGGTTCTTTACAAACTTCCTCTTGTGGTTGAGTTCTAGCTTCAGAGCATTGTGGTCTGAGAATATGCAGGGAATGATCCCAATATTTTGATACCTGTTGAGTCCTGATTTAGGACCAAAGATGTGATCTATTCTGGAGAATGTTCCATGTGCACTAGAGAAGAATGTGTATTCTGTTGTTTTGGGATGAAATGTTCTGAATATATCTGTGATGTCCATCTGGTCCAGTGTGTCGTTTAAGGCCTTTATTTCCTTGCTGATCTTTTGATTGGATGATCTGTCCATTTCAGTGAGAGGAGTGTTAAAGCCCCCTACTATTATTATATTATTGTTGATGTGTTTCTTTGATTTTGTTATTAATTCGTTTATGTAGTTGGCTGCTCCCACATTGGGGGCATAGATATTTAAAATTCTTAGATCTTCTTGTTGGACAGACCCTTTGGGTATGATATAGTGTCCTTCCTCATCTCTTATTATAGTCTTTGGCTTAAAATCTAATTGATCTGATATAAGGATTGCCACTCCTGGTTTCTTCTGATTTCCATTAGCATGGTAAATTCTTTTCCACCCCCTCACTTTAAATCTGGAGGTGTCTTCGAGCTTAAAATGAGTTTCTTGGAGGCAACATATAGATGGGCTTTGTTTTTTTATCTATTCTGATACCCTGTGTCTTTTGATTGTGGCATTTAGCCCATTAACATTCAGGGTAACTATTGAGAGATATGAATTTAGTGCCATTGTATTGCCTGTAAGGTGACTGTTACTGCATATGGTCTCTGTTCCTTTCTGATCTACCACTCATCGGCTCTCTCTTTGCTTAGAGGACCCCTTTCAAGATTTCCTGTACAGCTGGTTTGGTGTTTGCAAATTCTTTCAGTTTTTGTTTGTCTTGGAAGCTTTTAATCTCTCCTTCTATTTTCAATGATAGCCTAGCTGGATATAGTATTCTTGGCTGCATGTTTTTCTCGTTTAGTGCTCTGAAAATATCATGCCAGCTCTTTCTGGCCTGCCAGGTCTCTGTGGATAAGTCAGCTGCCAATCTAATATTTTTACCACTGTATGTTACAGACTTCTTTTCCCGGGCTGCTTTCAGGATTTTCTTTTAGTCACTGAGACTTGTAAATTTTACTATTAGGTGGCGGGGTGTGGGCCTATTCTTATTGATTTTGAGGGGCGTTCTCTGAACCTCCTGAATTTTGATGCTTGTTCCCTTTGCCATATTGGGGAAATTCTCCCCAATAATTCTCTCCAGTATAACTTCTGCTCTCCTCTCTCTTTCTTCTTCTTCTGGACCTCAATTATTCTAATGTTGTTTCGTCTTATGGTGTCACTTATCTCTCGAATTCTCCCCTCGTGGTCCAGTAGCTGTTTGTCCCTCTTTTGCTCAGCTTCTTTATTCTCTGTCATTTGGTCTTCTATATCACTAATTCTTTCTTCTGCCTCATTTATCCTAGCAGTGAGAGCTTCCATTTTTGATTGCACCTCATTAATAGCTTTTTTGATTTCAACTTGGTTAGATTTTAGTTCTTTTATTTCCCCAGAAAGGGCTTTTATATCTCCCGAGAGGGTTTCTCTAATATCTTCCATGCCTTTTTCGAGCCCGGCCAGAACCTTGAGAATTGTCATTCTGAACTCTAGATCTGACATATTACCAATGTCTGTATTGATTAGGTCCCTAGCCTTCAGTACTGCCTCTTATTCTTTTTTTTGTGGTGAATTTTTCCACCTTGTCATTTTGTCCAGATAAGAGTATATGAAAGAGCAAGTAAAATACTAAAAGTGTGGCAACAACCCTAGGAAATTATGCTTTAACCAAATCAGAAGAGATCCCAAATCGTGAGGGGGGAGAAAGGGGATAAAAAGAGGTTCAAAAAGAAAGAAAGATAAAATAGAAAAAAAAAAAAAGAAGAAAAGAATTTAAAAAAAGAAAACAAAGAAAAATATAAAAAAGAAAAAGTATATGTGTTAGATAAACTAGTTTAAAAACGTTAAAAAAGAAAAGGGTAAATGTTAAAAAATATTTTAGCAGAAGAAGAGAAAAAAAATGAAAAAGAAAAAAATTAAATTAACTGCAAGACAGAAAAATCACAGGGAGAAAGCCATGAGTTCCGTGCTTTGCTTTCACCTCCTCTGGAATTCTGCTGCTCTCCTTGGTATTGAAACTGCACTCCTTGCTAGGTGAACTTGGTCTTGGCTGGATTTCTTGTTGATCTTTTGGGGGAGGGTCCTGGTGTAGTGATTCTCAAGTATCTTTGCCCCAGGCAGAATTGCACCGCCCTTACCAGGGGCTGGGCTTAGTAATCTTCTCGGGTTTGCTTTCAGAAGCTTTTGTTCCCTGAGCGCTTTCCGTAGAGTTCTGGAGGGCGGGAATACAAATGGTGACCTCCTGGTCTCTGGCCAGGCGGAGTCGAGAGCCCGGGGCCCCACTCCTCAGTGCGCCCTCAGAGAAGAGCACCCAGTAACTTCTGTCTGCCTGACCTCCAGCCGCGCTCCGAGCTCACCTAGCCTGCGACGGGTTCAACGTAACACCGAGCTGTGAGCTTACTGTCGGCCCTGTCTCTGCAGCCGGCCTTCCCGTTCCAACACCCGCAAGCTCTGCGACACTCAGACACCCCCAATCCTTCTGCGACCCTGCGGGACCTGAGGCCACGCTGACCCCGCGTGGGCTTCGCCCCGGTTTAGCCTCTGGAGCGATGTCCCTCAGCGGAACAGACTTTAAAATTCCTGATTTTGTGCTCTGTTGCTCCGCTGCTTGCCAGGAGCTGGCCCATCCCCCCGGGGTCTGTCTTCCCGTCGCTTTGGATTCACTTCTCCGCCAGTCCTACCTTTCAGAAAGTGGTTATTTTTCTGTTTCCAGAATTGCTGTTCTTCTTCTCTTCAATCTGCCGATGGATTTGCAGGTGTTTGCAATATTTAGATAAGCTTTCTAGCTGATCTCCTGCTAGCTGATGTAGTCTCAGCCTGCTACTTCTCCACCATCTTGACTCCTCCCCCTATCATAAGTTTTTTATATAGTGTCCCAACATTCATTATTTACATATAACACTCAATGTTGCAATACCTTCCCTCCTTAATACCCATCACCAGGTCAATCCATCCCCCTGCCCCCTTCCCTCTAAAAACTTCAGTTTGTTTCTGACTCCACAGTCTCTCATGGTCCTTTTTCCCCTCTGATTTCTCCCCCTGCATTTTCCCCTCCCTCTTCTAGTGTCCTCCATGCTCTTCCTTATGTTCCACAAGTAAGTGAAACCATATGATAATTGACTTTCTCTGCTTGACTTATTTCACTCAGCATAAACTCCTCCAGTCCCTTCCATGTTGATGCAAAAGTTGAGTATTCATTATTTCTGATGGCTGAGTGATATTCCATTGAATATATGGACCACATCTTCTTTATCCATTCGTTTGCTGAAGGGTATATCATCTCTTTCCACAGTTTGGCTATTGTGAACATTGCTGCTATGAACATTGGGGTGCATATAGCCCTTCTTTTCACTACATCTGTATCTTCAGGGTAAATACCCAGTAGTACAATTGTCAGATCATAGGGTAGCTCTATTTTTTAATTTTTTGAGAAACCTCTTCATTGAGTCCTAGGTCTTAAAGATTGTCTCCTATATTTTATTCTTATAGTTTTATGGTCTTGTATGTAAATTACATGTCTTACATGTAAATTTGAGATTGCTTATATTTGTTTTGAAGACAGATATATTTATCTATTTTTTGTCATCTTATTTTATTCTTTATGTCTTTACTTTCTTAAGACTTATTTTTCTTTTTCCTTTTTTGTTTCACCTCCTATGATTTGGCTAATATATTACTACATTTAGGCTATATAATTTCAGTGTTTTAAATAATTGACTATATTTTCCTAGGTATCACTACTAATAGTGAAACTACATCTAACTACTTTGTTGTACATTAACTTTAACCGACTCTTAACTCTTTTTTTTCCACAAAATTATTATTCATGTTGTGTACCTTATAAGAATATACTTTTTGGGGGGGGGAGGAGTCAAGATGGCGGAGAAGTAGCAAGCTGAGACTGCTTCAGCTAGCCGGAGATCAGCTAGATAGCTTATCTAAAGATTGCAAACACCTGAAAATCCATCGGCAGACCGAAGAGAAGAAGAACAGCAATTCAGGAAACAGAAAAACAACCGCTTTCTGAAAGGTAGGACCGGCGGAGAAGTGAATCCAAAGCGACGGGAAGATAGACCCCGGGGGGAGGGGCCGGCTCCCGGCAAGCGGCGGAGCAACCGCGCACAAAATCAGGACTTTTAAAAGTCTGTTCCGCTGAGGGACATCGCTCCAGAGGCTAAACCGGGGCGAAGCCCACGCGGGGTCAGCGTGGCCTCAGGTCCCGCAGGGTCACAGAAGGATCGGGGGTGTCTGAGTGTCGCAGAGCTTGCGGGTATTGGAACGGGAAAGCCGGCTACAGAAACAGAGCCGACAGTAAGCTCACAGCTCGGTGTTACCTTGAACCGATCGCAGGCTCGGTGAGCTCGGAGCGCGGCCGGAGGTCAGGCAGACGGGAACAACTGGGCGCTGTTCTCTGAGGGCGCACTGAGGAGTGGGGCCCTGGGCTCTCGGCTCCTCCGGGCCGGAGACCAGGAGGCCGCCATTTGTGTTCCCGTCCTCCGGAACTCTACGGAAAGCGCTCAGGGAACAAAAGCTCCTGAAAGCAAACCCGAGCGGATTACTCACCCCGGCCCCGGGTAAGGGCAGTGTAATTCCGCCTGGGGCAAAGACACTTGAGAATCACTACAACAGGCCCCTCCCCCGGAAGATCAACAAGAAATCCAGCCGAGACCAAGTTCACCTACCAAGGAGTGCGGTTTCAATACCAAGGAGAGCAGCAGAATTCCAGAGGAGGAGAAAGCCAAGCACGGAACTCATGGCTTTTTTCCTGTGATTTTTTTTAGTCTTGCAGTTAATTTAATTTTTTCTTTTTCATTTTTTTTTTTTCTTTTTCTTCTCGCCTTCGGGTAAACATTTTTTTTTTTTTAACTGTTACCTTTTTCTTTTTTAACGATTTTTTACTAGTTTATCTAATATATATATTTTTTCTTTTTTACATTTTTCTCAGGTGTTTTCTTTTTTAAAAAATTTTTTTTTCTTTTCTTTTCTTTTTTTTTTCTTTCTTTCTTTTTGAACCTCTTTTTATCCACTTTCTCCCCACTCACGATTTTGGATCTCTTCTAATTTAGTTAAAGCATATTTTCCTGGGGTTGTTGCCACCCTTTTAGTATTTTACTTGCCCCTTCATTTACTCTTATCTGGCCAAAATGACAAGACGTAAAAATTCAACGCAAAAAAAAGAACAAGAGGCAGTACCGAAGGCTAGGGACCTAATCAATACAGACATCGGTAATATGTCAGATCTAGAGTTCAGAATGACAATTCTCAAGGTTCTAGCCGGGCTCGAAAAAGGCATGGAAGATATTAGAGAAACCCTCTCGAGAGATATAAAAGCCCTTTCTGGAGAAATAAAAGAACTAAAATCTAACCAAGTTGAAATCAAAAAAGCTATTAATGAGGTGCAATCAAAAATGGAGGCTCTAACTGCTAGGATAAATGAGGCAGAAGAAAGAATTAGTGATATAGAAGACCAAATGACAGAGATTAAAGAAGCTGAGCAAAAGAGGGACAAACAGCTACTGGACCACGAGGGGAGAATTCGAGAATTAAGTGACATCATAAGACGAAACAACATTAGAATAATTGGGATTCCAGAAGAAGAAGAAAGAGAGAGGGGAGCAGAAGGTATACTGGAGAGAATTATTGGGGAGAATTTCCCCAATATGGCAAAGGGAACGAGCATCAAAATTCAGGAGGTTCAGAGAACGCCCCTCAAAAATAAATAAGAATAGGCCCACACTCCGTCACCTAATAGTAAAATTTACAAGTCTCAGTGACAAAGAGAAAATCCTGAAAGCAGCCCGGGAAAAGAAGTCTGTAACATACAATGGTAAAAATATTAGATTGGCAGCTGACTTATCCACAGAGACCTGGCAGGCCAGAAAGAACTGGCATGATATTTTTAGAGCACTAAACGAGAAAAACATGCAGCCAAGAATCCTATATCCAGCTAGGCTATCATTGAAAATAGAAGGAGAGATTAAAAGCTTCCAGGACAAACAACAACTGAAAGAATTTGCAAATACCAAACCAGCTCTACAGGAAATATTGAAAGGGGTCCTCTAAGCAAAGAGAGAGCCTACAAGTGGTAGATCAGAAAGGAACAGAGACCATATACAATAACAGTCACCTTACAGGCAATACAATGGCACTAAATTCATATCTCTCAATAGTTACCCTGAATGTGAATGGGCTAAATGCCCCTGTCAAAAGACACAGGGTATCAGAATGGATAAAAAAACAAAACCCATCTATATGTTGCCTCCAAGAAACTCATTTTAAGCCCGAAGACACCTCCAGATTTAAAGTGAGGGGGTGGAAAAGAATTTACCATGCTAATGGACATCAGAACAAAGCAGGAGTGGCAATCCTTATATCAGATCAATTAGATTTTAAGCCAAAGACTATAATAAGAGATGAGGAAGGACACTATATCATACTCAAAGGGTCTGTCCAACAAGAAGATTTAACAATTTTAAATATCTATGCCCCCAACGTGGGAGCAGCCAACTATATAAACCAATTAATAACAAAATCAAAGAAACACATCAACAACAATACAATAATAGTAGGGGACTTTAACACTCCCCTCACTGAAATGGACAGATCATCCAAGCAAAAGATCAGCAAGGAAATAAAGGCCTTAAACGACACACTGGACCAGATGGACATCACAGATATATTCAGAACATTTCATCCCAAAGCAACAGAATACACATTCTTCTCTAGTGCACATGGAACATTCTCCAGAATAGATCACATCCTCGGTCCTAAATCAGGACTCAACCGGTATCAAAAAATTGGGATCATTCCCTGCATATTTTCAGACCACAATGGTCTAAAGCTAGAACTCAACCACAAAAGGAAGTTTGGAAAGAACCCAAATACATGGAGACTAAACAGTATCCTTCTAAAGAATGAATGGGTCAACCGGGAAATTAAAGAAGAATTGAAAAAAATCATGGAAACAAATGATAATGAAAATACAACAGTTCAAAATCTGTGGGACACAATAAAGGCAGTCCTGAGAGGAAAATATATAGCGGTACAAGCCTTTCTCAAGAAACAAGAAAGGTCTCAGGTACACAACGTAACCCTACATCTAAAGGAGCTGGAGAAAGAACAAGAAAGAAACCCTAAGCCCAGCAAGAGAAGAGAAATCATAAATATCAGAGCAGAAATCAATGAAATAGAAACCAAAAAAACAATAGAAAAAATCAACGAAAGTAGGAGCTGGTTCTTTGAAAGAATTAATAAAATTGATAAACCCCTGGCCCGACTTATCAAAAAGAAAAGAGAAAGGACCCAAATAAATAAAATCATGAATGAAAGAGGAGAGATCACAACTAACACCAAAGAAATACAAACTATTATAAGAACATACTATGAGCAACTCTACGGCAATAAATTTGACAATCTGAAAGAAATGGATGCATTCCTAGAAACATATAAACTACCACAACTGAACCAGGAAGAAGTAGAAAGCCTGAACAGACCCATAACCAGTAAGGAGATTGAAACAGTCATTAAAAATCTCCAAACAAACAAAAGCCCAGGGCCAGATGGCTTCCCGGGGGAATTCTACCAAACATTTAAAGAAGAACTAATTCCTATTCTCCTGAAACTGTTCCAAAAAATAGAAATGGAAGGAAAACTTCCAAACTCATTTTATGAGGCCAGCATCACCTTGATCCCAAAACCAGACAAGGATCCCACCAAAAAAGAGAGCTATAGACCGATATCCTTGATGAACACAGATGCGAAAATACTCAACAAAATACTAGCCAATAGGATTCAACAGTACATTAAAAAGATTATTCACCACGACCAAGTGGGATTTATTCCAGGGCTGCAAGGTTGGTTCAACATCCGCAAATCAGTCAATGTGATACAACACATCAATAAAAGAAAGAACAAGAACCATATGATACTTTCAATAGATGCTGAAAAAGCATTTGACAAAGTACAGCATCCCTTCCTGATCAAAACTCTTCAAAGTGTAGGGATAGAGGGCACATACCTCAATATCATCAAAGCCATCTATGAAAAACCCACCGCAAATATCATTCTCAATGGAGAAAAACTGAAAGCTTTTCCACTAAGGTCAGGAACACAGCAGGGATGTCCATTATCACCACTGCTATTCAACATAGTACTAGAGGTCCTAGCCTCAGCAATCAGACAACAAAAGGAAATTAAAGGCATCCAAATCGGCAAAGAAGAAGTCAAATTATCACTCTTCGCAGATGATATGATACTATATGTGGAAAACCCAAAAGACTCCACTCCAAAACTGCTAGAACTTATACAGGAATTCAGTAAAGTGTCAGGATATAAAATCAATGCACAGAAATCAGTTGCATTTCTCTACACCAACAGCAAGACAGAAGAAAGAGATATTAAGGAGTCAATCCCATTTACAATTGCATCCAAAACCATAAGATACCTAGGAATAAACCTAACCAAAGAGACACAGAATCTATACTCAGAAAACTATAAAGTACTCATGAAAGAAATTGAGGAAGACACAAAGAAATGGAAAAATGTTCCATGCTCCTGGATTGGAAGAATAAATATTGTGAAAATGTCTATGCTACCTAAAGCAATCTACACATTTAATGCAATTACTATCAAAGTACCATCCATCTTTTTCAAAGAAATGGAACAAATAATGCTAAAATTTATATGGAACCATAAAAGACCTCGAATAGCCAAAGGGATATTGAAAAAGAAAGCCAACGTTGGTGGCATCACAATTCCGGACTTCAAGCTCTATTACAAAGCTGTCATCATCAAGACAGCATGGTACTGGCACAAAAACAGACACATAGATCAATGGAACAGAATAGAGAGCCCAGAAATAGACCCTCAAATCTATGGTCAACTCATCTTCGACAAAGCAGGAAAGAATGTCCAATGGAAAAAAGACAGCCTCTTCAATAAATGGTGCTGGGAAAACTGGACAGCCACATGTAGAAAAATGAAATTGGACTATTTCCTTACACCACATACAAAAATAGACTCAAAATGGATGAAGGACCTCAATGTGCGAAAGGAATCCATCAAAATCCTTGAGGAGAACACAGGCAGCAACCTCTTCGACCTCTGCCGCAGCAACATCTTCCTAGGAACAACACAAAAGGCAAGGGAAGCAAGGGAAAAAATGAACTATTGGGATTTCATCAAGATCAAAAGCTTTTGCACAGCAAAGGAAACAGTTAACAAAATCAAAAGACAACTGACAGAATGGGAGAAGATATTTGCAAACGACATATCAGATAAAGGACTAGTGTCCAGAATCTATAAAGAACTTAGCAAACTCAACACCCCAAGTACAAATAATCCAATCAAGAAATGGGCAGAGGACATGAACAGACATTTCTGCAAAGAAGACATCCAGATGGCCAACAGACACATGAAAAAGTGCTCCATATCACTCGGCATCAGGGAAATACAAATCAAAACCACAATGAGATATCACCTCACACCAGTCAGAATGGCTAAAATCAACAAGTCAGGAAATGACAGATGCTGGCGAGGATGTGGAGAAAGGGGAACCCTCCTACACTGTTGGTGGGAATGCAAGCTGGTCCAGCCACTCTGGAAAACAGCATGGAGGTTCCTCAGAATGTTGAAAATAGAACTGCCCTATGACCCAGCAATTGCACTATTGGGTATTTACCCTAAAGTTACAAATGTAGTGATCCAAAGGGGCACATGCACCCGAATGTTTATAGCAGCAATGTCCACAATAGCCAAACTATGGAAAGAACCTAGATGTCCATCCACAGATGAATGGATCAAGATAATGTGGTATATATACACAATGGAATACTATGCAGCCATCAAAAGAAATGAAATCTTGCCATTTGCGACAACATGGATGGAACTAGAGCGTATCATGCTTAGCGAAATAAGTCAAGCAGAGAAAGACAACTATCATATGATCTCCCTGATATGAGGAAGTGGTGATGCAACATGGAGGCTTAAGTGGGTAGGAGAAGAATCAATGAACAAGATGGGATTGGGAGGGAGACAAACCATAAGTGACTCTTAATCTCACAAAACAAACTGAGGGTTGCTGGGGGGAGGGGGTTTGGGAGAAGGGGGTGGGATTATGGACATTGGGGAGGGTATGTGCTTTGGTGAGTGCTGTGAAGTGTGTAAACCTGGTGATTCACAGACCTGTACCCCTGGGGATAAAAATATATGTTTATAAAAAATAAAAAGTTAAAAAAAAAAAAAGAATATACTTTTTGGACATTTGTATCACATTTTATAACTACAAGAATGAAATAGATAATTCTATATTTATTTAGTTTTACTGATAGTTGAGCATTCTATTTTAAGCAACTATCATTATTTTAATCACTTTATTCAGTTCCATCATAGTTATTCATCATTTCCTCAATTCTTCAAGTAATCTTAATTCATAAGAAATAAATTGGTTGGTAAATTTCCAAACCATCTCTAGAAATAACTTTTTCAGATTCACACATACAAATCCTCACTCTTGGGGATTTGGAGTTCTTAGATCTAGATTTTTGTTCTTAGTTTTAATATTCTGTAGACATTCTAAGATTTTTTAATAGTTAGTGATGTAGAAGAGGAAACTGAGGCTATGGGTAGAGTGTCAGATGAGAATTCTTAAGTAAACAAGACAACAGAGTGCTGTGAAAGGAAAGGAAGCAATGAGTTTCAAGAAGGAAAACTAAATCAATAATTAAATGTTGCCCCAAAGGTCAAGTAGGTTGATCACAGAGAGTTATTGGATTTGCAATTAGAAAATAATTGTAACATTTGAAAGAGCAATTTCAGGGAAATGGTGTTGGTGGAAGCCTGGTTCAGAGACCTGAGAAGAGACTTAGAAACCATCCAGTCTGAAGTCTTCATGTTCATGTAACTTGCCCAAGGTCATTGAAAGACAGCAGAGTTCTGACTTCTACTTCATTGCTCTTTTTATCTATGACAAGATCTGAAATGCAGAAGTGAAGCCTGTGAAGAGGCAGACAGAATGAACGAATGAGGGGAAGGAAGCAGGGACAAAGAGCGGTTGAAAGGGGTGAATCCAATAGACGTAAATCTCTAAAGGGGATGAGGGGCAAAATGAGAGAGAGATAGAAAGAAAGAGAGAGAAAAGGAGAGAATATCTGCACAGCTAAACATGTTGTACACTCTGGATCAGAGGGAAAAAAAAGTTCTCCAAAGGATCTCACTCCTCTGGGGTCAAATGTAAGCTAACACAATAGCTATGCTAGAACAGGAAGGAAGGAAAGAAACATGAAAACAGGCCATACCAGGAAAAGGCCACTTAATACTTTAAATTTGTGCCTTTTCCTGTGGAAGCAGAGATGCCACTGAAAGTTTTCAACCAGAGCTGAGTTGACACAGTGATTTATTATATTCATTGCATCACTTCATTGCATGTGTTATATAACCTGAAAACCCCTCTCCTGGCATCAAAGCTAAGCAATGCACCTGAACTCGGTGGACTGGGCCACAGTGGGATAGATGGAGGGTAGGTGCTGATAAAGTAATCCACTCTGATCACTTTATCGGCAGGGCCAAAATATAGAGTTATAACTATATATTTTAATAAAACTGCTTTTACTACAGGGCCAAATATAGAAAACAGCTTTCAGTAGAATATATGCATATATGTATTTTTTTCTTTTCAAAATTTTAGATACAATGAAACATAAAGCTAAATTCATACCAACCAGAGAAGATAACTTATATTATGGATTTGGCAATGTCTATTTCATCTTTCCTTTGATATTTTACTATGTAATCTCCTCATTTTATGTCATACTTAATGTTATATAACATCTTAAATCCCATGGAAAATAGAAAAGCTGTACCATCCCCTCTCCCACACTTACTCCCTTCAATGAAAGTGGAAGCATGAAAGTATATCAAACCAAAGGAGTGTGCATTGCAACTTTGACAGTGATGGATCTGGTGCTGTCCCGGGGCCGGGGTCAGTGATCTTCTCTGCTGGCCCCCCAGCAGCTTCAGTTCTGAGCTTCTCTAAGCCAGCTAGAAAGCAAACTGGGACTGTCATCCATTAACACTTTTCAGTCTTTTGCAGTGTACTGTAATTCATTCCTGTCATTTAGACCCAGGCTGTGGTCTTTAGCTTATTTCTGAGATCTTATTACATTTTTTATTCATAGAGAAGTAAGATTTAGGTATCGAAGATCAATAGCAGCCTCCATCATGCTTACATTATTAATAAGAAAGATGTTGTATGAAGACAGACTGGTGTATTGGATTTGCTCAGTAGCTGGCCTCATTTCAGACAGATAAGACATTATACTTCCATTTTACTCTGTCTGTTCCCTCTCCAATGCCTATGCACTATTCACCCCTTCTGGGAGTGTGGTCTCTGTCACTGGCATATCATCTTGCACCTTGATTTGGTCCAGCCAGATTTCAAAGAGGAGAAGAAATATAATTATTGAAAAAGGTCTTGAGAATCAAAGAGGGCTAGGCTGTCTTTGGTGCACTGGATGGCTGTGGTGGTGCAGGCTGTCTTGGCTCAGTCAACATTCACTTCAGCAAGAACGATAACACTAGTCGAATGATTTTCTATTGACAAAGCTCCCTTTCCCATACATTGGTCAGGGTTTCTGCGTCCAGACCCTAGTTATTATTTAGCACCAACAGCTACAGCAAGATATCCATGCTTCTCTCATACTCTAAATTTTCTTAACACTAATTACTCAGTGTTATGTTCAATGCAATGCAAGTCATATTTTTTATCTTTCTTTCTCTGGCACTTTCAGGAAGTAGAGAAAAATGTCAGAGGTTGAGAGCAGTCAGTGCTCCTTGAGTTAAAAGGGCAAGGACCAAGGACCATTATAACTTTTGTTTTTTTTAAGTTTTTATTTAAATTCCAGTTAGTTAACAATTGTAATATAAGTTCCAGGTGTACAACATAGTGATTCAATACTTCCATACATCACCCAGTTCTCATCACAAGTGCACTCCTTAGTCCCCCTCACCTATCCAACCCATTCCCCCATCCCCTCCCCTCTGTAGCCATCAGTTTGTTCTCTATAGTTAAGAGTCTGTTTTTTCATTTGCCTTTCTCTCTCATTTTTCCCCTTTGCCCATTTGTTTTGTGTCTTAAATTCCATATATGAGTGAAATCTGGTATTTGTCTTCTTCTGACTGATTTATTTAACTTAGCATAGTACTCTCCAGCTCCACCCATGTTGTTACAAATGACATTCTTTTTATGGCTGAATAGTATTCCATTGGTCATACACACTACATCATCTTTATCCATTCATCAGTCAATGGACTCTTGAGCAGTTTTGATAATTTGGCTATTGTAGATAATGCTGCTGTAAACATCAAGATGCATGTACTCTTTTAAATTAGTATTTTTGTATTCTTTGGGTATATACCCAGTGGTGTGATTGTTGGATCATAGAACCAATAGCGCCAGTAGTTCTATTTATAACTTTTTGAGGAACCTCCACACTGTTTTCCAAAGTGGTTGAACCAACTTGCATTCCCACCAACAGTGTAAAAGGGTGCCCCTTTCTCCACATTCTCGCCAACATCTGTTGCTTCCTGTGTGTTAAGTATAGCCATTTTGACTGGTGTTGGTGCCTGCGTTCTCTTCTAGGATTTTTATGGTTTGAGGTCTCACATTTTGTTTTTTAATCAAAAAAGCATTATGATTTTGTGCTTCCCAATTTGCTGTTAAGCAGCAGGAATGACTCTGTTATTTTCCCATAATGACCTGACTCTGTTGCTGAGGGAAATCTTTCAGAGTTGGTTGTAAATCTCTGGTCTGGGTCCAGGTCAGACCAACAACCTTCTTGGTCTTCCTACTGGCTTCTGAAAATCTATTCTCTGTTGGAGCTTCTTTCACTTCGCTCACCATTTTTTCTTATCCTTATTTCCTCATACTTTTCCTCTCTGTCACCATCCCTTAATGGTTTTGCTCTTCAAGGCTCCATTCTTGACCTTTTCATGTATTCTTACTAGACAATTTAATCCTTTCTATGGTTTCAACTTTGATTAGCTGTTGACTCCCAAATTATTATCTCTAATTCTGACCACTACTTGAATGTTCAAACTCAATGTGTTATTCTCTACTTGACATTGCCATCTTAAGATTCCAAGGGCATTTCAAATCCCATATGTCTAGAATAACTCAGTGTCTCCCCCAAACTCTACCCTTCCCCTTTCTAAGTGATGGGCAGCACTCCGGCAACGAGTACAGTGCAACGGACACACATTCTCTCCTCTCATCCCCATTCTCAACATTCACTCCCTTCCATCTGTTATATCTTCATCATCCTTGCCCTATGTCAGGCCTCAGCTTTCTCTTCACTGTTGTACAAGTTTTATACCTTGTCTTCCTACTTTCTAACTAATTTTCCAGACTGATTGAATTAAAACACAAATGCGATCTGGTGTTGCTTTCATTAGAACACTTTAGTGGTGTCTTGATACTATTAAGAGAAACTGAAACACTCCAGCATGGCCCCAAGCCTCCCCCAGTTTCTGTAGATGCCTCCCAATTCTCTCTCAATACTATATCTTAAACTCCAGTTGTGCCAAACACTTTATAATTCTCCAACTCTGCCTTGCTGTTTTATACATTTGAGCCTTTACTGTGCTTCTCCTGCTGCTGACCATAGCTTCCTGCCAGCCATCATTGCCTCCTTGTCCATCTGGAGAATACCATCTCACTTTCAAGAGTCAGCTGATGGTTACCTTTCCATTGAATCCTTTCCTGACTATACTCTTTACTCCTCTTCCCACAGGTGGAAGAATGTATTTCTCCTTCGTATCTCTAGAAATAGTGATAGTTGTAAATATTTATCAAATACCTTGTCCCAAGTACTGAGGTGTTGCTTTTCACATTATATTAATATTTTCATTGATTTATTTTTTTTCAGTGTTCCCAAATTCATTGTTTATGCACCACACCCAGTGCTCCATGCAATATGTGCCCATTGATTTTTACATGCAGTTATTCAATTAGTCCCCACAACAACTATTAAGTAAGTACTATATTAGCCTGATTCTAAAGATGAGAAGCTAAGGTACAAAGTGTTTACATAAATTGGCTCAAAGTCACACAAACAGTAAGTGGCAGAGACAGGCTTTAGACCCATTAGGTCTGACTCCAAAACCTGTAGGTTTAACCAGTACATTTCACTGCCAATGCCTAACATATTATAGGCATTTAATGTGTGCTTAGTGGATGAATTAATGAGATTAGATGCTTGGGCAACAGTGAGATAGATGCCAAAACCCATGAAGGGAGAGCAAATCTATGGGATGGTCAGGGTTACATAATCTACCAGAAGCATTAATCCAGGCCAGGCAATTGCAAAACTCAAAAGTCTGCAGGTGTATCCTGAGACCCAAACCAAGGATTTAACAGGAGGGCAAAATTCAAGTTCTGGGGCAAGCTCAGAGCAAATCAGATGATTTCACGTGTCCACGTTACTACTGCAGCAGCTCCTTCATTGAACTGGGACTGGCTTCTGATGGTCTCAAGGGCTGTCACCTAACAATGTGTTCGAACAGTACAGCAAGCAGCTTGAGAACCTGTTTCCTTTCTAGGCAGATGTATAGGAGCACTGGCTCTCACTCTACTGTGAGCCCATGAAAGCAGGAAGGAGTTCTTGTGTGTTTTGAACCTTTCAATCCCAGCAAATGACACATGGTCAACACCTACTAAGTGCTTGTCAAATTAACTAAAAGAAAACAACAAAAACAAATCCAGAACAGAGATCAAACCACCACGTCCTTCTCACTCTTCCTCCTTAAAGCCTATCACAATGCTAGACACTTAGATGTTCTATGAATTATAGTTCCTACATATCTTTAAGTGATTAGCTTTCTCCTCACTTGTAGGGAAGTTTCTCCTTCTCTTACAATCTCTTTATATCTCTACAACAATGAACTCAAAGATTCTAAAGAGCAGCAAAAATCCAACAACTTCACGGGTGCCAGAGATCAATATTAAATAACACTTTCCGGTCCCAACACAACTTATTCTAACTACTAGACTATTTTCTCTTGGCTGGAAGTTGGTAATAACTTTAATGGAAGAAACACAACTCCAGGACTTTTAAATAGTAACTCCTATCTTGTTTCACTATATATTTTCTCTCCCCATCTTCTCTCAACCTCCAAAATTATTTTCTCCAAATGTTCCTATATTTGGATATAGAAATCTCTGTCCTTCCATTAATTTCCAAGGATTTATTAAACATAATCTATGTATTCAGCAATGAGCTAAATTGGATAGAAGAGACTTTGGATATGAATCTTGCTCACAAACTTCACTTGGAAGTATAAGATGAGAAAGCAGGCTTACAAAGTTAAGTACCATGTCTAAGATCGCACAGCTAACAATACTAGAATTGTGACTGGAAGACAAGTTTTGCTAACTTGAATCCCATGTTCTTGATGAAGGGACTCTACTGTAATAACAACGGGATTCTAAGAAGAGAGATAGTAGCTGGAAGGCTTTGTGGAAAAGGAGGGCTCATCAGCTGGATTCTGAAGATCTTTGGGTTTTGATTTGGTAGAAAGATAGGAGAAGAGCATTTCCTGGGGAAGGGATAGTATGAACAAATACACAGGATGAAAGAGACAGAAATGTACACAATATCTTTTGGGAGAGAAAAATAAGGGAATGAGAGTGAACAGCAAGCAAAGGTTGGAAAGGTACAAAAGAGTAGCCTGGGGGAAAGCTGGATCATGCCCAGTGACCCTCCTTCTTTCTGTGATGCAGCTGGTGCCACTCTTCTCTGTGCCTGCCCAAGGCTGAAGAGAATACACCCTGGCACTTCCTCCACTTCCTCCTTACCCTCTCTCCCCCTTCTAAACGCCAACCAATGTGCAGCCCAAACACGTTTTGCAAAGCCTAATTAACATCAACAATAGTTCAAAATAATCGCCATAATTAATGGAGAGACAAGGCTATGACTGGGAGAATTATAAATGGGAATAATCGAATGTGATTGAGTCTGGAGCAGCCTCTATTCAGGAAATCTGGAGGGAGAACAAGTCGACTCATCCTCTGTTCCTTTCATTTCCCCTAACTGGGCTCTCCCACCACCCTGGACCCCCATCAAGCAGCTTGAATACAAGAGGCGTCAGTCTCATCAAATCAGATTCCATGCACAATGTAAGCAGTGACCTCTCCCAGTGAATTACTGTTATTAGACTTAATTATATAATAATAGTGGCACAATGGCCTGGACCCCCTCCTCTTCTCCAACAACACCCACACGCCCACAGTGACAACGTTCTTAGAAAATGGAACCACATTTTCTCGTTTTTTTGTTCCCTCTTCTTCCCCAAATTACATACCTTTTAAAATTTCTCTCCTTATTTTTCCTGATTTCCCTCTTTCTCTCTTTCTTTTCTGCCTGCTTCTTCTTTCCTTCTCTTTCTCTATCTTCTCTTTTCAGCTCCTCTTTCTCTCCCTTCCTTTTAGTTCTCTCTTCTCCAATTCCCTCCTTCCCCTTTGCAATTCTTATGTAAAGACCAGGCCTCAGGGAAATCACGGACCTCTGATCATTTATTCTTACCTACCTTTACATGCTTATGCAGAAAAAAATGTGGTGATGATGTCCTCTGTGGGGCTTACTTGTTTTTGGGTGCCCCTTTAGCAGATGCCCTACATGGCCTGGTTTTCATAAGATGACCCTTTCTTCTTTTCTTCCTTCCTTCCCTCCTTTGTCCTTATTCTTTCCTTCCCTCCTTTTTTCCTATCAGCTAAGCCCCTAAAATATGCTAGGCACACCTAAGTATGAATATACAAAATCAGATAAAGCAAGTCTACTTTATCTCTGAACTTACTATCTCTTTGTTTAATTGGCTTCTTTCCCCACTCTATTATTTGGTAAGTGGTTCTGACATTCTAGGTGGGCTTTGCCTGTTAAGGTCTTTTTTTGTCTTCTTCCTATTTCCCATATAGAAATTGTCCATAGGTTAGGAAACAGTATTTTTTTTTCTATTAGTAATCTTCCTAATATCCATAACCTCTCCAGCCTCACTTCCATCAACTAAGCCTATATCTATTCCATCAAGAGGTTTCTGGGGACCACAGGCCTAATTGTACCATTGCCTAGATGGCCAAAGCCAAGAGCTAAATTCTAGGGGCACCCAGGTGGCTCAGTGGGTTAAAGCCACTGCCTTTGTCTCAGGTCCTGGGATCGAGCCCTGCATCTGGCTCTCTGCTCAGCAGAGAACCTGCATCCCTTACTCTCTCTCTGCCTGCCTCTCTGCCTACTTGTGATCTCTGCCTGTCAAATAAATAAATAAAATCTTTAAAAAAAAAAAGAGCTGAATTCTAGATTCTAATAGGGTGAGGGTTTTGTTTTTTTGTTTGCTTGTTTGTTTGTTTTGTGATAAATGAAGGTAAGCTAAATGATAGTTTCCCCTCTACTCTTTACTTGAAAGGAAAACCTAGAAAAGTGTAGCTGTCATTATGCAAAGTCAAATGGAATAATCTTAAATTCAATCTATTCCAGTCTACAGCAATAACAGAGAAAATATGGATTATAATTTGGTCCCACCTTTGGAACTGTACCCAGATATGCCCTGAGGACTTAAGGAGACTTTCATAAAGAGTCAGTGGGCAGCAATTGGCAGGGAAGAAAGGATCAAATTAAAAAAGTCAAGAGCGAAGGTGCCAATTTTCACTTTTATGCAAAGGGTAGTACCAAAGGAACAGAAGGAACAGAGAGAAAGAGCGGCGGAGTTTGGCCAATACAAGGGTTAATCTATGTTACGACGTTGGCACTTCATTAAGTTGAATAAATGTTTGGAGTTTGGAACTTTCCTAGCAGGAAGGATGATTTATTTCCCCTTTCATTTATACATGCAACCCAAGGGTCAGTAAGACTTTTGGAATTCTTATTACATACAGACCTAGACATTTCAGCAATAATCTTCAAACACCATACCTCTGCTCCCATACATTTTAAGATCCAAAATGCAACTATAAAAAGAGCAGTGGATTGAGAATCCAAAGACCTGGCTTCCTGATATTACCACCTACTAGCTCGGTGACCTTGAGCAAGACACATAATGCTTCTGGCCTTGGGAGTCTCCCTGTAAGATGAAGATTAAATGAAGATTAAAATAACACATAAAAAGCTTCTGTACAACAAAGGAAACTGTCAACAAAACAAAGAGATCACCCATGGAATGGGAGAAGATATTTGTAAATGATACTACAACAAAGGGCTGGTATCCAAGATATATAAAGAACTTCTCAAATTCAACAACCAAAAAACAAATAATTAAGTAAAAAATTGGCAGAATACATGAACAGACACTTCTCCAAAGAAGACATACAAATGGCTAACAGACACGTGAAAAAATGTTCAACATCATGAGCCATCAGGGAAATTCAAATCAAAACCACATTGAGATACCACCTTATAGCAGTTAGAATGGCAAAAAAAAATGACAGGACAAAAAACAGCAAATGTTGGAGAGGTTGTGGAGAAAGGGGAACCCTCTTACACTACTCATGGGAATGAAAGTTGGTACAGTCACTTTGGAAAACAGTGTGGAGGTTTCTCAAAAATTTAAAAATAGAGTTTCCCTATGACCCAACAATTGCACTACTGGGTATTTAACCCAAAGATACAGATGTAATGAAAAGAAGGACCATATGTACGCATTCATAGCAGTAATGCCCACAATAGCCAAACTGTGGAAAGAGCCAACATGCCCTTCAACAGATGAATGGATAAAGAAGATGTGGTCCATATACACAATGGAGCATTACTCAGCCATCAGAAAGGATGAATACCCGACATTTGCATCAACATGGCTAGAACTGGAGGAGATTATGTTGAGTGAAATAAGTCAAACAGAAAGACAATTTTCAAAAGGTTTTCACTTACTTGTGGGACATAAGGAATAGCATGGAGGACATTAGGAAAAGGAAGGGGAAAATGAAGGGAGTGAAAATCAGAGAGGGAGATGAACCATGAGAGACTACGGACTCCGGGAATCAAACAGAGGGTTTTAGAGGGAAGAGGGATGGGGATGAGTGAGCCCAGTGATGGTTACTAAAGAGGGCATGTATTGCATGGAGCTCTGGGTGTTATACACCAACAACGAATCATGGAATACTACATCAAAAACTAATGGTATACTATATGGTGACTAACATAACATAACAAAAACATTATAAAAAATAAAAATAAGCATTAGCTCAAAAAATAAAAATAATGTGCTCTGGGAAAAAAATAACATATAAAATTATATTCATATTTACATCTATATTTTGCTTGGTGGACAGGTTTGTTGTGAGGATCAAAAAATATGTGATAAGGTGTTTTGTACCCTGTTAAATGTTATTCACATTGGTTATTATTTTATATCTCCCACAGAGCTCAGCTCTTCAAGTGCTACTGGGCACTTATTAAGTGTGTAGTAAATATGTGTGGGCCAAAGGATGGATATTTGCTTCTTGCATTTCAGAGAAAAGAGAATGATTATGGCTTAAATAGCCAATCATATGAAGGTTACATCACACCCTCTCCCAAAAAGGCATGGCCCTAAAAAAAAGCAGTGTAAAATATAACATGAGGATGATGGCAGGGCACATCACTGCCTGTAGCAATGCCAAATGTAACCTATCCCATTAGTTGAAATTCCCTCCCTCTATATCAACAGGCATAATATATAGCATTTTTGAATGTCCATGTCTCAGTTTGTTTTAGCTCTTGGAAGGTACACTTTTCACTCTGCAGGGTTTCAGTCTCCTGTGTATACCTGAAATGTATACTCTACAAAGCAGGGTGACAGAGTCTTGCTCACCTTTGGACTACCTCTATGTCTGACTTGGCGTTGGTACAGCACAGGAACCCAGGTCATAAGTGTTGCCTTGAACTACATAAAAGTCTTCTTAGTAATAATGCTTTCTAAGCAAGCTATAAGGACAGGTTGGGATTCCCCCTCCTTCCCTTGAGGATTGGAGCAATTACCATTCCATGCAAATATCAGCCAGGCATAGGGAGCTCAGGTGTCACTATCTGTAACTCCTTTTCATAGTGTATGTATTTCCACCTCTGGGAACCAACAGGGCTGGTTACTCCTTCATCAGTGCCTTCATTGCACACTACTCCCCTTTCAGTCTGGGGCTATCACACCACACTGCTTACACACACCACTCCTTAGACTGTGGGGGCTTATAGAGTGGAGATGGGATTGTTACATCCCAGGGCCCACCAGTCCAGTCCGCTGTTTCCAGACAGGGCTCATCCCTGCAAACACCTCCAGGCACATGTGTACCTTCAAGGATCAGGGGTTATTTGAAGATTGCTGAAGATCCTCTTGTTTTCAACATCTTCTCACAGCTATCTGACAGTCCATTTGTCATGACCCGTTCCTTTAGAAAAAAAACCTTGTCTCTCCATTTTCTCCAGAGGAGAAGGAAGTAGAAAGCAGAGAGGTAGCAAGAAGGGAGTCAGGAATTGTTGAACTCTGATATATGCTGGGCATGCAACTATTTTATGAAAGCTCATTAAAATATCATAACAAATCTGAGGGGACTATTGTTATCCCCATTCTACAGATGAGATAGCTGAGGATCAGAATGGTCACATGGCTAGAAATAGTGTAATCAGGACGGGAGGATACCAGAGTTCCTGCTCTTTGTGCCATCCCTGTGGATCCCCTGCATGGAAGGCTCAGAGCTCTCCCAGAGCAGGGATGTGGTGCCTGGCCCCACACGGGAAGAAGTGTATCAGAAACCCACCCAATATTCACCCTGGAACATTCTCCTATGAGAATCCACATTCAGCTCTAATTGTCTCTCAGCATTTGAAATTGTTGATATACTTTTTTTCTCCACTAGAAATAAACTGAGTTCCTGATGGGAATGAAATAAAGAATTGAGAAATGTTAAGTACTTTAAAATACACTATTTATTATGCCATGAATTGTATTTTGTTACTGAGATTCTTCTGCCATTATGTGATTTTGGAGAGGGGTGGGTTCTTTGTACATGTGTTTTTCCCCCCTGTTCTCCAGGGAGCTTGTAGTACTTAAAACTGTGTTGTATAATAGATAGTATAATCACCGTAAATTAAATGTGCCTCTGCCGAGTTGTGTTTTATGTTAATTCCATTGTGTGGTGGCAGCTGCTTGGGAAGGAAGCTATAGATTGGCAGGGGACGTGGGTTTCCAGCTCAGCCAAGTGCACACAGCCACAGGTTCTGTGCCACGAGTGATGTGTTGGCCCAGGAAGAAGCTGGAGCTTTGAAGGTCTGGGACAGTGTGACATGAGCAAGGATGAGAAAGAATAACACCAATTCCCAGGACAATAGCCGGAAAGATCTTTCGGGGAAGTTATCTTGGCCTAGCCAAGCCCAGACCCAGGATTTTGTGAACAAAGTAACTTCTCCAGTGTGTGACACTACCCATTCCCAGCTACCCTAAATCTTCTGAATTTGTTTAGGGAACGGTAAAAAGAAAAATCCAAGAAGGCACAGTCTTCTCTATTCGATGGCCTTAAAGTGGAGAAAGCAGCAGAAGCGAAGAGGAAACAAGACTTAGAGATCAAAGAAAGTGCACACAAACCCAGCACCAGATGGGAAGGAGAAATGGGCAAGACTAGAGCCTCAGCCAGCCAGGGACCCCAGGACCCCAGGGACCCCGAACCGCATCTGCAGGCTAGCCACCGTGGGAAGTCGAATTAGGTGGGATGGCGAGATTAAAGAAGGCCATAAGCAAGCAGAGGAAGAGAAAGAGAACAGAGATCAGATAGCCCGGATTCCTGAGTGCAGGCGTCATGTGACCAAGGCAGTCTCTTCCGTGACACCATAGGAGCATGGGTGCTGGAGAGATGTGCATGACATACCATGGCTTAAAGTGGGGAGCAGGAGTAGCAAAACCCCATAGATGTGCATGGGTTAGTCACCTCGGCCTCCATAACAGAATATTACAGACTGACTTAAAGAAAAGACATCTATTTTCTCACAGTCCTGGAGGCTGGACGTCCCAGATGAAGGAGCCAGCTTTTTTGGTTCTTGGCGAGACCTCTCTTTCTGGCTTGTAGATGGTGGTCCTGGCTACCTTCTTGCTCATTGCCAAGGTAAGAGGGAGTTCTCACATGTCCCTTCTTACAAGGTCACAAATACTATAGCATTAAGGTCTGCCCTTAGGACATTTTTAATCTAATTAGCTCCATAAAGGCCCATCTCCAAATATAGTCACATTGGCCATTAGAATTTCAACATATGAATGGAGGAAGGAGGTACAAATATTCAGTCCATAACAGCATGGTTTTTAAAATATTTTCTTTAAATTTAATTTAGTTAACATATAGTATCATATTTGTTTCAGGGGTAGAAATTGAGTGATTCATCAGTTGCATGTAACACCCCGTGCTCATCACATCATGTGCCCTCCTTAATGCCCATCCCCCAGTTAGCCCATCCTCCCACCCACCTCCTCTCCAGCAACCCTCAGTTTCTTCCCTATAACCAAGAGTCTTTTATGGTTTGCCTCCCTCTCTGTGTTTATCTTATTTTATTTTTCCTTCCCTTCCCCTATGTTCATCTGTTTTGTTTCTTAAATTCACTGTGGTTTTATTTTTATGAAAAAGATGTATATGTATGACACATTATATATATTTATATATATTCATATATATATATTTGCCCTTGGAAAGATAGACATATTCACATATATATATTCATATATACATTTACCCTTGGAAATATTTATATATATTCATATATATTTCATATTTTATATTCACATATATTTATATTCATATGTATATTTATCCTTGCAAAGATAGACAATGAAATATATGGAGAAACATTATAAATATTTCTTCGTTTTGCTTATCAGTATTATCCCATATATCTGTAGCAAGTACATTTTAGTGGTCTATTAAAGAACAAAGTTAAAAATAATTTGAGCCCTTTTGCCTCTGGGCTCCTGCGCCTGGCAAAGGCTGTGTGTACAGTGACTGCACTTTCCCCATCTGCTGTGCCAGGCTGGTTGGTTCCAGCAGCTCCTGTGTAGAAATCTGGGGTGGGAAGGAACAGAGCAGAGTATCCTCAAAACAGCCAAACACCCCACACCTATCCAATGCTCGCCTGCTCCCACATGTCGTCCCTTATATTTGGGAGCCATTCTTCCTGAAAGTCCTTCTCAGACCTTGATACCACATTGAGAACAGGGGCAGCTGCCCAAAGGGCAGGTCTGCAACCAGCAACAGGCTGCCAGAGAATTGATATGCAAGAAAGAGCCGCAGCAGCCTTTGTATCAGCGCCTCACGAAAGCAATTCTCTGCAGTTGATATAAAAAGGTGTCAGTTCTGGTTTAAGTACTGTATTACCAGCAAAGATTTATCTGCCTCAAAGCCGGGCCTCACGCCACCAAGGGAATAAACAGCTCTTCTGCTTATCTATTTCACAGAGCACAATATTTCTCCGGTCGTCTCTGCCTCCAGAAGGACTTTTTCTTTGCCTTCCCCAGTTCGTCTCCAGCAATTTGAAAACACAAATTACTCATGCCCAGTGATGATGAGAGATGCCCCAGTCCACAGCGCTCTCTCTTTAGTCTCTGAGGAGGCCACACAAAAAGAACAAAGATGGGGAGGACTTTTTGGGTTTTTTTTGTTTTGTTTTTTTAAACTGGGAGCAAGTGGGAATGTCAAATTTTGATGTTAAGAAACCAAAAAACTCCTTTGTCCTAAAAACTCCTTTGTCCTAAAAGGTTGGTAAGAGATTCTGGTTTAGGGAGGAAACTCCTTTGGAGTAGTCTGACAACTACAACTAATAGTATTCCTAGTATCTTTTATCTATTTTTTAATATAAATCATTTTTTCTTAAGATTTCATTTATTTGATAGAGAGAGAGAGAGCGTGACAGAGAGAGGGTGAGTGGGGTAAGGGGTAGAGGGAGAAGGAGAAGCAAACTCTCTGCTGAACAAGAAGCCAGATGTGGAGCAGGATCCCAGGATCCCGAGATCATGACTTCAGCTGAAGGCAGACGCTTAACCAACTGAGCTACATGGGCGCCCTTTCCGAGTATCTTTTATAGCATCCCAGACATGTGGGTATCCTGCCAGGATACATGATGCTATAGGGCAGCTTGGTACTTTGGATGCCAGACCCTCACACAGAGAAGGATAAAGTCCCATGAAGGTTTGTCAGCCAGATGATCCTGGCATCAGGATAGAGCTCTGGGGACATTTGCCACCCGATGGCCATGGGGGAATCTCTTCCCGGTGGTGTCATACCCACTCAAAGTCGCAAAGCTACAGTTTCTTCTTCTGTAAAATGAATATGCTAAGAATATCTCCCCTATCTCCTGTAGGTTGTTGTGAGGATCAAAGTCTATAAAATATCAGAGTTTAAATGTCCCAGATATGTGCATATGTGTGTGCTTGTATACCAGTTCTACTTGCTGATGCTTGAAGCTTTAACAGGGAAAAACGTCTTTTATTCTACAAGTAGTAACAGATTTAATTGGCAAGTATTCCTAGGAGATGTAATAAGGGTCTTAAATTTGTGCTCAGGTGTAAATGATGAAGATCAAATCCTTTCCTAAAGGACTGTACTGGTGATGTGGGTGATGAAGAGAGACAGCATCTCAGGAGAGATTACGGGAACGGCAGGTATGGGAAGGGCATCTGAAGACAAAATTTCCTGCCTATAGACTGCTTTGTTCTAGCCTGACTGGCTCTCAGATTTTCCAAAGCACATTAACCAGGCACAAGGCAGGAACTGGGGGAGGGAGTGTGTGCTGTAAACCCTCCAGTGCCCACCACAGGCACAACTAACTTTAAAGGAAAAGTTGTCCCAACTGTTCCTTTCTATATATGCTGTAATGACCTTTGTAGTGTGCTTTATTAATACAAACAGCCCTGTCACAGCAGCCATGGCTGGCCAGCCTGGGGACAGTGTGCAAATGGAAGATAGACACACAAAAGTTGGCCGGGGAGTGGAGTGTCTGGGTGGCTTAGTCATTAAGCATCTGCCTTTAGCTCAAGTCATGATCCCAGGGGGACTGAGCCCCGCATAGGGGTTGCTGCTCAGCAGGAAACCTGCTTTTCCCTCTCTCACTCCCCCTGCTTGTGTTCTCTCTCTCTCTCTCTTTTTCTGTCAAATAAATAAAATCTTTAAAAAGGGAAAAAAAAAAAAGGCAGGGTGGGGGGGGTAACTCTCCAGTGCATTTAGCTGGCCCTGCAGGAACTCTGATGATACTGTGTGAATGCATAAAGGCGGGCCAAGCCCCAAGGTACCTACTGGACTACTGAGTGACCTCCATTGTTGCCTCACATTCCAGTGTGTTCTTGTCCAGGAGTACAAATGCCCAAACTCCTGTTAGGGACTCACCGCCCTGGCAGAACCTTTCCCAGATACTTGGGTAGAATCCAACCCTACATCAAGGTAGCACTTCATCTTGAGTACCAAAATTGTATCATTAATGCTGCTTAGGAAAAAAACAAAAAACAAAAACAAACAAACAAACAAACAAAACAAACCACTTATTCTCCCAAGTTCCCTTATTGTTAGAATATTCCATAGCTATAACTATAGAAATTGGTATAGAGTTTTCTTAAGGATTCTCACCTCAGAGAATATCAATGCATGTGAACTTTATTTTGGAAAAAAATAGCTTTGCTGGGCCATCTTCTGGCCTAACTTTCATTTATAAGTTTCCTTCCAAATAGTATCTTGTTCCTGAGGCAGGCTTTGGAAAAACTGGGCATCTTCCTTACACCCACTCATCTGAATGGCACTTGAAGCATCAGTGGAGATTTTTGTGTACATGCTGGGAATGAGGGGAAAACTGACTGCAGCAGTGGAGGCTTTGCCTAACCAGGTATAGCTGTCTATATTAAACATTCTCTGATCCAACTTATTGAAATCTATGATGTGCTGGCACTGTGCTAAGTACTAGGCATGTAGAAGTTAGCAGTTTCAGGAAGCGTGGGTGGTACAATCTGTTGGGCTTCCAACTCTTGGTTTTGGCTTGGGTCATGATCTCAGGATCCTGAGATGAAGCCGTGAGTCAGGCTTTGAGCTCAGTGTGGAGTCTTCTTGAGATTCTCTCTATCCCTCTGCCCCCTCCCTACTCAAGTAAGTAAATTAAAAAAAAAAAAAAAAAAAAAAAAAACCTACTTTTTTTTTTTTAAGAAGTTAACAGCTTCCTTGGCCTCAAAAAATAAATAAATAAAATCAGAGACAAAAGGCATTGCATTAAAAGAACTGTAAAAAGGACAATGGGCCCAAGTTGGAAGGATGTCCAGAGTACAGTGGAGACACAAAGAAGGATGAACAAGCTATCATATTTGCCCCCAACCACATAAGTCAGGTCTCCAATAAAATGTCAGCAGATGAAAAAAAAATACCAAACTCCAGACTTAGAAAACAATGTTACAAGAAGCCCAGAGGCATTATACTGTATGTTGAGATTTGGTAATGAAAGTAGCTTGGTGTAGTTAGAATAGAGAGGGAGAATATGGTAGGCAATCATGGCTCGACTGGGATTGTATGGAGTGCCAGTAGTGGGATGGGTAATTAGGAGTTGATTAAAGGTGTGATAATTATGGCAGCCCTATTGGTTGACATTCCAACAGTCATCTCTCTTCTCCATTTCTTCTTCACTAAAATTATAGAGCTACCATGTGATTTAGGCAAGGCTAAGGGAATCAGTTTCCCACTCCCCTTGCCAATGAATGGTTTGGACAGGGCACATAATGTGATCCTATCCAATGAGACATGAATTCTCCTGGACGCTTACTGGAATGGATTTTTATGGCTTTTTAAAAGAGATGTTCTAAGAGGAACAGTGTCTTTTCCTGCCTTTTGATATTACATATTCACATATCATCTGGAACTGCTATGGTTATCTTGGGACCTAAAGGGGACAGGGCCAAAAAATACTGAGAATGAAGAAAAAAAAATGCACAAATAGGAATACCCTGGTCTTTTGATGCCAGTGAATTAATCAAACCCAGAACTACTTTGTCCACACACTAATCAGTGTAGCAAAACATCATTTTTAAAGCTATTTTTAGTTCAGCTCATATTATCTGCAGTCAAAGCCATCCTAACTGATACACACCTGGGTATGTTGATTTTTAGTTTTTCTTTTTTTTATAGTTAGGAATAGGTACACACAGTGGAAACTATTAATGAAGAACTGGTGCTCAAGATAGAATAGACCTGAGAACATCTATAGAGAGGTGATGTTTGAAACCACAGGTAGCAAAATGGTGATGCAGCCAACACATTGCACTGAATTCCGCTGAAAGAGAACAATGCTGCTTAATACAGCATGAGGTTGAAGAGGGGGTTGAACCTCTTCAACTAGTGGTTGGTGGCCATTGGTTATCTTTTGGGGAGCAGTTTTCACAGGGTAATGCTGGATGTATACATCAGGTTTCAATCACTGAGTAGGATCAGTGGTAGAGAGAAAGTGGTAGGTGAGAGGATGTCCTATATTTTCAAAAGACTGATGCTGAATGAAGAATGAAGTAAAATGGTGTTTTAAGAGAGCAGTGGTTCTGAGGAAAAATATTTTAAGGATGAAGTGGTTTAACCATGTGTATAAACAGGGAAAGGGTTGGTGGAGATGTGGAGAATAAAGGGAAGCGGGGCTCTACCCACCCAGCTCTGTGGTAGGAGTGTAACAGATGGAGCAGAGGAAACAGGCCAGCTCCTCCAAGCTGAAGGAACATGGAAAAGGACTTAGAGAAGGTGAGGAAAGGGGTCCCACTGTACAAGCCTTTATAGTTCAGGAAGCATGTTTGCCTACATTATCTCATTTGGTAGCACTCAAGCTCTGCAAATTGGGTGCTATCGTAATCTCCATTTAAGATGCGAAGAACCTGAAGTTTGGGAAGGTCTACACCAGGAAATTACAGTGATCCAGTGGAGCCAAGCCCTGGCTGACCTCAAATCTGTGCCCTTTCATTATATCAGGTTGAACCAGTTGATTCCTTCCTAGGAACACAGAGTAGAGAAGAGCAGTATTTCCTATCTGGCTGCCTATGAGAATCCCTGTGCAAACTTCAATGGCACAAAGTAGTAGAATCTGCTCCTTTGATATTCTGATTCTATTAGCCTGGGATTAGGACTGCAAATTCACACTGCTAAAAGGACCCTACTTTGGGGAGCCACTGGTCTAGAGAATTAGGGAACATAGATTCTTGGGACATTCTGACTATGCTCCCTTGAAGCTTCCTTCCGCACAGTGTTCTGTGCATATGAATTTCTCTGATAGCTGTGGAAAGAATAGAAGAAAGCTGAAAGGAAGGAAAGAAGCAGAAAGAGAAGGAAGCAGGAATATTCATCCTTTATCTCACCCATCTCCACTATTCCAGTGCCCCAGGAACCCATATGTCCTCATCTCTGAGCTTTAACTTTAGAAATTGACTATATTCCAGTTCCAAATGCAATTTGTCTTGTCTTCTGAGAACAGATGCTCTTCCTCCTCCAACTCTCATTCCATTAGCTGCATTTCTGCTAATTCTCAGGAATAATTTGGTATGTGTCACCATTTAAGTTTCTTTAATATCCTTTTACCAAACAGCTAAGAACAGACATGGAGGAGACATTCTAAAATAAAGGGTATGTAACATGGAACCAGGCATCTGCAGCATGCCCCCAAAGTTTCATTCCTGGAACATGGCTCTGGGCCTGGTATATATGTTCATGAGGTCACCCTCCAGCAAGAGTACCTCTGTAAGATCCTAGGAGGGGACACGGACTAGGATGTGTATATATAATCTGTCATTTCTGACTGAGCTAAATATCATAAGCAGACATAGGGTTGGACTGACTGAACCCTGAAGGACGCTAAGGGAAAGGCTGATTACCCCACCACCCAAGAAGTCAACAAGTTGTATGCTGTGTCCCAGCAGGTAGAAAACTGAGTCACAGATGGCAAAGTGGAAAAAGCAGGCTTTATGATATCATTATTTCTATTAATCATGATCATTATTATTACTTTCACCTCTATGCTACCATCTGCCATTGAAGGTCAATATAGAGGCTACAATTGAATGACTGCTTGCATATTATCCTTATTCTCAGGAAAAAAAAAAAAAAAAAAAAAGAAAGAAAAGACAAGAAAAGAAAGCTCTATGCTCTGCTGTCCTCCAGCCCAAAAAGCACGAGAAGCCAGGAGCTGTACCTTTCCCCACCTCATATGTCTGCTCAATCCCATATATTTTACATGCCTGCACAATGCGTTTTATGAGGCATATAAAAGCCAGATGGGAATTATCTCCTTCCCCTGTATGGGCTGTCTCTTTTGGGGGGAGAGATAACAGAGACCTATTTCATTTTGCTGCTTGCTACTGGATGCTCTGCCATAAATTGAGAAAAGAAGCTCTTTTTGAAAAATGCTTTCTTTGACCCCATTGTCACTGGGAAACCACAGTGAGAGAAATACCATTCTCTGTAAGATCTCAGTTTAGAGCTGAGCAAGTCAGGAAAGTAGTGCTTTTTTTCTCTTCTCTTCTTTCCTTCCCCTCCCTGGGCATTTGCTCAGGGGAGGCGACAGGTCCCTTGCTTCCAAGTGAGGCTGTCAATGGATATGAAAAACACAAAGAAGCAAAGTCCTGGCTTTTCTGAGTCCCTGCACCCCACACCACCCCACCCCTACTCTGGGCAGACAGGGGTGCAGACCTCCACAGGAATGCATTCATTTGGCCCAAGCTGTGTGCCAGGCACGCTCAGCACATTATCAAATATGCACCACCAATATTTCATTATCGGCCTCCTATGCAGCCCAGTCCACGCCTGGGTGAGCCTAGAAATTAAACTGTACTTTCACCTCTAAAGAATGTTGTTCCTGCCGGTGCTGAAGGGGAGAGATTGCCAGGCCACTGGGTTATCAAGTGACATGTGTGAGGAGTGGTGGCATTGGGTGCAGGAGCACTTCTGCCGGGGCGGGTGGGGAGGTCTGCTCACAGTCCAGTCCCCGGAGCTGAGGAGGTCCCGTGCACATCCTCCGACACCCTCGTAGTGTGACTCGAGCAGAAATAAAGCCCGTATGGCTGCTGGTGTCTGGAGTTTCTTCTTCCGAGATAAATTTCTTTGTGTTCCTCTCTGCCTTCCCGCAGGCTTCCTCCATTAAACCCAAATACTCCATCCTCTCTCCACCTACCTAGTAGGTTTTATTTGTTTTCTCTGGTAACACACTATGGATGAACATGTCAAATCTTGCTTTTCTAAAGGAAGTCATCCAGCTCAAAGACACTCTACCTCTGATGGGGTGGGTAAATGCTGATCCCAAAAATCTAAGCAAACAAACAAACAAACAAAAATAAGATAGAAACACATCAAATAAGAGCCATGTTCTCTCTGCGACTGACTTTATCCACCAAGTATCACGTTGTTACCTGATGGATCCCTGCAGAGTCAGAAGAGAGAGCAGGGGCTGTGTGGTGAAGGGGCTCCCGTTCTGTGTGAGCAGTCAGAGCTAGGCAGGGCAGAGGACTCAAGTAAAATGGGACCTGAATCCTTTTCAAAGTCTAAGTTGGATTATGTCACTGCTCTGCTCAAAATCCTCCCATGACTTTCAACCTCTTAGAACCAATCCCAAGCCCTCCATGGCCTGGTTCCTGGTGACTGTCTCACTCACTGCACTCCACATTCTCTGCCTCTCTGATATCACTAGATCAAGAGTCTGTTTCAGGGACCATAGCAGACACAATGCTATAGGCTTTCCATACAGAGTCCTTGCTTGGTAACTGCCAAGAAGAGATACTCCACTTGCAAAAGACTCTGATGTGTGTGTGTGGGGGTGGGGGGGACCTTTGCTGTGCTGAGTCTGTCTCAGGACAAACACATCTGGGCTACTTGCCATTATCCATGCTGGCTTTTAGGCAAGAAGCAGTCATATCAGAGTATCAGGGTCTTTGTAGAATGATCGGTCCTAGCTGATAAATTCAGGCATCTAAAACTCTGAGAATAGTGACAGGATCAACACCCATCAACATGTGTTTCTAGAGTTCTCATTCATTCCATCCCAGTACTGAGGAAGGATCCCTGAGGGACTCCAGGATATTCATATATGACAAACACTCTGCTCTCAACTTTACTGGGAAATTAAGACTTAAACACATGAACTTTAAGAGAACTTTAAGAGAAAAACACAAAAATACATGCGATATGTTTGAGAACAGTTACTGAATGAGATAGATGCTTAAGAAGAGAAATGTTCAGTTTTGCCTAGGTGATCAGGAATGTATGAGAGATGGATCACTGAAGTTGACCCATTAAATATTGGTAAGATTTGGGAAGGCAAAGAGACATCTAGAATGTTCTTATGAGGTCACACATGTTTTGTTTGTTATCACTCCACTTCATATATGGGAAAGAGGATACCAAGGAGCTATATATATACTTGAAATTACATTTTTGACCTGGAATTCTGAAGTTTTATCAATTGTGCTTAATGCAGGGTATCTGGTTCTTCCTTGCTTGATCCCTAGGGAAGAACTTCTCACACTGAGAAGTGTGAGAAGAAAATAAACATTTTCTGCTCCAGTGCTAAGCTTATAGCTGACAACAGAATAACACTCCTCTTTCTCCAGCTCTGGGTGATGTCAGAAACAGAATTTGCAGGGATTTGCTGGCTCCCAGGAACTGAGAAGAGGAGACTGCAGAATGGCTGAATCTTGGAGATGCCCTGTTGTGACCAGGACAAGGACCTGGGATCGGCACTTTTCGTGCCATACATCAGAAAGCAGGATAGAAAAGAAAGATGGCCTTGATTATTAGACTGATGATTGAGAGCACTGAGATCAGAAACTCTGTGCCATGGAGGCCACTTCTTACCTTTGCCCACAAAAGCCTTGGAGGCACAAGTGGATAATAGGGGAAAGTGCTTTTAATTCTTTACTTTACAAAGTCTAATGGAAGGTTTTACATGGTTGATATCACATTAAACTAAAGTTCCTTAAGGGGTATGAATATGTATAATATTCATCCCTGCTTTTATCCATAAACACTTCTATACGAAGTTGTTTAAAGAAAGGAAAGAATGTACTTCATCATAAAGTTTCCATTTGATCAGGTTTTGTAATGAGATTTTGGTCATGGATTCTATTTCTATGTATGTTAATAAACAAATACAGAATTAGACAAAGAAAGATATTCTTATAAATATAGGTAGATATATGATAGATAGATAGATAGATAGATAGATAGATGATAGATAGACAGAATATAGATGACTCCTAGCCTTATTTATGCATTCAGCATTCCAGCCTCATTTAATAGAAGCCAGTCTGTGCTTCCTGAGCAATTACACATGCAGACACAAACTGCTGCAGCAGATGCCGGAAGGACATTGTGTCCCACCTGAATGCAGATGAGATCTGGAGTCCAGAGGAGGCCTCTTACCTGTGTCTATGGAGGACAGACCATCACTGCTGCATCCTCAGGTGCAGAGCTCTTGGCCAAAGATCTGAGTATGCTGAGCTTCTTAGAGGCAATGGCCACCAGAAGACAGGATCTCATTAAATAGTTCCTACCCACAGAGTCTTAAAATGCAGGACTCTGTGGCCTCCAACTTCGGGGGATGCTGTGATCCCATGTGTTTATTGACAGCAACTAGGTATCTGTGTGATGCCTACTCTGGCATTCTCAGATCTCCTAACCAGTACCCAGCAGCCTGAAGGGCAACAGCTCAGTTTCCAGGCTCTGAAAATCTGCATAGGGCAATGAAAATCCAAGGCTTTCTCAAAGCTGGCTGGTGGTGTGGCCCTCCTTCCTTTCATCTCTTGGAACAGTAAAGTTCATGAAAGGGAGGAAAATGAAGAGAAGGGCAAGAAGGAAAAATTCCTCAAGACAGCTGAAGAATTTAGCCAGTGGCTAGCAAAGGGAAGAGAATGCTTTAGAAGAAGGTGAATTTATTCATGGACACCTGTCAGAGACTGTCATTCCTCTGGCTGAACTATAGTCTGAATTTTACTATGACATAAATTAGTTCCTCCTGGACTTAATAACTCTTCTTTATAGGTTTCTTCCCACTCATAAATAAACCTCATTCCATATGTATATACTGCAAAAGGCCTCCTTGATTTGCAGCACTGTTCATCAGAGAAGTAGGTGTCTGTCCCATTTTACGTAGGGGCTTTTCTGCGGTCATGTCTCCATGGAAAGGAGGGTGCATTTCCTGGGGTAATGTCAACCTTCAAGAAGAAGTTTCCATTCTAAAATGTCCTGCTGGCAGCATGGGGTCAATCTGTCTATCAAAGATGGAGAAGGCCCTGGAGAAAGGATATTTTCCTTCAAAGAGCCAAGGGTGACTTTTAGGATCAGTCCAAGTGCAGCAGAGCTGAAGGTCCAGATGCAAAGGGATTTATGCCTCTCCTTGCCGGGGGGAATGTCCGGATTGGGCAACAGGTGCCAGGCCAGTTTTCCTGGAAGATTTATGAGATTACAGATTCCAAGGAGATGAGCCAGCTAACTCTAGCCAGAGCCAGGGGTGCTCTGGAAGGCTCTACAGATCTGAGGAGTCAGGCTGAGAGGGTCACTTACCCACTTTCTTCTCTACTGAGCAGTGAACATTCTGACTTGTTTTATTTCATCTCGGTTGGGTTTTTGAATATCAGTTCCCATTCTCCTCTAACGTGGCAAAAGAGCAAAAATCCATTTTTTAAATTATGCATTACAACATTCTCAGGTTTTTGTACATTCCAAGAAAGTCCTCTGTAAATATTCAAATTTTAATTTTAAAAATGTAGTTGGAAAGGACGTTAGCAACCATTCTTGTCTGATATCCTACCCAATGAAGTAAACACCTCCATGGCCACCCAAGAAGGCCACTCAGGTCTTCTTTATCCTTCTAGAATGAGGATTATAAAAGGACTCAGCTTTTGTATCTATTATATTCCCTAAACTTTAAAATAAGTTACAATTAACTTTGTTGAAACAATATTTTGAAAGTTTGTTCTCATTGAGATCATTGAACACTGGCTAGGAATTCAGAATTTTAGAATAAAATATATTCTTAAGGTATTTAATGATACAGATTATGTACCCTGAATTATGTTAGGTACTATAATTACAAAAATCAAGCAAGCTAATTATTTAAGACAAATCCTGTGACACCCTAAGATAAAAGCACTGAAAGTCAACAATATGTGTTAACCAAAAAAAAAAAAAAAAAGGCACATAACAAATTTTAGCAAGATATGAAAGCATTGGAATCTTCATATGTTGGTAAGATGTAAAAGAGGGACCACCAGAGAACAGTTTGGCAGTTCTTCAAGAAGTTGAACAAAACTTATGTGATTCAACAATTCCACACAAAATAGGGACCCAAATAAATACATCTATACATATGTTCACAGCAGCAGTATTCACAATAGTTTAAAGGTAGAAACAACCCAAATGTCCATCAACAGATGCACAGGTACTGTGCTGTAAACACACAGTGAAATATTTTTCAGCCATAAAAAATAATGAAGTACTGATATATGCTGCAATGAGGATAAACATCAAAACCATCATGCTAAGTAAAAGAAACCAGATACAAAAGGTTATGTGCTGTATGGTTCCATTTATATAAAATATCTAGACTAGATAATCCATAGGTACAGAAAACAAATGGCTGGCTGCCAGGGGTGGGGGAAAGAGGAGAATGAGGAGTGATTGCTTGATGGGTATGTAGCTTCCTTTGGGGGTAATGAAAATATTTAGAATATTTAATTGTGGTGGTTGCATAACATTATAAATGTGCTAAATGCCACTGAATTGTTCACTTTATTTTATTTATTTTGTATTAACATACATGGTATTATTTGCCCCAGGGGCACAGGTCTGTCATTCATCAGTCTTATACAATTCACGGCATTCACTGTAGCACGTACCTTCTCCAATGTCCGTAACCTGCCACCCTCTCCATCCACCAATCCAGCAACCTTCAATTTGTTTCCTGAGATTAAGGGTCTCTTATGGTTTGTCTCCCTCCCCAGTCCCATCTTGTTTCATTTTCCCCTTCCTTCCCCCCATGACCCCCTGCCCTGCCTCTCAAATCCCTCATATTAGAGAGATCATATGATAATTATCTTTCTCTGATTGATTTCTTTCGCTTAGCATAATATTCTTTAGTTCCATCCATATCATTGCAAATGGCAAGATTCTGGGTTTTTTGTTTTTTTTAAGATTTTATTTGTTATTGGACAGAGAGAGATCACAAGGAAGCAGAAAGGCAGGCAGAGAGAGAGGAGGAAGCAGGCTCCCCACTGAGCAGAAAGCTCTATGTGGGGCTTGATCCCAGGACCCTGGGATCATGACCTGAGCCGAAGGCAGAGGCTTAACCCACTGAGCCACCCAGACGCCTCTGGGGGTTTTTTGATGGCTGCATTGTTCACTTTAAAATGTTTGATTTTATTTTTCTGAAGTTCACCTCAATAAAAACATTTGTTTTAAAGATCTGTGTTCATGTACCATCTATTAAACTAGTTTTCCATGTGTCTTTGAGCTAGTTTCTTGACTTCTCTGGGCATAAGTTTTCCTATCAACAGAAAACTCAAGTAAGGCTGATCTGCCTTCTGCCCAGTCTCAGCACCATGTCATTTCCAGAAAAACCACAAGATTGATATCCCAAAGGAAGTGAAAAATATAGTATTTCTAGAGTAAAATGATCACTAAAGAGTACATCTAAGAATTTACCTCCCTAATATCCAACACAATGACTTTTCAAAAGTAAAATACTGACTCCCAACAAGAATTATTAGTAGACACCAACAAGGGAAAGACGCATTTCTGGCCCACCACCCTTTTGAGTAAATAAAGTTTTATTGGAACACATCTACATCCATTCATTGATGTGTTCTCCAAGGCTGCTTTTATACTAGAATGGTAGAGTTGAGTAGTTACAACTATAGCCCACAAAGTCTAAAATATTTATTATTTGGCCATTTACAGAAAAAGTTTGTCAACCCCTGTTAGAGAATAATGTAAAAAGAAATTGTCATCAAAAAGAGAATTTGTGGATTAGATAATAAAACAACAAAATGACATGGAAAATGAGATTGAAGCCCTTAGGAAAAGAAATAAACTGGGGACCAAAATATCATTTGTAACCAATAAGTACATTTGAAAATCAGGGAACACAAAACACACCTCTGAAAACCTAATTACTTCCATAGAAAAGTAGCTTAGATAACCACTATGAATATAAAAGACAAAAAAAAAACCCACTAAATTTTAAAAGAGAGACAGATTAAATGGACAAATGTCACTTAAAAATCATAACTCTCATCTCTTAATGTTTTTAACAAGATGGGATTGGGAGGGAGATAAATCTCTCTTTTTAAACTTAAAAGACTCTTTTAGGAAAATCTCTCCCTTGTGGTGACAACACAATTATTTGAAACTCAGAGATTCTTAAAATTTAACATCAGGTTATTTTTCTGCTGTTAAACTCAAGTAAAACTAAATTAATTAAATCTATTTTAAAATAGGCTGTATTATCTCACTCTATTTCCCTAAAAGTATACCCCACTTCTGGTCCTTCCCTTTCTACCTATATATTTGCAGAGAAAGATATCCAGAATGAGCTTCATTTAGTTATACTGATGACTGCTTCTGAGCTGTACGACTTGGGAATGATTTTTTAACTGTCATTTTTGTACTTCCCTATATTACTTGAAAACTTAAATCATAGTTTTTACAGAAAGAATGATTTTTCTTAAAAAATGATACACAACCAAATATATTATATTTTAGGTAGTGGCACTGTGGATTATTGTTACCTGCTTCCTTGTAACTTTGTGTATTTTTACATGTCCCTAATTTTTTTATTGTTTATGTTAATCACCATAAAATATATTGTTAGTTTTTTATGTACTGTTCCAAGATTCATTGTTTATGTATAATACCCAGTGCTCCATGCAATACATACCCTCCTTAATACCCACCACCAGTCTCACCCATTCCCCCACCCTCCTCCCGTCTAAAACCCCCAGTTTGTTTCTCAGAGGAGTCCACAGTCTCTAGTGGTTTATCTCTCCCTCTGATTCCCCTCCTCTCTCTCCCTCTGATTCTCCTCCTCCACTTTTCCTTTCCATCTCCTAATGTCCTCCATGTTATTCCTTACATTCCACAAGTAAGTGAAACCATATGAGAATTGACTTTGCTTGACTTCTTTCACTCAGCATAATCTCCTCCAGTCCCATCCATGTTGATGCAAAAGTTGGGCATTCATCCTTTCTGATGACTGAATAATATCCCCTTGTATATACAGACCACATCTTCTTTATCCATTCATCTGTTGAAGGGCATCTCAGCTCTTTCCACAGATTGGCTATTGTGGACATTGCTGCTATGAACATTGGGGTACAGATGGCCCTTCTTTTCACTACATCTGTATCTTTGGGTTAAATATCCAGTGCAGTTGCTGGGTCATAGGGAAGCTCTATTTTTAATTTCTTAAGGAATCTCCACACTGTTTTCCAAAGGGGCTGTACCTTGTGAATGTAACTTGCGTTCCCACCAACAGTGTAAGAGGGTTCCCCTTTCTAAAGATCTTCTCACACTCAACACCCAAAAAGTAGATAATCAAGTCAAAAAATGAGCAGAAGACATGAACAGACACTTCCCCAGTGAAGACATACAAATGGCTAGCAGACACATGAAAAATGTTCATTATCATTAGCCAACAGGGAAATTCAAATCAAAACCACATTGAGATACCACCTTACAACAGTTATAATGGCAAAAATTAACAAAGCAAAACCAACAAATGTTGGAGAGGATGTAAATACCCCTAATTTTTAACCAATAATATTTTATTAATTTTTAATTGGCCATAGTACCTAGCATAAACAAGACACATAATCCATGTTCATTAAAATTTTTATTGATATGTTTTTTTTCTAAAACTTTTCAGGAAATATTCAGTTTCATTGACAATAAGACTTCAATATATTCTCATACAAAGTCACATGGAATTTCTTTTATATGTTATTGTTGCAATATGAATACAATCGACTCCTTTTATAAAAACAAGAGATAAAAACAGTTTAGTTTAAGATGTCCCCAAAGCTTTGTATTTCATGACACACTGAAATATCCAAGTGACTCCCATCCATTTTCTACCCCAGTCCTTCAGACACCACAGGACAGTGATCCTGCAATTCTCAAAACATCTGACCAAATTAGACAGGCTATTTCCATTTCTCTAATTCCTCTTTTCCAGCTTTTCCAGAGTTATTTATTTCCTTCCTCTTTCTCTTTCTCTCTCTTTTTCTCTCTCAAGTAATACTTTGCCTTTCTTAATGAAAACTTCTTTAACTTTCCAGGATCTGTCACTCTTTCTACCAATTACAACACAACAGAAGGGCAGGCCTGGTAGTACAGAGGAAGCAGACAACTGTAAACACCCAGTAGAAAGAACCAGCTGTTCCAGCCCTAAATTTAGTTATAACTATCTTGTCCCCCAAGGATATTGCAATTTATTGAAATCATTAATAAACAATACAGGAAATCCATAATTAAACCCTCAACTGTGTGTGCTATCTACTCAGTGAAGAGGGTGATGGATTGAGTGGACTGGAATAATTAGATAAAGTAACCTGCAGAAGTTGGAACTTGTGCTGGACTCCAAAAGAAGGTAAGATTTACTTAATGAGAAGTAAAGAAGGAAGGGTGTTTCTGTGAGAGAAATGTGATTAGTGAAGTGCAGAGGTAGACAGGGATATGTCAGGCTCTGGGCCCAGGAATAGGAACTACATGATTGGCAGGAGGAAGAGACAAGTGTTGAACTGGGTAGAGCAAGGGAGAAAAAAAAAATAACCAACAACACAAGATATAATGCACTTAATTCTATGTAGTACCATGATGTAAGTATTTGGAAATATGTACTAATTGATAGAGTTACCCACATCCCACAGAATTTTTCTGTTGAAGGTCATCCTTTTTATTTCTTCTCCCCTCGCCTTAGGGCTTCTACTCACCTCACGGCTCCTGTATCAGCCTGCTCCTTTCTATCTTTTACTCCACCAAGATCAGGTAATACGTGGGTTGGGTGGTCATGGTCAAGGGTGATCAGAACAAAGAGACACTTCAGAGAAGAAGAAAAAAGCCAAACATATAAAGGAGAAGAAAGAAAAGTGAAGAATAAGTCTTTCTTTCCTCAACTTTTTCCTCCATGCCATGGAGTTTCCAGTGGTTGACAGGAGACTCCAGAATCATCACACAGTACCTGTGGAGATGCAGTCACTAGTTCTGAATCCTGGTTGTCTACCTTGGGCACCAGATTTGTCTATATGACTGCCTACTTCAGTAGCTCCCCTTAAATGTCTCAGGGGATTAAACATCAAGCTCACGATGGCCAAAGCAAATCTTTTTCCTCAACACCTGTTCCTGCTCTTCTGTACATTTTCTCACCACTATCTTTAGTTACCTAAGTTATCCCTTTTCCCCTTAAGTCCCATGTGGCTGCCAGATTAGTTATGGTAATTCCACCTACAAAAGATCTCTTGATTCCATCCCATCTTTTTCACTCCCACTGTCATTACCTACCTTGGTCCCATGTTACCTCTTTGTATTTTAACTGTTCTCCCTGTATTTATCCTTACCATTACTTCCCTTATTACTTCCTTGATGCCAGTGCTAAGGTTGGCTTTTTAATACTACAAGTATTATTATGCCTTTTTTTTTTTTTTTTTTTTTTTTTTGCTTAAAAAAATCCATGTGGGTCCTCATTGCCTGCAGCAAAATGCCTAGATTCCATGGCATGCTGTATCAGGTTCTCTGAATTCTGACTCCATCCAGTGCAGTCCTCATCTCTCATTCTTCCCTATATTTGCACTGTTTAATCTATTTGCTCAGCCTTCACTAGTAGTGTTTCTGTAGCTACAATATGTGCAACCATTCTCCCTCCATCTCTTTCTTTATCAGACATTTCCTTTCTTTTCAGACTCACTTCAAACGGATCATCCTACTTCTCACCCCAGCTAAAATGTGCATAGAACATAGAAAACCACACTGTGCTTTGGTGAGGGAATGAATGATTCAATCAATCAATGAATAAAGATATTAATAAAAGATGGGATTCTTGCCTGTGTTAGAGGTATTCTCTTGCATTCCAAGCTATTCCTTCTTGTTCAGGCTGAGCTTCCCCAGAGCCTGTCTGTTCCGATCAATCCATAACACTTACTTAATCATGAATGATGCACCAGTTAAATCTAGGATTTGGCTAGTTTTTTCGTTGTAGACACTTCCGTTCAGGGCATGTAACAGCAGCCACAGGTTGGGCTTCAACACTGTGCTCTGAGCCTTCAGTTTGACATTCAAGGTACGAAAAAACACTAGCAAATTCAAAGGCAGACCAAACCTGAATGCAATATTTAGAGGGCTGCTCTAAGACTGTCCTCCTGGACCCAAATGCTTAATGTACATGGCAGATCTTTGGGCTCCCCATAGTGGGTATGTGCTAGGAGATGGGCTCCAGTGGAAGTGAACTTTGTGGATTCTTCACCTTTTTGTTCCCTCCCATCTAACCTCACCTGCAGGTTTGGAGGGCTTGAGGAGCAATGAACTTAGGCACACTGCCTGAAATTTCCATGCTTAGAGATCCCTTCCTTCATAATATTATATACTATGAAGTAGCACTGTCCCAAGAGTAACAATTATGTCATTATTGCCATAACCTGAAACAATCTTTACACTGGATGACTGAAGACTCCACTGCTCCTAGAGAAATAGAACAGAAATGTTTGAATTTGGGCACAGAGCATATGAGCAAGACTATAGAGAACTCTTCTACAAGGAACCCTGAGAGGAATTTGGGAAGGCAGCACCAAGGCCCTAAGGAGTGACAGCTAAAGGGACAAAGGAGAATGAGGAAGGGGAGATAAGAAATTACCACAAAGACTGTTAATGTTTTACATCTAAAAAATGGTTCACATCTTCTAAAGTCATTTCAAATGTATCCTCTCTTTTGATCTTCACAAATCCACTATGGATTAGGAAAAGCAGGTTTAATTTTTCTACATTTAATAGATGGGGGAATCTAGGTTCAGTGAAGTCTGGAGATTTACTTTGGTTCACCCAGCTGGTCAGGGCTAATCCAGATTTCAAGTCAGTCTTCTGACTCCTGGTTAAGTGATCTTGCTACCATACTGCCCCACCTCTGAATATGTCTTTTCAATAGCAAAGTTAATCTAGAATTCATCTTGTAACTCTAGTATCCACCTACTTTTTACACACAGTAGTTACCAGGTCTGGGGACCTAAAGGAAACTCTTGCAGACATGGCATTCTCAATCGATAGGTTTCAAACATGCTTAAGACAGGATTGATTTTACTAATCTTTGGGATTTCTGGCACACAGGTCAAAAGAATTGTCTCCTGGCATCTATATGCCAGCCAGCACCCCATGTCAGAATTGAACCCCGTGATTATTAAAATGTCTGCTGTGGAACTTCTGCTGAATCCTACTGCAGCCATATTGAACTATTCAAAATGATAATCTGGCATGTGGCAGTAACTCAGACTGAACAGGTCCATCACTCACAGAGGGGTGGCATGTCCTCCAGGGTTCTTGTGTCTTTTGCGAGAGACAGCGTTTCTTCCTCAAGCTTTCATTCATTCTCTACACAATATATTTCTCCAGAGCTCCCTTCATACACATCAGCACTGCTCACTTTACCCAGAGAGTCAATCACTGCTTGCCAAGAGAAAGGGAAGGTTCCTTGGGGGAAGATTTAGAATCAAGGCCTAGGCGCTGGTGAGAACAGGAGAAAGGAGGCATGAGAGATGAGATAGTGGCTGGGCCCAAGATGAGATATATAGGTAGATACAGATGAGAGAAGGGGATGACTTTGTATATGGGGGAAGAAACAATAGAGAGCTGGGCCAAACCAGGCCCCACCCCCTTGTACCCTACAGTTGTTCACTTTCAGTCTTCAGGTTCTAGAAGCCTTAAGTCAAGTCCTCTTGCCCAGGAGTGGGAACTACATAGCACCATCCTCAGAAATTCAGAAACTAAAGAATTCTGGGATGACTCTTAATAATAATCAAAAGTGACAAATGTTGGGATTGAGGAAACTCAGCTAATAATATCCTTTATTCTACTGGAATTCAGAGACAAATGAGAAACAGTTTCAGGAATTAGACAGATGAAGACATATCAAAAACAATATCATTATTACCAATAAAGACTAGGCTGAATTTTAATCAGGCTGAACTAGCAGACTTACACCACTCTACTCTTTACACCGATAATTCACTCAGCTTCAGATGGCTCTGGAAATCAGTCCACCTCTGTGAGACACACTAAGAGGAGCACATAAAAATAGGTGCTTCTGATAAGCAGTCTGGCTAGAGACAAAGGAGGCAGGAGAAGGACAAACAACACAGGCTCTAATCCTTCTCCCAAACTCACCGAACAGAGCAGTCAGAGTATGGAGACAGGCCTCGGGAGCTTTTCTAATGGAAGAGCCTCTACCTGGAATAGAACAAGTTGGGGATTAAACATCCTGTCCCCCAACATGTAACATTATTTTGTCCTTTATAGATTATTAAGTACTACAGTATATTCAGAAATGGTCTTTATAACAACCCTCTATGTGATCTCTTTTAGGATTTTCATACTTCACCAATGAGAAAAATGAGATTCAGAATGATAGGTGACATGATCCCTGTCATCCTCAAGTACATGGTAGAGCTAGAATCCAAATCAGATTTCTGACAATTTTTGAAGCCAGGTTTCAGAAACAAAACAAAACAAAACACCCCCCCCCCGAAAAAAACAGGTCAGGAGCACATTTGCAACAGTTGTTAATAAGCACAAAGGTAGTGAGCAAGGACACTGACTGAGTTAATGAAGGTAGCTGAAGCCCAGAAAGCACACTTTCATTTAACAAATACTCACTTACAATATGCTGAGTGCTGTGCCATGCACTAGGGATGGAAAAAGACAAGCATGACCTCTACATTGTAAAGCTGGGCTGGAATAGGAAGGTGTTTGGGTTTCAAGGAGACCCTTCAGGTAGGGAAGCAGCTCACAGGGAAGCATCTGCCACCTGGGCTCACATTCCAAGAAGTCACTCCAGGCTCAGGATCAGCATCAGCTGAGTTTGGGCTTTGGGTGCGGGGTTTGAGAAGTCAGGTCTGGTCTTGGGGTCCAGTGCAAATGAATGAAAAGAATTGAACCCTGGGTGCCCATAACACTATGGTTACCAGAACGGCCTGATTACAGAAGATAAAACTCCCTGATCTATTATTTTATCATTTCTTGTGTTGCATTTTTCCTATCTTTGGTTTATTTTATTTTTCTGTGCATCTCTAAATGAAGTTGCTTCTTAAAATCCCCCAAATTGTACAGGATGGACCACATAAAGAGGAATTACCCATGATAGGGCTGGTTTTATTAGAAACTGAGAAGTGAGATGCGGTGGTGACCAGAGACAATCTTGGAGACTCTGAAAGGACCAGGGAAGTGGGCAAATGGTGTGGTAAAACCCACCTAGTGGGGAATACAGGATAACTCCCATAGCTGGAATTCCCTTTGCTTGATTTGAAAACACATCTAAACCCACAGCACTGGAATATGGGCTCTTCTTTACTGGGCAGTGCAGCTCTTCCCATTATAAAGTTTGCTTAAAAAGAAACAGTAATCAATGGCTGGCAACTACCTTCTGATTTCCAAGGATGGAGGACTATGGAAGTCTTCTGCCAGAATTAACTGCCTTGTTCCATTTTACGGTGCTGATCTCTACGGACAGAGCCTTACCCCTCAGTCATGTTTTCCTAGTTATGTGGTTTTCCTTGAGAAAAGGAAGAGCCTGCACTCCCTGTAAGTGTAATGATGCTCTTCCAGGGCAGCTACATAGCCCTTTCATTACACATGCTTTCCTGGGTCTACTCTGCAGAGAATGGGTCACTCAGACAGAACGAGACAGGATTCAGCCCACATTCAATGCAGAGGAGTATTTACAACAGATATTTGATGATTTTTTTTCAACATGCTTCTCAAGTCTTTTCAACTTGCCAAAAGTACCTTACATTGATAATGATCATCTGTGTCTCCTGTTATCCTGGAATCTCACATTTAAGACTGCCTGGTTGGTTTTTCCCCCAACAGGCTATCTAATTTATGGACAAGGAGTGTATCCACTCTAGGGATAGATCAATGAAATTTTTAGAATCAGATTATATAAACATAATATGGTATGAATCTATAAGTATGGGCTTCCCTGAATAGAGTACCTATCTAGATGTCCAGATAATTAACCTCCCTTAATCAATTGATTAATCACAACCTATCTATTACTTTATTATTTATTTCTATTACTTTATTTTTTAGTTTCTTGAAAAACCTTTTTGAGGTATAATAGTCATACAGTAAGCTACACATATTTAAGTGAACCATTTGATAAGTTTTGACATACTGCATTCATGAAACCATCACCATAATCAAAATAATGGACACAGATACTGCTCCTCCCCTCCCCAAATTTTCCTCCTTCCTGCTTTCCTCACATTACCACCACTACCCCCACTACTCCCAAGGAGCCCATGATCCATCATTTTGGTTACATTGTATATTCTATGATTTTATACAGATGGGATCATATAATATATAGTCTCTCTGTTTTTTTCACTCAACATAATTATTTTCAGATTCATGCATGTTGATGTTTGTGTCAAAAATTCACTCTTTTTTATATCCCAGTAGTATCCCACTGTATGGAGTACACCACAATTGAATTATCTCTTCAATAGTTGATGGGCATTTAGATATTTGTTAATTTTGGGGTATTACAAATAAAGTTGCTATAAACATATATGCATAAGTCTTGTATGGAATTATGCTTTATTTTCTTATGGGTAAATACCTACAAATGAAATGGCTAAATCATATGGCATGTGTATTTTTAATTTTTTATAATAATAAATTCACATTTAATGGTTCATAATATCTTCCATCTACATGTTTTTTATTATGTTCAATTAGCCAACATAAAGTTCATCATTATTTTTTTTTTAATTTTTTTAAGTGCTCGCTTTGGCAGCACATATAATTTTTTTTAAAGATCGACAAGGGGTGTTAGAGAGGAGAAGGGAGTTGGGGTAAATTGGAAGGGAAGGTGAATCATGAGAGACTATGGACTCTGAAAAACAATCCAAGAGGTTTGAAGTTGTGGGGGTTGGGAGTTGGGGTACCAGGTAGTGGGTATTATAGAGGGCATGGATTGCATGGAGCACTGGGTGTGGTGAAAAAATAATGAATACTGATTTTCTGAAAATAAATAAATTGAAAAAATTTTAAAAAAAGAAAGTAAATGCAAATATGTAATAAAAATATGTATATCACAGGATCATATTTAAATAATAAAAAAGTAAAGATATATATGCAAATAAAAAAGATGAGATGAAAATAAATAAATAAATAAATAAATAGAATTACAATGAAATACACATTAAAAAAAAAAAAGCTGATCAACTATTTTCCAAAGTAGTTGTACCATTTTACATTCTCAAAAGAAATTTATGAGAGCTCTAGTTTCTCTATAACCTCTTCAATACTAAGTAAGATTATTATTTTTTAGTCATTTGAATAGGTATGTGGTACCTTATTACTGTGCTTTTAATTTGCATTTCCCTAATGATTACTATTGTTCAGAAAATTTTCAGGTATTTTGTTTGCCATTTGTATATTTCTTGTAAGGTGCCTCTTCAAATCCTTGTCCATTTTGTTTTTTAACTTGGCTGTTCTTTTACTAGTGAGTTTGGAGACTACTTCATATATTTCTAGTATAAATCCTTTACCAAATATATACTTTGCAAATATACTCTTCTAGTGTGCAGCTTATATTTTCTTTGTTTTAACAGAATCTTGCAAAGAACAGAAAATTTCACTTTGATGAAGTACAATTTATCAATTTGTTCTTTCATGGAACAAGTTTTTAGTATCATACCTAAGATGTCTTTGCTTAGCCTTAAGTTACAAAGATTTTCCCTAGGTTCTCTTCCAGAAGTTTAACAGTTCTAAGTTTTACATTTAGATCTATAATCAATTTTGAGTTAATTTATTCATGTAGTGAGAGACATGGATCAAAGTTTCTTCTTCTTTTTTTTTTTTAACACATAATGCTATTACAATATCACTGATTATATTCCCTATAGTATATCTTTCATTCCCATGACTTACTCATTCCACAAATGGAAGCTTGTACCTCTTACTCCCCTTCACCCATTTTTCCCATTCCCCACCACTTCTCCTCTGACAACCATGGGTGTGTACTCTTTATTTATGGCCTGTTTCTGCTTTTCTTTGTTCATTTGTTTTCTTTTGTTTTGTTTTGTTCCGTTTCGTTTTGTTAGTTCCACATACAAGTGAAACCATGTGGCATTTGTCTTTCTCTGTCTGATTTACTTTACACATAATATCCTCTAGGTCCACCCATGTTGTCATAAATAGCAAGACCTCATTCTTTCTTAAGGCTGAGTACTCGATTGTTTATGTATACTGTATCTTCTTCATCCATTCATCTACTAATGGGCATCTATATTGCTTCTGTATCTTGGCTATTGTAAATAATCCTGCAATAAACATATGGGTGCATAAGTCTTTTTGAATTAGTGTTTTTGTTTTCTTTTGGTAAAAACCCAGTAGTGCAATTACTGGATTGCATATAGATGTTGAACCATTCTAGTACAATTCATTGAAAAGACTATCCTTTTTATACAAAATTTCCTTTGCACTTTTGTGAAAGATCAGCAGTCCGTATTGGCATGGGTCTATTTCTGGGTTCTCTATTCTATGCAATTGAACAGTTTGTCTATCTTTACAACTAAACCAGACTATGTCAATTACTATAATTTATAGTAAATCTTGAAGTTATAGTGTTATTTCCTCAATTTCTTCAAAGTAGTTTTGGCTATTCTAGGTTCTTTGTATTTTTACATGAATTTTAGAATTGGTTTTCTAATTTTTACCTAAAACCTGGGGGAGAGGTGGCATCTTAACAATATTGACCTGTCAACTTGTGAACATCATATGTCTCATTTATTTAGAACTTATTTAACTTTTCTCAACAATGTTTTTCAGTTTCCAATGTACATGAAATATTCTGTCAAATATTTTATGTCCTTGATGGAGTAAGTGTTATTTTTTATATTTCAATTTCTAATATTTACTTCCTAATATTTAAAAATACAATTGACTTGTGTACTTGGGTCTTATATCTTGCAATAAGCTAAATCAAATTCTAGTGTGTGTGTATATATGATATATATATATAAATATATATATACATGCCTTATATATATATATATAAATATATATGCCTTATATATCATATATACACACACACTATATATATATGCCATATATATTTATATATATATCTCATATATACACACATTCTAGAATTTTCTACATTGACATTCATGTTGACATAAAGACTCATGTTGTCTGCATATAAAGACAGTTTTACTTCTTCCTTTCCCACTTTCCAATTTTTTCTTGTTTTATTGCACTGGCTAGCGCTTCTGTTACAATGTCAAATAGAAGTGGTGAGAGTAGACTTTCCTAAGCTTTGGAGAAAAGCACGAAGTACAATGCAAAATGCAGTATTTTGTAGATTCCAGTTATCAGTGGAAGAAGTGCCCTCTTATTCTTGTTTATTGAAAGATTTTATCAGGAATACATATTGGATTTTTATCAAATAAAGCATTACCATAATCTCCCAAAATGAATGATAAAGATATTATCTAAAAATAGTCATAAAAAAGACATGTTAAGTACAGAGGAATAAAAAGAATGATAATATCAAATTTTCCTTCAGAAACAAGGTAATCAAGAAGACATTGCAGCAACAGCTTTTAAGTACTGAAAGAACAAAACTATCAACCTAGCATTCTATACCAAGCAAAAGACTTCTTCACATATGCAAAATCTAAAACAATTCAGTACCAGCAGACTGCAACTACAAGAAATGTAAAAACAAAAATATGCTAAATAGAAATACATGTTAATATCACGCAGTGAAGATTACTGAAAATGGCAACTATATACATACATGTGTACACAATTTTTTTATTTAAATCACCTTTAAAGATAATTCATTGTTTAAAGCAAACATATTAATAATGTAATGTGGCATATATAACGTGTGTAGAATGAAAATATGTGACAACATTAGGACAAAGGAGAAATGGACATATAATATTATAAGGTTCTTATACTCTCCATTGAGTGGTACAATAACCTTTGGAGGTGGACTGTGATAAGTTAAAGTACCTTATAAACCTTAAGGCAACCATTAAATGATACAACAAAGAATTATAGCTAATAAGTCAACAAAGGAGATAAGATGGTGTAATAAAAATTAGTAAACACTAAAGAAAATATAAAAAGAACAGATGTGGTAAATTAAAAAAAAGAAATGAGGACAAACTTAAATCCAGCCATATCAATGAGTTCATGAAGGATACATTCATACAAGTCAGAGCTGTAACTTCTCATTTTCTGCATGGCATCTAGCACAGGTTACGTGCATGGGCTTGCTATGTAATCGCTGTCCCATTTGGATTTCACAACGAAAAATCATCATTCCCTTTTCACTGAAGAGAATGAAGCGTGAAGTCAAGTTACTCACTCAAACATACACAGAAAATTGTAGCTGAGTATAACTCTCTCCAGGTTCCAAGTCTGAGCAGTTTCTATGTACCAAAAAACTCCCTGTTGAGAGCAGCATAAGGGCTGGGAGAACCAGGATAGAGGAGAAAGAAATGCCATGGTACCAGTGGTGGTGGGCCCAAGGGGAGAAGCGGTCTCTTTGACTTCTTGCATTTGGCCTGCTTCCTCCTTGGGGCAGGTGGTACTTCACCCGCATTCAACCCTCCAGGCTTCTTCCTCTGTGCTCAGAGTGTGGCATCTGCTCATGCAGGCTCACTCAAAACAGGTACTTGTGGTTTAAAATTCTCATAAATCTATTTACCAAGCTAAGCTCCCTGGGACATGACTGCATGCACTTGGAGAATGGGCAGCATCCTCCAAATTTTCCCCTAAATTTCCTCTGGCTAGTGGTGACTCTTCTCATTCTCCTAGCCTATCACTGCGCTGGGAATTCCTCAAAATTATGAGATGCTTAACTGTCCTAGAACTTTTACAGAGGATTCTTACCCAAGGCCTGGCTCTTGGTCCATGATCCTTGCAGAATAGCCCAGTGTCATCCTAACACTGGGGAGGGCCTCCTGTGGTTCCCCTTTCACCTGCCTTGGTGTATTTGCATAAGCTGCTGTCACCCATGACTGTGACTGCTCTGCCTCTAGGAATCAGGCTGTTTTAATCATTTGCTGGCTTTCCTTTTCCTTTAACCTCCTCCCGCCCCCTGGAGTGGAGGTGCATCTGTTTTCATGATCTCCCAATTTGAATGGCAATCAGTGTTCCACCAGACGTGGCTTCTTGTATCCTTGACTTTATCTTAATAAATAATCCAACGTATTTAGTAGAAATCATTGCATCTTTGTTTAGGGATTAGGAGTAAAGATATATTTAAACTGCACTGAGCACTGGTAATCCTGAAAGGGCCGAAGCAATCCTGATAGCACGACGGGGCCACAGCAGTTAGTGTACTTGCTCAGCTGTAGATGTTATTAAAGCAGCTGTCTGTGCTCAGTACAGAGGTGATAAGAAAAGATCAGTATGCATGTGCACATATGTCCATAGGCTCACTTTGGTGTGAATGAGCACAACAAATACACACATCTGCATACTCCAAATGCATGAACTCACATAATTGTGCTTGCAAGCTTATGCAAACTCAGAAGTGCACACATATGCAGACATATGTGAAACATGTGTGGTCATACACATATAGGCATATCCTCACTCATAAAATTTTGCAAGTAAGTGTAGAGAAGTGTGTACACACATGATCACCCCCCTACACTCCTAGTGGTATAAATATGCAAACAAAGAGCCCTCTGGTACAGGATACAGTGCTGAGGCCACAAGCCCATGGGATCTAGACACACAGTTTGCAAACAGCTCTGTGTCTGCCATAGCTGTTTCTTCTTGCATTTGTGCACAGCAGTATCTATCTCTTGGGTGTTTTAGCAGAGCCTTCCTTGGCTGCCTTATGATGCCAGGAATTACTTGGAAACCCTACTAAAGCCTAATCAATTCAGCTTCATTTTGCCCCAGGAGTTAGGACACCACTAATAGCATTAAAGCATCTCAGCTATCTGCCCACAGTTTGCCACAAGGCCACTGCTCCAACTGCCAGTAGCCTTGATGTTTCTTTCATTTATTCATTCATTCTCTCAACAGGTATTTCTTGGGCTCCTGCTGGGTATTCTGTGCAATGAGTTGCATGAGATATAAGTACATATAGGCATATTTCTGTCTTTCAGGATCTTGTGGGAAGGAATACAAAAGCTTACACATAAAAATCAGTTACATAACAGTAAAAACCAGTTACATAATGGTACAATAATGCTAAGGTTCCAAACGAGCTTGTGCTGTGGCCTCCAAGACCATGTTTGGATATTCATTAGAAGGACTCAGAGGTCTCCATATATACTTGTACTCATGGCTAATGTTTATTTCAATGATGTGATAAGGACACACAGCTGGAGCAGAAAGGGAAAAGGCACAGGTGGGATCTGAAGGAATCTATGTGCAGATTTCCCCATGCTTTCCCCTTCCCAAGACTGAGCTTGCAGAAAGAACCCAGCAACAAAACTGTAGCAATGTAAGTGCAATGCTTCTGCCCAAGGAAGTCCATTAAAGACTCTGCGCCCAAGATTATTACTGGGGCTGGTCACATAGGCACATAGTTATGCATGTACCTAGCATATACCAAAACTCCAGCTTCCCAGAGGGAAAGTATGTGTTCAAGGCAGTGTGAGTCACTCTTACCACTTAGGGAAAGTATTGTATGAGAACAAGGACCTGTTAACCAGACATGTTTCCAGATGCCAGGCAAGGACTAACCTTATAAGCAGGATTTCTAAGGATAACAGCATCAGGCCTGCTCTGTCAACTCTTTGCACAGAGTAATAAGGAAAGGTGAGTAGTTCTAGATGACCTGGGAGCTCAATAGATCAGAGGGCTCTTGAACTGGCTTTGAAGTTTGATTGGGATTTAGGCAGACAGAGAGGACCGGGGGGGGGGGGGGATGCAGAAAACTACAACAGTTCAGTTTCAAGGGAGAAGAGCAAGGTAGCTAAGAGGCGGGGATGTGTATGTTTGGTGGTGGGGGGCTGTTCTTAAGCTATTCAACAACCTGGGGTTTCTAACATGAGCTAGAAATCACTAGGCACTGGGGGGTTTAGATCCAGTCCTTAGAGTTATCAACTAAGAAGGAAAGTAGGCAAGCAACCCTGCAATTTCAGTAGCAGGATCAGAGAAGAACCCAGTCATGTCTTAGGAAGTGCTTGAGAATTCAAGTCTAGCTAGGACCTGAAAGGCAAGTCAGGATGTTCCAAGTGAAGATGGGTGCAGGGAGGCTCGTGTTCCAGGTCTGCACGTGCAGAGGCATAGGGAAGGAAGAGCACATGGAGAGTCTAAAACTCTATACCAAGTTGTGCCTGGGCAGGCCAGGGCACTACAGGTACATTTTTCTCTTGCTTGTTTTATTGCTCAAATAAGCGCAATCATCAGGGCCAGGCACTCATTCAATTATTTGGCTCTGAATTGTTTAATGCCCATCAAATATACAATTATGTTGTAGTGAGGACACCAGAGTTCATGGCGGTTAGGGGAAATTTTTGTGGTTGTCCTTGATGCTTCCTTTCTCTAGCTCACTTCCAATATATTAGTGAGTTCTGTTGTCTCTTCTTGGAAATGCATCCCCAGGCAGCTTATCTCTCACCATCTGCACTGCTATCACTGGAGTCCAAGTCACCAGCATCACTTCCCTGATTTCCCTGCAGCAGCTAGCATGTTTCTTTAAAATGTAAATCAGCTTATATTTCTCTCTTGCCTAAAATGTTATACACATTTACCATTGCATTTGATATGAAGACCAAAGTGCTTCCCATAACCTAAGGTCCCGGTGGTCCAGCCGCTGCCTGTCTTTCCATCCTTAGGGCATCACTTTCTGTTCTATTCACTGGGCTACACCTACCTTGGCCCTCTTTCATCCCTGGAACATTTCAAGATAATCCCCCCACCCCCCACAGGATATTTGCACTCGCCAGTCCCTTGCCTAGAACTCTCTTTTCCCAGTTCACTGGGGTGCTGACTCCTTCTCATAATATAGGTCTCTGCCAAGAAGCACCTGCCCAGAGAACTTAGCCAGCTTCTCTATTTCAAGACCTCCTTCAATACCGTTTCCATCTCAATGACATACTTTTCAGTCATCCAGGGTTATTTTTGTTATGTAACTATCCATTTTCTTACTAAGATTTTGTCATCTGTCTCTCCTCAATCCCAGAGTGCATTGCCTGATGGCAGGTACCCTGCCTAGTTTGCTTATCCAACACTTAAAAATATACTTTGTGCTGTGCTCAACAACTTATGGAATGAATGAATTGTCTCTCAGCTAGCAAGTGGCTGGACTGGGCCATTATCGGGAGTCCTGGACTCTATCTTTTATATGTGCCAGTACACAGAGCATTCCAGTAAGAGGAAGGTGACAAAGATGAAGAGATATACCTGGGAAACGTGTAACAACAAGGAAGCCTAGGCAGCCAGTAGACAGCAGGACAGTGGGCCCTGAGGAGATCTATGGCACTGTCATCAGGGTAGAACACCCATCTGTGCCCAGTCAGTCCCCAGGCAATGTATAGGAGCCCAAATGATTAAGCCAAGCAAAGAGCCTTAAGGAGGAGACAGATGTTATGAGGAGTCTAGGTGGGCCATCAGAAAGGTCATCCAGCCTAACAGGGCATTCTTATTGGCAGGGGAGAAGCATGGCAGTTAGGGAAATTGGGAAAGGCAGGCGATGTCAGGTGTGGTATCTGGGCACTAGCTGCTAGTCTGGACTTGAGCACCAGTCCTTCTCTGGAAGGACTGGCAAGAGTGAGGCAGGCCTCGTCTTGGAGGAATGTGCTCACACCCCACGGGAACAATTCAGAAGCCTCTGTCTGTGTGGAGTACAGCTGGTGGAGCCATGGACAGGGCAGACCTTAGGGTGTTTGAATTGGGGCATAAATGTAGGCGTAGGGAGCAATGGCGCCACTCCTTTGGCACGGAGCTTCTCCCTCCTCCCCAGGGGTAAAGTCTGGGGTTGGTCTCAAATGTCAGGGAGCCTAGTAAAGTGGCCACAGCTGTGGTTGCTAAAAGGCAGCACAAGGGAGCGGGGTGCCAGGAGGCCGATACCACAGGGAGTCAAACAGAAACTTTCCTCATTCACACTCTTTTCTAGGACCTTTTCTAGGACTCTTTTCTAGCCCTAACTGTAATTTTCTGAAAGCGGCAAGAACAAAGGTTAGAATAGTGCTTTGGAAACAGATCTCTTTAGCAGGAGAGAGAGCCATGCCAGTGGCCCTTCCCACCGACATTCAGCCAAGCTAAAACGGTTGAGGCTGGGCATTCTGGAATTCCAGAAGCTTAAAATGCACTCTGACCCAGTTTTGTTCAGAGTCTGCAGAAGCTAAGATGATATTCTCCCGTGTTTTATGGCAAACAGTAGGCGTTCTCCAGCTCAAGAGCTTTCAGTGGGAGAAGGAGGGAATGAGGCAGGTTTCAGGGCCCTTAAGCACAGCTCCTTCTCCCTGTGCAGTAAAATATGATGGAAGAACCCTGCCCTGCAGCATCTCTTGGGCCCCAGTGGGCCGGCGTCCACCCCACTCACTGACAGGAACAACGGCTCCGCTCTGTTTGCATGGAGGCAACTCCCCAGCAGATGGTGAATCAGACCTCTATGTCTCTGTGTGTGCTTTGTACATTTTACTTGTTGGTAATGAATTTACAAATCCTTTAAGTACGGAAAACAGAGTCTTCCCACGAGCTGAACAGATGGGAAAGAAGGCTTTCTAAAGGCTTTTCAAAGTGGCCCTCCCCGCCCCCCACCCCGCTCCTGGCTTAATATCTCTCCCTCTGTCTACAAATCCTTGATTAGCTGAGGGTGAGGGAGACTCTGCCCTCCTTTCTCCGGCTCCTTGGAAAATACTGGACGAGACTGTTGCAGCCAGAAACCCATTGCAGGACAGCGCTGGGCCCTGGCCAGGACCCTTCAATATCTTACATCCCAGAATGCATCCTGCCCAGTTCATCGAGGGAAGAAGGGAAGGGGAACTTCTTCCAAAGCCAGCAATTATTCCTCTGGCGGAACAAAAGACCCCCAGCTTCCTTGTGCGCAGCAAGAGCGGGACTGATGGAATGGATCTGCGTTGCAAACCTGTGGTAGATTGCATTGATGACCCTAATGTTTTACGCTTCCCTGATCCAGACCCTTTGCCATATCATTTTGCAGGGGGCTCCCTCTTGCTTTGGTTAATGGGATGTTAGCAGGCCAGAAATAAGCAAAGTCTTTAAATGGACTTGCTCAGTGAAACTTGTTCTCTTACTCCATGAGAAAGACATGCCTGGACTAGCATTCTGGTTTGAGGAGAAGAAGGAAACATGGGTATGGTGCTGAACCTATCCCCTGCCAATTAAATGGAGACCCGGTTGCCTGTCTCAATCAGGTGCCCACGGCCAAGAGTCTAGAGGACAATCCTCCTTCTACCCTTAGTCTCTGAGCACCCACCTGGAAGAAATAATGATCGTGGAAATGGCTACAGTTTACCAAACATACCAAATGTACACAAATGAAAGGGTGGTCATTATACTAACTATACAGAGTTGTTTTAAAGACAGAGAACACACTTAAAGTATTTAGCACAGTCTTTGGTCCATGGCGGGCACTAAGCAAATGTTAGTTAGTGCATTATTGATGTGAGTTGACTTGAATCATTAAAACAGCCCTCAAGTTAAATATTATTATTATCTCATTTTACAGATAAGAATGTCAAATCATAGAAAAGTTGAGTGACACAGCCAAAATTATACAGCTGGATAAATAGAAAAGAGCTGGGATTGAAACTCACATCCATTTAAACATGGAAACAATTAGAAAACAATACAAAACTTGATAAATGCATATCCAGAATCAGAGCACACAGAATATGCTAATACTGTAAGGGAGAAAAGTTAGATCAGTCTAGAGCAATGTCTCTCAAATGTAGTACTACTGACATTTGGGGCTGGATAATTCTTTATTTTGGGGATAACTGTCTTGTACATTGTAGGATATTGAGCAGCATCGCTGACCTCTACTCACTGAGGCCTGTAGCACCCTTCTCCCCAAGTGGTTACAGTATTGCCAAATGTCCTCTGAGGGGTTCAGTCACTCCAGTTTGAGAACCCCCAGTCTGGGGATTCCAGAGATTTCAAATAGAGGACAGATGCCCAGCTAAAAGCTTATATAGCAATTCCTAGGCTATGAACGTCAAAGACGGAGAAAAATGTAAAATTAAAAGTAAATTAAGAGAGACTACTTCAGAATGAATGATGGTCCTTTCCAGGAAAGCATTACTAGCAATCTTCAATGAGTATTCTAAAAATACAGATATCATCTTTTAAAAACAAAAAGTGTAGAGGCACCTGTGTGGCTCAGTCAGTTAAGCATCTCACTTTTGGTCATGTCATGATCATGGGGTCCTGGAATCTGGCCCGGAGTTGGGCTCCCTATTCAGCAGGGAGTCTGCTTGTCCTTCTGGTACCCCAAAATAAGTAAATAAAAGTCTTTTTGAAAATCCAGGAAATGTTTAGGGTACAATTTGATTATAAACTATAAGATATGCTCTACTTTCTTGATAGAAGTTTATTAAAGATAGGTTTTTATTAGTACAAAAGGAAAAACAGTCCAAAAGTCTGACTTATTCTGGTACTTTCATTAGGCTTCAAAAAAACCTCCTTATGTAGTCCCTATTGTTGTTGTTGTTATGATGATGATGATGCTTATTTTAAAGTCACCAGACACTGTGAACTGTCATTATGGACTGGAACCAGAATGAGAATCAGCATTTTTGTTGGCTACTGTCTTCAGTTTCTCATGCATCGCCTCATTTCTCTAGCTCCCTTAATGTGGAAAAACACATACAACTGATTTACAAGGTATAATTTCCCTTTGATAACTACATTAGTTTCCTAGGGCTGCCATAACAAGTTGCCCACCACAAACGTGGTGGTTTAAAAGCAACAGAAATTTATTCTCTCAGCTCTGGAAGTGAGAAGCCTGAAAGTGAGGTGTGAACAGGGTTGGTCCTTTCTGGGGGCTCAGAGGGAAAATCTGCCCTGTTGCCCTCCACCTGTCATCTGGTGATTTTCTGGCATTCTTTGGCTTGTAGAGGCATCACTGCAATCTCTGTCTCATCCTCACATCGCATTTTCACTGTGTCTCCCTCCTCTTCTTATATGAACACCAAACACATTGGATTATGGGCACATTCTACTCCCTTGTGACCTTAACTAATTACAGCTGAAAGGACTCCATTTCCAAATCAGGTCACTTTCTGCGGTCTAAAAGTTAGGATTCCAATATAACTTTTGGGGGGAGCAACTCATAACAATAACCTATCCCTCGAGATGAACTTTTTGATGCCTTCCAACTCAACATGATTTACCTTCATTATTCACATTGCCCCCTTCTAATTTCTGAAAGAATGGGCCCAAAAGAGATCACACTTATATAATCCCAGAACCCCATATATTCTACCACTTCATCCATCAAATTGTACTCACGGGATTTTGCTGCTATTCTGACACATGCATTGGAGCTGTTTTCCTATAGCAGCATGATGTTTTCTATTGTTCTATTGATCCCCTCATTCCTAGAGCCCCTTGTAGGCTCCCATGACCTGCATTAGTAGAATGATGCCCAGAGCGACAGGTTCCATCTGAGGCTAGGAAGGAGGTTCTGCTTGGTTGAACTATAAGATCCTGCAAGAGAAGGCAACTTGGGTTCCAGCAGGACAGTGTGCTGTTTTGAGCAGGTTCTTGGTCTCCCGGGAACCTCCTCCCCACCTAATTTAGAAAATGGCCCAAGTCCCCATTCATGTAAAATTTAAGGTAGTACTTGTGCCTAACTTCCCAGAAGTGGGCAATAGGTAAATAGTAAGGAAAAGGGGGAAAGGAAGGAATTGGAGGACGCCTTAAAAAGGTAGTTTGGGGCAGGAGGAAGGATGAATCTTTTGAAGAAAAAAATAGAAGACCTGGGTAAAAGTCAGTGAACAACACTTCTCAGGAGCTAATATTGAGGAAGTGGAATGAAGGAAGATCAATGGCAGCTGCCTACAACAGGGTATGGGCTGGCCCATTGGTGATGACCAGAAGGAAAGCAGGCAGAAAAACATGAGCTTGTGCTCTCATCTGCCTGGGTGAATACTGAGAGGGAAGACATTGATAAGTATGGCTTGGTTCACAGTCCTAAAAATTTCAGTTGTGACCTGCAAATATTCCTGTAACCAGGCAGATCCCTGCCAGAGAATTCCTAGCAATATTAATCAAAAAGACCCATCCGGGAAGAGTCAACTTCAGTGCATATTGAGGAAATAGCACTGGCTGGACTGAGCACCTCTGGTTTGAGCGTCTTTCACCTTATCTGTAGAATGGGGACACGTGAAGACCTCCAAAATTCTCTTTCAAACTTAGGGACCCTGTATTAGGCTTCTAGGTTAGGAACAGAGGGGATATCCCATTCTAGTATTTTCTGCAACTTGCTCCCTCTTCCAACTTCTTCCTAGATAACCTTCCACCTTGCCGAACCAGCTATGGATTTCTAATAAGAGCTCCAGCCTAAAAAGTGCCTCCATAGCTAGCCATTGATTTTCTAAAAATGTAATGTGCATGTAAGCTCAACATGTAGGACCCCACAACAACTGAATCCTTCTCTGTCCAAAATCAATTGGAAAAGTGTATGTAATGCTACAATAGCACTAAACTTCTCATAATGAGGTGATTGTGCTAAGTGAACATCTGATTTCAGAAGTGGCTCAGCAGTACAGGGCTGCATCACGCCATCTAATCAAGCTGCAGCAGGAAATGCACGGGCTCCCAGGTGAGCAGACAACACTGGAGGCACGGGGAGGCATACTGCTGGTCTGGATGTGGGGATAGAAGGGAGAAGTAGGCTTCCAAGTGAGGGAACACCCCTTATTCATGCCCCACTCCTTCTTTAACCTTTTCCCACCCATAAGAAAAATGGGAATTAAAGCTTAGAGGACATTGAGAGAGCAAGAGAGAAAACATTTAAATAAAAGGCAGTTTGGATAGAAGGACTGGAGGGTTGGATGTGGAGTAGAGGCAAGAGTTCCAGTAGGGCTGAGAATGAGTCCCCAGGGAGGGAGTGTGTCTAGAGAAAAACTAGTCTGTGACTTGACAGTTGTCTAAAGGACTCACCTTGGGTGACTGCACAGCAAAGTCCTGGGAGCTCAGAACCTGCCTTGTGTCCTCACCTGCAGGACAAGAGACAGAGGAAGAGGGCCAGGATAAGTGTTACCCATGTGACTGGCCTCTGAAGGAACTGGGCTTCAGCACAGGGAGGCTCATCAGATGAGACTGCCTCAGTACCCCCACAGCACTTCAAACCCCAGCAGAGTTCCCTGCCCTGTATATCACTACCCAAACTGCTGCCAAGAGGAGTAACTCGTAATACCCTAATAGCACAGGTACAGAGGAAGGGCTGTGATGGAGCCCCTGGAGGATAGCTCAGATGTTGTGATGTGAAGAGGGAGGAAGAACAGCAATTGCAAATGCCAGAAGGCCATGAGACCCAGACCTGTTGGAAGACACGCCAAGAATTTTGAATTTTGCGTGGCTGCAAGGGCAGAATTGAGAGGTTGTGACAGGTCAGGATTCAATCTCATCTGATAACTGAATGTTCACAGGGACAGAAGCGCTAGAACCAGCGAGGACTACTTCCAGGTTCCTCTTTGGAAGGCCGCTATGCTCACCACTATACCACAAACACTAGGTTACTCTTCTCCTAGGATACCTGACAATCTCAGAATAGCCCCTGCTCTTTGGTCTTGGGCCACCTCATGGAGGAGGCCTTTTTCCAAGAGCTGGGGTAATCAATGAGACCACCTCTGAGAAAGCCACCTGGAGGTGGCTGGCGACTCTCTAGACATTTGGAGGGCCTGTGAGGAAGAAAGTGGGGGTAGTGGTGGTGGCAGTGGGCTCTCGCTCTTCCACCTCAAGGGCTGGCAGCTGTCCCAGAAGTTCAATCTGCATTAGCCTCACTGTGTGCAGTAGCAAGCTATGAAGCCACACAGATGGTTTCAGCCCTGTGACCTCTAGCCACATGTGTTCACCTCTGTGCCTCCACTTCCTCATCATGGGGAAGCAGATTTGAGTGTGACTGTGAGAATCAGATGAAGTAGGACCTGCAAAGTGCTCAGCCCACTGCCTGCACAGAAGAAACATTCAAAATAACTAAAATTATAATACATTGTATAAAGACAAGTAAAAATAGCTCTGTCCTAACAAGGATTTTCAGTCTACAATGGAACACAAGTGACATGACACAAAAGAAAATTCACCATGCTGATAGAGATGGGGACACATCTTAGACTGGCCTCATGGAGAGGAGGCCATTTGGTCACTCATATCTGAAGGATACCAAGATTCGAAGCGTAGTTGGGGGACAAATAGGGTCACAGAACAGTAATGGCCCACACACGGCAGTGAACGCTGGCTTGGACTATTTACAGTCCTGGTCTTCTGAGCTGGATGTGGATCCTGGGACCAGTAACTGAATCATCCATTTCTTTGTGTTGCTGATGGCCTCCTGTGTGCCCTGCACATGAAACGTTCAGGGAAAAATTCCCCATGATAATGAGACACGGGGCTTGAGAGAGCAGCAAGTTCACAGGAGAACCAGGAAGGAAGCCCAGTGCTCCAGAAAAGCCCCCAACAATGCTTTTGGCCCTATTGGCAGGCCAACTTGCTGCAGAGATGGGGTTGGGTTGGAACCTTGATTTCTCCATTCATTAGGGGTGTGGCCCTTCATCTGTAAACTACGGACAATCACAGCAGCTTTCCTGATGGGGTGCCAGGAAGAAGAAACGAGATCAAGCATGCCAAGGATTTTGTATAGGGTCTGGCATGTAGACCTGTACAATAAATATTGGCTGAAAGCATAAAACAAATAAAAAAGCAAGTCAAGTCACTTAAAATGTAATGCTGCTCAAATCTGCTTTAAGATTAGTACCTGAAGGTTGGCCTCAGGCTGTTACTGATCTGCCAGTTGTCAGCCTGACTTCTAAGGAGAGGACCACCTCAGGCCCTGGGGATGTCTTCTTTCTTGCTCTGTGGGGGCTGTGGGGCAGACCTGAGACTGGAGAAAGAGGACTAGGAACCTGCCAAAGGCCGAAGGCCGGAGCAGCATTTGCCAAGCTTTGGAGGAGAAACCCAGCAAGATAAGCCCTTGCCCCTGAAGGGTTTTGACTGATGAAAACAATTAACAGACATTGCAAACAATTAAAAAAAGTAGCCTGGGGTGGTAGCATTATTCCATTTTATTTACAAGGGGTAAACTGAAGTCCAGAGGAAACAAGTGACGTACCCTAATAACAAGTGGCCAAAGAGGAGTAGAAGTCGGCCTATCTGTTGGTCTAGTCTCATTGTTGCCTTCCACCTGCTTCTTGAAGTGTCCCACCAGGAGATGGAGGGAAACATAGGTGCAAGGTTAGAATTTGCCATTACTACTGTTTGTGGCTAGATTAGGACACCCGTGGGGTCTGCCTTGGCCTGGTCAGAACCTGCTGGTGAATTCTGTTGGCACACTACGTTCCCAGTGTGTCTCCAGTCAGAGCAGAGCCAGCACTCTCCAGATCCATGCCAGCCACCTCTGGGATGAGTGTACTTGATCCAGGAACAGGAGGATGGGTTTGGTGGCCTCTGGCAGTCACCTGGGTTCTGATTAAATCACCTTGGCCTTTATGAGGAAGTTGTGGCTTCCTTACATATTAACCCAAGGTGATATTGACCAACATGGTTAGACTCCGAGGCCAAATCCTTTTCCAAGAGAGGTTCTGTCAAAGACCTCTATCACTCATCTTCCTTTTCCTCCTGCTCTCTGCTGGGGGTGAGGGGGGCACCATATAATTTTCCATATAAATGGGGATTCTTTTGATAAGAAAAGGAAGTGCTACTTTGGACAGAATGCCAGGCTAACAGGCACAAAATTGGGGGTTACCATCTAGGCAAGCCAGATATATGGTACCCCAACTAAGGCCCCTCAAATTTAATCCTGTTCCTCCTGACCCTTCAGCTGAATGAAGGAGGCCCTCTCTGTACCCCAGCACAATCACAGATGAGCTGCTTCCATGTGAGAAGGAATGAAAAGAGACAGGATCCCCAGAGCCCAGGGCCCCATCTGTGTTAATGTCCTCTTTTCCAGGAAGGAAGAAACCAAGGATGCCCATTTCAGAGACAATGCCACTAGAGAAAGGAGGGAAGACCAGTACTCTTGAACAGAGTAAGATTCCCCAAAAGAAGGGACCCCCCAATGAGTGCCTCCTCCTGCCCTCTAAATAGATTCTGCCATTCTTCAAAGCCTAATTCACATTCCGTTCTGTGATGTCCACCCAAATCACCCAGGCACCTGGGACCCTCTCTTCTCAGATCTCTGTAGTTCTCACTCTTGAGACCAGAGGACCTTGTGATTTCCCCTGTGATATGCCTTATCTAGACATCAAGCCATTTATCCTTGGGAATGACTTTAAGCATGCTAGGAAAACAAATCAGTCTTATAGCTACATTTGTGTAATATACATATGTATATGTGTATATAAAATATATGTATTATATAATATATATTTGTAAAAATATTCACTTTTGCATTTCATATATTCCACTAAATTTACATATATTCTACTATATATATGCATGTAACTATGTATAGATACATGCATATATATAAATGAAAGAATGAATGGTTGATTAGATGGAGAGATGAACCTACTAAATAAAAATTTATTTCAAAACAATCAAGGGATATATCCCCAGAGAACAAGCAGTCATTTGCCTAGTAGTGACTAGTAGGATTTTCACTGTGGGGAGTTTATGGGTTTGGGAGAGTCTGATGTCTATGCTTTCCACATCTGGACCTTTGGTTTGGGACCTCACATTGTAAGGATTTACCCAGGCCATTTCTTGGGGGGCATTCTGACCTTGAGAGGCAGAAAAGCATAGAGAGAAAGTAAAAACAGAGTTAAGGCCAGCTTTCAAGTGGACAGAACTTCCTGGAATGGGTTACTCACTCCTTTTACCAGTATGAGTAATGACTTTGGCAGCTGAGTCATTAGTACCCACTTCTGAAACTTTTTTGTATTGATTTCTGTTGGGCTTCAGCCCTTTGTCAATCAACTGCTTGGAGACAGAAGACTGGACACAGAGACCTATTAACATTCCTTTTCAGATTTCTAAGATTCTGGGATCCTTTTCTAGGGATCTCAGATTCGTGAAGCAGAGACGGTCTGTGTTTTCCAAGCTTCCAGCTCCCTCCAAGCCTCCATGCATAATAAGTAATAACTATTCTTACATTCCCATCTTGAAAAACTTCTTCCAAAATTAAGTTACTAATTAGAAATTATTTATACCCCAAACATATGCATGTGCACTGATGCTCAGCATGTTGTTTTCCTGCTCACCCAGATGCACCCGCTGCTCCTTAAATGTCGCCATCAGTCTAGCTCTCTGCACTGATGGCAGCGGCCACCGTGCCCCTCGAAGCCTCTGTCTGAGCAACTCTCATAATCAATGTATGCCAGAGCCCAGTTGCCTCCAGTCCATCCATCTTCTTAGTGGGTATTTGTCACTGGTTGGTGCTGTGCTGGAGAATGCCAAGATGCCTTCCTCCACTCCTCTAGCAAAAAGGAAATCTGAGTCAGGGCGTCCAGAAGGCCAGAGCTCTTGGGATCTATGTGAGGAGCCTCAGGAAGCCACAGAGACCCCAAGACTACATCCTCCCCCCCCCAACAACACAGAGCATCATCAGAGTAATCTAACAGAATTTGTAAAAATTTATTTTACAAATTATAGGGAGATCATAAATTCTAGGGAGATCATAAATTCTGATGTCTGTAGTATCTTAGCTCTTGCCTTTTGGTGTGACTTCTCATTTAAAAGAACATTTTTAATCAGCAGTAAAAAGCCAGGTAGGTGTGTCCAGAGTTTGGAGAAAAGGGAAAAGTCTGACAGAGAATGTTGGAACAATTAAATCCACTGTTGCTCATCTAATTTACAAATTGGAGTCACCTGCTCAGGGTGTGTGAGGCTCACTGCATGCCTCCTTCTACAGCCTGATTAAGGATTCCAAGCAACTCACTAGAGCTTCTGGACAGGCATAAACTCCCTGATCTGCAAGCTGATTCACATAACATATTCCCTAATAAATCATGAGGTAAAGCTGCCCTGATACATCTGTTTTCATCACAAATCTCCAGCACATCCCATGAAAACAGGAGAGGCAAAGGTAAGGCTAGCCCCAGACATATTTACCATATTCTGTGAATGGGCTCAGTGTTTAAGACTTGGCCTTAACCACTCAGACAGCACTGAGGGTATAGTTGGATTTAAATGTAGAATTAATAATAAAATTGTTTAATTCATCCCAAAGCAAACATGTATTGAGGGTCTGCTCTGTGCCAAGAATTAGGTTAAGCACCAAGGATATTTACCATCCAGTGGAGGAAGAGAAAGTCCTGCAGAGAAGTGATTACCACACCCTGGGATAGGTAGTATAATTGAGGTTATTGGGTAAGTGCTGTAGAAATATACAAAAGGACTAACCCTCTCAATCTAAGGAGAGAAAGGATGAGACATCAAAGAAGGCTCCAGTGGAACAGTCTGAAAGGATGGAGTCTAGGGAGCCATTATGGAATCTGAGAGGAAGGGGCGCCTGGGTGGTACAGTCAGTGGAGCGTCTGACTCTTGGTTTTGGCTCAGTTCATAATCTCAGGGTTGAGAAATAGAACCTCACATCAGGCTCTCTGCTCAGCGTGGAGTATCCTTGAGATTCTCTCTCCCTCTCTATCTGTCCCTTCCACTCATGTTTTCTCTCTCTCTCTAATATAATAAATAAATAAATCTTAAAATAAAAGAAAAAATAAATCAGAGAAGAAACCCTGGCTTGTGGCAGATGAGCAGACTACAGCATCCTCTATGTATTTTTAGTACATAGCTCTCTCTAAATTAGGTGTGGTGGCACCTCACTTTATTCTCACTGCCACAAACTGAGTCTGCAGAAATCTCACACTTATCTTTGTAATGTCATTTGTAGGCTGTTCAGATTCTACCCCAGGTCCCTTGAGGGTTTTGGAAACATTATTTTGCTTTAGTCAATGAGGATGTTGCAAACTGAGGACCCTGAACAGATGCAGAGCCTAGCCTACAGATGATGCCTTTTGGCATGCCACACCCCTCCCCAGAGTGCTTCAGTCTGGGAACCACCCCAGTCTCCTGAAAGTCTTCTGATTTCTAATTCTCATCTCTTCCTAAGTGAGTGGTTTCTTAATACCCTTCATACCTTTTCAGGTTAAAGATATCTACTATCTAGTATAATGTCTGGCATGTAACAGGAGCTCAATTGCTTTTGGTTAAAACTATTTATTATAATCATGTGCTCACAATCTATAGGTATGAGGAGTGCATTTCCCTGGAAACTGTCACCTTCAGTTTTCTGTAAGTACTTTCCACACAAACATACATATATTATAATATTTACATATAAGACTGTCCTGACATATATAAGTATGTTTAATTCACTATGCCAAGCCACAGAGATAAAAAGTCTATCCCTCTCTCTCTCTGGGAACTCACAGGCAAAATGCATCTTGAATTCAAGACAACATTCTGTGCATTTTCCCTGATGCAGTGAGAAGATGAATCTTTCAGGGAAGGAAATGCTTCCCCACTCAGTGAATCAAGAGCAAGATCCAGCTGTGTTTGCTAGAAGGTCCGAGTATATCCTAAAACCAGATAATTCTCTGATATTTCACATTTCCCTTCCCTGGGAAGAAGCTGAATGAAAGGTTTCTGATACAGATATATGTAGTCATCTTGGATCCACTAGGCAATAATGGGGAGAGAAAAAGTACCACATGAAAAGGATCTCCCATATTCATATGTGGAGGTTGGCTTAAGGACAGGATGAGACTAACAAAGACCATACAGGACTGGGGGAGAACCTAGACTGGGCTTGGACTAAGGTGCCCTCAAAGAAAGAGAGTCTGAATAGGAAAAATTAGGCAGGAATCCCTAGCTTGTTTCCTGACCATCCACAGAATGGGAATGAGGAAACCAGCAAGTAGGGTAAGATTTTCCTGAAGTGGCAGAGCAAACCACTGCCTATTCCGAACTCTTAATCCTTAAACTGATGGGGATCCCAAAAAATCTGCCCAAGGTAGAGATAGTGATCTACTCCATGTCCACAGTTAATAATCATAGTGTTTGCCATTCCCAATACCCCACATTTTAACTTAACTTTCATTTCCACAAAACAGCTCTTAATTAATCATATTAAAAGCATTTCATGAGTTTATTTTTATGAAAAACTGGTACAAATAATCATGTAATTTTACTCAATTATATGTATTTGAAAATCTGAAAAAAATGGCTAATTTTCCAGGAAAATATGAATTACCAAAATCTCCCACAATGGAGATAGACAATTTGAAGAGATAAATTAGCCAAGGAGAAATGTGATTTAAATATATGTGGTATATATACACAATGGAATACTATGCAGCCATCAAAAGAAATGAAATCTTGCCATTTGCGACAACATGGATGGAACTAGAGGGTATCATGCTTAGCGAAATGAGTCAAGCAGAGAAAGACAACTATCATATGATCTCCCTGATATGAGGAAGTGGTGATGCAACATGGAGGCTTAAGTGGGTAGGAGAAGAATAAAAGAAACAAGATGGGATTGGGAGGGAGACAAACCATAAGTGACTCTTAATCTCACAAAACAAACTGAGGGTTGCTGGGGGGAGGGGGTTTGGGAGAAGAGGGTGGGATTATGGACATTGGGGAGGGTATGTGCTTTGGTGAGTGCTGTGAAGTGTGTAAACCTGGTGATTCACAGACCTGTACCCCTGGGGATAAAAATATATGTTTATAAAAAATAAAACATTTAAAAAAAATAAATAAATATATACATATAATATCATTTAAATATATATATATATATAAAACACACACACACACACATATATATATATATATATATATATTCATTCCTATAAGGAGAAAAATGAAGCCAAAGAGTTTCACAGAATAATTCTGTCTAAAATATAAGTAACATATGTCTCCAGTGCTATTTTAAATTGTTCCAAAACACACACAAAAAAGATCACTTCCAAATTATTTTTATAAAGTTAGAACAGCATTGATACTAAAATGACAAAGCACAAGATAAACATGCAGATCAATTTCACTTGATAAATGTCAATGCATACATCCTGAATGAAATGTTATATAAAGAAACAGGCAGAAGATGAAAAAAACCATTGACTGTGACTAAGTGATATTTATCCAAGAATGCAAGGAAAGTTTGACTCGGTTTTTTTTTTTTTTTTTAAGATTTTATTTATTTATCTGTCAGGGATAGAGGGAGAGAGAGCAAGCAAGCACAGGCAGACAGAGAGGCAGGCAGAGGCAGAGGGAGAAGCAGGCTCCCTACCGAGCAAGGAGCCCGATGTGGGACTCGATCCCAGGACACTGGGATCATGACCTGAGCCGAAGGCAGCTGCTCAACCACCTGAGCCACCCAGGCGTCCCAAGTTTGACTCTGTTAATATAATGGGCCATATTATTAGACCAAAGGATGATCTCCATAACTGTTGAAAAGGCTTCAGATAAAATTCATCATCCTCTCTTGATTTAAAAAAGAATTTTATACACACACTTCCCCATTATGATAAAACTTAATATCTCAAATCAAAAGCTTCATGCTTAATGGAAAATCACATTTGTTGCATTCCTATTAATGTCAGGACTAAGTGGTGTTTATTGATGCCATGGCCACTTAATATGTTTTAAGGTATTATTCAACACAAAATAAAAATAAGAGTATAGATAGGAAAAAACCTAAATTTTTCATTAATAGATTATATTATTGAATAACTGGAAGTTCTAAAAAATCAACTGAAAAATCTGTCATAAATGATAAAAAATTTTTATGAAGTGTCTGGTGGAAAGTACAAAAAAAATCTATAGTCTTCCCATAAAGAAATCTTACATACAATAGCTACTCAAAAGATAAAGCACCTAGTAATAAATTTAACAAATATATATATATATATATATATTAGCAAATATATAAAGAAGGGGAAAATATTTTAAACAGTTAGGTGTAAACCAAAAGGTGACAAGAACAAATAGAAAGACAAACCTCTCTCTCCTGGGAAGGCTCAGTTTGATGAAGACATCAACTTTCTCTAAATTATTCTGTAACTTTAAAGTTTCCACACCAAACACACCAAATTTTAGAAAAGTTAACATTTACAAACAAGATAGTTAATAAATTCACAAAAAAAGAAAAAGTCTTCTCAAAACTCCACAAAATAATATGAGGAGACTGACCCTATCAGATATTAAAATACATCACAAGGGCTATAGTAATTAACAGAGCATAGTACTGAGACAAGCATAAGCACACCGAAGAAACAGAGTGGGAAACCCAGAAATACAACTGAGTCCTACATAAAAATGTAGTCTTTGATAAATGTGGTTTTGCATAGTAATGGGGGAAAAGATGAGATATTCAACAAATGTATGGGCAGGATAGCCATCCTATAAAAAATAAAGTTTGAATGTCCACCTTACACCCTATAGATTAATCAATTCCTTAAGTGTAAAACACTGAAGCACCAATGCAGTGGGATAAAAATGAATGAGTTGGGTTTGTTTTTTTTCAGTATCCTTAATTTTCAGAATCCATTGGAAAAGATTTGACTCCAATTATCCTTTCTCAAGATAAATTTTGCTGCATAAATGTCTATTTTTTCTCAGTGACAAAAGTACCATAAAAATCTAAATAAAAGTGACAAATGCAAAACATTGTCAAGATTTAGCCTAAGAAATAATAAAGAACTCTTGCAAGTCAGTAAGAAAAAGATCAAAAACTCAATTTAAAAATGGGCAAAGGTCATGAACAATCAATTCACAGAAAAAATTTACAAATAACTTCTGAACATTTAAAAAGATGTTCAGCCTCACTCCTGAAAGAGAGGTACAACAGAATCTCAATCATATACCCTCTTTTACATATCATATTGCCAACAAATAAAACATTTAATAACACTATTTGCCAAGATTACAAGAAACCAGCTATTTTCACTCATTTTAAGTCATTGTGTAACTTGATACTACATTTTGAAAAGCAATTTTATAATATCTATCAAAGTTAAAATGCACATATTCCTTGAACTAATTTTTTGCTAAGACCTTTTGCAGATTAACTTACTCATGTGAAATCAATGTGTATATAGAGATTTTTTCATTATGGCATTTTTGGCAATAGGAAAGGATTGGAAAAAAACTCAAAGTCCATCAGAAGGGTAGTGGTTAAATAAATTATGATATGTACTTACAATGAATTGTTATACAGTCATTAAAAAGAAGAAGGCAACTTTACATGTACTCATATGAAAAAAAAAAAAAAGAAAGAAAATCTTAAGGTACAACATTAGTCTTATAACAAGGTGCATTGGCGCCTGAGTTGGTCAAGTGGCTGCCTTTGGCTTGGGTCATGATCCCAGGCTCCTGGGATCAAGTCCCACATCAGGCTTCCTGCTCATCAGAGAGCCTGTGTCTCCCTCTCCCTCTGCCTGCTGCTCTGCCTACTTGTACTCTCTATCTCTCCGTCAGATAAATAAATAAATAAATAAATACTCTTAAAAAAAAAAAAAAACAAATAAATAAATAAAAGTAAGGTACAGAGCATGATGTTTAATGTACAAAAACTACAAAAAATTGTCATAAGTGAAAAAAAATTTGTTCATAAGTTCTTATATAGGCATGGAGTTTTTAAGGCAAGCAAAAGATTAAAAGAGGTTATGATCAGAGAGGATATCTGGACCCCCAGGAGATGGAGTACACAGGAGACCCACTATTTCCCACATACCATTGTCTACTTTTGACTGTCATGCTAAGTACATGCATGCTTTATTCAAAGTACTAGATGACCTCATGACCAGAGCAGTGCTCATTTGTGTGACCCACTGTGTCTGTGCCATAATCAGCCTTTTGAGTCCTTGACTCCTCTTCATGGACTCCAGTGCGGACAGACCTCTCTGTTCATTGCTTCTTACCACACCTTGTCTCTTCCCCATCCTGTGCCTTTCCTGGCATTTTCTGTTTACCTCAAACATCCCCTCTCCCACCTACACCCTTAAAATCCTGCCAAGCCTATAACACCAGATACATTCACACTACCTCTACCCTGAGGGCTCTCCCTGCCCACATCTCCAGGATCCCTCCCTCCTCTGGATCTGTAGCCCCTTCCTGGCTTGTTCCTGCTTCCAGTCACACCTTCCCAGCTAGAATATAAGTGCCCTGAGAGTACAGACCTGTCCTACCCATCTCTGAGGCCCACAGTGCCTTAAAGGCAGGAGGTGATCAAAGAAAAAGAAGGTTGATGACCTGATCCTACTGCCCTCATTGATCATCTGCTTAGCCAGCAGCTTCTGGAGTATGGTATGATCTAGACCATATAGAGAAGAGTCTCACACCTGATCAGAAGAGGCCTGGCTAGTTGGGTTCAGGTACTTTCAAGCCTGCCCTCTACTATGATTCCAAAGACTTCTTCCCAGGTCCCATCTCAAATACCATGAGCCTTGAAATCACAGACTATATCTTACAGGAGCTGGAAATCACGCTTTCTGCTGAACTTATTATGTATGTTTCCCAGACATTCCCCACCTTCAGCTGTCAGGACTCAAGAGGATTCAGAAGAGAGCAGGGGAAGAATACACACCCAGCAATATAACCAGATCTGACAGGTTAGTTTCAAAAACAAAATGCAATTCCAACTGGATCAGAAAATGTGAAGACCTCAGGGTCTGGAGGCTGGGGACTCAGGCCTGGCAGCCTGGTTGTTTGGGATGTGTTTTCCCTCCTTAATCACTGCCCATCACCTCCAAACAAGCCTGCAAAGAGACAAATAACACTCTGGCAAGAACCAGATGACAGAGTAAACAAGAAAGTATCAGCAAAGTAACAGTGGGACAAAGCTGAGCTTCACATTGCCAAGATAGCCCCACTGGCTCATCCTGGCCAAAGATACCCAGGGAGGCCAGCATGGCTGTTCCATGGTCTTTCCTCTTCACAGGACCCTCTTCTTGAGGTTGGGAGGGTGCAATTATTCATTTTGGGGGTGGATTCTTTTTCCTTTTCTTCCTGCCCCTCTTTTGATCTCTTTTGGTGCAGAGCTGCTGTTAACAAAAAATACAGCATGTTTGAGACAAAGTGTGTGCAATGCCTCTTCCAGAAAGGAGGCCTTTGAAGAAAAGGCGAGTGATCAGAATAAAGAGAGGGAGGCAGGAGGGAGGAGCAGGCAGGAGGAGAGGCGGGAGGAGAGGGGTCTGGGCTAGGAGGGCAGGCTTTGATCTCTCTGCACAGGCTTTTGCCTCTTGCAGTTTCTTTATTTCATTGTTGGGGGGAGAGGAGTCTTCTGCCAGGATGTGGAGTGAAGTGTTGAGGCAGGCAGGTGAGGCAGCCAGTCTTCAAATGATATAATCAGATGCCAGTGACCCCTCCCTCCCATACCCAGAGGGCATCATCAGGAGCCCACTGCTGTAGGGTTGGCAGGCAGATGGGTCTGCTCCCATCTGCCCTTCCCCAAACACATGCATATACAACCACATAGTCACACTGCCCTATACCATCCATAACACACACTCATGAACACAATCATTCACTCACTCACATGCTTACACAGTCATGAACTCTCATCTCACACTTTCATTTCCATGCTCACATTCACACCTATGCACACGCTCACTTGCACATTCATAGTCCTACACTCAGGTGCACACTCCCTCCCACTAACACCCACACTCACACACACACACACACTCATGCTTGCATATTCACATCGCATATTCACACCCACACTCAGGCACACAGAACTATACACTCACACACATTCACACCCGCCCATACACTCACTCACACTATCTCACACATGTGAACACACAGCAATGCCACGCATTCACAAAGGGGTGAGTCCTGACAGGATTGTGCAAACATGATCAACAGCAACTTCTGTGATCCTCCTTCCCTGGAGCTTATGGCAAATCATGTGTGCCAGTCTCCAATGTCCCTCAGCACCCGGCCAAGCCCAACCCACTCATACTTCCTGAAGGCCCTAAGCCTTTGATTTAGGGAAACTTTCCCCACTGCCCTTGCTCTGGAACATCTCTACTCCTCTCCTCACAGTGCCTGTCTTCAGCCACAGAAACTAATATCCTGAAGGCAAGGCAATAATGACTACCAAGAGCATATCATGTGGTGGACCTGAGTGAGAGCAGAATGTTAATGTGCAACAGAGTGTACAGTCCGGGATAGAGCTCTGAAGGGAGCATGGGAGGCCTCGACAGCAGGCTGGTACAGAAGTGGCTGGGGGAACTGGACGTCACATCACGTAGCCCAGAGAACACAGCTTCAGTCACTAGGGTGGGGTGACTCCACTGGACATCTCTTAGAGATTTAGGCTCCTAGAAGTGGGATCCTTAACCAACATACCAAGAAGGGTAGACCCATCCATTCTGGGCCCACGAGAGGAAGCACCTGGTATGTTCAGAAGTTCTCCCTTCCCCAGAGACTTCAGATGTCAGAATTACATGGAACAGGTGTTTTATTAAAATGATAATGTTTCAGGGCAAAGCTAGGCACACAGATTAATTTGGATCTTCCCCTGAGCCAGGGGCTACATTGGATAGGTCATATATGTGCGCAGGAAATGGCACTCGAGTGATATTGAAAAATACTATCCTGTTCCATTGCTGGACGGACCCCTTGGCCCAGTTCAAACTTAAATCATCAAGCTCAGTTCCCATTGCTGAAGGTTTCTTAGGGCAGTGCATTATCCTTTGTCTGTTAAGTTCTAGGTCCCCCTCCTGAGCTTTTATCCTGCATCAGTAGTCTATGGGAGTTGCATTTATTCTCTCCTCTCTCACCTTAGGAGGACAACTCAGGCTGGGAAATAGAGCAGAGTAGATAAGGACAACAGATTCACCAGCCCTGCCACTTACTTAACTGCCAGTTACTTATCTGCTCTGACTCTTGCTTTTGTTTACCAAAAAGTTGACTTGGTGACTCTCAAACTCAAAACTCCAGCACAGACTTCCCCTCTGCATGGTCCATGGTGTATCATGTGTACTTAGCTTCTCTACTTGTATGTCTAATAGAATCTCAAGCCTAGAAGTTCAAAAGCTAAACTCTCGGTTTTCCACCTCAAACCAGTTCCTCTTGGTGTCTCCTCATCTCAGTGAGTATCAATTCCATCTTCCCACTTGCTCACGCCAGGAATCTTAGAATTGACTTTCACACCCCATCACCCAATCCCACAGGTGTACCTTCAGAATATCCAGGAAATCTCAGTTCTCCCCACCCAAATCTCCACCACCTTGCTCCAAGCCACTGTCACCTCTCCTGCATTAGTGCCCTACTGGTCCCCAAGCTTCCCAAAATACTGCTACCAGAAAGTAGGGGAGTGAGCCTATCAAAATGTAAGTTTATGTCGCTCAGATCCTGCAAAGAGTCTGCATCTCACTGAGAGTAAAAATCAAAACTTTTGCAATGGCCTACAAGGCCCCATAATCTCTGCTGCCTCCAGCCCCCATTCAGACCTGATCTGCTACTGTTTCCTCTCTGGTGCTTACTACTCTATTCACACCAACTGTTTTGCCATTCCTAGAAGTTATGAGGCCCTCTCCAGCCTCAACACCTTTGCACTTGCTGTGCCAGGTGCCTGGAAAGCTTTTCCTCCAGGTAGACACATGGGGAAAACAGACTTCATCTGCTTCACGAATTTTTTAAATTGTCACCTACTTGGCAGACCTTTCCTGAACCTCACTCCTGGAGTGCTCTTTTTGCCTTCCCGGTTTTCTTTTTTTCATGGTCTTGATTGCCATCTAACACATCTTTTTTTTTTTTTTTTTCTAACACATCTTTTTAAAAAATGTATTTGCCCATTGTCTGTCTCCCCTCATTTGAATTGGCCTCCATGATGATATCACTTTTGGCTTGTGGTGTTTACTGATATATCCCTAAAGCATAGAATAGTGTCTGGCACATGGTAGTATATAAGAAGCTTGAGTTCATGAGCGAATAAACGAATGATATTTATTAAACTCTTGCTAGGTATCAGGCACAGTGTGAGCACTTTGCATGTATTAACTCCTCCAGTCTTGACCCTAACTCTGTTGGGTGGGTACTTTTGTAATACCTATGATACAAGAGCCAGAGCCTATTGCGACTTGCTGGAAAGAAGAAATGAGATAATGTATGCAAAGTACAAGGTTCGTGGTATAATCAATATATGGTGACAATGGCTATTATTATCAACAGCAACCAAGTAATCTACACCCATCCACTGAGCACCTCCCTGGGACCAGCCCATGCCTGGGGTGAGATGGTTGGCAGCTGGGACTAGCTGGCAAAGAAGGAAGGGCCTGGCTGCAAAGGCCCACAAAATCAGCCTCTGACTGATGAGAAGCACAGCCCAACCTGCCTCAGTTGCTCCAGATGCTTACTCTGTGCCAGGCTGAGCAAAGATCTAGGCTCCACTCCCCAGGGTGAGAGGCAAACTCACTGGCATGGGAGTGTTGGGTGGGGAAGAGGCCACGGTCAAGCTGTGGAAACAGAGCTGGGGAATTGTGTTTCTGTTGTGTGTCCAGCCTGCCCTCGCTAATATACTTTCTTGGCCTCTGGTTCCTCATCTGTAGAATCTATAAAGAAAAAAAAAAGGATTGCATTATAACATTCCAACATTTTCCTGCAGTTCCAAAATGCTGTCTTTCTGCTTCTTCTGGTCAGATATATCAGAACATGCAAAATACCCGAAACGGCTGCCTGCCCAGTGGGTGGAATTAGGGAGAGGCTGAGGGCTGCCTCTGTTTATCTGCGGGGCCTCTGTGGGCTGGTCAGGCTGAGCTTGTGCTCCCCTGGAGGCCTCCCACAGGCAGGCAGACCAGAACAGACCTGGACTTCCCCAAAGTGCTGACTCCTAAGAGCATCGCCCTGCTCATTTTCTATGAATTGAACTTCAAACACCAGAGAGGCACTCAGGCAGCAAGACAGGGGGAATTTGGCCATTATATTCTCTCTCACTCCTTTTTCCCTTCATCTCTCTCAAGACAGGATTATGGGTTGCACCTATTAATTTTTGTCTGGAAGCAGCAAACCAACCTTATTTCTTTGTGGAGTTTTATAACCTGCTTTCTCTCTCCTCTGCTGCAGCGGAGGGGACAAGAATCCAATCCTTTTGCCCAAGCAGAGTCTGGATAAAGGCATGTGCCCCAATTTAACTGACCAACGAAGTCAGCCTTATGCTTTCCCATGCCTTCTCCCCAAGGGCAGTAGCACATAGAGAAGAGGGAGAGGCATGTGTGCCTGGACTTAAGACCCACCCCTGGGATGACACCTGGAAATCTTCCTCCCTAACCTGCTTTCCAAGGACAAATGAAGCAATCAAAATGAAACTGTGCCCGGCGAATCCCTGTGTTCTTCATTTGGCTAAGTGCTTCCTGGTTCCAGGCACAGCGTAAGGCCCAGGGTGGAGAGAGAAATGAAACAGCCTGATGGGGAAACAGATCAATGAGCCAAGGATGGTGAAATCCATGCTACAAGTACCCTGATGATGAAAAGCACAGGGGTGTCAGACTCTGCTGGGAAAGACAAGGAGGGCTCACCACTGGAAATGGTGCCTGACTGGACTTTTGAATATTAAGTAGGAATTTGGGAAGGGGGAACAAAATTTACATGGGTTAGGAGACTTAAATCTTATCCTATCAGGCCCTTGCCTAATACATTCAGGAGCTTCCCCACTTCTCTGGGAGAGCATCTCAACTCCTTAGCACGAGGTACAAGATCCCCTTCTCTCTTCAGTCACCTCTTGATTCTTCCCCAGTTGTACCATTTTTTTGAGTCACATGGAAGTCCATGAGATTAGAGAGAATTACCTTGTGTTTTTGTGTTTTAAAAAGGTGGATCCTGTTGCAGTGAGGTTGTGGTTATGAGGAGTTTCTCTATTAAATCTGTTCATATAGATTTTATTGTTATTAAATTGTGAGACTGTCACAGTCTAAAGTGCTGTCTGGCCCAGGAAGGTGGCCGTTTAAATGGGGATCCATTGGCTCAGGCTTTGCCCTGAGAAAGCTGTGATCCAGACAGTCAGGAGAGTGACAAATGGTTGCTCCTAAAGTCTTCAGCCACCTGAAGTCACAGGACTTCTCCCAGGAAGAAAGCAAAATACCAAGTATGAACTCACAGCCTGTGAGTACCAGGCTCTGCTCAGGAGTCAGACCAGGACTATGTCTCACTTGGTGTTCACAGCAAGTTTACAAAGAAAACACCAACCATCAAAATCCTTGAGGAGAGCACAGGCAGCAACCACAGCAACCTCAGCTGCAGCAACTTCTCCCTAGAAACATAGCCAAAGCCAAAGGAAGCAAGAGCAAAAATGAACTATTGGAACTTCATTAAGCAAAAAGCTTTTGCACAGCAAAAAAAAAAAAAAAAAAAAAAATCAATAAGACCAAAAGACAACCTACAGAATGGGAGAAGATATTTGCAAATGGCATATAAGAAAAAGGGTTAGTACCCAAACTCTAGAAAGAACTTATCAAACTCAACACCCGAAGAATAAATAATCTGATCAAGAAATGGGCAGAAGGCAGGAACAGACATTTCTGCAAAGAAGAAATCCAGATGGCCAAGAGACACATGAAAAAGTGCTCAACATCACTTGTCATCAGGGAAATACAAATCAAAACCACACTTAGATACCACCTCACACCAGTCAGAAAGGCTAGAATTAACCAGTCTGGAAACAACAAATGTTGATGAGGATGTGGAGAAAGGAGAAACATCCTGTATTGTTGGTGGGAATGCAAGCTGGTGCAGCCACTCTGCAACACAGTATGGAGGTTCCTCAAAAAGTTGAAAATAGAGCTACCCCATGACCCAGGAATTGCACTACTGGGTATTTACCCTAATGATGCAAATGTAGTTATCTGAAAGGGCACATGCACCCAAATGTTTTTAACAACAATGTCCACAATAGTCAAACTATGGAAAGAGCCTAGATGTCCATCAACAAATGAATAGATAAAGAAGATGCAACACACACACATACACACACACACACACACACACACACACACAACGGAACTATGTAGCCATCAAAAAATGAAATCTTGCCATTTGCAATGACATGGATGGACCTAGAGTGTATTATTTTAAGCAAAATAAGTCAATCAAAGAAAGACAATTATCATATGATCTCTCTGGTATAAGGAATTTGAGAGGCAGAGCAAGGGTCATGGGGAGAAAGGAGGGGAAAATGAAACAAGATAGGACCAGGGAGGGAGACAAATCATAAGAGATTCAATCTCAGGAAACAAACTGAGGGTTGCTAGAGGGAAGAGGGGATGGGAGGGATGAGGGGCTGGGTGATGGACAGTGGGGAGAGTATGGGCTATGGTGTGTGCTGTGAGTTGTGTGAGACTGATGATTCACAGACCTGTACCCCTAAAGCAAATGATACCTTATATGTTAATTAAAAAAATAAAAAAATGTCAAAAAAAAAAAAGGAAACACCAAAACACCCTTTCCCCAAATGAGGAAGGAACTGAAAAGAGATGAAGAGGAAGGTCATGAGGGTGGCGTGTGGAAGAACAAGAGTCCAGGAGTCCAGTTTGGGAGTACGTTGGTGGCTACTCTGGAAGTTGGCAAAATGCTTCCCCCCGGTCCTCAGCATACTCATTCAAGGATGGGGAGTTGAACTAAATGACATCAGAAAACATTCCACTTCCTTCTCTTGCTCTCAGCATAATGCACAAGACTTTGGAAAGCCACTTCAGATAGGGGAGGATGCCCTGTACATTCGTCTTGAACCACAGTTCTCCCCATGGGGCACCCTGGCTCTGCTCTCCTGGGCTGCCCAATGGTCTCACCTGAGATGTGCTGGAATGTACTAGAGAGCTAGTAACATGATCATTCAGTACTAGGTGAGAGGTAGGGCCTCAACACACCAAGGAGACTTACTCCATCTTCCAGCTCAAGGCTTGGGGGTGGGGCTGCCGGAGAAGGTAAAACCCAGAGTGGCCTTAGGAGGAGGACAATGAGACAAAGCACAGAGGAAATTGGGGATCATTCTATCTGGGGCTAGTTCTCTGTGGTCTGAGAGTACAGACAGATCTTCAGTGCATCCTCCCATAAGAAAACATGTTTGCCATTCCCTTTCAAGAAAGTTCAGGCACCTGCATTTAGAAAACCACAGATTATGTTGTTTTTATCTTCCCAGGAGGAGGCAACATGATTCATTGCAATGGTCTTCAAGCTGTTGCTTTGAGCGATGGGAGCCTCTGGACTCATGTGTGGGAGGAGAGCTTCTGCATGTGAACACTGTGTAGCAGGACCCCAGACAGGTGGACCTGTCTTCCTCACCCCACACACATTCCCTCCAGAATAAGGTCCTGAGAGAGTTCTGAGGATTGCCAGGGCTTGCACAAGGACTGTTGGAAAGTGATAGAGCAACCAGCAATAGATCAGCTCATTGCAAGCAACAAAACACAATCATGCACCTCAACTCACTGAAAGGATCAGAAATATTACAATGTTACCTAACAAGAAATCCAACAACTGGTGGGTCCATTGGCTTCTCAGATTCAGGGTGTCTTTGTTTGTCTTTGGTGCTCTGCCACATCTAGGATGTTCAGGGTGTTTTCTTTAGGCTGCCTTCCTGTAGGGTTACAGCTGCCATGTCTCCAGACGTCACTTACAGAGGAGAAATAGAGCCACTCATTCTTGCCATCTTTTTTAAAAAATATGGATCTAACAGGGTTTTGGAGGGGAGAGGAGTGGGAGATTGGGTGAGCCTAGTGGTGGGTATTATGGAGGGCATGTATTGCATGGAGCACTGGGTGTGGTGCATAAACAATGAATTCTGGAACACTGAAAAGAAATTTAAAAAATAAATAATTAAAAAAATATATGGAATCTTTCCCTGGGGATGCTTCATACACATTTGCTAAAACTCTTCAAAACCCATCGTTTGCACCCAGATCCAGCGGGGCTCCTCTCTTGAATTCTATCACTGAATGGGAAGGATGGGAGAAGGAGTCAACCAGCAAGGAGGGCTAAAAAGGAATGAGCCCCCTTCATTCTTGAACCACGAGATTTGGGTTGTCACCAGGCTCTGCTACTAATTGGTGTTTACCTGCCTGAGCTCTCCACCAGCCATTGACCTTTTGCCCTTTCATCCTGCCAGCCTTGGGCTCAAATCCTAATTTAGTTCTAAGTCCTTTTTCTCCCTGACAGTGAGATTGTAAGCCAGAACTCCAGCTGGCGCGAGGATATGCCGCTCTCTGGGTCCAGTAATATGGCACTGGGCTATCTGAACCTTGGTGTTCCCACGACAGCAGTCATGCTGAAGGTGAGCATAATCACAAAAGGTGAAGGGGATCCTGCTGACTGAAGCTTCCCACATGTGGATATGACCCACATTCTTTATCATAGCCTCCCACTCTCTAGCTATGTAGTGTTGGGCAAGTAATTCAATCTCACACCGTGCGTGTTTGTGTGTTCAGTATATAATATATACAAGTGTAGGTAATAGTACTAACCTCCCAGGAGCATATGAAGACTATCTGAGTGCCTACTCATAAAGCAGTTAGCATGGGCTAAGGTCTCAAGAAATGGGAGCTCATCATCATTCTCATCACGTCATTATCACAACTACATATGATATCATCAACACAGACGCCTGATGTCAAAACAGACACCTAGAGAAGGGTCAGGCTCCAGATAGGTTTTCAGTCCCTGGCACTTCATGACTGTTGGTTGAGCTGCCAGGTATGGAGAACATAGACCCACGTTCTCCAGAAGCTCCAACAGTGGGAGCAGAAGCAATCCTGGAATATGGGAAACTGGATAATTCCTTGGTGTCTTGAACTTTGTGGGCTCAATAGTACTATGGAAAAAGGAGGTAATTAGCAGGTGGATAATTAATATCATCACATTAATCATGCTAACCACTCCCAGCATCCACAGTGCCCCCCCCTACACACACACACTTATATGCACACAGATTCTTCCCACAATATGCTTCCTATCTGCCTTTTGCACCCCTCCATTGCTCAGCCCACCCGACTGATTCTGAGGCCCAGGCTGCCTCTGGCTGTGTTCTTTGCCCAGCCCATATTCAACACTAGGCAGAGGGAAGGCATATCCAGACATTTCGCCCCAGCTCCAGGACCTCCCCGGGAAGATGAGAGAGGAGGCTGTGTAAACGTTGATTCTCTGTGCTTCCTCAGATGCGAACATCGGATAGGCCATATGTTGCCTTCTGGTTGGGTTTGGGGGTGGGAGAGCCAGGAAGGGCAGCACTCTGCCCCCTGCCATGGTTCTGAATATGGAAGTCAGCCATGTGTGCAGGTTTGATAGGATGGCACCACGTGTGTCCTACACATAATCTGGGGCCATTTCCTGAATGTTCTTCCTTCAAAATACCTTGCCTGACTAAATTCCCTTGTTTTCTGAAAATGCATACCTTGCAGCTTAAATTTCTCTTCCTCTCCCTCTTCACCTCTCTTCTCTGTACTCTCTTCCTCTCTCTCCCCCACGTGCACATACCACCTCTAATAAACATTTATTTTTCTCAAGCTCTTGTCTTCCTCTGTCACATACACTTCCACACTTCCTATAGATTTCTAGTACTTCTCTCAGCACTGTCCCTCTCAGCCCTGCCCCTGCCACCTCTTCTCTTCTTTCCATGGGTGAGGTGTGTAAAAGTCACATCAGCAAACCTCAACTCCACAGGCCTCTCTCCCTTGGCAGAACATCAGTGGAGCCCAGCTGATACAAAAATGCACCTGTGTGTCAAAATGGGGAGAAGTCCCCCCGAGGACCAGACTGGCCAGCAGAGAACGTAGCTCCTCAGATGCCTATAAACAGTGGACACATGTCTACAAGATGGAGCCGGCATGGTGGCATAAGGAGCTCATAAAAGATAAAAGAACAGGGATAGCAACTATGGTGGTAGTCAGTGGCTGGTGAGGGTGCTGGCCAGGTGTTAGACTAAGGTTGATGCTAACAGGCAAAGAAGAGAAGGAGGAGGGGTATAGAGGAAGCTTGGCCTCCATTCTTTGGTCCATAGTCAGGGGACTAAACATGAGTGAGTTTCATATTTTTATCATGTAAGCCTCGAATAAGGTTAATCCTGAACAAGATGGTCAAGTCAGCCACATGTGTCTACAGCAACCGTGGGTCATATCAGCCAGGCAAGGGGAACACAAGGAATTCAGGGATCCAGCCCTGGGCACCAGACATGCTCACAACAGTGCAATCCCACTGTGGCTCTCAACCCCTAGGCACTGCCCATTGTTTCTCCTGCCACTGTCCTCACCTTAAACCACTAGGGCTGTGGCTGTTCCCAGGTAAGAATTTCTCCAAGTGGCAACTTTGCCTCCTTTTTCAGTTGGCCTCAGGAAGAGATCCTGCCCCAGCCATCTCCACCTGTAAAGACTACAGTCTTGCAATGGGGAGAGAATTGCCCTTCATCAGCTATGGGAACAGGGACTATAAGAGACAAGTCCCCAGATCTGAAAAGAGGATAGCGCCTCAAAGCGAAGCCATGAGTGCTGAGAAAAGCAACATCTGATCACTGTGAGGGCGGCCAGTTCACACTTGGGGATGTAACTTGGAAAACAGTTTTATTTTTCCAATAAATGCCCCCCAATTGAGCTCTGTCAGAGCCCTGGTGTCTTCACTGGGCAGCAGCTTTCTTAATGACATATTGGCTCAATTCCATAACCTGCCAACCACTTTCATTTATTAGAACAGTTCCACACTAGTCCTTAAGACTCACTCCTGTTCATTTTAAAACTTCACTCTTAAGCTCAGATCACATACCTCCCTCCTGTGGCTATCATAGCCTGGGGTGTGTGTGTGTGTGTGTGACAGAGAGAGAGAAAGAGAGAGACAGAGAGGGAGAGAGAGGTATGTGTGTGCGATTGTGTGTTGGGGATAGGAAGGATCATGTTGCCAGATTTAACAAATAAAATTACAGGATGTCCAGTTTCGGTTTGAATTTCAAATGAATATTGAATGATACTGAATATTGAATGAAAATATCCAAATGCTTTTTTTTTAGGATAAGTATTTCTCATGCAATATTTGGGACATGCTTATCCTGAAAAATATTCATCATGTATCTGAAATTCTAATTGAATTAGGAGTCCTGTATTTTATTTGGCCACTCCGGAGTGCATGGTTCGGCTAGCCAGCACACCTTTTCTCAGCACCACTGTTCCAGGGCTCAGCCAGAAAGAAGGCGTAGCTATAATGAAGGCACATCTTTACCCAGACACCTGCCCATGGGGCAGACCTCTCTGGTGGTTGCCATAGCTTCTCTGGTTATCACTGACCTGCTTTGCTGCCTCTGTGTGGTGGACATCTCAATGCTGGCTCTCAGGAAGTACATGTGTGGTGCTCTAGGACATGCCCCACCGCCCAGTCCCCCTACATGGGAGATCTAACTCTGGCTAAACTTCTTCTGCACCCTCTCAGCTCCTGCCAAAGGGATTCCCATCTCAAGCACAGTTTTCTAGGATGGGGAACTATAGAGAATCCCTCATCCTTCTCAAATGGGGGACGTTCACCATCTCTCTCCCATTCTTCTTTTCCCTCTTTGGACTACACAGGGGCAGGCAGATAAGCCAGCCTGTAGGATAGACAGAGAACCAACTGGAAAGTAAATGCTCATCTCCCCCTCTGGCAGAGACCCCAGTCTTTATGACTGATTTTCTTAGAGTCTCCCTCTCCTGACTTTAAGGATAAAAACCATTCTTTTCCCCTTCCCCAAAGTCAACTTCTTTTATGCGGGTCCTCCCTTTATACTTACAGGAGAGGAGGGGTTGTGGCAGTTTCAACACCCCACATGCAGCCTTGCAGGGATTCTTCTGGTCCAACTGCAGGGATTCCCTGTACTTAAAAGGTGAGGACATAATGCTTTTGTGCTCAGCTCCAGGTCTTGGTCATGATTCTGGGACAATGGTAGAATCCCACTTGAAATTGTATTACAATCAATTTAATCCAAGTCTAACACAGGAAGAGGAAAGAGGTCCATATTAGTGGAGAAGGAGCTGGATGGGAGGTGAGAGGGTTGGAGCTCTGGTTATCACTTTCTGACCATGGGCAGGATGCTTCTCCTCCTGGGCCTCTATGTCATCTTCCATTACATGAGAGGCTGAGCAGGGTTGTCTCTTCTAGAACTCAGCATCCTACTGTTATTGCAGACACTCTCTGGGAGAGGGTAAGGGACGAAGGCCAAGAGGACCCTTCCTAATCAGAACATCAAGTTTTAAGAGTTACAAGTGGTGTCTACACTCCCCAGCAACCACCTTTCTCAGCTAATAGGTCACCATTGCCTTTTCTTCAAGCAGCCTGCTCTTAACTGTCATGGAGCTAGGAAACAGGGAAAGCAGGAGTTAGTTGCATAGAAAGCACAGGGCTGTTTCAACTCCTGAAACAGTGAGAGGGGGCTGAAGACCCTGCCTGATCATGGCAGAACCCAGCACCAACTCTGCGGTAGGCTTTTCTCTTGCCTTCTCTGTGGAAGCAAATTATTTACAGTTTCTCAGTTAATTCTCTCTGCAGCCCTTGCAGATGTTACTGCCCCATTTCACAGGCAAGGAAACTGAGACAAGTTTAATTCAAGTAAGGTACATACCATTTTGATTCTAAGGCACCCTATTTTCACTTTCTCATATTTTTCCTCCCCATTCCACCACCTTGTGAAAAAACTAAATGTTATTTAATCAGCAGTCTGTGTTACAACTGATGACAAGTTAGCAGTACAATCTTCAGGAGCCATCTAGTATTTCACAAGGGGAACTCCAACGATGTCTGCCTGACTTCAAAGTCTGTGTGATTTTCCTATCGCCATCTTGCCTTGCCATTGGCTCCTTGTTTACAAAGTGAAGGCGGGCACAGCTCCAGGCTTGACTCAGGCCTCGCGCTCAGATGGCCTCTGCTCACCTAAAGCTGGCATTCGGCCAGCAGCCACTAGAATGTCTCCACCCATCGTTTAGACCTGTGTCAGTTCTAGCTGGTTGGTGACCATGCTGTACTGGTTTTCAGATATTGTCGGTTCCATCACCGTCCTACAACTGTCGACCACCAAGGTCTCACCAACAGACTAGTCCCTATGAAGAGCACTCTGTGTGCACAGAGCCACATGAGGACCTTAAAGGGACTGGGAAAGAGGCAAACCCTGGGTTCTGCTCTCAGGAAGCCCAGGCTAGTCTGGGAGCGCTGGTGTATACTCACAAAGCATTATGGAAACCATATGGAATCAAATAAAGTTCTCATCTAGAGAGATTAGATAAGATGCTAACCTGAGACTGACTGCTTCAATGTGAAACGAAGACTCCCTATCTCATTTCCATTTCTTTTTTTTTCTTTCTTTTTTTTTTTTTAAAGATTTTATTTATTTATTTGACAGAGAGAGATCACAAGTAGGCAGAGAGGCAGGCAGAGAGAGAGGAGGAAGCAGGCTCCCTGCTGAGCAGAGAGCCCGATGCGGGACTCGATCCCAGGACCCTGAGATCATGACCCGAGCCGAAGGCAGCGGCTTAACCCACTGAGCCACCCAGGCGCCCCTCTCATTTCCATTTCTTAAAACAAGATGTGAGACAATTTTTTTTTCTGAGCACCTATATTATACTAGGTGGTCTTATGCATTTCATCTCACTCAGCCAGCAACATTCACTAAGCACATATGAAGTATCAAATAATGTGGAAGAATGAACAGATCAGGAAGAGTCCAAGGCTGGGTATTGGCTGTCAGCAAATGCACAGCCATCAAGATTCATCCAGGCATGACTTGCCCATGTGGGAAAGCACAGGGTTTAAGAATCAGAGAGGCCTGAGCCAGAATCCTGGCCTTGCCACTTAAAGTGTGAGCATTCAAGTCACAGTTTCTCTGAACCTCGGTTTGCCCCATGTATAAAAAAATAGGAAAAAAAAAAAAAAAGAAAAGGAAAGAAAAGAAAAGGAAAGAAAATCTGGTACATGCTTGGAGGAACTAAGGTGTATTATGTACCTGACACAGTACCATACACACAACAGATGTTCCAAAAACATTAGCTGGCCTTTTTTTCTTTCCCATAAGCTTTTCTTTCACTTGGTGGGACATTTAGTCTATGGTGAAAAATATTTTGTTCCTTAGCAGCCCTTTGCTGTTTGATTTTTTATTTTTTTAATATTTTATTTACTTATTTGATAGAGAGCAAGAGAGCACAAGCAGTAAGAGGGAGAAGCAGGCTCCCTGCTGAGCAGGGAGCCCAACATGGGATCCTAGATCCCAGGATCCTAAGATCATGACCTGAGCCAAAGGTAGACACTTAACCAACTGAGCCAGCCAGGTGCCCCTCTTGTTTTAAACAAACGTCTCATTTTAGAGCAGTTTTAGATTACGGGGAAGTCTCAGAGGCAGTACCACATTCCCACTTCCCCACACCCATTTGCCTTTTATTAAAATGCTACATTGGTCATTACTAAGGAGCCAATATTCCTTCATGACTATGAGCCAAGTTCCACACCTTATTCAGATTTCCCTAGTTTTTAACCTGCCAGCCTAATGATGCTGTTCAAGGATCTCGTCTGGGACACCACGTTCCATTCAGTCCCCTCAGACTCCCTCCGAGTGCAACAATTTCTCAGATTTCCCTTGTTTTAATGACCTTGACTGTTTTGAGGCATACCCGTCAGTATTTGGTAGAATGTCCCTCCATTGGGATTTGCCTGATGCTCTTCTCATAACTAAACCAGGGTAATGAGGCTTCAGTAGGAAGACCACAGAGGGAAAGCACCCTTCCTGTCACATCACATGGAGTTTACATGCCACCAGCTTGACTTGTCACTTGTGATGTTGACCTGATCACCTGAGTAGGGTCAGGTTTCTCCCCCACCCCCTTTCTCATTAGCTATCATAAAAATATCCTCTCTAAAATAATCCCCACCTGCAGTAGACTCACCCAGATAAAACAAACAAACAAAAAAATCAAACAGTGTAAGTTGATACAGCTGGAGATGTAAAGTAGCAATAGGAGGCTGGTAGATTCAAGGAGGAAAAGATGGCTAGAACAAGTGGGGTCCACTTTCAAGGTGAGGTAACCACAGTTCAGTCATGGAGACATGGATGGGAAAATTGTTCTGGGCAGGAGAAATAGCAGGAGCAGGCAGGAAGCATGAGTGAGCATGTATGCCTGGGGTCCAAACATAGCTGTGCCCCACTGTGGTGGGTGATCAAGGAATGGCCAAGGGCTGGGTGGCATCACTACATGCTTCTGGATGATGGTAGGAGCATCCTCTTAAACATTTTTTGAGTCTTGCAATCCACAAGGGAGTAGAACTGAAAAGAGATTAAACAACTAGAATGAAGGGAGCACTGGAGCCCAGCTGCTCTCGAAATACCACTCACCCCCAAAGGGGTTCTATCTCAGACACTCTGCCCATGCCCCAGCTCCATACAAGGTAGCAGGAGGTTCACTGCGCAGAGATCTTGTAGCAGCAAAGGCAGGTAAAGAGGCCAAGTTCTTGTGCACCCAGTCACGGGCCTCCTGTTGGCATGTTTGCAGCTCCACAGGTCTGGGCCCACACCCAATATGCCCATGGATTTATACATATGATCATGTGAAGGGGCAAGCTGATCTCCATCAGCAGCACATAGATGCCCATGAGCGTATGCCCACACACATGCTTATTGCACACACTGCAATCTATTAAAGCTGATAACCCAACCCTGAAGATCCCTGTAAGCTGCCATGGGGGCACTTGGCACCCACTCCTCCTTGATGGCTCAGCCCCCCTTCTGCAGTGGGAGAGTCCATTCATCTTTGTTTCCTGCATCTGTACCTCCATCAGCTGCTTCACTACCCCTGGATGGGCCAAGCTAGGGAATTGGACGACAGTGCAAGCTTTCTCGAGGGAAGTTGCAGAAGAGAAAGCCAGTAAACACTTAATCTCTGACTGGCTGAAAGTGCTGATAACCAGTTTATGGGGAGAAAATGTGCAGCTTGTAGTCTCTGGGAACTGAGTTTCTAGTTCATTTCCATCTGCGTGGGAGGGGAATGTGAGGACTGCTGGAGGGTGGGAGATGTTGGTTTTAAAAATGAAAACCCATGCCTCTTTCTTTTGTCTTGTTATGCAGAATGGCAGAGCCATAGAGCCTCCTACGAGAAGGGTGGGGGACCCCGGCCTACCCCAGGATAGATGCTAGGCAAGTGGAGAATGAGAGCACAGTATTGAGAGGCTCCCTTGTGGGCCAGGATGGACACAACCCAAGGTGGAGGGGGGAGGGTGGAGCTAGGCACTGGCAAGATTTGGAGTTGAAATCCTATCTCATTTCTTGTTACTTTGAAGATCTTGGGCATCTTCCAGAACCTCTGTGAACCTCAGAGTCTTAGGATGTGGAAAGTGGGACAGCATCATAGTTGAGGGCACAATGCTGAAGCCCACCTGCCAGGGTTTGGGGACGAGCTTGCCCCTTTCTAGATTGGTGGTCTTATGAAATTGTATACCCGCTCTGTACTTTAGTTTTGTCATCTGGAAAATGCCTGGCATGTGCTGATTGTTCAATAAATGTTACCTGCTTTTACATATAAAATAATAAAATGTATATCTTGCAATGAAAACAGCTTCGGGAGAAAAATGATAATTATTTAAACTTAGAACATGCTCAGAGTGCTCCTGAGGTCTCCTATCTTTGGAAAGTAGGATCAATAGTGGACCACTCAGTTTGTATGTTTAAATAATGGCCACCACTTATGAAGGAATTGTTCTGGACACTCTCTTTACTCTCTCCAACTGCCCTCTGGGGGTTGATATGCATTGAGCTCTCCAGGATATTGACTCTCACCTCCTTGGCTCTGAACTGACCAAAGAGAAGTGCCAGAGCAGGTCAAAATACAACTTTATGGATGATCAGGCTGCATTGGACTTGGACGTGTGACCAAAACAGGACCTCCCACTTGTTCCCCCTACCCTGAAGAAGTAGGTCTTCAGAACAGAACTTCCTCAGCCATATCCCTGGAGTGCCATGGTTCTCAACAACACTAGTTAGAACAGAAGGAAGAACTTCAGAGAGATGAAGGCCAGATCAAGCAGCTCATGTCATGTAAGCAGGAGACAAAAATGAAAATGAGTGGTGCCTGGGTGGCTCAGTCACTTAAGCATACAACTTCAGCTTAGGTCATGATCCTGGAATCTTGGAATGGGCCCCTGACCTGGTTGGGCTTCACACTCAGCAGGGGGCCTGCTTGTCTCTCTCTCTCTCTCTCTCTCTCTCTCTCTCTCTCTCACCTTCTGCACCTCTCCCCATTCATGTTCTGCTGGCCTCTCTCAAATATTTAAATAAAAATATTTTTAAAAAATGAAAATGAGCTTCTCGTCTGAGAAAGCTGAACTCAAAATAGGAAGGTTGGACACACATCAGCAGGAAACTTTATCCAAATCTCACCAGCCAGAGAATAGCTGTTGTAAACAGAAAAATCAAAGTTCCCTTCCTAACCTTGTTCCCTTCTGTGAAAACATGAGAGCAGGCAACCAGCATCTGCCCTAAAATCATGGCTATTCTGTGTTGAAGGTGTGAAGAGTGGTACTCAGAAAAGTCCAGGGACCTGTTGAAGTCCTTGTGCTGGCAGAACCGATGGTGAAACCCAGCTGCCTGGCTCGGACACCCTGCTCCCTAGCTACTCCCCACTGCACATCCTGGATCATGGCACTGGGTCTACGTTCTGCTCTGGGCTCCTTCCAACTGCCCCGAGTCCCCCACTCAGGCCCTCTGGCTGCCCTGTCTCTTCACTTGACTTTAACACCTTTTTTGCAGCCACACTGTCAGGAGGTGACACTTTTAGGCTGTCATGATTAACCACCCAAATGAGTGGTACCAATAGTAAATGTTATAGACTTTTAAAAATAGCACGGAAAGCTCTGGGCACACATGGAAAGGGCAGAATGACACTCTGATCGTCTCAGAGAGGGACATGCAGGGAAGACAAATGCCTGAACCAGGGTGACCCTTTGCCAACCCCTGAGCTCAGAGTTTCAGGAGCTCTGGGCCTCCATGTGAAGCACACGGTCACAGGAAGCCCACAGCCAACATTCATGCAACAAGAGGTCATTGGCAGGAGGGTGCTCCCTAAGTAGGGGCCGCCCTGGATGAATACACCAAAAGGACTGAATACTGCTAGTGGCCAAGACATGTGAAGGGAACACTCTGACATGAGGATAAAGAGCTTGGGGACACAATGAAAGAACAGGAAGGACATAGTGAAAGCAGCCAACCAAGGAAATGACCAAGGCACAACAGAGTAGACATTAGCCTTTATTCCCATCTTCTCCCTGGGCAGGTAGCTCATGGGCCTCCACAGCTCTCAGACAACCTAAGCTGACAGAGGACCCTCCCTGGGAGCTTCAGGTTGTCTGCATCCTGGGTCAAGACTCTCAGGCTGAGAATAGGGGCCAGGCGGGATAAATCAAAAGGATTCAAAATCAAGGAGATGGGTCCAAGGGAGATCTTAGAAACCCAGGTAAGACTTGGGGTGGAAGAGCCAGGCAGAGGAGGATGGAAAGCCACAGGTGTTGTAAGCAAGGAGGGAGAGATGCTCTGGGAAAATAGCTAAGGCACACAGGAGGTTGTTGTGCCTGACTGTCACAAGCAATGCAGTTTGGGGCCCCATATTGTGATAACCAAACCCGCTACATCAATCTGTAAATTATTCCTAGAGAGACAATGCCTCCACTGAACAGCAACAGTCTAATCCATGGGCATTCTGGGGACACAGTCATCACACTCCACCACAGTGAGGTCAGCACTGATGAAGCAAGCCCAGGGGCAAGCCCGGGGGCTAGCATGTCCTGTGAACAAAAACCAGCATATGAGGAAGCTGCTCACAGCTAGTTGTATCTTCATACTCACTGGATTTTCATACTCCCGCCTGTTTCCAACTACCCAGCCTTCTCCTTCTTGCTTTCCCTTCAATGAACAGGACCTTGCAGATGAAAACAGCTCTCTTGCCTTTCCTGTGGACTTAGAGTCATCACCACAGTGTCTGTCAGCATGTAGGGGCATTTGCCTAGCTCTTTGAGAAAGCACTATGAGGTCACATTCCTCCCCATTCCTGCCTCTCGGATCCTAGTGATTGCACAGGTGAGAAATTCTCTCTGAGTTCTATGTAAACAGACTTCTGATTAAACTGGAGAAGTTATGAGATGAACACCAATACAAAGATTTTCATATTTTTTATTATAAATAGCCCAAATATTTGGTCCCATTTCCAGTTTAAATGGGTAAACCATAATATTGATGGTTTGCAACAGATACAAGATGAATTGAGCCTCTCTACCAGCTAGCTGAACCACTTTTAATGGGGAATATATCGAAGCTATAAATTCCTGCAGACAGGATTGCTATGCAATGGCATAATATATCTTCTATTCAATCTTTTATACATTATGTTTTGTCCTGCATTCCAGTGGATATATTTATGGATCTGGAGCTTTTCTGTGACGAAGCGCCAAGTACCTCCTCTTTCCCTTCTCTTAACATTTCCATGGCCTCTGGAGGTAATCATCACTCATTTGTCTTTAAAGAAGATCTGGAGTGTGGCCCCTTCATCCTCATAGGTGAATTTACTCTCCCAGAATGGGGCCCCGTGGCTCCAAAGTTTTCTGGGATCTCATTATCCAGTGGGAGGTGGAGGCACCTGTGGAAATAAGTGGATGCATATTATGAATAGGAGAGCAGTCCATAGATTCTGTTAATACAGCCGTTGATGACCCTGACTTTGGGCACATGTTTGATGCGTCAAGTCTAGAAGGTAGACCCTGACTGCCATATGCCTTTTCGTTGCGGTGGTGGCATTTCCTACCGGACAGTCATTCCTATGAACCATGTCTCTCAACACCCTCAACACTCCCACCCCAAACTCATGATCTGGATGCAGCAAAATATAGCCCCATCCTCAGGAAAAAATAGCTCAACTTGGGCCGTCTTTGAGATCGATTGATCTATCTCTGCCTTTTGACTTTGCCACTTCCTCCAAAACCTCAGTCATCTTAGGTACTATTATCAAGGGTAAGAGTGCTTCCGGTGGTGTGCTGGTAAATATTTAATCACTTTATTGTGTTTATTACCTTTGTTTTTATGTAATTTACTTAATTGTAAGTGTATATCATTTTATTTTTAGCAACAGTTCTGTTTAACAACCAGCTCCCTGGATTTCTGAGCACATAACAGTCCATACACCCCCAGTGCCTTAGAGCATGGTCATAAAGCTAGGTCACTGAGGTCTCACACACATGCAGCAAAGCCTGGCACAGAGAAGTTTTATTATTTATTTTTATTTTATTATATATATATATATATATATATATATATATATATATATATATATTTATTTTAGAGAGAGAAAGAAAGAACACACACACAAGGTGGGGAGAGGGAGAAAGAGAATCATAAGCAGGCTCCATGCCCAATGTATAGCTGGCATGGGGCTTGATCTCACAGCCCTGAGATCATGACCTGAGCTGAAATCAAAAGTCAAAGGCTTAACTGACTGAGCCAACACATGCCCCCAGAGGAGTCTTTTATTTAAGGTCAAGTTGTCCACATTAATAATAGTGAAAATAAGAAGGAGGAAAAGCAGAGGAGGGGATGAGAGGGGAGCTGGGACTGAGAAGTGATGCAGACCATCTTCAGCAGGGGAAATCCATGGGTATTTCCCGTGAAGGTAGCTTCATCACTTGGTTTCCACTAGCGGTGCTAGGAAGTCTCCACACATTTCATACAGCTATCTTTAAATGCAAGACCAAGGACAACCTTCCAAAGCTAAGTAGAAGTATTTTTTTAAGTAGATTCTTTTAAGATTTCTAAGATTCTTCTAAGTAGAAGTGGGTCATTACCTGACCCACCACTCTCGTCTCCCCACATAAAACAACACAACTGACTGCAAGCAGGTGCACACAGCCAGCCTTCTTTCCACCAAGGCAGACCCTGAGCCGTTAAAGGGTGGTGACAAGGATAAATGAACAGGGCTTTTCTCTTTTGGTAAAGTGTGGCTAACAGAAACACCTACCGCACAGAGCTGTTGTGAGGATTAATTGAGATAATCCATGTAAAGTGATTAGCCCAGCAAATGTTTGCTGTTGCTCTCATTGTTCTTGCTAGGCCCCGGGAAACACAAGCTAATGGCATAGGTGTTTGGCAACAGTTTACAGACGGTGATTAGGTGTCTGACAAGCTTTTATCTTCCCTGTGTTGTGAACCTAAGAGATCCAACCCTCCCTCCTTCTCAGCTGCAGTAGAAATAAACATCTCCTGACCCAGAGATCCAAGGAGCCAAGAGTCTCCAACATGGTATTCACAGAGCCAATCATTATTTGCTACTGCCTTTCTTACTCCTGCTCCAAAGATGAATAGAAAAAGCACAGGATCTGGAGTCCAAAGCCCTGGGTGTGACAACAGCCCAGCACATTGCTGGCCAGGTGAGCCCAAGAAACTATGCCAGGCTCAGCATCCTTAGTTGTAAAATGGGACCAATAATTCCTAATTCAGAGGGATGCCTTGAGGAGGAATTTAAAATTTCTTGTAAGCTGAACCATGCTCTACCTGGGTTAGTGGTTTTGTTGGTGGTGTAGCAATATGTGTCTTATGAAACATTTCACGTCCATTAGCTCATTTGAAGTTTACAGCTTTGAAGAAGGGACAGAAAACCGTGATTTCAAAGTCACTGAGTGGAGCTGCTGAGCTGGACTGAGAGCTCTCCTCTGGGCTGAAGAGAAAAGTGCTTTGGAAAAACATGGTGAGGCTGGACTAAAAGTCGGGTAAAGGAATATTTTAGGATCTTTGGCAGAATAATGGCATGTAACTGAATTTGCTGGAACTTGTCAAGTTGACTTGCTCCTTTGTCTTCGTAACCCCAAGTAGGGTCAGTTCTTGGAGTTTACCTTCCAGCCCTGGCTCTCTTTCCCACAAAGATGTAACAGGGTCTGGGAAGGTGCCTCTTCTGGTACCCCAGAATTAACAGCCAGACCCCCAAGCTGGCACCAAGAACACCATACTCCAAGGAGAGCTTCCAGTAGTTGGAGCCAAACCCTGCCCCTATCCAGAGCTCATGGCAGGAAGCTCAACCGCCTCTACATTATCCGTTTAGTGAGGTGTGAAGTTCACTCTTCTTCTCTCCCGTGAGGGGCCAGGAGCCAAGGGGTGCACTGGGAGGGATCTGCTGTGAACACAGAGCACCTGCTGTTGAGCCAACATCCCACAGTGGCTTCCCACGACACCCTAGGGGCTAGCCCACTCACGTGCAAACCCAGTTCTGCTGCTGTACCAGCTGTACACCCTTGACCAAGTTACCTGACCTTCCTGCCTCATTTTCCTCATCTGTAAATTTGAGAAAATAGTAGCTGTCTCATACATTTATGGTGAGGAGCACATGTCGCTGAGGACTGACTATTTGTGTCCCCATAAAACTCATGTGCCAAAGCTCTAATTCCCAACCTGAAGGTATTTGAAGGTGGGGCCTCTGGGAGGTGATTAGGATTACATGAAGCCATGAAGGCAGGGCCCCCATGATGACATTAAATTCATATAAGAAAAGAAAGAAATATTTCTCTTTCTCTGTCTCTCTCTCTCTCTCTCTGTGTCAATGTGCACATACACTTCACTTATTTTTCCCGGGAATGATCTATAGTTTTTTGTTTTGGTTTGTTTTTTTGACTCTTGTTTCTATTTTATTCAAGGTCACTTTGTGCTTTTTCTCATCCTCTTCAAATATGCTGATCTGTTCTTTTTTTTTTTTTTTTTTTTTAAGAGATAGAAAGAGAGCACACACATGTGAACATTGGGGGTGGGGTGCAGACGGAGAAAGAGAATCTTAAGCAGACTCCTAGCTGAGTGTGGAGCCCAAAAATGGGGGCTTGATTTCATGACCCTGAGATTATGACCTGAGCAGAAAGCAAGAGTCAGACACTTAACTGACTGAACCATACAAGTGTCTCTAATTCTTTTTTTTAATTTTTAACATTTTACTAGAGACATTTTCTTTCTTTAGTTTTATTGGGGTATAATTAATATGCCAAAAAAAGGCACATTAGCATATACATCTTGATGAGTTTGGACATATGCATAAACTCATAACACCATCACCACAACCAAAGCACTAAATAAATCTATCACCTGCAAAACTTTCCTTCTGTTCTTTTGTGTATTTTTTGTAAAAACGGTTAATGAGATCTATCCTCGACATATTTTAAAGTGTGCAATACAGGGTCATTAACTGTACGTATAATATTGTACAGAGAATTCCTAGAACTTCTTTGTCTTGAATAACAGAAACTTTATGTCTATTGAAGATAGTCTCCCATTTCCTCTATGTTCCAGCCCCAGGCAATCACCATTCTCTTCTCTGCTTCTCTGAGTCTGACTATTTTAGGTACCTGCTGTAACTGAATTCATGCAGTATTTGTTCTCTTAGGACTGGTTTATTTTATGATGGCCTCTGGATTCATCCGTGTTGTCACAAATGGCAGGATTTCCTTCTTTGTTAAGACTGAGTAATATTCCACTGTATTTTTATACCATGTTTTTTGGTCCTGTCAACTGCTGATGGATATTTTGGTCATTTTCAAGTTTTGACTATTGTGAATAATGTTATAATGAACATGGGGGTGCAGAAAAAGAAAAGAACTGTCCTATGTCCTACTCCTGGGAAGATAGCCAAAAGAACTAAAAATCAGAATCTCAAAGAGATTATCTACACCCCCATGTTAATTCTTATCCTAATGCTGGTATTCATCTTAGTATCTACCTAAACATCTCTCTGGTCTTTCATTTTCCTTTTCCTCCTGTACAGAATTCACTCTGATCGATTCTTAAATCTAGACTTATTCATTATCAACACAAATATGCACCTGACTAACTCATGAGGACTTAGAATGTAGACCCTGCCAAACACTCAGATATAGAAATAAATCCAATTTTATATCAGGTTTTAAAAATCCAAAGGTAGAATATGTGAAAGTGAGCGACCCTCCTACCACAATTCTTCACTTTTTCTTCTCCAACTATTGTTAACTGTTTTTTTTTTCTGTCTTTCTAGAGATATTCTAAGGATTTACAAGTAAAAGGATAGATTTTAGGTGATGACAGATAGATGATAGATAGATAGATAGAAATTCTTTATTTTTCCCCCACAAATGGATACAAACATGTTTTAATATTTCATGGAGATAACCCCCTATCAAGACTTAAGAGTCTCCACATCCCACTGAACAGATACACATCATTCCATATATGATGGTCATCACCATTTAACTATCACCCTATTGATGAACATTCAGGTTATGCAAAATTTTTCCTTAATACATGCAATGATACATCAAATAATAGCATTATGCACATGTGTGAATGCAGTTGCAGGGGTGCCTGGGAGGCTCAGTGGGTTAAAGCCTCTGCCTTTGGCTCAGGTCATAATCCCAGGGTCCTGGGATCAAGCCCCACCTCAGACTCTCTGCTCAGCAGGGAGCCTGCTTCCTTTTCTCTCTCTCTGCCTGCCTCTCTGTCTACCTGTGATCTCTTTCTGTCAAATAAATAAATAAAATCCTTTTAAAAAAAATAAAAAATAAATGCAGTTACAGGATGCGTTCCTACAGGTGGAATCCAAAAGTCAAAAACACATGTAATTTTGGTAGAGATTATGAGAATTGCACTTCCACCAGTAATGATTAGGAATTCCCTTGACTGAAAACCTGCCCAATACAAAATGTCATCAAATGTTTTCACTTTTGTCATTCTCATATATATTTCCTTATAACTTTAATACGGATTCTCTCCAAAGTAAGATGCAATATATTTTCTTACTTAGGAATTATTTACATTTCCTTTTGCATGAACTCTTCAAATCCTTTCCTTGTGCTTGATTTGGACTATTAGGCTTTCTTTTTCTTAGTGATGTTTAAGCATACATATTCAAGTTGCATTATAACTTTTTTATTTATTGTATTTTTAATGAAGAATATTATATTTGTATAATTTAATTTTTCAGTGTTTTCTTTTTAGGGATACTTAGCTTTGTGTCAAATTCTAAAAGGCTTTTCTTATGCCAAGATTAACAACAGAAAATTCTCATGAATTCTTCTGATATCTTCTTTGGTACAACTTTGGTCATGGGAATTTATTTTGGGGTGATTTGAAAACAGACTTTACTGTTTTCTGGATGATAACATAGCTGTTCCAACGTTATTTATTGGAGAATTTACTTTATGCATTTTATTTTAAATGCACCAATAACAAAAAATAGAGGCAGTATAGCCCATGAGTTAAAAACATGAACACCAGAGCCTAACCACAGGGGTTCAAATGTCACATCAGACATATACTACATATTCTATGTGTCAGCTATGTTATAATTATTGTTATGTGTATTTCCCCCTATGTATTTGGTGCTAGTGCTAGATGTTCTACTCTGGTCCATTGATCCTTCTAGTCATATGTCAGTACGCATGCTTCAAATAATTGCAGCTTTGCAGTATTTTTATTTGTAGATTATCATGTGGTTTTTATTTATTATAATCAATGTCTTTATTCCCAAAGTTACTTACATAAATCAAGGTTTCTGATATCCAAATATTGTTTTCTTCCAACCTCCTTACCAAATCCTATTATAGTTCTTATAGTTTGTTCTAAATTGATTCACTCTGCTCTTCTGGGTATACATTCATACAAACTGTAATTACTAATAGTTTTACCTTCTCATTTCCAATAGCTATCCCACTTATTTCTTTCTCTTATGTAATTTTACTGGCAAGTATCTCCAACTGTAGACATTTTTACCTTGTTTCTGACCATAACATTACTGTTTTAAAGTGTTACTATTATGCATAACCCTGGCTTAAGGATAGAGAATAGATATCAAATTGAGGAAGAATCTATTTTACTATTTTAACACTTTTACCAGGAATAAAGTTTGGATTCTATCCTAAATGCCTTTTTTCATTTGTATCTATAAATATTGTGAGTTATAGTCATTATTCCATTCAACAACTAGATATTAAGTACATAGTTTATGCAAAGCACTCTTCTAAACCCTAGAAATTCAAGAGTAAACATGTAAAACTGGCTTCTGCCCTCAAAGGGTTCATATTTGAATCAAGAAGTTTATCAATGAGAAAATAAAAACAGGGATTTGAAATATGATGTCAGGACCATGTCAATGCTATTATGGTAATAAATTCCTTAATAGGACTTTATCCTTATATTCCTGTATGGAGTAATCTTTTATGATTAAAGATGGCTGGAAATCTTTTGAATTTTTCAAACATGTTATTAAGAAAAAAAGAGTTTCACCAAACTTTCTTTTTTTTTGTTTTTTAGATTTATTTAATTATATTTTTTGGTGAGAAGACATAAGGAGAGAGAGAGAATCTCAAGCAGACTCTCTGCTACATGCAGAACCCAACATGGGGCATGACCTGAGCCAAAATCAAGAGTCAGACACTTAACCAGCTAAGGCACCTGGGCACCCCTCACCAAACATTCTTAGAGTAGTGATTGAAAAAGAAATTACTTGTGTGTCCTGATAAGGTCAGATAGCTCAAACTGATTATACGGGTTTTTCACGGCATTGCTTTTCAAACGCTGGAAATGTAAGACCTAGAGAGTGGCTAACTGGTTGTTTCAAAAAGTATGATTGCTATGAAAACAAGGAGAGTATGAAGTAGTTTCCTGCTAAATGCCTAGTGGAGACAAAACAAGAATTGAGCTTCCCCAGACTGTCTGCAGCAAATCACACTCACCCCCTCCCCTGAGATACGTCATCAATACACTCAGTACCCTCTTATTCTCTCCTTGCCGAACTCTTTCCCATCTACAGACAGAATGGTGCTTTTGCTCAGAAGCGTCTCTGATTTCCCCTGTGTTAGTTGCTCCCACTTCTTTGGTACCAATGGGCTCTGCTTATTTCTCTCTTTATATTTATCACAATACACTAATGCTTTTATTCATACATCTGTGGTAGACTGTGGCCCACAATATGTTCACAACTCCCAGTACCCACACTGTTGTGGGGTCCAATACCCTTTCTGATTCTGGGCCTGACCATGGGGTGGATTTGGCAAATATGTCAATCATAGATGTTATATACGCAGAATCTTAAGATCTGTGCATGCATTGGAGTTTGTAGTGTCTCCTGTTCTGCAGAACCTAAGAAGAACACAGGGAGAGTCCAGTCTACTGGGGGATGAGACCAGAGGGATCAGACACAAGCTGCCTGGCTGAGGCTCCATAGACCAGCCTGCCTGCCTGGGCAGTCCAGTCCCAGCCAAGCTGCTAACTGACCAGAAATCAGCCAAACTAACCCATACCAAGAAAATCACCTAGCTGCACTGGAGAAGTATGAGAAAGAACAAAGGTTTGTTGTTTGGGGGGTCATTTGCTGCACAGCACTTTTACTCAACTGTGAGCACTTTGAAAGTCGGGATAATGTCTTATTCACTGAGAACAGTGTCTAGCACATGCTGTCTGTCTGATTAACATTTTTTTAATAGAAGAGCCATTCTATTTAAGCAGAAGCAGGGATTCTGATGGCCCCTACCTTAGGCTATACCATAAGCATGTTTAGTAGGCTTCTACCAGCCATACTCTTTCCCTGTGAAAGCACCTATTACATTTTTTTTCTGTGGCTGCTTTGTTCAAATGTCTTCTTATTGGACTATAAACTCTGTGAGAGCAGGGACCTCCTTTATGTTTGCTTATGGTTGTGTCATTCAGTCCCTAGCACAGGAATGTAGCAGGTGTTTGGCAAATATTTGTTGAATAAATGAACAAACACAACTTGGCATTTGCAGTATCCAGTAATGTGGCCCCGGTGGACGAGGAAGTATTAATCACCTCTATCCATCATACACGGCCACACAGCGCCTGGGGTCTCCTCTTGGCATTACCAAAAGGCATGCTTTCCCCTTAAGGGGAAATGTTGTAGATGGAAGAGAGAAGTAGATGGTTGGGGGTGGACGGAGCTGAGAAGTCATGCACAGCTGGTCATCTCCTGCTGAATCTAGGCAGGTACATGCATGCACAGTGCCCAGTCCTCCCAAGTGGACATGAATCTAGAAAGCCTCCTGGTCAAGGGAGGAGTAGTGACTTAAAAGTCAAGAGATTGGAGACTCAGGCCCTGCGCTGCTTTGTGACCTACTTTAGCTCCCCTAACCTCTCTGGGCTGTGGGGTCTACCCTACCCGCCTAATATACTACCTCAAAAGAACACAGTAAATAATACAAAACTGTTTACAAAAATAAAAACCAAAGAGACCCCCTTCACTTCATAAACAGACTCTGTTCCACATGCTCATGTTTCACAGGGTTGTTTAGAAGTGAGTGTTGCATTTTCCCATAGAAACCATATTGAAAATCACAGTTAGGTTCCCTGGCTCCCACTCAAAAGCCTATTTAAACCATAATGTAATGGAAATAACATATATTTGTGAAGAAAAACGGCAGGAAAAATACTGTTGCAATACTAGTAATTAAACCAGAAAAAAAAAATAATACCACAGAATAAGCAGCCGTGTTTCTGATTCATCTCAAATGCCAGTGCTTGAAGAAAAGTGGGCTTAATTAGAAAAGAAGGAGGTGGCGCGAAGGTTTTGTGGAGCTCTAAAGGCATCTTTCAGTCACAGCTTCAGATGCTCCAAATACTGAGTTGGTGACAAGGTTTCCCCCAAAATGTCATGTTGTCCTGTTCTTGATGCTGCATCCCAGGTGTGTGCCCTTTTCTATGATTTGGTCCACATTTTGAGTCACAAGTGAAATGAGAAAAGGAGAAGACTTACCTGACCAAAAGCTGCAAAAGAGGAAGGAAGACACAAGGATGAGATTGCTAAGCCTGAGAGCAGCAAAACAACATTTGGAGACTCCTACACCACCTACCAGAAGACGTTCCTGTGTGCCCTTGCGCTTTCTCCACAATTGACCTGCAACAAGGCACTTCCTCACTTTGTAATGGAAAGCACCGAGGCTGGATTGGAAGGTGATTTTGCTAACAAGTTTTGTGTGGGAGCCAGAATTAGGTCTTAGGGCTTCCTGATGCTAACGCCCATTTCCTTTGTTCCTTCCATTGCTGTCGGTGAGAAGGACAAAAGGGAAGGGAAGCACTGTTTCTAAGGAGATGGTGAGGAGCCCATCTGACGTCCCCTGTAAGACGTCAGGGGGCACTGTCCCCCAGAACATCACAGCAAGGCATTGAGGAAGCTGCAAAGCTTGAGATGGGGAGGAAAAATGTACAGACAACTGTCTAAAACATTTGAGAAACTTGAAGTTAGGGCTTGTGGCTCCAGCAAAAACTGATACAAATGTAAGACACTACTGACCAGACAGACACAGTCACTATGCTTAAGAAGCCATAGCCTAAAATCAATGATCAACAGTGAGATTAAATCCATAGAGAGATAAGGAAGAGAACAATCTCAAAGCACAAAATCCTAAAGGAGAGAAGTTAATAAATGAATAAAGCAAAATTAATAACAGAAGTATATGTGCTGAGTGAAAAAATGAGCCTAAAAAGAAGACACCTCGGGCGCCTGGGTGTCTCAGTAGGTTAAGCCGCTGCCTTCAGCTCAGGTCATGATCTCAGGGTCCTGGGATCGAGTCCTGCATCGGGCTCTCTGCTCAGCAGGGAGCCTGCTTCCTCCTCTCTCTCTCTCTGTCTGCCTCTCTGCCTACTTGTGATCTCTGTCAAATAAATAAATAAAAAATCTTAAAAAAAAAAAAAAAAGAAGACACCTCCTCGGGTAAACAACGGAGAAGAGAGCACAGGAATGAAACGAAACTTTGCAAATTACCATCTTCTCTCATGTTGATAAACCCAGGGGTTCTTGCTCATAAAATTAAAAGAAATAAAATTCAACTGCAACTAGCTCCCTTGAGCTCCTCATAAGTGCTCACACGGCAGGGAGGGGACTTTGGGGAAGGAAGCACACTAGGCTCCTTCCGTCGAGTTGCTTCCCTTCTGTATGAGCCATGCGAAGACCAAGTTACAGGATCAGCAAGGACAGCAGCATCCTGCAGACACAGAGACCCCAGACCTAGCCTCCTCGATGAGGGTAGCTCTTACTTCCTCCCCTGGCTGCCTCCCTCCCGCTTACCCCAGCAGGTCTACACACTGCCATTTGCTCTGTGTGATGGCACAAAAGTGCCATTGGGCATGCAGATGTCCCTGGCAGGGTGCCTACCCTCAAGAAACCTATGACCCAGTTGCAGAGAAAAGGCTTACATGGGGAACAACCAGAGATCAAGCCTTAGACACATTCTGTGCACTTTCCACAGAACTCTACAACCCACTTCATCCCTTCCCTCTTCTTGCCAGCTTCCTTGGATTCTCACTGAGACCCCCCCATTTGCGGGGCCTGTGGCAAATCCTGAGCTTTGGGTTTCCCATGGGAAATCAGGATTGATGTAAAAGATGGAAATGACAAATAAACCTAGCTCTTAACTTTGCAAGCTAACACTATAAATAATTCATTCATTTGTTTTAAAAAGTGATTTAGAAAATGTAAATATTAGCCATTATCATGGATAGATCAAAGGTGATGTTAAAAGTAAAGTAGAAATTGGACTACTGGGCCATTCTGGTATTTGTGCTTAATATCGCGTTAAGTTTACTCTTTGTGGGAGAATCTTTTGGCTTAACGACCAGAAAATGACTGTGGACCCCCAGCAGACCAGACTTATTCCTCTCTCTTAAACAGCATTGGCTTTCACAGGCCTGGAAATGTAAGGCTGTAATGTGCACTTTCCTTCGCTCCTTCCCCTCCTTCTTCTCCCTCTCCCCCTTTCTCCACCAGCCCTCTGCCACCACCCTTAAGTGTGTGATCAACTGCAAAATACAGACTAGAAAAAGGAGAGGAAACCTGGTTTTGTAACAGCACACAGTGATTGATTATCCAGGCCCACAAACTACTAGACACTGGAGAGAGTTCTTACAAACATGATCTAATTGAGCTCGTATAAGTACTCGGCTCCCCCGAGATTATTTTCCCCGATGTTATTGGAGAAGAAACCAAGCCTCAGAAACACCAAGCGAACTGTCCTGCATCACACAGCTGGTGAGTGACAAAAAATGAGATCTGACCCAAATCAGTTTGCCAAAGCAGCCATGCTCTTTTCAGTACATGACACTTCACCCACCATGCCTTTGCTTCCATCAGCAAATCTGAATGATGTGAATAAGAATCTCTGGTTATTTCACTCTAGTGTCTCTTCCTGCCCTTTCTGGGATTCCTTGTTTGAGCCCCAACCTCAAAATTTCTTACCAACGTGATATTTAAGGGTGTCAGCTACTTCATGAAGAAAGATACCAAATGTAGGCCACAGTGGCCATAGAGTAACTGTCAGAGAGGAATGCCTCTCTCTCCCATCTGACAACCTACATTCTCTGCCTCAGTTTCTCTGCACACCAAAAGTAGTTGAAACCCCTTGAACATCCCTTCCCAACCTATATCCTCATGCTTCTTCAAGACAACTATAATACCAGAATGCTTTCCCCCTCGTGGCTTCCTGATTCTTAAGTACAAAGAGAATTTGAGATAAAGGTCTTCTGGAGGTCCTCTACTCCAGAGGGTTCTACACATGGTCATGCCCATCACCTAAGGAGCTCTTAAAAATAGGCAAATCCTTGGGCTCTATCTCTCATGGTTCTTAGAGAGAAGGTTGGGGTTCAGAAATTTTTATTTTTTAAAGCTTCTTGGTTAATTCTCCCAAACTACCCAATTTGGATATTGTTATGGGTGAACTGTGTCCCTTTAAAATTCATATGTTGAAGTCTTAACAACCAAGACCTCAGAATATGACTATATTTGGAGATCGTGTCTTTAAGGAGATAATTACACTTACTTTTAATTACATTTAAAATAATGTCATATTGGTAGGCCCTAACCCAATATGACTGATTCTTATAAGAAGAGGAGATTAGGACACAGAAAAACTCAAGAGGGAAGATCATGTGGAGGCAGAGGAAGAAGAAATAGCCCTCTAGAAGACAAGTAGGCAGGCCTGAGAAGAAACTAGTCTGCTGACCCTTGATCTTGGACATCCAGGCTCCAGAACTGTGAGAAAATAAAAGTCTGTTGTTTAAGCCATCCAGTCTGTGGTACCTTATTATGGCAGCCCTAATAAAGTAATACAAGTGCTTCAAAACTAGCCTAACCTTTGTCAAGTAAAGATGAAAAACTGAGGTCTAAGGAGGTCAATTGACTTACTCAAGGCCATTGAAGAGGGTAGTATTGGGCTGAGACTCAAACCCGTGTGTACTGATGCACACTCCAGGACTCACTCTGTGACCCTGCATTGACTCTCAGGGACAGAGAACCAGACCAGTGTGAACCCTCCAGGAAGCCTTCCCTGAAGACTAATGGAGTCTTACTGATACTCATTCCCCGGAGAATCTGTGGTACTAATTCTCTAAAGCCTTTAATTATCTGCAGTACTAATTATCTGAAGTCTCAGCATTGGACAGGGACAGATTTTTATTGACAATCATTTGGCCTTCCCAACTGACTTGTGTCCCTATATCACACCAAAGAGTGCTAGTGTTTCAATAGGTTGCTGATTGATTGACCTGAAAAGAGGAAAGGGGACGAGGAGATGGAGGAACTATCTTCTCTCACATGGCTTCTAAAACCAGTATGAGAACCACTGACTCACTTATATAGTTTCTGACCTGGCATTCACCATAGAACTGGATCCAAGTATTCAAAAGGGGTTACTCTCCCTACCCATCCCTTAAAAATACAATTTATCAATCAGAGGACGCAGCCCCAATTCTGTCACTGATTTTCTCTGTGATCTTGACTCCATCACTTAGATTACTCAGACCCTCATTTCCTCATATGGAGAATGGGGGGTGGGAGGAAATGTCTGCTTTACTTACCTTACAGACATACAATGAATATAAAATATGATAATGTACAAGAAAGCACTTGGAAAAGTATAAAAATCTTATTTAAATACAAAATGTGACATATCCTTCATCCTCAAAAATATATGTGGATCAGAATGAGTTTCTGTCTGGAGGAGGCAGGAGCAATCATAATAGATATGGGAAGTCTGATTGATGGGCAGCCTACATGAATGGCTTTCAAATTTGGGGAAGGAACTGTAGTGCATAATGAAACAAAAAATTGTACTAGAATCTGGATAGGAGTCCCTGGTCCCAGCCCTACTGAGAACAACATGTGTATCTTATGAGTCCCTAATTCTTCCTAGGCTATGTCTTCTCATGTCTCAGATGAGGACAATAATCTCTACTTTGTCTTCCAAACAAGGTTATTGTAAAAACCAAATAAGACTGCATGTGTATGTGTGTACATGTGTGTGTGTGTGCTATGTCTGGATTTAAAAGAATAATATGCTTAATAGACAGTGAAATAGGACTGGAGTGTTAGTGGAGAAATTGAAAATCAGGAAAATTATAATTGAAGAAACTATAAATTTGCCAAAAGGTACTCTGACTAGAAAATCAGTTAGAAAGTATTACAAAGGGCTTGGAATTAGGGGATTATCCAAGTAAGCAGAAGTAGATCAGCCAAGAAAAAAAAAAATGGAAATTTAGAGAAATGTCAGCAAGTAAAGACGGTGTGACATTAAGAATTCAATATCAGGGAGTTAATGATAGCAAAATGAGGCTTTTATTTTGTTTTTAATCAAGCATAATACCTAAATAAAACATTCAGGATTATATTTCCTCAGTACACAGTGCAACTGTGAAAAGCAGCTATAGCATACATATGGTTAGAAGCTAAAAACCTCGGAGTGAAACAGAAACTAAGAATCTGATTGATTACTTTACCTTTGTCAAACTTAATTGAGATTCTGCATTTGTAATTTAGCCACCTATCTATAGAGTTCATCCCCTGATTGCTCTAAATATTCTTGTTATGTGGTTTTTATACCCAGCTACTTAAGCTTGTAACACCCTGAAAATATTAAGTGGGAGAATAATAGCAAGAACTATGTTATGCGCTTTATATTCACTAAGCATCTATTAAATATGCAATACTCAATTCAATTTTCCACTTAGAAAATTTTAAAACTCTAAAACTGTAAGTCATAGAACTATGAAAACTGAAGTTTAGATGTTAATATTTTGATAAAAAGAACTCAAAATTAGGCTCAACATAGACTAACACAGACTTGAAAAATGGTGATGTCTTGGGCACCTGAGTGGCTCAGTCACTCAGGTGACTGCCTTCGGCTCGGGTCATGATCCTGGAATCTCGGCATCAAGTCTCACATTGGGATCCCTTCTCCCTCTGACCTTGCCCCTCTCATGCTCTCTCTCTCTCTGTCTAATTCTCTCTCTCACAAATAAATAAAATCTTTCTTAAAAGAGTGATTTGTCTTTAAAATAAAAAAAGAAAAATGGTGATGTCTATGATAGAAATTTATTTTTTCTTAAGTTAAAAGAAATCCAAAGATTTCAGAGTCAGAGGGTGTCATGGCAAATCCACAGTCACCAAAGATGAGGCTCTTTCTAGCTGTGTTCTGCTATCTATAAGAAGTGGTCATCATCTTCATTGTCCTAAATGACTGCTAAAGCTCCAGTCATCACCGCTATATCTAAGGAGTGGAATGGGAAACAAACAAACAAAAAGAATAGTGGCACTCTCCCTCTTAACAGGCATCTTGAGGGTCCCTTACTTGGTATCCCTCCCATTTCTTTGGCTGGAACCTAACCATGTAGCCTTACTTAATCACAAGAGATTTTGGGAAATGAAGTCTTTCATCTGGGAGGCAATATGTCCAATTAAAAATTGGACTCCACTACTATACAAATGGAAGTATGACTATCAGGAAGCAACTAGGAGTTTCTGCCATACCAGAGTTTAGTAATGCAAAGCTTATGCTCTTTGTCTGTGGCAGGAAACCCCTGACACTCATCTGTTTGAGGATTTCCCAGTCCCATCTGGACACATGTGGTGCAATCTAGTCCTGCTGCTAAATGGGAAAATAAAAGCAACATATAACAATTGCTGTTACTATTGCTACTACTTAGGGGACAATTGGACTCAATAGGACAAAAGGTGCAGTGAACATTCAAGAGAAGCGCAGGAAGTTTTCTTGTATCTGCTCAACCAAGGTACAACATTTATGTATGGAAATTATGAAAATTATGCACAGAAATGTGTTCAATATAAATGTAATTGGGAAGGAGAAATACCAAGACTGGAAAGAGAATGGCTGAAATCTTGGTTAAATTTTGTTTTATCCACTGGCCTTCGATCTTGCTGAAGTAACATCATTTCAAAAAGGAAACAGAGCAGAGACAAATTTCATAGCTTTGTGAAAATAGCTCTAGATGGATTTTGCACCTATAAATGATCATAAAGAAATGCCACAAATGTAACAAAACACCTTGAAATCACACACAGAGCTGGCATTCTGGAAACCAGGGTAAGCAAACTGAATGCCCATTGTGTTTATTCACTGCATCATCTACAGATCTGTAGCTTCCAGTCAGGTCTGAGCCTCGACCCAGTGGAGCCCAGCCTAGACCCCACAGCATCCCTCAGCTTGGTTCCAGATGCTTGTCCTGGACCCAGTCTGCTCCATTACAAAACCAGGGTGAGCTCTTTCTGGACTACAGACAAGGAGAAAGAAAACTAGGGAAGGATCCACCTTTGGCTCTAAGTCCCTTCCCTTATCTGGACCTCAGTGTCTTTACGTATAAAATGGGCAAGAAGACCAGTTAATCAGAGGTCTTTTCAGTGCCAGATTTCATGAAAACTGAAGAGGTCACTGTGAAGTTTTGATGAACGAAAGCAGTGAGGTTGGAGAAAGCAAAAAGTAACAACCATTCTGTTGTTTGTTTTTTAATCCCACAAAATAGGTGAGTTTGTTTGAGAACTCTCCTCCGGTTCAATCCCACCAGGGCAGCTGAACACCAGCCCTGAAGCCCTGAGCAAGAAGCCTTTTGCTGTCCCCAGAGATACCAAAAGGATCAACACAGCACAATGTTCTGGGCTTGCTAAAGGCCTAAACTCTTGCCTCAGACCTGATTCTATCAGTCCCAGATCAGCAACTTTCTGTCTCCGGTCCCTTGGCAACTTACCTAACCCTTTTTGTCTGTTAGTTTCCTGATTTTGGAAGGGGAAATCATAACACTACCTATCACCGGCTCATTAGAGTGAGTGGCATCATATACTTAAAGCTTGTAGTACACTGTTTGGCACATATCAAGCATTCAAATAATAGTAACTACTATTAGAAGCCATACTCCCAACTCTTTTTTTTAATTTTTATTTTTATTAACATATAATGTATTATTAGCCCCAAGGGTACAGGTCTATGCATCGCCAGGTTTACACACTTCACAGCACTCACCATAGCACATACCCTCCCCAATGTCCATAACCCCACCAACCTCTCCCTACCCCCCTACCCCCGGCCACGCTCAGTTTGTTTTGTGAGATGGAGAGTCTTTTATGGTTTGTCTCTTTCCCAACCCCATCTCATACTCCCAACTCTTAAAAGACAGAACAAATCCTGTGCACTGGGAATTCGGAGTCTGTGAGCCTGCTTTGAGCCTTCTGTGCCTTAAACCTCAGGACAATCCAAATGCATTAAAATGTTTTTTTCCAAATCTGGGAAGGAGTAGTCCACAGTTTTACCAAATCAAAATCCGGATCAGAAAAAAAAAAAAAAAATAGCCATCAGAAGCTGTATGTGCATGCGTATGCCCAATATAATGAAAGCATGAAGAAAAGGAATTGTGTTCTCTAAAAAATGGGAGGACGGTTTCCAACTATAGCACGATCCTCCTCATTCCCTGTCTCTCTGGGATTCCCCTTCTCTCTGCACTTGCAGCCATTTCCAGGAAGAACCAGCTACCTATGACATTACCTGGACACATCACATAAAGCTTGTCTTAATCAACAGAAGCGACATTGCTGAAAATCTGGTGATTTTCATCTGGAGCTGACAACATGGTAATTTATATTCCACACAGCGTAACCAAAGAGCTTGTTATGCAAACACAGGCCACTGATTTGACAAATCTCCTGGAAACAGAATTAATGTCTGTATTCTGTGCAAAGATGTAATTTATTTTAATATTTTAAAGAGATAATATATATCTATCTATCTGTATATATTCAGAGAGTGAGATATATACACACACCGAGATATGTATATTTAAATAGAGTCAAGCGTGGGGACTATAGCTGGTGTGCTGCTGCATTAAGAGGTCCAAGAACTACAATGAAAATGGCATTGCTGATTACTACCAGCATCTTTCATTTGGTGTGTTTTCTTTTCTATTCCTGGTGATAACATAAATATTATTCTTTTGTGAAAATGCTTTATTTATGGTGCTGAAGTAAGGAATGCATTTCATGGTAATTGAGGTTTTTTTGATGGAGAGCAAGTTGAGTGCCCAACTACAGAAAAAGTTTTAATTGGGTGGAAGGCTCCAGTGGGTATTTCCTAGTTATCAGACTTTCTTTTCTTAAAGGGAAAGTTTTCATTAAAGGAAAAATCAGCCCTGGCTGGTGATAAAGGACTGACTCTGATATTTGAGGGGTTGGTAAAACCCTGACCCCTTTGCCCCTGCCAGAGTGAGACCAACAGAATTTGGGGAGCAGTTCCAGAGAGAGATGATTTAATGATTTCCCTTAAAAACGTTACGCCTCTCTTAGGGGGAATGGATTCTCTGGGTCCTGCTCAAGGCCCACCAAAGATTTGATTTCAAAAGAAGCCCTGGGGCACCTGGGTGGCTCAGTAGGTTAAAGCCTCTGCCTTCGGGTCAGGTCATGATCCAGGGGTCCTGGGATCGAGGCCCACATCAGGCTTCCTGCTCAGTGGGGAGCCTTTTTCCCCCTCTCTCTCTGCCTGCCTCTCTGCCTACTTGTGATTTCTAACTGTCAAATAAATAAATAAAATCTTTAAAAAAAAAAAAGCCCTTAATCCTTGTTCTTTTCCAATGGAAAATGGAGAAAACAAGTGGCCTCTCACCAAGTCCTCTTAGCCTTCCGTCCCCTGTTTACATGCACCTCCTACTTGCATTTCAAAACTGTGATTTAAGGAATTAAAACCACTCTACCCTGATGCCCCCACCAATTCTTTTGAGTCTGTGCACTCTCTCCCCCCAGCCTAAACCCCCTGATGGAGAAACCTAATCAAACCTGCCACATCTGTTGTTGATGCATAGCTAAAGGGGCCTAAACAAGAAATCAATGTTCTGTGGCCCAGGGGATCCATTGTGCTATTTTCTCTGTTAATGCCATGTCAGGAGATGTCACCAGGAAGCCAGGCTGCTGAAGAGAGCATCAGTTCCCATTTGGAAAGGTCCCTGACAGCACTCAGGCAAGTGAGACTACAAGGAGGGTCCCACATGGACAGAGCTGCTCCTGGTAGATAATGGGCCTCCTAGCTCTCATGTATGCTGATAGGAGAAGCCAGTCCCAAAGGAAATGGAAGTAGGGGCCTGGCCCTCTTCCATGGGAGGAGTGGGTAGTGGGGTCCCCCAGTAGATATCCCATCCATACCAGGGGCTTGCCAACATGCCCTGTCACCTTCATGCCCATCCGAGTCCTCCTCCCATGCAGCCCGTATTATGTCTGAGTATATTTTAAGAATCTCTGGGGGAAAGAACACATCTTTTACTGATTGAGGTTGACCAGACAGCCTTGGGACTGAACAACATCTGTCCAGTTTCACCACCTCATGCCCTACCCTATGTTCATTCTCCCAATGTGCCCTCAGATATTTTTCTTCCCCTGCCTGCCTTGCATCCTCTCACCACTAGCTGGTGTCCAGTCCCCAGTGGAGTTCTGGCCACTTGCTGGCCACACTCACGGTGATCATGGTTGTAGCACTAAGACTCAAATTTAACTGATGTTTGTGTGGCGGCTGTTGAGGTTCAACATTATTCCAGGGGCCATGTGCCTTAACCAATCTATCAGAAGAACTGGGTTTCAGGCCACGACTTCAGGCAGATGAGTTATTAGCTCAGAGCAAATATTGTCTCCTCCCCAGCCTCTATCTTTCTCACAGATCAGACGATATTGGGTGCCTCTTCATCTGTGCCCCTTCAACACATATTGCTTCTGAATATCTACAATGCCTCTTACCAGTCTTTCCTTCTATCCACCCATTTATGAGCCTCTTGAGCATGAAGATTGGTCAGTTTAGAGTTGTATACTCAACAACTAGCTCGGTACTTGGTATATAGTTGATACTCAGCATGGGCTGAACACATGAATTGAAGGAAGAAACAACACAGAGACCTCTGGGTGACTGAGTTAAGTGTCTGACTCTTAATTTGGACTTTGGTCATAATCTCATGGCTGTGAGATCCCAGTGCCAGTCTCCATACTTTGTGAAGCTTGGTTAAGATTCTCTTCAGGGATGCCTTGGTGGTTCAGTTAGTTAAGTGTCTGCCTCCGGCTCAGGTTACGATTCCAGGGTCCTCAGATGGAGTCCCGCACCGGGCTTCTTGCTCAGCAGGGAGACTGGTTCTCCCCCTGCTTGTGCTCACTTGCTCTCTCTCTCTCTCTCTCTCTCTCTGACAAATAAATAAAATTTTTTAAAAAAGAAAAAAAAGATTCTCTCTCTCTTACTCTTCCTCTGCCCCCTTCACCCCTGCTTATGTGCACATGTACTCTCTCCCTTCATCTCTCCCATCATATAGATATATAGAGATACATATATAAAGAAACAAGGTGAATAGCAACACACTACCTGGCTTTTCATCAACACTTCCTATGCTTGTTAGGGTGAGGAGGGCGCTGAAGCTGCGGAAAGGGCAAAAACTTGGGTTTTGAGCCAAATGTCCATGTTTCCAATTCATAGTTCATGCAGGAGATTTGAGATCTTAACAGAACTTATGAAGTATTCCTATACTATAGCAAACTAGGAATGGTATTTTAGAAAAAGTCTAGACACTGATTCTAAAATAGCCTGAATCAAGTCATTTAAAACCACTCAGAAATTCTTAACTACCTAGAGCACTTCCCTGCTAAGAGACACCTGTTCAAAAACAACCCACAGTTTCCTGTCCGGTGGTCATTCATTACACATTACAGAGGATAAATCTAATTTACATTTGTGTTGTTTCACTCAAAATACGCAGGTAAGATTGAGGGGCTAGGGCTGTGCAAGAGGACAAAGCCATCCCATCTGGGTCTTTCCCTATGAGATCAGCGCCCCAGGCCCCAGAAGCTGGAAGGTAGCTCACCCCGGAGAGAGGAAGACGCCAGCTCTGCACTGACCTGAGGGGTAGGATGAGTGACTATGATGCTTTTGGCCTTCTGGGGGTCACCCTGCATCTACGCTTTTCAGTGAAGCCATCTGGGAGGGTCCTCCATGCCCACACAGCCACGTAGTAACAGAAGAAGGGGAAGTTTTGCCCTCTACCTCATGCTGTTCCAGAAAAACAGGAATTGCTTTCAAAGCTTTCCAGACTACACTGAGATATAAACTTCACACGCTAAGGGTTTGATTCTAGAGACATTTACCCAGAATAGAAGCAGAGCTCCAAATTGGACCAGCAAGGTATGTTACCAAAGGGAGGGTAAAGGAGGTGGTAAGAGCTGGAACTAAATACATCTCTGCCAGAGGCAAGAGCAGAGGAGAGTTTTCTCAAAGCAACAAAAATGGGGGGGAAAAAAATCTCTTCAGGTTGAAAAGAAGAAGGTGGAGTGTGCCATGCAAGAGAGCTTTCTAACAGACAGTTTTTATCTTGACAGGGGTGTCCTCTTAACATATATTTACTTTCTAATTACCCAGAACTATGTAATTAACCTGTCAGTAGACAGTGCTTGCCACACTAATGAATGGATAAGGATTCTCAGTGTTGATAATCAGCCCAGCCGAGGGAAGGGGATCCTTGTTCTTATGACTCACTTAACTTGTTTCTTTTGCATATCTTTGTCTTCTTCACCCCTTTATCTCTTCTATTGGAGTATCAGCCCAAAAGAAACCTTTTTTTTTTTTTTAATTTTAATTGTGTTATGTTAGCCACCATGCAATGCCTCATTAGTTTTTGATGTAGTGTTCCAAGATTCATTGAAGAAACTTCTTTTTCATATGAAAGAATCCCAGGGCCTTGGCTCATACTGAAGAGATTTAAATGCCTTGGCCTTGAGTGGGCCAAGCCTCCAAATGAGGTGGGCAATGGTATCATAACTCTAGATGGGCAGGGAATCATCTCAGGGCTCTGGCCTATGGCTGAGGATAACAGAGAATAGGACAGGTTAGTAGAGGAGGGCCTAGTGGGAGCTGGAACAACAGTGTGATTCTCCTAAGGGTGCAGGACAGCTGAGTAAAGAAAGCAGCCCAGTCACAGTCACAGAATATGACCATGTAACAGGTGTGTATTAACCATGTCTTTTGTCTGTGTTCTGCTGCTTTGACATCCAGGGTCTCGCTGACCCTGAGAAACTGCCGCTCATAGGTCTAGCCTATCCTAGAGATAATAAAGCACTAGCCAGGGAGCGCGCCTTTCAAATGCACAGTAGCCAAGCCAATGTCTTAACCACCTCCTTCACTGGGCTCTCACCTTAACACTGCTGCGTGTCCTCATCACCCAGGGACCAGGTACCAAACAAGTCGGGAGAGCGCCCCCTGCCTCAGAGCCCACCAAACCTACTCACACAAGTTAACCATAATCCTGCTTACTAGTACTGCCTCATCTAAGCCTTCCTGCAGAAACCACAGTAAAGGCTCTTGCCCACAGTTTCCCCCTCACTCTCTCTGCCCCCTGACCAATACCCCGTAACAGGTGTGGCGCCTTTTCTGGGGATCCATCAGCACAACTATCTTTCCAGTGATGGTTGTATTTTAGTCTGTTGCCCTCACCATACCTGAATAATAGTAAAACCTACATTTTGAAACTAGGTGTCAGGGAAAGCTGTGACTCAATGGGCATGACAGTGTCCTAGGCACTTACCAGTAATCATCGAGGCCAGCAAGACCCGTTTCTGCGTGGACTGGTGGGCTGAGGCTACAGTCATCCTTCCTCTCTAGTCCAGCTCAGAGACTGAGGAGGGTTGAGTCTGAAAATAGGGGGCATTAGCAACCACCAGAGGAATGGACTGGTGGGAACTGGGTGCAGAGAGGCCCAACGTCCCCAAGGGAAATGGAACACTTGGAGTGTTCACTGTCTTGGATTAAAAGACAGAAATCCTTGGTTCCAACTTTGGTGCCACCACTAATATTTCTGGTGACTTGGGAGATGATTTAAATTCTCTGACCCTCAGTTTCCTCCTCTGTCCACTGGGGATAGTGATGGCTGAAATACACCTGAATGCACCCTCCTCCTCCTCAACTTTGTCATGATTGCAGTTTTGTGATAATTATTTCTCCAATTGATTTCTCAATACACCCAATGGGAAGAAACTGCGTATTGTGTTTATTTGCATGTTTTTCACGGCTTTAGATTGAATAGATGCTGATATATTTCATTGAATTCCACAATTACTAACTTCGACCCATCAAGTTGCCCTTTTTTTTAATATAACTTTTCAGAAAGAAGAAAGAAGAGAGGCGCATGTGGAGAACTGTAATACTGGGGACACTGCTTTCAGGCACTTGTCTGTCCACTGTGGAGGGCTTTCACCTTGATGGCCAGTGAAAGGGGTTCTTGTTCCTCTACTCAGATAGTGAGAAAGATCTCACAGATATTTTAAATGACCCTCATCTTCCTTTTGAGGAAGAAATTTGATAAGAACATGGGTCAGTGCTGGGAGGAGCCCAGGGAGGAAGCAGATGCCCTAGCTGTGAGCTGGCTCTAGATGAGGTCATCTAGACCCTCTCCAAGCCTCCCCAGGGACACTGGGCCCCATTTTCTCTCTGGCTGCCCTTCTTAGCAGAGCAAGTAGACTTATATATTTTCTGCATGAAGATGTAGTCCAGGCCACATTATTTGATTTCTGTCAGTGCAGAGCCATTGAAAGCTCACCAAAAAGCCTGAGCCTGGATTCATGGTTGCAAGCTGAAGTGATCCTTTCCTTCGCTGGAAGTCATCCTATAATGGCTACACCATCCTGCCTGCACTGTCCTATGAACACAGGCCAGAGCTATGACAGAGAGACTTAGCTCTGAAAGAGAGAATCTTCTCTTCTTCTTCCCCACTCCTCCCTCTTTTTCTACTCCTCCCCCTCCTCCTCCTCCTCTTCCTCCTCTTCCCTCTGTTGTTGCTGCTGCTGCTACTTTTTCTCCTTCTCCTTCTCCTCCTTCTCCTTCTTCTTCACCTTCTTCCCCCCTCCTCCTCCTCTTCCTCCGTCTTCTTCATTCTTTTCTCATTTATTACCTTCCCTCTGGAGTCAGACAGATGTGGTTTTGAATCTGGTGTCCATCATTTACCACCCAGACTAGTCACACAACCTCTCTAAATGTCATATGTGCTACACAGAGGATAGCACTGGTGTTACCTCATACATGTGGCCAGAGAGATGTGTGGGGTGGGTACAGTCCGTGGTGCATGCTAGGTGGTCCATAACAGCACTTTCCCTCTCCTTTTTTTCAACTTCAGTCTCTAGTCTTCCCCTAAAAACACTGTTCTTTAAATGACAGACCTGAGTATTTCCAGACTTACATGATCTGGGTAATGCAACAAGTGCCAGTGCCATAGGTTCAGTTATTAATTCCCCCAAGGAGGGCCCAAGTCAAGTTCCAGCTTCTTTGTTCCTGCTTGTGAGAAACTTCTCCCACTGGAGAGCTAGCCTGTGGATTGGGAGGTGCACCAAGGAGGCAAAAGAAAAGCTGTGCTAAAGTGCCTCCAGGGATCAGCCCATAAAAGTAATAGTGCACAAAGCAACTCACAGATCAGAGCAAAGGATGGTGGAATAGCTGTTTGCTCCTTTTGGGGACTCGCCGCTGCCCCCACCTGCTGTTTGCACAGCTCCTGAGATGTCCCTGGCTGCCCTGGTTCCTGGGTCTTAATACACCAGGAAGGAGGCTCCCAGCCCCTTAGACTGACCTCCACACAGCTATGGGTCAGCCAGGCCTCCAGGGCCCTACAAGTCTTCCTTCAGCAGCTCCCTCCATCCTCTGTCCTGCCAGGTGTGCTTTCTACTTACTTTCTTTCCTTAAAAAAAAACCAGCTCCACGGCCACATTGCCGCCAGCGCTCATCAGTCCCCCACACAAGCAGGCCTCCTACAGTAGCTAATTTCCCTTCTTAGAGCTTTCTTGTCTGTCTCTTCTTCTGTTTCCTGCCATCAGCCCCCTTCTCTCCTAAATCCAAATCCCTCTCAACCAGGTGTCACATCTGAAAGAGGTCTGATAAATTAATCCCCGCTAAAATGTCCCGGCTAAAACTGACAGCGGCTTAATGTGATTTTAGCTTAATGCATTTGAGACCCTCCCCAGGGTGTTTGCATTTTATCAGGGGACTCCTTCAGACACAGCAGAATGGTCCTCAAAGAAGGGAATGATGCAGCTTTGCATGCAATAAGGAAGGGCAAGGGAAGAGCTTGAGGACAAGTAGAGCTTTCCGTGGACCATGCCCAGCTGGCTATTTACCCATTCCTGAGCATTCCTCAAATACGCAGTAAGAGAGTCCTCTCTGCTGGGCACTCTGCTGAGCATGAGGAGATCAAGAAGGCAGGGAGATAGGGAAATCATTCACACATTTTGTCATTTTACATTCAACATTTGTTTAGGTTTATATGACAGGCCAGGAGTTGGCAGTGGGTCGGCTTTATATGAAAGATAGAAAATAAGCCAATTTCTGTGATCTTCTTTGATTTATTACAAAAAGCAAAGAACCCCCTAGAGCAGAGAACCACATGATAAATGCCTCCCCTGTGAGAGAGGTGTAGGTCACTCCTGTAGCTGCCATGCTTCCCATCTTAGCCACCTGCAGTTTGCCTCCCACTTTGGACAGACTGCCCTTCCCAAGGTCCAGTGTGCCCAGAAGTAGGCATGCACCCTCTCACGAGACATGGTGGGGTCGGGTCATCTTCAGGGCCTAAAAGGAAGGCAGCAGCAGGATGGTGAAGGTTCACGCTGCTGGAGCACAGTTGAGGACCACTTACGGGAAGGAAAGGAGAAACGAATGGGTGGTTCCCAGTTGGCAAGGCTGACATTACCCAAGGCACTCATCATCAGAGAGCTCTCAGTGTGCTGCCCTTTTGGCTTTCAATAGCAGCATTATCTCCTTTGACCGGGAACAAAAACACTATTCCCAGTCCTGTTTACATGGGTTCCAAGTGTCTCCTATTTTCCTCAATTTCAAATAGGCAGCCTTAATTTCAAATAGGATGTTCATTATCTCTCCACATGATAGACTATCAGTCAGTCAGGTTTTATGATAATATGCCCTAATTGTTGGTTCAGAAAATATGCTCAATGAACCTTTCTAACCAGATGGTGGACTTGTTTCTTCGGCAGGATACAGGCTTTCTAAGGAATGACCTATAGGTATCTTCTCCCTGCACTTTCCACCAACATTTTCCTCCTAAATAACACCTTTTAGAGGACACAAACCTGAGGACCTGAATATGCCCACACTAGTGGGGATGAAACCCATTATTTCAAATACCCCTCTCTTCTCACTGCTGAATAGATCCTCCTCAACCCTTGTGGGCATCACTCACACCCTGAACTCCCCCAACAGCTCCTACTAAGGAAAGCCCTCCCCACTCTCCTGCCCTATGCTTGCAGCCTCCCTGCTACTTGCCCAGGCTCATTAGATTCAGCCCAAGTCCACGTTCTCTGCTGCACCTTCCCTCCCTGATTCCCCAGCAGGAGGATTGAGGTGACCTTTAAATGTCGCTTGTAAATGCCAGCTGATGCTAACAGGCTCCAAACCTCTGCACAGGCGCGGTTTCCCCAAAAGCCAGCAGATGACAGAGCTCAGGCACAGGGCTGGAGAGGCTGACTCCTGGGGACAAATCTGTGCCTGCAGCAGAGCACATGGCACTGCACTTGGCCAGAAAGCTGGAGTTTCCATGGCCAGGCTCACCACACTGGGAAGGTGATATTTGTATTATTAAATGTTAGAGCTGGAAAAATCCTTAGAGACCATCACCCCTCATGGCTCCTGGGAGGAAACCAAGGTCTCAAGAAAGAGGTCAAATATACCATTTTAAATAAAATCGAGCTCTGCCAGGAACTCAATTAGGCATTCACCTAACCCTGACACGTGCTTTTTACTAAATGAATAAATGAATGATGGATTGTTTCAGTTAATTCTCACAACAACTATGTAAGGCAGACACCATCCTCACATTAACAAAAAGACACACACACTGTATGAGGTTGACTGAGCTATCCAAAGGTCATATAGCTAATAAGACACGAAGCCAGGATTCAAATCTAGGTTTGCCCAATCCTAAAACAATTTGCAGCTGTCCATTCTGCCCTATCCCCCACACCTTACTCCTTCCCCTTCCATCATCAGAAGGATCTGATCTGGAGACAGATCTAGAGGCTTTAGGTTTATATGACAGACCAGGAGTATGTCATATATGACATATATATAACATATATGACAGATCTGGAGGCTTTTCATTGCCCCATGTCCCCTGATGATTTTCCCAAGTTTCTGGTTTAATTCAGCAAATACTTATTTATCAATTAGCATCCTCCTGTTTTACTGTCTGAAGCATTCGTTTCCCATTACTCAGCTTCTTTGTGTTTGTCAGAACAGTCTGCCTTCAGGAAGAGTAGGATGGAATAGCAAGGGTGAGATCTTCTTACAAGGGATACTCCATTAGTATGCTAGGATCACTGAAGGCCTTGGAGAAGAGCTCCCCCTTGTTCTCCCAGAAAGGGGAGCCCCAAGACCCAGCATGGGCCTTTGAGGAAGGTCCTACAGGAGTCATAAAAGGGAAAACATTGGGGGGAATAGCACTAGGCCTGAAAAATCAGACTTCTGAGCCAGATTCCAGTGTGACTCCACCTAAAAATAATTCAGTTTCTTGTGAACTCAGTGAGTAAAACACTGGGATCCTGGATATGCTGTCCCAAGTGGGTCATGTAGAACTATTTCCCAGTTTTCCAGCAGGCATCTCATAACCGGATACAAGAGAATTCCCAAAACGCAGAAGTTGCTCCAGGCTGACAGCATAGTCATGCCGTCCTTGCCTCTGAACCAGAGCAGAGTCGTTAGATGGAGAAAAATCCTGGCATCTGGCCCCACTTTTCCATCCTCTTGAAAGGCTGGAGGAGTCACCTGAAAGGTCCTCTAAGGGAAAGGAATGACTTTTAGGGAATTTGATTGTGTAAGGCACATCTAATCTCAGCAAAAGTCGTTACACTTGATGACTTTTCAGTGTCAGGAAATATCAAGGTTCATAGTACCCTTAGGTCCTTAATTCACAAGTAATAAATGAAATAGTTGTCACACCAGACATTTGTGAGTCATCACACTGACCACGTTTTTACAGTGTCTCTTTCCTTCATTAATTCATTTGTCTTTTCATGCATGCATTCATTCATTCATTCATTTATCCATACCGACTGAGTTCCCAATGTGTTTGCAAGTCCTTTGAGAGAATGACAAGATGATGATGCCATTCCTTCCATCAAGAGATTCATTTTGCCCAGGACCATAACACAAGCACTGGAAATGTCCAGTTCTGGCCAGTCTCGATTCAGAGTAGCCATTGGCCTCCAAGACTGCTGGACTCAGCCAGAAGACCTGCCTCAGTTGGATCTGTGAATTCACCACTGCTTATCTCTACCCTTGGCCTTGCCTGCCAACTTTCATTTTTCACTCAGTAATACTATGATTTATTAAAAACATTTTCCATAAAAAAAAAGTTTTCTAAATGCTTACATACCTACACCCTTTCTACTACCAGAGGTTCTCCTGAATCATGGGAAAAAATAATTGAAATAATGAGAAAAAACACTTTTGGTGAATAAATTGTAGACATTTGAATTGAGTGTCTGAGTAAATAAGTGATAGGACTCTCACTTATTACTAAGGGCCTACAGGGAAGCGCTTCAGAAGGCTGTTCTCATGAGACTGTGTCTCTTGGGATTGTGGTATCCCTATAATCCAGCCACTGGCCAAACAACATGGACAGGCCAGCAAAGTGATATCACCTCCCAGAAGGTCTTAAACATACTCATGATTTTCTGATTCATAAAAAGAGAAGACTGAGACTGATACTTTCTTTATTTGAAGTAGTTGGCACAGTCCCAGTGATAATCGCATGTACTGCTCTTCATATTGACTCAGTGGGTAATATTCTGTGTTTATTTTCCATTCCAGCTAAGTGAGCATGTAGAGAAGCTGAAAAGGACCTGTTCTAATTGCCCCAGGGTGCATTTCTATTTCCAAGAGAACATGCATGCATGGGGCAGTGGAGACAAAAAAGATAAATTAGCTGGGGGAAAAAAAAAAAGATAGCTATTTAATAAGAGTCTTCCCAAATGTTGGCAAGGATGTGGAGGAAGAGGAACATTTTTACACTGTTAATGGTAATGCAAGCTGGTACAGCCACTCTAGAAAATAGTATGGAGTTTCCTCCAGATGGTAAGAATAGAGCTACCATACAACCCAATAACTGTACTACTAGGTATCTACCCCAAAGGTACAGATGTAGTAAAAGAAAGGGGCACATGCACCCCAAAATGCATAGTAGCAATGTCCACCATAGCCAAACTGCAGAAGGAGCCAAGATGCCCTTCAATAGATGAATGCATAAAGAAGATGTGGTACATGGATATAATGGAATATTATTCAGCCATCAGAAAGGATGAATACTCACCATTTGCATCGACATGGATGGAACTGGAAGCGATTATGTTAAGTCAAGTAAGTCAAGGAGAGACGATTATCATATGGTTTCACTCATATGTGGAACATAAACAATAGCATGGGGGAAGGGAGGGAAATCCAAACAGAGAGAAATCAGAATGAGAGATGAACCATGAGAGACTATGGACCCCAGGAAACAATCTGAGATTTTCAGAGAGGAGGAGTATGGGAGGAAGAGGTAACAGGGTGATGGATATTGAGGAGGGCACATGCTGTGATGACTGCTAGGTGTTACACTTAACTCATGGATCATTGAACATTACATCAAAAACTAATTATATACTAATTATGTATGTTCAGTGGCTAATGGAACAAAATAAAAAAATACACTAAAAAATTAAATTTTAAAAATATATTTTATTTTTTAATTTTATTTTATTTTTTCAGTGTTCCAAGATTCATTGTTTATGCACCATGCCCATGCAATATGTACCCTCCTTAATACCCACCACCAGGCTCATGTAACACCCACCACTCTCCCCTCCAAAACCCTCAGTTTGTTTCTCAGAGTCCATAGTCTCTTATGCTTCTTCTCCACCTCCAGTTTCTCCCAAGGCACTTTTCCTTTCCTTCTCCTAATGTCTTCCTTGTTATTCCTCATGCTCCACAAATAAGTGAAACCTTATGATAATTGACTCTCTGCTTGACTTATTTCACTCAGCATAATCTCCTCCAGTCCCGCCCATGTTGATACAAAAGTTGGGTATTCATCCTTTCTGATGGAGGCATAATACTCCATTGTATATATGGACCACATCTTCTTTATCCATTCATCTGTTGAAGGGCATCTTGACTCTTTCCACAGTTTGGCAACTGTGGCCATTGATGCTAGGAACATTGGGGTACAGATGGCCTTTCTTTTCACTCCATCTGCATCTTTGGGGTAAATACCCAATAGTGCAATTGCAGGGTCATAGGGAAGCTCCATTCTTAATTTCTTAAGGAATCTCCACACTGTTTTCCAAAGTGGCTGCACCAACTTGCAATCCCACCAACAGTGTAAGAGGGTTCCTTTTTCTCCACATCCTCTCCAACACTTGTTGTTTACTGTCTTGTTGATTTTGGTCATTCTAATTGGTGTAAGGTGGTATCTCAATGTGGTTTTGATTTGAATCTCCCTGATGGCTAATGATGATGAACATTTTTTCATGTGTCTGTTAGCCATTTTATGTCTTCTTTGGAGAAGTGTCTGTTCATTTCTTCTGCCCATTTTTTTGATGTGATTATCTGTTTTTTGAGTGTTGAGTTTGAGGAGTTCTTTATAGATCTTGGATATCAGCCCTTTGTAGTGTCATTTGTGAATATCTTCTCCCATTCCATGGGTTGCCTCTTTGTTTTGTTGACTCTTTCCTCCGCTGTGAAGAAGCTTTTTATCTTGATGAAGAAAGAGTACACTTATCTTGATGAGCACTAAAAAGCATATAGAATTTCTGAATCATTATACTGTACACCTGAAACTAACACTATATGTTAATTATACTTGAACAAAAAAATGGATCAAAACAAAAAAAAAAAAAGAAAAAAGAAAGGAGTCTTCCCCAAAAAAGTAAGAGCAAGTTATGGCAGAATAGAAGAGTAAAAGCTGCTGCTAGTGATGCTTAGAGTAGGGTAACTTGTTGGGGAGCAGGAGTCTAAATTATCAGTAAGCAAGGTTTTTGAGGTAGGGGGAATGTCATTTTTAATCAAAGAATTTAGAATTCCTAATCTCAAGACATAGAAAATAAAAATTTGGTTTAGGAAGAGTCTGCAGAAAGATCCAAGAAAGATACTAATATTAGGTGTCTAAAACCTAGCTGTAGGCTGAGGACTCAATCAGAAAAATAATGTCTTGCATCTCTTATTATGGGAGATGAATGTAATCATTCTAGCTTACAAGTCCACATGAGAAAAGGAAGGAGGACACACTTTTCTTTTGTAGGGAGAGGGAACAGTGCCAAGCATCCATTCCTCCTCCACTGATAATTTTATTCTAATTTTTCCCAGGGGATCCCTTTCCCATTCTTGATCCATGAACTGCTAGGTGGGGTTGAGTCCATCCCCAGCACCAGCTGCAAAACATATGAACTGGACCCGGCCAATCAGATCATCACAAATTGGTACACAATGGACACATGACTTCACCAAACAGGTCAGAGGAATTTTCAGGGCTTCTGTGAGAAGCACCAAGAAAAGCCTTTCTCTGGTGTCAAAAATTTGAAGTGAACTGTAGCCACAGCAGTCATCTTTCAACCACAAAGGGAGAGCTTGTCTGGGAATGGAGGCTAAAGAGAGATGAAGAGAAATTGAATTACGGTGATATTACTTGAGCCCCTGCAGCAAACCACATCTGATACCAGATGTAGAATTAAACTCTTCAGTTATGATGAAGCTGGTTTGGGTTGGATTTCCACCACTTTGAACCGAATGAGACCCAGTTCATATAATAGTTGAACAGATCTATTGCAGAAGATAGCTCAAGTTGGGGCCTTGACAAGAACATGGAACTACGTATCTAGGACTAACTTACTGGTGTTTATCACACTCCAAGAATCTCTCAAATTTTAGTAGAATTATTTGTGCTTTGCACTCTCTGGACTGGAGAGGACTGAGGAAGGGCATGGAGAATTGTGACACAGATCTCGTGTCTCGTCAGTTTGAACCTCAGAGGTTCTGCATGGCAGCAAAGAATATTTCCCAAAGAACAAAAGGCTCTTCAGATTGATGGGGACCACAAGTCACCTTTCCAGGCCATCCCTCCTGGCAATAGGCAGCACATTATCTGACTGAAATTCTCAGGGAAAGAAAAATCAGTTCTATAAAGAATCCTAATCTGTGAGTCAATCAGCTCTGGTTTGCACCTCACAAGCCAACAAACCTCTCTGAGCCTCAGTTTCTCCCTTTCTACATGAGGGAATAGCATGTATTCCCTCCCTGCCTCATGGCACTGATGCAGGAAAGCTAACATGAGAGGACCATGAGAAGCATAAAGTGCTGCTTAACTAGGAAGCATTATTAGAAAACCCAGAAATTTCTTCCTGAGGACACACACATCAGTGTTAGCTTCTCTTTTAGGTAATAAACAAACAAACAAACAAGTCGTTGGCACAATCACAGCTAAATTGGAAACGCTGGCATTACCCAGAACAAGTTATCTATCCAGAGAAGCCGAGAGGCCTCGGATGCACAAAATCATATTTCCCCAGGCATAGGATTAATTAAAACTATCAAGTGTTCCCAGCTTTTAGAAATTAACTTTGAAAGTGTTTGGTGTGAAGGGATAAAGAAGGAGGCTATGCAGTGGGGAGGGGCAGCCCAGGAGCCCAGGAGTGCGGTGCCGGGAGACAGACATGCCAAAGCTGTGTGTTTACTTTATTCTTCTTGGGAGAAAAAGAAGAACATAATGAGGTGTAAAAGTGTCTTTTGGAAGGGCGGATAGCTCTGCCTCTGACCCCGACCCCTCTGGTACATAATCTCTCCTTTCTTTTCTGTGAACAGGGGCTGGACACTCAGAACAGCAAGGCCAGGTGGTATCAAGGGAGGTGGGCAGAGAGGGATGGATCAGTACCTTTCTCTCTCTCCCTTTCTGGGCTTTATTCTCTTGAGTATTTACTCTTTTACTCCCTTGTAAGGAAGCCCATCTCAGGCACTGTTCTGAGCTCTTGGATGGTTGGTCGTGTTATGAGCAGAAGCAGCATAGAGTGCACTCTAGTTCTCGCTCGACCATTTGTCAGCTATGTGACCTCAGCTAAGGCACCTGATTCTTCCTAAGACTCATTTGAGTCATTTGCAGGAGAGGGAGGAGGACTGAGGCATGTCTTCACCAAGAAGCCTGAGTGAGACATTGGAGGTGAGTCACGTAACACATAAAGGACTGCCATAGGTTCCAAAGACCCTAAGAAACTTTCCACATATCACATCTACTCAACCCACTTTAAGTGGGGGAAGCCTTGCTGGTGATGGAACCCAAGGCCTTGACCAACTCTGGATTAATAAATGGCACCCTCTCTGTTGGGATTCCATTTTTAGAATGGCAGGGAAACCCATTTTCCTTGCCTTTTGCTGTCACTGTGATACTAACCCTGGAAAGCAGTTTATTTTACTCTTGCTTTAGCAAGCTGGTGACCTTCTTCTGAGCCCTCCTCACGAGCTGCTTGCCTCTCGGCTCTCCTAGATCTCAGAAAGAAGTGCTAAGGATCCCTGGAACTATATACCTCGCCATCTCCCATGCCCTCCCCTGGGTCTGTACCTCCAAAGCTTAAGGGCTGTGAGTCTTGTGGATTTCACTTGCTGGAGCTAAGAGTTCTGATTATTTGTGTACTAGATCCCTGATTATCTTTCCAACCATGTTATTTGTCTACTTAACATTAGATGTCTTCCTCTCTCCTTCCTAACAGAAGTCAGTACATGGTAAGCAGTTTTCCTACTTTCCTCCATTCAGCTATGTGCTTCAAGAGAGAACAGCCCTGTCACCTCCCCCAGGTGAAAGGGATTTTTCTGAATTGGTCTAAGCTAATCATGGTTGTCCTATTTCCTCCACCATTGGTTTGCCATTAATTGAGTCATGGACATCAATTATGGCCAGCAAGAGATGGGGGGTGTTTTTTGAGAGCTTTGGGAATAAGTGTCCTCATTTTGAAAGAGAGACATAAGGCAAGAAGCTATTTTCTGCCCTTGGAAGTATTCAAGTAGGAGTATAATGGCAGGTTTTGTGGGTACCTAAGCAAGGACAAGCTCTTAAGCTGAGGATGGTAGAGCAGAAGGAAAACATGCCCAGAGCTCTTGACACCACTAAGCTCCTGAGATACCTGCTGATAATAGTCAGCCCATGAGCTTGCATCCATGTCTCAGGACTTCTTATTACACGAGATGATTCTGCAATTGTTTAAGTCCATTCAGGTTGGAATATTCCCTTACTTGCAGCCTGAATTGCTCAACAGATTCACAAACTTGCACCATTTTTCATGGGAGGTCTTCTCAATCTATGGTCATAGTTTCATCTGCGGGGAGGTAGAGCTTGCTGACATGGCACCAGGTGGGCTGCCAGAAGATATGCTGATGCTTCTGGGGAGAGGAAGGTACCCAAACCTCACGGTCAGGCCTTGAGATCCCACTGACATCCCACGGATTGCCAACCCCAACTTGGTCTCTCTGATCTCCTCCCACCCTAGTCAAGCTGCATCCTCTCTTGCGTGAGCTAGTTACAACTGCATTTTTAAATAATTCTCCTCCTACTGGTCTTGACCCAGCTCAACTTTGTTGTTTTCATTGTCATAAAACTGAAATAAGGCCCATGGCTCACCACAGACCATCTCCTGCTTAATAGCTCCCTACTGTACACAGGATAAAGTTCAAAGTTCTTTGCAAGATAAAGAGGATTGCTGTGACTGCTTCCAGTCTCCTTTTATCTCTCATGCCCTGCATGGCTGTGCCTTGCCCTCTACTCTAATGACATCATACATGACTGCAAACTGCTGTTCCATGCCTCCACACTCTCTCCTATAGAATTCTCTGTGCCTAGAAAGCTGTTTTTTCCTTCTGTACCTGACTTGTCTTAATGACCCTTTGAGATTCAACTTGAACTTTATTTCCTCTTAGAAGTCTTCCTTGAACCTTCGGGACATTCTAAATCCTGACGTCTGAGATGCTTTGAGACAGTCTCCCTGACATGTGTCTTGGCAGCAATTTGCTATATATGACAGCAAGAACAAGAGTCAAAAACAGAAAAAAAATTGGACAAGAGAAACTACATGAAACTAAAAAGTTTCTACACAACAAAAGAGATCATCAACAAGTGAAAAGATAACTTACAAATGGGAGAAGATATTTCCAAACCATATAACTGATAAGGGGTTCTTATCTAAAATATGTAAAGAATTCACACAAGCCAATCACACACACACAAAAAAAATAATAACCTGATTTAAAAATGGGCAGTAGAAATAAATAAATATTTCTCCACAGAAAAGCTCCAGATGGCCAACAGACACATGAAAAGGTATTCAACATCGCTGATTATCAGGGAAATGCACATCAAAGCACAATAAGGTATCACTTTACACCTGTTAGAATGGCTAGTATCAAAAAGATAAGAAATGATAAGTGTTGGCAAGAATGTGGAGAAAAGGGAACCTTCATGCACTATTGGTGGAACTGTAAAGTAGTGGAGTCACTATGGAAAACAGTATGGAGGGTCTTCAAGAAATTAAGAATAGAACTACCATATAATCCAGCAATACCATTTCTGGCCATATAACCAAAAGAAATGAAAATGGGATATTGAAAAGATATGTGCACCTCTATATTTATTATGGCATTATTCACAATAGCCCAGATATGGAAACAACCCAAGTGTCTGTCAACAGATGAATGAATAAAGAAGAAGTAGTGTACATCTCTATAATGAAATATTACTAAGCCATTAAGAAAAAGGAAATTCTGCCACTTACAACTTGCATGGACCTCAAGGGCATAAGGCTGAGTGAGATAAGTCAGAAAAAGATAAATATTGTATGATATCATTCATATGCGGAACCTAAAATAGACAAACCCAGAGAAACAGGGAGTAAGGTGGTGATTCCCAGGGGTTGGGGTATAGGGAAAATTGGGAGGTACTCCTCAAAGGGTATAAGATCCCCATTATAAAATTAGTAATTTTGGGGACTGGCTCATAGCCTGGTGATTATAGCTAATAACACCATATCATATACTTGAATTTTGCTAAGACAATAGATCTTAAATATTCTTACCCCCCAAAAAGGAATCGGTAACTATGTGACAGGATGGAAGTGGCGGCTAATACCAATGGGCAGTCATTTTGCAATTTATAAATGTATCAAATCAACATGTTGTATACCTTACACTTACACATTGTTATGTGTCAATTATATCTAAATAATGCTGGAAAAAAAAAAAAGAAGAACAGAGCAGCTACACAGGATCCAAGCAGGGTCTGAGAATGCAGTAGGAGTAGAATTCTGGAGTGAACATTGACTAGGGAAACTCAGTGCCCAGCCTCCCAACACACACACTTACCCTAATGCAAAATACCACATTTTGATGCAAAATATCTGACAGTGCAAAGGATGGGAGCCCAAAATCATTTTATTTTCATAGCAAACCAAAGGTTGACCCAAAACTAAAGGAATTAGGAATACTCAGGTTGCATATTTAAATATACAAGTGATATTTGAGTGTCATGTATGTATGTGCGTATGTATGTGTGTATATATGTGTATATGTATATGTATGAACATATATATATATCTTATATAGTTTTTATTTTAAAACAAATTAGGGGGGCCTGGGTGGCTCAGTTGTTTAAGCAGCTGCCTTCAACTCAGGTCATGATCCTGGGGTCCTGGGATCAAGCCCCATGTCAGGCTCCCTGCTCAGTGGGGAGCCTGTTTCTCCTTCTCCCTTTGCCTGCCACTCTGTCTATTTGGGCTCTCTTTCTATCTCACTGCCAAATAAATAAATAAAATCTTTAAAAAAAATAAAAAATAAAACAAATTAGTAATTTTTAAACTACCGATTAACAACTATTAATTTTTTAAAAGATTTTATTTGTTTATTTGACAGACAGAGATCACAAGTAGGCAGAGAGGCAGGCAGAGAGAGAGGAGGAAGCATGCTCTCTGCAGAGCAGAGAGCCCAATGCGGGGCTCAATCCCAGGACCATGAGATCATGACCTGAGCTGAAAGCAGGGGCTTTAACCCACTGAGCCACCCAGGTGCTCCTAGTATTAAGTTTTTAAGAAGTTGTTAGCATACATTTTCAACCGTAAGTGAAATACTAAATCTTCAGCAAAGAAAAGTAATTAAATAAAACAACCAAAAAATTCTGTTTTCTTTCTTGATTTGTAAGTACTGAACTTGGACCCTCACCTAGCAGGGTTTGGGTTTTTTCTACTATTGTCAACTTTGTAAGCTGCTAAATTCAGAGTGGTAATTCCTGCCATTACTCCCTGATCTCCCTTTTACGTCGCAAAGTCTCATATTTCCTTACTGGGAGTCTTCCTTGGTCTGTGGAGTGAGGATTTTTTTCTTTCTTTCTGGAAAACTTTTAAGAAATATGCTGTTCAGGCCCTCTCTTCTTCCCTGCTCTAGATGTCATAGCACCCTACAGCTTCGTAGGGACAGCCGATGTCTTCTTTCACCTTTAGCCCCTCTTTCTGGCCAACTCTGCCAGAGGCAGGAAGAACTGAGAAGTCAAATCAGCTGGCCCTTACTGAATGGAGATGGCATATGTGGGCCTTAACTCCATCCTGTGAGTCCACAGGAAAATACCAAATGCCAAAGGAAAACCCTCTGCTCCTCAAACCCATGTATTCCTCAGTGCACACCATTCCCAACCCTTCCACGGCATACGACTGCACTTCTGCCTGTTTCCCTAGTCAACATTTTTCTTTCCACCACCACTAGTGATGTGCCAGATCTCCAGCTTGGTTACAAGGGGCCTTGGTACTCTCAATTCTTATGAGTCTCTGGAATTGCTTGTGGCTTCCTACATTCCTACCAATGGCTGGATTTATGCCATTGCCAAATATCCCAGACATATAATGAGTTGGACTCTCCTTTGTGTACCTCAGACCCCCTGCATGGAACCAGAGCTGGGCATGCTGGTGGTGGCAGGTGCTGGGCCTCCCCCTGCCTTATTACCTTCTACCCATAGCTCTGAAATCAGCAACCAGCCCAACTCCTTTGCTCCAGCTGACACAGCAGATCCTGCCTAGCACAGATGAGCTCTTCCTGCTGTTTCCCTCTGGGGCTGAAAGTCTTCCTCCTCTGTGGTTTCCAGCAACATCCTAACATTGATGCTGGGGAGAAAATTTAGCAAACATAGTTTGGCAACTTAGCATTTTTTCTAGCCAGACTATTATTAAAGCAAAGTTTAGCCCATATGCATAGCATACATATGTATTTACATGTTAAATAGATTTTTTCTCCACCCATTCCTTGTTGCTTCGCTTATCCAAATATTATCCAGGCATTAAGGCTCACATCATGAGTTGTTTCCCTTCTAAAGTCTTTGCTGATGATTTAAAACTCTAAAGGCCATTTTAAACTCTTCATTGCTCAGGGCTACTCTTGGTAACATAATTTAAACGAATTCTTCATTAACGCTTCTGCACTGCCCCCAGATCTTTTATATGGAAGATTGTATGTGGGTGTGCCTCCAACTTTACCTTCTTGTTTCCCCTTTCCACTATAATGTTCTTTATGTGATTATTGCCAAAGAAAGACGGGCTGTGACTCAGAAGAATAAAGTGTAATCTTTTTCCAGTGGGCAGACGATAAAATGTCCAGGTCGCTGGGATACTGAGTGGGAAGGGCAGCTGAATGGACTTATACAAGGCAGATGAGCTTCTTCCCAGGAACTCCAGAAGCATCATCAGAAGGTCCTCTGCTCACTTTGGCTTTGAATCTCAGACACTATAACCCAAAGCCCAAGAAGTCTTTCCAGCCCACGATGGCTGCATTCTCTCAGAGACGATTCTGTGCCAAAAGCACATCCCTGCCAACCCCAGTTCAAGCCCCCAACCCACCATTAAGTCGCCTCCATTGCAAATCAGGGAAGGATCGGAGCCAACGTGCCTCCTGTTGGGTAGAAAACAGATGGCCGGACCAGAGAAAGCTGACGGAAGGAATCGCAAAACAAGTATCAATCAACCCAAGCAATTCGCATTAGCAAACAGACAGCTTCTCAGCGTTGGGGCAGGGCTCTCTGGTGGCGTTTTTAGCGGCTTTCCTAATTAAGGATGAGCTGTGGAGCTCATCAGCCACCCTAAGTCCCTGTTAAATGTAGCAGGTGGCATCTGAGAGCCCCCCTCCTACCATGACTTCCCAGTTGTCCTCAAGAGGGGCACATCATGCCAGCCAAGGAACTGTGAACAGAAAGAGAACAGAAGAATTTAAAGGGACATCCTCCCCTGAAGCAATGCTCTCTTGGCTTTATAAGCTGTGTCTCCAAGCCCGACACTTTGGCTGCTTGTGGTCCAGTGTACTTTCTGTCTCTTTTACTGGATGCGAATTATTTCTAAAGAAACTTGGGTCACAATTTAGGTGATTCCCATAACACTTAGCATAGCGCTAGAAACCCTAATGAGCAGTCTGCTGAAATGTGGCCATCTTTATCCATTGAGTTTTATTTAGGTTCCTAAACATCCCATACTCTAGAACATTTTGTATGTCCTACTTACCTGTCCTTTTATCCTTGTCTAATTTTAATCATTTATGTGTATTTCAATGGTTTCTCCTACATCTAGAAGGTCCTTAGGGGAGGCTACCAGGACTTACATTTTACTGAGTATCCTTCTGTCTCCCCAGCAGTTAAATCAGGACCTAGCAAATCACAGGCTCTCCATTCATGCTTGCTGACCAGATTTGGTGTTTAGTGGTGAATGTGGATATGGCTGAACTCTGTGATTCTCTGAGCCCTGGGTCCTCTCCCCACACTGTTCTATTGCTGATCTATTCTAGGTGTTGTATGAGGGATGTTGGCACCCAGACTGTCTCAATCCCTACTTTCCCAGGAAGAAAACTTTTGCACTTCCTGCCTTGTGATCAGAAGGAACTGATGGCCTTCAGTCGAACTTAGAACATTCATTTTTCCCAGAATACTGACTTCTGATTCTTCAGCTTCCCACTTCTATAATCTTCACTGGCTGATCAGTTTTGTATTATTAAAGGAGATGAAATCTATAACACATACCTTGGTAGAGGCTCAACTTGTAGTCACCACTTTATTATACGATTTATTACTATAAGCATTAAAAGACTTTTTATTCATTTTATGTAACATTTACATTTCCTTGGGGCCTTTTGGCCCCTTTGGGGTTCTCAGGGCTAAAAAGCAAAAGAACAGAAAATAAAGATGCTTTTTAAAATAGTTGAAACATGACTATGACCTCACAGATTTCCTCCTAAATGTTTGGATTTTAGACCATTAGAGTGATGTTTTGATCACAGATGGAGCCCAGTTGATTGTTTTTAAGATCCTTCTGGCTCATTCACACTCTTTTGTTGCTGGATCTTGCGAAGCATAGTGACACCAATTTGAGGACCGCCAGGGAGAACTTCACAAGCAGGCCTGAGAAATCTGAAGAGAGGCAGATGGCGGCAGGATCCCAGAGCAAGACCTTGAGGGAAAACTCCGTGGAAGCCCCTGGGAAATGAGGCAGATAAGGGCCTAAAAATCAGAAACTCAGTGAGAACAGATAAGGGACAATTCAAGGTAACCAAGACATCAAGGAAAGTCAAGTTCCACTTATGGTAACTAGGCTTCCCTCCACCTCAAGAAAAGATGTGGTTCTAAGACAAGGTTTGTGTGTACTACTGGATATTTAATCTTCCTACCAGAAGCAGAACTCAGGATACACTCAGGAAAATTATGGGACTGTTGAGAAAGTAAGAAGACCAACTCTAGATGTGCTGTGACTCCATGGGGGTCAAGAGAAGGGAGCCAGTGAGGTTGGCATCTAAAAGGATTGAGTTCCTCATCACTATGGGCTATCTGATGTTCATTCCACTAGAGATGCCATCAGAAGGACCCGGAGACCTGCACAGGCTGATTGTTAAGGTCCTTCCCTTTACCAGACTCCCTCCTGCTCACTTGCTTTGATTTTGAAGTTCTATGTTGGTCCTCCCTGAGAGCCTGTGGGTGGACAGGCTTTGTTGGAAGGGCGAGACATATAATATATAAATAATACATAGAGCAGAGATTTTGCAGAGCTTTGTGAAAAGCCATGAAGGACAGATCCATAGAGAATTATTGAAGCAAGGACAGGAAAGATCCAGTTTGGATATGTCCTGTGTTGAAAGGGCCAATGTTCTCAAAGCTAGTTTTTCTCTATGATTCTTATGAGGCCGTCTCACTGTTTACCTAAGGAATGGATACTCAGTGAAAATTCTCAATAGAGCAGGGCCCAGGAATTTAGCGAGGAGAAAATCAAAGCTACCCGAAGGCACTGGGAAAGACAGAGATGTTCTGAAAGTCTGAGGGGGCCTATATCCTCCGTCTCCACCTGACAGGTTTGCCTTTAAAGTAATTAAACAGTCAAATCTGACTGTCATCTCAGGATCTGGTGAAGGAGCAAGCTGTTCATAAAACACCTTGTGTTTGCATAATAGTTTTATGCTTTTCCAAGTCCTTTATCATCCATTGGCTCATTTGAGCTTCATGACAACTCTGCATGGTAGGCAGGGCAAAAATTGCTGAGAAGGCCATAATGTTACTAGAGCCAGACCACCTAAATTCAAACCCCAACCCCACCTCCCTCCAGCTGGTGACCTAGGGCAAGTGAATGAGCTCTCTGTGCCTTGAGCTCCTCTATGAAATGGGCACAACACAATGTCTCCATCACTGGTTGGCTGTGAGGACTAAATGAGTTGATATGTGGTAAACAGTTATAAAGCCTGGTAGATAGTAAGAGCTGAAAATATTTGGCTTTCAATAGTATTGATCCTACTTTAGAGATATGTATGAGGTCTAGGAGGATACTAGACCTAGCAAATACAGGGAGAAAAGTGCATCAGGGAAAGCTTTGATGTGGCAAAGGCTCCTCACTGTGAAGAAGAGTACTTTTTCTACACCCTTTCAAGGGGAATGGATCTGATGTGGCCATCCTGATCTCATTCTGCTCTCAGACATTCTACAAAAGACAAGCCTAGACTGGGTCATGCCAGAGAGGAAGCTGTGAGTTTGGGTCACACCAGAGAGGAAGCTATGACCTGTGCCATTCCCAAAGGCCTCTGCACCCTACACCTTCCTGCAGGACCAGCCTAGTCTCCAGGAAAGGAAAGTAGAGCAGAGGCAAACAGACAGCACTTGCCCCCAGAAGCTGAAGTGCCTCCCCAGCCCTAGGAAAGACCCACCAGAGCCCAGCAAATGTTTGGAGAAGCAGGCCCATCAGCCAGTCCTCCCTGACAACTAAAAGAATGTTCTAGTCACAGAGTATGTCACAACCTGTCAACCACCGGCATGATGTTTACAGTCCAGGTTGAGGCATAGGGCTGATTTGAAACAGGACAGCACAGTAATGCCTCAAGCTTCCACAGAGACACAAGGTAGGGCTGAGACAGTGAGAGAAGGGAGGAAGGTGTACACTGAACCCTCCATGAGTTGTCATAACTCCTGGACACGTTCTTTTTTAGGGAAAACACTGAAAGGGAAGCAGGGCAAAACGGCAATGTCAAATTTGAACCAATTTGAACCATGCACAGAGAGTCTTCCACGAGGACAGCAGACTCAATCTCCAGACCTGACAAGGTGCAGGGGTACGTGAGTTCTCATGGGGTGGCTTCACACTCTCTGCAGAAACCCCCTTTGGGACAGGGGACAAGAGGACAATCTCTGAACCCTTCTCCCTTCTCTCTTTTCTCCCAGCAGTGGTGTCCGTACCTATCCAGGATGCTAAGGCCCTGCATGGAAACAAGATTTTTCAGCTACAACGTCTATACATAAATAGGTAAATGGTGAACCTCCGAGTGACCCCAAGAAGCAGTGTTCTGCCCAGGATGGAGCAGCCTGGAAGGACATGTCAGCTCCCTGATGCACAGCAATGCCCTCTGTGGGATCCCTGCCCTTGGATTCCTTCACGATCCTGTTTCTGTGCAGCAGGCACACTGGGCTAGGTGTCAGAGAGGCAAAAGGTTTTGGACCCAGTCCTTGGGTGTCCTTTTGATTTCTCACAAGGTGGCTGAGGAAGGATCTGGCTGACAACAGGAGCTGGGGCTGCCCCAGCAGACACTGACCACCACGGATGTGGCCAGGCCTTGTGTGGGAGGGAGGGATTTGAGAGCCAGGCGCCCGGCAAAGGCTGCCTATAGGCAGCGCGGCCAGAGTAGAACCTGCCAGACAGGGAGTAATTAGAGAAGCAGAAAATCAAGTGGAAAGGGGTGGCAGGAGTGGATGGTGTCTGGAACAGAGCACAAGGCTGAGATGATTAAGTATCTGGGAAGTAACACGTACGTGAACCAGGAGCAAAAGACTCCTGTCAAGGTGTAATGGGGTTACAGAGAGGGCATGGGAAGAGTCGTCTTTGGAGTCTATTCAGAGATTCCTGTGGGTAAAAGGAACCTGAGAACAGGACAGCTGTGACCTGAATGAGTGACAGAAGTCGGGTTGTATTGTTGCCGACCTGGGTGGAAGGAAGAGAAGGGTGTGGGGAAAGGAAGAGAGGCATAATCAGGACCAGCAGTGGGGGCTTGCAGCAGGAGCCTCACGGACACCAGTGCTTTGTCTCTCACGTCCCCCCTCCTGGCTGCACCGTACACACACAGCTTGATGCATACACAGGAATGGAAGGGAGACCAGAGCACAGAGGATGGGAGCAAGGCTCAGCAGCTCACTTGGGATGGGAACAAGGCTCAGCAGCTCACTTGGGATGGGAGCAAGGCTCAGCAGCTCACTTGGGATGGGAGCAAGGCTCAGCAGCTCACTTGGGATGGGAGCAAGGCTCAGCAGCTCACTTGGGAGAGGCTCCCTGGAGAACCTGGGCATAAAATGAGGAGGAAGGAGGCCCCACCAGGCACAGAGGGGCCGTTTCCTCTGAGTGGGAGCCTCTACCGCACATACTGGCCTGGACTCACAGAAAAACCAATCCTGTCAAATCAAGCAGTAAATTTCTTCTATCCACTGTTAGGGCATCGAGATGGTGGACCAGGAGACACTGAGACCCTGGTCACTGACAAGAACATTGGAAGAGGCCCACAAAGATGACATCATTGTCCCCGCCCACATAACTAACCCAGACTTAGAGCCGTCATCCGGGAAGACCTCTGAATTCCCTTTACTCGCCCCTTCCTTTGTCACAGGACAGACACACACCAAAGACGCATGCAAAATGTGAGAGGATACCCAGTGATTGCCCCCAGGCCTTTCACGCATGTGGAACACTCTGTGATCTGGCCCCTGACATCTAGGACTAACTAAGTGACAAGGGTAAATACAGACGAAATGCAGGAGGACACTTACTTAAATTAGAATTTCAGACAGACAACAAATAATTTTTTAGTTTTAGCATGGTATATACTTACTTACACCAAAAAAGGATTCATTGCTCATCTGAATTTATAATTTAACTGGAAATCCTGTATTTTTATTTGCTAAATCTGGCAACCCTAAGAGGATGACAGGGGTAGGCATGGGGGTTGCAGTGAGGAGAGGGGAGGGCAGGGAGAAATGGGCAGGCCCTCACTCCCTTTGTATAGAAGAAGAAACAGTAATGAGTCAAACACTTCAGTCAGTTGCTCAACTGTAAAGGCGGACAAGCTAGAAGAACGCTTGGGAAAGCCATCTTCTTATGCACTTCTTCGTGCAACAGTCTAGCAGAACAGCCTTCTGGGTCAGAAGCTGCTAGAAAGGGTGACGATGCAGTGGCCTCACCATCCTCTCCTTTGCATATCTGTTTTATTTTGACACTCAGCAAATTGATATTTAAATCACTAATACTCAAAATACTCCACAAAATGGTATTGTAATTTTCATTTTACAGAGGTTCAGAAAAGTTCAGTGATTTACCAAAGTCACATAACTCTAAACGGCAGCTCCAGGATGGCAAGCCAGGCCTACCCAGACCCCAAATCCCACCTCCTTCCACCACCCTGTTCTAGGCACCCCATAAACCAGCCTTCCTCACAGGACCACCCTTAGTGCTGCCCAATAGGACTTCATGCAATGGTGGAGATGCTCTGTATCAGCGCTATCCAACAAAACAGCCACAAGCCAGAGGCAGCAACTGAGCACATGAGGTGGAGGGGGCTAGTGAGCCTGAACCCCCAATGTCTGCTTATAATTCTCATTTTGTTTCTGCCTTGTAAGTTGCCCTCAAGGCCTGGATCTGGCATTTCCTGGATACAACCCTGGTTCTAAGAAACGCAGAATGCTCAGAGTAATGGGAGCCCTTGGAAGTCATCTTTATCCTCCTCTCATTTCCAGGATGGACAATTTGAGGGCCACAAAGGGCAAGGAGACAGAGGCCCTGGTATTGTTTTAGTGACAGAGCTCCTCCAGTAGGAGAGGTGGGCTGCAGACTGGAAAGGCAGAACTCGGTGGTCCCCCAGCACATACCAGGCAGACCTTGAGGCCCCTACCAGGTCCCAAGTCCCAACATGGGTCACCCCCTGTTCTTAAGAAGGAGTGTGGGAGGACCTGTCGCATGGCCAGAGATGAGTCTTATCTGATTAATGCAGGGAATTTGAGAGACAAAAGGAAAAAAGGCAACATTAGCACAAAACCTTGCTGAGTGTACTCCCCCCATTACCTTGGAATTATAATTACATCGGCCTTTAATATCTGCACACCCATGTAATTATAGCTGGCTTATGGCTTCCCACTGCCATCGGATATTAACTTTTTATTGTGTCCTCTGAGAGCAGCCCTCGTAGAGAGACAACCCCAGCATCAGGGAAGGGTGGGGTTGTCCCAACAAGGTCAGCAGTCCTGATGACCCCCTTCAGGGGTAACCCAACCTACATAACCCCCACCTACCTAGGACCAACACATATCCTTGTTCTGGCTCTCCCCTGCACAAGAACATACAGCCAAGGGCTGAGTGGTGAAAATGCAACCCCAAGTCACTTGATAAGCTCTGCAGCACAAAACAGATTGTCTTGAATTCATTCAGATACTCCTCACCCCAGCGTGCACATTCCCCAAGCTCTCTGGGTGCCACCAAGCTCTCTGGGTGCCACCAAGCTCTAGGCTCGCAGCCAGATGGTGAATGGACCGTTCTTTTGAAAGTAACGGTGACATAAAAGAAAGAACTGCACACTAGTCCTAATTTTGTCAGTTGCACAGCGTGGCCTTGGGCTCATTTCCCTTCCTCAGAAGTTCAGTTTCTTTGGCCATAAAATGACGAAGAGGATACCTTCTCTGTCATCCTCTTACTGATGCTCCTTAAATTAAATGAGGTCTCGTCTTCGAAAGTAATTTCTGTTCTCTACATCCTATAGGGCATTCAGGCTTTACTAATAATTTGGCTGGCTCTCACCCCTGGGGGTCTTCAGGAGCTGCCCAGCCTCCTGGCCCACCAACCCTGGCCAGGTGTTCACACCTGGCACACGCCAGCCCTCAGCATGCTGCAGATCTGCAAATCCAGCGGGTTCTGTGGAACTCTCATGAACCACCACTACTGGGGGAAATATACATTTATATGTTAATTCTTTCGACTTTGAAAGCATTTGCGCATATATTATCTCATTGGACCTCCACAGCCATTCAATGATTTGTAGGGAAGGCACTATCCTCACTTAGCAGAAAAGGCAACAAACTAAGAGGAGTGTAATGACTGGTTGAATTGCAGACACTTGAGTTAATATATCTGCAAGAGATCCAGCTGGGAGTGAGATTTTGTCTCTCCAGTTGCCTCACTCAAGAAATCTTGGGGCCAGTAGATACTCAAGCATCAAATACTTGTTGGATAGCAAAAAAAAAAAAAAAAAGGAGTAAGTGGATAAATAATGAAACTTCTCAAAGCCTTCTCCAGCCAGCACCACATCTGGAGTTCACACAGCAGAAGGACCAGCACATTTGGAGACCCATTTAACAAATCAAGGTTGGTGGGTTCCTTCAATCCTGCCCAACCTTTTTGTGACCTGTTGCCAAATCTGTGAGAGGTTACATTTGCTTCACAAATTGGAAACTTAAGCTCAGAGAGGCAAAGTAAAAGGCCCAGTGTGAACAGCAAATTTGTGGGCAAACTGGGATAGAACCCCCACCTCCAGGCAGCCAAGCAGGCTTTGGGGTATCAACTTCTGCAGCCTCAGCTTGGGGCTTGCTGAAGATCTGAATAGATGAATGGAATTTCCATATCTCTGAGAAGGATGAGAGTGGTCCAGCAAAATTATTCACAGACCTCCATACAGATCATATTAAAATCTACCAACAGGGGCTCGGTTGGGAAGGGAAGGTGGAAAAAACCCCAAGTCAGAGTGTGTGTAACATATTTTCCCAGAGGATTTGATACAGAGATAGTTTTAATTAACTGTGCATTTCATTTAAGCTTAGCAGGCAAGTTACTGTACATTAAATAATTGTTGGTTATTAAGAATATATTTACTTCCCACTTAACAACTACAGCAGGTTATAGATACAGATTTCCGTTAAACAAGTCTGGTTTGTTTGTTTGGAATAATCAATCCTTCTTTACTCAAGATATAATAATTGCCTCATTGAATCAGGAAAAGCTCTTCTCTTGGTAATTTATGGCAAACAAATTTCTCCATTTAGTTACTCCATCCTTTTTTCACAAAGAAGAAAGACGAGAGAGCAGGAAAGACAGAGATTCTAGAACTCAGATCTTTGACTTAAGGAAACAATTTGATCTGATACAGATTTCCTGCAACCTTGCCATCGAGGAGATCTGGATGCTGGGCCAGGCAGGAAAGCCCAGAGAACCAAATTCAAATAACATTTTTTTTTTTTTTAGTATAAAGACGTCTCATGCAATGTTTAGGACATACTAATGCTGAACAGAAATTCATGAAGGGGCAGTGGGAATCCTGTTTTTGATTTTCACTGTTGTTTGTTTGTCAACTTGCTTTCTGCTCAATGCTGGGTCTGTCAACCCTTGCCCTGATGGGCTCTGAATGTGATGAAAAATATGTCACCATGGACACCACTCCAACCACACTCGCAGTCATGTCCCCCCTCAGTAAGAGGTAGTTTGAGGTGAGTGAAGAGCACTGCACAGCCTCTGCCCTCCCACCTAGATGTGGACAGAGCCCTCACTCCCCCAGACACACTCCACTTAGCAGCGCCTCTACTCTCTGCCCTGCTCAGTCTCCACTGGGGGCCACAGATCACATGAACTGGGAGTCACGAGGCCATCTTCCTGGTCCTGGTACCACACATCAGACTCCTTCCTCAGCATGGAGCCTGCTTCTCCCTCTGTCTGTTGCTCTCCCTGCTTGTGCACTCACTCACTCTTTCTCTCTCTCTCTGTCAAATGAATAAATAAAATCTTAAAAAAAAAAAAAAAAAAGGAAGGCACCCCTGAGGGACTCTACCTCTAATGACAACAGCTGTCTTCTAGGAAATGGTTGGAAGTGCACTGATCCCTCGAAGGAATGAAGTTGGGGAAGTTCTTTCTTAGCAAAATGTCCTGTGTACCTTTTTGAACGTGATGTGTAGGACACCCCCGAGGCTGCCTTCATCTGTTGGTCATGTGCAGCGCTCTCTCTCTCCAATAAAGTGTGCTCTTTCTCAAAAATAAACAAATAAGTGAATACATAAGTAAGCCTCAAATCCCATATTAACCTAACTTCAATCAGTTAGTATGACAATCAGGTTCTTGCATTTTTAAAAGAGTTCCACGTTCAAGAATTTTCTGACATGATAAACACAAATCATGTAAAAGTATGTGCAATTCCAACATTTATGAATCCAGATTGCTTCTTCCAGCCTGTCTTCTCCAACCCTAAGAAACATCAAACTGTTGTCAGACAATTCTCCCCACAACTCAACCTTCAAAAAGTTAGAAAATATGGTGGCCATACATGTATATAACCACGCCATTATATACAGAAATACTAATCTCGTATTAAGATGAGAACTTCTGTTCGGTCTGATATTAAGTTGTACTACAATAAATGGCCTGGTATGTACTTTGTTAGTTAATTATATCAGACTTGGTTCCAAAGTAACTGAGATAGCATCCAATACACAAGCTACAGGATGCATATTACTGCCCCTTCACAAAAACAATCTGAATTTTCTAAAATGTAATTTAAACTAAGTAGAAAACCTTAAAATCAATAATCAGATGGAAAAATTAAAAATAAAAACTGCCAAAGAAGTAATCAACTCTCAGAAAGTTACAATGATCAGATGGCTTTAGCAATGAACTCCATTTGTCTTTAAAGGACTAAATGATTTCCATGTTATAAAAATTGATCTGAAGTATAGGCAAAGACTAGAAGCTAACTGAGTCATTTTATGAAGTTGGCACATGCCTTATACCAAAAGTGAGAAAGATGGACCAAAATAGGAAACTACAAGCTAATTTTACTTTTGAATACAGATGCTAAATCCCTAAGGAGAATACTAGCATATGGAATTCAATAGTACATTAAAATAATGATCAACTGCTACCAAGAACGACTTAACCTAGGAAGGCCAGGAGAGGATATTAATAGAAAGTCAATTAATATAAAATATCACACCAGTAGGTTCAATTAGAAAAGCTTGAAATAATCTCAATGGCTGCCCAAAAGCTATTTGATAACATTTTTGACTACAACTATTTAGAAAAATCAAAACCAAAGGGAATTTTCTTAATATGATGAGGACCATCAAGCTTAAACTACCTACCTATATCAAACCTGCTTAAGGTTTACTGTCAACTATTGCCATAATAATGCCATGTGACAAGCTACCCCACAGTTCAGTGATTTAAAACAACCAGAAGTTATTTAGCTCATAAGTCTGAAGTCCAGATGGATGGTTCTTCTGGTCTTGGCTGGGCTCACTTTCATGGACAAGGCTGACTGGCTTTTGACTGATCTAACATGTTCCCAACTGGGATGAATGGTTTAACTCAGCTCTGCCTCGCATGTGTTGTTTTCCAACAAGGCACCCCAAGCATATCTTTTTCATGGATAAGAAAGTGTGCAACAGTGATCAAGAACACTTTAAAGGCTCTGTGTGCTTTATATCTGCTAACATCCACCAGCCAAGTCACATGGCTGTGTTTACAATCACAGCAGAAGAGCTTGCCACAGTTTCATGGAAAAAGATAGAGTTACAAGAAAGAATGAAGAATTGGGGCCATTTGTCAGCCTACAACATTGGGTTTCCCAGAATATCAGTTCTACTAAATGCTAACAGACTTCACATTAAAATTTTTATTTTTATGTTAAAAAATTCTACGATCAAATAAGGTTGGGATGCACTATATGTAGTAATAAATCACATGCAACAGATTTCTTTATAATAGGATTTCTCCAGCTTTCATGAGAGTTTCCAAGTGAAGGTCATAGCTTTTTCCAAGCTAATCTGAGAATAGAACCCCTTTGTTTTTTGTTTTTGTTTTTTTTTTTTTCAAGAGCATCTGGAGGGTCAAGTTCTTGTAAGACACACTTTCAGAAAATAAGAAGTTATAAATTTTTAATGGCATTCACGTGACAAACAAAAACAAAAAATAAAAGTAAAAATACCATAATATACTCATCAATAACCCCAGTCATAAATGTGCAAGATTTGTGTAAAGAAAACAACAAAATTTCACTGAGAGATATAAAGCAAAGATTTAATTAAATGGAGACACACCATTTTCCTGGAAGAAAAGAATCAATATTGTAAAGAAGGCAATTCTTTTTAAATTGATTTATAGATTTAACATAACCCCAATGAAAATCTCAATGAGATAGTACTTAACTGTTGGCAAGAGTACAGTGGAAACAAACGTTTTCATGTACTAATAGTAAGAGTTTAAATTTGTTCAGTCTTCTTAAAAAGCGATTTGGAGCCTTAAAATTGCTTCTACCTGTTGACACGGATCTAGAAATTAAAATTGTTTCTACCTGTTGACACAGATCTAGAAATATACTCTAAGGAAATCAGCCAATGTGAACAAAAAATGTATTTGCATGAATTTTCATTACAATACTGTTTTTTTTTTAAAGATTTTATTTATTTATTTGACAGAGAGAAATCACAAGTAGGCAGAGAGGCAGGCAGAGAGAGAGAGAGAGAGAGGAGGAAGCAGGCTCCCTGCCGAGCAGAGAGCCTGATGCGGGACTCGATCCCAGGACCCTGAGATCATGACCTGAGCCAAAGGCAGCGGCCTAACCACTGAGCCACCCAGGCGCCCTACAATACTGTTTAAAGGAAAGAAAATTTTTGTAATAACCTAAATGCCCAGCAATAGGAGAATTACTAAATAGACCTACAGACTTTCATATTAGTGAAAAGTACACAAGATTAAGACTCATCATTTCAAAATATAATCAGATATGAAAATGCTTACAAGGTAACTTTTGAGGGGAGAAACAGGATACTAAGATGTATTACAACGTGATTCCAGCTGTACTACTCATACTCACATAGAATGAAAACCATGAGAAAACAAAACAAACTTAATATTTCTAGACTTAATTTTTTTATATTCTAGATTCATAAGTGTAATAAACATACTGCACATTATATTTTTTTAAAAAGTTATTCCAATAAATGTTTTAAAGACAGAAACATTTCAAAGATCAACTTAAAAACAATAAGTAAGGTCAGCCAAGATACTGTTGCAGAAGGAAAATTATTGGAGTGGATGGAGCATGTGTGTAAGAGACAGGACTTATCCTTATGAATAGAAAATAAATTATAAAATACTGTGGTAATAGCTTGAGAGGTGACATGCCAATAAGTAAAATTCCCCAATCCAGGGGCACTTTTAAGAATTTGACAAATGATAAAAGTGTCATAACCTGATAGAAATCACTATTTGATAAATTATTTTAGAAAAATTTACTATTTGGGGGAAAGAGTTAAATTTAAAACAATGATGTTATCAAAATATAGAATAACAATATAGGTGACAAACTAAACTTAGAAAAGATAAAGCTTTCAAAGCATAGTCTATGGAATAAATTATCAAAGAAAACAGTGACTAATTTAATAATTAGAAGATTACATTTAATAATTGAAAAAAAAAGAAATAGATTCTAAATGTCAAGATGATCAAATAGAATATTAGAAAGCATCAAAACTGAAGGGAAATATTTACAAGTAGAACTAACAAAGGTCTAATGACTTTTGCATATGAAGGACCTTTCCAGTTCCCCTAGTATCCCTTACAGCCAACTCTGCCAGGAGGTAAATATGGGTGTTTCCACCACTTCCCTGCTATGTAATCTCTCCAATCCTCAGTTTCCTCACCTGTTAAACTCAGCATAACTACCAAAGAGAAAGAGCCATTGTGAAAATTAAATGAGAAAAAGGATATAAACTGCTTTGCATATATCTAGTAATTAGCAAATGCTCAATAAATGTCAACTAGCAGCACTTTTCATTCATTTAGCAAACACCATTAGTCATATACTGTACTAGAATAAAAAGGCACACAAGACAAAGGAATTTACACACATAAAAAGACACATAAACTTGCAAAAATCATAGACTATAATATGTTACAATGGGGTGGGGATAGGGTGACATGGAACAAGGAAGTCCATTTGTCTTAATCTCTAGGGGGGGCATAGAAGATTCTTGGAACTGGTGACTTTAAATGGATTTTTAAAGGATGGAATGTTAGGCAGACAAAGGTAATGGAAGGGTAGATGAGGAAAAGGGAACAGCATGTGTGAATGCTGGAAGATGAAACACTATAGAAGTAATTCTTAAGCGTCAGAAGTGGTCACCATTGCAGGAAGGTAAATCTTAAGGTAAAGACTGAAGAAAGAGGAAGCTAGAGGGGTTAGTAGGGGCTCTAGGTGCAAGATTAGGGAACTTACACTTTCATATCAAAGGTGATAAGAAGCCCTCAAAGTAGGGGTGTGACATGCACAGATTTATACTTTGAAATGATCGCTACAGTTGCAGTGTGGGAAAAGAGTTGGCAAGAGTCAAGATCAGAGGCGGAGAGTCCAATTAGGAGTTAATGCCCTGCCAGAGACAGATGGTAGAGGCTGGGCAAGGATAGAGGCAGGGAGGATGAAACAACATAGACAGATTTTGAGGGATATTTAGGAAACAGAATAAATAGATGTGACTAATTGGATGTAAGAAATGAGTAGCAGAAAAAAAAAAAGAAATGAGTAGCAGAGATTTGTTAAATATGATACTCAAAAATCTCAAAGGTTTCAGAACACGAGTATGACAACAAAAATGGCAAAGTTGAAAAAGAAAATTCAGAAAAAGACCCAGATGGAAGCATGAAAATACATGTATAAGAAGTATTAATTCAATATTAGGTATAACAAAAAAAAACCACACACAAAGTAGAAAGAAATATAATTTATCACCTATCAAATTGCATGTATTAAATTTATATTCAGAAAAATATGTTCTTCTTATGGCTCTTTTTTTAGCATGTATGTTATCTGGATATACTGGTAAAGGAGTGTTCATTTATTGTTCTGTTTCTTCTACCTGATGGGTATACCCAACATATCTTGAGAGTATCCACTGTGCACAAGCGCCATGGTACATGTGCAGGCTACAAAGTCAGATCAGAACCTCTCCTTCCCCACAGTATAGTTCAGAATATAAATTGTAGTTTGTCAGTTACAGGGAGGGGTTTAATAACCCCTATAACTAAGTTGGGGCAAGTAAAATTGGATTTGGCAGAAATGAAGAAGTATCAGAATAGAAGATGATGAAGTTAAGGTCTTTTGGTCTCTGGAATAAACATGAAGAAGAAGAATGTTAGCCATTTTACTTAGAAAAAAAAAAAAAAAGGCAAGTGATTCTAGTAAAATCTCTAGTCTACCCACTTCTCCAATTGGGCAAATCAAGATTCTGCTGACTGGGGAAGTGTCCTTTAGGGCAGGCATACGAGAGGATACTGCCATCCAGTGGCAAGATGGGAAGTGCAGCCCAAGTAATTTTCTTATCCTGAGTAGGTGCTGAGATTTGAAGGTCTTTCAAGGGAAAAAAATGACTCATGGTAAATCAAAGATGGTTGCTAAAAGAAATGGGCAGACATTTTGTTTAACCTCCTGAGGAAACATGCTACCTTTATTGCATATGTATTTTTTCCAAAAAGCGATAACGTGTGTAACTAAATGCCTCTCTTCTCCCATCCCCATGGCTGATGCTATCAAAACCACAAAGTCGGGGCGCCTGGGTGGCTCAGTGGATTAAGCCGCTGCCTTTGGCTCAGGTCATGATCTCAGTGTCCTGGGATCGAGCCCCGCATCGGGCTCTTTGCTCAGCGGGAGCCTGCTTCCTCTTCTCTCTCTGCCTGACTCTCCGCCTACTTGTGATCTTTCTCTCTGTCAAATAAATTAATAAAAAAAAAAAAAAAATTTAAAAAAAAAACCACAAAGTCTGGTTTGGATAGCAGGAAAAATAAGTAGATTGGACTGATTCATAGGGCATTCATCCAATAAAGTGGTAGTGTCCAAAATTTACTTCTTTGTATTTTAAACAATCTCATTCTTAGTATATTATTATATTGCATCCATCATTATGACTTTCCAGCTGTAGTTATTGGTCATAACTTATACTAAATCTTGGAATAAGATCATTGGATCAGAAAGACTTAGGACATATCTATTCAACAAAAAATTTTTTTTCATGGCAGGTGTTATTCTAAGTCCTAGAGATACGAGCATGGGAAGATTTCTCCTACAACTCAAGAACAGAAAAACAAACAAGCAGAATTTAAAATAGGCAAAGGACTTGAATAGACATTTCTCCAAAGAAGATATACAAATGGCCTGTAAGCACATAAAAAGATATTCAACATCACCAGCCATTAGGGAAATGCTAATCAACTGAGATACCACCTCATACCCATTCAGATGGCAACTATTTTACAAAAAAAGAAAAAGTATGGAAGAAAGGAAAGAAGGAATGAAAGAAGAAAGGGAGACAGGGAGGGAGGAAATAAGTGTTGACGAGTATGTAGAGAAATTAGAACCCTTGTGAACTGTTGGTGAGAATATGAAATGAAGCAGCCCTTAAGGAAAAACAGAATAATGGTTCCTCAAAAAATTAAAATAAAATTATCGTATGATCCGCCAATTCCACTGCTGGGTATATTCCCAAAAGAATGAAAACCAGGGTATGGAAGAGATGTTTGCGCTTCCATGTTCATTGCAACACTACTCACAACAGCCAAACGTAGAAACAACCCAGGTGTCTGTCTGCAGATTAATGAATGAACAAAATGTGATGAATACACACAATGGGATATTACTCAGGCCTAAAAAGGAAGAAAATTCGGACACATGCTACGGCATGAATGACTCTTGCAGACATTAGTGCTAAGTGAAATAAGGAAGTCCCAAAAGGCCAAATACCATATGACATGAGGTACTTGGAGTAGTCAAATTCATAGAGACAGAAAGGGGAATGGCAGTTGCCAGGGACTGGGAGGAGTGGTCGTTTAACTGCAACAGGTTCAGTTTCGTAGGATGAAAAGAGTTCTAGAGCATGGTTTCACAGATGTTGAATATTCCTAATCCTACTAGATTGTATACTTTAAAGTCGTTAAGATACTATGTTTATGGATCTGTTCTCTATCTTTAGACTCCTTGCATTGTACAAGTGAGGAGATTTAACTTCCCAGTCTAGGGCTTTCCATTGTTATTCAGTCAAGATGATTCATCCCCATATAGATGGAATGTCTTCTGTACAGACATAGCTTTCCCCCTTTTTCTAACAATATGCTCACTTGGAGTCTCCTCAATTTCCAGGTCAGAAATCAGAGGCTTAATCAAGGGGGCTTGTTCAGTGTTAGAAATCTACCACAGAGCCCAGGAAGGCCCCAGCACATCCCTTCTGGTTCCCTTGAAAGATCTGTTCTTTATCTGGAATAGACCTTTGATCACACTGTCCCCAACATTCCCACAAAGTCATCAGCTCAGACAAATACACTAGCAGTTAGTGCCCCACAAAATGGGATGGCCTTCTTCCATATCCAAGCTCATTAGGATCCTCTTCCTGCTCTCAAGATTATCCAAAGGCAGAAGGTCTCTAACAGCAGAATTTCTCATTCCCCAGATGCTCTTTTTTTTTTTTAGATTTTATTTATTTATTTGACAGATAGAGATCACAAGTAGGCAGAGAGGCAGGCAGAGAAAGGAGGAAGCAGGCTCCCTGCTGAGCAGAGAGCCCAATGCGGGGCTCGATTCCAAAACCCTGTGATCATGACCCGAGCTGAAGACAGAGGCTTTAACCCACTGAGCCACCCAGGTGCCCCATCCCCAGATGCTCTTAACTTCTCCTTTCAAATGGAGTTGAAGAGTTCTCTGGCATCTGAGCCACTACCCCAGCCTTTATGTTGGGGGTGAGATGTTGAAGGCTCCAGAAACAATAGTCTTCTTTTCATAAGCCTTTACACCTACCTTCAGCAAGTTATCCAGAAAGACTTGGAGCTACTGAATCTTGGACTTAGAAACAGAACTGTTGTCCACCTTAGAGCGCTTGAGTACCAAAGGATACAGGCAGGAAAGGGGGAGGAGAGGGGGAAGGAGAGAGGGGAAGGAGGAGGAGAGAAAGACACCTCATGTCAGCTTTGGAAATGACCTGGTCATGGAGTCTCTGGTCTTCTCCATCAACCTCTGTGGGAGTTTCCCAAATGGCTGTGACATTTGATCTTCTCCACAGCCTCTCTGGCCAGGCTAACCCCAGACAGATGTGCACAGAGCCTCCTGTCAGCAGGAGTCCTCACAGCCTAGTGTCTCTTCTCCCTGTTTTGTGACCTGATGTTCAGAATTCGGCCAGAGTCAGGCTTATTGGGACTTCACAGGTTACTTAGATTCTGGCGTTTTTAGATTCAATAACAAAAATAGCTCATCTTCTCCTGAAAAAAAAGCTTCTTCCCCTTTTATTCTTGTACTCACTGTAGGTGGCACCATCATGTGGTGTAGAAGAGAGAGAATAGAACACAATCATGTCAGAATCCCAGGTCCCTTACGGGATGTGTTTGCTATAAGGACTTAAGCAAGTTCTCCAGCCTCATATAAGCATAGTGTATTACCTGTAAAGTGGGCATATTGGTAATAGCTACCCAAAGTGTTGTTGTAGGAATCAGATGAAACAATCTATATATAAACTAGACATTGCCATACAGTTGCTATCTAGGTTAGAGGCCAAAACTTGTGGTCTTCATGGGAAATCCAGTCCTCTCCCTGCCTCTTTTTAAACCATTTGAATGTCTTTAAACAGACATGCACCCTCCAGATGCCCACAGACCCCGTTTCTTCATATTATCTCCTACCCAGCCTACTTCACCCACTTTTGCTACCAGTTTTGTCTGGAAAGTTTGAAGTTGAGACCCCTGACGTAGAATGTCAAAGGTAAGCCACACGCAGCAATGTCAAACAGGTATCCATGCTATTCTGCAGCATCATAGGTCCAGAAATGTGACTTTGCAAGTTCTTCAAATGAAGAATCTGTTAGTCTGGGGGCAACCTCAGACTCACTAGGCTTATAACAGTGGTGCAGAAAGTCAGCGTGACCTGTTACATGTTTTCAATAACAAACAAAATAGTCCTGAAGACTGGAACAGTCTTATCACAATCTCTACAATGGTAATATTACTATAATTAGAGGTTCCTTGATCTTTATGGTGCTGGCATTAAAACAGACACATCAATGGAAGCCCAGAAATACAACTAAACATAGCTAGGTATTTACTATCAAATAAAGATGACATCTCCAACTAGTGAGAAGATGATGGATTTATTTCATAGATGAGATTAGAATAATATGTTAATTATTTGTAAAACTACAGTTGCTTTACATTGTACTCTTCACACTATAAACCAATATAAACTCCAAATGGATAAGAGCACTAAAAATTTTTATTAGAAAAAGTTAAAGAACTAGAAGAAAATATGTCACTATTTATCTGTTTTCATGTAGAAAAGGCACTTCTAAGCACAAAAAGTAAAGAAAGAAACTGTAAAAAAAAATCATAAGCCTGATTACATAAAAATTTACATATTTCTGAAGACCCAAAGATATCACAAACAAAATTAAGAGGAAACAACAAACTAAAAAGAAAAAGGAAGGAAGAAAGGAAGGAGGGGGGCTAGGGCGGGAGGGATGAAGGGGAGGGAAGCCGGCAGCCAGGGCTAGGGTAGAGGAAGGAGCAAAAGACATGGGAAGCTACTTTCACAGAGCTTTCAACATACTGAGCAAGACAGACCTTAAGAGTCTCAAATGAACATTATAAAAAGTGATGAGACTCTCTGAAGCCAAAGAATGGGAAGTCATACTGGGAAGATCTGAAGTCATCTGAGACAATCAAGGAAGCTCTCTCTGAAAAGTATTGTTTGCACCAAAAACTAAAACACAGGTAGGGGCAGTGAGATGGGAAGTCGGGAGATGAAGTATTCAAGCAAAGGAAAGACTTCTTGAAGCAAGGACGACGTGTTTGGACCCCACAGTGGAGGCAGGAACTTCCAAGAGGTATAACTGGGCAGGTGAGCAAGGGCGTGGAGACCGACCCAGGAGGCTTTCTTTTTCATCGTACTTACAGAGCTCGTCTTTGAATCATTCTTCTTTCAGCAAGATAATCCTAGTACTCCAATAGGCAAATGGACAACAGAAATGTTCTCAAATCGGATTGTTATGATGGCTGCGCAACTGTAAATTTAGTGAGAAATCATTCATTTGTACACTTAAAATTTGTGCTTTTTGCATAATGTAAATTATACTTCAGTGGAACTATTTTTTTCAACTTCTTTAGTCATCAAAAAATGCAAATTAAATTAAATTAAAATGCAATGTCATTTTTACCATTCAGTTTTACACAGAACTTAAGGAATAACATTTCAGTACCTGTGAAATGTTGGGAAATGGGCATTTGTATAAAATTCTGGTAAATAAGACAATACATATCAAAGCCTTGTTACTTTCTCACATAGCTTAGAATTTAACATAAGGAAATAATAGTGAGTAGGTAAAAAGTTTTATGTACCAGGATTTTCATAACAGAATTATTTATAAAGATGAAAAATATAAAAAAAGTTAAAAGCTGAGCAGTAGACGATTGTTTAAATATGCAATAATACAATTCTTTCTATTTAAGAGTATGTTGCAGAAGAATGCATAATTACATAAAGTGATAAATTAAGTTGAAAAATTATGAAAATTATGAAACAGCCTAGTATGATCCCAACTTGGGAAAAAAATATATGCTTACACTGAAAAAGATTTGAAAGACAGGCATCTGTATCAGTCATCTCTTACCATGAAATGCTCTATAACAAACTATCCCAATGCACGTGACAGCTGGCATTCATTTTTGGGCATTGTTCGGTGTTCTGCCTTCAGGAGTCAAGGCAACGAGACTGCCAAGAAGGCTCTGATCCACACATTTCTCAGGTGCCTGTGCTATCTGGGGCATTTCTTCTCATGTCCAGAGCCTGACAGTGAGGGCAAGCCCAATCGCACAAGTACACCTCAAGCCTCTGCTTCCACCACTTCTGCGCGTTTCCCACTGGCCAAAGACAGTCTCAAAGCCAAGGCTGGAGGAAAGTGTAGAGGGTACACTTGTTTGTAAGGGAAGACACTGCAAGCCATGGGAGGGGAGGAAGAACCGGGTGTGATGGTACTTTCACACAGAATCAAAAGTTTAAATGTGATCATTTCAGAGGAGTAGCAATGGACATACATTGTATTATTCAGCTTTCAGGGGACTGATTTCCTGCTCATGGTACCTGTATTTGTAGCTCCACAGAAGTTCTGCTGTGTGTCTTTTGTATTCAGCAAAGAGACTTCTATCTGAGACAAGCCGTGGAAAAGAGCAACAGCAGAAACCAGAATCGTTCTCGAAGTTTCTGTGGGGAGGGTGCCTGTCACTTCCAGTCATATTTCACTGGTCTCGAAAGATCACATGAACAAGCCTGGCATCACCAGGGTCGGGGTGGGGGGCTGCACATTCACCTCCAGTGGGGAAGAGGATGACATGCAACTCACAGGACGATGGATGAAGATGGAAGGCAGCGAGCAGTGAAAACAGTAGCAATCTACTACAGTATTAGCACTTCAGCTTTTCTGTAATGACCATACAATATCTTTGTCTTTATTCATTTAATCATTTATGTATCTATTTATTTTTGCTTGAAGCTGGATATGAACAGAAAATTTATTTAGATTCTTTTTTATTTTCTTACCTTTATAAGTTTTTTTTTTTTTTTTTTTTTTAACAGACATGCATTTGTCCATCATTTCCTGTTTGCTTTCGCAGGCAAACAGCAGCCTCTGCCCTCTTTTTTTTTTTTTTTTTAAGATTATTTATTTATTTATTTGACAGACAGAGATCACAAGTAGGCAGAGAGGCAGGCAGAGAGAGAATGGGAAGCAGGCTCCCCGCTGAGCAGAGAGGCCGATGCGGGGCTCGATCTCAGACCCCTGGGATCATGACCTGAGCCGAAGGCAGAGGCTTAACCCACTGAGCCACCCAGGCGTCCCAGCCTCTGCCCTCTTCCCTCTGTTTTCTCTATTGCTCAATAACCAGAACCAAACACTTCCAATACTTAACAGCTGATTTATTCAATATTTATCTCCATTCCTCTAAATTATATACATGTTTAGCTGCTTCTTGAATTTAACCAAATTTGGGCCTCTCCGCTCACTTTTGGAAAGAAGAGGTGTGAGGTGGCTTTTATGCCCTCAATCCCACCATATATGTACGGTTCCCATCCAGACCTCCCAGTGGTGGTACACTTAAATCTGGTTGGCAGATTCACCAAGGCCCATTACCACCACCACTGTGTAGACACCACCTGGCTGAGCTTAGGGATCTCTGTCATTACTTTTTCTTCTCAGCAAGTTCTCAGTTTTTGTCTTGGGTTCTGTTTTATTTTGTTTTATTCTCTCATTTGTTCATTTCATATGCTTATCCCATTTCCACCTCAAGCTCTCTTGCCCATTCTGCAAATCTCCTCTCATTGTATTGGCTCCATGAAGTACTCTATCTCATTTCCTTAGCGATCTTTCTCAGAGTCTTCCAAGCTGCTCCAGTGTGGGGTACCGGGGTCTTGCCTCATTATCCCCCAAGATTCCCTCTAACTCTCTCCTGCATGCAGACTCCTTTTTCTGGTGACTCATGTCTTCCTCTCTCAGTTAACAGTCTCATTTTGGTGGAGCATAGCATCCAATAGCTTCCTAAAAAAAAGTGCCCGCCTTGGAGACAAGTATCTTGAAACATTTCATGTCTGAAAATGTCTTTATTTCTATCCACACACATAATTGATCATTTGAATGAATATAGCATTCCAAGTTGCAAGTAACTGCAAAATTTGAGTGGTCCTAACTTCTGATGTTGTTCATGAGAAGTAAAGTCAGTCTGTTGTTTATCCTTTATATATGATCTACCTTCTCTTCTCCCTGGAAACTTCTAGGATCTTTTAGTCCCAGTATTCTAAAATTCCTCAAAGGTGTTTCATGGTGTGGGTCTGTTATTCATTACTTGAAAGTTCATTGGCTCTTCCAATCTGGAAACTCATGTCTTTCAAATATGAGAAATTTCCTTGAACTATGACCTTGATAATTGTATCCCTTCTAATTCTTCTGTTTGCTTTTTCTGAAACCATCATTCAGGTTATAATGTCATAACCACTGAACAATAGATTCCTTTCAGCAAAGGCAGAAAGGTTCTATATCATTCACTCCAATGTTCTACCTTTTTTGCTATTGGCTGAACTTTTTCTGAGAATTCTTTAACTTTATCTCCCAACCCTTCTATTAAGTTTCTATTTTCTGCCATCATAGTGTTAATTTCCAAATGATCTTACTCTTGAATGTTTCATTTTAAAATGCCATGTTTAGAGGTTTGTTTAGAGATTACAATATATTCTCTTCTTTCTCTAAAGATATTACCAATGTTTTCACTTTATTTTGGGGCTCTCTATGTAGTCTCTGTTCCATCAAGTTGCTTTTCTCTATTTCTTTGTACCTGTATCTATTTTTCCCATGGAGATTTTTGTCATATCTCTGATTCTCCTTAGTTTTCTGATAAGTTTTAAGACTGGGAGTCTAAAAGCACTGAGTGTATGCGTGGGCTTTGTTGACTCGCCCTGTCACACTAGAGTAATCTGCCTGGCCTGATTCGCTGGAAAACTTCCAATTCAGTAACTTCATACCATTCTTCTTGAGTTGATTGGATCCCCAAAGAAGGCTTTCCAAGCCTCCTTCTTGAAAGATAAAGTTATCACTGCTGGAGCATATGAACCAATAGGGGAAGAAGGCTAAGAATGGAGGTTCACTTGATCTCCCTGTTTTCAAGTGATGCCCATACCATCAGTTGTGCTTGGGATTCCCAAATCCAGAGATCTGCTATTTTATCCTTCTAAGAAAGAAACCTCTGGACCTCTGCAGAAATAGGGGAGTCATTAACTGGATGGAATCAAGAAAGTTCAGCATTTGGGGATCTAAATTCTTATAAAGACACTTTAAATCAGTCCTCCTGGTATTAGACCTTCTTGCTATCACTTCCTTGTTCTAGGCATGCCTGCTACAGGCAATTCTTAAGCTGTTTTAGGATTTGTAAACATAGTGTTTTTGCTTCTCCACCTTCATAGGATTCTGTGCCCTTGAAGCTGCTTATTTACTCTCATCCGTAAACTCTCCACTTTCAAAGTTGTTGCTTTTATCTCCTCACCCCATTTCACTTTCCTTTTGGGTTGATGTCTTTATGAAAAATCCTTTTACTCTTGAGTTCAATAGAGTTTTGGAAGGAGGAAAAAGTAGAAGTGTGCCTTTAATTTTCCATTGTTATCCTCTAGTGCTTGCTTCCATAATGAAAATTCCTTATAAGAAATTTGCTTGGTGATCCCAAGACTAAAATAAGGAGAGGGGAAATTTAAATGTTTAGTAGAATTAAGATAACCTCATACATCCAGCTACTCCCAGGAGGCAGGTAGGAGGACTCTAACATTCAAAGTCCATGTCTCCAGTGCCCTTAGATGGGCACTGACAGCATTGTGTTCTGGGAGCCTTCTACCCCTATACTCACACTTTCTACCAGCCCTTTGTGACTAACACTTTTCTTTCAACATGTCAATATTTTTAGTCAAGTAATAAACAAGTCTGACTGGGCTAGGAGCTTTTTTGTATAACATTATTAAAACTGTTCATGAATTGATGTTATGTGTAACACACAGAGGACAAACTAATTTCTAAGATTTTTTTTAAAAGTAGATACTTCATTTTACAGGTAACTGAAACACCATCTTCCCCTGGCCTATGTTTAACCACAGATGTGGTTAAATATAAGTCCAAAATTCTAATCCAGAAGATTTTCAAGTTAAGCCATACATCTGAAAGGAAAGGAATGGATTATAATCCCACTACAAGGAAAAATCCCCTGATGTTGAAATACTATAAATATAAAACATAAATTCAAAGCACTCAATATCCATTGATTCGCTTAATAAAAAGCTACTGAGAGTCACTGTGTGAAAAGTAATGTCCTAATAATAGAGGGCAAAGAACAAACATGAATAGGAATAGAATGCATTATCTGACTTCAATGATATTATAATACAGTCATTGAAATAAAACAATACTGTAACATCTAATACTGTAATATCTAAAAAGTGTAAGGAAAATCAATCAATCGAATCCATTGTATGTACCTTCTAAAGAAAACAAACTGTGTGATCATATCGATTGATGAAGAAAAAGCATTTGAAAAATTTAACATGCATGCATCATAAAAATTCTCACCAACCAAAGACAGAAGAGAACTTTCTCAACCTGATGAAGGAATCTATTTTAAAAAAGAAAAAAAAACTATTGCTAGCATATTGTTTAAGTGATAAAAGATTTGCTATTTCTTTTAAGATCAAGAACAGGGCAGTGATGCCCACTGTCACCACTCCTATTCAATATTGAGCTAGAAGCTTTAGTAAGTGTAATAAGACAAGAAAAGTAAATTTAAGGCATAAAGATTGGAAATAAGGAAACAAAACTGTACCTATTTGCAGACAACATAATTGTCTGCAATAATTGAAAATTTGAAGAAATCTACAAAAACACCATCACCATCATCATCATCATCATCATCATCATCATCATTATTATCATCATCTCTCCTAGAACTAATATCAGAATTGAGGAAGCTTACAGAACATAAGAAACACACAAAAATTTATTTTATTTTATATATTACATAATATTTTATATACTATATAATACTATTAATATGCATATATAATTTGAAACCAAAACAATACCATTTAGAGTAATTCCAGAAAAATGAAATACTTTGGTACAAATTAACATAATGTATACAGAGTCTCAGAATCTTTATGCTGAAAACTACAAATGCCAATGAAAGAAATCAAAGACAACCTAAATAAACAGATGGATATATTCTGTTCATGGATTAGAAGACTCAGCATAGTAAAATGCTTATTCTCCCCAAATTAAATCTACATGTCTAATGTAATTCTATTAAAATTCTTACAAGGATTTTTGTAGATATTTTATATAATAGAGAAGTTTATTATAATATTAATATAAAAAAGCAAAGGAACTAGAATAGCTTAAAAATTTTGAAAAAGAAGAATAAAAGAGAAATCAAGCTACACAATTTTATGACTTACTATATAGTCACAAGAATCAAGTTAATGTGGTATTGATGAAGAGATAGATACACAGATCAATGAAACAGAATAGAAAGTCCAAAAATAAGCCCACACAAATATGAACAATTGATTTTTTATAAAACTGCAAAAACTATTCAATGGAGAAAGAACAGTCTTTTCAACAAATGCTGTTAAAACAAGTGTACATCCTTCTGAAAAATAATAGTAATAAAAAAATTCAACCTATAAATCATACCATAAGCAAAAATTAACTCAAAACAGGTCATAAACCTAAACATAAAAAAATCAGATTAAAAATATTTTAGTGAAAAAACATAGAAGAAAATCTTTGTGACCCAGGACTTGCCAAAGTTCTTAGACATGACACCAGAAACATGATCTATAAAAGAAAAATGGTCTTGTACCACATCAAAATTAAAGCTCTTAAAAAGACACTGTTAAAAGAAAAAAAAAAAAAGAAAAAGAAGCTATAGAATGGGAGAAAATATCTGTAAATCACATACCTAATAAAGTACCAAAATATAGAAAGAACTCTCAAAACTCAAGAGTAAGAAAGCAAAAACCCCAATTAAAAAATGGGCAAAAGACTTAACAGATACTTAACAAAACAGATGGCAAATAAGCACATGAAGAATTGTTCAGCATCATTAGCCATTAGGGAAATGCAAATTAAAAGCACGACAAGATAACACTGTACAGTTGCTAAAATGATTAAAATTTAAAATACTGACAATGCCAGTGCTTACTCAACCTTCTTATAAAGTTAAACATATACTCCGTCTGACCCAGCAATGCCACTCCTGAGCATTTACCCTAGAGACATAAAAATTTAGATTCACACAACAATCCATACGTGACTGTTTATAAAGCACTATCCATAATTACAAGGGACTGGCACCAACCCACTGTCCTTCAGTGGATATATGGCTAAATAAATTACGGTAAATGTATACAATGGAGAGATACTTAACAATAAGAAAGAGCAGACTATTGATATATGGAACACCTTGGATGGATCTCAAAGGCATTACACTGAGTGAAAGCCTCTGGAGGCTACCTCCTGTATGATTTCATTCATGTGACACAATTTGAAAGACAAAACCAAAACTATGGTTATTAAGAATAAACCAGAGGGACGCCTGGGTAGCTCAGTTGGTTAAGCAGCTGCCTTCGGCTCAGGTCATGATCCCAGCATCCTGGGATTGAGTCCCACATCGGGCTCCTTGCTCGGCAGGGAGCCTGCTTCTCCCTCTGTTTCTGCCTGCCACTCTGTCTGCCTGTGCTCGCTCTCGCTCCCTCTCTCTCTCTGACAAATAAATAAAACCTTTTAAAAAAATAAATAAATAAATAAACCAGAGATGGAGGAGGTGTGACGAGAAAGGGAAAGCCCACGGAAGTTTTGGGGGTGACAGAACTGTTCTGTACCCTGATGATGTGACGACCACACAAATGAACACATGTGTTACAATTCATAGAACTGTACACCCCTAAAATACCCCATGTTACTGAAACTAGACAACGATCAGCACTAGTATGACTAGGGAAGAAACTGGGGAAAAGGGCATTCCCAGGTTCTCCTGGCCAGACAGGGAGGCAGGTGAGGCACCTCCACCATTTCTGAATCCAAGCTCAAAGCAGAACCATGCTCTCTGAGTGGCCTTTAGACTCTGTATCTACCAGGCCCACAGATCTACGTTACTCTCACTTACCAAACAATCTGGCCTGTCTTCTCAATACACAATTCCAAGAAAGTCCTCTTCCTGACTCTCATCCTGTGTGCCCTGAGGTTTCTAGGAAACAGGTCCTCTAAAACAAGGCAGGGAGAGACTGGAGGTGGAACCCATTCATGCCTCCTCCCGCCCCCCACACAGGCACTCAGCTAGACCCTCTAAGGAAACAAGGAGAGGGTGGGTGGCTGTTCGTGCTGAGAGCAGAGGAGGAGGGAACAACTGACAGTCCAATCAGACTCATCCCTGAGCGTGTCTGTGACTATTTTCGTCTGGTGAATAGACGGCAAGGCGTGGGCCAAGCTGGGCCCGTGGCCATGTGTATTTGTGTGTATGTGTGAATACATGCGTCTGAGGGCCAGGGGAGCGAGAGGTTTTCCGAGAGAAACCGAGTGGGTGGCTGCCACTGACGGGGTATATGCAGTCAAATACAAAAAATCAAGCAAGCGATTACTGCAATCAGACTCACGGGGTGTCTGCCTGCGTCAGCAGAGCTGTCTCTGCTCCCCCACGCCTGCTGCTGAGGAGCTAGCGTGCCCTCGGCCTGGGGAGCAGGGCTAGGGCTGAGCCTGCGGGTCGTTCTTTATACTTCTTGGGAAAGGAGACCCCCTCCCCTCATGGTGGGAATGCAGTCCCTGAAAACTCGACCCGCAGATTCACTTGTCAGATAAGCAAATGAAGCCACATAATGAAGCTTGATTCAAGCCTGTTTTCTGATGCAGGCACCGTCCTTCTGCCCAGGCATTGACCTTCCCTCACATACCTGCCCATTACCTTCTTCCCATCTCAAGGAGTCTGGCAGGTAGAGAGACCCTTACTTTTATCCTGTTCCCTGTTGCTAGTAAGAGCTCTGGGACACGGAGTTGGTTCAACCCAAGCTGGGCAATCAGCAAGTCAGGGAGCAAGAGAACCAGCAGCAGAACCACTGCATCCTGTGGTCAGTGTCCCTGGCCAGTGAGGGATGCAGCGGAGATGGGGATCCAGCTTGCATCAGAGAGCCCTTTAGTCAATTTCAGAAGTCCCTAACATGGGAACATCGCAACCACTTAGGCATTGTTTAAAAGATTACAGCCTCGGACTCTCTGGGGTTGGAGCCCTGGAATCTGCGGAATTGGAATCTGCGTCTCAAGTACCCTATTGTGATGTGGGCTAAACCAACAATCTATTGAGGAGGGATATAAGCCAAGGAGACAGGAGACTGGACCACTAGGTCCAGTGTGTAGACACATCATTGACTGTACGGACAGCTCTAATACCGCTGGACTCAGTGTTCTCATCTGTTAGATGGGGATGTCAACATTAGTCTCATATACCGCAGGAGTGCAGGCCTGGTTTTGAAGGTATCCTACAGCTGTAAGTGAAGGTTTACACTTTGACCTAGGTAGACATGATTGGAACATCCCACTAGCTCCAGCAATGGGCACTTTCAGACAAAAAGCAGCACAGCTGTTCTCAAGTCAAGTAGAGGAAATACACTGATGAAGACCTACTGTTCCTGAGGCCCAGACACACAGGTCCCATCAGGAGAACAGTGTGGTTCTGTGAGGGGACGCACCCTTCACAGTGGGGCTTGTCCACAGGGTCCCACAGAGCTGTTGGGGGTGGGGGAAAACTGAGAAGGCAAATGTAAATGTGAGGTATTATTATCCTCCAAAACCAAAGGTCCTCCAGGAGGCTGGCCCCTCCCACATGGAAAGAGAAGAGGCTGAGGGAGGAGGAAGGCCTGGGCGCCACAAACTTATACCTATAATGGTGCAAATTACATCATCTGTAACCTTTTTCACAACGGGTGGATTTCAAACGGCTGTAATTTATGGATGTTCTTCCAAGAGGAATTAGTCAATATATTTGTTTTCCCTTTGATATATAGCCACAGGAGTGCGTCAGGCGTGAGGTTTATTAAGCCTTGCCAATTTTCTACCGCTTCTCAGCGCTATAGATTTTGCTCATGGAGTGGGCTGGTTCCACCCCAACACAGAAAAAAATCACTCAGAATACTGAAAAGCCTCCAGCTCCCCGGGCACAGAGTGCTCTAGGAGAGCAGCGGCAGCCTTGGGAACGAGAGTCCTGGCTCCCGCAGTCGTGGCTGCGGGGGAGTGAGAGGAATGTCACAGGACCAGAGAGGAGGACGCTGCGGGTCGCCTCACTTCGTCTGCGGTGCGTCTGTGGGCTGCAGATAAGCGCAAGGCCTAAGGGGTGGGGCACTGCTCCTTCCGCTGTGCTTGGCTTCAGCAGCAGCTGAAGCAGACCCCCTACCGGAAGCAGTCTGGAGAGTGATGGTGGTCAGCCAGAGCAGGGGTGCGCCCCAGGTGGCCCCAGGTCAGGAAAGGATGAGGTCAACCCTTCCCCTGCCACCCTGAAACAGGGCGTGACTTTCCTGGGGCACCCACAGTTCCCAAGAGAATCCCTGGGGAGAAAGCCCGCCTCGGGCCCCCTTACAGGGTAAAAAGTACCCCATGGCAGCAGTGGCCTTCAGACTTCAGTAGGCCTTGTAACGAATGACACTGGTGTCTATGCAAGTGCAGATGCTGATCTGAGAGTCAGTGACTCTGGGTGGGACCCAGGACTCTGCGTTCTATACAAGAACCTTCCCCAAATCAATTCAAATCCACCACGACCTCACCTCAGTTTGTCATTGCTGGATGAACCAGGTTTTCCTTCATCTGAACAGAATGCTGTTTCTTCAGCTGAGGCACGATGAAAGACATGAATGCCAGAAAAAAAACAAGAACCATCCAATTTCCATGTTACTAGTGTGGGAGATGTGCCCACTGAATATGCCCTCCCCAGTCCCTAAACATCATCAGAGCTGTCACTTACCAAGCATCTAGGATGCACAGCTCTCCAAGCTACTGGTCCTGCGGGCAGATTCCATTCTAGAGGAAGGTAGACAACTTGAGCAAAGGCTCAGGGCTGGCTGGGGGCAAAACCAGCATGTGAGGCAGATCTGGCCGGCTGTGAACCCAGTGCCTTCCTTGTCATGCACAAGGAAGTGGGCCAGGCACACATTGCCCCAACTCCTTAAAAACTATTTTTAGGTGAGAATCACTGCTTTCCTTTTCCTTTGCTCTCCTTTACTGGGATCTGATGACTTTCTTCTCAGGAAGCCTTTGAACAACATAGCATATTGGCTATTTTGGTCTCGGGAACCAGACTACCTGGGTTCAAAGTTCAGCTCTGCTACCGTCTAGCTTTGTGACATTACACAAGTCACTGACCTTCTCTCAGCCTTTGTTCCTCATCTAGAAATGAAGGTACTCCTTATACCAATCCCCACAGACTCTCTGGCTCACATGAGTTAATATATGCAAAGCTCATATTTAGCACTTTAAAAATGTTCCTTATTCTCTCTGTCCTACTACATGTCATTTGGCAGTCATACACTGTCTGCTGTTAGGTTGGTAATGGAAAGGACTCATTTAATTTATAATAATTTGGGAGATAAACCAGGACAGGGCTGTGGGAACTTAAATAATTTTGAGAGTGAAAGACACTGAATACAAGCACACATCCCTTTGAGTCAGCAAATTTGGACAGTTAAGATGAGAGGAAGTGAGGACAGCCCGAGAGGGACTAGTCCCCAGAAGAAGTGGGTAGACACAGCCTCCGCATCTCACTGGGAACCAGAAAGAGCAGAGTCACAGACTAGATGGGCCTGAACACACAGAGCCAGATGAGTGGACTGGAAAAAGGCAGAAGGCCCGGAGCCAGGCTCAGGAAGGGCACACAACATGCGGATGAGACACATTTGGCACAGGCATCACCAGGGATGGGGGAGCATCAGGGATCAGTGAGGACTTAAAAGAAGACTCATAGCCACATTCTAACAACTGCATCAAAGCAACTGTATCCAAACAACCACATCAGAACTTTCTACATACACATATGCATACATGCATACACAGCACAGAAATACACACATGTGCAGATACACACAGACCTGCATCCAAATACACAGACACACGCAGGTGCACACACAGACATACACCTATGTTCGAGCACAGCCTCCCTGGGCCTGTCCGACCTGGGTGTTTTCTACAGGCACAGCCGTCTGAATATAAAGAAGCGGGGTAAGTAATCCAAGTTCTGCTGTTAAAATCAAGGATCAGGAAGAATCAACGGACTTTATATTTACACAGAAAACCAGAGGACTCTGAGGCTCCCAGGAGACTGCAAAACAAAAATCCATGTATGCTTTAATCTTATGCATATTGACTCTGCCAGGAGACTGACTACGGAGGAACCGGATCCACACAGCGGCACCTGGGCACCCGGGAGCCAAGGTGGTGTTGACTTATGTTAATGCCTCAAGGTTAAAGCCCCTCCAAGAAGACCCGTGGAGAGTGCTGGGTGAGAGAAAGAAGGCTGGAGGACAGGGAAAGGCTTACACCCAGCAGGATGCTCATCAGTTCCCAGACCTCTCTTCTCCCATCGAGTTCCTCTGACACACGGGCCTGGCAGCCAGGGTCTCCCTCTGCCATTACCAAGATTGCAAGGAAGTAAAATGGGGTGATTAGTGCCCTAGCATGTCTCTCCCCAGCCAGGACATAAACTCCAAGAGGACATGGAGCGCACATGTTTTGCTTACTGCTGTACTCCGAGTGCCTAGCATATAGCAGATGTTCAATAAACATAGAAAATTATAAGTGGTTGAATAAATTAACACTGTTGGATGCAGCAAAGGCAGTTATGCCAAAGTTAGTGATCAACACACTCCATAGCTGGGAAGGTTCCTGGCATCTGCAGACAGCTCAGGTGCCAGATTCGAGTCTTGACCCTATTCTCCCTTCTTTCCCCCTCCCCAGCCCACCCAATGCAGGTGAGTCTCCCTCCTCACCCAGAGTTTTGCATTATCTCCACACCGAAAGAGAAATCCATAAGATTGTACATCAAATGTGTCGAGCTGGGGCAAAACCCTGTCAAAGGGACACACACCATAAGGGAGGGAATAATGCCTTAAAAGATGGAGGTGAAAGTTACCAAGATGGCCCTTGGTAAGATAAAGACTATTTCCATTCCGTATCCTGATTCCTTATCACTCTCCTCACTCTTCTCCTTTCCTCCCATGGCCTCAGCCATTTCTATCACAGTTTCCCAGGGCTCTCTCATACCCGTCTATCCATTTCATCCCTCTCCCATAAAACATCTGTTCTCAGATTTAAAGCCTAGCCAACAACTGGATTTATATTTAAAAACATCAAGTCTTCTACTTTCGGCCAACATGGAGTAAAAGGAACCAGATTTACCTTCCCTCCTGAAATAAACAAAACAGATAAAATATATAAAACAACAGTTCTCAGACATTGGAGGTCTGGTAGCATAGAACAATGATTCCTGGGGATGGGGGTGGGGTAGCAACAGGAGTCCTATAATTGTTCTACCTTCCTGCCTAGAGAAAGTCTCCAAGCAGCAGAGCAAAACAGGGGAATCCAGAAGGAGACTGGCATTCTCCTAGAGTCCAAGAGTCAAAGCTGAAGGTCCAAGGAGACCAAGAGGTGGCAGATAATCTTTGAAGGCTTAGGGTGATACTGGGCAATCTCCACCTCCTGGTAGGTGTAGTCTCCTCCCACATCATTCCAAGGCTAGTCCGTGTGATCCAACACAGGTCACACAAGTGATTGTGTGTGAGGATGGCAGACGAAAAAGATGGCCACTTTCATCTTGGAGACTCACCCCTCCACACTCTTTCTCTCTTTCCCCATCCTTTGCTCTGGGGGGAATTACATGTCATGGCATGTGAGCAGCCCTGAGGAAAGGCCCGCATAGTGAGAGCTGAGGGCTCTTGAAACAATCATGTGAGTGAGCTTGGGAGCAAATTTTCCAGCACTTTCAGATGACCACAGCTTTAGTCAACAACTTGACTTACAACCTCATTAGAAACCCTGAGTCAAAACCACTGGGCTAAGCTGCTTTCAATTCCTAGCCCACGAAAACTATGTGAGAAACTTGTTGTTTTAACAATGTCCTCAGATGTATACACAGATAAAGGAAGGGCATCAGTAATGGCAGGTATATATGTAAATATAAAATAGCTCCATCTTTATTTTATAAATCTCTTTTAGGGGCACCTGCGTGGCTCAGTGGGTTAAGCCGCTGCCTTCGGCTCAGGTCATGATCTCAAGGTCCTGGGATCGAGTCCCACATCGGGCTCTCTGCTCAGCAGGGAGCCTGCTTCCTCCTCTCTCTGCCTGCCTCTCTGCCTACTTGTGATCTCTCTCTGTCAAATAAATAAAATCTTTAAAAAAAAAAATAAATAAATAAATAAATAAATCTCTTTTAAAGATAACTGAATGATGAGGTACCCAGATGGCTCAGTTGGTTAAGCATCTGCCTTCAGCTCAAGTCATGGAATTGAATCCTGCTTCAGGCTCCCTGCTCACCTGGGAGTCTACTTCTCCCTCTCCCTCTGCCCTCACCTCTGCTCATGCCTCCTTTTCTCTCTCTCGCTCTGGTCTCTCTCCCTCAAATAAATAAAATCTTTCAAAAAAATTTAAAAATAAAGATAACTGAATGCTTAAATCAAGCATAAAATAGCACAACATTATGGGTTTTATGATATATGTAAAAGTAAATATAGAACAATGAGTAAATGGTAAAATTGGAGTATACTATTAAAAAGTTTATGTACTGTATGGGAAGTGCTTTCATATTACTCAACATTAGACTATGAAATATCAAAATATATACACTATAACACAAATGTAATCACATAAAAGAGAGAATATAGCTAATAAGCCAACAAAGAAGATAAATGACAAACACCACATCATTTCACTCATACACAGAATTTAAGAAACAAGGCAATTGAACAAACAAAAAAAAAAGAGACAACTGAAAAAAAGAAACTCTTAAATACAGAGAATAAACTGGTGGTTGCCAGAGGGGAGGTGGGGGGTGGAGAGGAAATGGGTAAAAGAGAAAAAGGGGATTAAGAGTGTACTTATCTTGATAAGCACTAAGAAATCGTGTAGAATTTTTGAATCACTATATTGTACACATGAAAGTAATTTAACATGTTAATTATACTTCAATAAAAATAAAATAAATTTTACGGGCACCTGGGTGGCTCGGTGGGTTAAAGCCTCTGCCTTTGGCTCAGGTCATGGTCTCAGGGTCCTGGGATAGAGCTCCGCATCTGGCTCTCTGCTTAGCAGGGAGCCTGCTTCCCCCTCTCTCTCTCTCTGCCTGCCTCTCTACCTAGTTGTGATCTCTCTCTCTGTCAAATAAATAAATAAAATCTTTAAAAAAATAAAATAAAATAAAATAAATTTTAAAATTAAAATAAAAGAATTAATTCAAAAGAAGACAGAAGGAAAGGGGGAGAAAAGGAAAGATGGGACAAATAGAAAACAAGATAGACTTAGACGTAAACTTCATCATAATAATAACTGCATTAACTCTGAGTGGTACGAGTATCCCAGTTAGAGGGAAGACTGCCAGACTGCATAAACAAGCAAGAAAACTCCATGCAGCTGCCTACAAGAAATCCATTCTAAATACAAAACACAAATAATCAAGAAGTAAATTTGTGGGGTTTAAAATGCCATGCTAATATGTACCGGAAGAAAGCTGGAATAGAGTGGCTATTCAATATCAGACAAAGTCAATTTCAGAGCAAATAATATGACCAAAGATACAGGGTTAGTTCATACTGATAGAAGAGTCAGTTCATAAGGTGGACACGCAATTATGTTTGTGCTTCTAATAACAAGAACTTCAAAATGCATGAAGAAAAACCAGCTAGAGGTGCGAGAAGAAATAATAAATTCACCATCGTTGACAGAGTCTTCAACACAACGCACTGGGTTGAGGTGGAGACCCATGCAGAGCCCATTGTATCCCAGCTATGAGATTAAGGGACCCAAAGCAAAGGCAGAAAGGGGATAAAAACCAACAAGAGAACTCTGGCCCAAGGGGGAGGGTGTACTCAGGTTAGGGTCATGGGGGAAGAGTCAACAGACAGAGGACAAACCATCTGTATCCTTCTTTCACAACCATGATGGCTTTTTAACTTCTAGAAATCTCTCCAAGCAGCGGGCCCCTTAAGGGAACTGTCACTCCAGAAACAAGGTCTGCTTCTTTACTGTCAGGACCTTCTACCCCATGCCTTGCAGCTTCCATTTTTTAACCCAAAAATGGAAACTTTATGTTTTTACAACTTTCTTGACATATAACTGTCATATAATAAACTGTTCATTTTTAAATTCTAAAATTTTCTTATGCCCATAATACTACTACTATAATCATGAAAATAAATATATCCATCACCTTCAAAAGTGTTCATTCCCCTTCACAATCTCTTCCTTCCACCCATCCTGCCCCCACCCTCAACTACAGGCAAGCACTGATCTGTTTGCAGTCACTGTAGATTAGTTTACCTTTTCTAGAATTTTATGTAAGCAGAGTCATATAGTATGTGTTCCTTTTTCGTCTAGCTCTTATACCTCAGTATAATTTTTTTGATTCATTTCTGTCGCTTTATGTATTGACAATTTGTTTTCTTTCATCGCTAAGCAATATTCCATTGGATGGTTATAACATAATTGGCTTTTTAATTCATTTATTTATGGACATTTGGGTTTTTTTTTTTTCCTCCCAATTTAGGGCTCTAACAAATAAAGCTGAGCGTAATTCTTTTGAGGACTTACACTTGTATTTCTCTTGGGTATATAGCAAGGAGTGGGAGAGTTGAGCCATATAATTAGGTCCATCTTTTAACTTTTTACCTTCATTTTCAAAGTGGTCATACCCATTCTATTTCCACCAGCAGTGACTGAGAGTTCTGGTTTATCAGTATCTTCACTGACACCCAATAGGGTCAGGATTTTCTGTTGTTTTGTTTGTTTGTTTTGTAGGGGGTTGGATTTTTGTTTTTAGTCTTAAGCCATTCCAGGGGGTGTGTAGTGGTATCTAACTGGGCTTTGAACTGGCATTTCCTTAAGGGCTGACGATGCTAAGCACCTTTCCATGGGCTTATCTGCCGTTCATGTATCTTCTTTTATAAAGCACTTCTCCATTCTTTTGCCCATTTTTGCACTGAATTCTTGGTGTTATTATCAAGTTGTAAGTCAGGATAAGGGGAAAAGAGTAATACAGGGCTATTTTTTATAAGATGACTACAGAAGATCTCTCTAGGTAAGTGATATTTCAATAGTAGCTTAAGGGAAGTGAGGAAGTAAGCCCTAAGTTTGCGAGAAAGGACCTTCCCAGCAGGGACCCAAGGCCCTGAGGCAACAGCGTCCTTAGTGTGTTGAGGATGGGCAGGGAAATTAGTGGGGATAGACCCAAGGACAGAGAGAGAGAAGAAATTGATTAAGAAAATTGCTTCCCAAAGCAGTAAATAAGACGCAGAATCTTAAAGGACCTACCATACAGTAGACTTTAATTTAAAAAATCCGTTTAAACCGAGCGTTTATTCACAAGACTATACCCACTCTATACGTTTTTCATACTTAGCTCCTGGACTGTAGTTTGAAGCAACTCTTTACTATTCTAGAGACTTTATTCCTTCATGCAGTCCTCCCTCAGGGCCCGCACATGTGGTTTCACAGCCTGACCTAGCTGGAGGGGCAGGGGCTTGGAACGGGCAGCAGGGGGAGGATCATTTAATCAAGAATTATTTAAACTGTTTGCTGGACTTCATTTACCACTATGATGGGACATAAAAGTTTAAGGGCTTTCACCAAAAAAATCTATGATCCAGCTCTATACAAGTTCTAATAAATCTGCACAGAGGGAATTTATCATCTCTCAATAAATGTGTCTTTTCTGCAGTATCTTCTGAAAACTTGAAAATTCCAGATATAAATCTCAACATTAGGCTTCCTGTTTCTCTCCTTAGGGGGTGTCAGTGTTTCAGACTCTGACATGGTTGCCTCCACCAACCCCCCGTCTGTCCCCCATATCTCTCGCCATCCCTCTCCCATGCCGTCCACCCCACTCACACAACTTCTGCTCCTCTTCCTCCCGGGGAGCTCGCAGAGTGCTCTGAAGACGCTGCACACAGGCAAAGAAAGCCTCTCTGGGTGTCAGTTCCCTCACCTGGGACCACACGACCTGGAAGGCCCCTTCCTGTTCCCACGACTTCGACTGGAGCCATAGCTGCTGTCTCTGGAGTCTCCTTGGGTGAGGGCTAAGGGACAAGGAAGTCAAACGGGCAGGGAATGCAAAAATGCAGACCTTGCTACATGCAACAAACTGTGTGAACCTTGAAACATGATGCTAAGTGAAAGAAGGAAGACCCAAAAGGCCACATAGTGTATTATTCCATTTATATGAAATGTCCAGAACAGACAAATCCACAGAGACAGAAACTGGATTAGTGGTTACCAGGGGATGGGGGGAGAAGGAAATTGGGGCTGACTTCTAATGAGAACAATTTTTTGGGGAGGGGGGTGTTGGAAATGTTCTGAAATTAGATAGTGGTAATGGTTGCAAAACAGTGAAAATGCTGAAAACCACTGAACCACTTTAAAATGATGACTTTAATGCTACGTGCTTCATACCTCAATTTAAAAGTACACAGCTCTTAAAGAACTGCAGACCTTGACAAGGTGAAGGAACCCGCTGAGCACAGTGGGCAGAGGACCCACTTCTGCAGGGATCAGGGAGCTCAGCCAGCTTAGGCAAAGCGGGGAGGCTCTGGCTGACCTACTGCAGGAGAAGGTGCTGCTTGGGCGCCTGCCCGGGATGGAGAGCCTGACCTAGGTCAGCAGGCACATGGCCCAGGAGGCCCAAGTCCAAATCAATCCCAGAGGCAGTGCTTCTCAAGGTGTGATCCTAGGACCACCAGCATCAGAACTGACTCAGGGCCTTGTTAAAAAAGCAGGCCCCAACCCTATCCCAGACGGGTTGAACTGGAGTTTTATTTTTAACAAGCTCTCTAGGTAATTCTTTTGCACACTAAAGTTTGAAAAACATCTTGAGCTAGAGCACTTTTCAAATTCTAAAGGGCATACCCGTCAACTGGAGATCTTATTAAAATGTAGATGATCCCTAGTCAGTGGGTGTGGGTAGGGCCTGAGATTCTGCATTCCTAACAAGCTCTCAGGCCATGCAGATCTGGCTGGTCCAGGGACTCCACTTGGAGTAAAAAGGATTAGAGCTGTTTCTTGAACTCACCTGCCTATCGCAATCACCTGAGAAACTTTACAAACCACTGAGGCCTGGATCTCATTCTCTGAGATCCTAAATTGGTCTTTGGAGTGGCCTAGACACCAGAGTTTCTAAAACTTTCCCCCAAGTGATTCTAATATGTAACCATGGGTTCAAACTGAGGCAGAAAGAGACTGGTGTTCTGAGCAGGCGTCCAGGCAGATAAACCATGAAAATCCAGGAGGATCCAATGTCTATGGGCAGGGACAATGCAGAGGGGGTAGCAACTGCTTCAGCTCCTGAGCTAGGCATGCAGGAGGAGGCTGGGTCTCACTCCTGGAGTCCGGGAGCATGAACGTGGAGCTAGAATGACTATATCCAAGTCCAGCAGATGGGAGAAGCAAGGCACCAGTCCTACATGGCTCAGAGCCTGGGCCTGAAAGTGGAGTCCATTTGTTGATCCAGTTCAAGGAAGCTTCAAGGGCAGAGGCAGGGAATGTCCCAATTCTTGGAAAGACCTTAAATCCAGGGAACCATATTGCCAGGAAGGTCTTGGACCAGAACATCAGCAGGGTGCTGTCTCTTCAACCCATTCACCTCTGCCCTTCCTGCACTGTCCCCAACAGCAACAGCAACTGGCTTTGACCGGAGAAGCTGGAGGAATAGGGACTTTCACATTTGTCTAGACTTGCATGGGGGAACTCTCAGCATTTGGAGAAAGACACATATGCCAGAAGGAGGAAAGATGTGGAGGGCAGGGACTTGCAAGGGCTGTTTGTTAGAAAGCCAGAGACAGATGTCCAAAGCAACACAGGCACGTTAGCAAGATTGTGTCAGAGCTGCATAGAGCAGAAACACAGGCCATATTTCAGTGGGAAATAAAAATGTGTCTGTAATTAATGATCCTCTAGGAACACACGGCCCTTATTAATGTAGCAATTTGGAGAAACATAATTCACTAGACGTCAGGGTTGAATTGCCAGGATGGTTTTTCAGCTGGAGGAGTGTTCAGAGAGAGCAAGAAGTGGAGGAGGAGGCAGTGGTGATGCGTTCCCAAGGGTCCCAAAGATAGGGCCCTGGGAGGGGGCAAGTTCTGGGCTGGGACACTGCATAGAGGTAACCACCTTCTCACCATGCCTACGCGCCCCACCTCCACTCTCTAATCCCAGAGACTGTGTGTGTGGGCTGCAGACTGTGTGTGTGGGCTGTTCATACCCAACTCTCCCCTTTGCTAGGCGACCTTGGCCAAGTTGCTCGATATCTCTCTTTGTGCCTCAGTTTGCTCATCTGCAGGAAAAGAGCATAATAATTTCATGTACTCATAGAATTAAATAAAGGGCTTTAGTACAGTGCCTGCACATACTAAGTGCACAATGGATGGTTTTTATTATCATTGGCAGATTTCATCTGTGCATAAACGGGAGTAAGGACAGCAGCATGGGGGTTGATGGGGTTTTCTGTAGGAACCCCTTGCTGAGCTATCTGCCCAACCAGTTGTGGGACAGAAAGTCCTGTGACAGAAGAGGAAAGAGCAGAGCATAAGTGGCCTGTGTCCCAGTTAGCACACAGATAGGGTTCAATGACAAAAATGCTGGGACTACTAATCAGGGTAAGAGAGTTACCGTGTGGGTGGGACAAGCCAGTGAAGGACAAGCAGTGAGCAACTGAGGTGGCAAGACTGAAGGGCTTGGCTCCTGGGGTCCGACCCCTCCCTAGTGGTGTGGCCTTGGGCTGGCTAACTGCTGCTTGAACAAACTCGTCCCCACCTGAAAACTCATCACACAGTTTCTAGGGGTCCGTGTCCTTTACCTTCTTAATTTAATTCTATGGTTAAAGAGAGAAGATTACACAGGGTGAGTCAAACTGGGGATGAGACTGGCACAGTATCAGCGATTCGTACGTGCTCCCCGGCAGACCCCTGGGTCTACGTCATCTGTGCTCACCTTTGCTACCTTTTTCGAATATTGACTCTACCTCCATCCTGCTCCTGACCAGCTCTCCCAGAGAGTCCAAGAGAAGACATCAAAGTCCCATGTCCTACCTTCCCCAGCTGCACCGAGGGGGCCATGTGCTCCCAAATGGCACCAAATTGAACCTTTTCTCCATTAGTTTTAATTTTGCTCTTCTGTATTGTCAGATGCTCCTAGTATCTCGGTCCCTTCAGCTTCTCAGCGTGTTCAAGTCTGCCTCATCCTAAAACAAATGAACATTCCTTGGTTCTGCTCCTTACCCCCTGCTTCCACTCCTTCCTTTCCCTGGCAGGCAAGCATCATGAAAAATAAGTGGCACTAGCTGTCTCCATTCCTCATTTCCCAGTCACTTCTAGAGCCATCACTCTGGCCTCAATCACTACCATTCTATGGGAACCACTCTGACCCCATCCATCATCAACATCCCTATTGCCAACTCCAAGGGGCCTTTCCCATTACTTATCCTAACACTCAGCTGGGTTTAAAAGGTTGGACACTCTCATCTTCTCTAACTCACCTTCTCTGATTTGCATTATACAGGTGACTCCTGGATCTTCTGCTTCTCTGACTGTTCGCAATGGCTGGACCCTCCTCCTGCACCCATACCTTAAATGGCTCGCATTGTCTAGGATGCTGCACTTGTCCACTTCTCTCATTTTACAGCCTTTTCTTACCAGATACCATTTCGTCCCACGGTTTTAACTAACACCTAGATGCTTATGGCTTCCAACTTCTATTTCCTTCCAAGACCACTCTTCTGAGCTATAAAATCCACCACAGATAGAAGTAAGTTAGAAACCCACATACCCATGTCTTTGTATGAATTTCCCGTAGATATCTCAAACTCATTGTATCCCAGAAAACCATCCACCAATATTTCCCTCAGCACCACACTCAGCTTTCTCTTCCCCTGTGCTCCCCATATGTGATGGATTACCCCAGGCTGTGCATCACTCACAACTCCTGCATCCACCCGATCACCAACAATCTTCAAGCCCTGTTGACTTTTCTCATTCATCAGTCCCTTCCCCAATCCATACCCACCGTCACTTCCTTAGTTCAAGCAAATCTCTCACGGCCAGGTGTCAATAGTCTTTCCTAACTGGCCTTACTGTCTCTCCATCCCTCCCGTCCAGCTGCCTCACCACCACAAAAGTGATTGATCTGTAGAGCTAACCACAGCTTTCTCCATGCCAAAGCCCTTCATTGACTTTTCCCAACTGCAAGATAAATGCCAGGGCCCTCTCCTGGTGTTATTAGACTTCTAATAATCTGAGCGGTCTTTCCCCTTCTCTCTGGCCGCATCACTAGCTAAAGGGCTTTCCATTCCCCAAATGCACTAGGCAATTTCATGTCTTCAAGACCTCTTTTCAGAATAGTCTTTTTTTTTTTAAGATTTTATTTATTTATTTGACAGAGAGAAATCACAAGTAGTCGGAGAGGCAGGCAGAGAGGGAGAGAGGGAAGCAGGCTCCCCGCGGAGCAGAGAGCCCGATGCGGGACTCGATCCCAGGACCCTGAGATCATGACCCGAGCTGAAGGCAGCGGCTTAGCCCACTGAGCCACCCAGGCGCCCCAGAATAGTCTTATCCCTTATCTGCTGGAAGCCTGGGTGTGGGGTCGGTTACTTAACTGACGTTTCTTTTACCCTCTTCTGGATTTGACTCTGGCCTTTCTCATTTATGTAATTTGTCAGTCACTCTCTCATCCAGCCCGATGTCCATCCTTGACCCTCCTCTCCTGTCCTGGCCTATTCCTGATGACATCCTAGTGAGACATTAGCTCTCAGAAAACTTCAGAGATTTCATTTAGGAGAAATTAACATGTAGTATGTGGAAACATTGTGTTTAAGGACTTGCTTTCTTGTAAAATTATATTTATCATGAAGCATTTGTATTTATTTCTCTTATAGGAGGAAACCTAACCATAACAAATTCATTTGTAAGTAATATAGCTTACTTTTTTGTAGGGAAAAACAAGAAAGCAAGGCTGTATTTTTTTTTTTTTTAATTGGTCATACTTAGAAAAGACAAGGCACAGGGGCCACATACACATCCTGGGGGAAGCTCCTAGAAGTGCATACAGGAAAAGGATCTTGAATTCCAGGGCCTGAAAGAGCAGCACTGCCAGCAGGAAGGGAGAAAGAGAGCTGGGGGAGGCTGGGGAATCAGCCTGCAGGGGACACAGCTCCCACCGACCATGCTTTCGCACTCAAATACGGGCGGTGTTGCCAACTTCTCTATAAGTTCAAAAGAAGTGAGATATTTGATTTGTCCTTGTTCTTCAGTTTGTAAGGACACCAAGATCATTGAGTTGAGATCTTTCATCTTTTCTAAGGTAAGTAAATAAACCTATAAATTTTCCTCTAAGCACTGTTTCAGCCACATCCCATAAATGTCAATATGCCATATTCTCTTTTCTGTCAGTTCAAATTTTTCTAATGTCCCTTGTGGATTCTTTCTTGATCTGTTTGTAATTCAAAAGTTATTTTGTTTAATTTCAAAATATTTGTTGTTGTATCAAATTTCTTTTGATCTTTTCTTTTTAATTTAATTCTGTTGTGGACAGAGTACAACGTTGGAATGGTTTCAATATTTTATATTGATTAAGACTTATTTTAAGACCTAGCATATGGTCTTTCCTGGAAAATGTTCTATGTGCTCTTTAAAAGAATGCAAATTCTTCTCTTCTGGGGTGGCGTTTTCTATAAATACCAATTAGGTCACATTGGTTGATAAGATTGTTCAAGTATTCTATATCCTAGCTGATTTTCTGTTTCTTTAAATATTGTTAAGTGTGGGATTGAAATTTCCAACTGTAAGTTTTGAATTGTCTACTTCTACCAATTCTGTCAACTTTATATTAATATATTTTGGGCTTTTTGTTAGGTGCCTATATATTTTAACTATTATAGCTTCCCAATTCATTAGTCCTTTTATTATTATGAAATGCCCCTCTTATTCTCTGATAATATTTAAAAACTCTTTGTCTGATAATAATAAAGCCATTCCAGCTCTCCTATGGTTACTATTTGAATGCACTATCTTTTTTCCATTCTATTAATTTCAAACTAGTTGTGATTTTGAATCCAAATGTATGTCTTGTAGAGAGCAAACAGTTGAATCTTGTTTTTTTAATCCAGTCTGACAATCTTTGCCTTTTTACTGGACTGTATAGTCCATCCAAATCTGACATAACTATTACACTTGGATTTACATCTGCTGTCTTGCTTTGTTTTCTGTACATCCTATGTCTTTCTCCCCATTTATTCCCCCTTTATAGCCTTCTTCTGTTTTAAGCAATTTTTTGCTACTTCCTTTTTTCCTTTACTTTAACTCCAGGGTTTGTTTGTTCATTTTAAGATTTTATTTATTTATTTTACAGAGAGGAAAAGAGCACACAAGTAAGGGGAACAGCAGTCAGGGGGAGAGGAAGAAGAAGGCTCCCTACGGAGCAGGGACCCTGACATGGGATTTGATTCCAGGACTCTGGGATCTTGACCTGAGCCGAAGGCAGATGCTTAACCGACTGAGCTACCCAGGTACCCCTCCAATAATGACTTCTAAATGATATATTGTTCACATATTTTCTCAGTGATTTTTCAGTCAGCTCTATGAATTATAATATGCATTTTAACATACTTCAAGTAACTATTAACATCATTCTGGTAAAATACAGCAAATTTGCTTCAGTATAACTCTACTTCCTTCTCCTCTTCTGGGTTATTATTTTCATATATATATATATATATATTCTATTTGTTATGTTATATACATGTTACATTCATATCTGTATATAAACCCAAATACAGCATTGTAAGTTTTACTTTATGAAACCTTCTGTCTTTTAAGAAAATTAACAGAAGTAAAGGAAATATTTTTATATTTACATATATTTCAATTTTATATATTATTTGTCATTTCTGAGGCTCTTCCTTTCTTCTTGTGGACTTTAGCTATGACTGGCATCATTTTCTTATAGCCCAAAGGACTCCTTTCATTATGTCTTGTGATGGTCCATGACTCTCAGTCCTGGTATTCTGGGAATGCTTTTATTTTATGTTCAGTTTTGAAATATACTTTCTCTGAGTATTCAAAACATTTTCCTCACCACTTAGAATATGTAATTTCACTGCCTTCTGGCCATACTGTTTCTATTGAGAAGTCAGCAATTCATCATACTTTTGGTCCCCTGTCTGTGAGGAGACATTTTTCACATGTGGTTTTCAAGATTTTTCTCTTTGGCTTTGGTTTTCAACAGTTTGACTATAAAGTGTTTAGGTGTTTATCTCTTTGAGCTCATTCTACTTGGGGTTTAGTGAATTTCTTTAACCAGTTTATTAAATGTCTTTTACCAAATTTGTAATCCCCAAATTTGGGGAGTTTTGTCCATTATTCAAATATTATTTTGTTCTTTTATCTTCCTCTCCTGTCCTTCTGGGACACTCATTATATGCATCTGTCTTACAGGTCTCTAGGCTCTGTGCATTTCTTTTTTTTAAATTTCTACTGTCCTATGTTTAAGCCCACTTTTTAGATCTCCTGCTATCTCCCAAATGTTCTTGAATCTATGGAACTTATTATTCACTTCAATTATTATACTTCTCAATTCTAGACTTTCTATCCTTTCTTAACTTCTTTTTTTTTTTTTGAGATTCTTTGCTTATAGAATCATTGTCACCATTTTTTTCCTTTAGTTTGAAAAACATTTATGAAAGCTACATTTAAGTCTCTGTTAGATGTCTTATCTGGACCCACTTAGAATTTATTCCTATTGACTATTTTGTTTCATTTTTCTAACTCTAAAACACACACTGTTGACTACCAGATCTATTTAGTGGATAGGTTATAACAACTCCACTCAGTGTGACCCCAGGCCACTCACTGCAGGTTCCTACTGAGCCTGGCACTATCTTTGACTTTCTCAGCCCTGCTCTGGATAGAGGGCTGAGTTATTCAAGAAAGCAAGAGGTTACAAGGAACGAGAAAGGAGAAGATAAAGAGGAAGAGTTCCTTTCCTTATTTGAGCCTCAGTTTCCCATTTGTAAAACAAAACTATAATAACTCTCTCACAAGTTGTTAGGAGGATCAAAAAGATAATATATTTAACCATTTGAAACATTATAGGAACATGGGTATGATATTGATACTAATATTATTTTATCATTGCTTTCTTCCTTCAGCAGTCAGATCATTAACCTCAAAGGTGGTATCTGGGAGAAGAGTCAAGGGTAAGAAAAAATCAGGAGCAAGCATCTAGAAGAATTAGTCCTTGACAAAGAGAAACTCACAGGAGAAGACAGAAAAAGAAGAAAAAAGCATAGGAGAAAAGGCAACTACAGGGAAAGAGCAGAAAGAAGAAAGAAAAAAGAGCAGTCTTCACAGTTCTCTTTTTCGGTCCAGAAACATAACCCATGGGTCATTATTAGTGTTGTTGACCTTGTAGTCAAACTTTTGAAGATTCCATGGGGCCCTGTGATTTATTTACTCTACTTTTGTAAATCAGAACCCTCTGGGAGGCCAGGGCCAGTAGCTAGCAGAGAGGGGATGAAATGTTGTCCTGCCTTCCACATGGGGTTGTGCCCAGAAAACTGTTTTACTTTGCACATGTCTTTCCTGTCCCACTCTGCTCTGGCTCCCTGACAGAAAGGCTGCCTCCCCGGCTTCCTGTGATTGACCTCACCCCTGCTGGACCCTTGGAGGCCTCACATGGGGCTGCCGGTAGCAGAGGTCTGACCAGGAATCCAAGGAAATGCAAGAAGAAATGAAACATCACCCCCATTGTGTAGATGCTGCAGGTAGGGGGGGTCACTGTCAGGAGGAGGGGCCAAGACAAAAAAAGTTCTTCATGTGATGTGGGGTAGCTACTTTTAGCTCACAGTCCTGTCTTGGTGATGATTCCTAGCAACTACGAATTCCTTTTTAACTTTCGGAGAACGCATTCACACTCATTATCTGAGTGCTCGATTATGGACATTTCCAGAGATCCCAGGTTTTCTCCAAATAATTTCATCTAGAATATTTGAGTTTTTGTCTTTATACTCTAGAACAAATAATTAAAAAGTGCATTATATATAACTGGATAACCACTTGTACACGAATCTGGCACAGTATTTTGATGTTCAAGCTTAAACTTGTGTTGATAATAAATAAGAAATACTGTGCTAATTGTTTTCAACTAATGAGAAAAGAATAAATTACGTTTAGTTACCAGAGGCCAAATACTGTCACTCAAAAGAGCTGACGTTAAGGCAACAAGTACCATTGCAACCAACAATTAATTTTTATTTAAAAGATCCATCCCACTAAGTTAATTCTGTTTATTTTAACATTACTGGCTTTGTGGTTTTGTTTGTATTTAATTTATAATTTGATTTTCTTTTATAGTGATATAAAAAGTACAAGCAGGGACACCAGGGTGGCTCAGTTCGTTAAGCATCTGACTCTTTGTTTCGGCTCAGGTCATGATCTCAGGGTCCTGGCATTGATCGAGCCCCACGGGGACCAGGGGGCTTTATGCTCTGCCCTCAGTGGAGAGTCAGCTTCAGGATTCTCCTTTCCCTCTCCCTCTGCCTCTCCCTTGCTCACCTGCATGCTTACTCTCTCTCTAAAACAAACAAATAAATCTTTAAAAAAATAAAAAGTTTAAGCCCAAGGAGTTTATGCCCAATTTTTTGGGTATATATATATATATATATATACACACACACACACACATATATATGTAATAATATAATAAAAGTACTTTAAGTCAGTCATGTAGAAAGGAAGGAATATAAAAGTCTCTTTCTTTTAAAAGATCTAAATTTACTAGAAATCTGGGTGGGAGGGTATGTCTCATCTCCTTGTTCCTCACCACCACCAATAAAGAGAGTAAGCAGCTAAGATTATGACTACTGACTACAGCCGATTATTATTACTCAAGGATCAGACTCTTAAAGCAGCTAACTCACCTGTACCACCCAGCCTTTCTCTAGGCAGAGACCACAGAGTCATAAAATCTGAACATAAGACAAACTGTGGCATCATTTTGTCCTGTCCCCTCCCAATGTAGGAATCTCTCCTACAAGACTTCTGCCAGGTGGTCTATATGCCTTTACTTAGAAAGCAACAGACGCAGGGGCCTAACCATCCTCTCCATGAAGCCTTTTCCATATAACAATGTGATGAAGCAAAAATGGCACAGAAAATAGAGTCAGAGGTATATAACTGGAGTCACGATTCTGCCAACAGCAGTGGCTAAGTTAGGAGCCATTATTAAAAGCACTACAGCAACCTTGTTACTCTGTATTAGTTAGTAATTTGGTGCTATTATTACTCACATTTTACAGATGAGGAAACTGAGATACAGAAGGGAAAGTGATTTTCACAAGCTTTTGTTGTTAGCTAAGCACTGGAGGGAGAATGCAAACACAGGCGGTATGATGGCAGAGACTATGACCATGGCAGCCATGCACATGTGACCCCAGGTCTCCTGCAGTGCAGAGTGTAAGTGATGGATGAGCCCGGGGTGCACCAGCCAGAAGTAACTGAGAGAGCTGGAGACCCCAAGCTAGGCCCATTCCAGGGAGACACGGGACTCTTTTGATAGCCAACTTTAATTCAAGACCCCATAGCCCTACTAATACTTTCTTTGACATGTGCTACAGTTTGAGACTCTTACTATCCAGTTCTCCTTCTTTCCCTCTTTCCTTTATAGAGGAAGGCCTAGGTGGCCTGAATAGTGTCCCCTTTGAATGTCTGTGTCCTAATCCCCAGAACCTGTGAATATTTACCTTACACAGTATAAGAAATTTTGCATGTGTGCTTAAGTTAAGGATTTTGAGATGAGAGATTATCCTGAGTCATCCCAGTGGTCCCATGTGATTATCTTTATAAGAGAGAGGCAAAAGGACCAGAGAAGGGACTGTGATAATGAAAACAGAAGTCAGAGTGATGTGACGAATTGATGTGACGCTTTGAGGATTGAAGAGGGCCATGAACCAAGGAATGTAGGCACCTCCTAGAATCCACAGAAGTCAAGGGACAGATGCTCTTCTGGTGCCTCCAGAAGGAGCACAGCCCTGCCAACATTTGGGTTTTAGCCCATGGGACTTCTGATATCCAGAACTATAACAGAAGCATTTGTGTTGTTTCAAGCCACAATCTTTGTAATAATCTGTGATGGCAGCAACAGAAACTGATAGGGACCTGCCTCATGGTCTGATGGCTTCTTGCCTCCTCCAATTTCTTCTTCTTCCTTCTTTTCTCTGGCAGGTGTTTCCCCTCAACAAACATCCTGCCCATCTCAGATTTCAGGGCATCTGCTTGTAGGTGGATCCAAACTGGCACAAATGGAAGGAGAGTGAGGTTTGAGAAGACAAGTGGTAAGGTGGGGACTTTGAACTGGCTCCCTTCTCTATCCTGAGTAGTAAGTGATGCAAGGATTAGCTGCAGCAAAAGGTGGTGTCCAGCTGCTAAAGATCCCACTGATGCTGAGCTGATAAAACACCCTAATGCAAGGGACCACTCTTACAGGGGGAAACATGATCTGGGAATGCTATTTCACAAATGATTCTGGTGTTTAAAAATATGGGCAAACTGTACTAACAAAGAATGTGCAGTTAACTGGTTTCCTGGTAAGTTGTGTTGATGTTCTGCAAAGGGTTGATGAGAAACAAGTACTTAATGGCTCTGTGTGCAAGTTCACCCAAACACCCTTCCATTTGGTAGTGGAAGAGCAGAGACACAGCTGAGCAGCTGGCTCCAGCACCAGCCCCATTTGAATCCTCAGACAAAGCCAGTCTGTTAGGTTAAGGTCGGGACGCTAGAGGGGAAAACCTGGGGCTCTGAAACATCTGGATAAGTGTCCCTGAGGATATCAGCTCTGGGAACTCCCCTAAGCCCTCTGAGTGTGCAGAGGGGCTTGTTCTGCTCAACAAAGAGGCAGCACTTTCACTGTGATCCAAGATGCTACAGTGGACTCCTGCCCATAAGGCAGCAGGTGCTTCCCTCAGGAGCTACCCCTCACTTCCTCTCCCAGCTTCTAGATTGATAACTAGAATCAATCTCCGCATAATACCTGGCTACAGCCACGCTGAACCTACTGAGGGAGGAAAAATATATGTCCCAAAGGTGTTCCAAGAATTAGCTGACAAGAGGGGTAAGAACCAGAGGGGTAACACTAGGATTGGATTTTAAAGATCTTCATCCAGGGGGCCAGAATTGTAAGAATGTATAAGGAAGGATTCATGGACTTGGGGTACTCTCTTGGGAGATAGGATTTAACAAGGACCCATGGGAGGGTGGGTAAGGAGGAGCTCTTAGAATCCAGGAAAAAAGAAAGCCAACACTGGGAAAATGGGAATGGCCTGAGATACCCTAGCAGATGCTGGGCAAAGAAATAAAGAGGCTGAGGAAAGTGGGCCTGGTGGATTGGATCCATTATTTTTGCGTCATTTAAGACAGAAGAGCCCCCAGAGGACTGTAGTTCATAGACGGTCCTAAAGGAAGCCAAGAGAATTTGACCCACAAGGGAATTGGGGACAGGGATAATAGAGCTCCATGTCCATAGGAGCAAAAGAGACAGGCAGTCAGTGAGATGCTGCTCAGCATTAATAGCCACAGATGACGACAATGGAGGCAGATGCTAATATGAGGTCAGACCCCTTACTCAGTTCCCAAACCTGAACCAGTATCAAGATCCAAAACCCACTGATTAAAGAGGAAGGACTCTATAGTACTCTGACAACTCCACACTGCAAGAGGTCCCCGGTCGCTTCCCAAAGGGACCTACGGACACCTATCTGGGTGAAAGGGAAAGTCAGGATATTTTGAGAATTGCTAGACACTGGGTCTGAGTCAACACTGACATTCAAAGACTCAAAGCATCAATCCATTCCTCCTTGGCGGTCAGGGGATGAACAAGGTTCCTGCTAAAGTCTGAACCCAGGAGGGTCCCCTGAGTCCATGGCCTTGGAATTAACCTGACTGGCAATTGAAACAACCTCCATACTGGATCATTATCAAAATGGGGAAGGCCAAATGAAAAGCTCTGAAGACACTCCACCGCTGGCCGCAATAGCAACTGAAAAGCAATGCTGCATGAAAAACAAGAACAAAGCTGGATGCATCACACTTTATAATTTCAAACTACATTACAGAGGTACAGTTACTAAAGCAGTATGATACCAGTATACAAGAAAGACATATTGACCAACAGAATAGAATAGAGGGCCCAGAAATAAATCCACACATACATGGACCACTGATCTGCAACAAGTGTGCTGAGAATATGCTGTAGGGAAGGGGTAGTATCTTCAACAAGTGATACTACAAAAAATGGCTGTCCACACGGAAAAGAATGAAACTGGACCCTTACTTTACTCCATACACAAAAGTGAACTCCCAATGGACTCAACACTTAAATGTTCTATGAAACTATAAAATCTCTGAAAGAAACCATACGGAAAAAAGCATCATGACGTTATGACACTGGTCTTAGCAATGATTTAATGAATATGATTTCAAAAGCACAGGCAACAAAAGCAAAACTAGAAAAGTGGGATTATATCAAACTAGAAAGCCTCTGCCTAGCAAAGGAAGCAATCAAGACAGTGAAAAGCAACTTACGGAATGTAAGCATTTGCAAACCATGTATTTGATAAGTGATTAATTTCCAAAATATATAAGGAAGTCCTAAAATTCACTAGCAAGGAAGGAAGGGAGGGAGGGAGGAAGGAGAAAAAAATGTTTTAAATTTAAAATTGGGCAAAGGATCTAAATAGACACTTCTCGAAAGAAGACATGCACTTGGTCAGAAAGTGTATGAAAAGATACTCGGTTTAACTAATCATCAGGGCATGCAATTAAAACTTATAATGGCATATCCCCTTACACTTATTAGGATGACTATTACCAAAGGAAAAAAAAAGAGTGAGGGAGAGAAAGGAAAGAAGGAAGGACAGAAGAAGGGAGGGATGAAAACAAATACTAGTTAAGGGTGTGGAGAAATTAGAACCCTGTACACTGTTAGTAGGAATGCAAAATGGTGCAGCCACCATGGAAAACAGTATAGAGGTGTCTCAAAAAATTAAAAATAGAACTGCCATATAATTCAGCAATCCCACTTCTGGGTATTTATCCGAAAGAACTGATATCAGAATCTTGAAGAGCCATTAGCACACCCACATTCATTTCAATGCTATTCACAATAGCCAAGATGTGAAAACAACCTAAATATCCATCAAAAGATGAATAAAGAAAATGTGGTAGCCACATACAAGAGCATATCATTCAGCCTTTAAATGAAGTAAATACTGCAATATGCAATATGAATGAAACTTGAGGACATCCATCACCTGAGTGAAATGAGCTGGTCACAGAAGGATTAATACTTTATTATTCCACTTACATGAGGTATCTAAAATAATCAAACTCACAGAAACAAATAATAGAATGGTCATTTCCAAGGGCCAGGAGAAGGAGGAAAAGGGGACTTACCAATAAATGTGTATAAAATTTCAGTTTTGCAAGATGAATAAATACTATAGGTCTATAGGTATAACAACACACTTATAGATAACAATACACTTACAAGTACACTGAAAAATCTGTCAAGATGGTAGATCTCATGTTAAATATTCTTAATTAATTTTAGAAGCATCTAGTCATAGAAATTACTAAGGGCTCTGACAGCTCAGGAATAAAGGTGTGGTACCCGGTAAGCCCCTAACCTTCACTGAGACTCTTGCTAAAGCTGAGGGTGGTTTAGAATGAATGGTGGACGAGGAAGAGGAGGGGGCACCTTTGCAGCCTCCAGGTCAACTAGAGTCCTGGGGCTTTCCTTTTCACACTAACCTTTGACCTCTAAGGTCATGCATCCCGTGGGCCTAACACCGGTATCCTGGCTGAATGTTACATTGCATAATCTGTGGTAAGTGACAGATTTTTTCAGCACTTTAGTTTCTCTGCCTGAAATGGGAATGATAATGTCAGCCTTCCCTTATCATGGTAGGGGATACAGAGAAGGTCACATGACATGTGAATGGCCATAGAGAGTCAATGGCTACATTGAAAATCCCTCCTGTGAAACTATGCTCAGTCTTCCAGGTATGAACAGAGCAAGTCCAGCCCCTCTCCTGTAGGTCGGCCTTTTCCATACTTGAAGATACCACTGCTTCCAGCCACCCAGCCCAGTCTTAAGCTTCCACTCTGTTCCTTGGACTTCATCCCTCATCAAGTTGCTACCCCTCTCTGTTGCTCCAGTTGTCAGTGTCCTTTAAAAAACACAGCGCCCATCATGACTCCTCTCATTCTTAGTATGGGCTGATAGGCATGGAAAGCAGATGACCTGGTCCCTCCAGGGAGCTGGCAGATCTCACCTATATTGGAGCCAGGTCTGCATTTGCTTTTTCTTTGTAAGCTCACACTATTGGCTGCATCATCGTCTGTATGTATTTTGTAATGTATTAGTCAACATGGGCTGCCATAATGAAATGCTATGGACTGGGTGGCTTGAGCAACAGACATTTCATTTCTCACAGTTCAGGAGGCTAAGAAGTCTACAGTCAAGATGTGGACAGGGTTCAGTTCCTGTGACAGCTCTCTTCTTGGCTTCCAGAGAGCTACCTTCTCACTGTGTCTTCATCTGCTGGAGAAAGCGACCTCTCCAGTCTCTTCCCCTTTCAGAAGAGCTATCAGATCAGAGCTTTGTTCTTGTGATCTCATTTAACTTTAATCATCTCCTTAAAGGTCCTATTTTCAATACAGTTACATGGGAGGTGAGGGTTTCAATTGGCAGGTTGGGCCGGTGGGGCGGAACACAATTCCTCCATAGCATATAATTAAACAAAAAAATCTTAATCTTTCCCTAGAAGCACCTGACCTGCAGGTGACCCCCTTTCTATCCATGTGCGATTGATTTGGGGGCATAAAGTTAGCAGAACTTTAGAATCTAAGTTTTCAGTAGCTAATGATGGGTATCTGCTCTTTATGTTTTCCCAATATCCTTTCCATTTAGGGAAAGTCCTTCCCTCACTTCATGAGACTCTTGAGATACTGTTGTAGCGAACACTTACTAGTGCTTCCCAGCAGCCTTTGCCCCTTATGCTCTCCCTAAAGTCCCAAAATTTACACACATATCATGTGGTTCTGTGCTTGAGAGGGGTGCAGGCCCTGCACCAGCTTCTAGGGTTGAAACCCCACTGCCCTCAGTCCACCCCAGCTCTTCCTAACAATGACTCGTTAGGCAACAGGCATATAATCCAATCTTGACCAACCCTGACCTACGTGACATGGTAGGATGTCTGCTTATCGACTCATGGGAAGAGTTCTCCTAGGTGACTTAAAAGAAGAAGAAGAAGAAGAGAGGGCAAGACTGAGAGAGAGAGAAAAGAGAAAAACACTTCCTTTGCAGCTTCAGGGTCTGGCTGTGTGCACATCACCCGTGGGCCTGCCTTAGCCATCTTAGGACAAAGTTGGGAGGAGAGGAGAACAGCTAAGCAGAGTATCCAAATGAAACTTTTTTTAAGTTTTTATTTAAATTCCAGTTAGTTAAATACATTGTAATATTAGTTTCAGGTGGACAATAAGTGGTTAGACACTTCCATGCAACACCCTGCGCTCATCACAAGGGCACTCTTTCATCCCCACCACCTACCCAACCCGTGCTCCACCCTCTCTCCTCTGGGAACCAGCCCTGTGTTCTCTATAGGTAAGAGTCTGTTTCTTGATTTGTCTCTCTCTCTCTCTCTGTTTTTCCCATTTGCTCATTTTTTTTTCTTCTTAAATTCCACCTATGAGTGAAATCGTATGGATAGAGCTAGGGAGTATTATGCTAAGCAAAATAGGTCAGTCGAACGAAATACTGAGATGGCAGCATGAGTCTCTGATGAACTCACTGAGCCACTGAATTAACCAACTGTAGGGCTGCTCTGCCCGGTGAGTCTTTTAAATGTGAGGTTAAAAGGGCCTCGCTACGGAATTGGACTGCAGGCCCCAGGATTTCCCCGGTTCCTCACACTTCCAGGGATCAGTTGTTTGGCACTTCCTTTTGTTCCATGGGCTTCCCAGTGCTGCCACCACAAATCCCTTTCCGCTTTCAAGTTTGCTGTGTTGATTTCTGTCTTAGAACGCTGACCGAGGGACTGTTTATAAGGAAAGGAGGACAAAACAAAGAGACGAATGTGTGCCAAGAGAGGAAAGGACAGCGGCAAACATGTCACTTAGATTAAAAACAAACAACCATTTATGTATACGGAGGTACATTAATTGCTGAAATTGAACTAATGAAAGAGACATAATTAGCTTCGGAAAGCAGAAGAAAGCAAGTTGATCTGCTAATGAGGTCTGAATAGGCCTCTCATTAGCCACATGGCTGGGGACTGGCATGAGGTGGCGGATGTCAGGGAAAACAAGAGGGAATGAACAGGCTGACAGGCAGATGGGGACCCAGGTGCCCTGGTCCTGCACCCTCCAAGCAAGCTTGTCCCAACAGGAATAGGGAAGCTGCCTAAAGAAGAGATTGCCCAGCGATGGAGGGCAGGCAGCACGAAGGACAGAGGTTTCCCAATTGCCCCTTCTCTTGCCGCAGTGTCCTGGGACCCTCTGCACATGCCTCTCAGGGTGATGTGCTGGGTGCACCAGCCTCAGAACCAACTGAGGCATTTCCAGTCCCCATCCATACTTACTGAATCAGATCCCTGGGTGTGAGCCCCCCACTTTTGTTTTGTCATACAAGATCCCACCAAAATATCATTAGGAAACTGATGCAAACCCCACATTAACTGGCAGCTTCACAGAAGCCCAAGACAAAAGGGTAATGTTCGAGCCAAATAAGTAAATCTCTAATTTTGAAATCTCGGGCCCTGTGGTTTAGGAAGGGAAAAAAACAGATCTGAGGTATATATTTACATCTCACAGATAAAAACTGTCCAAGAATAAGGATAGCCAAGTACTTTTCTTTTCACTCAGACCAAGTTAGGGATACTTCAATTCTTCCAAGCCGCTTTCTATTACAATCTGTTAGAATGACTTGACATTGACTTTTTCTCTCTCCAGAGCCCAGCACAATCCCTGGGACACGATGGAGTCCAATGAGCTCAACAAACATCAACAAACACTTCTAACACTCCCATGCTCAGCACTCTGCTAGATGCTGTACACATATTAAATAATTTAATCCTTACAAGCAACTTGTTTACAGATAGAGAAAATAAAGCTCAGAGAGGTTAAGTGCCTTCCTCAAGGCACAGAGCTGGTACAGGGTGGGGGGGCTGGCTCCAGAGTACACTCTCCTCACCACTGTGCTTCCTCGCAGAGCCCTTAGCTTCTCAGAAAACGCCCTTGAGAAAACAAAACCTTGTTTCCAGGTTTTAATACAGCTGATACTTTCACATTTTATTGTTGCCTTTTATAATTATAATAGAGTTTATAATTATATTCCCCCAAAATGCTTTATGTTTTTTGAAGATTTTATTTATTCATTTGTCAGAGAGAAAGACCCAGGGAGCAAAAGCAGGGGGAGCAGCAGAGGGAGAAGCAGTCTTCTTGTCGAGCAGGGAGCCCAATGTGGGGCTCAATGTAGGGCTCAATCCCAGGACCTTGAGGTCATGACCTGAGCCAAAGGCAGATGCCTAACCAACTGACCCACACAGGCAATCCTCAACACACATTTTAAAAGAGGCAAGGTGTGAAAGGCTGTAGGGCATCATGTTGAAGAGTGTAGATTCTGGAAGAACCTTCATGGGTTTGGATCTGGGCTTCAGCAGTTCCTGTGTATTTAATTTTCTTATGGCTGAGTTCCCTTGTACGGTTATTAAAGTTGGATCCATGAAAACACACAAGGCATTTAAAACAGAGTTAGCAACACTAAATGTTAGTTATTACTGTTATCTAAAGAATAATTGTGAGCTTTCCGAGTTTAAAGTAATTTTACGCAGTATCAATGTCCAACACAATGTGAGAGTGTTGAAACATGGGGCAATCATCCCATGCACCCTCATTTTGCCTGTCATTACAATACAATCCACCCATGGGTGAAACTGGGATAGAACAAAGTGGTATCAACAGTCAGGTTTGGACTACAAGCATGGATAATATGGAGTTATAGAATATTTCAACCTTCTGGGTTTTTTTTTTAAATAAAAATACAGTTTTTAAAAACTGTACCTGATTTTTAAATGTACATACTAAAATCAGTCTTTGAAAAAATGAATAAAGAATTGTAATCTGATGTTCTTTTCATTGATTTCTCTGTCACTATCTTATCTTCATTTTACCACTGGGCTTCAAATTAGTTTACAGAAACGTATTTTTCTTGACAATATGGAAGACACAATGTAAACCCTAAAACCATACACATTTGCTGCCCTTAAGAATCTTATAATGTAAAAAAAAAAAAAAAAAAAAATCTTATAATGTAATGTATGGGGTGGGGGGGCACATGGAGGGTTGGAAAGGAGTGAGGCTAAAGCAAGAGATAAGACAAGCAGAGGGTAGAATAGAATAAATGACTTAAGAAACTTGTAAACTAAAAGCCTGGTGGGGAAGGAATGATCAATAAAGATTTTATAGAAAAGCTGTCATTTGGGGCAAGCCTTACAGAGCCTCTTTGAAAGCCAACAGGTGGAGTTGGAAAAGTGCATCCCAGAGGGAGGGAGCGATCTGGGCAGACTGTTTCGGACTCATCCAGAAGCTACAAACTAGTCTTTGCAGTTTCCTGCTAGCAGCTGTCCCCTGCCTTGGCCCAGCTGGGGCTGCAGCTAATTAAGGGGATAGCCTTGATGTTCCTTCTGGCTCCTCTGCTCTCTTTGTAAGACTCCATCCTCCTACCTCTCTTGGTCTGGCACTCTTTCTCTCTCTCTCTCTCTCTCCTCACTGAATTTGGGAATCTGAGTGATACCACATGACTGATATTCTTTAATAAGACAGAAGAAAATGTCTTCTCCATATTAATAAGAAGGGAAGTATGTTTCCTCCCAAATAGATCTACAACTATTTGAAATGCACATACACGGTTAAGAGTTTCTCTCAGCAGAGAAATTTGTCCCTAGCAATTGGTATCATTTTTCCCCCAAAGTGATGAGGGGATAAACAAAAGAATATATTTCTTAGAGCATCAAAATTTTATGACTATCTTTATTTGCTATAAAAATAGCATTATGCACTATGAAAGAAATGTTAAGACACATTTTAAAGAGCAAAAATCTCCTCCATATACCCACCTGTAACCTTAATATAATCTCACTACCCTAACCAAAATCATTAGTAGTTTTTGGATTCCCTCCCAGTGTCCATCCATATGCACTGATTTCGCATAGTTGTAATCATTACTAAAACTGATTTCATGAAGAGTTTTTACCCTTACCAACAACCCAAGCTTAGACATTTTTCTAAAAAAAATTTATTTATTTATTTGAGAAATGCTCTTTCTGAGAGAGGGCATGCATGCACAAGCAAGGGAGAGGGAAAGATGGAGAGAGAGTAGAACAAGCAGACTCCCCGCTGATCAGGAAGCCCCACACAGTCCACCCCAGGTCCCCGAGATCATGACCTGAGCCAAAGTCAGATGCTTAACTGACTGAGCCACCAGGAGCCCCTAAGCTTAAATTTTTTTAAATGATCTTAAAGTATTAAGATGGCTCTGAGTGACAGAGATTGAGGGTTTTTTTGTGTGTTTTGTTTTTTTGCTTTTTTCCAAACTTTGAACCACACAAAAACACTGTCCTGGGCTTGGAGCAGCCCCACCTGGACAAACCTGAAAAACCCAGGCTTTGGAAAATGTACTGCTGGAGAATCTGATGATCAATGACTTTGGAGTTCAGAGCCTACAGGTGGGAGTGGCTTCTCATGAAAAAAGAGAAAAGTTAATCCTGCAGCTAGGGAGGATTTGAGCTGCAGGCTCTGAGAAGAACTCTCTCTTCTCTCTAGGCTGGGGGGCAGAATTAGGCCACTCCCAACACCCTGACAACTTCAAAGGGCTGCTCCTTGCCACAAGGAGGCAGGTAGTGTTCTGGTGACGAGCCAGCTGGAAGAGAGGTTGACTCTGAGCCTATCCATGGTTGTAATTGTTCTCTGGGGTTTTCTTCCTTCCATTATCCCCAAACTTTTAGTAAAGACCCTTAAAGTTTACAGCCTGGTCTTGGATATCTGAGATAGTTTCCTAGGTCTGCTCAAACAAGCTGCCACAGACTTGGTGGCCTAAAAGCACAGGAAGTTATTCTTCACAGTTCAGGGGCCCAGAACTCAGAAAGCAAGGTGTTGGCAGGACAGCGCTTCTTCCAGAGGTCCAGGGAGCGTCCTTCCTTATGTCTCCAGCTTGACTCCAGGTCTTCCTTGGATTGTGTCTCCATGTCTCCACTGTCTCTTCATCTTCACAGTCCTCCTCTGTGAGGATCTTCTCCTCTGTTGCTTATAAAAACACTGGTTATTGGATATATGGCCCACCCGGGTAATGTAGGATGATATCATCTTCAGATCCTTAATTATATTTGCAAGACCTTTTTTCTAAATAAGATCACATTCACAGGTATTTTATTTTATATTTAATTACATTTAAATATATTTTTATATTTTATTATATTTTATTATAATAAAATACATTTATTTTTATATTTTATTTTATATTTAGACACTCAGCATTTTATTTTACCTTCTTTTCTTTTCTTTTCTTTTAGACCATTCAGACTGCTAGAGTTGTGGTGTGGAGCATTAAGGCCAGAGAATGTGCCACCTTGGGGGCAAAGTAGACAAGTGGAGATCAGTACCCTCACCCCTACAGCCAGAGGTATGGGACAGCTTCCCCAACATAGGCAAAAGCGGAGCACAGTGGAGGCCTCACAGAGGCATCAAAGGTAAAAGGATCAGGAGAGGCAATGTAGAACCATGACAAAGGGACCAAGTCCCAGGACCCAGGGGACCCGAGATTTCTCAGGAATATCTGCCTGTGAAGGTGGTGGGGCAGCAAGAAACCACTTTGAGGTTCTGGTACTGATTCTTGTTCCATCCAAGATAGTAAAACTTTAGGAAGTATAGATCCATGCCCCTAAACACAAACACAAAAATCAGTGGTACCCGGTCTAACCTCTTCCCATACTCATTGCCTGGCAATCAATATCACTAGTAGAGAAAGACACACATGCCAAAACAAGAAGATGTTTGATGGACACCACCATTTCACAAGTAAGGGTTCTAGCACCAATTCTGATGTGTGTGTGTGTGTGTGTGTTTCCCACACCCACTAGCAATTGTCTGAACACCAGGTCAGTATACTATAATTCAACTCAATCCTGACACTATCTACCTAGAGATAGCATCAGATTCCAGAGACTAAGGGTTCAGTGCTAAAAGACTGTTGCCCCACTTCAGATGCCAATCACAAGGCCAGGTCTGTCACCTGTACTTCTAAACCAATGGCAACAAATCAGCAGTTCCCACAATCACCTCACCTTAAATGAATTCACTCCCACAATCACAATCACTTTGAATGAATTCATTCAAAAAATGAACTCGTTTTTTAGAGTAGCTCACAGAACTCAGTGAAACATTTTACTATTAGAGAGTTTATTATAAAATTATATAACTCAGAAACAGCCAGATGGAAGAGATGTATAGGGCAAGGTATGTGGGAAGGGATACATTGCTTCCTAACCCACTCCAGATGCACCACTTTCCCCCAAATTCCATGTGTTCACCAACACTGTCTCTAAACCCTGTCCTTTTTGGGGGGTTTTATGAAAACTTCATTATATAAGCATAAGTGATTAAATCATAGGCCACTGGTGATTGAACTCAATCTCCAGTCCCACTCCCCCCCAGGAGGTGAGAGGTAGGATTGAAAGTTCTAAGCCTCTAAGAACATGGTTGGCTCCACTGGCAACCAGCCCCCATCCTAGATGCTTTCCAAAAGTCATTTCATTCATATAATACAAGACACATTTATCGCTCTCAACCCTTCAAAATTTCCAAGAGGTTAGGAATTCTGTGACAGAAACAAGGACAAAGAAAAAAAAAATATATATATATATATATATTTTTTTTTTTATTATAAATTGCAGTATCACAACAAAATATATCTTGGATTATTGTGTGCACCAAAAGTAGAATAATTAGAAGAGAAGAACCAGGCAATTAAAATTAGTCTAAAAGACATTAAAAAGAGGTTGCAAAGAATAATTTTCAAAAAATTAGTAATAAAGCTTTCATACAAATTATAGTGAACACATATTTTAATTCAGATTTATTTAGTTCAGTAAAACTAGCAGAATGATGAAATTGGTTCAAATGAGAATTTCAGAGATTGGCTATTTTTAGTTAGTGGAAGAAAGATTGCTGAAATATGATTGCTAAATCAGATTGAAAATTGGGCTTACAGAGAAAAAGGGAAAAGAACTGTAACCTTTCAGATTATGCTTTTCTATCAAACGAAGTAGCTTGTATTTATAAATCATCTCAAGCCGACCTGTAGCTCACACAGTATGAGCCTTACTCAGCTATAACTATTAAATGAAAGTTTTTCATTCTCCTAGAAAGTTAGATAGTTCCTGACTGGGACCAGACTATATACCAGTATAACACTGAACTGTGACTTTGTTCAAGTTTTGTACAATTACTCTTAAAAGAGGTAAGGGGAAACAGCCATACAAAAAAGAAATTCAAAAATGCAAAAAATTGAAAAATGGAAGTATTCAGCATACAATATGTAAATATTGTTAAATAAACCCAAAGACTGCATTGTGGAAGGAATTCAGCTAAGAAAGGAATTTGAGATTTAGAAGACCAGGTTGAAGAAATGTCTCAAAATAATAAGTTACTAATAGAAATATAAAAGAAGGGAGGAGGAGTCAAGATGGCGGAGAAGCAGCAGGCTGAGACTACTTCAGCTAGCCAGAGATCAGCTAGATAGCTTATCTAAAGATTGCAAACACCTGAAAATCCATTGGGAGATCGAAGAGAAGAAGAACAGCAATTCTGGAAACAGAAAAACAACCACTTTCTGAAAGGTAGGACCGGCGGAGAAGTGAATCCAAAGCGACAGGAAGATAGACCCTGGGGAGAAGGGGCTGGCTCCCAGCAAGCAGAGGAGCAACGGCGCACAAAATCAGGACTTTTAAAAGTCTGTTCCGCTGAGGGACATCGCTCCAGAGGCTAAACCGGGGCAAAGCCCACACGGGGTCAGCGTGGCCTCAGGTCCCGCAGGGTCACAGAAGGATCGGGGGTGTCTGAGTGTCGCAGAGCTTGCGGGTATTGGAACAGGAAAGCCGGCTACAGAGACAGAGCCGACAGTAAGCTCGCAGCTCAGTGTTACCTTGAACCGGTCGCAGGCTAGGTGAGCTGGGAGCGCAGAGTGGGGCCCCGGGCTCTCGGCTCCTCCAGGCCGGAGACCAGGAGGCCGCCATTTGTATTCCCATCCTCCGGAACTCTACGGAAAGCGCTCAGGGAACAAAAGCTCCTGAAAGCAAACCCCAGCAGGTTACTCACCCCTGCCCCTGTTAAGGGAGGTGCAATTCTGCCTGGGGCAAAGACACTTGAGAATCACTACAACAGGCCCCTCCCCCAGAAGATCAACAAGAAATCCAGCCTAGAACAAGTTCACCTACCAAGGAGTGAGGTTTCAATTCCAAGGAGAGCAGCAGAATTCCACAGGAGGAGAAAGCAAAGCATGGAACTCATGGCTTTTTCCCTGTGATTTTTTTTTAGTCTTGCAGTTAATTTAATTTTTTTCCTTTTAATTTTTTTTTTTTCTCGCCTTCTGGTAAATTTTTTTTTAACTTTTACCTTTTTTTTTAACATTTTTTAACTAGTTTATCCAATATATATATTTTTTCGTTTTTATATTTTTCTTATTTGTTTTCTTTTTTTAATTCTTTTTTCTTTTTTTTTTCTTTCTTCCTTTTTGAACCTCTTTTTATCCACTTTCTACGCCCTCACGATTTGGGATCTCTTCTAATTTGGTTAAAGCATATTTTCCTGGGGTTGTTGCCACCCTTTTAGTATTTTACTTGCTCCTTCATATACTCTTATCTGGACAAAATGACAAGACAGAAAAATTCAACACAAAAAAAAAGAACAAGAGGCAGTACTGAAGGCTAGGGACCTAATCAATACAAACATTGGTAATATGTCAGATCTAGAGTTCAGAATGACAATTCTCAAGGTTCTAGCCGGGCTCGAAAAAGGCATGGAAGATATGAGAGAAACCCTCTCGAGAGATATAAAAGCCCTTTCTGGAAAATAAAAGAACTAAAATCTAACCAAGTTGAAATCAAAAAAGCTATTAATGAGGTGCAATCAAAAATGGAGGCTCTCACTGCTAGGATAAATGAGGCAGAAGAAAGAATTAGTGATATAGAAGACCAAATGACAGAGAATAAAGAAGCTGAGCAAAAGAGGGACAAACAGCTACTGGACCATGAGGGGAGAATTCGAGAGATAAGTGACACCATAAGACGAAACAACATTAGAATAATTGGGATTCCAGAAGAAGAAGAAAGAGAGAGGGGAGCAGAAGGTATACTGGAGAAAATTATTGGGGAGAATTTCCCCAATAGGGCAAAGGGAACGAGCATCAAAATTCAGGAGATTCAGAGAACGCCCATCAAAATCAATAAGAATAGGCCCACACCCCGTCACCTAATAGTAAAATTTACAAGTCTCAGTGACAAAGAGAAAAATACTGAAAGCAGCCCGGGAAAAGAAGTCTGTAACATACAATGGTAAAAATATTAGATTGGCAGCTGACTTATCCACAGAGACCTGGCAGTCCAGAAAGAGCTGGCATGATATTTTCAGAGCACTAAACGAGAAAAACATGCAGCCAAGAATACTATATCCAGCTAGGCTATCATTGAAAATAGAAGGAGAGATTAAAAGCTTCCAGGACAAACAAAAACTGAAAGAATTTGCAAACACCAAACCAGCTCTACAGGAAATATTGAAAGGGGTCCTCTAAGCAAAGAGAGAGCCTACAAGTGGTAGATCAGAAAGGAACAGAGACCATATACAGTAATAGTCACCTTACAGGCAATACAATGGCACTAAATTCATATCTCTCAATAGTTACCCTGAATGTGAATGGGCTAAATGCCCCCTGTCAAAAGACACAGGGTATCAGAATGGATAAAAAAACAAAACCCATCTATATGTTGCCTCCAAGAAACTCATTTTAAGCCCGAAGACACCTCCAGATTTAAAGTGAGGGGGTGGAAAAGAATTTACCATGCTAATGGACATCAGAAGAAAGCAGGAGTGGCAATCTTTATATCAGATCATTTAGATTTTAAACCAAAGACTATAAAAAGAGATGAGGAAGGACACTATATCATACTCAAAGGGTCTGTCCAACTAGAAGATTTAACAATTTTAAATATCTATGCCCCCAACGTGGGAGTAGCCAACTATATAAACCAATTAATAACAAAATCAAAGAAACACATCAACAATAATACAATAATAGTAGGGGACTTTAACACTCCCCTCACTGAAATGGAAAGATCATCCAAGCAAAAGATCAGCAAGGAAATAAAGGCCTTAAACGACACACTGGACCAGATGGACATCACAGATATATTCAGAACATTTCATCCCAAAGCCACAGAATACACAAGCTTCTCTAGATCACATGGAACATTCTCCAGAATAGATCACATCCTCGGTCCTAAATCAGGACTCAATCGGTATCAAAAGATTGGGATCATTCTCTGCATATTTTCAGACCACAATGCTCTAAAGCTAGAACTCAACCACCAAAGGAAGTTTGAAAGGAACCCAAATACATGGAGACTAAACAGCATCCTTCTAAAGAATGAATGGGTCAACCGGGAAATTAAAGAAGAATTGAAAAAAATCATGGAAACAAATGATAATGAAAATACAACGGTTCAAAATCTGTGGGACACAACAAAGGCAGTCCTGAGAGGAAAATATATAGCGGTACAAGCCTTTCTCAAGAAACAAGAAAGGTCTCAGGTACACAACCTAACCCTACACCTAAAGGAGCTGGAGAAAGAACAAGAAAGAAACCCTAAGCCAAGCAGAGGAAGAGAAATCATAAAGATCAGAGCAGAAATCAATGAAATAGAAATTAAAAAGACAATAGAGCAAATCAACGAAACTAGGAGCTGGTTCTTTGAAAGAATTAATAAAATTGATAAACCTCTGGCCAGACTTATCAAAAAGAAAAGAGAAAGGACCCAAATAAATAAAATCATGAATGAAAGAGGAGAGATCACAACTCACACCAAAGAAATACAAACTAGTATAAGAACATACTATGAGCAACTCTACACCAACAAATTTGACAATCTGGAAGAAATGGATGCATTCCTAGAAACATATAAATTACCACAACTGAACCAGGAAGAAGTAGAAAGCCTGAAAAGACCCATTACCAGTAAGGAGATTGAAACAGTCATTTAAATCTGCAAACAAACAAAAGCCCAGGGCCAGACGGCTTCCCGGGGGAATTCTACCAAACATTTAAAGAAGAACTAATTCCTATTCTCCTGAAACTGTTCCAAAAAATAGAAATGGAAGGAAAACTTCCAAACTCATTTTATGAGGCCACCATCACCTTGATCCCAAAACCAGACAAGGATCCCACCAAAAAAGAGAGCTATAGACCAATATCCTTGATGAACACAGATGCGAAAATACTCAACAAAATACTAGCCAATAGGATTCAACAGTACATTAAAAGGATTATTCACCACGACCAAGTGGGATTTATTCCAGGGCTGCAAGGTTGGTTCAGCATCCGCAAATCAGTCAATGTGATACAACACATCAATAAAAGAAAGAACAAGAACCATATGATACTCTCAATAGATGCTGAAAAAGCATTTGACAAAGTACAGCATCCATTCCTGATCAAAACTCTTCAAAGTGTAAGGATAGAGGGCACATACCTCAATAGCATCAAAGCCATCCATGAAAAACCCACCGCAAATATCATTCTCAATGGAGAAAAACTGAAAGCTTTTCCACTAAGGTCAGGAACACGGCAGGGATGTCCATTATCACCACTGCTATTCAACATAGTACTAGAGTTCCTAGCCTCAGCAATCAGACAACAAAAGGAAATTAAAGGCATCCAAATCGGCAAAGAAGTCAAATTATCACTCTTCGCAGATGATATGATACTATATGTGGAAAACCCAAAAGACTCCACTCCAAAACTGCTAGAACGTTTACAGGAATTCACTAAAGTGTCAGGGTATAAAATCAATGCACAGAAATCAGTTGCATTTCTCTACACCAACAGCAAGACAGAAGAAAGAGAAATTAAGGAGTCAATCCCATTTACAATTGCACCCCAAACCATAAGATACCTAGGAATAAACGTAACCAAAGAGGCACAGAATATATACTCAGAAAACTATAAAGTACTCATGAAAGAAATTGAGGAAGACACAAAGACATGGAAAAATGTTCCATGCTCCTGGATTGGAAGAATAAATATTGTGAAAATGTCTATGCTACCTAAAGCAATCTACACATTTAATGCAATTCCTATCAATGTACCATCCATCTTTTTCAAAGAAATGGAACAAATAATTCTAAAATTTATATGGAACCAGAAAAGACCTCGAATAGCCAAAGGGATATTGAAAAAGAAAGCCAACGTTGGTGGCATCACAATTCTGGACTTCAAGCTCTATTACAAAGCTGTCATCATCAAGACAGCATGGTACTGGCACAAAAACAGACACATAGATCAATGGAACAGAATAGAGAGCCCAGAAATAGACCCTCAAATCTATGGTCAACTCATCTTCGACAAAGCAAGAAAGAATGTCCAATGGAAAAAAGACAGCCTCTTCAATATATGGTGCTGGGAAAATTGGACAGCCACATGCAGAAAAATGAAATTGGATCATTTCCTTACAGCACACACAAAAATAGACTCAAAATGGATGAGGGACCTCAATGTGTGAAAGGAATCCATCAAAATCCTTGAGGAGAACACAGGCAGCAACCTCTTCGACCTCAGCCGCAGCAACATCTTCCTAGGAACAACGCCAAAGGCAAGGGAAGCAAGGGCAAAAATGAACTATTGGGATTTCATCAAGATCAAAAGCTTTTGCACAGCAAAGGAAACAGTTAACAAATTCAAAAGACAACTGACATAATGGGAGAAGATATTTGCAAATGACATATCAGAAAAAGGACTAGTGTCCAGAATCTATAAAGAACTTAGCAAACTCAACACCCAAAGAACAAGTAATCCAATCAAGAAATGGGCAGAGGACATGAACAGACATTTCTGCAAAGAAGACATCCAGATGGCCAACAGACACATGAAAAAGTGCTCCATATCACTCGGCATCAGGGAAATACAAATCAAAACCACAATGAGATATCACCTCACACCAGTCAGAATGGCTAAAATCAACAAGTCACGAAATGACAGAAGCTGGCGAGGATGTGGAGAAAGGGAACCCTCCTACACTGTTGGTGGGAATGCAAGCTGGTGCAGCCACTCTGGAAAACAGCATGGAGGTTCCTCAAAATGTTGAAAAGAGAACTGCCCTATGACCCAGCAATTGCACTATTGGGTATTTACCCTAAAGATACAAACGTAGTGATCCAAAGGGACACGTGCACCCGAATGTTTATAGCAGCAATGTCCACAATAGCCAAACTATGGAAAGAACCTAGATGTACATCAACAGATGAATGGATCAAGAAGATGTGGTATATATACACAATGGAATACTATGCAGCCATCAAAAGAAATGAAATCTTGCCATTTGCGACAACATGGATGGATCTAGAGCGTATCATGCTTAGCGAAATAAGTCAAGCAGAGAAAGACAACTATTATATGATCTCCCTGATATGAGGAAGTGGTGATGCAACATGCGGGCTTAAGTGGGGAGGAGAAGAATAAATGAAACAAGATGGGAATGGGAGGGAGACAAACCATAAGTGACTCTTAATCTCACAAAACAAACTGAGGGTTGCTGGGGGGAGGGGGTTTGGTAGAAGGGGGTGTGATTATGGACATTGGGGAGGGTATGCGCTTTGATGAGTGCTGTGAAGTGTGTAAACCTGGTGATTCACAGACCTGTATCCCTGGGGACTAAAAATATATGTTTATAAAAAATAAAAAATTTAAAAAAAAGAAAATATAAATGAAAAGCTAAGAGAAATGGAGGATAGAAGTTAAAGTGTTGATATTTATGTTAGAAAGAAATCCCAAAAAGAGGGATGAACAGAAATAGAAAAATATATATATATTTTAATAATGGGGATGTATTTTCTGGCATTGAAAAAGGATACATACCTCAGATAGAAAAGACCATAAAGGGCCAAAGAGAGGAAATAAGGAAAAACTACATCTAAACACACCAGAGCAATATTGGATATATATCTTTAAAGGAGAGAAAATTATAAAAACTTAAAAAAAGAAAAGGATATTTAAAGACATAAGAATCTAATTGATATCATATTTTAAAATACATTTAATATTAATATTTTGAAAATATTACATAAAAATACTAATAAAAATAAATTCCCATAATTTAAAAATCTACAAATGCACTTTGTTGGGATGCCTGGGTGGCTCAGTTGGTTAAGCGTCTGCCTTCAGTTCAGGTCATGATCCCAGGGTCCTGGAATTCAGTCCTGCATCAGGGTCCTTGCTCAGTATGGAGCGTGCCTCTCCCTCTCCTGTTTATGCACCCATGTTCTCTGATAAATAAATAAATAAAATCTTTAAAGATAAATAAACAAAAATAAAAAATAAAAATACACTTTGCTGTATTTAAAAATTAAAGAATCATAATAAAATTTTCAGATATTCAGTACTGAGTGATAAGGAAAACACCTGTTAATGGATTATTAATTGATATCACCTAATAATGTGATAACAACAACCAAAACCTGTAGAAAAGCCAAGATAGTTTTTCACAGTAAATTTTCTGCTGTAAACTATACTGGAGAATAAAGAAGCTTCAAATTACTGATTTTATTTTCTTCCATCTTAATGAACAAAACAGTAAACTAAAAAGTAGTGAATGGAAGAAAAGAGATTACAAGAAAAAGATATTACAAGAAATTAGTTAAATGGGATATAAAGACAGAATAGAGCATATCAACAAAGTCAAAAGCTGATTTGTCGAGAAATAAAAACAGAGAACTTGAGAAACCACTGCACCCCAACAAGGAGAAAAGAGAAAACATAAATGAAAAATACTATTAAAAAGGACAATCTACAAAAAAAAAAAAAACCCACTTCATACAGAAAGATTAAATGATAAAATAATACCAACAACTATTTGCTAATAACTTTGAAAATTCAGTTTATATAATGTGTATAAACCCCTATAAAAATAACTTCCTAAACAACTTACAAAGAAAAAAAGTTAGATAGTCCTGTAACTATTAAAGAAATTGAAGCTGCTTTTTAAAATCTTCCCACAAATAAAATAACTTATACAGTTTTATAGGTGATATTTTTCTGAACTTTTAAGTAACAGACAACCCTAATTTTATGTAAACATTTCCATAAAATAAAAAGAGGAGGCATATTATCCAGCTTATTTATGAGACCCCAATACTAAGCCATAGCTCTAATACTAAAACCACACAAAGATGTTCCAGGAAAGGAAAAAAAAAATCATGCTACTCCATTTTGAATATGGATGCAAATATACTTTAAAAATTAGCAAATTTGGGGCGCCTGGGTGGCTCAGTGGGTTAAGGTCTCTGCCTTTGGTTCAGGTCATGATCCCAGGGTCCTGGGATCGAGCCCCGCATCAGGCTCTCTGCTCAGCAGGGAGCCTGCTTCCTCCTCTCTCTCTCTCTGCTTGCCTCTCTGCCTACTTGTGATCTCTGTCAAATAAATAAATAAATAAAAATCTTTTAAAAAAATATAACAAGTTTAATCAAAAAACATCAAAAAGATAATGCACCTTGGCCAAATTAGTTTTATTCTAGGTATGCAAGGATGATTCAATACTTTGAAAATCAAGGAATATAATTACAATTAAGAAATGGATAGGGGACCTCCTTCCTGCATGGCTTAGTAGGTTAGGCATCTGCCTTAGTTCAGTCATGATCTTGGAGTCCTGGGATAGAACCCCAGGGGTTGGGATGGGCTCCCTGCTCAGTGAGGAATCTGCTCCTCCCTCTCCCTCTTCTTCTGCCCTTCTCCCCTGCTCCTGCTCTCCCTCTCTCTCAATTAAATAAGTAAAATCTTTTTAAAAAATGAAATTAAATGAATAAGAAAAGGCATATAATTCTTCAATAAATATAGGAAAAGAATTTGATAAAATTCAACAACCATTCTTAGTTCTCATAGTTAATAATAAATGGGACCTTCTTTAGCTCATAAAGAACTTTTATTTTAAAATCTAGGGAAAATACGATCATGTGTCATTTTTATAATTGTAATAATTATAATTACCACTTACATTCCAGATTGCACTGGAAGTCTTTGGCAGTAAAATAAACCAAGAAAAATAAATTAGATTCAAAAGGATTTGCAAATGATAACCTAAAAGAATCTCTAGATAAATTACTAGAGCAAGAGAATTTAGCAAAGTTGCTGGATATAAGTTCTCTATCTATAATGCATTAGGAAACAATGAGAAAATATAAAAAGAGGACATCATATACAGTAGTACCAAAGGATATCTAATAATGAATCTAACAAAAGTCATGCAAGACTCTGCAAGGAAAACTTTTAAACTTTATTAAGAGATATTTTAAAGAATTAAATGAATGGAGAGATTGATAGATTTGAATATGTTAAAGTAAAAAACCCTTACTTTTCAAAATATTCTTTAAGGAAAGTGAAAAGTTAAAATATGTAGATGTTAGCATTGCTCAGCTCCAACAAATGATTAACATATAAAATCCACAGAGTCTTTCAAATCAATGGGAAAACCGCAATCTATTAGAAGAAATACATGGCCAAAACTATAAGAAGATGTTTTTGATCATAAAAATAAAAACTAAGACCACAGTTTATAGTTATTTAACTGGCAAAAATATTTGAAAGCCTGACAAAATCAAATATAAGAAAAGACATAGATCCACAGGATTAGATATATGGAATTGATGCAATAAAGTGATGCAACCACTCTGGATAACAGTTTGGTAATATTTCCTGAATTTAACCAATTATACATCCTATGAACCCGCAACTCCACTCTTAATTATATATTCAAAAGAAGTTACTTAGCATGTACAAAAAAGAGACACATACAAGAACGTTCATATCATTACTGCTCATCAGGGCAAAACAAACTTGAAACTACCCAAACGTTCATCAGTGGGAGAATGGATGAGCCCAGTGTAGAATGGTAACGTGATAGATTATAAGCAATAGAAGTGAATAAAGTATATCAACTTGCAGTGGTACACATACATCTGAACATTTAGTGGAAAAGTAACCCCTTACAATTATATAGATCATGATATTTTCATAGAGCTTAAAATAACTGAAATCAAAGTAGGTTTTTAAAGACTACACATGGGTGAAACAAAAGCAATTTAAAAAGCAAAGCAAGAAAATCATTAATATAAGACTCAGGATAGGTTTGCCTCAGTTGGGAGAAGCCAGAGATGCATGAGTTGAGGAAACCATATGTTTGGATAGAGGTTATTGCCTATGGCCCAGCTTTCATTGGTGTTGGTGGTTTTGTGAGTGCTCCTTACATTCTTAAAAATAAAGAGGGGCACCTGGGTAGCTCAGTCAGTTAAGCATTGGACTCGATTTCAGCTCAGGTCAGGATCTCAGGGTCATGAGATCCTGACCTGAGGCTCCTCACTCAGCAGAGAGACTGCTTAAGATTCTCTGTCTCTCCTCTAACCTACACTCCCCTTTCTCTCAGAAGGAAAGAAGGAAGGAAGGAAGGAAGGAAGGAAGGAAGGAAGGAAGGAAGGAAGGAAGGAAGGAAGGAAGGAAGGAAGAAGGCAACTTCGTGTTCCAACAATGAGAGTGAGTGATGTACTAAAGACATGATTAATCCAATTCTGTGCACCTAAGATCCATACAGAGATTAAAAATAGGGAAAAATGGGGGACAAGGTAATTTGATGGAGATACTCTCAGATGGCAGGGAGGTCACTTGTGCAGAGTAAGAAAGAAGATGAAAAAGAAACAGTAAAATGGAATAAAAGAAATAAGTTAAGTAGACAGTAAAGAAGTAAATAATAGGTGTGCGGGGCTCTGCCCATCATCTTTGGAGTGACACGATGTTCTGTGTAAGACATTTGCGTGATCCACAATACCGATGAGCCACTCTTGGCTTTCACAGGAGAGCCAGTTAACATGGAAATGCTCTATTCTATTAAAAAGAGATATTGCGAAGTTGAACTCTCTTTCTAGGGCAGCTTCTACTAGAAGGCAGTTGCTAAATGTTTCTAGGCGGGAACCAGCTGTGGGAAAACTATTAATTAGCCCCAGTCATTACATGCAGATTAAGTTGGCTAACTCAATATAGAAAGCAGATAGAGGAGTTGGAGTGATGTGCTCTTGATATCGTAAGAAAAGCATACAAGGTTTTTATTGTTCCCCGTGGACTAGGGAGGTTTTTAGCTAAGAGAAGGCTCAAAGTAGCATCTGACTAAAGAAATGAAACTGGATAGTCCTTGGTTTTAAGGAAGAAAAGGCAAGACCACCCCTGAAGAAAGAAGAAAGTTGTCCACTGAGAGATGTTTGAAAGACTTTGGCGTCCCCATCTCATAAAGTCAGCGTGTAGAAATTCATAGAACATTAACAACCATGATAAAATTTGAAGCGAGTTGAAATTACAGTCAGAATTTATGTTTAAATGTACCACATAATTTTTTTCATTAAAAGATTTCTAAGCCATCACAAACCATCTTAAAAATGTATACAAGTTTTGGATTCTACTATATATACCCAGGTTAGGTTTAGTAGAAAAATACTTTTAGGGGCACCTGGATGGCTCAGTGGGTTAAGCCTCTGCTTTTGGCTCAGGTCATGATCTCAGGGTCCTGGGATCGAGCACCCCATCCGGCTCTTTGCTCAGCAGGGACCCTGCTTCCTCCCCTCTCTCTGCCTGCCTTCCGCCTACTTGTGATCTCTCTCTCTGTGTCAAATAAATAAAATCTTTAAATTAAAAAAAAAAAAGAAAAAGAAAAAATATTTTAAAGTACCTTACAATTAAGCAAAAAATAAATGTTTCCAATATGTCATGCTCGTACTAAGGTCTTGCACCCCTGGCTCATTACCACATGCTCCATTTTGAGAAGAATTGCTCTAATTATCCTTCTTTTGTTTCAAGTTTTCCATAAGTATTTCTGACATGTACTTGGAAATTCAAAAACATAATTTTTAGGAGTTTCAGAACCCTAGAAATGGACTCTCTAGTTTACTTGATGTGCCCACTACTTTCCTTAGTTATAAAATGGGGACACTCAGACCTACCTGTGGCAGAAGCATTCCCCTTCTCTTGAAGACATAACTAGACTGCATTTCCCAGCTCCCCTGACCGGTGGGTGTGGCCACACAGCTGCATTCTGGCCAAAGAAGTGATGCCTCTCCCCCTCTGGGGTGAGCTGGGGCGGGATGGATACAAAAGCTCAAAAACCCACAGTGATGACTCCTCTCTTCCTTCCACACCCAGGGCCATTGGGGTGGAGAATGCGTGATCCTCACCAGCACATGACCTTGAGTGCAGAGAAAGCCTCCTGACCCTGAACTCCACACACTGGGCTTTCCCTATGCAAGAAATAAAGTCATGGAGATATCCAAGTTTATCTATTCCAGAACATTAAGCATTATATGAACTAATACATACCTCCTGAAAACGCAGCAAGGAGTGAGATAATTCACATTAAGTAATTAACACCAAGACTATCATGGAACGTGTGCTCCTGTCAGTTTGAGGCCACAGGACCCTGGAACTACGCTGCCATCCCCCATCAATCTATTTCTTAAATTGCAGGGTAAAGTTAACCACAAATAACAAAGTCACGGAATCAAGCTGTCACAAATTGGCCTCCACGTTCCTAAGGCATTTGGAGAGCGTATATCGACAAGAAAGAACAGGGAGAAATAAAGGGGAAGAGAATATAACCCGAGTCAGAAAATCATATTCAAATGTATTTGCAAACCTAGTTTGGGCCCAGAAGAGGAGTGAGAAAGAGAAGGGGCTTTTGCTGGTATCTATTATATGCCAGTTGAAAAATAAGCAGTTCACACTGGCTGTCTCATTTCTTCTCCAGAATAATCCTGCAGGTACATATTATTTTCTTCATTTACAATTAAGAACCGATGCTCCAAGAAACAAGATCTCACAGTTTATGAACAGCAGACCTGGATTCAAACATGAGTTGGTCTGGTTCAATGTTCTTGCTCTTTTGATGTAAGATGTAAGCGTTTAACCTTTTAACACCTCCATTCTCTGCTGAAGGTAAGCCAACCCCTCCAGCCTGCCTGCGATGAAACAAGTCATTAAGGGAAGTGTTAAGTGCAATGCAAACATAGAGACCACTTAAAATGGGCTCTCCAAAATGAAAGCTCAGATGGAGACCGACTTTCAAGGGGGGCCTCGTTTAAATGTCCAGCTGGGGGAGAAGAAAGGCTTTAGAGGAAGCCCCTTTCTGCTGGGCTTGTAAATCTTCAGGTTCCTGAATTCCAGAGCAGGAATTCAGGGGAGAAAACAAGGTTTTAGACTGCAGCCTCTGGCTTTTCTAATTGTGCAATGAAGCTATGCTATCTAGCTTCACTCCCGGGTTTTCAATTAATCTACAATCATGAATTTAACGACTAAAATCCATTTGCTAATTAAGTTGTCTGCCCGCCAGGTCATCTCCCCTCCCCTGTCTGACAGCAAACTCCCCACACTGTGCCAAGGAGACATGGGGAAGTAGGGTCTTTTCCCCTCCCCCACTGCCCCCCCTGGCTAAAAGGAATGCCCAATGGACAGGGAAAGGAGCCGCCTGGGAGATAACGCCTCAAAATCTAAGTCACAGATGGAAATTGCAACTTGGGGCACATCCTTTGATTTTTGCTTTTAAGTGAAAGCTCATGACGCGTCCCAGCCATATTATCTGTCCGGCCCTTGGCAGCTGGTTATATAAAGTAAGGACATTAAACTTGGGCCAGGAAGCACTTCCTAAAGAACACTGACTGTTGTTTAGAAGCACATTGACTGGGGTGCCTGGGTGGTTCAGTTGGTTAAGCCGCTGACTTTGGCTCAGGTCATGATCCCAGGGTCATAGGATCGAGTCCTGAATCAGGCTCCTTGCTCAGTGGGAAGCCTGCTTCTCTCTCTGCCTGCTTGTGCTCTCTCTCTCTCTAATAAATAAATAAAATATCTTTTTCTTAAAAAAAAAAAAAAAGAAGAAGAAGCAAGTTGACTTTGGAAATTTAGTACCTCTCTCTGTTTTTGCTCATCTGGAAAATGGAACTAATAGGACTGATCCTGGCGTCAGAGTGAAGAGTTAATGAATGAGATAGGAACTCATCAGTGTCTTATCCTCCACCGAGCACGGGGAGATCGTGCCATGAAGAGCTTGAGTGGTCGATGTTCAAAATACACTGAAAGGGATAGGGAGAAGGGAGTCTACTGGCAGAAAGTGCCTGGGAAGTGAAGGGGATAAAAGAGGTGCCTGGCTGGGGAGTGGAGATACTCACTGAAGGAAAGGAAGGAACAGGGTTGGAGAATGAGATGTAAGAAAGGGGAGAATGAAGTAGGCAGATGGGAAGCGATGTTGGGCTTTTACCCTGTCTTGTGGTCAGCTTCTGCACCATCGGCAGATTACAGATGCACAAAGGTACAGATGTACAAAGGGCCCGGACTGCAGTTGATGGGCGGAGAGAAGGAAGGACCACACAACTCTCCACAACTCAGGTAAAGCCCAAGCAGTTTTCTGCTTTTCCTTTCTTTTCTTTTTTGGCAAAAGTGCCTGACAGTTTCCGCCCCCTGGCCAACCTCCCTTTGTCTAGCCTGTGCAGAGAAATGTAATCAACAAGCTTTAGGAAGTAGTTGGGAGCTCTGGAGACCTGCAGCCCAGACCATTCACCTTAACATAACACTACCCCCAGGCACCTTGATTTAGGAAGGAAAGAAACCAGATTTAAATGTATGTTCCCCGGTGCAGGGAGGGGATGGGGGTGGGTAGCAGGATCTTGGAACACCTGCCAAAGCACAGGAAGCATCAGACCACTGAGCCCCAGACTCTCAGATTTCTGAGTCAGAACCATCGGCTGTAGAAGGGAAGGTTTTGGGGATTTGATTCTAAGAAGAATGAGGCTACAGGACAACACTGGAACCCAGTCAGAGTCTGGGAGTCATTGAGAAAGACCCAGGGCTGCTTGCCAGCTGGGAGAATACTGGTAGTGCACAGTGATCATGGAAGGTGGTTACCTTGGCTGCCAGTGACACTATGCCTGATGCTGGGTTAAGGACCATTGTCCAGGGACAGCACACTTCCGCTGCCTCCTCCCTGCTGCTGGGAGAGGTTATAAGTTACAAAGACTATCTTACTGAAGTCAGATTGCCCTCTGTGGACCTCTAACTCAGGCTGTAGGTTATCTGCTTCAGGATTTACCAAGCTTGAAATGGGGAATCAATTTCTTTAAAAATCATCTCCCCACCAGGGGCATCAGAAGAAGAGATATCATGGTGGGGGCAGGGAGGAAGCCGACTCTTAACAGCCTCGTGTTTCAAACCTACAGATAGGTGTCCAAGAATACTGGCCTTCGATAAATATGTAATGACTGCCTCTTTTGTGACAGTTTTTCTGCATATAGGCTATGAAAGAAAGAGACAAATTTCCTGTCCTCAGAGATCCAGGAAAGCAAGTATTAAGCCAGGAATCACACAAGATTGTGAGTGGCCTGCCCAAGCATATGGTCTCCAGACAGCGATGGTATGCCACGAGAGGTAGGACAGGAGGCGTTCCTAAAAGTCCTGGAGCACAAACTCTCATTCCCCAAATACAGAAAGTAAGTCCACAGAAGGGGAACTTGGTGAGTATCATTTCATTTGGTTGTGAAAGGATGAAAGTGCTCCCAGGTATGATCACCTGGCTGGCCTCAGTCTCTGACAGCTGAAGGAGATGGAAACTTTTGAGTCTGAGTCCTGTCTCTTCCACGAAACCATCACAAATGACCTCAGCCTTAAACAGTTCCTTCCTTCTCTGCATTGAAAGCCCTTGATTGTACAGGCTACTCAGATCTAATAAACCATATCTGGCCAGAGTTTCCTACTTCCTGCCAACCTTAGGAGCTATAGTTACTCAACCCCCAGATGTAGTCTCACGTCTCCACAGAAGAGGAAATTAATATTTATTCTCAGAGAGGCAAACTGTGAGGACCACTCCATCCTCATTCCAGAAATCTTTGAGGTAATCTTGCTTCTGGACCCACACTCAAACCCTGGACCTCTGCTCCACAGAGACTGGGCTCCAGCTTTTGCTCTTTTACATCATATCTCATTTCTCATAACCCAGGACTGGGTTCTGCTGATCTCCTGAGATTACACATGACTTGGACGGAGGGCTAGATTTCCCCTCTCTGAACTCCCACGTCCCAGAGTATGGTTAGGTTTTGTTGCTGTCTGCCCTCCCCTGAGCTGGTCATCAGTCTCTAGCCCTGCACCAAGGATCAGCCCTCTGAACCTTGTTGCCATAGGTGTCCCATCTCAATCTTTGCTTGGATATCTGGTTATGTATCTCACACATCACCTGCCCTCTCCCCTCATCCTCTAATCAGTCAGTTTCAGATCACTTTCTCATTTGCAATTCTCTCTAGTTAGAGACCCCCAGCTAACACCAGCCCTCCTTGGAGTCTCAGTTCTAGATCCTTAGCAACCTGCCCCTCTGGGACAAGGCTGCCTCCTGGTCTCTGTGTTCCTCTGAGGACCCCACATATAATCGATTCTTAGTGGTCTTTGAGGGGTGGACAGGTCCTTCCCATGTAGTTCCTGAGGCAAGGGCACAGTGAATGACCTGGACAGCCTCTCACTATGTGATGACAGAACAAGTAGCAGAGCATCCATGTCTCCTGTGCCTGCTTAGCCTGGACCGTCCTCAACTCCTATCTGGGCCAAGGCTCATGCTGTCAATGTCAAGTCTTCGCTGCTCTCATCTCAGGAGCTTGTGAGTCACGAGGACATTGCCAATGCTTCAGAGGAATAAAAAATAAGTAACAGTGCTCAAGCTGAGCATTTTTCACCCATATTTCTACTACATCCCACTCTCCCCTCCTGTTTTTCTTCTCATCTCCTCCCCTTCCACCCCACCACTTGCAAGGAAGAAAATAATAACACATAGGAAGGCTAATTCTAAGTTTGTGCGTCCCAGTGTGCATCCGGGTGCACCTTCAGTCCTGTTATTTTCTCCTGTGTCTGGCTTTGACAGGACTGATGACATTTACGTTTTCCAAAAGCTTCAATAAGAGCCACTTTAGCTGCAATCACCTCCACCTAATTTCTCCAGTCATTTTTTTTTTTTTTTTTTTTGGCTTAAATCACACAACAGAACTAAGGCCTGAGTTGTTCTGACAACTTGTCACCGAATAGGGCTCAGCCCAAATGGGCTGTCTTGAAAACCAAGGACAAAAGGGAAAAAATGGACTAAGTGGCCTGAAAATTAAGTGGAATGGCTGGAGGAAGAGAGGAGATTGGCATGAGTCAATTTGGTAAAGTTCTAGAATAGGTAACTCAATACTGTTTGGGGCCCAGAGCAAACAGAAATTGTTCCTATTCTGTGGACAGGGAGTAACAGGGTCTGGGACTGGAGGGGGCCAGTCACCCCTTTGCCCATGGGAGCCTTCATCCCAGAGAGGGAAGGTGGCTGGACCTGGCAGCTCTCCAGCTACTGGGGCAGAACCCCTCAGGGAAGGGATGAACGCCATTCTTTCCATATGACTCTAGATAGAAAGATTAGTGTCCTGGTGAAACTGGGGCCCAGATGTTTTGCCCGAAGCTGCCCAATGACTCAGCATGGAGGAAGGACACTAGATGAAACATTGCATCCATTGTTTAAATAAATGCATCTATTAAAGATATATGTTTATATTTTACATATCTGTAAATGCTTATATATAAATACACACACACACACACACACACACACACACACACATAACTTCAAAAATCTAAGCACTCATCTCAATTAATTTTCACAAGGTAAACTCACTCATAGAACCACTACCCAAACCAAGGTTAAAAAAAAAGAAAAAAAATCCAGTAAGCTCCACTCAGCTCCCTCTCAATCACTAACTCTCCTAAATGTATCATCATCCTGAATTCTGAAACTATGGATTATTTTTGCTTATTTCTGTACTTTATGTAAGTGGAATAATAAGTAAATGTGTGTTTTTCTGTATCGAATCCATTTGTTTGGGAATGGCAATAAGCCATTCATTTTCATTGCTATATAGCATTCCATTGTCCATCACAGATGGCTTCCCTGGCACACTTGATGGATACCTGAGTTATTTCCAGTCTGGGCTTTTGTAAGCAATGCTACTACGAAGGTTCTTCATGTCTCGGTGCACGTGAGTATTCACTTCTGCTTGGCTACGTCCCTGCAGGGAGAACTTCAGTTCACCGGGTGTGCCTACGGTTGGTTTCTGGAGGTGCCACCCACCAACTTTCCAAAGTGTTTGTACCACTTGACCCTCCCATCAATGCAAGAGTTGCAGTCACTCCACTTTCTTACCAGCACTCCCTGTCAGAGTCCAGATCCCTCTGGATCGAATGTGGTTTTACTTGGTGTTTCTCTGATATCTAAAGGTATGCATCTCTTTATCTGTTACACACTAGACACCTTGGTTAAGGCTTCTGCTCTTGATTTTCCTAATGAGTTCTTGGTCTTTCTTCCTTGATTTACAGGATTTCTTTATACATTTTGAAGACAAGCCCCCTATTGGTATACGCACCAGACAGAAAGTGTGACATACCGCCAACCAGTCTCAGCTCCTCACTCTTTCTTTCATCTGCCTTCCAGCTTTGCTTGAGGCCTGATGTCACTCACCTCATTGTCTCTCCTTTCAGCCCAGGCTCCCACAAACATTTCTCACTCTAAGTCACTCCCATGTGGTCTGGATGCTAGTACCTGAGAGTCCCCTCCCAGAGGCACTGCAGCTATCAGCAGGCAGACACACGCTCACCCAGTCCTCGTGCACCAGTCTTGGGCTGCCCCCCAACCTTAACACAGCCCCAAGGCTCACCCGTGACTGTGAGCTTGGAAGGGACCGGGGTTTAGCTGTGGAGGTGAGCTCTGTGTGGGGGTATGCAGATTACTTCCATCCTCTCTGAAGCATGACGATAGCGCGGAAGACCAGTATCATTATCAGTGGGAGGGCTTTTCCAGAATCAAACAGCAAACACCTGAGAAAAGATCCTCCTGTATAGAACATTCATTTTTATCAGTGAAAAGGCTGCTGGTCTGGCCAGAAGTCAGGCGTCCAGGATCCTGTCTCATCACTGCCTAGAGTGACCAGCCTATTTTGCTTTGCCCAGGATGGTCCCAGTTTTAGCTCTGAAAGTCCTGCTCTCTGGGAAAGACCCTCAGTGAGAGGGCAATTGTTCATCCAGTCACTGTCTCTAAATAGCTGTGTGTTTTGGAGAAAACTACTTTCCTACTTTGAGCTACAACACTTTCATCTATAAATTGAATTGGGAATAAGATAGTAGATCTTTGGTTTTCTTTCCGTATCTGACTTCTTCTTGTTGTAGTTGTTGTTCTAGGATCTTCTAGTGACATATAATCAAAAGAAAGACACAAAAATTCCTTGATGGAGGTGGGTGTATGCCCATCTCTGTTAACATTTCCCAAAGAATAATGGCTGCCAAGTACTGAGGGCCACAGTCTGCTATGCATTGTGCTATCTGTTCCATGTTTACAATTCCCTTTAACCCTCGTGACATCCCTGGGCTAGAAGCATTACTGGCACCATTTCACTTGTGTATGTGGAAATAGAGGCTCAGAGAGTTGGAGCACTGGGCTCAACATAACACAGTTTGTCAACAACAGACCTCCAGTTTGCCTCTTTCCAGATTCTCTGGGCTTAACCTCAGCATGTCACACCAGCTCTCGTCTAACTGCCCTGGGCTTTCAAGTCATCACTTGTGAAATGATGCTCTTTTACTTCTGGCCTATGCCTGTCCCAGGACAAGGTGCTTTCATGTGTACTGTCTCATCTGACAAACCTTACAGGGTTGTCATGCAATCAAGGAAGAGCCTTGAAAAATTAAAAACTTTCTCTGAACAAAAGAGATTGTTGTTAATAATGCCTGAAGAAAGCCAGAGCATGCTCACATGGTTTGGACAACTAGGATGTGGCAGGTCTGAACAAATGCTTCCTCTCTCAAATAACCTTTCTAAATTTGATGTTCCATGTGCCTAAAGAGACCAGAAACTCATCTAGAAGGAGAAAAGAAGCTATGAGAACAAAAGAGAAAGCAAGAGCCAGGGGACCCAACAACCAATTTCCAAGAGTCTATTCCTATCAGCATGAGAATTGACTGGAAACATTAAGATCTGGACATTTATACTCTGTTTTCCAGACTATTCTCACATTTCAAACGGCATAAAACTCTGTATCAGACCATGTCTGAATATGTAGATTAGAGTCTAGTCATTGAAAGGCTAGACAAGCCTTGTTCCAGATAGCAAGAAACAGAAAACAACAAATACCAAAACAACAAAAATCAGGGTAATAATAAAACAAGAAGGGGTGGGGTCGGGGGGAACCAGCAGAGGGTATTACAGATGGTCCAGGACAGGTCCATGCCCAAGCTGTGGACTCTGAGAGGACTCCAAGAACCTCCTCTTGACGTCCTGATGAAACCACAGACCTTAGTCCACAGAGAAATGTACAAATATAAAACCACATTCATAGAACATTCCATATGACACAGGGTGTCCAGAGACCCAAAGCTTATTCCCAGAATCTCTAGCCATCACCAAGCCCTCACTTTTAGGGAAGTAAACTTTAGACTAGAAAGGTATGGTAATATAGTCCTGGGAAAACGTGCGCATTCAAGTGGAACTCATCCCTCTTAATGCAAGCTTGCATCTTCAGTTGTTTGCTGTTAAAAACACAGGCATACCTCATTTTACTGTACTTCACTTTGTTGCACTTCATAGACATTGCATGTTTTACAAAGTAAAGGTTTGTGACAACCTGCATCGAGCAAATCTACTGGAGCCCTGTTTCCAGTGCTGTTTCTCAAGATCAGCAAGATGGTGGGTGGCAGTCTCAAGAGGGCCCCCCAGGTTCCTGTCTCTAAACTAGAACTATTCTTATGGAAGGGGGTGGAATAAATGCCCATCTTTAAGGCCAGACTCTGCATCTCTTGCACTCACTGCACATGCTATATAACTGTCCTCAGCCTTTCTGTCCATACTGGAAGGTCCACTATGCCCCTGATATTCCCACAAAGATGGGTGTGTGTTTCTGGGTGATTCTTCACCATGAAGATATCTCCATTAGAGTTCAGGGACTGGACTTCCTTAGGAAAAGGACACTGAGCTTCCTCTCCCAAAGCTAATAGAGTTTCCCAAGTCCTTACATGAAGATAAAAGTTAGGAATAAACAGCAAATTCCAGAAAGGGCACTGTTCGTGATTTGAAATCCGCATTTCTATCATTTGTCCTGGCTCCAAGCATGAATGCTTTCCATACTCCTGGAGCCCATGTGGGGACAAAGGCGTGGGGTGCTGGCCTTTTACCCAGAGGATCTCTTGAGAACCCCTCCCCTTAATGTCTGCCAAGGTGGAGAGTGGGATGCATATGAATTGCTGTGCTAGCTATCCTAGGGGGACAGATGCAGGGAGAATGCCAGCTGGCGGTTATCCCGAGAGTTCACATCCATAGCAGGCCCTGTGGGGGTGAGTTCCAGAGGGAAACCTTCCATCTTCATTCCAGGTTCCCTGCCTGGCTTAGCAGGAGTTTCCAACCACCCCACAACAACTGGATTGTCCACATGGTGATGAGCATGGATATAGCCTAGGCCGTGGGTGACTGTTAATTTTATTATTACTCTTAACCTTGAGCATAATCCTTGGAAAGTTTCACATACTTCCTTGAATTCCCGCATCACCCCTGTGGCGGCTTCTTCCTCACACCGCCTAGCTCTCAGTTCCCTCCTCCTTCCACTTCCTTTCCCTCTTCTCACGCCTTCACACGGCTGTTCAATTAATTTACTCCCAGAAAACAAAATCCACTGTCGGGAGCATTCGCTTTCGAAGGCTGGTTCCCTGCAGTCTTACAACTACTCCTAACAGCAGTGCATCAAGAGAAAGTCATTAGGAAGGAGAGGCAATGCTCTGCACACTCCCTCGTGGCTGTGTGCTTGTGTTCTTAGCTGGTTCTGCAGAGCAGTTAACAGGCAGGGGAGGCAGAAACAGAGAGGCCAGGGAGACAAGGAAGGACAGGCTCTGCCCCAGAGAATGGTATATGCCTGGGGAAGAGGAGCTCCAAGGTCTGGGTGCCAGATTCCAGAGAATACAGCCGTGGGAATACAGTCCTGGGAAAACATGCGCATTCAAGTGGAACTCATCCCTCTTAATGCAAGCTTGCATCTTCAGTTGTTTGCTGTTAAAAACACAGGCATACCTCATTTTACTGTACTTCACTTTGTTGCACTTCATAGACATTGCATGTTTTACAAAGTAAAGGTTTGTGACAACCTGCATCGAGCAAATCTATTGGAGCCCTGTTTCCAGTGCTGTTTCTCACTTTGTGTCTCTGTGTCACATTTTGGTAGTTCTCACAATATTTCAAGCTTTTTCATTATTATTATATTTGAATTGCTGCAATCTCATGATAAAACTTGAACGAAGAGGAGTTGCTTCTTAGGGATAAGCGAAGAAAGTGGCTTCTTGAGATGGAATCTGCTCCCAGTGAAGACACTGTGAATTGTCGAGATGACAACAAAGGACTTAGAACATTATATAAACTTGGTTGATAAAGCAGGAGCAGAATTTGAGAGGAGTGACTCCAGTTTTGAAAAATGGGTAGAGTGCTATCAAAGAGCATTGTGTGCTACAGAGAAATGGTTTATGGAAGGAAGAGTCGATCAACACAGCAAACTTCATTGCTGTCTTTAAGAAATTGCCACAGCCACCCTGACCTTTGGGAACCACCAACCTGATCAGTCAGTGGCCATCAACATCGAGGCAAGACCCTCCACTGGCAAAAAGATTATGACTGCTGAGAGCCTAGATGATGGTTGGCAGTATGTTTTTATTTTTTTTTAACATTTTATTTATTTGTTTGAGACAGAGAGAGATCTTGCACATGCACAAGCAGGGAGGAGGGGCCCAAAGAGAGGGGGAAGCAGACTCCCTACTGAACGTGTAGCCCAAAATGGGGCTCGATCCCAGGACCCTGAGATCTTGACCTGAACTGAAGGCGGAAACTTAACTGACTGAACCACCCAGGCACCCCCAGCAATACATATTTAAATAAATAAATAAATAGATAGATAAATAAATTTCTAGCAGTAAAGTTTTTTTAATAAATTATATACATTTTAAAAATACATAATGCAATTACATGCATAATAGACTACAGTGTAGTGTAAGCATAACTTTTACATGCACTGGGAAACTAAACAATTCATTTGACCTGTTTTATTGTGAAATTCCCGTTACTGCAATGGTTCAGATCCGAACCTGCAATATCTCCTCAGTGTGTCTATAGACACTTAATTAGTTGGTTGATTGACCAGCTGGCTGCTAGTTGGTTGACAGATGCACAGGTTGGTCGGTTTTAGGTCAAAGCTTATCTTTGAGCCTATAAGGTCACAGACAGGCCACCACAACTCTTGCCTCGATGGCCTCAGCACTTCCATTCTCTGCTTTCTGCTCAAAATTTAGCACAAAGAAAAACCTTCAAATCATCACAGCTTACTCACGGCATCAAGGACTTCATTGTGATATCTGGTGGCTCTCCACTGCCCTACCTGGGAAGGAGTAGCTTATATGGCAGCCCTTTGGGGAGAGCTCTGGGCCTCCTCCAGTTCACCGGGCCCCACATCACATGCCTCATCGTCTCCATGTCCTCTGTACCATCTTGCCATGGATAAGCTCTTGTGTCTTTTCTTTTTAAATGTTGTTATTGTCATTAACAAACAAATGTTTATTATCTTTAAGAAATCTTTATCTAAGGCTTAATATACACCAGACAATATCCTAAGCACTTTAAGGATTAACCGATTTAATTCTCATGCCAACCCGCAGATAGGGAAACTGAGGCAGACGTAGTTGAAGTAACTGAGTCACACAGCCACAGGTGTCAGAGCCAGGATTCTAACTCAAGCAAACCCCTTTCCCAAGTCCATGCCCTCAGCCGTGATGCTGTGATGCTTTCCTCCTGCTGTGGAGATAGCCGTCCCCATCCCAGGACTCAGGTGCCTCTCACTGGTGTCCCTGCCTTCTCTCTCCCCATTTACACCTCACTTGCTGCCATAATGCTCTGTCATGAAATCCGTTTTATTCTGCTGGTTTTGCCTGGACTTCCTGGCTCTGAAATGAACATAAACCATCCACTTGCACGTGTCCCGGGCTTCTTGTGTCATTGATCCCTGGCTATACCCCCAGGGCAGATGGCAACAGCAGTGCCTGGATGTGCACAAGGGCAAGGCCCGTAGACCTGCAGGGATGTCATTGCCCCTGCCTAGGATCTAGCCTCATGGCCTTCTAAAGACCTCCCCCCTCCAATCCAGCCACCAGCAGAGTCTGTCTCTTCCAGTTCCTCTAAATCCAATCTGCACATGCTTCATTGCACTCGGCCTCTGTTCTCATATGCCCTACAGCCCAGACTCCAGCTTTCCCTGCCCCAGCCTTCCCAACCATCTCCGCTTCTCCACCTCCTCAGATTAGGCAGCTAAAGGCAGAGAGTATAAGTGACTGACCTTGACCTCTCTCCCTACACATGAGATTTAGGGGGCTCAGCTAGACCCCTTCACATGAGGGGACTTGTTTCTCTCACTCAAGTGTCAAGAGCTTGAATGGCCCCCCTTCTAGCCCATCTCAACCTGGGTGAAGTCTCTCCAATTTAAGCCTAATTAAAAACACCCCATTTTCTAGCTTTCACTAGGAATAAGCTACCGTCTGCTTCTCTTCCAAAATCTGCATCTCATTTGTTACCAACACTTTCTCCCTTTGGGTCCCTTCAGCCTTCCAGAGCCTATTAAAACAGCCACGTCTGCCTTATTTATAGGAGGTTAGGTTACAATATATGCAATTCCCTTTCTTTCACGTCTTGGGCAATTTATTCTTCTTCTTCAGCATGTCACATGCCTCTTGTCCTTCTCCAGCATTCCTTTGTTTTCCCACGCCGGGGTTTGAATTTGACGTGGAGACTGCCACGAGTCGTCTTCTATTACTAGGTTTGGTGGGCGGGCAGGAACGGGCCCCCCCTGTTTCTGACTTGGAAACTGGGTACGTGATTGAACGGGGCCCTCGCAGAGGAAAAACAATGCAAACGGTGGCATCAGAGAGCCAGTGACTGTGGGCTGGGGACGAGCAGCCCTCAGACGGGGCTGGGGGCCTTACACTGGTTTTCGGATTCCCCCTCCATCATGCCCATCTTAGAAACTAGCGCCTTCAGACACTAAAGGCGGCAGAATACAGGAAGGATGAAAGGGAAGGGGAGCAATAGGAAGGGAGCAAGAAATAAAAGTGAATTTTATGGCACCTTGAGAGTAAATAAACCTCTTCTTTAGCTGTCCGGGGAATTGGTCAAGAAAAGTTGAGCCTGAGTTAAAAAGTGACCATCCTATCTTCTAATTAGGAGCCTCAGCAATCATAATTATACTCATAGAAGAATACACGGCATCTCTATATTTTCAGTTTTCGATCCACTTTGACTTTACCCTAATCTGATCCTCCCAAGACTAAACAGCTAACGTGGCCCGGAGCTCCTTGGGGCTCAGGTGCTCATTCCCTTGCATCACAAAGGCCAAGACAGAGAGGCACACCCAGGTTCTGTTCTGTGCTCTCAGGGTGGGCCACATAGGCCAGAAGACAGGCATGGGGCAGGACTTTGGAACCCTGGAAGGCCAAGTCGGCCTTTGCCCTGGCTGCCTATTTCAGGAGCAGGGAGAGGGGCCCGTACAACCACATCCTCCAAGTCACTCAGGACCACTTCAAGTGCCCTTGTGGAAGAAAAACCTCATAATCCGCTACTAGAGTTCAGGGTTATAAAGTAAGCTCTTCCAAAGAGATGCTCCAGATGTGACCTTGGAGTCATATTAAGTGACAGTTTGAGCTCACTTTTTTTTTTTCTTTTTGATCCTGATAAGAGAAAGAGAGAAGAATATTTAAGTCACAGTGACAGCTGAGAATACAGACTCTGGAGCTAGACTGCTTGTGTTTGAACCCTTCTTATACCTCCTCCTAGCTGTGTGAATTCAGGCAAACTCCTTAACCTCTCTGGGCCTGTTTCCTCATCTGTAAAACGGATTTGATCATAATGCCCTACTCACTGGGTTTGTTGTGAGGATTAAATGTTACATGTAAATACCTGAAACAGAACTTGGCACGTTGCAAGAGTTCCCTAAGTGGTGGTGGTGGTAATATAATTTTCATTCTTATTAGGTAAAATATATTTTTTTACACAGGGAGAGAATGCAATTTGGACAAAACACCTTGAGCAATAAGAACATTTCAAAAGCACATTGAGACATGGTATCAGCTGGTTATTGCTACGTAACCACCCCCAAACTCAGGTCGATAAACTTTTTTTTTTTTTTCCTCAGACATCTGTAAGCTAACTGTTATAAAGTGGGGATCTCTCCTCTAAGCTCTAGATCTGGCTGACCTTGGCTCTTTGCTGTGGTATAGACTCAGCACTTCCTGTGGTGGGAAGAAGCCAGCAGAAACATGCACTTCTCTTAAGGGATAGGCCCAGAACTGGCGCACTGGTACTTCTACTCATGGTCCTCTGGCCAAATCACATGATAAGATCAGCTCAAAGTCAAGAGGTGGTAAATTCGCTGCACAAGTAGTGTGATTAGAAGAGTTCAGGTGACATTGCAAGGGCGTGGTTACAGAGAGCAGTGAAGAAGCACGACCAATAATCCAGTCCACTACAAAAGGGCATACTCATGTCATTCCCTCTGTGCTCCTCCCAATATTTGGTCTTTTTCTACCGGTCTCATTGCTTTCCATCCTTCCCAGACATACCAGCCACTTACAGACATTAATTTAAAGGCCACTTCCAGACATTGATTTGAAGGATGGAGACTGAATTTGTTCCTTGAAATTTGGGCACCTCTGAGGATCAGAGCTACACTGTGGCCCTTGACAAAAGTCCAGATCCTGAGGGTCCCTGCAGCCTACAGAGCATTCCCTGGTGGTCCAGGGCCAGCTCCCACCCCAAGAAGGCCATGGTTTGGAATGGCCAGAAAGGGGGCTGGGACCATGTGCCCATGGCACCCTGTGCTTGGACAGGAGCCCTCCCAGAGATGGCCCTTCCCAAGAAGCATTTGACCTCCAGCTAAGGGCTTGGCCCCATTTTGAGGACAAAGTACAGTTAATAGCTTTGAAAATGCACAGCTGGAATAAAAATTGTTACCAAAGTGGGTTCTTCAAATTTTAGATAAAAGCAATTGCCTGTGAAAGCTTTAGTCAATCGAGCCGAGCTGAAGGCAGTGAGACAACTTAATGCAGCTACGATAGAGAGTCAGGAACCAGCTTAGGGAAAGGTCAAGGGGACTGCGTGTGGCTGGAAGCAAACAATATCCATCTGTGTCTACCAGCAGAAGACAAGAAGGAGCTCAAGGGATAGAAATAACAGCTCCCCTCCTTCAGTTTGGTCCCACAGCACATGTGCCAGAAAGGGGCTTGATGGTAATGGCTTGGTGGAGATGTCTCCCTGCCTGCCCTCAGATGCCACACTGCCCTGCTCGAAACCTGCCATTTTCCTCAGTGTCAACAAAACAGAAGCCAGCCTGGCACCCGGCTCAATGCCTTCATTCATTTTAACCTTTATTCAGGGGCTTCAAGAGTAAGACATTCTTTTCCTTCCACAAGCTCAGTCCCTCTTCTAGAAGACAGATAGGCAAATCAACCCTATAAAACAACTTGATAACTGTTGCGATAAAGTCCTGTTCCTGGTGCTGTGGGAGACTGGAGGAGAAGCACCTGGCCAAAGCAAGATGGGCAGGTCCGACAGGAAATACTAGAGCTGCCTGGTCGAAAGAGGAACTGGGGAGCAGTCTAGAAAAGAGAACAATGCCAGCAAGTTGAGACACTTGAGAATTGTAGGTAAATGTCTACCAGTAGGATAAACGCTGTGTTGGATGAGAAGAGAGATGGGACCGGAGGGACAGGCAGTGCCCAGCCAGCAAAAACTCAATTGCAACCCCTACAAAAGATGTTAATCCCTCCTCCTCTGTCCCTTCTCTAATTTCCATATTTCCAGTCCCCTTCTGATTCCCCAAGCACTCAGGCTCCTTCCACCTTCCTGGCACAAAGAGTATTCACTCCAGGGGTGGGTCCACTGTCCACTTCCAGCAGCCATGTCTCCAGGACTTCCTCTGCCCTGTGCCTTCAACTGAAATCAGTTTGAACAAATCTGCATGTCCCATTAGACTGTGAGCTCCTTGCCAGTCTTAACCAAATGCAACATCTGGCCCGTAAAGGGGGTCAGATGACTAAAAGGAGGAATAAATGATTGGTGAAAGAACAAAACAATGAAGGAGAACTTTCTCCAGCAATGTAAGATAATAGCAATAGAAATTTTATGCCAAATGTCATTGGATGAAAAACTACATTCTTGCTGATAAGGGTATAAAAACACCTCATTACAGAGATGGATCCTGAGAGAGGCAGGGAATGGAGGCTTGGGGGAAAGAAGCCCTTGAAGGGTAGGCTGTCAAGAAGAAGATTGTTTATTCACAGTTGTATCCTGTGGGTGGGTGGACACATATACATTCAATGAGTGGTTATTTTATCTCAAGCATGATGTTATTCTGCCTGTATAACATTCCTATAGGAGATATGGCATTTTTACCATTTTGCCCATGAGGAAAACAGGGTACAGAGAAATTAGGAAAGTAAAGAGGAAAATGAATGGCGGAAGACAAGGGGCCAGGTACCAATTCAGCTGGCAGACTACAGCATTTGCCATCCTTGCCTCGTAGCTACAGAGCTACCCTGTATATACACAGGCACACATGCACACGTATGCACACACACACAAAATCGAGAAATGGCAGGACCTGCCCAAAATGCAGGTTATCCTTAGGAGCATAAATCGCACATGTAGAGGTACCAGCAGAGGCATAGGTATATATGGAGATAAAAGAATATGAATGGACATAATGATCATCTTATGAGGACAGATATTAGGATCCCAAGGACCTTGAACACCAATCATGTTCCATCAAGGTCACCCCTCATTGTGACATTCACAAAGGAAATTTCTAGGCAGAGAACAAGGTCAGCCAAGTTCTATCCTATAACTGCTAGGGTTGAGCTCAAGTGCAGCCTTTTGTGACTTAGTTGGACCACATGATGAACTCCTTCTGCCTAGAACAAAGGCAGTCCTCCATCCATCTCTTCTGTGTCTGTCTCTCTAAGACTGACAAGTATGTAGGAAGAGTAAGCCATCCAAGGAGAGGAAGAGCCAGAAAGTTTCACCCCACTGGCAGGGTCTCTCCATAGACCTTGGGCACAGGCCTGGCTGCTGAGACCTTTTATCCAGACCAGATTGCCTCATGCACTGGTCTTCTTAACATCCTGTTATATAATTTATCTGAATGCCAAAAATATGTCTCATATATATTTGGTCTTTATCCACAGTTCCTGAAAACACTTGGGAGCCATAAAGTTGAAATGGGTCTCTTGCAATTAATGAAGGTGACTTTTGGACCCCACATCTAGATAAGGTGGTTGTCAGGAGGACCAATCATGTTATTAGAAGGTTAGAATTTTCAGCCCCATCTGGAGTTCGGGAGAGAGGGCTACAGGTTTGATCAATGATCCATTATGCCCATATAATGAAGCCTCCATGAGGCTTGTCCCAAAAGGACAAGGTTCCAGGTTGGTGAGCACACAGAGATGCGGGGGGAATGGTCCACCTGGAGAGATCATGGAGGCTCCACACCCCTTCCCCAGACTCACTCTTGTTTTCTTCATCTGGCTATTTATTTGTATCCTTTATCATTTCCTTTAGTGAACTGGTAAACGTGTCTCTCTGAATTCTATGAGTTGCTCTAAAAAACTAATTGAACCTAAAGATGAGGTCTTTGGAACTTCCAATCTGTAGCCAGTTGGTCAGAAACACAGGGAAGAGCCTGGGGCTTGTGACTGGCATCTGAAATGGCAAGGATAGGAGAGAGTATTGTGGAATTGAACCTTTATCCTGCAGAATCTGAGGCTGTCTCCAGGTAGATAGTAGTATCAGAATTGAGTTGAATTCTCAGATTCTCTTCTGGTGCCAAAGAATTACTTGCTGTTGTGGGAGGGGGACTTTGGTCTGGGAACCTTAAAAGATATCCCCACCTGGGCAGTTAAGAGGCAGCTCACACTAAATGAGCCTACACCTAAAGGTAAGACCTACTCTGCAAACCAGATCTGCTTCCTGTACTCCCTTTTTCAGGGAATGCCACCACTGCCCTACAAATTGTACAAACCAAAATATGAGAATCCTCCTTGACACCCACCTTTCCCCTACACCCCAGACCTGCTCATCAGCAAGTTATGTCAACATTACCCCCAAACAGCACTTTGCCCCAGTTCCACTGCTGTCACTTAAGCTATGTTCACTTCTCACCACCTTTGGAGGTCTCCAAAACCAGCACCATATGTCACATTAGAATTCAAAATGCCCTGAGGGAAGGAGGGGTGCACGACTTTGCAGTTATGGCAATGCCCTTGCTTTCAACCTCCTGATATGATGTGGTGTTGGTGTGCTCGGTTCACCATGGTATTTTCTTAGTTGGTATTAGAATCTTCCTGATCATGGGAAGTGACCCTTTTTACCACCCAGAGATTCGCACTGGCCCAAGTGCATAGGATCATCTAACTCGGTAATGTCTCATCTTTTCTTTACAAAAAGGCATGTGTTTCCAATTTGCTGATCTTCTGTGATGCCATGTGGCTATTGATCATATGGTTCCTGCAGATAGTTTTACAATATAAACACACTGAATCAACTTCCTTCAAAGTTTAATGTTTTGGGAATGAGTGAGAGAAACTATTTACAGAGAAATTTGTGCTAAGGAGATAGCATCTTGAAATGATATTTGAAAATGTTAATATTATTATATGATTTTGCTGCCAAAAATATGTGGTTATTTCTAAAATTTTTCATGTACATACACAATAAAAAATTGAAAATAGACTATGCTAGTCATTAAAATTAAGCATTTAATTTTTAAATCCTCTCATTAAAATTACAAAAATGCAACACTTTTTTATTCATTTTAAAGAACAATTGACTAGACATCAGGAAAATCAAAATTTATTAATCAAATCTCAACAAAAACCTTCATGTATTTGGTGGATAGGACTAAAATAATGAGTACCATATTTTAATAAAAGCAGCCAATGATGTCTTTTTGCATTCAGATCCACGTATTGTTACAAAATGAAATTTCCAGCAATAAACAGACAATAAAAGTGAATATTGAAATATGTAAGTGATGAATCACTAAGTCCTACTCCTGAAAACAATATTACACTATATGTTAACCAACTAGAATTTAAATAAAATTTTGAAAAAAAGAACCTGTACTTAAAAATTAAATTTTTCTGTTACAAAATGATATGCTAAGATTCAACATACATTATGTGTATGTTGTATCCAATCATATTTTTGTATCCAATCATATTTTGTATCCAATCATATTTTGAATCATTTACACATAAAATGAAATAAAAATATTTAAGTATTTTTCATCTTTAGTTTCATCTATTAGTTTCTATTACCTATATGCATGTATCTATTTAGAGGCACATGATATATTTGTTACTTTTTAGAAATGAATAAAGAGATATATATTTGGGGTGACATGCTCAATGTCATCCTTTTACGGGAGTATGTAATCTAACAACATGGAGACCACCAGCCTGGAGCACTGGGTGTTCTCTTGGGGTTCCCCACACCCACCACTCCAATCCCCTCCCCATCTCACAGCCTGACTCATCCATTCAAACTTGTCTCTAATTATCACCCTCAGGACACAGACTCACATCTCTCACTCTCTGTGGTCACCCCTTTAAGGCGGGTGTTCCCTGGACCTGGAATGCTCCTCTCATTCCTCTCTGATGAAAGAGCACTGGAAAGGTCTGCTACCGTTACCATTTCAACCTCCACACGATGCTGCTCCAGTAGACTAACACAGCATAAAGCAAAAGGTGATCACAGAGCCGCTTGACCTGCACTCCACCACAGCAGAGCAGGGAGCCCAGGTGAGGACCACAGTCTTGCTCTTAGGCTCAGCAGTGGGTCTGTGAACACAAGCTTGTTGTAAACACTCCAGGAATAGTGACATACCAAGTTTATCCATCAGTGTACCCGCAAAGCCCAGCACAGTGCCTGGCGTATTCAGTGAACATGCAGTCAGTATTTGTTGAATAAATCAACCACTTTGTGGAAAAGTAAGGTCCACAGGGGCTTCCACCACTGACCACATGCTGTGTCAAAACATCCTTACTTCTGTGACAGGCCTAGGCCCAGCCTTGACACCTTTTTGTTTCATTTTATTTCATTTCAAGGCATTTGTGGCCCTTCCTAGACCCTATAACATACCCAACAGTGCTTCCTAGGTCCATGTGCCATTAGCAGTTTCTATCCCTTCCCCTCTTCCTGGACCCTGGAGCTCCTTATGCAAATCAAACCATCGTCAACTTTGACAGCCAGGGAATTGATCAAATGACCCAAAGTTCTATAATTCCAAGGTAAGAAAGGCCTACTATTCTTTGCAAAACCAGTAGAGCCACTCAAGTAATGCTTAGCTAACTGAAGAAGGTAAGTTTCACCCGGATACCTTTAGAGCTGATCTCAGACCCGGGGGTTGGGTGAGCATGCAGACCCTCCCTGGAAGCTATTGTCAACCTGTGCAGCCCACCAGCCACATGGAGCCAGGGTCACCCAGGCTGTGGTTGGGACTGGTCAGTTCACAGGAGCATAGCTCTTTGTTGGCAGTGTCACAAGGCCTTGCTGGCTATGAGGCTTCCTAGAGGATCCAGAGTAACTTTTGAGAGTAACAAGAAGGTACATAGCAAGAGAGGAATAAAACAGCATCCACCAGGAAAACAAGCTGAATACTCTTTCACTATCAAAACCTAAGTGATACAGCAGCTCCAGGCACAGACCATACCAGACTACAGACCCATGAGCTGACCGGTCCATGGGTTTACTAAAGCTGGAAAGTGAAGACCACATGGGAGAGTAGGCCAAGTTCTGTAGCGAGAAGAAATGGTCTTTCCCAAGATGTCTCTTGCCACTGCAAAGATTGGGATCTGGTAGGGATGCACTCAGAATGGGTCTAAACTGTGGAAAGAACCAAGATGCCCTTCAACATCTATATGTGATAGATGATTCATCAATATGAATGGATAAAGAAGATGTGGTCCATATATACTATGGAGTACTACACCTCCATCAGGAAGGATGAATACCCAACTTTTGTATCAACATGGATGGGACTGGTAGAGATTATGCTGAGTGAAATAAGTCAAGCAGAGAGAGTCAATTATGGTTTCACTTACTTGTGGAGCATAAGGAATAACACAGAGAACATGGGGAGTTGGAGAGGAGAAAGGAGTTGGGGGAAATTGGAGGGGGAGATGAACCATGAGAGACTGTGAACTCTGAGGAACTAACTGAGGGTTTTGGAGGGAAAGGGGGTGGGAGGTTGGGTGAGCCTGGTGGTGGGTATTGTGGAGGACATGTATTGCATGGAACACTGGGTGTGATGCATAAACAATGAATTCTGGAACACTGAAAAGAAATTAAAAAAATAAAGACAGGATGAATGAAAATCAGTGAATATGTAGAATTATAGAAAAACTGGAGAGATGGACAGCCTGACTAGAGAAGCAAGCCTCTCCCAAGGTCTTAATGTGCCATCCTGGGGATAGAATAAATAAAATATCAATGGCTGTGAGTAAGATGTCTAAGCTCGGGAATGGCCAGGAATTGGTTTCTTTATGTAAGGCTGGGTATTCCTACTATGGAAAATTTTCTGTTAATTTAACTTCTAAATATAGCTGTGTGGTAAGATCTTTTTTTTTTTCCCCATAGTTTAGATATTCCCCAGGAGTGCTTGGAAAGGGGGAGGAGGTGTGCCAAATGGCAAAACTCCATAAAACTAATTACCTGGGAAATTTTGTGGGGAAAATGCATTGTGATACAGGTGTTACATGTAGTTTATAAGTCAGGACAAGCCCTGCATTTATGAGCCATAAATGAAAATATTGAATATGCAATGTCCATTAGCCTTGCGGCTCCACAGTATGAATCACTTGCTAAATGTGCCCTTAACGCATGAGTGCTACCATCTATGGTGATTAGACCACCAGCCCCATCCTGAGTCACTGGCCTCCTTTCAGTGTGTATTTCACTAGGGATTTCGGTTCTGCCCCTGGTCCAGATTGGAGTGCATCTTCTAGACCTCACCTGAAGCATTCCTGTCTGGCGTCTGGCCACCCTGGGCTTGGGCCCGGGGTTCCAGGCTACGACATCCTCCAACACTAACTATTGATTTTCTTTTCCCTCTCTGTAAAGATGAGAGTACAGAACCAATGAAAGTGATGATATAAATATGTATTAGCCATATGAAGAGAAATAAGAACATGTGTTCAAATATATCTCTAAGCCCTCCTTCTGCATTGTCACTGTCAGTTGGTGCCCTTGCTCTGTATCTCGCAAAAAACCCTGAAGTGGCAAGGAGAGAGGCCTTCCCCAAGTTCCACCATGTCATACACACAACTGCAGGCATCAGGTTACCCAGAACTCCCACCCCCCCTGCTCTCTGTAGGTAGACAGGTTGTTCTTAGAGCTCAGCTTAGTGTCTCTGCTTCTACACTGAGCCCCATCCGTCCTCAGTGACTTGAGGACAATGGTCTGACGCCCTCCCCCTTTCTTTCCTACATCATCAAACTTTACCTCTCCACCGCATTATTCCTGTAGATATATATGTTAGACAAACCCTCTGGTGACTCCCAGTGAGTCACTTGCATAATCCCGCCCCTGGCCTGCAGGCAGAATTTGGGACTTGATTCTAGCACTACAACATGACAAAGGTGATCGGATAAATATCCCTGGATTGTATCACCTCATCTGGCAAAGGTGAAAAGATCTTGTGGGCGTGATTAAGTTCTCTACTCCCGTTGACTTTGAGTCAATCCAAAGGAGGGTATTCTAGGTGGGCCTCACCTAACCAGGCAGAGGCGTTCCCTGAGCTGAGAGCTTTTCCCGCTGTCCCTGGAGTGAGCTGTCACCTTGTGAGAGGGAACTATGAGGGGCCATATGGCAAAGAATCACAAGTGGTAACCAGCGGCTAAGGGGCTCCAGCTGACAGCCAGCAAGGAAACAGGGACCTTCGTCCTACAACTACAAGGAATTGAATTCGGCCAACTACCACATGAGCTTGGAAGGGGACCCCTGCTCTGGACCCCATGAGGACAGCTGTGAGAAACCCTGAGCAAGAGGCACCCAGTGCGTGTGCCTACCCTGCTGACCTGCGGAAACTACAAACTGTCCCATACGCATGTACGTGTTTAAGCTGCTAGGTTTGTGGTAATTTGTCACACAGCAATGGATGTGTGTTGTTATTTCTTCCATTCCCCTCTCCTGACCTTAATTCTGCCCCAGGTAGTACCCCATTTCTCTGTTTCCTATGATAACAAAAACCCTTGAAAGAATGGGCTGACCTGTGTCTCAGATTTCCTCCAGTTCTCTCTCCAAACTCACTCCAGTCAGGCTCTTGCTCCCATCACCCCTCAGAAAGACACCATGACCTCTGTTGCCAAATCCAGTGGTAAATTCTCAGTTCTCAATGACTGGACCTATTTTTTCCTTGGTATCTCTAACACAACAATTATTTGGTTTTTCTTCTTATCTTTCTCCCACTCCACCAACTCCTTCACTTGCTACCCTTTCTCCTGTCCTGTAAGCCCTGATATGCCCCATCCTCAGCCCCTAGACTGATCTCTTGAGTGTCATGGCTTAAGCACCATCTACACATTGCTGGCTCCCAAATGTCCATCTAAGTCTAAGCCTTGCACTGGATCTCCAGACACTCATACCTGATTGCCTACTCATCACCACCCCTGCAGGTTGGATCAGCATCTCAAATTCTAAAATGGAGCTCCAGATTCTTGCTCACCAAAACTGCTACCCCTCTCCCCACTTCCCTTCCTAGCAACTCCACCCTTTCGGTGGCTCAGTCCAGAAACCCTGCAGTCGTCTTAACCTTTTCTGTATCTCACACACCATGTTCAACCTATCAACAGTTTCTGCCTTCAAATATATCTAAAATCTGATCATCCCTCTACAACCTCTACAGTTATCCTTCTGTCCAAACCACTGTAATGTTTCCCTGATTATTTAAACAATTAGAAATGTAAAGGTTTTTTAAGCTTTAAGGTATCCAGTACTTTAATTAAAAACTGGATGTTCACTCTATTAAATCGTTGTAGATGATAAAAGCAAATAATGTTACAGGAGGTTTCTGTGTGATTCCTCAGCTTCTGCCCTTCCCCACCGTGGTCTTTTCTCAACACACCAATCAGAATGAAATATCAAAATATGATATATCAAAATATGGAGCAGAGACAACATTTGTACGTTCTTCCATGGAATTCAAGCCCCTACATGATCTTCCCCTGCTACGTCTATTGCTAACCTCAATTTCTACATCTCTCTGTCCTGCTCCAACTTCCCTGGCATCCTAGCTGCTCTTAGTATGTGCCAGATGGGCTCCTGCCCTGGGGTCTTTGCACTCTGTGTTGTGGCCTGTCTTTCAGTCTCTTTCACTAGATAGCCAATGATTCCCTCTTTCACATCATTTTTTTCTTTTTAATGAGAGGGAGAGAGGTGGGGGTGAGGGACAGAGGAAGAGGGAAAGAGAAAATGTTAGGTGGCTCCATGCTCACCACAGAGCCCAACACGGGGCTCAATCTCACAACCCTGAGGTCATAACCTGATTAATTAAAGTATTGACAAAATTGATAAAATCAAGAGTCAGATGCTTAACCAATTGTTAAAGTGCCCCTCACTTCCTTCACCTCTTTATTCAAATCTCACCTTTTTCTCCTAAATGACCTAAAATTTCCATACGATCCAACATTCCTTACTGCTGCTCTTTTCTGCTTTATTTTTTTCCTTAACATACATCACTATTTAACATACTCTACACTTTATTTATATAATTTTGCTTAATGTCAGTCTCTGATACTGGAACGTAAGCTCCATGAGGGCTTTGTCTTTCTCTATTTTGTTAAGTTAAGTTATGTGTTCCTAGTGCCTAGGACAGTGCCCGGTGTATAATGCTCAATATATATTTGCTAAGTGATAAGTGAGTGAATATGAAAACTTCAAAAACATTCTGTAGCACTGGAGAGCGAAGTGTGCAGCTGTCAGGGAAGAAACCTTCTTATGAAGTAGATTCTCTGCATGGAACATAAGAAAATTGTAGAAAATACCTTTTTCATGTTTGAAATGAAAATGTAGGAGGGCTTTGCAAATTTTATAGAATATAATTAGAAACTATATGAAGAAATATAATAACTAAAGTATATTCCCTGCTTGATTCACTGCTGTGGAATATCATTTAGTGGCTAAGGGACAGACTTGGTGATAATCTCTAAGCAGAAAGAAACAAAATCTATAGAGGAAAAGAGATGTGAACCAATTATTTTTTAAACAGAGACATCAGTCTTTAAATATTCTAAGTTTTAAAAATATACTCAAATTCCCCCTCCCTCTAAAAAAATATTTATTTATACATATTGCATGGAGTACTGGGTGTGGTGCATAAACAATGAATCTTGAAACACTAAAAAATAAAATAAAATAAAATTACCCAAAAAAATCACCTAAAAAATTTTTATTTAAAACATTCTCCAAATCACTGGAATCAGTGGAGTTGTAGGAGTGGAGGGAATACTCAGAACGCCTGATGATGAACATCAGAAATAAGTAAAAATAGGTCTAAATAATTTGCTTTCAGTGTGCTTATAGAAGTGATGAAAAAAGACAAATGAGATTAAAGTAACAAAGAGTAAAAAGAAAGAAGAGGCCAGGGGAACAACAGCTCTACGTTGCTTAGGGAGGTCAGAGTTTTTATTTTGGCTTTGACTTTAAACAATTAGAAATGTAAAGGTTTTTTAAGCTTTAAGGTATCCAATACTTTAATTAAAAACTGGATCTTAACTCTATTAAATCATTGTAGATGATAAAAGCAAATAATATATAATCTATCCAACAAAGGCATGATTTAAATAACCGTTGAATACAAAGTTTAACGTGATTATTAAAACAAAGTTATTTATCATTCAAGCCTTCTAAATTCTTGTCATTTAATCTACTTGATCAAACACTAAAAATGGTCTATTAAGATACCCCATTATGATGGTGGTCCTGTCACATGTAAACATATTCCATATCTATTGGAAGTATTACAATAAAGAAGAGAGGCCGTCTGACCTACCATTCACTTCTCAAGAAAAGTGATCTATGGCCAAAGGAAGAAATGGGGCTCTCCATGGCTCAGCAATGGGACAGAAAGAGTTCCTCTAAGAGTACAGGATTACTAGAGGTCAGAGGAGAACAGAAAGTACAGGAAGGGGCATACAGGTGGCCAATGCCTGAGATGCTGAAAGCATGTGAGAATGATTATGCATGGTAGAAGGTCACAGAGAAATGTCAAAGTCAAGAGGCTGAAAGAACTTTTTGGAGAAAGAGGTAAGAAAAAGAAGCAGGTCTGATGTAAATTTGGAGAAGAGGTGTATATGCAGGGATGGCCTAAAAATGACCTAGATCCATGAAATACAAATGGTCTTAGCAGTGAATCCTTTGCACCAAGTGAAGCTCCATAGCATCACAGTTAAAAGAATTCCTTTTTTTAAGATTTTATTTATTTAGAGAGAGAGCATGAGTTGGGAGAGAGGCAGAGGGGAGGGGGAGGGACAGAATCTCTAGCAGACTCTGTGCCGAGCCCAGAGATCAATGCAGGGCTCAGTCCCAGGACCCTGAGATTGTGACCTGAGCCAAAACCAAGAGCTGAATGCTTAGCTGACTAAGCCACCCAGACATCCCAATTAAAAGGAAAAATCTATCAGGAGTGGGTGAGAGCCTAGAATACACCCACTCGATCTTTCCCCCATCTAAGGGTAGCCTCAAAGTGACTTCCATTGACCCCCTCCAGCTCCTGGAGCCAAGTTTGAAAACTGTGAGCAGGGCTACCCTAGGCAATTTTGTGTGTGTGTGGAATCATATATGTAAAATTTTTATTTTAAAATGTGCTATCAATCTATGGATCAGTTTCCTGGTTCGATATCATACTACAGTTATATAAGTGGCTGCCATGGAAAGTGTAATGTCTAATTTGATGTGTCAATTTGGACAGTGCCTTTGGGTTCGATTAAAATTTCAATGTGTAAGCTTTGAGATAAGCAGATTGCTTTCCATAGTGTGGGTGGGTCTCACCTAATCAGTTGAAGGCATGGCCAGAAAAAAAAGATCAGCCTTGTGGAGCAAGAGAGAATTGTCCCGCAGACTCCTTTCAGACTTCATCTACATCATTGGCTCTTCTGGATCCTGAGCCTGCCAGCCCATACTGCAGATTATGGATTCACTGTCTTCTGTAACCATATAAGCCAATTCCTTATAATAAATCACTATATACATGCATACATACATCCACACATTGGTTCCATTTCTCTGGAAAATTCTGATTAATAGAGGAGGAAACCGGGAAAAAAGTCCTTGAGCCCTCTCTGTGCTATTTTCAAAACTCCCTGTAAATCAAAGCTTTATTTAAAAAAAAAAAAAAAAAGAGAGAGAGAGAGAGAGATTGATAGAGAGAGAATGAGGAAAGTAAAGGAGGTACTGAGGACGTGATCTACATGGAAGGACGTGGCAGCGAGGTATAATTGTGACCCTTTGCAACAGCTGGAGAAACTTGGAAGGGGTTTCTGTGGGAAACATGAGAGTTGTTGTTACTATCAGTATGCTTTGTCTCCTGTCAAGTTTAAAACTGTTTTAAATAGGAACTTAAAAATAATCCATAGATCTACATAAGATATAGTGATTTATCAATGAAGATTTTGGACAAGGGCCAGATAATAAATATTTTTTCCAGCTTTGTGGACCATATGGTCTTAGCAGCTACCACTCAGCTCTGTGGTTATAGCACTGAAAGCAGCCAGACAAAATATGCAAACAAGCAGAAGTGGCCAGCTTTGCCCTGTGGTGGACACAGGCTGGAGTTTACCAACTCCTGATTTTGTATAACAGGTGTTTCTTTATTGCCCAATTAGCACGCATGAAGATCCTTCATAAAAAACTACTCTGTGTGATACTATAATGGTGGATACACGTCATTATACATTTGTTCAAACCCACAGAATGGGCCATGCCAAAAGCTAACCTTATGTAAGCTGTGGACTTTGGGTGATAATGATGTTCAGTGCAGATTCATCAATTGTAAAAAATGTCCCCATGGGGGTGGGGTATGTTGATAATGAGGAAGGCTGTGCATGTGTGGGAGTGGTGGGGAATGGGGGGGCAAACGTGAAATCTCTGCACCTTTCCCTCAGTTTTACTGTAAACCCAAAACTGCTCTAGAAAAAATAAGTCTTTAAAAAAAAAAGATTCCTCACACAGCCCGGGGAACATCTCTTCCTTTCTTTTCAGGTCTGGAAACCAGTCCCTCATGTTCTCTATGATCGTCTGTGCCATTCCTGGCTAATTTTATATCTCCCACCTTAGAAAAAAGATAGCCGTGCCGTTATTTACTCCCAATGCGGTAGTTCTTTGAGACCCATTTGCACTGAAATAATAAAGATTTTCCTGCCTCTGTAGGTCCCTAAATTTGTGTATTTAGTGCTGGTTGCGTCAGGGCGTATGACACTGCTTCATCCACGTGCTTCCCTGAGCCCCAGCTCCCAATAACTCTCAGTACCACAGTGCCCCAGCCATGATGATCACAGATGCAAGGCTCCCGAGAGCACGCAGGAAAATGTAAATGTTAGTTCATTCTCTGGTCATGTTAGATTTACCATTTGGAGTTTTGTAGCATAAATGCAAAACAGCATGTCTTCCAACTCTATCTTCCCTTGAACTTTTGAAGCCCTAATTACTGAATTCCTCCTATGCGATCTCTTGGTCTCATTGAGCATTTCCAGCACATCTGCTTTTCTATATTACCACCCGGGGCAAGGGTAGGTAAGGGGCCACGGGCAGGGGAAGAAAAGAGGTCTCCTTCACACAAGATCATTGCTTGTTAGGCATTGATTAAGAACAACATAACAGAATACAGTGTCAGCATATCTACTGGCGCAAGAGAGAATATTCTCAGAATGGCCACTAGCATTGTAGAGCATAGACCTCTGAGAAGATAGGCACAGCCACCTCTGGAAAACTGCCAGATACATGGCACAGATGGAATGGGGGGCTACCTTGCCTGCCAGAAGCAGGTGTGCATGGTGTAAAAGGCACCTGCCACCGCCCCCATCACCATTGAGTGCTGGAACCCAGAGGTAGCACCCTAGGCAGAATAGGTTCGGCAAGTGTTGGTGCAAGGCCCACACATATGGCCCAAACCCAAGAATTGGTGGTGGACCATGGGTAGCTCAGAGCCCAAAACTCATCTTCTGTCCAACATGAGATAATCTCCCAAAGCCCGTGGTCCTCATTATGCCATTTCAAGAAAGAAACACCATGCTGGCCTATGGGAGAGATCTACTCACCAGGGTGACCTCTGGAGCCCAACTTCATAGACCCAGGACACAGCCCTATAGGTATGTGAGTCCTAAGCTAAGTAGTAGCTTCAACCCCATGGAGAGGACAGACTAAAGAGTGCACCAAGGAGAAGAGAAAAGGACTGAGGACCACATAGTCCTGGTCCAGCCTTGTGACAACTCACACAGAGACACTACCAGCCCCAGTAGACCCTAGTACGTGGGCTGGGGGGCGGGGGGGGCTTGGGGTACTAGAAGCAGAAATAAACAAAGAAGAGTTTTCCCAGTCTACATTATGCAGCCTTTGCTCCATTGCAAGGAAATCCTCGCAAAATGTAGGACAAACTGAATAATAACCAACAAAGCCACAGCACCATTGGGCACCAGGGATGGGGTTACTTACTTCTGCTTGGGGGATTGAGAGAGCTGTTCGAATATAAACTGGGCCTCTAAGTAGGGGCAGCATCTAAGTAGCTGGATATGGCCTGCAGAAGTCCTCCTCGGTGGTGGGACTAGCAAGAAGTGCTTTTTGAAAAAAGAGAACAGGGGAGATGGGCGTGGGTGGGCCGTAGGGCTCAGGGTATAAAGGATTCTAAATACCACCAACTTCCAGGAGGGCCTTGGCACTAGATTCTGAAGATGGCTTGAAATAGCAAAAGAAGAAAGCAAGCTGAGAGCATGAAGGCGAAAGGAAAACTGAGGCACAGCACCATGTGGGGCAGCCATGACCCCAGCCTCTACATCTGGCCAGATCTCTTTAGGACACACATCATCAACTCTGCAGGGAAGGAAGTGAGTCCTCAAAGGACTCCAACGCCAGATAGTGTAAGAACAGAAGATAATGACTGCCCAGGTATTGGGTATAGAGAATAAGGAGAAAGGAAGAATCACTGCGTTAATAATGGGATTTTTTCTATATTTAGGATGTTTTGACATCTTAAAACACTTGCTGGCAGGAGGAGGCTCTCCCTCCCAGGGCTAGCCAATTCTTAAAGATTGCAAAGGATTCTTTGGGGCTATATACCTCTTTCATAGAAGTCTGTACCCTCCAACTCATTTCCTTATCTGACACACATGCCAATATTTCTCTAGCCCTCAGTCACCCCAGGGTCACATGCCAGGACATCTGGGACCACCTGTAGAGCCTGGAGCCAGCTGGAATTATTCAAACCAGATAATCCTCAGCTGTTTGCTTTGCCTTGTCCTGCCTTTCCCAAAGAAATGCTGGTAAGGGTTGCAGCTCAGGTTTTCCCCAACTCTTGTCTTCTATTTTCTGACCAAAGCCCGGCACCTCCTGCATGGCCCTGTGTGGAGACAGGACCCTCTCCAGCAGAGAGGACAGCTGTGACTATGATAAACTTCTTCCTTCCAAGCCTGGCCTCTCCCCTTACAGGAGCGCCACACTATTGGTACCATATTTACCCAGCACATAAATTCGTAGAACAACCATCTGGTCCAATTCATTGTTAAACAAGTATCTAGCGTCAGGTTCTATGTGCCTAAATCCTTTCCAGTTGAGCCCAATGGCAGCTTGAAGGGGTAAACAGGACCTCCGTCCTCCCCATCTTCAAACGTGTGTTGACCCTTCTGCGGCCCACCCCGTTCTCAACCCAACCTCTGTGAGAAAGCCTCCTTGACCCCTTACCTGACAAACAAGGGCCTTTTGCATATTCATCCCAAGCTAACTGTCCAGCCTCTTCCCTCCTTAAGCCCTGACTCCAGTCAGATCCACTAGAACTGTCCTTCGACCCTAAAACCTTCTCCTCACCTACACCTCAGAGCCTTGCACTGAGTCCTGGAGAGTTCATTCTCTCCCCTGGGAAAATTCAGCCCATTCTTGGGAACAGATCAAATGCTTCCTCCTCTTTGAAGCCTAATTTGAGTCCTTTGGGAAATTAGTGATTCACTCTTCTCAGTGGTAAATCTACACTGATTTATACGATTCTTTCATGAGTATCTGCCTTCTTTTTTTTTTTTTTTTTTTTTAAGATTTTATTTATTTGTCAGAAGAGAGCGAGCGAGAGCGAGCACAGGCAGACAGAGTGGAAGGCAGAATCAGAGGGAGAAGCAGGCTCCCTGCGGAGCAAGGATCCCGATGTGGGACTCCATCCCAGGATGTTGGGATCATGACCTGAGCCGAAGGCAGCTGCTTAACCAACTGAGCCACCCAGGCGTCCCGAGTATCTGCCTTCTGAGTCTGCACCACAATCTCCATGAAATCCGGGATGGAGGGTTTCAGTTCCTTGGACCCACTGCCTTAACCAGCATTCCTCCAGCACGCTTCCTGGAACTCTCCTGGACCTTGGGACAACCTTTCTTACTGCATGTGTTATGACCATTTACATTCACCTCCTCCTTCTCCTCCAGAAACTGAACACTGCAGGCCGGGGCTAGCTGTCTTTGCAGAGAGACAGTGGAGGGGCCAAGGTAGCTTCCTAGCCCCGGGCTTGGGTTCCCTGTCCTTGAGACCTTTGCTCACCTAATTTCAGCTGGTCCCCTTAGGCAGGGTAATTAACCTCTCTAAGCCTCGGTTTCTTTTTAGGTAAAAAATGGGCTAATGAGAGCACCTACATCCTAGAGCCTTCTGAGCATTAATAGTAACAATCGGTGAGAAGCACTTAACACAGCACCTGGTAAACCCTCAGTCACTAGTAGCCAGTGGTAGTCATCTGGGAGTCTGCACTCATGTTGGTGGCAGCCGGGGTTTTCCCAACACTTTCCAGGGTTCAGGTGCAGTAAGCCGTGCATGACACGTGTGTGACTGAGTGAGATGGTCCTCGCCTCCCAGAGCTCTCCACTAGCGCAGCTCTAGGAACTGCCCTTTGTGTTTCCAGCAGCTCTGAGAGCTGGAGGGTCCCCTCTGGCATCCAAGCCAAGTGTTTGCAGAGCACTCCCCGCTCCCCAACCCAGGCAACAGCAGCTTATGGCAGAAACTCAACGCTGCATCCTCTCAGTTGACTTTGATTCCATAGATTCATTGCCATAAAAGGTGGAAATTACAGTGTTCATATTGCGATCAAAGTCCTGCCTCCATGCTCCTGTTATTTGTTAAAATGTGTAATAGCCATGTCTGAGTGCCTTGCGTGAGACCAGAAGGAGCACACCTGGGCCTGTGGCTGCTAACTGTAATTGGAGCTCTGATGAGCTCGGGGGAGGGAGCCGGGGGCAGGCCTGCACGTGGGGGAGGAGTGGGAAGCACACCAAGGATATACTAGGCTCCAGGGCTTCCTAACGGGCTGTCCTGAATTTGGGGTCACAGAAATGGGAGGTGGGGGGGAAGAAGTATGAAGTTGGACAGAGAGTTCAACTTCCTAGTGAAGGAAAGCAAGCAGGGCCCTCCAGACTTCAGCCCAGTTGGGATGTTGGCACAGATTGTTCATTTGTAGGAATATGGGTCTTGCCCCGAACCTCACGTAGGCCTGCCTGGCCCACCAGCCCTCCAGACTTTCCCATCCTCCAGCTCCTTTGGAAAGATTTGCTGTGTCATCAGCCAGCTGCCTCTTTGGAAAGCTGTCTGGTAAACTAAACTCTTCAAATAACGGTGCCAAAATTCATTTTAACTAGTAACTCCTGAATTCAGTAATGCCCCATTCAAAGGAATGACTTTCTAATGATGAAATTTTAAGCAGTAGCACACCAGTCCAGAAGAAATTTGGAAGCAGATTAGCCGTTAAGAATAGCTCAAATCACACTGGAAGGAGACCTCTCCTCCCTGCTGTGTGTTTGCTCAGCTCTGCTTCCTGCAGGGATGGCATAGCAAGGAAATATTAGTGCTATTTTGGAGAAGGGAGGATGTTTCTATTTTTAGAGTGCCTTGCAAGATGCCCTTCTACCCCCAACCTACATCAAAATTGCAGAGCCATCAGAGAACCAAAGGGCTTAAGGGACCTTTTCAGATGAAGAATCACAAATAAGTTGTGACTTATCCAAGATCACATTACTCACTAACTGGCACCCTGACTCTTGGTCAGGTGTTCTTTGCTCCGTGTGTGAAAGACAGGTAACACCTCCACCACCACCACCAGGGATGGCAAGAATAGAAAGATGCCAGGAAGAACTCTGTCTGTTGCACCCATTGCCTTCTCAAAGTCGTTTAGTAGAAAATCAAACAGTAAACATTTCCTCTGCCACACTTTTCCTGCAAACTACCGTGACTTAAAGCACTTAGGGCTAGCAAGGAAGCGAAGAAAGGGAATTCCAAAAGAGTTCCAGGAACCAAAGCAGTTGAAAACGATGGTGCTCGCAGCCCATCTCTTTCAGTGATGGGAAGAGTCACCCTGACCCACATAAAGTGAAGAACCTGAATGTTACAACCTTGCTTTGAAGAAGATCTGCCATAGCTGAGTTCAAAGGGAATGAGAAACTAGGTCAGTTGCCCAGGGTTTTTAAAGAAGAAAAAAGGAAAGGGGGAAAAAAGTTGTATTTCTAATGAAATGGATATCTTCTGTCCTCCATTGTCTTGGTTCCTCACCAAATGAAATAAACAAACTGGTCAGGTTTGAGTTTGTGTCAAATGTGTTATAAGCCAAGAATCAACAGCTAATTGAAGTCACCTCTGCTTTGGCCCTCCCCCTCTTCCTGTAGTCCCCCACGGGAGCAATCTCTACTAAAGAACACCAAAGAATACCCTGGTAGGTAGAAGTATTGTGCCCTCACAGGCTGGAGTCAGAACCCCAGCCCCTCACCATGGAGCCAACTCCCACCCACAGCAACAGCGGCTACTGTCTCCTCTCCTTTCATTCACTTATTCAACGTACATCAGTCATCAAATGCTAAAACATCAACTCCGTTGTGCCTGGTCCTTCTGCTTTGCTCAGCCTGGGACTTAAAAGCAACTCACGCCCTGCCAATGGGGGCCACTCGTTGATGAGCCCTCGGCCCTAGCACTTGCATGTAGCATCTCACTTAGATCTTGAAGTCAGCCTGCAAGCCAGGTGTCATTTTTCCCAGTTCACCAACAAGTTTCAGAAGATAATTAAGGACCCCAGGGCTCAAGCACATCTTCCTCCTCCAAAACCAGCATTCTTTCCACATCAGGATCCATTTGGATCTGGTGTATGGCTGGTGGCTTCCACATCCAGCCACACCTGACACACCTGCTTTGTCCCCTTCATCTGCCTCCCTGTGGAGTTTGTTTATATGTCTCTTTCACGTCCTGTGAATAGTGACAGTGACAGTGAAGAGTATGGAGAATAGCAACATCTTAATCAGCTTTTGAATGAATGTTATTTAATGAAATAAAAGTACCCCAAAAGGTAGATGACCACAATACAGCCAGCTAAGAATGGAGAGGGTAAGGAGGTACTCTTCTGCCCCACGCTCTGCCGATGTTCAGTCCCAGGGACAGGGACAGGCTCAATGACACTGTGTATACCTAGGTGTTCCTCAACATTTGTCATCATTGCCAAAAAATACTTGGTCCCACACTATCTTCCTCCCTGACCCAATCCCAGAAGAACAGGTGGCATACTCAAAGGAAAATTTGGTACGGAGACCGGGAGACAACTGGGCGTGGAATGCGCCTGGGGCCAGAAACAGCAGGAAGGCAGTATGGCCCTGGTGCCAGAGGGGAAAGACTTCTCACAGGTGGCTGGGAGAAAGAAGTCACCTGGCAGCAGCAGTCTATAGGAATTCAGCCACCTACAGAAGTACGGGCAGGTTTGGAGGGATGGAGCCTGGAAACAAACTCTCTCTCCATCCACTTGCTGAGTCTACCTGAAGCCAGTCAGCAGAGGGGTCTAGGTGACGGCCTCCAGGTGAACCCAGTCCCCAGGAAGCAGAGCAGGCAAAGAAAGACAGGATGGGTCAGGAAGAGGAAAGGGTTTGGCAAATGGAGAAAGCCCAGCACAGATCTCTTCCTTCCTGAGGTATTCCCAGATGGTGCTCCAGACCTCTTCTGGGAGGCCCACCCTCCAACAATAAGACCCTCTGCTCTGGCTCTCACCTCTTCTAAGTGTGCTTCTGAATCAGTGCCCTTGTGTCCAGGCCCCCACTGCCCTAACGAATAGAGCAGAAGCTAATGGAGGGCAAAGAAGTATTTCTTATCTAAAATGTCTCACATCAATGACACTTTATAGAATAGCAACTACATGCCAGACATTTGTACTCAGATAAATGAGATGCTCTGGGGTCCACATCTTTCAGGAGTTCCTGTGCCAAAACCTGCGTACAAGAGACCAGCGCTCAAGGGCTTGGTTAGATAATACGCAAAAAGCAACGGATTTGGTTGGGTCGGGCCACCTGGAGGCAGGTCCTGGTCTTGCTGCTCCCCAGATGTATGACCCCCAACAATTCATTCCTCCTCTATTTCCCCTCCTGTTAAAAGAGGAGGTGGGCCTGGCTCTCTGGTTCCATGAGTACTCTGAGGGCAGAGAAAAGGAACATTCCATGAATCTCACAGAGCAGATGGCCTACAGTGGTCAGCGAGGCTCCGCACGGGGAGGGGACCTTCAAGCAGGCCAAGAGGGACGGGCAGTACTGGGAAAGGCAGAAGCAGTGGCATGGAAGCAGGATGACACTCAGCCCATGAGGTTGGAATGGCAGGGGCATAACTCAAGTGTGCCTTAAAGGCCAAATGGGTCCTGGGGGGTCTCTCAGGTTGAGTGGAGTGGGGATGGAAGGAGGTGACAGGCAGATAATGTGGCCCTATTGAATTATAAACCCGCCCACCACTGAAACGCAAAACTTGGTTTCCTTCCCTTTGCTTAATGAGAAGAGTGAGAAAATCAAGTAAGAACCTATTCTGGAGAGTTAACTTGAGAATCCATTGCCCTAGACTTATATTTGGAAAACACAAATCAGATTAAGTCACTCTTTTGGTCATAAGCCTTCCATGGTTCCTTTTGCCTACAGAACAGAGTCCAAATTCCTTAGCTTGACATGAACTCTTGCCCCGTCCCACCTGGCAAGGCTGCTCACCCTACCCTAAGCAAGCTACTTGCTAGCCCACTCGCCATTTCCCTGAAACACCTCTCTTCAAGCACAAACTATTCACTCATTCATCCAGCAGGGATTAATGCAGCATTTATCAAGCATCTACTACGAGCCAGGTCCTGACATTAACAAAGGGATCAGAGCAAATATGGTGCCTCTTTTCTTGGCACTTGAAGTCTGGAGAGGGAGATGGGTTTCAAACAATAATTACAACTGAGATCATAGCTACAAGAAGCACAGGCCCAGGTGGTCTCTGAGACTTAACCGGAGGGCCTGCCTACCCCAATCAGGGGGTCTGAGAAAGCTGCCCTCTAGGTGCCTGAAGGGTGAGTTGGACTCAGCAAGGCAATGGCAGGGCAGGCATGGGGGACAGACAGGGAGATCTTCCGGTCAGAGAGAAGAGCAGGTGGGAAGCCTTGGAGGCTGGACTGGGCTTGAGGAGGCCCATCAGCCTTCACCCCGGTGAACATCAGAGACACACGCTGGTTGTGGCTGCAGAGTCTCTCTATTAAAGCAGGCTGTACTATTCTGAGGGCAGTAGAATGCCACTGGGGTTGGGTAATCATGGGCATGGCATGATCCTATCTCTGTCCAATTATTGTATGGAGAACAGAATGTGAGGAAGAACAAACTGCTTTCCTTTGGAATCTGTTTCCAAGACCTCTTTCCCCATAGCAAATGGTTGGTCTTTCCAGAGTCTACCTCTTTGAGGGGGTCTTTCCTGGCCCCATCGAACCAAGTATCCCTCCTCTGTCAGTTTCCAGCCCTCACCCCACAGATTGTGAAATTCCACTTTAGAATCTATTACACTGTACTGTGAAGGCTTATTCTACCCGTCTCCCCTCAATAGATTATCACAGAAGAGACTTGCATTGTTTGGGGTTTGTTTTTCTCTTTCTTTCTTTCTTTATCTTTGTGCCCTTGAGATCTAGCAGAGATCCTGGAACCCAGCAGACGGCCAATAAATATCTATTAGTTAACTGATTAAATGAATCAGATGCCCAAATCTTCACAGACGCTCCTGTGGCTGACCTCTCTCTAGCGCTGCATCCTCATACGCATACAGTAATGTCTGAGTTTTATCTCAAAGACTGAAGAAAGACTCTTTCATACCTGCACTGATGGATTCCCAGCACAAGCCAGGGCCCGCTGACCCAGAGAAAGAGCTTTATGTTAGCAGGAATGAGCAACACAGCTGGGGGGGTGCCGCAGGGCACGGGCTGCTTGATTCTGGTGCAACTGAAGCCCAAAGGAAAAAAATCTTACAGTGAGACAGATACCCAACAGTGAATGTGTTTAGGTTAAAGAGGGATGGAAGTAGGGAGTCTTTCTAGTGGCTGTGAGCAAGAAAAACAAAACGGCAGATTGCTTCGGTGGCCCAGGTTCAAGGCCACCAACCACCGCCAGCCCCTTTGATTGCCAGCCTTTTCGATCTCTGTGCTCTGTACCAAAGGACGGGAGCCCCACATGTTCACCTACACAGGAAGGCAGACACACGCCCTCCTGCATTTACATTCCTGTGGGCACACAGTGTTTTCAAGTCCTGAGATGTGATGTTGATGAAAGACAGTTAATTCAATTTCTACGGAGAAATTGATTAATGGACTGGATTAAAAGAAGTCCCTTGTGTCCGCAGCCTTCGCCCAGCATACCAATTCTGTGTTATCTCTCCGGTTTTCTCCTTCCCTCCTCACTTGACACTTTGACAATACACACTGGGCCCCAGCGGGAAGAAGGAGGGAGGAGAAGAGAGATGAGAAGCCACAGATTAGGGCTGGAGCACACCTCTATATTTAATTAGTTCTATTAATATTTTTAAAAAATAATAAAGAGCGTGGTGGGAGATATACTGATCTGGGGGTTATTCTAGCGACTGACAGCTGTTCTGACTGACAGAGTCCTTCAGCCTTTCAAATCTTTTCTTCAGTGGGAAGGAGAGAGAAAAGGCACATCTCTGTTCCCTGGGGATACAGCAGAAGTCACAGCCTCCTTGAAGCACCCACTCATGTGAAGCCAAGACCCAGAGTCTCCAGAGAGCTTCCCTAGGCTGCCCTCTCGCACCTCCAGGCCCCTGGCTCTTGGAGATGCTTGGGCCATGGAGGGGAAGGGAGATCCCTCCTGGGCAAGGACTTGTCTGTGCTCATAGTTTCCTGTGGACAATGGTGAGATCGCTGGAGGCAGGGGTGGACCACATGGCCCCAGAGAGACCTTCCGGATCTCAGCTTGGTGAGGTAGTACTTACAGCAACTTTTACTCTTGGGCTAATATTTGTAGGATCCTTGCCTTTTTCACAGGCCTCCCAAATCTGTGATCACCTTTCACATTCCATGCTGAATCCCAAACAATAGCACTTAGTAGGACCACGTGCTATGGCTTGAAGGTCTGTGTCCCACCTCCACTCCTGCCCCCACAAATCCATATGTTAAGGCTCTGATCCCCAAAGTGCCGGTATTAAGAGGTGGGGCCTTTGGGAGAAGACTAAGTCAGAGGATGGAGCCCTCATAAATGGGATTAGTGCCCTTATAAAGGAGCCCCCAGAGAGCTCTTCCTCTCCACCTGACTAGGAGACAGCAAAAGACAACCATCTGGGAACCAGGAAGCACATTCTCACCAGACACCATATATGCCGGTGCCTTGATCTTGTACTTCCTGCCTTCAGAACTGTGAACAGTATGTTTCCATTGCTGAAGCCACCCAGGCTATGGTATTTCATGACAGCAGGCCAAATGGACGAAGACTCCCAGAGAAGTTATTTCACCCATGTGAAGTAATAATAAATATGCTGTCCCTTGGGTAGGCACCTAATGTGCCTACTTTCACAATGTAACTGATTTCAAAGAAGCATACCTTAGGATGCACGTGACAGGTACGTTAGCGGGTACCACCTCCTGCCTCCACCCTCCCCATTAGAAATGGGGTCCATCAAGTGTCTTCATTCATAACATTGTCCTTTGTGGCTTTGGTGAAGAACAAGTTGCTCCGGCTTTTGATTAATGGTGTTTGCCTTGGCTGTGCTTATTTCCTGTACCTCGGTGGCAAGAAGGGAGTCAAAGGAGCTCCAGCAGGCAAGGGCTGGTATGTCACTTAAAAAGAAAAAGAAAAAAAAAGCTGATGAATAATTTATTCAAATCAGCCTGTGAATGTTAGACAATATTGCATTACAAAATAAATCAATTATGATTTTAAAATTAGAGAAAGAAAGAGATCTCAGTTTGTTGAAAAACATTGCAAACACAGGCGATTTTCTCCTTATTAAAAAAAAGAAAAGTGAAATCTCATTTAAATAAGAATCTGTTACAACAGCTACAGAGCCATTTCAGTGACTCCTTAATAGAAGCCCCCCTAAACAAACCACATCTGCCAGATGCCTGCCTTACCTTTTTCAATTAAAATTCTGCTCCTATTGTTGGAAGGTTAACTTTGAACTTACAAGGCTATGTAGCTCACTAGGGTATGGAGTTAGTTGCCTGTAAATATGCATAAATTAGCATCATTTATCCCATATGGGGTTTCCAACAAGAACTGTGAGTACCTCTGTAATATCTGGATGGATCGCCTTTTTTCCAATACAAGGAGAAGGAAAATATCATTCAAGAATGCTAAGAATCTCAGGGATTTCCATTTTTTGAGAGAAAAAAAAAACAAGAACTCCATTTTGGCTACAGTGAAAATACAGGAGGGAGTAGAGGACTTGGTATTCATTCACTAAGTAATGGAATCTCCATTCATTCACTCAAGAAGCTTTATGGCTTGCTTTATACCTGTCCAGCCTGTGGGTAACCCTGAGGCAGGCGCTAAGATACAGCAGTACGGGCCATCAGAGAGCTCACAGAAGTTGTCCACTGTGTGCCTGACCAGCCTGCTCTGGGCAGAGGGAGGTGCTGTGAGGTTATCTCATAAATCCTAGACAGGTGCAACTCCTAATTCTCTTTCCCATGTGAGTGTTCATAAATTACAATGTCTGGGAAGATAACTTGACAGGTGGGGAATCACACCTAAAAATCATACATAGAAGTAGGGATAGATGAAGGAAAGGCCAGGCTCACCAAAATAAGAGCTTTGGGGCCATCATTAAGGATCAACTTTGTTTACTGTACAATCTTGCTTCAGGTGGATTGGGTTCTCTGTGTCCCTTCTCAAAGGAAGTGACTCAAGATAACTGACATATTCTCAACCCTCATAAGATAAACCACTTGCCCCATCACATCATCCCACCAATCAAAAGCACTCACTCTGTGTCGTGTACCAGAGGGGTAACCATGAACAAGAAGTGTGTATGCTCTAAAAGATCCTGCAGAGGTGAAAGATTCAGACAATGAACAGGTCAATCTTGCAGAAGAACAAGCTGGAAGGAAGTCCCAAGCCCAAGTCACTGGCCTCTACCCAGGAGCCACTTCCAGAGGGGAGGCTGGAAGCACAGACAAGAATGAGCCAGAGCCCAGATGTGGGAGAGAGGTGTGGGAGGGGCAGAGCACTGGCAGAGGTAGGGGCGGGGCACAGGCACCCAGCATGGGTATGGGTGGGAGAGGCTCACTCTGGGAGCCAGGCAGGAAGACTACAAATGCAGAGACAAGGCCTGAGGGCCTTGGATAAAAGTTTAAGGGAACTGGTTCATCTCTATACCAGGCCAACACTCTCCCCCATCTCTAAATTCCTCCGCCCTGTGGGACTCCTTCCCCTAATGGTGTGTGACAGTCCTCATCCCTTTGTTTCCTTTCATCTGGCTTTACCCAGAGATTCAATGGCATGCTAGTGGGGCCTGTGACAGATTATGTGCTAAGGAGAAGGTGTGGTTCAAACAGAAAGTATGCTGGGCTCTAGAAAGCTCCCCACAGGGAGAAGGACACCATGATTTATCCCGGAGCATAGGAGGAACAGTGAGGACTGAATGTGACCTCCCAGATGTCCTCGCAAGCCTGGCTTGAGGGAATTCAGGCAGTCATTTCCAGTTAACTGACAGGTGGGTACCAGGAACCAGGGGCCCTTGGTTGGGGTTTGGGGGAGGGGTCCATCCTTCACAGCAGACCTCCAACGAGTGATGAGGGATGGCATCCCAGGTCTATGCTCCGGGGAAGCACAGGGCAAATCCAGCAGGCTGTGAGCCCCTTGGACTGGCTGAGACATTGATTTACAAATGAGTAGACAGATCCAGAGAGGAAAGGGGGGAAGGGGATTCAATATGCATGTTGTTTCAAACAAACCTTAAACTCCACAAAATCAAAAAACAACCCTATTATACCTCTTTGAATATTTATATTCCAGACACAAAATAATAATCATGAAAGAAATGTGACCTCGTCACTTATGTTGCTTAAAATCCTCCAGCAGTCCCCCATTACCCACAGAACAAAGCTGAGGCACCCTGTAATCATCCAGACTCCATCTCTCCAGCCTCAAATCCCACCCTCTTGGGCTTGAGCTTCAAGCTATCCCCATCCGAGGGCATACAGTCCCTCTTTAACACCACCTTCCCGGCCAAGGCCCCACCTTGGACATGCCACAATTTCTCATGCCTCCAAGTCTCTTCCACGTACTCTCTCCCCACCATCATGCAACCCTTATTGTGTTGAGAAGTTCCTGCTTGTCCTTAAAGACCCAGGTCACAAGGCCCCTTGTCTGGGAATCCTTTTCGGGGCTCTGATACCTCCTGTCCAGCAAATGCCTCCATCGTACCATTTATCCCGCTGTGCAGCAGGTGGCAGTGCTCTCATCGGTTCCTCCTCCGCAGGCTGCGTCCTACAGCAGGAGCCGTGGATAAGCATGGGGATGGATGAAGGATTGACCAAAGGAACGAGGAGAACAAAACTTGAAGTTGGCTTGAATAGCCAAGGCTCCACCATCATGTGTCATAGGAGAGAAGGCAAAACTCCCCACCCACACAGTCCGGATCTGAATCTCTCTCCTGTCCCCCTGAACCATCCTCTGGCCTCCCTCAGGAGCTCTTACATTTGTGAACAGAAGTAGAAGGGATTTTCAGAGCTCTAGTTGTGCCCCAGCAGCAGTCCAGTTCTGGAAGTTCAAGTCCTCAACTGTATCTTAAAAATGCGTTTGGATGCCCAGTCTGTTCCCACCAGCCTTCACTGATGCCAGGTTTAGCCAGAGACCCCAAGTCTGCAGTATAGCAGCCATGAGCTCAGAATCCATTATGGAGAAGCAAGCAAACATTTGCAGAATAAATGAAATAGAGAAATACAAGAATTCTTAATGGGGTCCTTGAAGGAAGGAAGGATCCCTTTCTCTGGAGAGCTTTTCTCCAGATCTGGAAGGAGAGAAGGAAGGAACATGACATCATGGAGCACTCCCCACGTGGCGAATGCTTCCATGATGTTCCTCATTCAACAGTCCTCCCCACCGGCCTGTGAGGGCAGCACAGCTCTCTTCCGCAGACAAGCGAGACGAGGCTCAGTGATCCACAGGAGATGATCTCAGGGCACAACAACACAGCAGTAGTGCCCAAATTCAAACCTAGGGCAACTAAAGTCTAAGGAAAATGAATGTCTCTGCCTGCCAAGAATGTGGCTTTGCCAAGTGACAGGCCGCAAAGGGACCCTTTATTAAGATAAAACAGCATTTGCCGAGGCATCATCTCAGCCAGGACTGCCTCCGGGTGGGTGGGTAGAACCAGCTGGAGCAAGTGGCTCTGGTATCTTTCTCCAAAGTACCCCTTCCTTGGGGCTCTTGCATCCTCTGGCCCACTGCTGCCACTTCACTGGCCCCAAGCAGCTGTTACCCATCTTTAGAGCACTAGTTCAAACATAGGTATAAATTATGACTTCGGCTCCTCCTTCAACAACTGCGGCAAAGGGAATATCTGAAAAGAGGTTACCAGCTAGTACAGGAAAACAGCCAAGAAAAGCAGAGGAAGTATAGAAACATCGGGAGATGAGGACATGGGCTTCTTATTCTGCCAGACTGTGTCCATATCACGGCTTATATGTCATGTCCCTTTGAGTTACCTCCAGGGACCAGAACCTACCACCAAGTAGAGGCCAGGGTGTCCCAGGGAAGAGAGAAATAGCCTGGAGCAGCCGGGGTAACAGGAGGAGCCAGCTTCCCAGGCTCAAGGGTGTGGCAGGCCCTGGGCAGTAGACCCTGGGACAGAGAAGAAGATCCAGAGGTCAGAGCAGCTGATGAAGGCTCTCCAGAACCCCAGCACTGGTGCCACAGAGCCAGAAGCTCAGGCCTCACAGTGTCCCCCTGTGGTTCCCCCTCACCTTAATGGGCCTGCAAGCCTTCTAGGACACCCTCTTTGTATTAGTCAGGGAAACAGAACCTGCAGGGTGTGAGGACATGTGTGGAGAGAGAGATTCATTACACGGATTCTGTTCATGGGATTATGGAGGCCAACAAGTCCCAGTATGTGCAGCCATCAAGCTGAAGACCCAGGAGAGCCAAAAGTGTAGTTCTAGTCCAAAGTCAAAAGCCTGGGAACCAGGAGAGCTGAAGGTGTAAGTTCCAGCTGAAAAGCCAGCAGGCTGGAGATTCAAGGAGAGAGAGCCAATGTTTCAGTTCAAATCCAAAGGCAGAAAAATCCCTAGCTCAGAGCAGTCAGGTAGAGGACTTCCCATACTCATGGGAGGTCAGCCATTTTGTTCTGTTCAGGCCTTCAGCGCATGGCGTGGGGCACACCCATGTTAGCAAGAGCCATCTGCTTTCCTCGGTCTGCTGATTCAAGCTTTAATCTCAGGAAGAAACATGCAGACACACAGTAGCTGGGCACCCTTTGGCCCAGTCCAGTTGATACACTCCAGCTTTGCAACCGCCCCTCTTCCAGATCCCACAGCTCACCTACCCTGACCAAGGCACCTGATCTCATACCTCTGGCTTTACATACACATTTCCTTATCTGGGACACTCTTCCCTCCATTCTCACCCCTACACCTACATCAAGACCCAGTTCATGCACGGCTTCTCTGGCTCCTCAGTCTGTCTTTCCCCTGTGATGTTGGAGCACTAAGTTCAGTTCAATAAGTTTTCAGTAAAGACTCCCTACACTATGTGTTGTAGACTGAGAAATAAGCATAAGTGGAGATGAACCCCCTGTTCCCTCTGCATGTATAGTAATGGAAGAAAAAGTCATGAATAAGATGAAAGGCATCTAGCCTAGCCTTGTGGAGTGGGGAGGGCTCTCTCTGGAGAAGATTAACAAGCCAAGTCTGGAAGTGAGAGTAAGGACAATGAGTTGGAAGAAAACTGGCATTTCAAGCTTGGAAAGCAACACAAACCAAAGTGAAAGATATGAGCCCACCTGTCTGTAGAAAAGCACAAACAGGTATAGTGAGAATTGGGGGTAAAGTAGAAGAGGCTCTTAGGTCAGATGTTGATGGTGGGCTCAGGTCTTGCAGACACTTATAGGCCATGCAGAAGAGGCTGACCTTTATCCCAGCACAGATAAGGGCAAGGCTTTATGTATGCTGTTGTTTAAACATTTATCCCATTGAACTTTAGGATCTGTCTATTTATGGGACTTCCCCATGAGAATGAGTTTCTTAGGAACAAGGATGCTTAGTCACCCTGCAGCCCTTCCCCTCAGTCCAGAACCCAGTACAAATGAGTTTTCAATAAGGTTTTAGGTAACAGATAGATGAATGGATGGATGGATGGTTGAATGAATGAATGAATGAATGAAGACAATGGTCTTATTTGGTCTTTGCAGCAATGTAAGATGAGTAAGGGAGTAGTTCCCATTTTACTGGTGGGGAAACTGAGGCAGAGGGAGTTAAATGATTTGCCCAGTCTTCTGCATATGGTTCTGTCCTGACTCCCCTCCCAGGATTCCTCCTCTGAACGCATGCTGCCCCCCCTTACAGGAGAGACTCAGGAGGCACGCAGCTGCCACAGCCCCTGGACTGGGACCTCTCTACCAGCCAGCCTCTGCCACTGGAGATGCGGTATCCACCATGACCAAACTATTTTAGGAAAGAGAGGGTCTCTGGGATGCCCACTACTGCCTTTTCTTTTTAGAGGCTAAATAGCAGAGCCATGAACATCCCAAAAACATTAAAGCCTTTTCCAGAATTTTTCTCAATGACCTATTTTGGTTCCCTTTCCAAAACAGGTGGATTTGCATCAGCTTTACTCCCATTTTCTTCCTTCTTCCCAAGTAGCTTTTCCTTTATCTATTAGCTTCACCTGTCCCTGATCTTTCTGCTTCTCTTTCTCCTTTGTTTTGTCCTCTTTTCCATCTCATTTTTTTTCTCTCTGCCCCATCTAGTGGGTGGGGCGTGGGGCCCTTAAACCTCTGTTTCTGCCTTAGCAGTTACCTGACCCTCAAGAAGCTGTCTGCTACACCTTGCTTCTCCAGAGCCCTGGCTGTGACCTCGCCATCCCTTGGCTGCCCCTGCCAGAATGGAGCACAGCCAGGCAGGGAGGGGCCATCAGCCGGCAGTGTTGCAGGGGAACAGTTTATGCAGCCTGGTCTCCTTGTTTCATCTAGTGGAACAGGCCATGTAATTAACTTCTCTCAATGGAGCCTACTGGTCCCCAAGCTCCCTTTAAACTCACAATTTTACATTTCAAGGACGTTCCAGAGTCCACATCTGCTCCAGCAGCATGTTCAGGCTATATTCCTGCCACCTCTCAGAGGAACCAAGGTTGGAAATCTGTATCTGCTCTTCGCAGCTCAGAGTTTCCTACCCCAGGGTCTAGCCCGCCTGAGTAGAGCAACTTCTCCCCAGCCTACCTCTACCCAGTTTTTAGCCCAAGTGAAGACAGAGGAGGCAGCCAGAGGCAGCACTGAGCGGTGGAGAGCAGGAAAACAAAGGACTTCAATTCACAGAACACCCATCCTACCCAGTGTAACCCTTTCACATCACAGAAATGGACATTGCTGGGGTCTTGTGTTTTCTCTCTTACAGAGCTCCCAAGAAGACCGATTCCCTCATTTTGGTCTCACTTTCTAGATCAGGAATCTTTCTTGATTCTTTGTAGCCTTAAGGGCTCAATATGAACTTGTAAGGACTAACAGAGGGTAAAAACCCACGCAAAGGAGTTTGAGGAAAAGGGAAAGCCATGGAGGGCTATGGTTGTTCCAGTTTAAAATCATGTGGCTTTGTTCTCTGCATTTTTTTTATTAGAATTATACTTCATTATCATCCCCATGGAGGGACAAAACTGGAGGCATGCTGGGTCCCATGCATAGTAGCAGTGTGTTTAAAGATGTCAGAGTTAACCCTTCAGAAGGACCTATTTCGAGGCAGAAAAGCTGTGCTCTCCTAAGCATGTAGGCTGGGAGTAGGATGCTGATCTTATAGGTGGACATGATGGGAAGTTTTCCTCTCCACTTTGGCTGCTGAAACTCTTAGCCAAGTCTGCAGCTCACCTCTAGCCATGTCCTCAATGCTGTGGCCCGTTCGGCTGGGCCCCAACTTTACCCTGTCTTCCTTGCCTCACCAGCTCCTTGTTTTCCCTCACTTCCACTGGCTTTTCTACAAACATAGATGGAGCATGTGACAGAGTCGTGGACCATCCTGGGGTGAGGGTTCAAGAGAAAGGATCCCTTTCTCTCTCACTCCGCCACATCCCCCAGGCCAGAGGATGACAATGAGCAAAGAGGTCACAGACAGTCCGCCCCGTCCATCTGCTGGCACAGGCTTCAGACTTCCTTTCTCATGGACTTTCCTCTTCCTTTCTCTAAACTTCTATGACACAGTAAATTCTTCAAAGGCCAAGCAGTGCTTGAAAATACCCCAAAGGTGGATAACTAAGCCGGTCCACCCCTAAGGTCCTGTAGGTCACCTTTGGTTCACATGTGTCAAGCTTCTAAACCCCTAGAAAATCTATGGCAGGGAGGCTTCCATGGCCAGCCAAGGAAAACATGTCGCCATCTCAGTGCAGTGACAGTAACATCCATCACCCTGTCATTCCAGGCCCATCCCTGGAAATGACTGGGAGTCATGCTTCAGGACTGAGAGGGGCTTCTAGGTCTGAGTCACAGCACAGGCAGCTCAGGAAAAAAAAAAAATTGAGGGTGGAGGAAGAAGGTGGAGATCAAGTGTCCTCCTACCCTTTTTGATATAATAGCTATTTTGGAAACCAGTTGCCAGGGGGAGGATATAAAGAACCTTTTTAGTTGTCATTTGCTTGTTCATAGCTACATATAATAATAACATCTTGCAAGTTTATTTTATGTATCTGGATATGTGTATATTTACACATATCCACATACACATACAGGTAAAATAGACATGGTCTTTAATTTGCTGTTGCACATTCTAAGCCTCTAGGATGAAGACAGTATATACCTCTATTATTTTACAAAAGAAGAAACCAATCTAAAGATGATAAACATGGCTTACCAGAGTAACAGATTTACCTGGTGGCCAAACCAAAACTCTCTTCCAGGTTCCCTGGCTTCTACTTCAAATACACACACACCCTCACCAATGAAAGCAATCCTCACCCAATAAAAGCAACACTCGCTTTCCAGTCTGTAGCTCTCTTGGGCAGCCCAGGGGAGAATATGTGAGGGTCTAGAAACCCAGGGGCAAGAGAAAATAGATATGGAAAAGTCAGAGAGGAGTACAGAAATTCTGAAATGAAATTAGGGAGCCAGGACTTGGAGATCAGAGACAAATTCCTACTAGGTTATTAATGATGAATTATGCTACCCCTCCCAGGGGCATTGGCTTCTAATCAGCAAGCAAATTTTCTATGTCATTGTTCATTGAACATCTATCTTGTATCAGGCACAGAGATGATCAATATGGGAAAACATGGATGAATGGGGTATATTTTCTAGTCTCAAGAAGGTCATTCAAATGAAGAAGACAGATAGTACTTAGACAAAAACCACTAATTTTCCCCCTTATATTAATCATCTCCTTCTTTCTTTAGAAGTATAACTTTGGTTTTAGCTCAGAGTAAAGACTGTATTTCCCAGCTTCATGTCAAGCTTGAGCAAAAGGAATAAGCAGTAGAGATATGTGCAATTTCTAAAGAATATGCTGAAAGGGAAGGTATATGTCCTTCTTCCTTCCAGCTGCCTGGAATGTGGATGTGAAGGCTGGACCTTCAGCAGCTACATTTGACCCTGACCTTTGGAATGAAATGTATGCACAGGAGAGCACAAAACCCAACAAGTCTGGGCCCTGAGGTGGGGTTGGGGATACCTTACTACCTCCTCATAAACTTTGGCTTCCTATATATGAACGGGAGTGTTCTACCTGCTTAAGATACTATTACTTTAGAACTTTCTGTCATACTTAATGAAATGTAAGCCTAACTAGTCAAGCACCCCAACAGACACAAGTCAGACTATTCTAAGAGATAATAGCATTCTAAGGAGTGCACAGTGGGAGCGAGCAAGGATCGATTGACTGCCCAGGCAGGTTAAAAAAAGCATCACAGAGAAGATGTGTAAGTAAGTCTTTAAAATGAAGTAGGGTTTCCTCTGGTAAACAAGAGGGATGGAGCATTCCAGGTAGGGAATCGACATCCGGCAAGCGTGAGAGCAGGGTTTGCTTAAGGAATGGGAAGTACCTGAATGCTGGGGATTCCCTGAGGGGAAAGGAGCCTCTCCAGGGCCATCAGTTCCTCCCAGGCACTGCTCATGGGTACAGCCTTGATCCCCAATACCCCTGCTCACTTCTAAGTAATTACACTCCCAGTGCCTTTCTGTCTTGCAGCTGTTCCCACCAGCTGTTGTGACTGTTCTCGCTACATCCCTTGAGTCTGTGGGGAACAACACACTGTTGGGAAGGGAGGGGTGGGGGACTCCAGGGAGAGCTGTTAAACACCTGCTGGGCTCTAGTGGCAAGGTTTAGGAAGATAATTTCTGGGCTTCCAGGTAATTTGGGTCTTGCAAGGAAAACTACTGCTTTCAAAAGCACTAGAGAGTCTGAAACCACCCCCCCCCCAAAAAAGGCCTCCACCCATGTCAATGATCTAATGCTGCTTAACAAGCTCCTCCAAAACCCAGAGGAGTAACACAGCAACATCAATTACTTCTTATGAGTCCGTGGGCTGGCTGGACTCAGCTGGGCACCCTGATCCCCATTGCTGGCCAGAGTTACCCACATAGCTCTAGTCCTAGAGCAGCATGACTGGGGTTGGATGGTCTGAGGTGACCTCACACACCTGTCTAGTGGTTAACTCTGCTCCCAGGTGGGGCCCCCCTCTCTGCATTATTTCCTCAAAGGACAACCATTCTTCTTTCCAACGTGACTTATGCCCCCAAAAGGGGTGGGGAGGGGGGAAGTAGACTGCAAGTTCTCTTTCACCTTTATCTATTGGTCACAGCGAGACATAGGGCCAACTTAGATTCAAAGGAGAGGGAAAATAGACTTCACCATTTGATGGAAGAAATGGCAAAATCACTTGCAAGGCAGTAAGAAATCATGCACAATGGAAGGATTTTTATGGCCATCTTTGGAAACAATCTACCTTTGGACCACAATGATTCACATCTCTTAAACATAGCATGCAAAACACATGAAACTGACCCCCAAAGCCTAATCTCGTTACCTACTGGAAGTTCAGAATCTTATCATCATCTGAATCAGATCCACATATGAGTGAGGATCGTTGAGTGCAATTCCTTAGACAGGAACTAAAAGACCAGTTATCTGCTTCTACATTGCCAACATACAATGTGCCCAGGGATGGCAGCCTCCAATACCAGCTTCCTTCCTCTCTTCCAGCCTCTACTAACAAATTCTTTGCTATCCTTCCAGCCTCTGCCAGTCACATGTTTTAACATTAGTTATGGTAATTAACATTCCAGGTACCAATTTCTAGAGGCTGGAAAATGGGTGGTTTGTAGATTGCTTGGCAAAACTGTGTACTGTGGTACTGTGGAGGGTAAAATTGATTCCTAATTCCATTAGTCAGTGTTCTTAAAGAAACATAAATAATAGGAGATATATACATTTATTTAAAAAGATTTATTAGGAAGAATTGGCTCATGCAATTCTGGAGGCTGAGAAGTCCAACAATTTGAGTCTGCAAGATGGACACTCAGGAAAACCCAAGGTATAATTCTAGGCCGAGTCTGAGGGCCTGTGAATAAGGGAAGCCAATGGTATAAATCCCAGTCCAAGGGTAGGAGAAGACTGATGTACCAGCCCATGCAGGCAGGCAGAAAATAAAAAAGGGTGAATTCTTCCTTCCTCCACCTTTTTGTTCTATTTAGACCCTCAATGGATTGGATGAGGCCCATCCGTACTGTGGAGGACAATCTGCTTTACTGAATTCACCAATTAATTTTTATCTCATCCAGAAACATCCTCACAAACATATCCAGAAATAATGTTTAATCTAGGCACCACTTGGCCCTGTCAAGTTGAAATATAATACTAACTATCACACTAATGAATTTGTGGATCTAGCTAAAGAAATTTCCAGGCAAAGTGTGGAAAGTGTTATTTAACTTTTTTAACTGCATGAAGTAGGAAGAGAGAAATGAGCTAAATAAGGAATCACTTTCAGTTTTCAAGAAGAATTTAAATAAAATATAGAGATCTCAAGTAGTCTCTCCAGTCAGAAAAAGACTAAAGAGTGTGGCCATAAAATGCTTTTTTAAGAACTCGCAAGATTTAAGACAATGCATTACATAGACCCATTCAGCATGACTAAAGGATTTCTAAGGATTCACAGTACCATGAGTTCCAAGAATTCACAGAAGCATGACTCAGAGCTCAAGATAGAGAGAGGTCTGCCTCAGAAGAAGTGTTGGCTGTGGCATTTATCAAACTGCATGGACAATAATCTCATACATAGAAAATTCATAAAGTCTTTGAAGGAAATGTATCAGTTCTTACAACAAAGGGACAGTTCAGAATGAAAAGAGGCCTTTGTCCCCATTCTAACTTTCTAGAGGCAGGAAGCAGATTAGAAAGCTTCTCAACTAAAAGTATGAGCCACTTCTCCAGAAAAGAAGAACATCTTGGAGCATAGAGCCAAAGGACAGAGCCAAAAATGCAAAGGATGGAGACAAGAGCTAAGAAGATCAAAGGATGAGGAGACCACTCCAAGGGAGCAAAACTAGGCCTTAGTTAAAGGAAATCCTGTGCTCCTGGAGATGGGGGAATTGGAAACATGTATGCGATTGGGTTCCAGAGTCTCTGTGAACCAGTATATGCTCTCTTTCCTCCACTTTTTGTCTGGGAATGTCTGTCTACTATAACTGCCCTTTCTTTGTTTTTCTAATGTTTGTTGGCACATTATATACCAGGTGTGTGAGTGACAGATAACTTGTCTTTTAAATTTTCAGTTCTTTTAATCACTAGTAGCCCCATGGACACAGCAGTATACAAGGGACCTCATCTACATCTGGATCAGATGAAAAACACAAGATCAAGGACATTACCTCTGATACTGTGGTGGGCTGAGGCCTTTAAAGTTTCCTGAATGGAATTCATTGGAAGTGACATTTGTGAACTTCTGGTTCCAGCCTTAAAACCTCTTACAACTTCTATTTAATCCTCTTAGAACCTTGAATCATCATGTAAAGAAGTCCAGGCTATTGAGATGGAGAAGCAAAGCAGAGAGAATCAAGATGCCCCAGCCAACAGCCAACACCAATACAATTTAAGAGGAACACTCCACTGTCAGAGTGAGGCTGTCTTGAGGGTTGAAGGCAACTACATGAGTGAGTGTAGGCCAGACCAGCAAACCTTTCAGCCAATCCACAAAACCATAAGAAATAAGAAATAATTGTGGTTTCAATGTAAGTCACCAAGTTTTGGGGGATGGTTAATCACACGGGATTCTATTACCTACATAATTCTCTTGCCAGCAAACCTTTCAGCCAATCCACAAAATCATAAGAAATAAGAAATAATTGTGGTTTCAATGTAAGTCACCAAGTTTTGGGGAATGGTTAATCACACAGGATTCTATTACCTACATAATTCTCTTGCCCATCTTGGAGTGTAATTCTGTGGGATTAGATGGAAAAATAGATAGAGAAATGTCATTGGTGAAAAGAGACTTGAGTGCATTAACAGAAAAAATATCACAATTTATCTCCTCCTGTGGACTGGGAAGACTCCCTGTAGTCCTAGTAAAGTCAGAAATGGGTCCAACACTCCCACTTTACAGATGAAGACACATAAAGAAATGAACAAATCATTTGTTCATTTTCTATAGGATGTTTCATTCTAATAACTTGTGGGTCCAATTTTATGACAAATCCAGGACTAGAACTTAGAATTCTAACTTCTAATCTTAGACGTTTCTTGGTGATTGCATGCTCTTAACCAAGAAATTCCTTCATCATGAAAGTGGAGTGTTGAAAAATTTTCTATACATCCTTCACTACTTTGAAATGTTTTTGACTGAGGCTCATCTAAAATCCAACAAACATCGGTTTAAAGAAGTAGTGTTCATTTATTCAGGTAATAAAATCTCCAGAGGAAGCAGTGCAGGGGAAGTTTAGCCGCTTGCAACTGTCACCAAGGAGCTAGGATTCTCCTATCTTTTTGCTCTGTCATCCTTAACATGGAGATTTCATTCCCTTATTCTCTTTCTCTGAAAACAAAACAAAAAACCGGCCACACCTCTGGCACTGTTTCCTCATCACAAAGCAGGAATTCAAAAGACAGGCTAAAATATCTGACAAAATCTTTCTTCTTACATGGCATGGTATTTTTATCCAAGAATGGAAGTTCTCCCTGGGACTTCTGTCAATACCCCGTTGTGCAGAATGATATCACATGGCCACCTGATGATAAGAGAGGCTAGAAATGTAGGTATTTTGCTTTCTAGGGGCTATCAGACAAGGAAGAAGAAAGTGAAATGGGTCTTGAGTGAACAAACCAATAGTATAGGTCATACACACTCCAAAAGAGGGAGCCCAAACAAACAAACCAGGGAGAAGAGCAGGTACGGTGCTCTACCCTCATCCTCTGTATCTTCATTTCTTTCTCATTATGGAACCCGCCTGTGGCTGGCCAGGCCCTTTGGATGATTAGGTTGGCCAGCCTCCACAAGGGAGAGCAGGATACACATAGAAACATGCAGAGGTGCAGACATCTCAGAAAAGCCTCTAGGATGCACAATATTAATGCCCTTGTGGATTCATGGAGTCCCATGCATTATGCATATGTCAATAAATCATCATCATGTTGGGAATAAGCAAAGAGAACGCTAAATTTAGAGTAAATTTCAAATTAGCCTAAATTATACATGCCTGGCAAATGGGCCCCTTTTGTGAAGCAAGAAGCTGTGTCTATCTGGAACATTCAGCCCAGGTCTCTGGGGCAGAATACAATTTAAAAGGAGCACTCCATTCTTCACTTCATTCTCTAACAATCCCCATTCAGCAACCAGTAGCCTGACTGGATCCAATCCCCCACCAGTGCCGTTTAGGAGAAACTCAGAAACTTCTGTTCCTTGACATATGGCTAACATGTGTGAGTATAGAGAGGAAGTGTTACCAGGGGGACAGATAGAAGCTGAAGAAAAATCTACTATAAAAACAAAAAAGGAGGAAGACAGCCGGCTAGGGAGCCAGCAATCATCATTGTATAGTTAATGAGGCTAACAATGAAAAAGCACTGAGCTCTGGATGAAGACTAGAAATTAGCCGTGTTCCAACCCAGGAAGTTCAGGCCCGACTTGGAGGCCAGTTCTGGGGATGAGGCTCAGGTCCGGGAGAATAAAGAACCAAGTATTTTCTGATGACCCCTTCCTGGTCCTTGGAGTTGGCAAGTCACAGTCACCTGGAAAATCTGGCTATATGGAGAGCATCCCCTCTAAATTATAAATTTGGAAGTCTTGAGGCATGCAAGTGTTATGCCTCAGAATTCCCAGAAGCACCTCCACTCCCAGGAAGCTGCCACAACCTGCGATCAAGTAAATGGTACTACTTGCCCAGCCACAAGCCAGGCAAAGGACAAGCAGGGGTACCAGGAAGGCCTCAGGTCTCAACCTCCCCTCCAGGAGCCAGCTGTCCAGCTGGGGCAGCCAGACACATAGCGCGTAAAGATAATTAAGAGTGAGCCAGTGGAAGGAACACTACTCAGGTCGGGAGACTTGACTTCTCATCTTAGCTCTGTTGCTAATTGGCCATATGATCTTGGAAAGGTCAGACCCTCCAACTCCCCGGTCCTCACTTTCATTATTTATAAAGTGTGATGGCTGAACTAGAATCATTGGTTTTGAGACTTTGTTTGGTGGGTCCAATTTTCTTTCCAAAGGAATGTTTTCCAGGAAACCAATATAAAAACCAGAAAAAAAGTGAAGCTGATCTGTTTGAGGCAGTAGAATGAACCCAGAGCTGTGATACCGCAGACTCCCCCAGAATATGGTTTAGAAAACACTGAAATAGGGTTCCTCCTGCTCTAAGTGGTCTAGACGTCCTCCAAGCTTCCCATAATGCAAAATGCGCGTGCTAAGTGCACAGAATAGACTGCAGTCCTCCATGAGGTCAGAAACCTGCAAACAGGCTGGGGAGAACAGTATTCTGCCCCAGGCCCGAAGATTGAGAATGACACTATCAATTACCAATGGATGTGCAGTCCAATTCTACCCAGCTTTGTCGATAAATCCGTGGGTCCCCGGTCCCAGCCTGCCCCTGTGTCACACTCTCCTCAACTACCCCATAGCAGTGCCATACCATAAAACTTTCTTTGGTGAAGAAAATGTTCTGCTTTGGTGCTGTGGAATACAGCACATTAGCCATCCTTCACCGTAAATGTCTAAGGAGCCCTTAAAATGTGGCTATTTTGACTTGGGAATTTGATATTTTATCTCATTTCATTCGCATATACACAGCCACGGGAAGCTAGTGACCACCATATTGGACAGCGCAGCCCTGAAGGCTCTGGATCTCCTTTCCAGTTCCACATTCTCCCCCACCTAATCTAAGTCTAATTCTGAGAACACTGCGCGGGAAATAGTAGTTTGAGTGTTGTCCCCCCAGTCTTTACTCCCAGGGCCAAATGAGTTCCCTAGCCTCTGGCTATACCAAGTGTGGTCTCAGACTAGCAGCAACAGCATTTCCTGGAGCTTGTGAGAAAGGGAGGTAACAGACCCCACCCATACCTCTCCTATCATAATCTGGATTTTAACAAGAACTCCAAGAGACTTGTCAGTTAGGGCACTTAAGGACACTGAGGTCCTCAAAATGTTCACACAGCCAAGAATGGGTTGAAATAGTGGCTTAACCCACACTGTCTGATTTAGATTCACTGGACAGCTTACAGCCTCTCTTTATTTATCTGTCCTTTGTGCCTGCCCAGGAAGAGCCATTATCAATTTTTTAACAGGAGTCATTTAGTCTCCCAGACTGCCTGCTTACCCATTACCACTAAACTGTTAACACTTCAGTTCAGCCATTAATGAAGCTACTTAGCATAAACAGAAGGCAGCATCCGGCCTCAAACCTGGAGTTAGTAGAGCTAGACCAGTGGTTCCCAACCTCAGAAGACTTCAGGGGCTTTGCAAACATTTGATTCTTATTATACACACACACACACACACACACACACACGCGCGAAAAAACATAATGCAAAATAACAAAGAGCATGAAAATGTGCAACATAATAAATTTTAGCACACAGAAGACCTCCACCAAGTACATTTGTGATGCCAGGTTAAATCATCTTGTTTAGACCTCAGAATAATTTCTGCCATCTGTGGCAAATATTTAAATTTCTGGTGAATGTGCCATTGATTAGGAATATGGTTTCGCAAGCAGGGTCGGGCCTGGTTAGTACTTGGATGGGAGGAATATGGTTTCGCTCTGGGGTTTTTTCTCATGTTATTTGTTGTTTTTTAACTTAGATCTTCACATGTGTCATTGTGTGAGTCTGTTGGAGAAAACACATTGTGGATGCATGGGTATGCAGTGACCAGATCAACATAGGGCAAGGATCAGCGTCTGCTCTCAGGAGCATCCTCTCCTTTCCCACTATAATCTTTATGCAGTCACCAGTGAAAAGGGGCTCACAGTATCATATGGTGAGACTTTAAGTGCTTACAATAGTTTTTGTGTGATTGATTCTTAATTGGTATTTTGAGTCATTTTTATGGAGGTGAAATTTTCATACAATGAAACGCACAGATCTTAACAGTTTAATTGATAGCTTTGACAAACATATACAGGCCTGTGGAAATATCACCCAGATTAAGTATAGATCATTTATGTCACCCCAGAAATTTCCCTCATGCCCTCCTCCAGTGGATCCCGACCCCCACATGCCTGACTTCTGTTATGGTAAATTAGTGTTGTTGTTGTTTTCTGTTCTTGAGCTACATTTAGATGGAATCATGCAATACACACCTGTTTGTATCTGCCTCCTTTCACTCACTACGTGGCTGAGACCCACCTGTATCCTGACATAGATCTGATAAGGAAAATCCATGTTCTGAGGTGGCTGACCAATCCAGCAGGGAATCCCAGTCCCGGCCGCAGGACCATTCTGGGTTTTCCCCTTAGCCCCACCAGCCCAGCCCGTTAGTCCCACCAGCCCAGCTGCAAGAGCGACACGGATACGGAAGTAAAAGTATATAAATTACCCCCTTTGATTGTGCTTAGGGATCAGACTTTACTCTCCTCTGAGCCCAGCGGCGTAAAATAAACCTCTGATCCTCCAAAGTCTCCGAGTGCCACTTGGTTTTTTTAGCCAGGATCCAGTCCGTGTTCCATGACAGATCCATGAGCATTCTTTTCACTGCTTAGTAGTATTCCATTATATGAATATGTCATTTTTTTAATCCATTCATATGAAGATGGATGGACTTAAGGGTTGCCTCCAGTCTGGGGCCACTATGAATAAAACGATTACTCATTTGCAAGTCTTTTTACAGGCATGTGTTTTCATTTCTCTTGGAATGGAATGTCTGGGTCACAGGTAAGGTGAAAGTTTAACCCTGTAAGAAACTCCCAGTTGTTCTTCCAAAACCAGTTGGAACACTGCCACTGGTAAAGTATGAGCACTCAGGTCAATCCACACGCTTGCTAACATTCGCTGTTGTCAAATGTCTCTTTTACCCCTTCTTCTAGTACAAAGAGGCCAGATATGTGTTTTATGAATCTCTTCTCCGGGTCTGTGGCTTGCCTTTTAAATTTCTTAATGGAATGTTCAGGGTTTTTTATTTTTAAATATGCAAATTGTGTTATATATTGTTAGTATTTCACTTTGATATAACAACTCCCTACTCTCCACCTTCTAAATCTTGGAGCTCTTTTAAAAAAAAAAAAAACAAAGTCAGGGATTGGGGAGGGTGAGGGGATGAGTAGGCAGAGCACAGAGAATCTTTAAGGCAGGGAAACTACACTGTATGACATAATTGTGGATTCATGTCATTAAACATGTGTCAAACCCATAGGATGTACAGCAGCAGGAGTGATCCCTACTGTAAACTATGAACTATGGGCATTTAGTAATGTGTCAGTATAGGTTCATGGATTGTAACAAATGTAACCCTCCTGTGGGGTTACTGACATCGGGGTAGGCTGCTGAGAGAGGGCCAGCAGATAAATGGGAACTCTGTTTCAGCTCAGTTTTGCTGTGAACTGAGAACACTGCTAAAAAATAAAGTTTATGCTAAAAAAAATAAAACAGCAGCATCTGGGTGGCTCAGTAGGTTATGCATCTGCCTTTGGCTAATGTCATGATCTCAGAGTCCTGGAACCTGTCAGCCTCCAGCTCCTTGCTCGGTGGGTAATCTGCCTCTCCCTCATCCTCTGTCCACCCCTACCCGTGCTTGCTCTCCCTCTCTCGCAAAAAAATAAAATAATAAATAAATAAATAAATAAAGGCAACTTACATTTGCAAGCATGTATTCATATAAATATAGATTTTACAGCTATTCTCATTTACTGGCTTTATATTTTCCAGTAAAGCAATACCTTATACTTTTTATATATCATAACTTCCTAGTCTACTTTATTTAAAGTTTCTGTTATTAAAACAAAGAAAACAATTTTTGAGAAATCCAAAAAATATAGGTATTCAGAGGCTACTGTGTTATTCACTCCACTCTGATTTGCTATAAAAAATGTAATCATTCTCTTCATGCTTGCAATTCTCTGATCAACCATCAACCAAACAAAAACACTTCTATACTTATGCGCACTCTACCTCACCATGTAATTCAATTATAGAACATGAAGTGGCAAATGCTCCAGGAGGGCCCTGGAATCCCAATCAGTTTGTATGGTTCTCGTGTCCTTGGATCCTTTATTAAGTCATTCAATACCAGTCATTTACAACCTCAGGAGTCCCTTCACACCTCAGCAAGGGAAGCTACTGGGTCCCAAATCTCCAGAACTTCTTACCAGGATAGACTGAGCCCTCCTGGCTAAGAAAGCCAGTTTCAGCACTAACTCAGTGCTTTCAGGAGGCATCGATCATAGATCAAGAAGGGGTAAAAGCATTTCTCAACTGAACTTCTGGGGTATCCTCTCTCAGAAATCTCTGATGACCTATCAAAAATTTAACTTCCCAAACAGAGGAGCTGGGGTTTTTGTTGTTGTTGTTTTGTTTGGGTTTGGTTTGGTTTCAATGTCAAAGGTATATTTTAAAATCAAAGGAAGGCACAGAAATTGAAAATGGGCAATATTACTGCTGCAAATTCCTTAAATTTCTACATTATACAATGTTTGGAGAGTGCAGTTCTGTACATTATTATATAATTACAAATGGATAATGTATCCACACATCATTTATATATATATAAATATGCACATATATACATATATATATATACATACATATATATATATGCACATTATCTATGGACATATTATATATAAATCACACGTGTCTACATCAGCAGCCATGAAACAGTGCTCACAGCAGCACTGCTCATGATGGTAGAAGTATTGTAAAACAAACAAATGTCTGTCAACAGTAGAGTCAGTGAGTAAGTAATGGGGTACTTGTGATGGAATAGAATTGCAGCAATAAAATGAACTGACTAAAGCTCACAAACCTATCAAGAAGCAAAAGAAAAAAATTACAAAAAATACATATAGTATGACTCCATTTGTATAAAGTTGAAAAATACACAAAACCCAACAATATCATGTTTAGGGATATCTGCATAGACAGAAAGACTGCGAAAAAAACCAAGGGGATGCTCTCATGGAAGCCAGGATAGTGTCTGCCTTGGCAGAAAGGAAGGGAAAATGTTGGGGAGGGACATAGGAGGCTTTCCAGTACAGGCACTGATCTCTTTCTTAACCTGAGTGGTTACGTCGCTTTTCTTCTCCTTCTCCTTCCCCTTGTTCTCCTCCTCCTTTTTCTCCTTCCCCTTGTCGGCCTCCTCCTCCTCCTCCTCCATCTCCTTCTTCTTCTTCTTCTTTAAATTGCCTGCATGTGTGCATGCACACATGAACGTGTGTGTGTGTGTGTGTGTGTGTGTGTATAGTTAGCCCCTACACTCTGACATATTTTACAATATAACATATAACAGTGCACAGTGATGCTTCCATATAAGTCACAACTTCACAAGACTATCCTTACACACTAGAAAAACCTGCAGCCAAGGTATGGCTCACACTCTGGGATGAATGAGGAAGGAAACCTGAGAATGACCAAGAAAACAGCAGTTCATGTCTCCTGTCTCGGGTTCACTCTGGAACATATGCTCCTGGTGTGGGATAGCTGCTGGAATTAGTAGCATTGTTTAGATGGCTTTCCCCTGAAAGCTTTTAGCAAAATTTCTCTAAGTTCACTCTACATGGGAGAAACCTTCACAGTTACAGGAACCCTGGTCTATATAGCTGCTTAGACAGCCACCTGTGTGCATAGGGGCCCAAGGTCCACACACATTGCCCGCCAGGCACAGACTCGGGATCGCTCAGTAACCATATTCTTTCAATGGCAGGTACTGTGGACTTAAGCGAGTTATCCTTACATAAGTAATAAACTCAAAAGTTCATTTCTTCCCTTTCCCTTGTTTCTACATTTTCTCTTTGCAGCAAGATACCTGTAGCTTTCCAGGAAAGGCACTGTTGTCTTTGTCTTTGCACCCTGGTCTAACACATGTTCACTCTGCACTGTGTGCTCTTCCCTGTCTCAATGTGCAGCTGTCCCTTAGGCCTCTTTCTGGATGACATTGTTGTCCTCCAACCCCTTTGAAGCCCTTCTTCTCATTCCTGCCTATTTTTCCTCTCCCTTGTTTCCCCTGGTTTTACTTTCCCACTTCCTGTAGACCTCATCAGGGAGCTTCTGAGCGTGAGTAGAGTCTACTCTCTTTCGCCAGTGTCCTTCTCATTTACTGAGTCCTTACTCTGCGCCAGTTCTGTATTACGTGCTTTCCATACCTTAAAATTCAATACTCATCAACCAGCAGAGCAGGTTAATACCCATGTCTTATAGAAAGGGTATAGGTGAATTACTCCAACCCAGAGCTGACTAACCCTAGAATCCACCCCACTCTCCGGCTTCTCAGCACTTGCACAGAACGTGGTGCTCTACCCCCCAACACTCTTGCCCTCTGCCCTGGCTGGTCCTACACAATCTGCCAGCAAGATCTACATGGTTTGCCATGAAAACATCAGGCCAGCAACATGCACTCCTACCACCCCTCCATCTTAGACTGACATCTGCCAGTCCCCACCCCAGGTGATCTGCATCTTTTCTCAGATCTGCCAGCACTGTACAGTATCCTCCTAATGCAGACACAATGTCTCCAAGAGCCACTGCTTCATTTCTTGAAGAGAATGGACCCAGCCTTTAGCCTTGGTCCAGTCTATTCAATCACCTCAATTTCTCCCAGTGGCTTGGTCCTTTTCCTCCTGATACAGTGTCCAAAATAAATCCAATTTCTCTGCTGATCTGAAGCTCACATCAAACTCTTTTCTTCCAGGCATGTGAATTACCACAAATACGTCCCTTGGGTTCATCCCAATTGAGCTACCTGACGCTCAGTGCTGACAGCTGCGTCTCTTAAAAAGAAAAGGACATAAGAACAGAGCTGCTAGTCTGGACTTAATTCTGACCAACAAGGAAGAACAAATTGGTAAAGTAGAAGTGACGGGAACCTTGGGAGAAAGCGACCATGTCATGCTGGAGGTTATTATTGTGAATGAAAGAAGCATTAGATGTAGTCAGACATGTCACTTTTGAAATGTAGGTTTCAAAACATTCAAATCGGTTGGTCTGGTGCCATGGGCAGACACTAAGAGAACAGTGACCATATTTCCAAACCAAAAATCAAGGACATGTCACAGGCCAACAGGTTTTATATTGCAGCTGGTGCAATGGGCATTCTGAGAAAAAGAAGTCTAGATGCCAAAACAATGTTTCAAGCACACATTTCTATAGTCTGTGGAAATAACAGGACAGATTATCTAAAATACTGGATGTCTGAAATTTTGTAACACTAGAACACTGAAAGAGGTTGGAAGGCCATACAAAAAGAAATCCTTGGGATGCAGTTATAGTTAGAACCATTTAAAAAGACATGGAGACATCTACAGAAATCAAGCCATCTGCACAGGGAGCTCTTTGATGAATATGGATTTCAAAAGGATGCCAGGGGGTGGGGGAGGTGGTCGAAGGAAGGTGATAGAAAAAGGATGACTTTGAAAAACAGAGGAAGCAGCAACTCAAATTAACTTAAAGGAAAGAAACATATTATAAAAGCTCGCTAGGTGGGTGGACTCTAGGCATGGTCTGAGAGAGACAGTTCTGGGGATTTCATCAGTCCTCCCCTCCCCTGTGTGCCAGCTTTACCCTCAGGCTGGATGAAATTGGGTAATACAGTCATCCCTAAACCAATCACTAGTGAGAATTGTTTGATAAAATTATAGTAGAATCATCACCTAGGATATAATGAACGTTGAAGACTCAGCCAGAATAATCACTACGATTGGGCACATCGCCAGGGAGAAATGCCAGAGTTGGTATATACTGATAAGAACGGTATCTAGAGGTCACAGCTAATAATGAGCTGAAGTGATACTGGAAAGGACAAAAGCCAGTGTTCTCCCAGATACATTTGTATGAATAGGACAAGGAAGCATCCTGCTCGAGGCAAACAGTGCAGTGTCAGCCAAAGACACAGGAGAGGTATTGACACTCAGTCCCTGCTTTGCCTCAGTCTTCATCAGAAAGATGGAGTCATTTCCAGTCAGAAGACATTGGCCAGAAGATAATGTGAGATGAGAAAAGCATTCCCAACAGTCTCAGTGAGTTCTAGGGTTTAGATTCAGGCCAGTTTCATCACAGAGCACTGAAAGAATATGCAATTAGGAGCATGTGGCCTCTAACTGTATATTTAAAGATTCAAAGAATAGAGACACCTTGTCTGTTTTCCTAAAAAAAAAAAACACAGGAAAAGACATGACCCTTTAACATGGGCCACCAACTTCACTCTTGCTATTCATTCTCTTTCACCAGCAAACACTCCCTCTCTCTGCATTATTCCTAGTGGCTTACAAAAATGCCAGGTATCTCCTGGTCCTCAACAACCTCCATTTAGTCTTCTTTCTTCTCTTCTGTCCTCTCCTGTCTCCCCTTCCCTCCCTTCCTTCCCTCTTGCCCTCCCTGTCTCTCCCTCCCTTCTCCTCCCTTCCTTCCCTTCCCCTTCCTTCCACCATCTTCTCCTACCCTCCCTCTCCCTAGATCCCTCTCTGCTAACATCCTATATGGACATTCTCTAGGATTCTAGACTGTTCTTTAATTTCATCTGTCCATATTCTCTTCAATCCCATGTATACAATAAATGCGACAAAATTTGTATCTCTAGCCCAAACCTCCCTTTTGGACTCTAGAACAAAACACCCAATGCCCCAACTGACATATCATTTGAATATCTCACAAATATCTCAAATATCTCAAACTTCACATTTATGACGGAGATCCATTCTTTTCTCCCCTAAAATCATGCTCCCTTCCTTCTCCCCATTGTAAATGCAACCCCATTTACCCCATGGCTTATGCAAAGTATCTGGCATGTTATGCTGACATCTAATCAATTAGTGAGACTTACCATTTTACTTCCTAAATGTTTTTGGAGTCTGTTTACTTCTCTCCATTCCCCATGTGAACTCTCTTGCTCAAGCCACTTCCTTTCATCCAGATTAATTCAACAGCCGCCAACTGGTTCCCCTGCTCCAACTGAAGTCCTCATATAATCCATTCCCCACACAGCAAGCAGAGTGAGGTTTTTAAAATGTAAATCAGATTGCTTCACTTCCTTGCTCAAAACCTTTCAGTGATTTCCTTTGTATCTTGAATAAAATCCAAACTCCTTATTGTGGCTTAGCAAACCCCACATGCTCCAACTTCAGCCAACCTCTCGGTGGAGGGAAGGGTTCAGGCAAACCATTCAGTGCAAGCCAGAACTCCAAGGCAGAGGTTCTCCAGCTGTGCCACGGAATACTCCAGGGGATCTTCCTCCCAAGCCATGCTGAAGAAAGGGATGCCAGCCCCCACAAACCCCACCCTTTTTTTCTAAGGCTCTTATGAAAGTGGGCTGGGGGGAGATTGACTGCTAAGTGCTTGGGGTTGTTGCATGAAACTGCTGGGAAGCTAGCAGCCCAGCGCTGATGGCCCCTGTGGATCAGCACAGCCTTCACACTGAGGGGAGCAGAGTCACTGGCAGAATGGTTGCAGGCAGCATGTGGCATGCCCCAGTGGTCCCTCAGAGTTAATCCTGCTTGTCTCCCCACACTCTCCCACATTTAGCGTTGGAGGCTCCTTCTTGCTCCTACAGCCCCAGCTCACCTAGCCTCCTTTCAGTTCTTTAAACCCACCAAGCTCCCCAGCAGGAGCATCCTACAGGATGTGCTCTCCCGGACCTTCCAGACAGCTGGCTTCTTGCTATCATTTCGTGAAGGATCTGACATGCCACTTCTTTAAAAGAACTTTTATGGCTGCTTCCATCATTCTCTACTCTTGTGCCTCATATATCCCCTTCATAATGAGTTTCACACCTTGCTCTTTGTATTTTATTCCTTTGTTCCTCTGTTCAAAATCTGGCTCTCACTAGATTGTAAACGCCATGAGGGCAGGAAAAGTCCTATATATTATGAAATGACAATCACTAGAGAGAACTTTTTAAATAATATCTTTATTTTACAAAATTACCATCGAAAGGACCCTGTTTGTATCACCCATTATTATTTGTATTAAGATTTTTACTGATCCATTAAATCAAAATTTCCAAGAACCGCAGGCTAGATTACAATACATTTTGGTATATTTATAACCTGGCTGAACGCCCTAGCACACAATGGGAAGTAAATTGATTGATGTAAACCTATATGGAGAGGCATAAGGAGCTTATGGTCAGGAGACATTTCTTTTTCATCATTATATCCCCAATGTGAGAAGGTTGCCCAGCAGATATTAGGTATTCAATAAATATTTGTTCTATTAGCGAGACTAATAATGAGGCATGGCTCTTAATGGCATGCCTCAACAACCTGTCTCTACCCTTGTCTTGTCCAACAGTTTTACCAACACTGACTCAGTCCTACTTAACATTTTTATCAGTAAATTGAATGAAGGTAATATAAAACTGGGAGGGTAACACAGTGAATGAGAAAAGATCAAGATTCAAGATCTTGTCAGTTTGGTATAATGGGCCAAAACCAACATGATAAAATTAACAGCCTTCCGTGAGCTTTCAAAGATAAGATACACAGAGCAACAGGTCAGGGATATGCATTAATGAGTTACCTGAGGGAATGAGGCTGATAGACAGAAAAGCTTGAGGGTATGATGTAAGTGTGACTATAAGGACAATGGAATGGGTAGCTGAGGGCCACTGATGTGTTAAAAAGCAGTGATGGCTCGTGTGCTTCCCCACCCATTCAAGAAAAAAATGTGAAAGCCAGAGGGTTTCCTTGTAAAACTGAAGAAAACCCCAACTGACTGCAGCAGTTGGTCAAACAGAGAGGAGAACTAGCCTTGGGAGCTCAGCAAAAGAAGGCCCTAACAGGGAAGTCAGAGGACCCCAAGACTTGGGATATGTGGTATCTGAATATTTCCATCGGAGGATTTTGAGTAGCCCACTCTGTTAGAACAAAGTGAATCCCCCTTGCTTAAAAATCATGTGGGAACCTCAGATGAGACTGGTGCCTTACGAGAAAATGCTTGTCTCTCTCAGGATCTACCACCACCCTTCCTCCCACTGAGCAGACCACTAACAAAGATCAAATCACATAACTGGCAGAACACCAATTAGACATCCTTTCTACTGACAATGGTGGATGAGCAGGACCTGGCAAGTACTTTGGAGGCCTTCATAAAGTTCATGCATTCTGCAAAGAGATACACCCTTCTGAAATTCAGTAAAGTTTTTATAGTCCAGGGATTTGGGGCATGCTCGACTCCCTCAAAAGTAAAGGACAGATTATTGTATTACATAATTGTCCCTAACTTTAAAAAGGCTTCTCTGAGTTTAGGAGACTCCCTGTTCAACCCATTTACTGGGTGACATAGAAGGCTGCCGGCTGAGTGGTGCCCGGAAGAGAAAGGGACTCTACAGCAAGGTCAAGGCTTTGGCACCTGCAGCCTTTGCTATTGGGGATATATGACCCAATAGAAATAAGATCAGCAGGAATCCTGAAGACTATTCCCAGAGGAAGCAAACTTACCTTGAGAAGCAAGTGGATCTGAGTAGTGCAAGAGGGGGACTCTAGTGGTTTCTGTAGTGCTCCACGAAATCGTTCATGCCAAGGTGCCTACCCCCCAGCTGCTAGATCCATCAGTTGCTAAGAGCTCACAGCTGCCTTACTCACTGGAACTAGCCCTCAGCCATAGGAAACTGACTCATCCAGAGCCAATAATGAGCTGTAATAATGAGCAAAGTCTTAGCACTTTATCCTCAGTGCAGAACACCTTTGAAGGGCCGTCCCCCTCCAGAGCTCCGTGTGAAATCTGCTCAGACCTCAGCTGCACCCACATCACATGTCCGCTTCCCTCTGCCCAATCCTGCCTATTTCCCTTCCTTAGAGGTGTTACCTGCAACACTCTACCTCAGATCCCATTTACAGCGAACCCTATCAAAGACCGCAGTATCTATTACCTTCTCTATAATCATGATTGGATCACTCCACTTGCCATTTTGTTTACTGAGATTTCTTGAAGCCACTGTGCCATTGTTTTCAGTTAGTTTCATCCTATTTTATTGCTCTTAATGTGGCTTTCATCTCTATAATGTTTCTGTTTTATCTTCCATTTTTCTTCAGGAGCGCCACTAACTTACATGCCATTTCTTTCTGTTGTCTTATTTTTTTCTTCAAACCATATACTTCTTTTTGAGCTCTGTTTTAGAGAGATTAAAATTGCCTTTAACTTCTGTAAGAATTTGGAAACCTATTCAGATTGGACCATATGAATTTGTATTTTTTTGAGTCAATAATGGTTAAACATCAACAATTTCTTGTGGTTGGATTTAATATTTATCTGAAGTTTTTTGTAGTTTTTTGCTCATTCCTCTTGATGTGTATATTTCTCATCTACTTGTAGCTTTTTTATCCCTCTCTACCCTACCCAATCTTTATTTATTATTCCTATACAAAGACTTTGTATTTATTTTTTAAAATAAAATAATAAAGTATGTGTAAAGGAGGTTAATTACTTGCTAAAGAGTAATGTAAGTGGAGAAAAGAGATTTTAAAAAACATCAGTGTAATTTACACACATCGGGTGCCCTCAAAGCAGAGACTAGAAAGGCAATTCTCATGGAAAAGACCAGTAAAGGAGAGGAAGAAGTTGGATAGAGCAGAAGATGGAGTTTCAGCTGGACTCCCACCTCAGCCTGATCCTGGGGCAGGAATGGTACACAGAATGGTCCAGTACTAGGTTCCCTCACACTAGTCGGTTCGTTAGGAGCTGGGAGCCCCAACCCACCCCTGAGTTCGAGTATAACCTCCCAGACATGTCTGAATGAGTCAACTCCTCTTATACTGTGAAAAATTTTCTAGAGAAGGGCAGCTGTGGACCATAGCACCCAACACTCCCAGCAGCTGCAGAACAGAAGCATGGCCCCAGTAACAGGCATCTGGGCTGTCTGGGTTGTCTCCTCCCTCCTTTCACCCCACTGTGTTTTAAGCAGTCAGCCTGTATAGACAGCCAGATCATCAATAAGCTGGTCACGGGAATGAGCTGCCAGCTCCTTCTCCTTCTGTTCCTCTTGCCTTCCCTTTCTGCAGAGTCATGCAACCTGCTTTACATCTCCTAGGGCCAGGTCACAACCCTGGGCCTCATTGCTCTAACCAAAGGATCATTGTCTTTCAAGATGGAGACACTGGTCTTTGGGGAAGTCCTGCATCCTGCTCATAGCCCAAGGTGGTAAGTGTCAGCTTTCAGCTTACTTACTCTGCTCAGTCCAGTGTCCATTTTTCGATACTGATACTTTGTATTTGTTGTGAGGGGTTGGGAAGTTTCCTTGCTTTATTAAATGTTGTCATTTTTTTTTTCCTATTTCCCTTTATGATGTTCTGGGGGGCTTGGGAAAAGTGAATGGCAACACTTCATAATCTGAAACAGGAAGTATCTCCGTAGACATTTTTCCTCTTTTTTTAATTGGGAAATGTATCATTTACAAAGTATATATAAAGTTTAAAGTGTGAAAGTAATATAATAACAAAATACAACAACTGTAACCATTACCCAGATTACAAGATAGAATGTAATTGGTACCATGGGGATCTCTTCCAATACCCCTCTTCAATCTGTAGTCTCTTACCTCCTCTCCAGGGAGAGTACCACTTTGAGTTATATTCACCATTACCTTGCTTTGTTTTATAGTGCTACTAGATATATCTTTAATTCCTGAACAAAATAATACTTAGTTTTTCCTGATTTCTCTCTATATAAGTAGAATTATACTCTATTCATTCTTCTGCAAATGTTTTTTAGGCTCAATATTATCATTCCAAGATTCCTGCATAGGGAACACTCAGCCATAATTCACCCATTCCCATCATTGTGTAGTACTCCTTTTATGAGCACATCAAAAATGTTATTAATGCATCTTGCTGTAGGTACACATTTTGGGTTGTTTCCAGTTTTATAATGTTAAGAACAATGTTACTGTTAAGATCCTTGTACCTTTGTCCTGATGCACATTTGCAATAATTTCTCTATTAGACCATATATGTGTAAGTGGAAATGTTGGATATCCTAGGTGACAACAAGTTGTTTCAACTTTACTAGGTGACAACAAGTTGTTTCCCAAACCATCTATAGTCATTTATACTCCCATCAGCATTGTAGGAAAATTTCCTTGGCTCTATACCCTTACTAATTTTTCTTGTTATCTTCAGACTTTCTGATTATTGCTTATTTGGGCAGTAAGAAATTATATCACAATATTATTTTAATGTGAATTCCTTGATTATTATAGAGGTTGAGCATCTTTTTATATGCTTATTGGCCATTCCACACTCTGTGTGGAAATTTCTGCTCCTACCTTTTGTTCCACTTTCCTTTGAGCTGTTAGTCTTTTCCTTATTTATTTATAGAAGTTCTTTCTTATACTCTGCATCCTGAACCAGTGTCAGTTATGTGTACAATAAATCTCTTCTCTCAGTTTGTTGCTTACCTTTCTGGTCTCTGTTGTTTTCTATTAACTAGAAGTTACTAATGCCAATCTACCCTCCTTTTGCAATCTTTTTATTTATCCTTAGGGTTTTTTTGCATTGTTGTTGTTGTTGTTGTTGTTGTTGTCATTTTTAATTTAAATTTTTTCAGTGTTCCAAAATTCATTGTTTATGTACCACATCCAGTGCTCCATGCAATACGTGCCCTCCTTAATACCCACCACTAGACTCACCCAAACTGCCACCCTGCTCCCCTCCAAAACCCTCAGTTTGTTCCTGGGTCCACATTCTCTCATGTTTGTCTCCCCTCCAATTTCCCTCACTTCTCCTCCCCATCTCCCAATGTCCTCCATGTTATTCCTTATGCTCCACAAGTAAGTGAAACCATATGATAATTGACTCTCTCTGCTTAACTTATTTCACTCAGCATAATCTCCTCAAGTCCCATCCATGTTGATACAAAAGTTGAGTATTCATCCTTTCTGATGGAGGCATAATACTCCATTGTATATATAAACCATGTCTTCTTTATCCATTCACCTATTGAAGGGCATCTTGGTTCTTTCCACATTTTGGCAACTGTGGCCATTGTTGCTATGAACACTGGTGTGCAGATGGCCTTTCTTTTCACTCCATCTGTATCTTTGGGGTAAATACCCAATAGTACAATCACAGGGTCATAGGGTAGCTCTATTTTTAATTTCTTAAGGAATCTCCACAGTTTCTAAAAGTGGCTGCACCAACTTACATTCCCATCAACAGTGTAAGACAGTTCCCCTTTCTCCACAAGGTCTCCAACAGTTGTTGTTTATTGTCTTGTTGATTTTGGCCATTCTAACTGGTGTAAAGTGGTATCTCAATGTGGTTTTGATCTGAATCTCCCAGATAGCTAATGAAGATGAACATTTTTTCATGTGTCTGTTAGGCATTTGTATGTCTTCTTTGGAGAAGTGTCTGTTCATGTCTTTTGCCCATTATTTGACATCTTTATCTGTTTTGCATGTGTTGAATTTGAGGTGTTCTTTATAGATATCAGCCCTTTGTAGTGTCATTTGCGAATATCTTCTCCCATTCTGAGGGTTTCCTCTTTGTTTTGTTGACTGTTTCCTTTGCTGTGCAGAAACTTTTGATCTTGATGAAGTCCCAAAAGTTCATTTTCACTTTTGCTTCCTTTGCCTTTGGAGACACGTCTTGAAAGAAGTGCTATGGCTGATGTCGAAGAGGTTACTGTCTATGTTCTCCTCTAGGATTCTGATGGATTCCTGTCTCACGTTGAAGTCTTTTTATCTGCTTCGAGTTTATCTTTGTGTATAATGTAAGAGAATGGTCAAGTTTCATTCTTCACTACATAGCTGTTCAATTTTCTCAGCACCATTTACTGAAGAGACTATCTTTTTTCCACTGTATATTTTTTCTTGCTTTGTCAAAGATTATTTGACCATAGCATTGAGGGTCCACATCTGGGCTATCAACACTGTTCCATTGGTCTATGAGTCTGGTTTTGTGCCAGTATCATGCTATCTTAGTGATCACAGCTTTGTAGTAAAGCTTGAAATCAGGCAACGTGATGTCCCCAGCTTTGTTTTCTTTTTCAACATTTCCTTAGAGAAATTCAGGGTCTTTTCTGGTTCCATACAAATTTTAGGATTATTGGTTCCAGCTCTTTGAAAAATGCAGTGAAATTTTGATCGGGATGGCATTGAAAGTATAGATTGCTCTGGGCAGTATAGACATTTTAACAATGTTTATTCTTCCAATCCATGAGCATGGAATGCTCTTCCATCTTTTAGTGTATTCTTCAATTTCTTTCATGGGTGTTCTGTAGTTCCTCGAGTACAGATCCTTTACCTCTTTGGTTGGGTTTATTCCCAGGTGTCTTACAGTTCTTGTTGCTATAGTAAATGGAATTGATTCTCTAATTTCCCTTTCTGTATTTTCATTGTTAGTGTATAAGAAAGCAACTGATTTCTGCACATTGATTTTGTATCCTGCAACATTACTGAATTGCTGTATGGGTTCTAGTAGTTTGGGTGTGGAGTCTTTTGGGTTTTCCATATACAGTATCATGTCATCTGCAAAGAGAGAGAGCTTGACTTCTTTGCCAACTTGAATACATATTATTTCTTTTTGTTGTCTGATTGCTGTTGCTGGGACTTCTAGTACTATGTCGAACAACAGTGGTGAGAGAGGGCATCCTTGTCGTGTTCCTGATCTCAAAGGGAAGGCTGTCAGCTTTTCTCCATTGAGAATGATGTTCACTGTGGGTTTTTCATAGATAGATTTGATGAAGTTGAGGAATGTTCCCTCTATCCCTATACTTTAAAGCATTTTAATCAGAAATGGATATTGTATATTGTCAAATGCTTTTTGGCATCAATTGAGAGGATGTGGTTCTTCTCTCTTCTCTTACTGATTTATTCTATCACATTGATTGATTTGCAAATATTGAACCACCCTTGCATCCTATGGATAAATCCTACCTGGTCATGGTGGATAATCTTTTTAATGTACTGTTGGATCATATTACCTAGGATCTTGTTGAGAATCTTGGCATCCATATTCATCAGGGATATTGGTCTGAAATTTTCCTTTTTGATGGGTTTGTTGCCTGGTTTGAGGATCAGGGTAATGCTGGCTTGACAAAAAGAGTCTGAAAGTTTTCCTTCTGTTCCTATTTTTTGAAACAGCTTCAGAAGAATAGATATTATTTCTTCTTTGAATGTTTGGTAGAATTCTCCAGGGAATCCATCAGGTCCTGGACTCTTGTTTTGTGGGAGGTTTTTGATCACTGCTTCAATCTTATCACTAGATATTGGTCTATTTGGGTTGTCAATTTCTTCCTGATTCAGTTTTGGAAGTTTTGGGGTTTCCAGGAATGCATCCATTTCATCTAGGTTGCTTAACTTATTGGCATGTAACTGTTGATAATAATTTCTGATGATTGTTTCTATTTTCTCGGTGTTAGTCATGATCTCTCCCTTTCATTCATAATTTTATTGATTTGGGTCCTCTTTCTTTTCTTTTGGAATAGTTTGGCCAGTGGTTTATCGATCTTATTGATTCTGTCAAAAAAACAGCTTCTAGTTTCTTTGATGTGTTCCAATGTCTCCCTAGTTTCTATCTCACTGATCTCTCCTCTAATCTTGATTATTTCCCTTCTTGTGCGTGGGGTTAGCTTAATTTGTTGTTGATTTTCCAGGTCTTTAAGGTGTAAAGAAAACTGGTGTATTCTGCATTTTTTTTTTTTTTTTGAGTGAGACTTGGATGACTATGTATTTCCCCCTTAAGACTGCCTTTGCTGTATCCTATAGGTTTTGGACTGATGGGTCTTCATTCTCATTGGTTTTCATGAATTGTTTAAGCTCTTCTTTGATTTTCTGGTTGATCCAAACATTCTTAAGCTGGGTGTTCTTTAGCTTCCAAGTGTTTGAATTCCTTCCAAACTTTTTCTTGTGGTTGAGTTCCAGTTTCAATGCACTGTGGTCTGAGAATATGTAAATAATTTCAATCTTTCATTATCAGTTGAGCCCTGATTTGTGACCCAGTATGTAGTCTATTCTGGAGAAAGTTCCATGTGCACTTGAAAAGAATGAGTATTCTGTTGTTTTAGTGTGGAATGTTCTGTATATATCTATGAGGTTCATTCTGCATTTTTCAATATTTTTTTTTTTTTTTTTTGAGTGAGACTTGGATGGTTATGTATTTTCGCCTTAGGACCACCTTTGCCAATCCTAAGGGGGAAATGCCGGTCCTAAAAAAACAATGCTTTTGTTTCTTCATTGATTTTCTGCTTGGATGATCTGTCTATTACTGAGAGTGGCATGTTTAGATCTCCTACTATTAATGTATTCGTATCGAAATGACTTTTTATCTTATGGCTTATGTAGTTGGCTGCTCCCATACTGGGAGTACAAATATTTACAATTGTTCGATCTTACTGGTGTATAGACACTTTAAGAATGATGTAGTGTCCTTCTTTATCTCTGACTAGATACTAAAATAAAATCTAATTTATCTGATATGAGAATCATTACCCCAGCTTTCTTTTGAGGCCCATTGGCATGAAAGATGCTTCTCCATCCCTTTACTTTCAGTCTGGCTATATCTTTGGGTTCTAAATGGGTCTCTTATAGACAGCATGTGGATGGGTCCTGTTGTTTTACCCAATCTGCAACCCTGTGCCATTTTATGGGAACATTTAGGCCATTCATGTTGAGAGTGATTATTGAAAGATACCTTTTTATTGACATCATGTTGCCTGTGAAGTCCTTGTTTCTATACATTGTCTCTATAAATTTCTGTTCTATGTCACTCTTGGGTTCTTTCTTCTTTTATAGAACCCCCACTTAATATTTCTTTTAGTGCTGGTTTGGTGGTCACATACTCTTAAACCTTGCTGGTCTTGGAAGCTCTTTATCTCTCCATCCATTTTGAATGTCAACCTTGTTGGGTAAAGTATTCTTGGTTGCATGTCCTTCTCATTTAGTGCCCAGAATATGTCTTGCCAGCCCTTTCTGGCTTGCCAGGTTTCTGTGAACAGGTCTGACATTATTTAGATGGACCTTCCTCTGTACATAAGGAATCTCTTCCCCCTAGCTGCCCTCAGAAGTTCTTGTCTAAAATTATGATTCATCAGTCTCACAAGCAAGTGCCTCAAGGTCTTTCTAGATTCGTTGATCTTGGGAGGTGTTCTTTCTGCCTCTAGGACATAAATGCTGGTTCCATTCCCCAGATTGGGAAAATTTTCCTCCAGAATTTGTTCAACTATATTTTCTAGTCTTCTCTCTTTCTCCACTCCCTCAGGGATCCCAATAATTCTGACATTGGAATGTTTCATGGGAACATTTATTTCCCTAATTCTGTTTTCACAGCTTCTAAGTTGTTTATTCCATGCCTCTTCTGATCCATTTTCTCTATCAGTTTGTTCTCTAGATCACTAATTCTATCTTCTGCCTCAGTTACCCTAGCTGTTTGACTATTTAGATTGGATTGGATCTTATTGATAGTATTTTTTTAATATTTTATTTATTTGACAGAGAGATCACAAGTAAGCAAAGAGGCAGGCAGAGAGAGAGCGTGAACCAGGCTCCCTGCTGAGCAGAGAGCCCAATGCGGGGCTTGATCCCAGGACCCTGAGATCATGACCTGAGCCAAAGGCAGAGGCTTAACCCACTGAGCCACCCAGGTGCCCCTGATAGTATTTTTAACTTCTCCCTGGGCAGCTTTCACTTCTGCCCTTAGAGATTCAATTATGTTTTTGCTAATGGTTTTCTCCAACCTAGCCATTGCCTGGATAACTGTTACCCTGAACTCCCTTTCTGACATACTGTTTATGTCCATATCCAATAGTTCTGATGGAGAGGGCACAGTCTGAATTTTTCCTATGTTGGGTGTTCCTCCTTCTAGTCATTTTGGTGATAGGTAGTTGAGGGGATGTGTAGCTGAATATATCAACCACCATCCAGGGAAGGTGTACCCTGGAATGCTTCAGAGCAATCAGAAATCACCACCAAAAAGAAAGAAAAAAGAAAAAAAAGAGAGAGATAAATAGAGAGGAAAAAAAAGAGAAGACATAGCCAGAATGAGCCCCAAAAGTCAGATTTATGTGGTATACAAACAAAAACGGACAAACAAAAGACTGGCAAAAGTAAATGACAAGAAAAAAAAAAAAAGAACCCAGCCAAAATGAACCCAAGGATAAGATTTATATACTACCAGAACAAAAACAAATATATAGAAACACTGACAGAATAAAAATATGGAGGGTGATTATAAATCCTCAATGTGGGTAAGGAAAGTTATTTTGATTCTTCCTGGGTGTATCTTGATATCTTTGTTGAAGGACTCAACTTTGCAGAGATAAAGGGAGATTAAAACTGGTTTATATATAGGGGTAGTATTGATTAGGGAAAGAGGATTATCTTGAAGCTTATACCTATATGTATATTTAAAAAAGAAAAACACAGGTAAATGTATGAAAAAAGTTCAAATTAAAAGGTTATTATGGAATATGTTGTATTAAACCTCTAGTTGTAACGGTAGGTAGGCTAGAAAATTAAAGAGGACAAGATAGCGGAGAAGTAGGAGGAGGCTCCTTTTCAACCTGTACCCTAAAGTGAGCTGATTACCTACCAAAGAACTCCAATCACCCATGAAATCAGTCTGAGATCAGAATTATACACGTCTAGATCTCTACAGGGACAGAAGACAGACGCCAGTGGGCAGGTAAAGCCGAGTGGGAATGTAGGACTGATATCGGAAGATAAACAAAAGGGGGAGGGAGCCACCAGAGGAGACCGGTTGGAAAGTAATACCCCAATCTGAGAGTGCCCTGCGTCTGCGGACCAGCATTAACTTGGAGACTGGTTGAAAGCACTCAAAAAGGGGCGCCTGGGTGGCTCAGTGGGTTAAAGCCTCTGCCTTCGGCTCAGGTCACGATCCCAGAGTCCTGGGATCGAGCCCCACGTCGGGCTCTCTGCTCAGCAGGGAGCCTGCTTCTCTCTCTCTCTCTCTCTCTCTGCCTGCCTCTCTGCCTACTTGTGATCTCTGTCTGTCAAATAAATAAATAAAATCTTTAAAAAAAAAAAAAAAGAAAAGAAAGCACTCAAAAAGAGCAAAGGATCGCGGGGGGGATATTGTGGGAATCGGGGCAGCTAGGGACAGGGACTTAAGTCCCCGGTCCCAGGACAGCCTCCCCTGGAGCTGAGCCAGAGAGAGCTCAGCGGAGAAACCAGGTCTTGGTCTCTAAGCTGCCAGTGCGCCCGAGAATGCGTGAGAGGATGGGAGCCACACCAGATGGCAGAACACGCAAGCCCTGCTACAGAGCCTGAGATACGTGCGTCCCTCATCCTCCCCAGAGAGTTACAAAGGTCCAGCTGGTGCTCTTTGACCCGTGCCATTGTTTCAGAGCCTAAGACGCACGTCCCAATATCTCCCCTGACAGAGGGGCGTGAAAGCCCAGCCTGGTGCTTTCAGACCTGTGCCCCATTCTCAGAGCCTGAGACGCGCATGCAACCCACAGCCTCCCCTAAAAGAGGTGTGCACAAGCCGGGTGCTCTTAGACCAAAAAGACCAGGCATTCCCAGCCCAGGCCAGTGGGAAAATCTCAGTGTGCGATTGATGCTTGGAACGTCTCTGGCGGTCTGGAGCTCCCAGACAGCCGCTGCTGCTGTGGTTTTGGGTACAAGCAAAAGATTCGGCATCCCCAGGGACCGTGACTCAGAACCTGCTCTGCCAGTGGCCAAGGGGGAACTCATTTGGGCCCTGCAGCCAGACTGAGGCTTCTCTCTGAAAGGGAGGTCAGGGTGCAGTTTGTTTTCCTCTAAAATTACAAAAACCATCAAAAGCGGTCAAGGTGAGAGAAAAAAAAAAAAAGAACAAACATAAAAACCGCCAGAGAACAAAAGCCTGAAAAAAACCAGTTTCCTCAGAGCCCACCCCCTTGAGGGGGGTGGGAGGATTTAACTCAGGGAACATCATTGACTGAAAACCCAGGTGGCAGGCCCCTCCCCCAGAAAACAAACCAAGAAAGAAAAAAAAAAAAAAAAGACTGCAAGAGAACAACCACCACTACTTCATAGGACAACTTTTATTTTTAACTTGTTCCCACTATTCTGGTTCATTTTTTTTATATAGATAATTTTTTAACCTATTTACCATCACAGTGAGCTGTCCAGTACACCAAATTCCGTAATAACCTTCTAACCTGAACTTTTTGATACATACACCTGTGTTTTTCTTCTACATTTCTATTTTTTTAATTTCTTTTTTTAATTTTAGTTTAGTTTAGTCTAGTTTATTCCTTTTTATTTTTATTTTCTAATATTCATATAGAGTTAAAATTCAAAATAATCCCCTTTCCCCAATCAATACTACCCCTATAGGTAAACCAATGTTTTTTTTTGTTTTGTTTTGTTTTGTTTTTAAAGATTTTATTTATTTATTTGACAGAGAGAAATTACAAGTACACTGAGAGGCAGGCAGAGAGAGAGAGAGAAGGAAGCAGGCTCCCCGCTGAGCAGAGAGCCCGATGCGGGACTCGATCCCAGGACCCTGAGATCATGACCTGAGCCGAAGGCAGTGGCTTAACCCACTGAGCCACCCAGGCGCCCCGGTAAACCAATTTTTAATCCCCCTTTATCTTAGGAAAGTTGAGTCCTTTAACAAAGATATCAAGATACATCCAGGAAGAATCAAAACAACATCCCTTGCCCACACTGAGAATTTATAACCACTCTCCCATTTTTTTTCTTCCACCACTGTTTCTGTGTTTTTGTGTTTGTCCTGATAGTATATAAATCTTATACTTGGGGTTCTTTTTGACGAGGTTCTTCCTTTATTTGCATATATACTTTTTTTCTCGTGTCATATACTTTTATCAGTCTTTTTGTTTGTCTGTTTTTGTTTGTATACCTCATAAATCGTACATTGGGGCCCATTTGGGCTGAACCTTCTCTTTCATCTTCCCTTTCTTTCCTCTCTCTCTCTCTCTCTCTTATTTTTCTTTTCTTTTGTCTCTCGTTTGGGTGGGGAATCCTGATTGCTCAGAAGTGTTCCAGAGTGCACCTTGACTGCACCACAGTCAATACATCCAGCTACATCTGTTCAGTCATCTCTCACCAAAATGACTAGGAGGAGGAATGCCCAACAGAAGAAAAACAAAGAGGATGGACTTTCTGCAACAGAGCTAATGGCTATCAACATAGACAATATGTCTGAAATAGAACTCAGGCTAACAATTATCCAGGCAATAGCTAGGTTGGAGAAAGCCATGGATGACCAAACGGAATTGATTAGGGCTGAACTGAAAGCGACCAGACAGGATGTTCACAATGTTAGGGCTGAGCTGAAAGCTACCAGGGATGAGCTTCATAATGTTCTCAATGAGTTCCAATCTAATCTAAATTCTCTCAAAGCTAGGGTAACTGAGACAGAAGATAGAATTAGTGATCTGGAGGACAAACAGCTAGAGAGAAAGGATCAGGAGGAAGCCTGGAACAAACAGCTTAGAAGCCACGAAAACAGAATCAGGGAAATAAATTATGCCATGAAACGTTCCAATGTCAGAATTATTGAAATCCCTGAAGGGGAGGAGAAAGAAAGAAGTATAGAAAATATAGTGGGACAAGTTCTTCATGAAAATTTTCCCGATCTCGCTAATGGAACCAGTGTTCATGTACTAGAGGCTGAAAGGTCTCCACCCAAGATTATAGAATCCAAAAAAACACCAAGGCACCTGATAGTCAAATTGAGGAATCATAATTGTAGGTATAATCTCTTGAAAGCCGCTAAGACAAAGAGGCTCCTTACTTACAGAGGAAAGCCCATCAGAATAACATCAGACCTGTCCACAGAGACCTGGCAAGCCAGAAAGGGCTGGCAAGATATATTCAGGGCATTAAATGAGAAAAACATGTAGCCAAGAATACTTTATCCAGCAAAACTGACGTTCAAAATGGATGGAGAGATAAAGAGTTTCCAAGACCGGCAAGGTTTAAAAGACTATGCAACCACCAAGCTGACACTGCAGGAAATATTAAGGGGGGGTTCTATAAAAGAGGAAAAATCCTAAGAATAGCATTGAACAGAAATATAGACAATCTACAGAAAGAAAGACTTCAAACGTAACTTGATGTCAATAAAAACATATCTATCAATAACCACTCTCAATGTGAATGGCCTAAATGCACCCATAAAATGGCACAGGGTTGCAGATTGGATAAAATGACAGGACCCATCCTTATGTTGTCTACAATAAATGCATTTTGAACCTAAAGATACACCCAGACTGAAAGTGAAGTGATGGAGAAGCATCTTTCATGCCAATGGGCCTCAAAAGAAGGCTGGGGTAGTGATTCTCATATCAGTTAAATTATATTTTAAACTAAAGACTGTAGTCAGAGATACAGAAGGACACTACATCATCCTTAAAGGGACTATACACCAAGACAATCTAACAATTGCAAATTACAAATATCTATGCCCCCAATATGGGAGCAGCCAACTACATAAGAAAACTGTTAACCAAGATAAAGAATCATATTGATATGAATACATTAATAGTAGGAGATCTTAACATGCCTCTCTCAGAAATAGATTGAAGCAGAAAATCAATAAAGAAACAAGAGCATTGAATGATACACTGGACCAGTGGACCTCATAGATATATACAGAATATTCCACCCTAAAACAACAGAATACTCATTCTTCTCAAGTGCACATGGGACCTTCTCAAAAATAGACCACATACTGGGTCACAAATCAGGATTCAACCGATACCAAAAGACTGAAATTATTCCCTGCATATTCTCGGATCACAATGCTTTGAAACTGGAGCTCAATCACAAGGGAAAGTTCAGAAGGAACTCAAACACCTGGAAGCTAAAGACCACCTTGCTTAAGAATGCTTGGATCAACCAGCTGAAACAATTCATGGAAACCAATGAGAATGAAGACACTTTGGTCCAAAACCAATGGGATACAGCAAAGGTGGTCCTAAGGGGGAAATACATAGCCATCCAAGCCTCTCAAAAAAATTGAAAAACCAGAACACAGCAGCTGTCTCTACACCTTAAAGAACTGGAGAATCAACAACAAATCAAACCAACTCCACACATAAGAAGGGAAATCATCAAGATTAGAGCTGAGATCAATGAGGTAGAAACCAGAGATACAGTAGAACGTATCAATGAAACTAGAAGCTAGTTTTTTGAAAGAATCAATAAGATCGATAAACCATTGGCCACACTAATCCAAAAGAAAAGAGAGAAAGCTCAAATTCATGAAATTATGAATGAAAAGGGAGAGATCACAACGAACACCAAGGAAGTAGAAACAATCATCAGAAGTTATTATCAACAGTTATATGCCAATAAGCTAAGCAACCTAGATGAAATGGATGCATTCCTGGAAAACTATAAACTCCCAAAATTTAACCAGGAAGAAATTGGCAACCTGAATAGACCGATATCTAGTAACGAGATTGAAACAGTGATCAAAAATCTCCCAAAAAACAAGAGCCCAGGACCTGACAGATTCCCTGGGGAATTCTACCAAACTTTCAAAGAAGAAATAACACCTATTCTCCTGAAGCTGTTTCAAAAAATTGAAGCAGAAGGAAAACTTTCAGACTCTTTCTATGAAGCCAGCATTACCCTGAGCCCCAAACCACGCAAAGACCCTACCAAAAAGGAGAATTTCAGACCAATATCACTGATGAATATGGATGCTAAGATTCTCAACAAGATCCTAGCAAACGGGATCCAACAGCACATTAAAAGGATTATCCACCATGACCAGGTGGGATTCATCCCTGGGCTACAAGGATGGTTCAACATTCGCAAATCAATCAATGTGATACAACAAATTAATATAAGAAAAGAGAAGAACCACATGGTCCTCTCAATCGATGCCGAAAAAGCATTTGACAAAATCCAGGATATGTTCCTGATTAAAATGCTTCAAAGTATAGGGATAGACGGAACATTCCTGAACTTCATCAAATCTATCTATGAAAGACACATAGCAAATATAATCTTCAATGGGGAAAAAGCTTGCAGCCTTCCCGTTGAGATCAGGAATCGACAAGGATGCCTACTCTCACCACTCTTGTTCAACATAGTATTAGAAGTCCTAGCAACAGCAATCAGACAACAAAGAGAAATAAAAGGTATCCAAATTGGCAATGAAGAAGTCAAACTCTCTCTTTGCAGATGACATAATTCTTTATATGGAAAACCCAAAAGACTCCCCCCCCCCCCCAAACTACTAGAACTCATACAGCAATTGAGCAACATGGCAGGATACAAAGTCAATGTACAGAAATCAGTGGCTTTCTTATACACTAACAATGAAAATACAGAAAGGGAAATTAGAGAATCGATTCCATTGACTATAGCACCAAGAATCATAAGATACCTGGGAATAAACCTAACCAAAGAGGTAAAGGATCTGTACTCAAGGAACTACAGAACACTCATGAAACAAATTGAAGAAGACACAAAAAGATGGAAGACCATTCCATGCTCTTGGATCGGAAGAATAAACATTGTTAAAATATCTATACTGTCTAGAGCGATCTATACTTTTAATGCCATTCCGATCAAAATTCCACCGTTATTCTTCAAAGAGCTGGAACAAATAATCCAAAAATTTGTATGGAATCAGAAGAGACCCCAAATCGCTAAGGAACTGTTGAAAAACAAAAATAAAACTGGGGGCATCATGTTACCTGATTTCAAGCTTTATTACAAAGCTGTGATCACCAAGACAGCATGGTACTGGCATAGACCAGTGGAACAGAGTAGAGAGCCCAGATATGGACCCTCAACTCTATGGTCAAATAATCTTTGACAAAACAGGAAAAAATATACAGTGGAAAAAAGACAGTCTCTTCAATAAATGGTGCTGGGAAAACTGGACAGCTATATGTAGAAGAATGAAACTCAACCATTCTCTTACACCGTACACAATGATAAACTCAAAATGGATAAAAGACCTCAACGTGAGACAGGAATCCATCGAAATCCTAGAGGAGAACATAGGCAGTAATCTCTTCGATATCACCCACAGCAACTTCTTTCAAGATATGTCTCCAAAGGCAAAGGAAACAAAAGTGAAAATAAACTTTTGGGACTTCATCAAAATCAAAAGCTTCTGCACAGCAAAAGGAAACAGTCAAGAAGACAAAGAGGCAACCCACGGAATGGGAGAAGTTATTTGCAAATGATAGTACAGACAAAAGGTTGATATCCAGGATCTATAAAGAACTCCTCAAACTCAACACACACAAAACAGACAATCATATTAAAAAATGGGCAGAAGATATGAACAGACACTTCTCCAATGAAGACATACAAATGGCTATCAGACACATGAAAAAATGTTCATCATCACTAGCTGTCAGGGAGATTCAAATTAAAACCACACTGAGATATCACCTTACACCAGTTAGAATGGCCAAAATTAGCAAGACAGGGAACAACATGTGTTGGAGGGGATGTGGCAAAAGGGGAACCCTCTTCCACTGTTGGTGGGAATGCAAGTTGGTGCAGCTTCTTTGGAGAACAGTGTGGAGATTCCTCAAGAAATTAAAAATAGAACTTCCCTATGACCCTGCCATTGCACTGCTGGGTATTTACCCAAAAGATATAGATGTAATGAAAAGAAGGTCCATTTGTACCCCAATGTTTATAGCAGCAATGGCCACGGTCGCCAAACTGTGGAAAGAACCAAGATGCCCTTCAATGGACGAATGGATAAGGAAGATGTGGTCCATATACACTATAGAGTATTATGCCTCCATCAGAAAGGATGAATACCCAACTTTTGTAGCAACATGGACGGGACTGGAAGAGATTATGCTGAGTGAAATCAGTCAAGCAGAGAGAGTCAATTATCATACGGTTTCACTTATTTGTGGAGCATAACAAATAGCATGGAGGACATGGGGAGTTAGAGAAGAGAAGGGAGTTGGGGGAAATTGGAAGGGGAGGTGAACCATGAGAGACTATGGACTCTGAAAAACAATCTGAGGGGTTTGAAGTGGTGGGAAGGTGGGAGGTTGGGGTACCAGGTGGTGGGTATTATAGAGGGCACAGATTGCATGGAGCACTGGGTGTGGTGCAAAAATAATGAATACTGTTATGCTGAAAATAAATTTAAAAAATTAAAAAGAATACGAATCATGAGAATAAATTAAAAATAAAAGTTGTATTTATGAAATATACAGGTTTTAGGGCAACACCAGGAAGTTAATACATTGTTTTCCCCTGATGTTGGGGTTTTACAGTTTTATGGGGACCCCGTGGTGGTTGTCCTCTCATTCTTTTAGCTTATCTTCTGGGGGAGGGGCCTGCCACGTTGTTTTTCTGTCTGTCTTGCTTGGATTGAATCCTTCTGTCTCCTATCAAGGGGCTGGGCTCCATGGAAACCAGTTTTTAAGGCTTTTGTTCTCTGGAGGTTTTTGTTCTTTGGTGGCTTTTTGCAGCTTTTTAGAGGTTTAATGGAAAGCAAACTATACCCAGACCTCTGTCTCAGAGAGAAGCCTCAGTCTGCTCCCCTTTGGGTGGTCCAGAACATTCCCCCTCTGCAAACTCTGCTGAGCCATGTGACCTCCCACAGGTGGTGCACACCCCCAGCTACCATCTCAGGGGTCGCCCGAAGCACCCACTTGTCTCTACACCCCTGTGCCACTAAAACCATGAGCGATATTGGTGCGGGGAATCTGCTTCCAGTGGCTGTCTTTGTGGGGACTGCTGTCTGCAATCCAACTTCATGGTTGTACAGGTCACTGCCAAGGGATCCTGACCAGAGATCCGCTGAGTTCCTTCAGGCCCTGGCTGGGAGCATCCAGACCCTCCGCCGGCTCTAGAGACTGCCAGCTAAGGCCTGCAGGGACCTTTCTCTGGCATGGGCAAGGAGTGGGTCAGATCCTGGTCGTGCAGTGTGTGCAGAGCACAAAAAGCTGTAGCTCTACAGAGTGCAGGCTGGCGCCCACACCAGACTCTCTTATGTGGAGGTGGGAGTGTGCCCAGGCGAGGGTGGTGCAAGCCACGCAGCCCCAGGGGCTCTGGGACCAGGAATTGCAGGCTCCACCACACTATCTCTGGCACAGGTGGTTGCCAGCGGTGGCTGTCCTGGGTCCATGGGCTTAGGCCCATGCCCGTGACCACCTGATTCCACCAGCTGACCCTTAAGATCTTTTGCTCTTTGTGAGTGCTTTTAACTGGACTCCAGGTTAATGCTTGTCCCTAATCACAGGGCACTCTCATATTGGGGTATTACTTTCCAATGGGTTGCTTCTGGTGGCTCCCTCCCCCTTATGTTTATCCTCCAATATCAGTCCAAGTGTTCCCACCCTGCTTTACTGTCCACCAGCGTCTTCTGCCCCCACAGAGATCCAGAAGTGTATAATCCTATATCTAAGGCTGATTTCATGGGTGTTCAGAGTGTTCTGGTAGATAATTAGCCTACTTTAGGGGACTGGTTGAAATAAGGTCTCCTACTTCTCTGCCATCTCCTTTTGTGTTGTTTTTAATAAATACCACCCTAATGTCATAAAGCTAGTCTTTCACATTTTCTTCTAAAAGTTGTAAGGTTTTGCCTTTCACATTTAAGACCTTAATCCATCTGGAATTAATTTTTGCGTATAGTGTAAAGTCGGAATCCATTTTCTTTGTTTTCCATCTGTATAAACTACCACATATTGAAGAGCCCATATTTTCCCCACTGATTCACTCTCACCTATCAGTTTCCACACATGCATGGATCAATTTACAAGATTTTTATTATGTCAATCCCTGTGCCAAAACCACATTATTTTTTATAGTATTAGCATTTTATATTGTTATTTGATAGGGCAAATATCCTTCTCCTCTCTTGTTTTTACTTTTTGAGAGTGCACTGATTCTTCTTGGTCCTTTATTCATATTTATAAATTTTATAATTAACTGGTCAAGTTCCATGAAAATCCTGTTAGGATTTTGATTGAAGTTCCATTGAATATATAGATCAATTTGGGGAGAATTGGTATCTTTATAATGTAAGTTATCTTATCCATAAACATGGTATGCCTTTCTATTTAAATTTTTTTCATGTCTTTCAATAAAGTTTCACAATTTTCTCCAAAAAGGAAATTGTAGAATAGTTGTTAAGAGCACATACTCTGAAAACAGATGTTGCATATGAACTCCTACTCTGCAATTTACTAACCACACAATATGGACAATTTATAAACTCTCTTTGGTTATCAGTTTCCACAGCTGTAAAATGAGACTAATTGATAAAACCTACATTACATCATTGTTATAAGGATTGCCTAGATTAATATAAAGGGAATGTTTAGAATAGTACATAGTCCATGATAAGTGCTATATAAGTCTCTGCTCTTACTATCTTAGATACACTATATTTTGCTTCCTTACCATGAACAGTATTTTTAATTGCATTTTCTGATCCTTTCCAAAGTATACAGATATAATTGATATTTATTAATTGAAACCTGACGACCTGCTAAATTCTTTTATTAATTCTATTCATTTCTTACTGATTATTTTGAGCTTTTTATTATATTATCTGCTAGTATTACTGTCTCTTCTTTTGTAGTCCTTATGCATCTTTCTCTTGATTTATTTCATTGGCTAGGGTTTCTAGAATATTATTGATGTAGTAGGGCAAGAATCCTTTCTTGTTCTGAACTTTAAAAGGAATGTTTTCAATATTTAGCTACTCAAAATAATGTTGGCTATAAATTTCAGGTTGATATAGTGTAACTGGCTAAGGAACATTCCTTCTATTCTGAGTTTGCTAAGAATTTTACCATAAGTAATTGATTATTTTTATCAGATGTTTCAATTTGCTACTGAGGTAAATTGAATCTGTTGTGGATTGTTTTTTTTTTTTTTTTAATGTCAAACTAACCTTGTACTCCTGGAACAATATAAACTTGGTCATAAAATGTTATCTTTGGTTTGGGGTTCACTTTTCTAGTATTTCATTTAGGACTTTTACAGAAAAAGCCATGTTAAACTGACCCGTAACTTTCCCTTCTTACACTGGCATTGTTGGGATTTAATATTGTTGAGGATATGTTGGTCTCTTCTTTGGCTCTCTCAAATATTAGGTAAGTTTAAAATTATTTGTTCTTTGAAAGCTTAGTAGAGCTTACCTTATTGATAGAACTGTCTTGAGACTGGAGCCTTCTTTGAAGAAATGTTTCTACATGTTGAATCAGTGTTCTTCATGGCTAGAATCATTTCTTCTTGAGTCATTTTTAGTGGCTTTTTATTTTCCTGGGAATTTATGCAATTTGTATGAGTTTTGAAATTATTAACATAATTTTTAATGATATCCTCTTATTACTTTTTATTTTTTAAGTCTTTTTTCAAAGATTTTCTTTATCTGTCAGAGAGAGTGAGCACAAGCAGGGGGAACAGCAGATACCCCCCCCCCCCCAGAACAAAAAACCCAATGTGGGACTTGATCCCAGAACCCCGGGTTCATGAGTTGAGCCAGAGACAGATGCTCAACCGACTGAGTTACCCAGGCATCCCCTCTTACTAATTTTAATCTCTGCTGCTTTGGTGCATTTGGTGCATACTTGAGCTCCTTTTCATTCCTAATGTTGTTTATTTGTTTCTTCTCACTGTCATGCCTGATCAGTCTTGCAGATGTGTGTCAATTTTATTAGGATGTTCAAATAAGAAATGTGTACCCTTGTTTATCCTTTCTTTTGAATCTTTGTTTACCAGCTTCTTAATTCCTGACCTTTCCTTTACTATTTCCTTACTTCTTTCTTTGGGTTTTTTATTTTTCAATTATTATTTTCTACCATTGGATGCTTAGCTGCTCATTTTTTTTTCAGCTTCTCTTTTTACATAATGAAAGTAATCGAAGCCATAATTTCATCAATAGACACCAGTTTTAGCTGCATCCCACAAACTTTGATTTATAATATTCTCACTATGGTTTTTCTACTATATATTCATTATAGAATTTTTAATACGTTATATTTTCTTATTTTTTATTTATTTTTATGCAATTTCATTGCTGCCTAAGATTATCTGTTAGATACAGATTTTTTTAAATGCATTCAACCTAGTATTTGATCAATTTTTTTTTAACTTTCTAAAGTCTTTTCAAGTATTTTTTTTAATTTTTTATAAACATATATTTTTATCCCCAGGGGTACAGGTCTGTGAATCACCAGGTTTACACACTTCACAGCACTCACCAAAGCACATACCCTCCCCAATGTCCATAATCCCACCCCCTTCTCCCAAACCCCCTCCCCCCAGCAACCTTCAGTTTGTTTTGTGAGATTAAGAGTCACTTATGGTTTGTCTCCCTCCCAATCCCATCTTGTTTCATTGATTCTTCTCCTACCCACTTAAACCCCCATGTTGCATCACCACTTCCTTATATCAGGGAGATCATATGATAGTTGTCTTTCTCTGCTTGACTTATTTCACTAAGCATGATATGCTCTAGTTCCATCCATGTTGTCACAAATGGCAAGATTTCATTTCTTTTGATGGCTGCATAGTATTCCATTGTGTATATATACCACATCTTCTTGATCCATTCATCTGTTGATGGACATCTAGGTTCGTTCCATAGTTTGGCTATTATGGACATTGCTGCTATAAACATTCGGGTGCATGTGCCCCTTTGGATAACTATGTTTGTATCTTTAGGGTAAATACCCAATAGTGCAATTGCTGGGTCATAGGGCAGTTCTATTTTCAACATATTGAGGAACCTCCATGCTGTTTTCCAGAGTAGCTACACCAGCTTGCATTCCCACCAACAGTGTAGGAGGGTTCCCCTTTCTCTGCATCCTCACCAGCATCTGTTATTTCCTGACTTGTTGATTTTAGCCATTCTGACTGGTGTGAGGTGATATCTCATTGTGGTTTTGATTTGTATTTCCCTGATGCCGAGTGATATGGAGCACTTTTTCATGTGTCTGTTGGCCATCTGGATGTCTTCTTTGCAGAAATGTCTGTTCATGTTCTCTGCCCATTTCTTGATTGGATTATTTGTTCTTTGGGTGTTGAGTTTGCTAAGTTCATTATAGATTCTGGACACTAGTCCTTTATCTGATACGTCATTTGCAAATATCTTCTCCCAATCTGTAAGTTGTCTTTTGATTTTGTTAACTGTTTCCTTTGCTGTGCAAAAGCTTTTGATCTTGATGAAATCCTAATAGTTCATTTTTTCCCTTGCTTCCCTTGCCTTTGGCGTTGTCCCTAGGAAGATGTTGCTGCGGCTGAGGTCGAAGAGGTTGCTGCCTGTGTTCTTCTCAAGGATTTTGATAGATTCCTTTCGCACATTGAGGTCCTTTATCCATTTTGAGTCTATTTTTGTGTGTGGTGTAAGGAAATGGTCCAATTTCATTTTTCTGCATGTGGCTGTCCAATTTTCCCAGCACCATTTATTGAAGAGGCTGTCTTTTTTCCATTGGACATTCTTTCCTGCTTTGTCGAAGATTAGTTGACCATAGAGTTGAGGGTCTATTTCTGGGCTCTCTATTCTGTTCCATTGATCTATGTGTCTGTTTTTGTGCCAGTACCATGCTGTCTTGATGATGACAGCTTTGTAATAGAGCTTGAAGTCCAGAATTGTGATGCCACCAACGTTGGCTTTCTTTTTCAATATCCCTTTGGCTATTCGAGGTCTTTTCTGGTTCCATATAAATTTTAGAATTATTTGTTCCATTTCTTTGAAAAAGATGGATGGTACATTGATAGGAATTGCATTAAATGTGTAGATTGCTTTAGGTAGCATAGACATTTTCACAATATTTATTCTTCCAATCCAGGAGCATGGAACATTTTTCCATGTCTTTGTGTCTTCCTCAATTTATTTCATGAGTACTTTATAGTTTTCTGAGTATAGATTCTGTGTCTCTTTGGTTAGGTTTATTCCTAGGTATCTTATGGTTTGGGGTGCAATTGTAAATGGGATTGACTCCTTAATTTCTCTTTCTTCTGTCTTGCTGTTGGTGTAGAGAAATGCAACTGATTTCTGTGCATTGATTTTATATCCTGACACTTTACTGAATTCCTATATAAGTTCTAGCAGTTTTGGAGTGGAGTCTTTTGGGTTTTCCACATATAGTATCATATCATCTGCGAAGAGTGATAATTTGACTTCTTTGCCGATTTGGATGCCTTTAATTTCCTTTTGTTGTCTGATTGCTGAGGCTAGGAACTCTAGTACTATGTTGAATAGCAGTGGTGATAATGGACATCCCTGCCGTGTTCCTGACCTTAGTGGAAAATCTTTCAGTTTTTCTCCATTGAGAATGATATTTGCGGTGGGTTTTTCATGGATGGCTTTGATGATATTGAGGTATGTGCCCTCTATCCTTACACTTTGAAGAGTTTTGATCAGGAATGGATGCTGTACTTTGTCAAATACTTTTTCAGCACCTATTGAGAGTATCATATGGTTCTTGTTCTTTCTTTTATTGATGTGTTGTATCACATTGACTGATTTGCGGATGTTGAACCAACCTTGCAGCCCTGGAATAAATCCCAATTGATCGTAGTGAATAATCCTTTTAATGTACTGTTGAATCCTATTGGCTAGTATTTTGTTGAGTATTTTCGCATCTGTGTTCATCAAGGATATCGGTCTATAGCTCTCTTTTTTGGTGGGATCCTTGTCTGGTTTTGGGATCAAGGTGATGCTGGCCTCATAAAATGAGTATGGAAGTTTTCCTTCCATTTCTATTTTTTGGAACAGTTTCAGGAGAATAGGAATTAGTTCTTCTTTAAATGTTTGGTAGAATTCCCCCGGGAAGCCGTCTGGCCCTGGGCTTTTGTTTGTTTGCAGATTTAAATGACTGTTTCAATCTCCTTACTGGTTATGGGTCTGTTCAGGCTTTCTACTTCTTCCTGGTTCAGTTGTGGTAATTTATATGTTTCTAGGAATGCATCCATTTCTTCCAGATTGTCAAATTTGTTGGCGTAGAGTTGCTCATAGTATGTTCTTATAATAGTTTGTATTTCTTTGGTGTGAGTTGTGATCTCTCCTCTTTCATTCATGATTTTATTTATTTGGGTCCTTTCTATTTTCTTTTTGATAAGTCTAGCCAGAGGTTTATCAATTTTATTAATTCTTCAAAGAACCAGCTCCTAGTTTTGTTGATTTGCTCTATTGTCTTTTTGGTTTCTAGTTCATTGATTTCTGCTCTGATCTTTATGATTTCTCTTCTCCTGCTTGGCTTAGGGTTTCTTTCTTGTTCTTTCTCCTGCTCCTTTAGGTGTAGGGTTAGGTTGTGTACCTGAGACCTTTCTTGTTTCTTGAGAAAGGCTTGTACCGCTATATATTTTCCTCTCAGGACTGCCTTTGTTGTGTCCCACAGATTTTGAACCGTTGTGTTTTCATTATCATTTGTTTCCATGATTTTTTTCAATTCTTCTTTAATTTCCCGGTTGACCCATTCATTCTTTAGAAGGATGCTGTTTAGTCTCCATGTATTTGGGTTCCTTTCAAACTTCCTTTGGTGGTTGAGTTCTAGCTTTAGAGCATTGTGGTCTGAAAATATGCAGGGAATGATCCCAATCTTTTGATACCGGTTGAGTCCTGATTTAGGACCGAGGATGTGATCTATTCTGGAGAATGTTCCATGTGCACTAGAGAAGAATGTGTATTCTGTTGCTTTGGGATGAAATGTTCTGAATATATTGTGATGTCCATCTGGTCCAGTGTGTCGTTTAAGGCCTTTATTTCCTTGCTGATCTTTTGCTTGGATGATCTGTCCATTTCAGTGAGGGGAGTGTTAAAGCCCCCTACTATTATTGTATTATTGTTGATGTGTTTCTTTGATTTTATTATTAATTGGTTTATATAGTTGGCTGCTCCCACATTGGGGACATAGATATTTAAAATTGTTAAATCTTCTTGTTGGACAGACCCTTTGAGTATGATATAGTGTCCTTCCTCATCTCTTATTATAGTCTTTGGTTTAAAAACTAATTGATCTGATATAAGGATTGCCACTCCTGCTTTCTTCTGATGTCCATTAAAATGGTAAATTCTTTTCCACCCCCTCACTTTAAATCTGGAGGTGTCTTCAGGCTTAAAATGAGTTTCTTGGAGGCAACATATAGATGGGTTTTGTTTTTTTATCCATTCTGATACCCTGTGTCTTTTGACAGGGGGCATTTAGCCCATTCACATTCAGGGTAACTATTGAGAGATATGAATTTAGTGCCATTGTATTGCCTGTAAGGTGACTATTACTGTATATGGTCTCTGTTCCTTTCTGATCTACCACTTGTAGGCTCTCTCTTTGCTTAGAGGACCCCTTTCAATATTTCCTGTAGAGCTGGTTTGGTGTTTGCAAATTCTTTCAGTTTTTGTTTGTCCTGGAAGCTTTAATCTCTCCTTCTATTTTCAATGATAGCCTAGCTGGATATAGTATTCTTGGCTGCATGTTTTTCTCGTTTAGTGCTCTGAAAATATCGTGCCAGCTCTTTCTGGCCTGCCAGGTCTCTGTGGATAAGTCAGCTACCAATCTAATATTTTTACCATTGTATGTTACAGACTTCTTTTCCCGGGCTGCGCTCAGGATTTTCTCTTTGTCACTGAGACTTGTAAATTTTACTATTAGGTGGCGGGGTGTGGGCCTATTCTTATTGATTTTGAGGGGCGTTTTCTGAATCTCCTGAATTTTGATGCTCGTTCCCTTTGCCATATTGGGGAAATTCTCCCCAATAATTCTTTCCAGTATACCTTCTGCTCCCCTCTCTCTTTCTTCTTCTTCTGGAATCCCAATTATTCTAATGTTGTTTTGTCTTATGGTGTCACTTATCTCTCGAATTCTCCCCTCGTGGTCCAGTAGCTGTTTGTCCCTCTTTTGCTCAGCTTCTTTATTCTCTGTCATTTGGTCTTCTATATCACTAATTCTTTCTTCTGCCTCATTTATCCTAGCAGTGAGAGCCTCCATTTTTTATTGCACCTCATTAATAGCTTTCTTGATTTCAACTTGGTTAGATTTTAGTTCTTTTATTTCTCCAGAAAGGGCTTTTATATCTCTCGAGAGGGTTTCTCTAATATCTTCCATGCCTTTTTCGAGCCCGGCTAGAACCTTGAGAATTGTCATTCTGAACTCTAGATCTGACATATTACCAATGTCTGTATTGATTAGGTCCCTAGCCTTCGGTACTGCCTCTTGTTCTTTTTTTTTGTGTGTGTTGAATATTTCTGCCCTGTCATTTTGTCCAGATAAGAGTATATGAAGGAGCAAGTAAAATACTAAAAGGTTGGCAACAACCCCAGGAAAATATGCTTTAACCAAATTAGAAGAGATCCCAAATCGTGAGGGGGTAGAAAGTGGATAAAAAGAGGTTCAAGGGGCGCCTGGGTGGCTCAGTGGGTTAAGCCGCTGCCTTCGGCTCAGGTAATGATCTCAGGGTCCTGGGATCGAGTCCCACATCCGGCTCTCTGCTCAGCGGGGAGCCTGCTTCCTCCTCTCTCTCTGCCTGCCTCTCTGCCTGCTTGTGATCTCTGTCTGTCAAATAAATAAATAAAATCTTTAAAAAAAAAAAAAGAGGTTCAAAAAGGAAGAAAGAAAAAAAAGAAAAAAGAATTTAAAAAAGAAAACAAATAAGAAAAATATAAAAAAGAAAAAATATATATATTGGATAAACTAGTTAAAAAATGTTAAAAAATAAAAAGGTAAAAGTTTAAAAAAGAATTACCAGAACGCTAGAAAAAAAAACAAAAAATGAAAAAGAAAAAAATCAATTTAACTGCAAGACTAAAAAATATCACAGGGAAAAATCCATGAGTTCCGTGCTTGGCTTTCTCCTCCTCTGGAATTCTGCTGCTCTCCTTGGTATTGAAACTGCACTCCTTGGTAGGTGAACTTGGTCTGGGCTGGATTTCTTGTTGATCTTCTGGGGGAGGGGCCTGTTGTAGTGATTCTCAAGTGTCTTTGCCCCAGGCGGAATTGCACCGCCCTTACTAGGGGCCGGGGTGAGTAATCCACTCGGGTTTGCTTTCAGGAGGTTTTGTTCCCTGAGCGCTTTCCGTAGAGTTCCGGAGGACGGGAATACAAATGGCGGCCTCCTGGTCTCCGGCCTGGAGGATCCGAGAGCTCAGGGCCCCACTCCTCAGTGCGCCCTCAGAGAACAGCGCCCAGTTACTCCTGTCTGCCTGACCTCCGGCCGCGCTCCGAGCTCACCGAGCCTGCGACCGGTTCAAGGTAACACCGAGCTGTTTGCTTACTGTCGGCTCTGTCTCTGTAGCCGGCTTTCCCGTTCCAATACCCGCAAGCTCTGTGACACTCAGACACCCCCGATCCTTCTGTGACCCTGCGGGACCTGAGGCCACGCTGACCCCGCGTGGGCTTCACCCCGGTTTAGCCTCTGGAGCAATGTCCCTCAGCGGAACAGACTTTTAAAAGTCCTGATTTTGTGCGTGGTTGCTCCGCCGCTTGCTGGGAGCCGGCCCCTCCCCCCGGGGTCTATCTTCCCGTTGCTTTGGATTCACTTCTCCGCCGGTCCTACCTTTCAGAAAGTGATTGTTTTTCTGTTTCCAGAATTGCTGTTCTTCTTCTCTTCGATCTGCCGATGGATTTTCAGGTGTTTGCAATCTTTAGATAAGCTATCTAGCTGATCTCCGGCCAGCTGAAGTAGTCTCAGCCTGCTGCTTCTCCGCCATCTTCACTCCGCCCCCCTTGATCAATTCTTATAAATTGTTCCACGTGTATTGAAAAAGAATTGTACTCTCCAATTATTGGTGCAGTGTTCTACATACATCCTTAAATCATGCTTGCTAACTCTACTGTACGTATGTCCTCTGTTATTATTGATTTTGATCTGCTTGACCTATCAGTCTCTGATAGCAGGATGTTGGAATCTCCCACTTAAATGGTAAATTTGTCAATTTGTCCTTATAGTTGAATCAAATTTTGTCTTATATATTTTGAAATAACACTATTAGATACATTCAGATTTAGAATGATTACATATTTATAGCAAATTAAAGCTTTTATCAATGGATAGTGAGGTTTTATTTTAAGATTTATATATTTATTTGAGAGAGAGAGAGAGACGGAGCTGGGGGGAGGGGCAGAGGAAGAGGAAGAATAGCAAGCAGATTCCCCACTGAGCATGGAGCCTGACACAGGGCTGAACATGGGGCTCAATGTGGCGCTTGATCCCATGACCCTATGATCATGACCTAGGCTGAAGTCAGGAGCCAGACGCTTAACTGACAGAGCCACCCAGGCAATCCAAATTAGTGAGGTTTTTTAATCTCTAAAAATGTTTTTAACCTTAAAGGCTATTATATCTGAGATACGTATTCTAGCTTTCCTTCAACATTTGCCTGGGATATGATTTTTTTTCCCATCCTTTCATTTCAGACTTTCTGTATTGTTGGATTTTGATATGTGTCTTATAATTAGCATCTATCTGGACTTTCCTTTGTTTTGCTATTTTTTTGTTGTTGTTGTTTCGGTTTTGGGTTTTTTTTTTAAGTTTTTATTTAAATTCTAATTACTTAACCTACAGTGTAACATTAGTTTCATGTGTACAATATAGTGATTCAGCAATTCCATACATCGCCTAGTGCTCATCACAAGTGTATGTCTTAAGCCCCATCACCTATTTTATGCATCCCCCAACCACCTCCCCTCTGGTAACCATCAGTGAGTTCTCTAGAGTTGAGTCTGTTTCTTGGGTTGCCTCTTTCTTTTTCTTCCCCTATGCTATGCTTTTCAATCCATTTTGGTGGTCTTTAACTTTTAACTGGAGCATTTAGCCCATTGACATTGATTCTGATTTCTCATATATTTAGGTTCATTTTACCATATTATTATAAACTTTTAAAAAAAATTATCTCTTCCTTCCTTTAGATTAACTGAATTTTTCCTCCACTCAATTTTTTTCTTATACTGGTTTTAAAAGTGACTTTCTAATTTTTATTCTTTTAATAGATGTAAAATTTGTTAAGTTTAACAAATCAAATTAAATTAGATACTAAATTAATGTGAAAAGTTTTAGTATATGTGCTGCCGAAGCGAGCACTAAAGTGAAAAGTTAATTGTCTTAGTTTGAGCTCCTTGATCAACAGAATCTAAGACAAGGGGTTGGAGGCAGATAGCATATTCAGCAGGCAATCTAAGGAAGCAGGAGTGAGAGAATAGGGAAATAGGGAAGAGAGAAAAACCTCTAAAAGGTTCTCTATCAAGGTCTTTGTCGTGGCAAATGGGATATTGTTTCTGCCAGGTTTTCTGAGGAGCATGAGAAATGAGTTCTATAATTAACCTATAAATAACCTTCAATTCTTGGTTGGGAATTGCCTCCAGTGGTAATAACTCACCCAAACCTCTGTCCTGCTCTTGCACATGGACCTGTTGGTCACCCATGACTTTGGAGAAGTCCTCACAGAGAAGAAACATGGTGCATCAGAGGTGGGATACAGTCACCATGAGTTTGAGGTCACCAATGACTGCTGTATACTACAACTGTAGTGTCTACTACATAAATTGCTATCTTTACTAATTCTCTCAAAAACCAAGGATCCTAGAATGCTTTAAATCCAATAACTTCCATCCTGACTTACATATAATGGTCCAGGATGTTTAATGATTGTTTTTATTCCACAAATTAGGCATAATTAATTTTGTTTTATACAGTCAATATTCATTTAGATATACCCACTTACTATTTCTTTAGCTCACCAATTCATATAATATTTTAGGCCCTCCTTTTAAAATCATTTTTCTTCTTCCTAAGAACTCTCAGAAATTCCCTAAGTGAAAGTTGTCCATAAACACTCCCAGTGTTTGGTTATATGAAAATTTCTGTTTGTTCTCCTCATTCTTAAAAGAAGTTTTGTTGGATATTGTATTCTATATATTGACAGTCATGTTCTTTCCAAAATGTGAAGAGCTGATTCCCCTAGTTTTCCATTTTGATTGTTAGCAAGAAAGTTATCTGTCAGCCCAATTTTCTTTCCTCTGCAGTAGTTTGTTCTTTGTTCCTAGCTGTTGTTAGGATCTCTTTTTGTTGGTGTCCTGCAGTTTCACTGTGGTGTACCTGAGTGTTGATTTAATGAACTTAAGCCTTGGAGTCTCTTGTTAAATTTGCCAAGTTCTCAGTCATTGTATACCCCAGTGTGGCCTCTCCCTTCTTCTTTCTTTTGTCTCTCACTCTCTTTCTTAAATTCCAATTAGAGAAATGCTGGGTGTTTTCACTGTGCCATCCATGACTCTCAAACTCTATCTCAGATCTATCTTTCTGCTCACTAAACCTCTCTAGAACTAGCCACTTAGTTTTAACTTCATTTTTAAATGTTTTCCAGTTTTATAATATCTATTTGCCTTCTTTTTAAATCTCTCTGATCTATTTTTATAATCTCATGACTTGTTTTTTTTAACATACTTTTATTTAATTCCAAGGATTTATTAAACATCCTGGCTTTAAATTCTCTATCTGCCAGTTTCAATATCTGCAGCCTTTGTGGTTCTAATTTTGTAGTTGGTTGTTTCTGCTGACTCTTGCTAATAGTGGTTTGTGAACCCATGTGTTTATTGATTTTCCACTGTGAGTTCATGTTCCTAAGATATTTATCCAAGGGAATTTTCCAACCCTGCATTTAGAGTTTTTCTCCAGAGAGTGTTTATATTTGTTTCTTCCAAATGCTTATGGGCACAACTAACCTGGGACTGCTTAAAATGAAATTTTCAGAATATAGTTTTTTAGGTCACATGTAATATAAATTCAGACACCAAGGCAAGTTTGTGGATAAGATTTCCCCAGGGAGTGGGGCTCCTGAGTGGCTCACTGGGTTAAAGCCTCTGTCTTCCACTCAGGTCATGATCTCAGGGTCCTGGGATTGAGCCCCGCATCGGGCTCTCTGTTCAGCTGGAGGCCTGCTTCTCTTCCTCTCTCTCTCTGCCTGCCTCTCTGCCTACTTGTGATCTCTTTGTGATCTCTGTCTGTCAAATAAATAAATAAAATCTTTAAATTTAAAAAAAAAAAAAGAGTTCCCAGGGGAAATACGTTCTTTTTATTCCAAAATACCCAGAGCCTAAGGGCATATTTTCTCATCTCCCTTTGTGGGGTGCATAATTTTTAGGTCACCCACTGAGGTACCTCAGTTTTATGTATGGGTATTCCCACTTTGTTTAGACCCCAGCCTCTTTCTCTTATTTCCTACATGTGTAATCTAAAAGGACACATGCCCACGCCAGAGCTTAGAGTAATTCAGACTTTCTAACACCTGATCTCTAGCTAGCAAGTAGCCTGAGTTCTCCTAGAGAAACTGAGAAGAGACCGGGAAAAGCAGCAAGAAGAGATAATTTAGATGCTAAATATAAACCATGGGGGTCTTTACTAACTTGCTAAGCAGAGCCCTAACCCTAGGAGAAATGTAAATGAAAGAAATGAATAAAATTTGCATGTTGCACATTTCATTTGTAGAATTAACTGCTCTGATTTTATTAGATGAGGAAGCAGAGCCCAGACAGCTAATGATGTTTGTCTAAGATCACATTGTGAAAAGCCTGGGCCTTTTCAGCATTATTTTTGTCCCCCAATATATCCCATCCCAGTCATTATATTCTATATATATTCTATATATATTCTATATATATTATATATATATATAGATTATATACATATAATCTATATATATATAGATTATATATATTATATTATATTCTATATAATGAGTTCCGGAAGACACTGTAAGGGCTGCAGGAGGAGAGAGGTCAATAGTCAGATGTGATTGGAAAGGGTTAGGTATGTTTCAGAGGACGTTTTTTTTTTGGAGGATTTTTTTAATCCTTTTAATATGAAACTCTGCCCTGTGATGCTCAAAGACAATGGTGTAGAATATAAAGTTTCCTAAACTTATCTGACAATGGAGTTGTTTTTTGTTTTTTTTTAGTTGAACATCCCAAGGGATTAGTGTTCAGCAGAAAACAATTTGAAAATGTTAGGCTATGTCTTACTGTTCTTTGAATTCTGTAACTCTTCCACAATATTGGGTGAATTCACATTAACAAGCATTTGTTGGCACAGGCCATGTGACCAGCACTGTGCTAAAGCAGCAGAGGGTACCAGGATGAGTAAGGTTCCCAGCACCAGGATGCTTATACTGTCCTAATGACATTCAGATATATGTAAAACTAACTGTAGTCCTGCTCATAATATGACCAAGTTGCTTTTGAAAATCACAACTGTGTTTGGGGGGCTGAGAGGTTGCAAACATCACAAGTGGACAGACTCTTCACATCACTTCATCACTTGGACATCTGACAGATACCTAAAGGGAACTGAATTTCTAAGATCCCTCCCAACAACTTTCTTTCATGATCTTCCCCATCTTGAATAATGACAGCTTTTGGTTTGCTCTGGCAAAAAACTGCCTAATCCCCCTTGACCATTCTTTTACCGTCATACCTCCCGACTACTCCTTCAGCAAATTGTGTTGGCTCCACCCTCAAAGACATTCAGAAAGTGAACACTAACCACCCTACAGGCCTAAGTTGTCATCATGGCTTACCTAGATCACCCCCGTAGTGTAGTCTCCCCGCTTCCACATTTGCATCCGTTGACTTTCTGCAATACCGCAACAGTTGTCATCCCTTCCAAACCCAAGTCAGCTCCTGTGGTCCCTTGGCTCAAACCATTAAAGTGCCCCACCATTCACCCAGTGCAAGCACAAACCCTTATGATGACCTGTGAGGTTATCAATGATTCAGTCCTATTACCTCTTTGGCTTCCTATTACTGTCCTCCCCCTGAATCTGTTATTTTAGACACCCTGGCTGCTTCACACTTCCTTCAACTCTCTAGGTACATTCTTATTTCTGCACCATTGTGTGAACTGTTTCCTTTCCCTGGACCATTGTTCAGTCAGATGCTCCTACGTTCTTTCTGTGTACCTCCTTCAAGTCAGCATCTGAATGCCATCTTCCAGTAAAAGAACACCTGTTTCAATTGTAATCTCCACCTGATCCCTGGCATTCCCTTCCCAGCTTTGTATTTTCTCACTTATCTAATTATTTATGTGTTTATTTTCCCACTAGAATATAAGCTTCGCAAGAGCAAAGATCATGTATTTTGTCTCCTGTTGCTTCCTTACAACATATAGCAGTGCCTCACGTATGGGAGGAGATCAATAAATACTTATTGAGTGAAAAAATGAACAAAACACATTGTCAGTGCTGAGAGCGAGCTCTAATGAAGGATGTGGTATTTGGGAAGAGTCTTGGAAGAAGGAGCTGAGTGAAAAGAATACTGACAGAGCTCTCAGAACTGTTGCATCCTGGCCCAGCTAGGCCAGTGACCAGTGTCTTTATCTTAGGAAAATTATAGCCTTTCATAGCTGAGAATTGCTGGGTCATGGATTTCAGGCTAGGCCTTGCAGACCCCTGGAGTTCCTGAGAGAGGCTTCTGGGTTTGGAGAAAAGAGGGAGCACGTGAGACCACCTCATTTCCTCCAGAGCAGTTTTGCTCTTCTATTTTGGACATTTAACATTCTGCACAAAATTTTCTTTGAAAGACTTAAAAACCATTGCCCTTGGGGATCTCTGAGACACCTGACCCTCCTGGGACATGGGGAGACTATACGGACAACCCAGGCCATAGGATGAGAGTGGTGAAAGCCATCCGGCCTGACTGAGAGCTCTTTGGATCAATCTAATCCAATCTGGATCCAATCAATCCAATTGGATCCACACTAATCTCATACTGTGGGTGAGGCCACACCTACAGTAAGAGCCTCTGTCCCAAATCCAGAATTCCGGCATGGCCAGCTGGTCTCCCCAAAGGACGGTGCAGGAGACCTGCAGAGCCAACATCTTACATTCTCATTCAGTGGATGAGGAATGGAACAGACAGCCCAGCTCAGGGAATCAGCAGGTGTCAAAATTCAGTCCGTGCAACTTTCTGGATAAATTCAGAGCTCAGGATTCCAGCCTCACACTAATTAAATCATAAGAGAAAATGATAGAGTGAAGAAAGAAGACACTGGAGTAGCTGAAAGCTGCTGAAAGTCTGTGCTAATGATAGCTGATTCTACATTAACATGAATGCCTTCGGTTAACAGGAGAAATGTGCTGAAGCAAAGGCTTTTGTCAGGCCAAACACATCTGTGAATAATTGAACAATATTCATGTCGAAGAGTCAGCAATTTATCACCGGCTTGGCCTCTACTTTTAGAAGGAGTGAATAACTTTTTGAGCAAGGAGATTAAAAACATGTACACACAACACACACACGCACACACACACTCCTCTTATTGCAAAAGGAAAGTTCAGAATCCAACAATGCTTCAGTGTGGCAATTTGAAATCATCAGGATTTTATCTTTGCGGGATTCAGAATCAGATGCCACTCACTTGAAGGCTCTCCGTCCCCCTCCGCCTGGCCCTGACCCTCCTGTCCCCAGGGGCCTTGGGCTCCAGGGTCACCACACAGGCCCTGAAAGGCTCTCCATGTGGTGAGGTGCTGGCAGGTGTGCCCCCCGCATCTCCCTGGCAGGTGTGCCCCCCGCATCTCCCACCTCACAGGAGGCCACTCTCTCCCCAGCTCTGAGGTGGCCAGAAGATCCTGAGGAGCCAGTCTGTGAAAATCAAATCAGTCACAGGTGAAGAACCCAGGGGTCAAAGCAGAGAACCTCTGGGGAAGGCAAAAGGAGTCAACATTGACTGGTAAGAAGCCCAGGACCAGGAAAGGATGGTGTCCTGCAGAGTGGGGCGGAGGCGCAGAGGAATGCAATTGCTGACCTCTTGGGTACCACAGTCCCAGTCATCCAAGGGGGGAATACGTTTCAAGACCCTGGCAGAGGCCTGAAACCGCGACGGTATTGCATCCTGTGTACTGTTTTCTCCTAAACGTGCGATAAAGTTTAATTCATAAATTAGGTACCACAAGAGACCAACAACTCATAATAAAGTAGAAGCGTTACAACAATATATTGTGATGAAAGCTAGTGACTGTGGTCGCTCTTTCTCCCCAGTATCTTTGTGCAATGTATGCGCCCTTCTTGTGATGACAGACATGACAAAATGCCTCCCTGACCAGATGAGGGGAGGGGAACGGCACAGGCACTGGGACCCTGCAGCAGGTGCCTCCTTGACGATACATCAGAGGGGGGTCATTTGCTCCCAGACTCAGTTGATGGTGAGTAACTGAAAGCTCAAAAAGCAAAGCCACGAAGAGGGAGGGGGCAACCCTCCTCTACAGAGCCCTAGCAGCAGGCTGCGTAGTATGCGGGCAACGGTGTCCTGTGGGAGGTCTTAGACCAAGGCTTCAGCTCCAGAGCCAGAGGAGGAAAAAGGCAGCCCCCTCTCTATATGTATGCATGTGTGTGTCTGCGTGTACGTATGTGTGCTCTATGTCTGTGCATGTGTGTGCCTGTATGTATTGTATACATGTCTCTGTGGGTATGTGTGTTTATACATGTGTGCATATGGATACATGTGCCTGTGTTTGTGTGCGTGTGTATGTCTGTGTGTGCATGTGTGTAGGTGTGCGTTTGTGTGCATCTGTGCATGTGTGTGTATATGCGTGCATGTATGTGTGTGTGTGCTCATGCATGGGGGTGCTTGTGTGTGCATGTGTGTATGGACGTATATATTCTTATCTTTGGTCATTTCTCTCAGAAGGTCATAGACAACTAGACCTCAGGTTGCAGAAACTGTCTTCCTCCACGAGTGATTCTGAGCAAAGGACAATGGATTGGTCTATGTGATTGCCCATCTGTGGGTCAGCAGCTACCCTAAGCACAGCCCTCTCTCATGCTCATGTCACTCTCCTACCTGGCCCTGTCCTCCCTGACCACCAACCTGCAGCCGGTGTCCCTCCAGATGCAAACCTGGGCCGTCCTCACACCCAACCACTCATGAAGCTCCACTTCACCCAGAGGGAAGGATGAGAGGCAGGAGGGGGCCTGAGCTCCAGATGAAGCCGGGCGGTACCGTGATGGGAGAAAAGTAGAGCTGGCAGTGGTTTGCATTAAAAGTGAATCCCAGGTGCTGCACCTGGGGGGCTCAGTCCGTTGAGTGCAGCTGACTCTTCATTTCAGCTCAAGTCATGATCTCAGGGTTGCAAGACTGAGCCCCACATTGACCAAACATTGAGCCCTCATTGGGCTCTGTACTCAGCAGAGAGCCTGCTCAAGATTCTTTCGCCCTCCCTCTCCCTCTCCCTCTGCTTTCACTCCCTTATTCTCTCTCTCTCTCTAAAATAAATAAGTAAATAAAATCTTAAAAAAAAAAAAAAAGTGCACCCCAGGAGGGCACACAGTTGTGACTGGGAGGACCCGGAAGCCTTCATATAAATGCACCCCTGAGCCCAACTCTAGCCCCAGGTCCGCCCCCCGCTATATAAGAAAGGCACCAACATTAGTGGGCTTCCCTGCCTCAACACCCCAACAATTCCATGCCCCAGCAAAATCAAATTAAAATAAAGAATTCATCTCGAACACTGTGTGGTCTTGGACAAGTCATGCCTTTCTTCTGGTTGTCTAGCTCCCCAGGCACAAAATGGTACAAACAGTTTGCAAGGTTCCTGCCAGTGCTTGCACTCGCCCCCTCCCTAAATTGTCTGTAACACGTCTGCAGGTGCACATGGAGGAGCCAAGCCCTATGCTCCATCCACTACCCTACCTGCCCCATCTCAGCTGATGGACAGCTCTCTGAACAGTCACCCAAAAGCAGCCTCGGCTCAGCAGGCTTGGGTCTCTCTCCTGGGCCTCCTTTGAGGCCACTTGCTCCCCCAACCCAGCTGTTCAATTCAGCAAACTGTGGTCAGCACTGCATCATTTAGGGCGGATGCAAGCGACATAAACTATGATGAAAAGGAGAAAAATAGAATCTATTATGATCCCTGCCTGCAAAGTCTGCAGGTTGACTAGCTTCCCGGCCAGACTCACCCAGGGGCTCCAAGGATGTTACCAGGACCCTGTTCATCATCTGCCACCCTCACCTTCCCCCGTTCAAGGCTCACCTGCATACAGACTCTTCCATTCAGGGGGTTATTTGGTCGCTACAGCCCCTCTGTTCTTACCGGCTCCATTCCTGGGGACAAATGGTTTCTTTTCCAGGAGCTTCCACAAAGGCCCCAGATCTGAACTAAGCAGATCAGTCATGGTCAGGAGTCCAGTCCTGTGCGAGGGGGACAGGGGATGTGGCAGAGTATGGGTAGAGGGGAGGCTGTGCTTCTGTTATCTCGGGAGAGCTGGGAAGCCAGTGTGAACAAGCCACTATGAAAGGGAGAGATAGAGATGGAGAACCTGAAATCTTGTTCTTCCGGGATTTTAGGAATACAGTTCTGCATCAACACAAAGTGAGATGACCCGCCTCCACTTTCTCTCCATTCTTGGTCTCCCCATCAGGGGAAGGTGTCATAGCTACCAAAGGAGGCTTGGGAAATGAGAACTCAATATGATAACTGCTGGAGTAGGTCTGAGTCTCTCAGGAAGAAACATGGCAGTCGGCACACACACGGCATCACCAAAGAGCACACATGTGTGTGCATGTGCCTGTGCATGCGCATGCACACACACACACACACACACACACACACACTGCCGAGAACACGCTGCCCGGCTGGGCTTGCCAACGCTCATCATCACCGTTCATTATGGCAACCAGATGCTGTGCTTCTGACCTGGGAAGCCCGGATCCCAGGAACACCCTTCAGCATTGCTCCTCACCGCCTTCCCTCCGACCCCCAGGCAGGGCCATTCCGTCCCTCCAAAGGCAGATGCCTTTGGCTGAGTTCATCAGAACGTGAGACGCCTCCTCTTTGCCCAGAAATCTCAATTTGTTTTCCCGCTGAACATTACAGTTTGTAAATAACATAAAATAAATATGTGTTGTTGTTTTTTTATACCTAATACCATGACAGCTGAAGAAAGCTGGAAATGGCAGTCTGCACCAGGCTGGTGGTTTACATTTGGAAAGGCAGAGGGGAAAGCAGAAAACACATTGCGACAAGTCTATGGCAAGGTTAGAGAGGGGTTGTGGTCACTCCCCTGATGGTCCCCACCAGCCCAAGGCTCCTCCTCACCACCTCAGCTCAGATACCCCAAAATGGAGCCTCAGACCTTCTGCCAACAGAATGTCTGAAAACAGATTGGAAGGATTTCGGCCTCATGCCTTCCTCATGGACGAACACACGGAGTCTTTTTCCCCCACCCCTCCCCGCAAACCGTGTTCCTGATATTTCCACTCTTCCTGCCTACAGGGTCCTGTCTCCTTTACGCCTTTGAACCCATCCCTCCATGAACTCCCAGATACAGTGCCGCATTCCCCAAGAAGCTTCCTCTGCCCTCCCAAGCCCAGGAAAGCCCTCTGTACCTCCAGTGTGTGGCACCCACACGTCCTCACCGTGCTGGTTCTCCCAGGGCTGGAATGCAGCAGCTAAGAAGCAGGAGATCCTTGACAGGACCTGTAGTCCCCTCGGCTTGGCTGGAGTGCTGGCTCTGCCACTGGTCGCTTTGTACACTGGGACAATTTACTTAACCTCATTGTGCCTCAGTTTCCTCATCTGTAACATGCTGAAGATGGAACATCATTACCCAGCTGCTCAGGTTGCTGTAAGGATTCAGCAGGCAATCGCCTGTCGGGCACTCGGAACAGCACCTGGCATATAAAATAGTTATCCTGTCCCCACAATGCATGCTCAGTACATGTTTGTTGAATGAGCATTTGCTGTATACTTGGGAAACTGCCTTTAAGAAACCATGGACATGGGGTTTGCTGTGGTGTGGGGGCCCTTGCAGACCCAGGCCACAGGAACTGGCCTTGATCCCTCTCCCCTTAAGGACCTGTGCACCTCTCTTTCTGCCTTATAGCCCCACTGCCTCTGGGAGGAATGATGGTCCTCACGATATTCATTTTATAAGTTGTTTTCTCTATGTGCACCTGGGCTGTCCCATCCCAAGCCCACAGAAGAGCAAATACACTCTTAAAAATGAGCAGGCTATCTGTGGAAACAATATTCATGACATTCAGGAGGGAAGGCAGGAGATAAATGATGAAATTAAAGATATTCGTGGCAGGAGGCAAAGAGCAGAGAGAGCGTGGAGCCCTGCACACAGACTGTGGTGAGGCTCGCGGGGCGGCTCTGGCTGAGCTCTCCAGCACAGACACATTGCAGGGGATTGGAGGGCAGAGCCCATCCAGGGGGGCAGACAGACGCACTGGAGACAGGAGGTGAGGAGGGAAGGGGGCAGGGAGGGAGAGACAGGAAAAGGGGAAGTAAGCAGTCATCCTCAGGCAGAAATCTGTGTTTCAGAAAAGGGTCAGAAGTGAAGAACCTTCCCCCTTCTTTGTTTTCCCTGCAATTAGGTCTTGATAAGAGTCTGGGTTTGACCTGAGTGTGGGAAAGGAGCTGGTGGGCAGGTGATAAACTGGGAAGCAATGAACCTGAGTTCCTATGCAATTGTTACACAGACTCGATTACTTGTGATATTTAAAACACCCAGGGTAATGGTCAGGTTCTCATCAGCACCATTGTCGCTGCACTCATAAAGCTGACACTCATACATCCACCCTGGAAAGCCAGCACAAGGGGACGCAGGTGGGCAGAGAGAGCCCCCCACCCCATGCCACAGGAAGACAGCTGTGGAGATGGGTCTGGCACCAGACAGGTGAGCTGGGAAGTAGGAGATGGAACAGGGGGCCCCTAACTCTGCAGAGGCCAGAACATGTGAGTCGGTCTTGGGGGATCAGTGTGCTCCTCTTCTGAGACACCCAGGGCTGGGCTGGATGAGTCCTGTAGCTCCTGGTGGCTGCGTCCTGTGCCACTCTAACCTCCAGGGGAGAGGCAGAGCTGCCGGGGACAACACACTGCAGCCTCCCCCATCCAGCTTCACACTCAAAGCCTGCCTGAGCTGCCCTCGACCTTGGGTGAGGCTCCCGCTTATCAAGGTCACTTCAGCAGCTCTGCCTTCAAATTGTTTCCCAGGTTCAATCAACTTTCACATTCATAATACAAGAGAGATCTACAGGGCCACTGAAGAGAAAGCGTCTGTGGCTTTTCATTTCCTGGCATGATTAGGGGGATAATCACGGTGCCTGGAAAAATAATAAAGCTGGACTCTGATGTGGGATCAAAGCAGAGGGTCCGGCCGCACACACAGGCTGGAGCCTCTGGGACACACATGCTCCAGCCTTCCTCAAGGGGCGGGAGAGGGGAGAGCCCTTGCATCCAGCCCCTGAGGTAGCCTAGCCCGCTCAGCAGCAGGACCAACTAGACCGCCTCTGGGAAAATCCTCGTTGGCCCCGGGCCCGTATGCTGGGGAGACAGAGAGCTGAGCCCCAGCTCCTGCAGGGAAATGCAGATGCAGCTCCTGAAAAGGGAAGGGGGAGTGGACGTGGGAGCACGCTCCTCACAACTGCCCCTGCTGCCCAAGGAGCAGCCGCCCCACCTGGGGAAGCCGGGGACGCATGTGGCTAATGGGTGCTGGAAAGCAGGGCTCCGTCTGGCCACACCAAGGGGTTGTTTTTTATTTTGTTTAAATCCAGTTAGCCAATGTATAGAACATCATTGGTTTCAGATGTAGTGTTCAATGATTCATCAGTTGCGTATAACACCCAGTGCTCATCACATCACATGCCCTCCTTAATGCCTGTCATCCGGTTACCACATCTCCACCCACCTCCCCTTCTGTAACCCTCGGTTTGTTTCCTAGAGTTAAGAGTCTCTCATGGGTTTTCTCCCTCCCCGATGACTTCCCATTCCTCGTTCCCTCCCTTCCACTGTGGTCCTCTGTGCTGTTTCTGATATTCCACCCAGGAATGAAGGAAACAAACCCAGGGGTGTGAAAGAGCAAGGTCAGGGATGGAAGCAAGATAGGAGGGGGCTGTCAGCTCTGACCCTACTGCCAAGAGCCAGTGTCAGACTTCCCATGCCCCCACCTGCCCCGATGGAAGGAGCAGTTCCAGCCCTGCCTCTGGGAGGGAGGTTGAGCATGGGAGCAGGCAGAGACAAAGGGCCGCAAGGCCTAAAAGGCCTCCAGCTAGGCTGGCCAGGTGGGCTGCTCCCAGGAAGAAATGGGAGGGTAGAGCTCCTAGGTAGATGGGAGCAGCTCATGTCTTCTGTCCATTTTTTGACGTCATTCTTGTAAGGTTTTACAGGCGAGATACACACGACACCAGACGACATAGGCGCAAGGCAAGGTTTATTAAAGGCACCCTTGGGCGAGGTTCCAAGACTCCGGAGAGGAGAGTCAGGGAAGACGTGCCCGGGAGGGAGTTGAGTGGGTCTTTTATTTGGGTTAAGACAGGGCATAGGTTTACAGCCATATAAGGTAAGGTTTTTGGTGATTGGAGGGTAGAGGGGAGTCCTGGTGTTCCTGTTTCCTACATAGGTATCGGTTTACTTATGGTGACGTGTCCTTGGCATACGTCCTTCCAGTGGGAGAGTCATGGGTAAAGAAAGAGGGCAGCCTGGAAGATGACGGCCCGGTGGCCATTTTTATTGTTCCTCCTGCATTCCTGGAGCCGCTGACCCAACAATTATGATTTTTGAGTGTTGATTTTGAGGAGTTCTTAATAGATCTTGGATATCAGCCCTTTGTCTGTACAGTCATTTGAAAATATCTTCTCCCATTCCATAGGTTGCCTCTTTGTTTTGTTGACTGTTTCTTTTGCTGTGCAGAAGCTTTTTATCTTGATGAAGTCCCAAAAGTTCATTTTCGCTTTTGTTTCCTTTGCCTTTGGAAACATGTCTTGAATGTTCATCGTTATTAGCCACCAGGGAGATTCAAATCAAAACCACATTGAGAGACCACCTTATACCAGTCAGAATGGTCAAAATCAATAAGACAGTAAACAACAAGTGTTAGAGAGGATGTGGAGAAAGGGGAATCCTCTTACACTGTTGGTGGGAATGCAAGTTGGTGCAGCCACTTTGGAAAACAGTGTGGAGATTCCTTAAGAAATTAAAAATAGAGCTTCCCTATGACCCTGCAATTGCACTCTTGGGTATTTACCCCAAAGATACAGATGTAGTGTAAAGAAAGGCCATCTGTACCCCAGTGTTTATAGCAGCAATGGCCACAATAGCCAAACTGTGGAAAGAGCCAAGATGCCCTTCAACAGATGAACAGACAAAGAAGATATGGTCCATATGTACAATGGAGTATTATGCCTCCATCAGAAAGGATGAACACCCAACTTTTGTATCAACATGGATGGGACTGGAAGAGATTATGCTGAGTGAAATAAGTCAAGCAGAGAGAGTCAATTATCATACGGTTTCACTTACTTGTGGAGCATAAGAAATAACATGGAGGACATTAGAAGGAGAAGAAAAGTGAATAGGGGGAAATTTGAGGGGAGGCGAAGCATGAGAGACTGTGGACTCTGAGAAACAGCTGAAGGTTTTGGAGGGGAGAGGGTGGGGGATGGGTGAGCCTGGTGGTGAGTATTAAGGAGGGCATGTATTGCATGGAGCACTGGGTGTAGTGCATAAACAATGAATCTTGGAACACTGAAAAAATAAAATTAAATTTTAAAAAATTTAAATTTAAATTAAAAAAAAAAAAAAAAGATGGCCCCTGAGGCACAGTGCTGGGCCTTGCAGGTGTAGGAGAGTGCTGGAGGCCCTGCAGGGAGGGTCCCCAGTGAAAAACACAGTCTGCTCCAAGCCCTAAGGGGAGCACTGTGGCTGCAGTTCAGTCCCCAGCTTTGCCCTGACCCCGAGCTCCACCCCATGAGTCACGGAGCAAGTAAAGGCCCAGCACAGTGTCAGCCACACTTGAGCTTCAAGTAGGAGCTTTCTTCTCTCCTCCCTTCTCTAGGCCTCAAGACTTGCAGTTTTAAAAGGAAGGAATTATGCCTTTCTATGTCTGAGTGCCTCCTAATGTTCACCGAGGAAGGTGGTATTCTCAAAGGGCAGAACTATGAGCTTTTTATTATAATTTTTAATTTACATGTTTCTCATCCCCAATGTAATTTCAATGAGTAGAAGGGTTTTGTTTTATGTATCTCGAGTCTGCCAACACTTAGAATGTCATCTAGTAGCCGTAGTACAGAAGTGCTACAGGATGTGGGATTGGAACCTGGAACCTGGAAGCCTGGCTTCCAGCCCCAGCAGAGTGACAGTTTTCTAGGTAAAGCACTGGCAAGAGTGTGCACTGAAATCTTCCCTGGTATCAGGAGAGAAATCTGGAGATCAGAGCAAGACTCCACCCATGATGCCATTCACCCCATACAGCCCAGAGTTTGTAGAAGAATATTCTGTAGCAAAAACCAGGCCAGGATGAAAGGAGACTATGTCTCGAGCAAGACAAGGTTGAGGTTGTTTTTTTTCAAGGAGGAAGTACACATTAGCTAGTTTTCTCCTATACCAGAGGAAGAAGTCCTCATGCAGCCTAAACCAGGGGGTCTATCGAGAGGATTTATTTTTAAATTCCCTTTGCCTTCAGGAATCCCTGGAAGGACACCTGCAGGGGCTTTGCAGTAGAGAGGCAGGTCTGAAGCTGAAGCGGCTGAGGCTTCTCTCTGGCTTCTGCCACCTCTCCCCCTTCTAAAGTAAGCAAAGGCTGAGCCATGGGAGACCAGCTGGTGTTTGTCGGAGCCTGGGGTAGCAGCACGTGCAAGACATGGGGCTTGGGCTGGGATCTGGTTGGTGCTGGTTGGTAAATGTAGGGTTGGTGGAGCCGAAGGCCTGGACCCAGATGGGGAGGGCTTGAAAAGAGGATGTTTGAGGAATAGAAGACCCTAAAATAGGGGTAGCTGGGGAAAAGAAGAGCCTGCTGGGGCAAGGATGTTTTTATAAGAAAATCCCACCCTTTGTGAAATAGGGAGCAAATTCTATTCTAAAGCCTCCTATAATAAAGTAACTGCTTGGGTTTCCACTGGAGGCCAGAGTGCACCCTTCCTGGGGCACAGTTCGGACAGGAATACCCTGCTCCAGGTCATCTGACAGACACAGTCCTGACCGATTGCTGATCTCCAGGCAGATGTTCCTACAAGCAATCCTCCCAGCTAAGAAGGGAAGGGTCCTCAAAGGGGCTCCTCTGAACTTACATTTCTGCCTTCATCAGCTGTGGATAAGTAACTCTCCGTGCACACAAAGTGTAAGGTGCATGTGATTCAGGTATAGGGAAGAACTTTATAAACACAAAGGCACTAACAAATAATTGGGAAAAACATATGACACATTAATCACCTGTTTTCTGTCTGTGGACATCAGAAGAGAGCACTCTGTGACCCTAGCGCTCACTTAGCACAGGCCTGCATGGAGAGATCACTCATGCCTTCTGCGCATAGCTTTGACTGTGGCTTTTGTACCGTACACTAGATTTTGTGAAAAAACAAAAGTCTGAGAAGCCCAGTTCTCAAAGAGTATTGGTGTTCCCTATTCTCTTCTCCATTAACATCCTTTCCTGGGGGATCTCGTCCACCCTTCTGGTTCCCAAATTACTCTGAGATAGGGACTGTCAGGTAGACTCAGCCACCTTAAGACCTGTATTAGTTATCTAGAGCTGCCATAACAAAGTGTCAGGGACGGAGCTTCCACAGAAGAGATTTATTCTCTCACAGCTCTGGAGGCTAAAAGTCCAAAATCAAGGCTCTGCGGGGTTGTTTTTCCTGAGGTACCTCTCTTGGCTTACAGATGGCCACCTCCTCCCTGAGTCCTCACACAGCCTTCCCTGTGTGTGTCTCTGTCCTAATGTCTTCTTCCTATAAGGACACCAGAGACATGAATTAAGACCCACCCTAGTGAATAGATTTTACTGTAATCATATCACTAAAGCCTCTATCTCCAAATACAGTCACATTCTGAAGCACTGGGGTTTGAACTCAGGGATAGGGGGAAACAGTTCAGCACATAACAGGGCTGGTCTCTGCTGTCAGTAACCCTGGAAAGTCTTTCCCGAGGGTGGCCTTCTGCGTCAAGCTGGAAGAGGAGCTCCTCTGCGCTGCTTTACCACTCATGCTACCCACCCTCTCTCACCACTGTCAGAAAGGCAGGACCCTGACTCTTCATCTCTGGTTCCCAGCCCCTTCCACAGTACCTGAGCAACAGCTGAGCCCCGTCATTTCCAGGGCATAAATGAACAATTAAAGATCCACCAGGCTCTGCCTTGGTCAAAGAGGAAACCCATCCAACTTTGTTTAGAGAAGGACCATTCCAACATACCCTATCACAGATGAGTTTGATTTCTCACTCCCTTTTATTGCGTGGTCGATAACTTCTTGAAATCCTTAAAAATAAGCTGCAGGGCAGGGCGAGAGATACAAAGAGTGAAGAAGAAGATGAGTCTGAGGAGCCTACAAGAAGCATTATTAATATGATGTTGGCATTACAAGGGATATCAATATTAATAGCAATATTAGTGCCAAAAAGCATTAGCCTCAATATTTTGCAGTTCCTTACAAACACATTTAATGGGTGATGACAGACGGGTGATTTGGGGGTGAATTGAAATGGGTTGCTCTGGGTACCGAGAGACGGGAAGCAGCACATATGCTTGTCCTCCGGAGGATCAGCCTTCCACCATTGCCCTGCTCTTCAGCACACTGCGGGCTGGTGCAGAAGCTCGGGCTGTGTCCTAGATGCCCCCACCCACCAGGGCTGCAGGCCCAGTGGTTCCCTTCAGATACTGGAGGCAGAAGTAAAAAAAAAATAAACATCAATCTGTGGACTATTAATCTCATGAAGGCTGTGCCTGCATGTGAGCAACGTGCTGATTGCAGGTTCAAGGTGTGAATGTTGCCCCATCCCACTTGAAGCAGGAAATGTACTCCTGCGAAAAAGGATGTGGAATTTGAAATTACATCCTGCTGTAAATACACCAGGGGGCTTACCCTTTAAGGAGATCCTTTGGCATAATGATTTATATAGCCAAGAACCCTTTTGTGAAATGAATACAGGTGTGTTCTCCCTTAAGCAAAGCTAACCTACAAATTCAATTTAATTCAACAAATGTTTATTGATTACTTTTTTCCATATGCAGGGCATCATGCCAGTGCAGGTGATAACAAAGATATTTAAGACATGATCCCTGCCCTTAGGAAACTCATATTCAAACAGAGGGAGACAGACAAGTAAACAAATACCTCTAAGTGCTGCATTGAAAATTTTCTAGGGATCAATAAACCTAACAATTCATTAATAAGAGAATAGTCAAAGAAAGCTGCAGAAAAGAGGGGACAATTGGAGTGGGCTTTGAAGTGTGAATAGGAGTTCACCTGGGCTGGACTGTGGCTGTGCCCAGCACACTGAGGAACTAATAATGTTCCTATGTATAGGACACACAGCCTGATGAGGAAAGGATGAAGGAGAAATGGAGGGAAATGTTTTGGACAGATAGCATGCTCTACACTGAGCAATCTGATTCCACCAGACTCCAACCTTTATTCCTCACCCACTTAGCTACTGTACCTAAGAGGTCCCCATGGGATTCTCATAGCTAGCAAGCTCTCCAACCACACTAACAATATGACTCAATTTACAAAAAGTTAAGAGAACACCGATTCTGTGGAGAAAGGTACACTTGTAAGGAAAGAATGGTCTACACTTCACACAGAATACAGAAAGAGACAATGCTCTGCTGGGACCCAGGGCTCTGCTGCCAGGCAAGCAGATCCAGGAAAGGGAGGCTTAGAGTTGAAGGCCTATGGCCACTCAGACCATATTTGGGTTAGGAGAAAAAAAATCCACTTGAATTGAAACTCTTTCTGAATGCATCAGAGCAAAGTATGTGAGGAGGTCCTCAGTCCAGCTTGCAGGGGAACAGTGCTGCACTGACGAGAAGGCTACCAGCTGCCTGACATCTATCCTCCTCCTAAGTTTCATACCTCAGGGCTCACAGATTTCCCACCTGTTCCATGACCTTCTTCCATCTACCTCCCACCCTGGCTACTGTTGGTTATTTGCAGAATCCTACTGACGGCCAGATGGCACAAACTCATCTCTGCCACCATCACTATCACAATCATCATTACATCATCACTGTCCTCCTCCGTGTAGGCTGCTATGGCAGAAACACCTCAGATTAGAGGATTTATAAACGACGGACATTTATTTCTCACAGTTCTGGAGTCAGGGAAGTCCAAGATTGAGGCAGCAGTGGATCCCAAGGCCCCACTTCCTGGTTCACAGATGACCCTTCTTCTCCATGTCCTCATACAGTAGAAGACACGAGATGCTCACTGGGGTCGCTTTCATAAAAGCACTAATCTCATTCATGACGGCTCCAGTTTCCAAGGGCCCCACCTCCTAGTACCACATCATTAGGGACTGGGGATCAAGATAGGAATTTGATGGGGATGCGAAGTAACCATCCCTAGCAGTCACCATCACCTCCCTGCCACACTTTAAAAACAATATGCTCTGTCATTGGATGCTGGCAAGCATCCTGTGAGGAATGCAGGCTATTCTCCCCGTGTTCCAGAAGAGGCATCTGTTGCTCAGAGAGGTTATTTAACTTACCAAGGGTCACAGAGCTAACTCTCTGCAGAGATAAAATAGGTCTTGTAGCAACCGAGGCAAGGTAAGTCCCCCCAGAGCACACTGCCTCCAGTGAAAGCAGAGTCAGGTGCATACCCAACCAAAGCAGCTGGTCGGCTATAGGGTGTGAATTGAGAGACCTTAGGAAGACCTCCTGCTATCCAATTTTTCCCCAGCTAACTAGTCACAAGGCATGAAATTGCACCGTTTGCTACCTGGGTATGTGTGTATGGTAAAGATAAATGGCTTCAATTTACAGAGTGTTTAACTTTTGGAAAGTCCTCCTGCATGTTTTGCCACAGAACTCATCTTGAGAGAGGGCAAGGCTATCCCTAACTGAGATGCTTTTCATGGCCAAGAGCAGCCCACCCAGGTAGAGGCGTTCACAACCCTCATGTGAAGCGGTCTCAGGATGGAGATGCAGGGGCTCCAGGCCTGTCAAGAAACCCACACCAGGAGGTTCCCAAGCTCCAAGTTCTTCCCAGTTCTCCACTCTGCATCCTCAGCAAGTCCCCCTCTTTGTCACAGACTAGCTGCACCCTGCCATGCCAGGTGTCTCCCCCACAGAGCTGCCTTCATCGGGAGAAAGGGTCTCTCTGTTTTAGAAGCCTAAAGACAACGTTTCAGACAAGCCCCCCCACCCCCGTAAATGCCCCCTTACATCTCGTTAGCCAAGTAGGGCCAAGAGCCCATGCCTAGCATTTCTGCTCAGCATTTCTCCCCGGAGCCAGAGAAGTTTCCACGAAACAACTCCTCATCACAGCCCTGGGGAAAATCTGGATTCTGTTGGCAGGAAGGAGATGCAATGACTCCTGCACGAGTGACTAACGGTGTCTCCTACATATCCTTTCAGAAGGGAAAACAAAGACTGAGAGCCTTCCAGAGCAGACACATCCCCCAGTAATACATCAGCTTAGACAAATGCAAACATTAAGCTTTATAATACCATCAGCTGTTAACACGTATGCCCCTTCAACAGCTGTCATTAACCCTATCAGATATCTGGTTACAAAAAGCCCTGTTGTCATTATTTTTTTTTAAGATTTTATTTCTTTATCTGACAGAGAGAGAGAAACAGAGAGTGAGCAAGCAGGGGAGCAGCAGGTTGAAGGAAAGGGAGAAGCAGACTCCCCACTGAGCAGGGAGCCCCACTCTGGGCTCCATCCCAGGATGCTGAGATCATGATCTGAGCAGAAGGCAGACGCTTAACCCACAGAGCCACTCAGCCATCCTGTCTTACTGTAATTAATCCCAACAGGTCCTAACTCATATTTCTAAACAATCACAAAACACATAGAGCATGAAGCTAGGCTGGGCTTCCACAAAACAGGAACCAAGACCATAAAGGAGCCAGAAGAAGTCCCCACAGTGAATGGTACTGTAGCGGCAGGGAAGAGGGGCTAAAGCTAGTGTCCTTTCATCAGTCACCTGTCACCCAGCATTGATCCCACATGTCCCCAGTGGGGTTGTGAAGTTGAGAAAGAAAATGAAATGGGCACACCATGATGACAGAAACTAAACAGCTCACAGGCCAGAGGAAATCAGACCTCAGAGCCTTACCCAGTCTTAAATTCCCCTGTCAGACAAGTCTTGTTAATGGTGACTATTTCCACTAGTAGCACCTGCTACTGGTAGCAACAGCAGTTCTTGCTTTTGTCCCCTTCACCCGTTTGCTTTCCTGATGTTACATGTGTGACAGCTGGTTTCAATCAGGGCCAGCAGCAGAAGGGAGGAATGCGCAGGTCTAAGTGCCCCAGCTTCGTGGGGTCATGGCTCCTAAACCCAATAAATACTAATCTTCAGGATCTGGGAACAAGAAATCAGGATTCCTAGTTATTATCGGGACACCCCCCTTTGAGAACACCTTATCTGTCTGTTTTAAAATAATAAACAATTGTTTGGCGATCTTAGGCTTATCACAGAGGTTTTCTGTGAAAAACTTGCAACCAACCCATGGTTGAATTTTATTATAAGCCAATGCATTATGATCAGGCCTATATACCTCAGTTATATGTAAAGCTGATCTCTCCCTGATAGAGATGCTTGATAATAAAAAATATTTTTTAAAAGATTTATTTATTTGACAGAGAGAGAGAGAGATCACAAGTAGGCAAAGAGGCAGGCAGAGAGAGGGGGAAGCAGGCTTCCCACTGAGTAGAGAGCCCAATGTGGGGCTCGATCCCAGGACCCTGGGATCATGACCTGAGCCAAAGGCAGAGACCCAACACACTGAGCCACCCAGGTGCCCCAATAATCAAAAATATTAAAAGAAGAAAATTTTAAAAAGAAGGAAATAATGACAGAAAAGAAATACCAAATAAAAATCACTTACAAATTAAAAGATAATACCACAATATTTAATTCTTAATATTTAAAAGCTACCATTCTTGAAGAAACTGTAAAACCACAAAGCATTAATTGCCCCACCCAAAAGTTTTGATCTCTTTTTTCATAACAAATAGTCCAGACATAGGGAATTTATTCCGTCTCGCTTTGACCTTTATCGAATCAGTAAAAGCGTGTCCAAAAGCAACTTTGAGCTGAGTGTAAGGGCATCCGTCGCTTTCCGTAAGCTCGTTTCCTTTTGTAATGATGAAAACATGTTGTCTACCCAGTCGGATTTGGGTTTTGCCTCTGCATTTGTTATTGTGCTTGGTAATTCAGATTTTAAAATCCACTTCTGATTTAATGTTCTAGTATTCCTACCACAGCATTCACGTCTTCTCTCTGCATTTCTCTGTTCAAGTGTTTACAAAGAACTAACTGAATGTGACAGTGACAATCTGAGCCATAAACATTCCGAGTAGTAAGGGAACGAGAGAACACCCGGAGCTCCTACCAGTGCTCCTCACAGCACCACGCAGAATCACCTGTCGAAATTGCAACTTAAGGACATGTTTCACTTCCGAAACTTATTATTTCTCCAAACACCTCCTGTAAAGTATTCCATAGGTATAAAGCTTACTAGTATTTATTTTATTTGCAATGGTGACTCTCCATTAGCAGCAGACAGGGCAATGGATCCTCTGCCTATGACAAAACGGCATGTGAGATTGATCGATGGGACTCTCACCCAGCTGCTCCTGCCCAGGTTCCTGGACACTTTGACCTTCACCTTCAGCTCTTTGGGTCAGCACTTACTGCTCTTATTTTCAATTTCATGTCAGTAGATTCTTTCAAAGCAGTAACGTGCTTCTATGTTGATGGTTAAGTTTAAATTGTCGCAGGAGACTTAAACACTTTTTACTGTGTTCCTGTTCTCTCAGCTGATTTTTCTCAGCATTTGGAAAACCATACGTTTCCTGTGAAATGCTAGAATCTGCCACCAGGCACAGGCTGGTCAGTGAGTCAGACCCTGGACAAGGACGTCTTGAGACCCTCTCCCCGGGCACAAGGATCCAGCATGCCCACTTCTCACTCAGTACTTCTCCCAGCTGCCTTCGATGGCTCAATGATTCCTGCCCCATCTGTCCAGTCCATTCACCCCCAAACCCATCCAGACCTGCCTACCTCTCCCCTATTTCTTCTGCTCAAATTTACCCTCTTGCTTCTCTCTACAGTGCCAGCCCACACACAAAACCTCCTCTTCTCACATTCCAATTTTCTGTGAAAAATCAGTAAAAGCCATGAGTCGGGGCTGATCACCACAGTGACAACTTAAAGCAATTCAGACTAAAGGGTATAAATGATACACAGATGTCCACTCCCTTTTCTTATGATGCTGAAAAGATCCCTTCATCATACTGAGCCTCAATTTTTTCATCTATAAAATGGAGATAAAAAAATCCCAGCTCACAATATTTTTGAGAAGATGAAATAATATAGGTAAAGCATAGAGCTAAGCGCTAAGAAATTGTGAGTTTTAGTCTTCCTTCTCCGAAAAGGACAATACTCAATCTTAAAGGAGGAGGTTTTGAGTACAAAAGAGGTTTGTATCTGCTACTGCAGCCCCCAGGAGCAGGATTAGCTGTCGTTAGGGTGTCTGCAGAGGCCTTGCTCCTCCTTCCCTAAAAGGTCCAAATTTACTAGCCCAATGTCAACTCCAGGAACTTCTCCCTCTGCAGTTTTCCAAAGTAAGACCCAGTGGGGAAGGTCGGCCCACCAACCCAAAGCCTGGCCCCCCACCGCTGCCCCAGCCTGGCCGGAAGCAAATGCTCAATAAATGCTTGCCAAATTGAATTTCCTTCCCCCTGGATTAATTGTGGCAGAAGCAAGGAGCTGGCCCCCTCTGGGGTGGCTTCAGGGCCCACAAGCTTCATGAGTCATGTCTTCAAAGGCCTGCTGCAGCCACCCCCCTTCCTTTGCCTCTGACCTCTCCTGCTTCTTCAGCATGTTTATGGACATAATTACAGTGTGCTATTGATTTCCTGACAGCCGCCTTGATGTAACTATTTTAGAGAATCAAGCTAATTTCATACATTGAGGTTTTTATGGTCTCTGGCAGACTCAACCCTAGAAGTCATTTTGTCTCTTCCTAGGGCACTCCTGCCTTTTCTCAGAAACCGCTTCTCCTCGTCCCTCCTTCCACGAAGCCCAGCTGGGCTGTGCTTCCATCCGCACCTCATCTTCTCCTCGTAGCCCCACTCCCATGCTCACGTGACTTGGCCGTGTGGTCGGGAAACACGGAGGTCTTGAGGTCCCAAAAAGTCAGAGTGGTGCATCCAGGGGGAAAGACGGCACCCAATTATTCCTCTAACTTCTATAGCCTGAGTCTGTCCCCTAGTTCCCTGTTACACTGGGAGTGCATCCCACTGAAACCCTCCCTCCCTCCCTGCTACTTACCAATTTACAGTTTGCAGAGTCTTTTAAGAGACATAATCTCATGTACTTTGCATATCAATTCCCTGTGCTATTATGTCCAGTTTACAGATGTAAAAAATACGGAGAATGAGAATAGAAAAGTAAAATAGATTGGTAATACAAAATGTTAACAATGAGCGTATGAACACCCTTCACAAAAAGCCCCCCGTGGCTGTTTCTTCTCCTTTTGGAGACACAGAGCTGCGAAGCCAAGATCTGAACTCTTAGACGTCTCATGTCTGGCCCTTTCCTCCACACGGAGGCTTCTTCGCTGTCCTTCATTTCTGTGCATGCTTTTGCCCTTCACACACCCTAGCCTTGGCCAGACTATTCTTACACTCCCAAATATGGCCCTCCCCAGTCGGCCTATTCAGCTCACACCTATCCTTGAAGGACCTCCTCCAGTCCTCCTCTACCAGGAAGACTTCCTTTATGAATCCATCTTTCAGTGACTCTCCTTGATGTGAAGGTAGTGGCCACATTGTCTATAATATTAGACAACAAATGCTGACGTAGACATTTAATAAATTCGTTTCATTCTTGGAAGTCCCTCAATGTAGAGTTTAATACCCACCGTCTGTTTCCCAATGGATGTAAATGTTCTGGTTTCCCAAAGGCTGCCATCTTCTATTTGGGGAGCATAGGACACCAGGGATGTTGAGTTCATCCCTGGCTCCAGAAGTGGGACCCAAGATTAAGGTCACCATGTGACCTAAGGGGGTCCAGTCTGAGGGAATATCTAAGCTGTTGCCAGGAACTCTAAGGAGACTTGCCCTTCCTTAGGGGATAGGAAAGAGAGGAGAAAATCTGCTGACAGTAGAGATAATACCGAGGAAGCAGTCAAGAAATGGCCAGAGAAAGTCAAGGTCAAACACTTTGAGATGCAAGATCAAGCCTTGCCTGAAGCTGAGGAAGACCCTTCTCCAGACTTTTCAGTTGCACGAGCCAGTTCATTTCTCTTTGTTTGAACCTGTTTCAGTCAGGACTTCTAGCTACAAAGGGATGCTAGTGTACGTACTTGGAGTGACTTTGCTCTAGGATAGTGCATCTCAACCTAGAAACAGCACAGCTGTTCAGAGCTCTCAGTTTTTAAGAGGATACCAAAACTACATTTAGCTCCATTGTTGCTTTTATATGATTTATTGAATGCTTGGGTTTTCTCTTTACAAAATAATACAGGTCTCTAAAATACACTAGAGAAATCCCACTACTACTAAGAACCAAAATGTATTTACTTTTATTTAAATACATACAATGTTTCATAAAATTGGGATGATCATTGGAGCTCCTGAGTGCCTCAAGTCAGTTAAGCATCTGACTCTTGATTTCAGCTCTGGTCATGATCTCAGAGTGGTGAGATCGAGCCCCACGTCAGGCTCCATGCTGGGCATGGAACATGCTTAAGATTCTCTCTCGGGGCGCCTGGGTGGCTCAGTGGGTTAAAGCCTCTGCCTTCAGCTCAGGTCATGATCCCGAGGTTCTGGGATCGAGCCCCATGTCAGGCTCTCTGCTCAACAGGGAGCCTACTTCCTTCTCTCTCTCTCTCTCTGCCTGCCTCTCTGCCTGCTTGTGATCTCTGTCTGTCAAATAAATAAACAAAATAATTAAAAAAAAAAAAAAGATTATCTCTCTTGTGCACCTAGGTGGCTCAGTTGGTTAAGCACCTTCATCTCAGGTCATGATCCCGGGGTCCTGGGATCGAACCCCGCATCAGGCTCCCTGCTCAGCGGGGAGCCTGCTTCTCCCTCTCCCCGACTCTCTGCCTACTTGTGCTCTCTCACTCTCTCACACTCCCTCTCTGTCAAATTAATTAAACTTAAAAAAAGATTCTCTCTCTCCCTCCTGCCCCTCCCCGCACTGGGATAATCATCATGCTCTGTGTGTGTGTGTGTGTGTGTGTGTGTGTGTGTGTGTTATTTTGAATCCTATTTCACACACTCAGTGACAACATGCTACCTCAGTCGGGGTGGGGGGGGAAGTGGCCAGATTCCCTGGGTTCAAACCCTGTCTGTATTGTAAAATCTGTGTGACTTTACGATTCCTACAGTGTCTTAATGACCTCATATATGAAAAGAGTATAATAATACCACTTGATTTATAGGGATTTTGTTAAATAAGATTAAATAAAATAGTTCACATGATACCTGGCATATGGTAAGAGCTCAGTTTGGGGCAAGGTGGGTTTGAGATGCTTACGGCTCTTCAGGAGAACTAACTACTGGGCATTCTCTGTTGTGGGAGTCTATCTTGTGCAGGCATATGGGATGTACAGTGGCTTCCCTGACCTCCTCACACTAAATGCCTGAGCACTATCATCCCTGGTCTTTACAGTCACTGCCAAGTGTCCCCCCCCCCCCGACCTTGAGAGTCATTGCCTCATGATATCTCATCATTTAGCTATACTGTTCATTACTATTGTATAAATAGAACACCCAGAATGCCGTTGGATGACACTAGTCTCACGATATCCTTACACTGTTGTGACTTCAGTGGGAATTCCTTCTGTGTCTCACCATCACATCTAATATTGAACTCTTAGTTTGACTTAAGTGATCTTACATTAACTTTTATTAAATTTTTACCAAGAGCTTTTTTTTTTAATGGCTATTTTATCAAATGTGTTTAGGACATCAACTGAAGTTTTCACTGCTTCACTGATCCCTGGATTGTTTTAACAGAATTCATAGCATTAAATTATTCTTCCATTCTTGAGATAATGACTAACTGGACATGTTACAGCATTCATTTCTTAACATTGCAGTGCGTGTGATTTGATGACATTTTATCTAAGGAATGTTATTTCCATTCCATAAAGTAAACTGTTTTTTACTTGTGTTTCATTATTAGGGTTATGTTGGTTTCATAAAATAATTTTGAAAGTTCTCCATCTTTTTATACAATTGGAAATGGCTAATTTCCCCCTAAAAATTACATATTTCTTGAGATCTGATCAACTGAGCTGATCAACAACAGACGGTGAAGAGCATTAGGGGGAAATTTATTCTACAGGTTTTTTTTTTTTACAATTTCTTTAAGTTCTCTATTTTTAGTTAATTCCGGTGATTACTATCTTGCTATAACATTGTCTTATAATCAGTATTTTAAGAAATAGGACAGAATACAATATATTAATCTTAAGAAAAGCAGTTAACTTCAGTTTCTATCGTTCCATCTACTTTCTAATGCCTAAGTTTGTGTGCTACTTTTCTCCTTTTTCCTATTAGACTTTCTGGATTTACACACTACTATTCTAATTCAAGAAAGCTTTTCTATTTCTTCCCTGTTCTATGTGTAGTCTCTCTATGTTGCTTATTAAATACTTAATTAAATACTTCATTTTTATTTCTAATGTGTTAGTAACACCAATTAGCCTATGAATTTACCCTTTTGTACAGCTCTGACTTTACCCCATAATCTTTTGCATGAAGTATCTAATTTTTACTACTTTATAGACAGTCTATATTTCTTCTTTGACCCCAAAATTAAGCTGAGCGTCTTTCAGTTTCCAAGATCTCAGGTGTACCTTTTTAAAAACCTTTGTTATTTTTTTTTCGGTCTATTCTTTATGTATGGTGGCCAGTGTTCTATATAAATGCTGATTTTCAGTATTTGGTAAGCTTTTTCTAATTTTTGTCCTTGTCTTGAGAATTGTTGAAAGAAAGTTTTATTATCTGTTCACAGGATTAAAAATTGTTATATATTTTTATTAAAATTTATATTTTTATAAATATTTTTCACTTGCTCATCTGCTATGTTCTGAGTAAAACACACTGTTGTCTCCCCACAAATAATTTTTGTTATTTTCTCCTCATATTTTTTAATGCATTTGCTTTAAATAGTCTGATATTAAATGATTTGGCATCATCTACTATTTGGTTTCTGACTGCTACACTTTTATTCTGGACTTTATTTTCCAATTCAATTGTTATTATATTAATGTTGTCATTCATGCATTCTTATGTGTTTTCCTGATATCTTTTACCAAGCCTTTTATTTCTAATCTTTCCTTGTCAATCATTTTGTATTATATTTATATCTTATGAACAGCATATAGTTGACATTTATTATTTGATCTAATTTGAGAGTCTTATGTATTTTAATGGGAGGGCTGACCATTTTATTTGTTGCCATAAATTATATATCTGGAATTATTACTGTCACTTCATTTTATTCTTTTTGCCTATGGAATTTCCTTGTTTTTTCTTATTATGCTTGTTTTTTGCCTTGTAACTCTCTTCTTTAAATTTCTATTTTACCAAAGAGACCATGAATTATTTTCTTTGACTTCTTTCCTCAAATAGTTTGGATAGTCAAAAACACATTTGTAACTCTTTTGGTGGCTCTTCTAGGTTTTAGAAAATAATTTTGAGCTTTATTTTTCCAATAATCAATATCAAAACTAAAACAGTATTTACCCATTTCCCCCTTGAAGATGAGGAAACTGGAATGCTTTTTTACTACTTTCTACTCTTCTTTCACCAAATTTCTTTGTTTTTCCTGGAATAAAATGGGATATTAGAACCAAATTCTCTTTAGTTTTTTTTATTTTATTTATTTATTTATTTATTTTTAGTTTTGAGAATAGCTTCTCACTTTCCATTCTTCTTTATAGCGGTGTTGACAAGAGTTATTTAGACTTTCCACATGGCTAACTGATTCAGTGCTTCAACCAGACTTCTTATATAATAACCTCCTCCAGCTTAGGTCTTTATTTTGATACATCTCTCTATTGACTGGAAGATATTCTTAAGTACTTTTTTCAGGATGGAAACAGACCTGTTACATATTCTGAACTCTTTTATATCCAGTTATGTTTTTCTTATGTTCATACCTAAGTGAAAACTTGACAAATAAAAAAATACAAGAATCATGATCAGGTTCCCTCAAAACTTTCTAGCCCTTTACATCAGAGCAACTTCAATACAATGACAAGATACTTCACATATGGATCACAGAGCTCATGTGGGGCTCAGAGGGAGCCTACCATGAGATGAATCAGGAACTCAGGGTCTTTCCACTGTCCCCTGAGCATCCGGCTGATGGAAGAGCAGAGAAAGGAAGAAAGAGAAGAGACTAAATGATCTCAGAGCAGACTTAAGGATCCAGACCAGAAGGAGCATGTGTCACTTCCATCCACAGCTCATTAGCCAGAACTGGTCCCTGGCCCACCAATACTGGAGGAAACTGGGAAATTCTGTCTTCCTCTGTTTCCAGGAAGAAAATGAAATGATTTGATAAACACAGAGCCCTAGCTGTGCCACATGGCTGCCCTATTGTTCTGGGGCCTTTGCAGAGATCTTGTGAGATACATTAATTTTAACTTTTGTAACTATACAGTCAATGAAGTTTTTTTTTTTCTCCTTCCAGCTTATTTGTAATACTTTATCTTTTCAATTCAAAAATTTAGCCAGTATGTATGTAGATGCAGTTCCCTTTAAATTTATTTTGCCTTCATATTTAGACCATTTTGCAAGACACATTTTCCTCAATTATGACTTTGATTATTGTTTCTGAATAAATTGTTCTGGTTTATTCTTCAGCAATACCTATAATTCTTAGATTGGATCTCCTTCTCTCTTCCCCATACCTATTATCTCCTCGTCACTTGCCTCTCCTTATTCTTTTCCCTCTGAATACAAGGAGATTTTGTTCTTCTCACAAGTGATTTGCGTTTTAGCAGTGTTAACTCCTGCCTTCACTACCTCCACATGAATTTTGCTTATTCTACTGGAGTTAAGTACCCTTCAACCTGTTTTATATTTTAGCCATCTTCTTAGCAGGCTACTTTTATCTCAATCTGATTTTCTTCTTGTTTCTTTTTTTGTTGTCTTTTTTCTTGGACCCTTCTGTGGCAAAAAGCCTTCTGTGTATTCATTTCCAAACATGACATAACCCACCCAGAACAGCGGTTGCCACTGGGCAGGACATGTGGTTTGCCCTTGGCTTTGTACACTGTTCAGTTGAGTAGGGTTGCAGAGTTTCAACACAAACACCAGATGGTAAGGCTCACCCTTTATGTCTAGTGGTACTCAGTCGAGCAGCACACAGCCCGAGCCTAGAGAGAGATAAAGAACTTTCTGACACAAGTCATATCTGTGTAGAGTTCCTGAACAGAAACTCTACACTAGGGAAAGGCTACACATGAGTCAATCCACACTTGGACATTTGTAGAAGCCTCTTCTTCAATACGGAGCTTGTGCAGAAAACACCCACACAGCATCTAGCCCCATTCCCAGGGCGCCAAGGCCAGGGAGCTTGGTACTTCCCTGAGTCTTGCCAGAAAACCAAGGTACTTTCTTGGGGCCCAACGGGATTTTCCTCCACAACCACCTCCTGCCATGTCAGCAGAGAGGAGTGGAGCGGCTCCTGTGGAGAACAGTGCACATCGGCAAGCCACAGCCAGCCGTATCTGGGTCTTAAATGTGCAGCTCCTATAGCACCACACATGGCTTATATGCATTGGATCAGTCATGTGTTAAGGTATTTCTTGATCTCCTCACAGGGAGAAGTTAACATTATCAAAATCTCGGTCAACCACCCCCCAGTTAAGTTTCTCTAATCTTCATTTTAACTCTCCAAATGAAGCCAAAATTAATTTCTTTTTCTGATTTCTGGGTGTAAAACTGGTGCTTTAATTAGTAATTAGACATTGCTGAATGAATGAATGAATGAATGAATGAATGAATTCAAGAAACAAATCAACAACTGAACCAGTTCTGCCTGAGTGTAATGATCAGAATGGAGTCCCTTTATTTTTTTCTTTCTGGAGAGTTGAGTACTCTGGAATTTCTCTTGTTGCAAAGGTTAGGATGGCTACTCATGGAAGACATCACCTGAGTCCTGCCAAACCAGAGCATGCAGGAGACTGGCCCAGATACCATCTGCCCGCTGCCCCAGCCCCCGTCCCAGCCATCGCCAGCCATGGCTGCTGCCACCTTCAGGTTCCACAGCCAACCAGAATCTATGCCACCCCAGCTCCTCATAGCTCTGCCCTATCCAGCTTCCTGGAGGAGGCTCCTTGCTCTTCCCAACCTTGATATAGCTAAAGCTCTTCCTCCTGGGTCCTATCTCTCTCTCTCTCTCTGAGGAAATGGGAGGGACGAGATCTGCTACAGATACAGACCCCCCAGGTGTAGAAACATGAAGACTAGAGGAAAGATTGGGGTCAGGTTCAAAGACTCCCAGTGAAGAATAGCATGTTCCATAAAAATGGCAGACTACAGCCCCCGAGCTTCCACATCTGACAGCTAAATATGTGATCAAGGTGACACAGTGACACGATGACAGGCGTCTCTGACATAAATGCAAGCCAGAATGTAATGAGGATGTTGCCTACCCACCAGCAAAGTCCCAGGCAGGATGCCCTACGTGATACAAACTGAAGATCAGACAGGAAGCCCTGGTTCCTGATCAAGGTCACCCTGCACAGAGCCAGGTAATGAGTCCAGAGGGCTGGGGATGGCAGCAGGTTTCAGAGCCGGTATGAGCAGCATTGACAAGGAAGCAGGGGAACTGACATGTAGCCGCGGGCCTTCCACTAACTAGCTGTGCGATCTCAGACAAGTTAGGTCCCTGGGCCTTGATATATTGTCCTATAAAATGGAATAATAATATTTATCCTATTTCTCTCATTAAGACCCACCTAGTTCCTGCCCTGCATCCTCCTGAATCCATCCCCGGATATACTTAACCATACGTAGAGTCCCTTAGTGAGTGCCATTTTAAGAGTTCTAAACTGGTAAGGTTTGTGATAACAAGAACCGTGATATCTAGCTGCCTTACATATATTGACTAATTTAATCGTCAGAGGTAAGTAGCATCATGATTCCCACTGTCCTTTTTTTAGATGAGGAAACTGACAGAGAGTGTCAGTTCCAACCCAGGTCTCACGGTAATAAGTAGTAGAGTCAACCTTGACCGTGCTGACGCACTGCCCCAAAACTCAGCCAAAGCGATCCCCTTCCCTGGACCCTGTTGCAGTTCCTGTGCTTCTGATTTCTGCACACTGTTTCTATGTCACATTGCACATACAGTAGTAGAATGCCACACTTAGCCCCTACAGCCAGAACTCTGTCTTTGTAACACTCCCAGGAACTCTGTTCCTACAAAACAGGGCTGGAGTCCTGACCACTGGGGGCTGTTTCGTGTGGTCATTCATTCTTATACAGATGCCTCCCCAAACTGGAAGGTACTCCGGGCGGGGGCTGGGTCTAATCCATATCTTCACCTGCAGGGGCTACTTCAGCCCAGCTCAGAGCAGGTGTTCAGATAAGGCAGCTCAAGTGGCTCCTCCACCTTTGGTGGCTCCTCCCCCCGTGAGCTCACCCTAATGCTAGGGGCTCACCTGGGCCACCATCTGTAACTGACTGGCTGTAACTTTATATCCAAATAGCAGGCAGAGTACAGCATGGCGGTCACACACCCCTAATGGTGAATCCTGTCTCTATTTCATCTGTTCTTTATGCTTTCTCTTATTTGAAGGTAAAATTCACATATGAGATGCATAGATCTCAAGTATGCAATTTAATAACTGTTACCAAATTTGTACTGTTATGGTGACCAGCGGCCCACTCAAGATACTCCACCCCAGAAATTTCCCTCGTGTCCTCTTCCAGTCTATCCCCACAGGTAACCCCAGCTCTGAACTTTATCACCACAGGTGTTTGACCCCACTCCTGGGTGTCATATAAATGGATTCCTTTAGTCAGGCTTCTTTCCCTCAATTTGGTATTTATTCCTTCTTCACTACTTACAAGCTTTCCATTGCATATGGGGAGATCAGCACCATTCACTCTGTGATCTTGAGAAAGTTATAGGATTCTCCCACTCATTCCCTCATTCCCTTGACCAGACACACTCTCCCTCAGTTTTACCTTCTCTAAGATCATGCTGATGATACCTGCTGTTGCCTGCACATTTAGCTAGGATTCGAGAGATAGTAGATACAGGAGTGGATGCAGCAGCCAGACAGCTTACATTCCAATCCTGGTTTCAGCCCTCATGTGCTGTATGACCTTGGACAAAGTGCTTGACCTCCCTGTGCCCTGTTCTTCCTTGACTGAGGAGGAACCAACACAATTTTTGAAAAGTTCTTACCACAGTGTCTGGCACGCAGTAAGTGTCATGTAAGAGGTGGTGATTGTTACCAAATATCTCACAGGCCATAGTACAGAGCAACCGCTCGTTAAATCATAGCTAATGTGTTCGTTATTATTATTAGTCTTTACAGACATGTGGGAAAATGGGTGTAATCACTACAGTTGTTCAGTTTTATGGAAAAGGAAATCAGTCCCTCAGCCACTATGACAAACCAGCAAAGCTCTACCTGAACTAAAGTAACCAACCTGTTCTGGAACTTGTCTGGCTAGCAGGGATGTCCCAGAAACACCCCTTAGTCTTAGGCAAGCTGGACAGTCCATCACCCTAATCCAAACTTCAGTCTTCTTATCTGTTAAATGGGCATGATATACTGTGCCGTCTTCCTCACAGAATCGCTGAAAAAGCCAGAGGAAGGTCTGTGGAAGTGCCATCCAAAAGCAGTGGGATGCTTACTTGTTTGTCTCTGGGAGCACTAGAAAGCACACTAACCCTTGACTCAACTCTGAATTCAGGACTTAAATTCAACCTTGAATTGGAGTCGTGGCTTCTCTGTTTCCAAGCCTAATGGGGCCAAGCCCTTGTCTATGGTCTGGGATGCAGCCTCCTCATCTACAAATTGGGAATGGTCATAATCAGCCCCCGGGGCTGGTGTGAGGTCTTGTATAGGACAGCACCGTCTACATGGAAGCCGTACCCATTCAATGTCAGTTAATGTGGCCTGGGGGTCCCGTGTCCCAGGACATTTCTCCAAACTGTCATCCCCTCGCCTCTAGTCCTGCTGACCTGGGTGCCTGACCTTAAGCCCTCCCCAGAGCCACACTCCTGTCAGCCCAGTGGACTCTCACCCCTGTGTCCAATTTCCCAGTGTCAGAGCAGACCCCAACGCTAATGGTCTCCCCCAAGGGGACAACCCAGAGCTCAGCCCGGTAACCCTCTCTCAGGCTCCTCTGCCAGATCTGAAGTCAGGCAAACGGCTGCCGGAATCACAAGGCCTCCGCGGTAATCAGCGCGCCAGGCCCGAGGTAATGGAATAACCCTGATGCAATTATATATTGATTGCAAGTATTATGGCTGTTGCTGATTGCTTCTTATTGATACAAATCCACTGGGCTGCCTATTTGGATAAGGCCAAGTGAGAACAAGGAGAGACGGGGGGAGGACAACGGAAGAGGGAGAGAAGCAGGAGGGATGAGGAAGAGGAGGAGGAGGAAGGAAGACATCGTCCCAGGGGTTACCGTCAGTTGGGTGACAGGACCATAAGGGGGCCCTCAGCCTCAGACCCTCTCCACTACCCATGGGGGCCACCGCTCCATTTTCACCCAGTTCCCTAGACGTCCTGCCTACCTCCTGCCTGAAGAGCAGACCCGCCAGCAGGCCTTGACACCGTCTTGCTGAGGGCCAGAGAGGACAGTCAGAAAGGATGGCTACTCCGCAGCCACAGGGAGCCTGGCAGAAAGGAAAACCAAATGCAGCTAGTCACTGGGGACATGGCCAAAACCCTTCAGGGGGTCAGGGGGAGCCATGACACACGGGAGCCTGAGGTCAGCTGATACCCATGTTCCCAGTGGAGGGGAAAGAGCCTGCCACCCTGCCTGCTTGTTTCAGCTCCTAGGCTGGGAGCAAGTGCCCTTTTCAAAGGCTATGCAGCGCCACAGTTTTTGCTTTTTTTTTTTTTTTTTTTTTTTGTGCGCTCTGGTGGCAGTTTCTGCTTAAGAAGGACCCTGAGTGGAGTGCTGGTGTGCTGTCCAGCGTTTCTAAGTGCAAGGAGGCTGGGCTGTGCCTCATGCAGACACTCTGTGTGTTAGAGAAGTGTCCATTCGGACATGATTTGTAGTGCTGTTGGCAGCGAGCTAGGTGTTAATGAGCCAACAATATGTAATTCTTAAGGTGTCTTTAAGCAGAAACATACCTAAAATAACCTTATGTAGCAATCGGCTGATGAAAATATTGTGAGCAGAATTTGGCAGGAACCCAGCCCTGTACCTCCCCCAGCAGCACTGGCCAGCAGTCACTCACTCAGCATTCACAGCCGCTGTCTGGGACATGACCAGCAAAGCCAGCAAGAATCAGCGACACCTGCACACATAAAAACACAAAATAAAACCATGGTCATCCCATCTAGCTCTGGCTTATACCTAGAGGAAGACTTAAGCCCTGAGCCTCCTGCTAGGTTGCTGACTTTAGAACACAAACAGATTTGTCCCTGACTTTTCAAAGCTGATAAGTGAAGACTTGTCCTCATCTTCTGCGATAGGATAATCAGGTAAGAAAGCCACTGTGTGTCTGCCAGGAACAGACTACCTCTAAACTTGGTTAACTTGGGAAAATCTTGTGCTTTTTTTCCCCCTAGAAATAGGTGTCATAATTTGCATAGGACAAGTCAGTCCTTTTAAAACCTTCTCTGCAAGTAAACTTCCTCTCTTCTCCAAATGCTTTCAATGCCCTGTCTCTGAGTCTTCTGATGGCTTACAGGAGCTGAGGTTGAGTTAGTGGGAAGTCCACATCGGTAATACGTTACCAGGTCTCAGACAGCAGTCCACCAGCACCTGTGTGTGCTCAGAGGGCCACAGGCTGGCACGCTCTTCATTTTTGTTCACACAGGGGGCTGTCTTGCACAGAGGAGAGGCTTAAGATACAGAAGCCTGTTGCAGTCAGGGTCCGTGGGTTTGTGGAGAGCTGTGTGGATCCTCAGGACTGAGGATGGGGGCAAGTCCTGAGTCAGCGAAACACCATGAAGAGGGAACAGCAATGTCAACAGCCCAGCTTGACACGCTGCATTTGAGATACCTGTGGCGTTCAGCGGGCGCTCTGCGAACTCCAACCTTCTATGTATTGGGAAAGGATTCCGTTAATACTATTGATGTTATCACTATTATTAAATATTAATGAAATTTCCATCCTTGAAGAACCTAAGTCAGAATCACTCCAGTGAACGGAGAACAAACTACCTTTGTCAATAGAAAAAAAAAAAGTGAGGATCCAATTTTTAATCCTCTTTTCCTTCCTTTGCCTTGGCTGTCCATCATGAGGAGAATGGCCAGGCATTCAGGGCAAGGCTGCCCAGGACAGATAGGGGAACCACCAACAGTTTTCAAATGGGTAGCTAACGTGTAAGTCAATGACCAAATTCAAAGCTGCTGCATTTTTCGGCTTCATCTACATTGGATGGACCATCTGGTGACCAACGAGAGGAAGTACCATCTGCTTGGGTAATGCCAGGAGCCAAGGAAGCAGGAGTCCCAAGAGTCTGTGCCTACTCTGACCTCTCTGTATGTCAACTTAGAGCCTGCCCTACCTCCCATGGTCAAGGTTTCCACAGCTCAGATTCAGCACCTTCCAGCCCGGCGATATGGTATCATTACAAAGACAGAATGCCTTAATTTGCCAGGATCACTTGGAGGCGAATAGTGTAAATACTCAGCCTATTCAAACTGTGCTTGCAGTTGTGATTCAGAAAATACGCTCTCCCCCAGGCACTGAGAAGAAAGTATTAGGAGTCAGAAGACCTGAGATCAGAGCTCTGGTTTTGCTACTCCCAGACTTTCAGCACATTTTAAATTTTTCTCGAACTGAGCCTTGGTTCCCTCATCTGTAAAATGGGGCTATTGCCATCTATTTATGTTACAGGAGGGCTATAACAATTAAATGGAGGTAGAGATATAAGTAATAAAGCACTGCATGTATATGGTTCATCTCAGCCAGTGATCATTCATACTAACCCCTCTTCATCCAGAGAACACCCTTGACCTTCCCATAAAGTTAATCCCTTCAGTAGTAATGCTTTTGACAAGTACATGTGCTGACCCCTCCCAACACAATTGTCACTGGAATGCCTTGGGAAGACAGTATGGCATATGATAAATGAGGCAGGAAAGTCCCCAAAAAGAGAAGGTCCCGCATTCACTGCCCCCAAAGGGAGAAGATAGTGGGTAGAGTGAGTGACAAGAGGAGACCCCGCCACGTCCCTGCTCTTATCTTTAGAGAAATGATGTCTCCTCTCTTACAGAGCTGTTTCTGGATTAAAAGAACGGATTAAATTTCCTGTAGTTTTCTTTTCCTTTTAATTCTGTTATTGTAGCCTGCAGCCTGATAGTAAGCAGAGTGTGTCTTTAATGAAGCCAGTAAATAAATTTTTTTAAAAGGGGTCTGATTTACTGGGAAAGTGCCGTGATGTTCTATAAATCCAAGATGTTGCTTTGCCAGTGTCCTGGCTGCTGTGGCCCACACTTTCTTGCCGGAGGATCATTTCTTTAACATCAGGCCATCAGTGATTTACCAGCAGACAGAGGAAACCCCCCAACTTTTAACTCAGGCCCGGCAGCAGTGAGCACCTCCCACATACGAGGAGTTCCAAGATTAATGAAAGCTTCTGTGCATGTAAGGACTCAGCACACAGTAGGCACTCAATAAAGGCTTGTTTTCTTCCTTCTTGGCTGTCTTTTGTTGCTGGATCAAGAGTCCCATCTACACAGGAGAGCAGGCATTTCGTTGGCATCTATACACACTCTCTCCATAGGCTAAACACTGAACAAATCAGCCTTAAAAAAAAAAAAAAATTACCTCCATTTATTTTGCAAAAGACTTGCTGACAAGACACCCAGCAGCATCTGAAATTTCATCTCGACAAAGAGGGCAGGGACGAGGCAGCCAGGAGCTCTATTTTCTGACTCTGGGCTTCACACTGCATTCCTCCCACACCACACGGGCACACACATCGGAGCACATGTGCACCACTGCGATAAGGAGACGTTCAAACGCCACAATTCATCACCCTGGCCCCGGATGGAAGGAGAGTGTGCGCGCGCGTGTGTGCATGCCCACGTGTCACACTCCCACATGCACGTGCACCTGGAGGGCCTTTGTCGCTGGCCTGACAATAGAGCGAAGGCACAGAGCTTACAAGCGCAGAGGGAAAGGCAGGGAAGGAAAGAAAGGCACTCCTTTGGCTGCCTCCCTTCAGTTTTGGCCGCACGCGTGGGACCCGTTAACCAGTTAACGTTATGATGAAGGACTGCAGAAAAGGAGAGACACTTCCAGCCTGCAGCCCCAATGCAAGAGAGAAACATTAATCATCGCAATCCCTGTGGGAGCTGGGGTTGTTCCCTAATGTGTTTGGGGAATTCATGAAGTCAGTGGAGGGGGGTGGGGATGCTAATGTACCTTCCCAAAGTCCTCCAGGACTCTGTGCTAAGCTCAGCTGGTCAGAGTCATCCTCACTAGGCACACATGTGTGCTCACATACAGCACACGCAGTCTTCAGCCCCTGCCTTGGCTTTCCTTGCAGAGCCAACCATTCCTCTTTTGGGAGTTCTTGGGAAAACAGGAATTGAATGAATCCACGTTTATGGAGACCTATTTGGGCCAGGCACTTGCATTTGGTTACTTAGTGGAAGCCTCACAAGAGGACTAGGAAAATATTTTTCTGGTTATTATGTCGCTTGTACAGATGCAGAAAACTAAGACGCAGGGAGGTTATGTGGTTTGGGATTTGGTTTTCAGGCACAGCTGGTAAGTGGTGAATGGAAAATTCAAATCTAGATTTTTTTTTTTTTTGATAACCAAGTATTAAGTTTCCCTTTCACAGCACCACTGCCATCTTCTATCTGCCCCAGATTCCTGGATGGAGAATGGGGTAGGGTCCAGGAAACTGCATTTGATTACAGGTTGTTGTTTTTTTTTTACTTTTTCTTGTTTAACAGCTTTGTGGAGGTGTGACTGAACTACAATAAACTAATTATGCCTGAGGTGAATGCTTTGACAAGTTCTCACATGCATAAACGCCCATGAAACCGTGGCATCATCAAGAGAGTGGCTGTATCCAGCACCCAGCATCCAGTCTCCTCACGCCCCTCATAGTTCTTCTTCCCGCTCCGCCCTACCTCCTTTCCCCCATCTCCGGGCCACAGCAGACCTATTTTCTGTCACTGTAGATTACTTGGCATTTTCTGGACTTTACATTTATGAGTCATAGTGTATGTATTCTTTTTTGTCTGACTTCTGCCACTCCACATGATTATTCTGAAATTCACCTTGTGTATCAACACATCCTCTACATTGCCTTGTAGACTCTGCCCTAAGGATATGCCACAGTTCGCTCGCCCATTCACCTCTCAGTGAATACCTGGGGTGCTTCCAGTTTGAGGCTCTTCCAAATAAAGCGCCTATGCACATTCTATGCACCTTCACATTCAAACTCTCAAGCCATAATAATAAGAAAATATGTATAAACTTGCCAAATCACTCTGTTTACATCCTAAACTAAAGTAACAGTGTAACAGTGTGCGTCAACTATCCTTCAATTAAAAAAAGAAAAAGAAGAAGAAAAAAAGGCTGTAAGACAAAGAAAAAGAGAAGAAACAACCCAGTCTACAATTGGGGAAATACTTGAACACACATGTCACCAAAAAAGATACAAACCACAAATAATCATGTGGAAAAGATGCTCAGTACCAGTAGTCATTAGAGAAATTAAAATTAAAAAAAAAAAACACAATGAGATACCACTCACACTTACTAGAATGGCTAGAATTCAAAAGACCAACCATTCCAAATGTTGTTGAGAATATGGAACACCTGGAATATTCATATTCTGCTGATGGAAACAGGAGCTTATACAGCCACTTTGGAAAACAGGTGGGTAGGCCCTCAAAATGTTAAACCCACCAAGCATATGACCCAGGCACTTCACTCTTGGCACTTACCAAGAGAAATGAAAGTGTATGTTCATACACACACCTGTTGGTGAATGTTCCCAGCAGCTTTACTTGTAATAAAAATTTGCATTTTTAAAAGGACTCCAGGGGCACCTTGGTGGCTCAGTCAGCTAAGCATCTGACTCTTGATTTCAGCTCAGGTCATGATCTGAGGGTGGTGAGATTAAGCCCTATATGGGGCTCTGCCGTTGGCATGGAGGCTGCTTAAGATTCTCTCTCTCCCTCTCTCTGTGCCCCTCCTCTTTCCACTCTCCACTTTCCCGCTCTAAAATTAATTAATTAATTAATTAATCAAAAGGATTCCAGATGATTTTGAAAATGAGTGAGGTTTGGGAACCATTGAACCACAGGCTTTGGATATACATAATTGCTCTAGAAAATTCGCATATTCTTCAAATAATCATATAAATGGAGAAAATAGCCAAATCAAGAAGTCACCAATTGGTAGAGAAATGCCATTTAATGAACCTATGTGCTGCTGGGCAAGTCACTTCACCTATTTAGCTCTCTGTTTTATCTGTTTGAACCATGAGAGGTAGTTTCAATGATTCCCAGACTCCAGGACTCTGTGCATCTATGATCTCACAGAACTCCACAAAACTCCTTCTCACCCTCCTTGAAAGGGTGGAATGAATTCCATAGAACAGTTTATGGGCCATAGTTTTCCCCTGTTGGAAGCATCTATCCAGCTCTCTGGCAGGTACACAGTAGCACAAAAATAGGTATGCACGTGAGCGCGCGCGCACACACACACACACACACACACTTAAATTTTTAAATTTAAAAAGTTAATGTCTGGGATGAGTGGCTCAGTGGGTTAAAGCCTCTGCCTTCGGCTCAGGTCATGATCCCAGGGTACTGGGATTGAGCCCCATATTGGGGCTCTCTGCTCATCAGGGAGCCTGCTTCCCTGGCCCCCTCCCCTGCCTGCCTCTGCCTGCTTGTGATCTCTGTCAAATAAATAAATAAAATTTTTTTAAAAAGAGTTAATGTCTTCAAGATTGAGAATACCACAATTGTCATTAAACTATTCCGGACAAGAAGGCCCTCTGTTGCCTTGCAGCCCATATGTGACTGTATTTTACTTATGTGGATTCTTTTTGTCTGGAATTATTTCTTCATTTTGAAAAACCCGCAAAATGTAAGGCTGAGGACAGAGAATCGTCAGCCTCCCTTATTTGGAAATGGATTTGTTGTTTGCAGTCAGGACTCATACCTGGGGCAGTTTGGATCAAAAACAGTTTTGAAGGCTTCATTTATTACTACTCTTTAAAGAATTCACCCTTTGATCAAGAGCCTGGGGATTCCATGCTTTGCCCCCTCAAAATGTGTTCCTACCCCCAAGATCCCAGTGCTGTTTTTGTTTCTTTTGAAAGCCCTGTTTACTTCGGAAATTCAGCAATTGCTCCTGAAGTTCCTTTGATGTTTATTGAATTTAATATATTTCATTGCATTATGGAAAAGCTATTTCAGCTTTTGGTATCAGCATCTTCTTGATGTGCCGAGGGGTCTTTTTGTTGGGTTTTGTGTGCGTGGTTGTTGATTTGCGTGGTTGAGTTTTTTTTAAATGATTGAAGATTTTTGTTCTTTTTATTTTATTTTTAAAGTTTAGCCAAAGGGTAAGCAAGCCATGAGACTGACAGCTCCTAGAAACTAGGATTCCCCATTGAGTCAAGGGACAAATGACAAGAAAAAAATATTTTTTTCTTCTCCCATTCTCCCTAATTCCATTGCCCAATCACTTGCCTCTACAGTAATCTAACAGAGGTCACGAATTAGGAACATTGTATCTATCCATCAACAATTATTCAAACACCTACATGTGCTTCTTAGTATAACAAGTTTTGTGCTAGATACAAAAGTCAAGTAGCTTTAAGTATCAAGATGTATATATCTGCTCTGGGTTGAACAATATATCCACAAAACTCATGTCTACTTGGAACTTGTGATGTGACCTTATTTGGAAATAGGGTCTTAGATGTAATCAAATTAAGAATAAGTCATACTGGATTAGGGTGGGTTCTAACCCAATGACTGGTATCTTCATAAAGAGGGGAATTTAGACACGGATTCACACAGAAGGAAAATGACCAGATGAAAACAAAGGCAGAGACTGAAGTGATGTTGCCACAAACCAAGAAATGCCAAAGACTCCTGGCCGCCATCAGAAGCGAGATGAGGCAGAGAATTCTTCTCCAGAGACTTTGAAGGAAGCACCATCCTGCTGATACCCTGATTTCAGTCTTACAGCTTCCAGAACTGTGAAAAAATAAGTTCCTGTTGGTTTAGCCCATCTACTTTGTAGTAATTTGCTACAGATGCCTTAATAAACTAATACAATACTCGATATACAATTAAAAGCAGATGCCTATGTATTACTAGACACTAATCTCAGAGTATTCATATATTTAATTTTTCCAATCTTATGAGGTAGATACAATTATGACCCTATATTTAGGATAACCATAAGATTTATCACTCAAGAAAAGACAGTGAGGGGCACCTGGGTGGCTCAGTGGTTTAAGCCTCTGCCTTCGGCTCTGGTCATGATCCCAGGGTCCTGGGATCGAGTCCCGCATCGGGCTCTCTGCTCAGCAGGGAGCCTGCTTCCCTCTCTCTCTCTCTCTGCCTGCCTCTCTGCCTACTTGTGATCTCTCTCTAAAAAAAAAAAGAAAAAAGAAAAGAAAAAAAAAGAAAAGACAGTGAAAGGGGACACTATTAATAATTGCACTAGGGAAATAGGTATTAGCCAAGCCTATCAGGGATGTATGGTCATCCTACCCATACTTCAGATGAAAAAAACTGAAACACAGAAACGTTTGGTGATGCACTCAAGGACACACAGCTGGTAAATGACAAAGACAAGAGTGGAAGGAACTCAGAGCTCTTAACGGTAACCACCACTCAATGCCATATTGAATTTGCCCAACTTTTGGAATCTAGTCTCAAGAGCAAAGAGTCACCTTAATAGATGCCTCAAATACAGAGCTATCATGAGTATAGGCAGGCCTGGGTGTCCAACAACCACGGACCCAGGGCTCCAAGACCTAAGAAAAATGAAGATTCTCTCTGCTCCCATTATACAGGGTCATAGGAAGAGAAGTTAAAAGACACAGATTATCAGTTCAATTGTTTCATACAATTACCACATCCTAGGAGCAAATCCATTCTCCTCCTGCATTCTTGGCATCTTCTGGTCTACTGTGAGGCCATTAGACTTGCAGGTTTGCCCAGATGACCCCAACAGTAACCAGCTTTCGAAAGGCTCTCCTCCGCTCAAGACCCAAAGACTAACAGAAAGTTGCAAGGAAACAAAAATGTCTAAAAGGGAGAGAAAGAGAGAAGAGAGATCCTGCTGCCTGTGGATGGGCTCTAGGGTTCTATGGCTCCTGATCTAGCCTAATCCAGGCTACATTCTGGGCTCTTCACTACTCCTGAACCCTGAACCCCAAGTTAGAATGAGGTCTTGGTACCCCCATATTCTCCCTGGGACCCTGGGACTTCTTGTAAGCCCTGTCCTTGTGCCCTGCCCAGCTTCCTCAGGTCTGAGCCTTCAGGATAGGCTGGACCAAGCTTGAGTTTCCTCAGTCCCCTCAGATCTGGTGCTTGGCCACTGTGGCTAGCCCTTCTGTGTGCGTTTGCTCCACTTGGCCTCTCTCCGTGGCTGGCCTCGGTAAGTCCCTCCTCCCCATGCAAGTTACCCTTGGAACTCATGGTCCGGGCTGACCAGGTCATGGCCACCGCCACAACCTATTAGTGACTACATCATGCCAAATTCACTCCCCAAGTAACTCTGAGTCCATACTCCCCATCTTCCCCTCACATGCGCTAACACTTCCCAGTGGGTCTGGCTCCATTCTCTTCCATCCTTTACCTCTTTTCTTTTCCTCATGAATTCCCCCTTCTCCCCACTTCAGGAGCTAGACTCTAAAATACACATTCAACTCCATCATTCCCCATGTGCTAACCTTTCGTATGTTCCCAGTACAAAGACCAAAGGCCTGTACCACCTGGATCTAAACTTCTCATATCTTCCCAGAAACACTACCCTCCTGCTACCTCAAAGTACCCCCTTGGTGTTTCAGACACATGGGATTCAGCCCTGAACCCCAAACATGGCGGGCATTTGGCACCTCTTGTCTCACTGAATGCCATCCCACCCTTCGATTAATCCAAACTCCTTCCAGTCCCTAAGGTACACTTCAGATAGCACATCGCATTTCAGTCTTGGTTGGTTCCCCGCCCTGCACCCAGCCTCCATCAGAACTCGTCCCTCGCTGCCCAGGGATCCCCATGCCTTTGGAAAAGGCTTGCTTCATTGCCCTCCCAAATTGGTACTGCTGTTCTTACAGGGCTTGTCTGACTCCCCAGAGACTGAGGCTTTCTACCTGTGCATCCCCCACAATGCCAGCCCCACATGGGCTCTGTGCATGTGCATAGATTTGACCTCTGAGCCAGAAGAGCAAAGCACAAGCCCGCAACTGGCCTCTGCACCTTATGATATGCCCTGAGCTCTGGTATCACAAGAACCCTCCATGGGCTCGGAACCAGAAGTAGCAGATGCAGACTGCGGCAGGGCCATGGGAAAGACATGCAAAGCCTTTGAGGAAACCTGCTTAGAGGGGAGCCAAGGATGCTATTAAGCCCCAAGACAGGGAAAGAAAGAATAAGAAAGAAGCTGCTTTGCTTTGTGCATGTGCCCTCTCCTTTGAAAGCTTTTCCCTGCCAGCAGCCAGCCGAGCAAGTGGCAGTCTTTGCTGCTGAGTCGGTGCTGGAAGGCTCAGAGTTTTTCTCTGACTCCTCCCTCTCTCCAATGCCCCAGCCCTCTTGTATTTGTTGCAATTTGGCTGCCAAGCCTTTTTCAAATACACATCATTAATTCCGCTATGCAGCACAAGTAGGATCAGGCATTTGAAAAAAGAAAAGGAATATGGAATTCAGGAGCTGGGGCAGCCACATGCAAAGACCATCGGGGATCTCAAACCAAAGAGAGCCTTTATTTTTGTGTGTTTTGTTTTGTTTTTCAACAGACATAAGGTCACTGCAAGCAGCAGCCATTAGACTAATTAGACCCTCAGAATAAGAGGGGAGAGAGCACTCCAGCAGGAGAGAGGAAGGGGAGGGGGCTAAGACAGTAATTGAAGCCAAATAATGAATATTCAATTCTTGTAAGTAATGTTTAATTAAGTTATTCTACGATTGAGGCTTTTTGCAAATATTACCATGGGATTCAAAGTAGTACATTAAGTGCCTGGAAAATCACTAAGCAGAGAACACAGGCTGCCTTCTTCTCCTCCAGCCTGTGCCTCCCTTTATCTGCATCACTTCCATGGGCTGATGGCCGAAGGAAGTGACTGAAATACATGTGCCACCCCTCCCCCACAGCTTCCCAGCACACCTCAGGGCACTGGAGCTTATGACCATGTTACAGAGAAAATTCTATTTGTCAAAAGACACCATCAAAAGTGAAAAAGACAAACCAAAACTTGAAAGATAATCTTTGCAAGCCATATAATCAACTGATAATTAGTCTTCAGAATATATTAAGGCCTTACAGAAAGAGACAACGGCCCAATAGAAAAAAAGGAAACAGATATGACACACAATTCACAGAAGAAGACCCAGTCTAAAATATATGAAAAAAATAACAACAAAAAAGATCAAATTCACTAGATCTCAGAAAAATGTGCAGTCTTAAATGTAGCCATGTCATGCCCATCAGGTTAACAGCAATAACAAAAAAATTAACATCTGACTCTACTGTCCCTGAGGACACAAAGAGATGGGGACATACACACAACACACAACAGCATAGCCACACTGGAGAGAAAACTGGCATCATACCCCAGAATCCAGGAAATGGACTACAAAGTATCTACATGAGATTCCTAGAAATGTGTACAAAAATATTCAATAGAGCAAAAATGGGAAGCGAAAATAATGTTCATCAACAAGAGAATGAACATATAAATTGAGTTATATTCAATGAAAAACTGTTCAGTAGTAAAAACAAATTAATATGTGATGAAAAAATCTCTGAAACGTAATTCGAAGTAAAAGAAACCTGAAACAAAATTTTTAAAAGTAGAAGAATACAAATGTTATGGTATAATTTATATAAAACTCTAAAACTGATAGAGCCCAGTATTTAGAGACACATATGTGTGTATTAAAAATGAAATGCATGAGAATGACAAACACCAAAGTCAAAGCAGACACTTCCTGGGGCAGAGGGCAGGGAGATGTGTGGGGAGTGGCACACAGGGGAACTTTTCATTCCAAGTGTTGAGTACACAGGCATTCGTTATATTAATATATAAACCTTTTTCATGTCTTCTGTATTTCATAATATATATTTTAAAATTGGTAACAATCATATTTTTAAGCAGATGAAAACATGTCTCAATAAGATCCTAAGCTTCTCGGGTCGCCTGGGTGGCTCAGTGGGTTAATAATGCCTCTGCCTTCAGCTCAGGTCATGATCCCAGGGTCCTGGGATTGAGCTCCGCATCAGGCTCTCTGCTCAGCCAGGAGCCTGCTTCCTCCTCTCTCTGCCTGCCTCTCTGCCTACTTGTGATCTCTCTCATCAAATAAATAAATAAAATCTTTAAAAAAAAAAAAAAAAAGAAAGATCCTAAGCTTCTCAAAGGAGGAACTTGAAGCAATCACCAGGTATGACTATGAGCCAAAATGCAAGGCACATTTGGCACACGGACCAGATGAGGGGCTTTAGGAGCCAAGAAGGTCTTGCTGAAACCTCTATCCAGAGAGGACCTGAATTTCACGTGGGCCAGGGTATTGGGCCACATCCAGTCTTGGCACTGTTACAAAGCCAGACCAGGAGAGTTGGATGCTGGCCCATGCATCAGTCCTAATGAACAAAAGGACCCCAGGGTGAGCAACATAACCCATAGGCAGAGAAGGATAAATTGGGTATTTCTTGCCAGTTGAACTGAGGTTAAATTTTAACTCTTCTTGCCATTTTATATTTAATAGATTATCCAAATTCAGCTGCCCCAGAGTAGCTACGTGTTTTCTGAGGGTCCACAGAGGGCTTGTTTTCTTGTTAGAGCTTAAGAATACCTAGTAAACATTAGTCATAGAGACTCTTCTCTTTGGGCAGAAGAGGTGCTGCAGACACAAATGCTGTCAATAGAAATATCTAAACTTCTTTTAGTTGAACCTGGAGAAGTTTAATTTTAGTTGAACCTGGAGAAGTCTTTAGTTGAGGAATCACACTAAGTTAATTGCAAAAGACAGTCATGATGAACACATCTTTAACTGGACTCTAAACGGTCATAGAGTAGTATTCTTTTACTGAAGGATAACTGACATGCAGTATTACATTAGTTTCAGATGCACAACATAGTGATTCAACATTAATATACATTGTGAAGTGATCATCACTATAATTCCAGTTAACATCTAGTTGTCATCAACTTGTAGAGTTGTGGCCATACAAGTTGTTACATTATTATTAACTATGTTCCCTGTGCCATACATTGTATCTCCAGGTCTTACTTATTTTATAACTGGAAGTGTCTACCTTTTAATCCCCTTCTCATATTTCATCCATTCCCACCCCCCAACCCACCAGATTGTTCTCTACATAAGTCTGTTTCTGTTTGTTTTGGTGTTTATTTGGTTGGTTGGTTGGTTTCTTAGATTCCACACACAAGTGAAATCATACAGCATTTGTCTGACTTTTTTCACTTCGTGTAATACCCTCTAGGTCCATCCATGTTCTCACAAATGGCAAGATCTCATTCTTTCATAAGGCTGAGTAATATTCCCTTGTGTATATATCACATCTTCTTCACCCATTCATCTATCAGCGGACATTGAGGTTGCTTCCATTATCTTGGCTATTGTAGATATGTTGCAATGAACATAAGGGTACATATATCTTTTCAAATTAGTGTCTTCATTTTCTCCAAATAAATGCCCAAAAGTGGAATTGCTGAATCATATGGTAGTTCTCTTTTTAATTTTTTTCAGGAAACTCTATACAATTTTCCATCGTGGCTGCACAATTTTGCATTCCCACCCACAGTGCACAAGGGTTTCCTTTTCTCCACATCCTTGTCTTCGCTTGTTATAGCTTTTCTGACAAGTGTGAGGTGGTAATTTCACTGTGGTTTTGATTTGCATCTCCCTGATGACAAGTGACGGTGACCCTCTTTTCATGTGTATGCTGGCCATCTGTATATCTTCTTTGGAGAAATGTCTATTCAGGTCTCCTGCCCATTTGTTAATTCGATTGTTTCGGGGGTTTTTTGATTGTGCAAGTTCTTTATATATTTTGGATATTAACCCTTTATTGTTTATTTCATGTGCAAATATCTTCTCCCATTGAGTAGATCGCCTTTTCATTTTTGCTGAGGATTTACCTTGCTGCAATTTATTCAAAATCCCCAATGATAGGCCCTCCCTTTGAAAGAACTTTGCATATATACTCTTATTCACCGGTGCTTTTATTTCTAGGGGATAGATTCCTAGAAGTGGGGCTGCTGGGTAAAAAGGAATATGCATTTTTTAAATTTCACTAGCTATTGCCAGGTTGTTTTCCAAAAAGACTGAAACAGTTTACATTTCCTCCATCAGTGTATGTAAATACCCGCTGCCTTGCATCCCCTCCAATAGTAGATACTCTCGGTCTTCTTAATAATCTCGCCAGTCTTTAGGTGTAAAGTGATAACTCAAAATACTACCTTAATTTGCATTTTCCTGGGTTCTAGTAAGTTTGAGCACTTCTCTTTTTTTAAGATTTATTTATCTATTTTAAAGAAAGAGAGATAGTGGGGGGGGGGGATGGCAGAGGGAGAGAGAAAAATCTCAAGTAGACTCCCCACTGAGTATAGAGCCCGACGTAGGGCTTGATCTCATGAACCTGAGATCATGACCTGAGCTGAAATCCAACTGCCTAACCAACTGAGCCACCCAAGCAGCCCAAGTTTGAACATTTCTTAACATGGTTACTAACCATTAAGATTTGCTCTTCTGCAAGCTACCTATTCATATCCGTTGCCTGTTTTTCTGTTTGACTTTTTGTTGATTTTTTTAAAAGATTTTATTTATTTATTTGAGACAAAGAGAGCCAGCATGAGCTGGGAGTGGGAGGCCAGGGAGGGACGGAGGGAGAGAGAGAAGCAGACTCCCCACTGAGTAAGGAGCCTGTCACAGGGCTTGATCCCAGGACCCTGAGATCATGACCTGAGCTGAAGGCAGATGCTTAACTGATTGAGAGACCCATGTGCCCTTTTTTTTTTTTTTTTTTTTGAAAGCTCTTTGTATATTATGGCTGTGAATCCTTTATTTATGTAAATATCCTTCCAGACCTATCAATTGATTCCATTCCCTTTTAAAGCTTTTATTTATTTACTTGACAGGGAGGAAGAGAGAGAGAGAGCACCCTGGAGTGCATAAACAGGTAGAACTGCAGAGAGAGAGGGGGAAGCAGGCTCCCCACTGAGCAGAGAGCTGACATGGGGCTTGATCCCAGGACCCTGAGATCCTGACCTGAGCTGAAAGCAGACACTTCATTGACTGAGTCACCCAGGCACCCCTGTTGATTCCATTCTTAATTTTTATAGTCAAACTGCAACGCTCTGTTTGACCTAGAGGATAGGCTAAGAATCAGAGATTTGGAGGGTATAAGACAACGGAGGAGCTCCATGTTGCAGGTGGGAATGCTGGATTAGTCTGCTCAGGCTGCCACAACAAAGTACCACAGATACAGAAATGTATCTTCTCACCACTCTGGAGCTTGGAAATCCAAGATCAAGGCGACAGAAGGGCTGGTTTCTGGTGAAGCCTCTTCCTGGCTTGCAGACAGCCACCGTCCCTCCTTGTTCTCACATGACCATTCCTCAGGGCAGGTGTAGAGAACCCGAAAGAGCTCTGCAATCTCTTCCTCTTTCCATAAGGACACTAATCCTATCATGTCAGGCCTCTACCCTTATGACCTCATTTAACCTTAATTACCTCCTTATCTTCAAATACAGTTTCACTGGGGATTAAGGCTTGAACATTTGAAGTTTGGGGGACACGATTTAATTCCTATCAGATGGGATCTTCAGAAGTGGATAAATGTAGAGAGGAAATGAAGGATAGTATGTACAAGCCTCATTCATCCTCACAGCAGTTCCCATACTCCAGCACAAGCAGCTGAAGGATTCCTCCCAGCACCCGGTGCCCCTGCAGAGAATGACACAGAAATAGCAGAGGAGCCCCCAGTGCCTAGAGGAACTACAGGCAGGAAGCAGGGTTGTCTGCTCAGATGCCTGCCTTCCAGTGGCCCAGCGTCAGGTCAGGGCAATAGATGTGCCTGTGTGGACACCTGTAAGCATAGATGTCTTCAAGGAGGTTGGCGGGTAAGGCTTGGCTCTCTGTAAATTCTGCAGAACTCAGAGAGAGGGAGGGAGCCACTGACTGGCTGGAGGTTAGCTTCTTCATCTCCACAGAAGGGAGGCCTGCCTTATTCAGTCAGGCCTTAACCAAGGAAAATGTAGCAGAATGCAATGCACCACTGCTTAACAAAGCCAGGGAATGGGGCAGGGCTGGCTCTGGATAAAGGGCATTTGCTCCCCAGGAGTGCTGGCATTTTCCGCCACCTGTCTACACTGACTCTGCAACTCCACCCCGCCCAGAGCCACCCACCTTAAGGCAACATGGCCTAATCCCCTCTTGAAATGTTCAGGACTGGAAATGAGAGCCTCTGCTCCTTCCACTGAGTCTCCCTTGAAGGAACACATGGCAAATTGCTCCCAGACTTCCTGAACCTAACCCTCCAATTTCTTGCCCATTAAGACAGTTACTCTAATTTACTTATTTGTGGCTGTCAGGCAAAGTCAGAGAGAGCCTCCCAGTCTAGGGATGCAGTTCTCCGCTCCCCCACAGCAATGCCCAGGGCCTCCCCCGAAGCCCTTTCCCACGGCACATGCCCCAGCACCTGCCCACATTTAAGAGCTTGTGAGGAAGCCCGCAGGGGAAGAGGGCATGCCACATATTTGAGGTTTAACATCTTGATTCTCAGACTTTATAACACAAAGTATGGGCCATGCCATGAAATGGAGAAACACAAAAAGAGACATGGAGAATGTAACACCGGGTGGAGAAGAACATGGAGATTGGAGGTCTGGAAGCTGCCGCTTGGGCTCCTTCTGCCGCCACTCTACCTCCGTAGACCTGACTTCCCGTTCGCAGCATTAGGAAGGCTGGACTTAAAGCTCTTCCAAATTAGGAATCTTGGGTTTGGGGGGCTTTCCTCTTAGACCCCTTGGTTTCAGATATTCTCCTGTTCTGTTTTTGTTTTTGTTTGCTAGAATTGACAAACGAAGGCTCTGGTCCTTCAAGAAAGCTGAAGGTGACCGGATCCAATCCACCAGAGTAATTCTTCCCTGACTTCTATTTCCTAGAGTTTCACTTCTGAGTGCTCTAAAACGTTAGTGTTTCTTGGAGGTGAACACCAAATATTACATCTGGAACCCCTCTCTCTTAGAGTCTGCCCTCAATCTATGAGGTTTATCAGTTCTCTTGGAGAAGCCCTACTGTGCCATTAGCATTTGATATGGATGTCACAATTTGCAAACCTTTTTATCTTTGGGAAAAGCAGAGCAAGGAAAACGGGCCAGATCACTCTGTCCCTGGCTCAGAGTTGCAAACTGATTTTATTTGTGAAAATGGGCTTTAATTTAATCATTGGGATAAGTGATCCAAGCCATGTTCTCAGTGTGAGCTGGTGACAGGCCTGCAGGTCTCCCTCCTCAGACATACACACACAGGAATGTGCAACACTCACATACACTACCCTCCCTCTCCTTCCCAGCAACACACACACACACACACACACACACACGCACCTACTCACATATGAGAAAAATGCCCTCGGGATAATAGTCATGGGGGAACGCTGGAGAGACAACATTTTTTGTAAGGCCCTGAGAGGGGAAATATGGGGCAGACCTAAGATGTCAGAGAATGGCATCAGGAGATTAAAATGAATTAATGCTGTATTGCTAATAAGGCATTTCCTCACATACTTTATCTTTTGCTCTATCCCACCTCAGGGGCCTACACAGTTGCTTCTTAATGAACTCTCCTCTCCAGTACACCTGCACACCCCTTGCCAACTTACCCTCTTTCTCAGAGAAATCTTTTCTGACAACTCTGTCTAAATTAGGAACCTCTTGTGGAGGCCAAGAAAAACAAGGCTGAGCCCCCCTCAGGACTAGCCAGGTCTAGCCTTGACATAAGTGCAGCCATCTTGGCCCCAGCAGCCATCTTAGGTCTCCATGACCAGTAGATAACCCCTGGTTCCAGAAAGACTGACCTAAGGTTTTGAAAACAAGACGCCATACCAAAAACTAATTAGGAATAGAATAACTTAATGAGGTGATAACTCATGTCAGGAGTAGGATAGCTTGACATTGTAGTAAACCATGTCAGAAATAGGATAGCCCAACACAGTAATAAATCACAAGAACATAGGGCTGGTGGTTGTGGCCCAATCACCTACTGCCACCCCTGCTCTGCCTTTAAAAACTCTGACTGTAATCTGGTTCGGGGTCCAAGTCCCTACTCCGCTGTGTTGAGTATACTTGGGCCCAAGCTTAAGCTTGTCAAATAAACCCTCGTGTGATTACATCAGTGTTGGCTCCTTGATGGTCTCTCAGACGCGAAAACTCGGGCACAACACCTCTCCCACCATTATTCTCCATCTTAATATTTTCTGTTTGTTCTTATAGCACTTAATTAATTAAATGTTTGTGTTTTTGTTAATTTAGCTATTTGTTACCTGTCCCTCCCACTGGATTTTAAACTCTTGAAGAGGTAGGAATCCAGACTGATTTATCTTGGGTTACCAGCACCCAACCCAATGCTCAGCATGCAGCGAGCACTCAGGAAATATTTGATGATTAATCGACTTGATTTTCACAATTCTACAGAAATAGCCATTTCACAAAGAAGGAAACCAAGGTTCCTAGAGGTTAGGTTATTTGCAGGTTCCCATTAGTTAGGTAAGTGGCAGGACCAGAATTCAAAACTAATTCTGTGTTCTTTTCACAAGATCATGCAGTTTCAGATAGTCATTCCCAGAGCTATGAATTATCCTTTGAACACCACTATAGCTCTCAGGTCTCAGGAAAAGAAAGTTTGATACATGTGCACACACACAGCCTTTTGACCTTACTCCACTCTCCCAGCTTACCAGCTAGGATGTACCAGGTGGTGAATTTGACTCAACTCTACACACCATCCTTCTATGGGTCTGATCTGCAAATGATCAGAGTAGAACAATGAGCATTTCCAGGGCCTTGAGGATGGGAATTCACAAAAGAAAGAGGACAGAATGTTACAATTGGGAGAGACATTTTGTAGGGTAGGAAACTAAGGCTACATTGAACAACAGTGACTTGCCCAAGGTCACTTGCTGTAGACCCAGAGCTATAACCCAGTATCCTGACTCCTGGCTCCCTGCCCCTGCAGCAGGATCAGCCACAGCAAACAACAATAACTTACAGCTGCCTGAGGCATCCTCTAATCACTGGTAATCAATGCTGGTGGCTTTCTTCATCTGCCTCTTCAGAACAATGTGTATGGGGAAGTCTGCTCTGATTTGGGGAGAGCATTGCATATGCAACGCTGGGCTTTTGGTGTTTTTTGCAAACTTCTAAACCTAGCTGTTTTCCTCCAGCTCAGCCTTTCACATTCAGCTAGTAAGCAGCAAGGCAGTGCTCCCAAACGTGATCCAGAGCTATGCCCAACCTCCCACTGCTTAATGTTCATTTTCAAATGAAAAAAAAATTTTTTAATGGCACATATATACACACATAAACATATACACAGGCTGAATAGATCCTGGCCTAGAGATGCAAAGAAAATCTTTTAATAGACAGACTTAGGTATCCTGAGTTAGATTAAAGGATTAGAAGCAAAAAGGGAAAATTATGTTAAAAAACAAAAAGGCAAGATTATCAGAAAAAGAACTTCAGAGACATCCTTCTGGAAATGTAAACAAAGGACACTAACAAGGTTAAGGAGTGGCTCAGGAGCTGAAGACAAAGGCCCACACTTTGCCCCCATTTTGCAGAGGAGCTCTAAGTCAGCTTGGAGATCCATGCTAGGAACTGGCATTCCTTGGCTCATGAGGAGTCAAGACTGGGCAACCCTGCTTGCCTTGCCTCACAGAGGCTGGTATGATGCACACTGCTGGGTCCTGGGCTATGTAGGACACCACACACACACACACACACACACGTGCTCACATGCTATCCCATGTTGCTTGTCCCTTGCTCACAATGCTCCTTCTCCTGGATAATCTCTTGAGGCTGAGCTCCTGTAGTGTCTTCTCCATGCATCTTCCCTGGCTCGTTCCACATCTTCCTGGCATCATCTCCCCTGTTCTGTGTGCCCACACCACCCTAGCATTGCACCACTACGACCTGTCCATGGGACTGTCTTCCCCACCAGACTGCAAGCTCCTGGAGAGCGAAGGCAGTGTTTGCCTGTCCTTCTGTCCCAGCACAGAGCACAGTACCAGGCACTTGGTAGCCCTCAGCAAAGAGCTGTTACATGGTTAAATGGACGGATTCCTGCTTGGGGCAGGAGTGGAGATGGTGGGATCTTTCCACTGGTCTATCATATCACTGGGATAAATTTCATCTCAAATCCTGATAACGTTAACACTCATCACACAACCAGAGGATTTTCACACTCCAAAGATAAAATCCAGTTAAGTAATAGGAGGTAAAACAGGAAAATAGGAAGGAAGATCACTGTATTCATTTCCTAAGGCTGCCTTCACAAAATACCACAAACTGTGGCTTGAATAATAGATATTTATTTCCTCATAGTTCTGGAGGCCAGAAGTTCATGATCAAGGTGTCAGCAGGGTTGCGTCCTTCTTAGGGCTCTGAGGTAGAATCTATTCCATGTCTCTCCCCCAGCTTCTGGTGATCTGTTGGTGCTCTTCTATGTTCCTTGGATTACAGATTCATCACCCAGATCTCTGCCATCCCATGGTTCTTTTCCTGAGTCTCTGCACATAATCTTCCTTCTGTGTATGCTGTGCTCATTTCCCCTTTTGCAAGGACACGACTCATACTCACTTAAGGTCAACCCTAATGACCTCATCTTAACTTGATTGCCTTTGTAAAGACACTTTTCCAAAAAAAAAGTCACATTCTGAGTACCAAGGGTTAGGACTTCAACATACTATTCTAGGGGACACAATAAACCCCTAAGATCCATACTTAAAACTGGGAGACCAAAGGCATACAACCATAGTACGTTCTATTTCATGTTCCTCTTTGACAAAATCATGGAAAAATGTCTGATGGGTCAAACTGCAGATTTGCTGAAGTTTACTTATGATGCCCTTTCTTCTACCACTTTCCTTCCCCATCGTGTGGGTTCCTCTACTCTCTGTTTGCTGTCACCTGGTTCCTTACCATGTGATCCTTCCCAGAAGACTTGCACGTTAATTTAGACACTTGAAAATAGAATAGACTTCAAGATTCAAGGAAGTTTGCTCACTGTAATTCTATTTCAGACACAGTAGTGGAGGAAGGGTGTGTGTGTATGTGTGTGTGTGTGTGTGTGTGTGTGTGTGTGTGTGTATCAGAGACAGAGACAGAAGCAGAGAGACAGAGAAAGGTAAATGAGGAATACCAGCACAGTAATAGGACAGTCCAGCTGTGTGCCCACCTCCTGCCTCCTGGGGGCATCATGTGGTGGCAGGAAATCCCAAGTGAGAGTGTGCAAATGGACCCAGAGGAACAGATGATGCAGTAAAGCTAGATGCAGTGCCTGGGTTGCAAGGACTGCCATTTGCAAGGTGTTCAAAGTGCACAGCTGCACACCAGGTGGGTGGATGGAAACGCCTGGTCCTATTGAACCCTCAGCTTGGGGCCTTGCTGGAAGCGAGAGAACTGGTCTGGGGCCTGGATGTGGACCCTGGTCCAGCGCTTCCCCTGACCTGCTAGGTGAGAGTGGACTGGTCTATTCCCTTCTCTGTAGACTTAGTTTCCCCATCAGTATAGCAAAAGTGAGGGTGATGTGGGGTTGGAATTAGAAGGCTCATCTCCAGCCTCTTCCCATGGTGCATCTTGTGAGCTCCTCCAACAACTCCACCTTGCCAAGAAAAACCATCAGCACAACAGCAAACAAGAAGAAAGGGCACAGAGCACCAGCCAAGCCTTCATCTGCTTGCGCACTCTAAACAGAAATCACTTACCCTAAACGGCAATCATCCCCGATGGCCTCCTTTCCAAACGCTGTGTATGACAATGAGTGATTTGTAACAACATCCAATCAGGCGCACCTAACCTTCATGTAATTGCCTGTCCTTTTCAGCGTTCTTAAAAGCTTTCCAGTGGAAAAGAACAGAAGCTCCTTGTCAGAAGGAGGCTATTATACAGAAGAGAGAGACTCCCCCCATTCTTTTCCTCCCTTCCAGCCCAGTCTGCGTCCCCAGTCCCCACACTGGGCATCTGCCTGACGTCACCATGGAGGCAGCACCCACCGGCTGGCTTAAGTCACCCAACTGTTCCCCAGCCCCACCGCCTCCCTTCCTGATGCCCAGAGCTCTGGGGCAAGGTAGCTCATGCACCACAGTCCCAGCAGATTCCTTTGTTTCCTTCCAGGTTGAAGGAGGTGAACCCAGCAGCATTTTTAGTTCACATTGAACATCACTATGAAAACAGCAGGACTAAAAACCAAAATGGTCCAGCGGCATGCTATGATGTCATGAAAGCCAAGGCTGGAGGTCCTAGGGGGCTTCAAAGAGGGATTTAAGTTCTTAAGTCGTAGGGAGACCTTGCACAACATTCAGTGACTACAGTATGTTTGTTCTGAAAATACTAGACTGATTTCTCACTCTCCCACACATACCATGCTCACCCTAAATCCCTTGATTTTTTTCCCCAGAATTTATATGCTCATTCAACAGATGTGTGTTGAGTGCCACCTAACTGGGGAGGGCTGGGTTAGGCACCTCACCATCAAGACCAGACCAACATGTTAGAAAGCCATACTATATTTTTCCCTCACTGATTTACAGTCTTCGATAAGGAGAGAGATGTGGACACCACATGGTGTGAGCTCAGAGCAGGCATGGCCTCACCTGCTGATGGACTGGGCTTCCAAGAGATTGGGAACAGCTTCCTTTAGGGCCAGCAAAAATTGTCCTCTGCTCTGTGTCGGTGGTATAAGAAGGTACAGAAGGAATTTCACCCAATTTCCTTTAAAACAAGGCTCCTTGTCCTATCTTCCTTTTTTTGTCATCTGCCAAGATGGATCCATTCCAGACAACACTGAGCATGCACATGTGCACACACATAGACACGCATACACGCACATACATGCACATGCAACACAGAGACACACATGCAAAAGTCATATTCCCACACATGAACACAGAAGGGGGGAGCATTTCTCAGGCCTTTCTAAAATCGGGCATTTGTACTAACTTGCCCATGCATTAATCTTCTACCAGTTCCATGTTCTCAAAACATGAGAGAAACCAACATCATTGAGCACTCTCTCCAGCCCTGATGTGGGCATGCACACGCGTGCACGTGCACACACACACACACACACAGATACATGTGCACATGCAGCACATACACATGTACACGTGATAAAATACTGAAAAAAAAAAAACTTGGAGGAGAGAGAAGACAAACTGTCTAAAATAGGAAGTGAGAGGTGACTGAAAGAAAACTGGGCATGTGAAGACAGACCGAAAGAGCAATATATACAAACACTACAAGAGAGGGAGAGGTAGCAACCGGAGGAGTAAATGCTACTTCTCCACCAGACCCAGTGAGCTCCCACACACCTCCATTCAGGTGACGGGAAGTGTTCTGCCCATTTCTGAAAATGGCCAAAGTGATAGAAATCTCTCCCCTGAATCTTAGTAAAACACAATCTATTTTTATCACTAGACAAGACTCCCCCCTCCCCTTCCCACAAGGGTAGTTTCCAATCCCACATCCCCCACATCAGGCCCTGTTCCACCTGCGCTGGAGGTCAGCTAGCCCTGGGCCTCCTACCCAGCCCAGGAGGGAGAGACGGTCTCACCACATCCTTCCTCCCACCCCTGCCTGTCCACTGTGCCTGTGGTCTCCCAGCACCTTCAGCCTGTGTTTGGTGGAGGAGATGCTTTCTCAGCAACCTGGCCCCAGATATTTCTTCAAGGTCCACCCTATTCAAGCTTCTTTCCCCAGTCACCTGTGGGCCCACCCAGCCCAGCCAGCTCACAACCCTGGGCACCCTGGGCACTATCCATTAGGCACTGAGAACATTGTCCAGCTCACGCCCTGCAAGGTACCTGCCTCCTCTCACCAGTTAGACCTTGTGGGCAGGGCCCCACGTTCAGCTTCTGTGCACCCTACCCCCAGCACATATGCAGTGTTTGGTCCAGGTTTGAGAAACATCTATGAATTAATGAGAGCGCCGAATCCTAGCCACTAGACCACCAGGGAAATCTATGAATTAATGGACAGATGAAGGGTCCGGGTATTTCCTAGAAAGGCTGCCTTTTAACCATAGCCCTTAGGACTCATGAGGGAACTACTCTTCCCTCATATGAAAAGTACAATTTCCATCCACTTCCTTTCTGAGCAGTCCTCCACCTGCTGCCTGCCTCATGCACATGGCACCATCTCTACAGCCAAGGTCCAAGAAAACAGCTCCCCAGAGAGGGTTACAGAGGGGCTGCAGCAGGCCCAGTGTGAGCTACGTGGCAAAGCTGTCAAAGTCCTTTGATATTTTCCTACTGTCATCTCTTTCACCCATTCTCAATATCTCTAAGTACCTGCTATAGGTAGCCCACACTCCCATTCTACTAGAACCTTCGTTCTGTCTTGGCAGGAAATGAGCTGATAAACTCACACCCGTGCCTACACCTTCCTGACCACTCCCAAATCCTGCTTGGACTTTGAGTTCCTTAAAGGTAGAAGTCAGTGTTTTTTCATTTCTGTGTCCCTAGAACCATGCATGGTTAAAGAAAAGAAGGAAGGAAGGAAAGAAGAAAGGGAAACACCAAATGTTGGCTGAGCTCCAAGTGGAAGTCCACCTGTCTGTGTGACACAGGACAGAGATTGCTCACTGAACAACAGTATTGGAACTTTCCAGCTAATCTCTATTTTCCAGTTTCCTCATCTTGAGTAACAGGCATAGTAACCGGACCTCCCTTGAAGGGCTGTAGTAAAGTTTGAACAACTTAATGCAAATGGAACTCTGAGAGGGATGCCTGTCACAGAACAAGCAATCACCTAACCTGTCACCTTCCTGTCACAGAACAAGTAATCACCATTGTCTTCATCATTCTTGTCATCACAGCGATAGGCCAGCAGGCCACACTGGCCCACACCGGGTTGCAAGATATAGCCGTCCCTTGCCGAGTAGATGCTTCCTACAGGTCGGTCTGGGAAGGGCAGGCATACATCCTCACTGTTTGTTAAATTGTCTCCTATTGCGTGTACTTGGTTGTGTGATTTATGGGGGATGGCCCCTAAATACCTCCCATCTTAATGACTTAGCCCGGAACTGTTCACAAACAATGAACCACAGTAATGCCTCATGTGTGCCTCTTTGTCAGAAATCAAAGTATTCTGGGTGAGCAAAGTTTCCAGATAACTTAAGCTTACACTTTTAGGCAGAAACACATATCATTTTGACTATTTTGGGTGAAAGTCATTTTCCATATATGATGACTCCATTATATCACTGTGAACTGAATTATTGACAGCATCTCTGGTGTAATGGAAATGGCACTGGACCCAAAGCCCAAAGGCTTACAGTTGGGTCCCTTCTACCCATTAATACTTATGTAGCCCTAACCTCTCATCTACAAAACTACAGTGAGTCCCTCTAACTCATTCAGTCACTGAGAGAAAGGGTGAAGGTCAATGAAAGTGCTTTGGAAACTCTTAAGTGCTATGTAAGTGTTGAGTACCACCCTAGGAATAATTTGCCCCAGCATTAAACAGCCCCACCTTCCCACGCGGAGCTGTGGTATCTTTCAACTCTTCCATTGCTGTTAGCTTTTCCAGTTGGGTGTCTCCAGCTCCTTCCAACCCTGTTAGACAGGAACCATCATGCTTTTCCTGCAAAAGCAGAGAAATCATGTATCCTGGAGCCTGACTGCATTTAGGGAAGCATCAGGTCCAATTCTTTATTTAAGATGAGGAATCTGAGCTCTAAGAAGAAAAGATGACTTATCTGAGTTCAAACAGGAACTTAGCCATGGAGCTGGAACTAGAATTTTGCTCTTTTGATTTTCAGCCCAAGAAATTCTTCCCCTCTGTTCTGAAAGAGGCTGCCCTCCAGGCTGTGAGGTAAAGGGACAGATGATGTGCTTTTCGTTGCTTTCATGTTTGCATCCATGTTTGCAGTCAAAATCTAGGTGACTGTGACTGTGTAAGACCAGGGGTAATGAAACCAGAAACTTCTCAGGCAGCTAAAAGGGAGCCAAGTAAACTCTTAGTGAGAGGGTGAACTTCAATAGCTTAGGAATCCTTACCAAGAGTAGACTTTGAAGTTCTGCATCCATCTCTTGTTTCCATCATGGTCACTTGCGAAGGCCCCTGCCGAGTCCCTCATTTTATTAATGCCCAAGCTTGAGTCATTTTAAAAGGACAGAACCATGCCCTTATAGTTGCCCTGTTAACATTAGGAGGGGAAGTCCTCGACTAGTAGCAGCAAAGGGAAAAACTCTAATGCTCCAGAAGCTGAGGGTCACTCCAGCAAAGGAAGGGGGAGAGGGGAGTTGGGGTGCTCAGATTCAAGAGAAGGGATGCCCCAGGGTGATCCAAGGACCAGGTACACCAGAGCCCTGCCCCTATTTGTACTTGCAGACAGGCTCAGAGTCACAGCACATGCCTCTGTACCCTCCGTTCTACGTAGCCAGCTTCCCATCCTGAAGGAAAAAGCAGTGGACTGGACTAGGCCACCATAATGACTCAATCAGTCTGCCCAATGGGCCAAAGACAGGCCCAACCCCAAGGGATGGCAAGTAAGGACATAACTCCAGTGACCAACTAATCTCATTTGCTCAAGAGCTTCCCAGTTTTAACATTGAAAGCTGTATACCCTGAGAAACCCCTCAGCCTCTAATCTGAGCTTCACTCTTCTTATCTGTTAAATGGGCTTAACGCCCTATGCTGTTTCCTTGTAGGACTGCTAAACTAAACAGGTAAGGGAATATATTTAATCATAAATCCCCTATTTTCTATTTATATGGCACAGAAGAAAAGAGACCCAAGGAAGAAAGCACAGACAGAGAAAAGAAGAGGAAAAGAAGAACTAAGAAGAGCAGGAAAAAGGAGGAAGATACAGGTAGAGAAGAAACAGAAAGTAATGAGTGGGAAGGGCCCATCCAGTGAGAGGGGAGGCTTAAGTGATAGATGGCACCTTCAGAGACCAACTGCCTCTCCCTTCCATCTCTTTAAATCCTGTGCATCCCTCAGAACCCCATTGGAGCTTGCCTCCTCCTCCAAGAAACTCTCCCTGACCACCAGGACCTAAAGAGATTGCTTTCTCTCCTTCAGACTCACGGACAATGCAGAGTCTGACGTGTTAGCAGCCCTGAAGTCTCTGTTTTTTCCTTGACTTTATTTGTTTTGCATAGAAAGTTTGCATCTCCTCTTCTAACTCCTGTACTCATTATTCCTGTAAATCCCCATAATACTCTTATATGTAGGAGCTTATAAATATTTGTAATTGTCTGAGTGATTAAATAGGGGAAAAAGTAAATGGGTCTTATCTAGGAAGGAGCTCCAAATGACTTTAAGGTCTTCCAGAGCCTGCTTGCAAGTGGGTATCCTGGACCTTCCAGACCTTGTAGGGTAGTCTGTCTCTTATCTGAAGTTTTCTCCTGCCTCTTCTGATGGGGCCAAGGTCACTACTCAGAGGAAGTTTCCACAATGGAAAAAAGAAGAAATTATCTCATTCTAATGGGAAGAAAGCCATTACCAAACCACTCCACTAAGAAAGAAGATTTCAGCAGCACCTAAATCCTGATAAGCATCTCCTTGCTTTCCCAGACTTTTTCCACTTTTCCACACAACACTTAATTTGGAAAGTGACTAGGCCTTCAAGTGGGTTTAATAATCTCCCTGGGACATTGTAGGGAGATAAAGCAGTTGGTGAACAGAGCTCACCACTGCCTCCAGTCCATGCCTGCCACAGGCTGTATGTCTAGTTCACTCGCAGAGGACTGGGAGCTCGGAGCCACTCAAATGCAAAAGTAGCTCTGGGTCCCTGGCCTGGGCCAGCGCAGGTCAGAGCAGGAGGCTGCATCCTCGTGAGAGTGCCAACTTCTGCACACAGCCAGAGAACCACATTTGGCCCTTCGCTACCCCTGTGTTGGCACCTTCAGGTTCTGACATGCTTCCAAGAAACTGAAATTCACCCTTGTATTTTACTTTTAACATTTAGGGTGGATGCTTTTCTAAATCGGGTGACAAGCTCCTACTCTCTCAACCAGAATATAGACCACACAAATTAATTTTTTTGTTGTTATTCATGTGCATCATTACAATAGAAGCCCCATGAAGGTGGGAACTTTTGTCTCTCTGCTTCCTGCTGCATTTCCAGTGCCTAGAACCATGCCTGGATATAAGAATGATGCTCAGAAGACATGAGCAAAGCCCCTTCCTGAGCAGGGCTCTAGGGATGAGGAGACAGATGGAGGGATTCCTCCCCTTCCAGGCAGAGCTCACAGTCCAGCCAGCGATGCCTATACTGCCTGGACTGTCAGGAGGTGGGGGAGTTCCAGCAGGTGATGAGGTGTGAGCCGTGCTAACTTCACAACACAGCCTGCCCCACACTAACAAGCTTTCTGAGCCCAACATCAACGGTTTAAAATCTACCTTCCCTTTTTCTCTGCCAGGCTGTCAGTTGTCACTTAAAGTTGCATGGAATCGTAAACAGGACAGGAAGCTAGAGATCATTCTCGTGAACAGCTGTCTTGTCTGGCAAGACAGCACTTCTCAATCACAATGCCTAGCCTTGCCCACCACCCCCCGCTCATTCCAGCTGGTGGACACTGGCCTGAGAAAACCCGCATAAGCTTGATCCAGCACAAAAGCCACATTTTGCGAGTGAGGAAGCTGAGCACCAGAAGTGAAGTGATTCCGAAGGTCAAGCAGCTCAAAGGAATGACGACCAGTGTCAGGTCTTCAGACTCCCAGCCCAGTGCTTGCTGCTCCTGTCAGTTGTGTGCCTGCTTCTTACGTCCCTGTCACAGACTTGTCTCTAATTTCCTATTGGCTAATTCCAGGGATGAGAGTGGGGAAGACAGATAAATCAACTGGTTAAAACTATCCTAAGGTGAAAATATATCTCCATTGCTCTATGTGTTCAACACCATATGTCGTTAGAGAAATGTGAATTCAAACAACGAGGTACCACTATGCACCTATTAGAATGGATAAAATCCAGAACACAGACACCACCAAATGCTGGCAAGGATGCTGATCAACGGGAACTCTCCTTCATTGCTGGTGGGAAAGCAAGGTGGTACAGCCACCTTGGAAGAAAATTTGGGAGTTTCTTATAAAGCCAACACATTTTTCCCATGTGACCCAGCAGTCACATGGTATTTAACCAAATGAGTTGAAAACTTAGGTCCACACAAAAATCGGCACACAAATGCTTATGGCAGCTTTATCCGTGATTGCCAAAACCTGGAAGCCAACATGAGATCTTTCAACAGGTGAATAGATAAAAAAAAAAAAAAAGAAAAAAAAATGGCATATCCATACAGTGGTATATTATTCAGCACTAAAAAGAAATGAGCTAGTAAGCCACAAAAAGACATGGAGGAATCTTTAATGCATATTATTAAGTGAAAGAAGCCAATCTGAAAAGGTTGCATATGTATGATTCCAACCATATGACAGTCTGAAAAAGGTAAAACTATAAAGACATAAAAATGTTGGTGGTTGCCAAGAGTTTGGGGGTCAGGGGAGGGAAACGAGGGATGAACGGGTGGAGCACTGGGGATTTTTCCTGCAATGAAACCATTAACGTGTATGATACTGTAATGGTGGACACATGCCAGGACACATTTGTCCAAACTCTTGTACACCAAGAGTGAAGCCTCATGTAAAAAAAACTAAGGGCTTTAGTTAATAACAATGTTCCAATATTGGCTCATTAATTGAAACAAAGATACCACCCCAATGGGACATACTGATAGGGGCACCTTGGAGGAAGAAAAGGGAATATAGGGGAATTCATTGTACTTTCTGCTCAATTTTTCTTTAAACTTAACATTACTCTAAAAAAAAAAAATAAGGCTTTTCATTAAGCAAAACAGAACAAAACAAGACAAGACAAGACAAAAAACCCTATGTCTAGAGTGAAAACGTGTAGGCACTGTCCTCTCTCTAAAATGCACGACCCAGCTTGAGTAACTGGAGAGTGAGGCTGGCTGGCCATGGAGCAGAAGATGGGTGGACCACTCTCTGCCCACTCCCAGAACCACACAGCTAGTCAGAATCCCAGCTGTCCTTGATCCCCACCCCCTGGCTCTTGTCCTAGCCCACCCTGTTGCTAACCAGAGAAACCGCGCAAGGTGGAGGTCACAGGGGCTCTGTTTTAAGCGTCCTCGCCGCGCCATCAGTGGGCGGAGGGGATTCTGTTCTGTCTCAGCATCTTGTAGTCAGCTGACGTTGCCGATGTAAATTCCTGCGCTGCCAGGCTCGCCCCCTCCTCTTCTCGCTTTATCCTTAGCGGAAATTTGGTAAATAACCAAATTTCTTCCCCATCAAAACCAAGTTCTTCCCCATCAAAACGCGACCTCGCGGCTAAAGCCATTCCCAACGCCCTACAGCCTGGGCGGGGGTGGGGGGGGGGGGATGCTAACAGATCGGCACCCGTCACGTGCAGGCGCGAGCGAAGAAAGGCTCATCATTTCACTACAGCCCTCTTTATTCACCCTGTACTTTTCCACACACTTCATTTCCCATCATGGCTGACTGCCTAAAGCATTCATGTGAAAATAGCAGATTTTTGCCCGTGTAACTCCCCATCTCCTCCCTATAATGCAGTTTACCGGATTCTCCGAAATGACAAAACACTTTAGCATGTTCCAAGGGGAGAAGCAAAGAGAATAAGAATTAAAATCGCTAGCGACACAGTCCTGGAAAGGGGTCAGGGCCTGTCATTTGCTAGGAACCATGAAGTCAAAAGTGTCCCAGCTTGCTACAAGAGCCCTTGGAGGGGATCTCACTTAACAGATAGGGAAAATGAGGCCCAAAAAGGTGAATCCTTCCAAGGTCTCTATGTGGAGGAGGACGAATGCTGTATGTTCTTTATGCAATTTTTTTCTAATCAAGCACAAAAAGCATGAAGAAGAATTCTGAGCAGGGCCTAAGAATGAGCGGCTGAGTGTAATGGGACCGTAACAATAGACCACTGAGCTATTTTTTCATCAGGGCCTTTGTGAGTTCTTTCTCCCAGGATCCACAGGGTAGAAAGCCCATGGCCCAGTGAGATAAGACAGAATGAGAAGGGACATAGACAGAAAACAGCCTACCTTGAGCAACAACTGCAGATGCCCAACACAGAGGCCTAGAAACTTCACATGGTTGATTCACATTCCCAGAATCATCCCATAAAATCCTCCTGGAAAGAGCTCTAGGATCCCAAAGCAGGACACTCCTGGAGAGATATATAATACAGGAGTTCTCTTCGAAGTTTTTTGTTTTTTGTTTTTTTTTTTTTTTTTTTTTTTGTACATCACCTCATTTAATCCTCACAGCATCGCTGCAAAGAGGACAAAGCAGAGATGCTTATCCCCACCTAACAAAATAAGAAACCAAAGCTCAGAAAAATGGCTAACACCTGGCCAACCAGCTAAGAGGTGGCTGATCATGGGAGAAGGCCCAGGTTGCATCACTTCCTGTGCTCTTTAGATGACCCCACCACAACACCTGCCCCCACTCAACCCAGGGAAGTTCCCTCAGGAGAAGATCCAGGTCTGTCAGCAGTACTACTGAATCCAAGCGGGAGGCTCATCGAAGCATGCTCCCGTCCCCAGCCTCCTGAGTATCTCCTCAGAAGGGCTATCAGATTGCTGCGTTGTGTATAGGCAGTCCCAGAACTTGATGGGCTCTGCCCGAGGAGGCCAGGGTCCTTCTGGATGATTCCATTTGGGCTGCTTTTTGCCTGTTGAGAAAAACAAGACTGCTCATCCTCCTCCTCTCCTCCTTCTCTTTCTTTCTCCTTTCCCCTTCCCAAGATTTGCCTGCACTTCCCTTTCCCTCACAGCCACACAGCCTTTGAACCACCCCCATCAGCACAATATGTTAGTGATTGTGCGGTGAGGGTGACATTTAGACTCACAGTCCTGGAAGAAATCGCATGGATTTGGAAACGCCAGAACACTAAATTTAACCAACCCTGAGGGCCCTGGGGGAGTTGGGGAGGAGGAGTGAGGGCAAGGTTTTATCCTGGGACTGGTCCTGCAAAATGCAGGTGCAGGACCATCCCTGCCTGCCTCTCTGCGCTCTGGGCTCTGCAGGAAGGGGGTAAATGGAACTTCAATCAGCCCACATTCACCTCTCCCTATTGTCAGGTGCTTGCTCTGAAAGCCCCTAATCATTTCTTTTATTGTCTGGCTTAACACAAAGCAGAGCCAAGCAGTGTCAAAGCTGGGCGTCTCTCAGCAGAAAGCCCTGAGGTATGTTGATATATGTGTGTGCAGAGATCTGAATATACACACGCCATCTCCTCTCTCTCTCTCTCTCTCTGCCATCCACATGCACAGGCACACGCACACCTTCACTGAGAAGGGAGAGGTGCAGGGCAGGACATCCCCCACCCAATCCCTCATCCTCTCTGTGGAATGACAATGGTCCCAAAGCCACCCTGACTCTCATCCTCCAACTCCCCAGATGGGCCCTTCAGTGGGGGTGGGGGGTGGGGAACAGTTCCAAGTCCTGCCTGGATAACAGATGTCCCCTTTGCACTTGTGCTCCTGGGGCAGTTTGTGTGGTCTAAGCATTTTAGAATTTGAAATCACTGACCGTTTTCTCACTGCCTCAGTTTCTCATTTTGGCCAATGGATTTGAAGTGCTAGAAAGGAACTTGAGCTCTACCTCCTTCCTCTGTTCAACGATCTATTGGAACTCAGGCAGGCCTCTGAAAATAGAGGTAAGATCTGCCAGTAAGATTTGGAAAAGTATATAAATGCTTTATAAAAATTTTCCTTTCATGTGGAAATGCTGAAGCCCCTATAAAATGCCATACCCTGGGCTATTTTGCTGCTTAATACGATACAAAGCAGAGACTAAATGTACCCAAATGAAACAAACTATTGTCTTAACAGCTGGAACCAGAATGCCTCTTAGAGGGAACAGTCTTTGCTTAGGAAAATACTACTTGAGACACATGGTATGAATGGATACATTATTGCACTAACAGCCCCAGCTTCCCCAGGGTGTACCATGGTCATGACTTTCCACAGTGCCTCCCACACCGACTCCGTTCTGGGCCACATGGACAGCTATCGGGATTTTACAAGCAGACCTAGAAAACAATGCTCGCACATTTCCTCTCCCTCTTCAGTCCTGGCCCCGCTGTGAAAACATGCCTGGGCTAGCAGGCTGGACCACTCTGAGAGACACGTGGAAGAGAGGTGAACCATCCATCTAGCCATTCCCAAGATGACCCACCAGCTGATGACAGACACGTAAACAAGCCCAGCCGAGATCAGCAGGATGACACACAGACTCATCAGAAACAAGAAATGCTTGTTGTTTAAGACATTGACTCTGTGGCGGGGTGGGGGGGCTTGTTACACAAGTCAGTTGATACACTTGGCTCAGAAGGCGAGTCGCAGGGCACCTGGTGGCTCAGGTCTTCATGTGAGCCTCCTACTAGGTGGGACAAGGTCCAAGAAGTACCCAGGCCTGGGTTCCCACTTACCCCAGATCATCCTTACAGACTGATGCAGTCCATGCACACACGCCCCCACCACTACCACCACCATCACACCTTTAACACACATATGCCTCTGCTGGGCTTCCTGGAAATCTCACAAAGAATTGATCATGAAGCTAATAAGCTCAGAGTTCCTCAGTTCCAGGACTGTCTCCAAAGCCTGTTATCTAACTTTATATGCAAAATATTATATATACATATTATATTTTTACAATCATGCAAGATTCAAGCTCCACCAAATTTCTGGAGCTCCTCTTCCAAAATTTCCAATCAAACATCCATCTGCTAACCAAATTATTCTCACTTTGAGGCACACTCAGGCTCTGTGATACTGTGGGCCTGTGCTCGGGACTGCACCAAGCCCAGCCATCAAGAGATCAAGAGCAAGGCACCCAGACCTCCCACGCCTTGCCCCACACACCTGCTAACAACGTGGAGTCACCCTCCATTGCTGCCACAAGTAAGACCTTTCCAACATCTCCATCCACAGGTGTGTGGAAGCATTCAGTCCTAGAACATGGTCAGGAAAAAGGTCAGAGGTCCATGGGTCACATTCCCTTTCTTCTCCCTTCCCCATCCTTCTCCTTCCTCTCTCCTCGCTTCCTCTTTACCACGGTATACATTCTCTCTAGATCATCTCACACGTGCACATGGCTTCTGGCACATAGGCCTACTTTACGTATGTCAGAAATCTCAACATATCCAAAACTGAGTCATCCCTTCAGACACAGCTGAACATTCTCCTGCATCTCTGTCCCCGACAATGACACAACTCATCACCTAGGCACCAGGTGGGGAGTTGGAGGAACAACTTTCTTCCTCTGTGCCTCATCCCCGTACTCAACCAATTACACAGTTTTTCCATTTTACATTGTTAGCTTCCAGGATGTCCCCTATCAATCTCCACTGTGACGACCTGTGTCCAGGCCTGTGTCATCAGTCTGCTGGACTGCTGTCCCTGACTAGACACCCTGACTCCAGTCTCACCCCCTATCCTGCATGCAGAGCCAGGAGGGTGGCTCTAAAATGAAAATGCTGATCTGATCTTCCCATAAGCAAACTCTTCAGTGGTCCTCCACCAACCACCACTTATTTGGCATGAGAGGTCTTCCATGGTTCCTACCACTCACTCCATAGCCTTGTCTCCCACCACTGCAATCGCAGCTGCTCAGGCACCCCAGCATCTGTGGCTATCTTAGTGTTTCCTGTCTCCTTGATAGTTCTTCCACTTGAAGTGTTCTGTGCCCCACCTGTATTCCCATTCCATTCATCTAGCAAACTCTTACCCATCCTTCAAAACCTAACTCTGCATGGCCCCCTCTATGAGGACTTGTCCGATGCCCACTAGATCACCCCTCCCAGGTGGACCAATCACTCCTTCACTTAAGCTCTAGCTTTATTTTATACCGCTGACATTATTGCACCTAGTACTGGAAAACAGTTGTGTAAATCACACATCCCTGAGGGTCTCTTGGTGTTTAAGACTGCTGTGAACCCCAGTTTGCAGCCAGTGGAAATCCAAAGCCAATTTCAAATGTCTGTGAATCCCTGGGAAGTAGCAGCATGCTCATGGTCACAATGATTATGAGCTTTTACATTTATTGATGAATGGATGGATGGATAAGTAACTGTTCCAACAAAGCACTGATGAGCATTATAGACTACTCTTCAAATGTCTTCAGGCCATCCACAGGAGAACATTCTTGTTACATCTTCAGCCCTGGAGTCCTCAGATTAACACCCATTCATTGAACCCTCTTTGGAACTCCTCCCTTGCTCTGTCCTCTCCTGTCCCACCCATGTCACACCTACCAGATTCTCACCAGGAAGTGAAAATTCTCACCCCCCCACCTTCATCGTGCAGAACCCTTCCTCACCCTCATATGGCAGTCAAATTTCACATGCACAGGAGCCCATCAGGGTCCATCCCTTCCTTCAACTGTGGTTGTAGCTTTAGAAAAGAAAATATAACTTCCTCACAAACCTCCATCTCCCCAGAGACTGAGCCCTCCTGTGAGCAGAAGAGGCCGTATTCATCTTTCCATCTCCTGTGCTTAGCACGGTGTCTGCCACATAGTATGAACACCATATGTTTGCTGCAGGAACCCATGAACAAACCCACAAATGACCCTGCAGTCTCTCCACCCTCTCCCTCTCTGAGGATGGAGGCTGGAAGGTGGGAGAAGGGTGGGTTCGGGATGAGCAGAACTTCACAGCTGAGAAGCACTTTCCTGCCCTCCTCCCTCATGGGCCACATGTCCTGTCTTGAAGCCTGGCCTCTTTCCCATCAAATGCATCACCTCAGCCACCTTCAGTGGTGGTTCAGCATATTTCTGTGTGAAATAAATGTTATTTTCTGATGCACCCAGGTTTCATTATTTTTCCTGTCAGAGAGAATCAAAGTGAGAGGGAAGGAGAGGCTGGTGGAAAGTGGCTTCTTGCTTACACCAGGAGGAAAAGGATAATGCTGCCCAAGAAAAGAGAGGGAGGAAGGGTGAGAGACAGAAAAACTCACTTCCTCATTTAATCAAGTTGAAACACAGATTATCTGAGGCGGAAAAACAGCTACCTTGTTCTCGAACCAGCCCCTTGCTGTGTCTGGGGCTGTAAAACCCTTTGCGATTTTATCTTTTCATAAACTTTTATTGAATCTGATGTTCAAGGGGCCACAGAGGATCATCCAATTAAACTCCCCCCACTAATCCTACTCTTAAACCCCAGCCCTAAACTGATGGGAGATTAAAAGCTAATAAAGATGACAAATGAGAGACGATCTGCAGGTTGATAAGGGAAATGGAGTCGAGTGGGGATTTGCCAGAGAGGAGCCGGACCCATTTTCGGAAAACAGGGGAATGGAGGGGACTTTCCTGGGAGCAAATGCAAAGAATTCAGAAAAGATGCTCCTTGGACACCCATAGCAATGTCCTGCTCAGTGGCACGGTGATCTGGGCCTAAGACAGGCTGCCCAGGGCCAGCTACACAACAGGAAGAGGGCTGACTTGGCATGGACACTCCAGGGCAGCAACACCAACTCTGCTATCCCTAGTCACAGAACACTATGGAACCAGGGGTCCAGCTGACATGCTGTTCCTAAGACAGAAGTTATTGTAACAATGGCCATATGGATGCCCTTTGCTGAGTGCCCAGCACGTGCCAGACACTCTCTTATGGATGTAAGTCATGGGTGAGAGGAGTGCTATCCTCTTTCATACGTCAGAAAACTAAGGGCCAAACCAGTCCAACAACTCACATGGGCCCGTGGCAAGTGGCAGAGTCAATACTATAACCCTGTGTTTCCGAGAAAATAATCCCCACTTCACAAGGATTTGGTGAGGGCTCTGGGCTCACAGTGGACACCCAAAATTCGGCTTCCTTCTTTCCTTAGACCCACACCTTGCAATGTGAGCATCTCCAAGGGATCTTTACTTCTTCGCCGCACCCCAAAATGCAGTTTTTAACCATAGGGTAAGTGAAAATGATTTTTCAACATCCGTGCCAGATAGTTTCTATCAATTCATTTGATCATTCCACAGGCATCTATGAAAACCTTTCTTTGCCAGACTCTTTCATAAATATGTATCAAACTAATCCTCGCATCAGCCCTGAGAAGTAGGAATTATTTCCTCATTTTAATTAATGAGTACACAGAGGCTTAGAGAATCCAAATGATTCTCCCGGGATCACAAAGCTTACGGTGACAGGGATGGAATTCCGGCCCATGTGTGCCTGATGCCCAAGGCCGTGTTTGTCCTAAGGCTCTGTCCTGCCCTCATTGGCATCCAGTCCACTAACGGGAGCTAGACAGATACAGCAAAACCATGCTGCGCGGTGTGGACCGTAGGAGATACACACACTGTCATCGTAGTTTCTCCAAAGCAGGGCATTTCAAGAATGGATGCAGGACAGGGAAACAGTTTTTTGGAGGCTTTCAGAGATGTCTGGATTATTATGCATGTTGTAGGGAATGGAGCCTGCGGGGGTGGGGGTGAGTACCCCTATTTGGCTGCATTGTGTGGGTCTCAAGAAGGGAAGATACGATACATGAGGAAGGTGGGTGAAATCAAGGCACCTCGCTGGAAGAACTGAGAAAGCAAGTTAAAAGCTGTATATCACACCATCTTTCTCGGCTTCTCCCAAGGAACTGCATCTCAGATGACCTAATAAGCAAACCTTAGTAAACAGGACAAATTTCCCCCACTGTTGATAGAAAAGGCAAGTTTTAGGAAGTGGAATAGAACAGGCTGGGGACTAGCGGTCAGCAGACAGAGGTTGAGGTGCTGGTTCAGCCCCTCCCAGCCACGCCCTCAGAGCCAGTGACCTGACACCACTCCCCTTCTTGGACACGACCTTGTGTTCCTATGGAAAATGAGGGGTTGAATGCTGAGTGCTTCTCACGGCCAATGCTGTCAGAGTTCACTTGGGCCTAAAGTGCCAGGGGCCTACAGCCTTCTGAATTCCTCCAGGCTCATGTGCAGTTGAATCTAGGAAGGGAAACATGACCATTTTCTGTGTCACCTTGACTGTATCAGGGGATGCCCAGTTACCTACTTGAACATTATCCCTGGGTGTGTCTGTGACATTGCTAATTCAGAAGAGATTAACATTTGACTCACTAGACTGAGCAAAGCAGATGGCCCTCCCCAGAGCCAATGGACATCATCTAACTTGTTGAGGGCCTGAACTGAACAAAAAGGTAGAGGAAAGAATTCTCTCTCTCATTATCTTGTTCTCTCCCCCGACCTATTGAGCTGAGACATTGGTCGACTCTTGCTCTCAGCACTCAGGCTTTCTGGCTTTTGAACTATATCACCAGCCTTTCTGGGTCTCTAGTCTGCACACAGTAGATCATGGAACTTCTCAGCTTCCATAATTGCATGAGCTAGTACCTCAATAACACATCTCTTTATGTGTGTGTGTACATGCATGTGTGGGTATATGTATATACACACATATATGGATGTGGGTGTGGATGGGTATGGGTATGGACATGAATATGGATGTGGGTGTAGATGTGGATGGACGCTGACGTGGGTGTGGTTGTGGATGGACGTGGACATGGATATGGATGTGAATGGATGTGGATGTGGCTGTGGGTATAGGTGTGGATATGGATGTGGACGTGGATGGATTTAGATGTGGGTGTGGATGGGTGTGGAAGTGGATGTGGATATGGATGTAGGTACGGTTGTGGATGGGTGTGGAAGTGGATGTGGATGAATGTGGGTGTGAAAATGGGTGTGAGCGTGGATGTGAATGGACATGGATGCAGGTGTGGGTGTCAGTGTGGATGTGGATAGACATGGGGGTGAATGTGTGTATGGATGCTGATGGGCATGGATGCAGGCGTGCTGTAGGTGTGGACCTGGGGGTAGATGAGGATGGGAGTGGAGCTGGAGTGGATGTGGATGTGAATGTGGGCATGGATGTGGATATCCCGTCATTTCTGTGTCTCGGACAACCCTGATGAGTACAGATCCTGGTACCAAGAGTGGTGCCAGAAAAACAGAATATAAGGATGGGTCTTCTGCATTGATTCTGGGGTTTCTGGAACTGGCTCTCTCACCCAATTAAGTCTGCTAATGACTTTATTCTCAGCAGTAAAGACAGTACTGATCTTTCAGAGCAGTGGAAACCAGCCTTTTCTGAGGCTTCACTAGACACCCAGCCCTTTTACGCCTTTGATCTCATTCGGTCCTCACAGATGCACCGCGGAGTTTTGATTAATCTTATTTTTACAAACAAAACAGAGCACAACCACACTGAGGCTCAGGGAGTGAGAGGCTCAAGGACACAGGGCTGGCCCAGAGTCTCAGGTGTTGCGGCGACCTTTGTCACTGCATCGGTGGTTCTCCCTCCTGGCTGCTCAACAGAAGAGGCATGGTAACCCCTACCAAACAGATCTCTGGCCTGCAGTCTGGGCCTTAGCGTATTTTAGAAGCCCCTCAGGCAATTCCACATGCAGCCAGGGTTGAGAGACAATGTGCAAACCACTGTTGCTTCTCACGTACCCTTAAGTCCGGCCGCCTCAGCCCCCTTCCCCAGCCTCAGCCCTACCCACCGCCCGCCACCCCAGCCCAGGCCTCCATTTTACAAGTTAATATTCATTTCATCACATTTAATTAACACAGGGAGACTGGAGCTGTCTCAGCCTCGCACCCAGCTAGCAGGAAGCCTGCACCTCCCTCGGAGTTCAATCACAGTGCTGTCTTGCACAATTAGCTTCCTTCCCCCAGATCTGAAGGGTCTGTGCCCATAAATATCAACCAATTTTATTGATATTTGTAATTAAAACCACCAAACGGGTCACACTCGATTGAACAAGTCTGCAACACACACATCCATAATGGGAACATGAGTGTATTTGTATGTGACATTTGAGAGATAATAATCCTAGGCATTTCTCATTTTCAGAACATCCTGTGGGTACCAGCTAATTAGGCCTCGTACGTCTCCTGGGACAGGGGGCGTCATTCAGACATACCCCCTTGATTGTCTTTGTTCCTTAAGTTTCAGAGAAACCAAGGGCCAAGAAAGTGGGGGCCAGACCAAAAGCCACAGAGAGAAGACAGCACGGCCACTAGGTCTGACCATGTCAGTTTCTCAAGTTTCTTCTCACAGCTTTTGTCTGCAGCCTTCTGGGACATTTTTTTAAGCCAATGACAATAACGAGGAGCTCCAAGCCTTCCCAGAGGCACCAAGACTCTCTCTCTGGCGTTCTCGCTCGTGAACCCATTGACCCTCCCATCCCAAAAATTAGGTAGACAAAGCGTGACTCAACCCTTGGTTCAAATTTTGTGGGGCTGGAGTGATAGTTGCCACAGGTTGTCTTGGATCCCAAATGGGTAGTCTTGGCCACCCATTTGTACATCTAAAATACTCTGTGGGCTGAGGGGGAGATCCAGAGCACGGCCTTGCTTGCCGCTCATCAGGGGAGCAGAAACGCTTGCCATTCATGGCCCCAGCATAGGCTCAGGTTAGCGGATCAGCCTGCTTCTCATTTTCCCTTTGCAATCTCATTGCTCACACATACCCAGGGAGATTTAAGACCTTTCCCCAAATCCCCTAACAGCATTCTCACAAGAAACAATCAGTCTTCAAGTGAGTTACAATGAAGCCATTCCATCCCAAAAGGCAGCCTGTTGAGTGCCTGGGCAGGGAGATCATTCCTCTTGTGACCTAGAATAAATCCCTTCATTTCCAAACCCCTCAAGGGTGGAAGGGAATTCCAGGGGGAGCAGGAAGAATGTGTGGAGACAGAGAGCATGAAAACAGGAAAACAGACACCGGCAATGTTGGAATGAGGACATTTTTACTGTGTTACGATTTAGGCCACACTTGCTTCCAAAAATGATTTCAGACAGTTATAATAATAGGCACATATCCAATAAAGTCATTAAACTAGAAATTAGGAGGACCTATAAATGTCTGCAGAGAGTGACTTTGAGGTAGTCGTCGTTCCCATTATCCCAAGAGCTCAGGTAGGCACAGTGGGTTTAAGCGAGTACAGGGTGCTTCATTGATCATCAAGACAACTAACTCAATTATTCAGGGGCTAATGATCCAATCTGTGTTTAATCCAGCCCTGTAGCACCAGCCCTTTCTCTCTTCTGCTGCCTAACTATGAAGAATTTCACTGTTCAGCATGTATCTAACCAAACATGGGCATGAAAAGGCATGGAATCAAAGACTTTCCCAGTTGGAAAGGACTTTCTACATCACTTAAGAAGGCTTCTTCCTCAGTCTAGGAGTTCTTTTTAGAACTGCTGTATCAGAAATTTGTGTATCAATGACTTGGATACTTCTAAAGACAGGGTGCTCACTATCTAATGAGGTTTTGTGTTTTTTTCCCGAGAGTCTATTTTACTGTCACACAATTTGAGTCATTAGAAGTCTCTTTCTGTTTTTTATGATTTTATTTATTTATTTGACAGAGACACAGTAAGAGAGGGAACACAAGCAGGGGGGAGTGGCAGAGGGAGAGCAGGGAGCCTGGTGTAAGACTCAATCCCACGACCCTGGGATCATGACCTGAGATGAAGGCAGGCACTAACCAACTGAGAAACCCAGATGCCCAAGTCTCTTTCTTGTATAAAGACAAAAGCTACCCCCTTGAAGAAATCAAGTAGTGATTCCAAGCCTGGTTGGTCTTCAAAATTATCTGGGATGCTTTTGAAAAGCGATCCTGGTGGGATCATAAATTAGTATGGCCCTAGAGAAATATAGCAGCATTATCCACTGAATCTGAACACACACACACCATGGCCCTACAATTCCACTCTCGGGTATACACCCAATGTAAATACTCGTGCACGTGCACTAGGAAAGCCATACAAAAACACCCACAGCAGCATTATTCACAGGAGCCAAAAACGGCAACAACCAAAACATCCATCTATAGGAGAATGGGTAAAGCTTGGTGCATTCAGAAAATTGAACAGGTCCAGAGCAGAGCTGTCCAAAAGCATTGTCTGGAATGACAGGAATTTTCCATTCCACAGTATCCAAGCTGGTAGCTACTTGTCACAAGTGGCTGTCGGGCACTTGAAATGTGACTAGTACAAAAGAAGAACTGAATTTTGAATTTTATTTCATTTTACTCAGTTTAAATAGCCACATGCCCCTAATGACTACTATACTGGATAACAGTGTTAGCCAGTTATCCAGTTATCCAAACTGGATAACACAGTGAGATGCAACAGTGGAAAAGAGCAGACTAGCTAAACACAGTAGCATGGATGGATTTCATCCAGCAAGAGACCAAACCCCAACAATACATACTATATGATTACATTAATGAAACATTCAAAGATAGCTAAAATTGATACTAAGTGTCCATAATGAAAAGTTAAACCAGGGTGTTCAGGGGGTGCATGCTTAAGGAGTAAATCTTTGGGCAGGGAGAAAAGGTGGGGCAACAGCAGGTGCTTTTGGAGACTGACCATGTCCTATTTCTTAACAATGTAGTGATGACACAGGCATTCACTTTGTGAAAGATCATCAAGGCATCCTTTTGTCTGGGGCACTTATCTATCTGTGCTTCACATTTTACTATTTAAAAACGATTAAAATATAAATTATCTATGCGGCTTTTCTGTAAATCTAAAATTATCCCCAAATTAAATGTTATTTTTTAAAAATACAGGTTCAGAGCTCCACTCGGGCTTTGTTGGATCAGCTTCAGGAAATAGAGTGCTGGAAGTCACATTTTTCAAAAATTCCAGGTTACTTCTCTTGCACAGCCTACGGGGGAAACACTGCTCTGTCCTCTGTGTGGAGCTCTTCCCCAAGACTGAATGTCCCCAGAATCGTCTTCCGCTCCTGGAATGCTCTGGTTTGCCCTCCCTCCCTAAACACCCTGGGGTCCTCTGGGGGCTCACTGTAATGGATAATCACCCACCTAACACTACCTGGCGTGAGCATGGTATCATAGTCGCATACTTCCACACAAGTCAGCACCAGCCCAGTGGCTCACCACTTGCGCTGGTAGCTGCAGAAGGATGGAGGGGGAGCCACAAGGATGGATGAGGGTAAGGTGAAAACTAATGGCTGCAGTGCGTGTGAAGAGTCTCACCTGCTGCCACTGTCCCAGGCCTCAGCTGACCACAGACAATGATGTATGTCAGATGCAAGCCCTTGGCAGGTCCAGGGAGTGGACTGACACTTGCAACGTGCTCAGGAATTCAGTCCACCCTGTATTCAGTCAGCTGCCTCCTTCAAGCCCTCCTATGAGATGTGCTATTCCCAGGTCAGCCCCAGTAAACCCATGGTCACTGCAGGTTCCTCCGCCTCTCTTTTCCTCTTGGAAACTCAGGTCTCAAGTATCAAGAATGCAAGGTTGACTGGAAAAGACAAGATGTAGGGTTTTCCAGAGAGGGAGACAGTGGGTTTCTACCTTAGTCAGGCAGTTCAGAGATCCCATTCTAGGAAAATGAGCAAAAGCAAAGAGCTATAGGCAATAAATAATCACTTATCTCCTGTGACCCTAACATGAGCTCTGAAACACGCAGAAAGCACAACTCCAAGGGCTCCATGAGCAACAGTCATGTGTCTCCTAGAGTCTTCACTTGTGCAGTGCCCAACCTATGCAACTATATGTGGCAGCTCTGTAAGCTCGATAGGTTTTGTTATTCCCATTTTTAGAGGAAGAAACTGAGGCCAGGAGAAGCAGTGGGATTCACACTCAAATCTTCTGATTGCAGTCTTGTTCTATTATGGCTACAGCACCAGCTGTCCCAATGGTCTCTGTCAACATAATCAGTCCCTAAAGTCATAAAGATGCCCCACAAATACCCACTGGGCAGTAGGCAAAAACTCACCTGTTTTAGGAACAGAGAGGACCCAGATAATGCAAGGAAGCAAGCCTTCAACCGCTAATCTCTTCCATGTCTGGTTTCCAAAAACTAAAGCTGGAGGCCAGTCAAGGTTAGAGCATCAGGAAAAGAAGCTGTGGAAGGCATGGGGAGAGAAAGCCAGACTTCACCTGCATGGAACACATTCAGTGAAGGCAGAGCAGAGCATAATTAAGCCTAATTGTGTAAGCCCTGCCATGCTTTCGAGAGAGAGGGATGCCAAGGTCTCCTGTTCCCTTCCGTTCTGTGCAGCCTGCACATCCCCACCCGAAGGTCACCCTCATTAACGCTGCCAAAAAAAGCCATCCCTCTGCACATCCAGTTGTTCCACTAATAGGACCTTCTACCTATGCCCAGGCTTCTGAGACCCGCGAATGTGCACGTGTCCGCGCATCTGTGTATGTGCATGTCCGTGTGCAGTCTGCAGGAGTGTGTGTGCTTCTGTAACTGGACATGTTTCATTTTCTTCTGGTATTTTATGTGCTTACACAGTTAAAATTAATGGAATCAGGTTGAGATTCAGATGACATCACACTGGTGACTCATATCTTGACAGATGGATAGATTTTCCCCCTCTGCATTCCTTTCAAGGTAACCTTGATTTGTCACACAGCCGCTGGGGAATGCCAGGATGCAGGATTTTTTTTCAGACATTTGACTTGGCCCTCCATGGCAACCTAGCCTGTGGGGAAAGGGTAGAGAGGGGGCAAGGAGCAAGGGCCAAGGCTAGTCCTCCCCAGAGGCCAAAGGGTGAACTAATTAGTGGAATCAGCCCCTGGGCCAGCTAACACTGAGCAGCCCATCACTCCTTCAGGGGCTGGGACATCCAAGGGACAATCTGTGCAGATGGCATTGCTCTTGCTCCCTGGAAATAACCTTTCTTCAGCAACATTTCTTTTTTCTTCAGCAACATTTTTATTGAGCACCCTTTCCCATCGGAACGTAAACAGGTATTGAGGGGAAATAAATAGTAAGAGCAGCTGGAAAACATTGCAACAACAGAACAGGGTTGCAATTATGTAATCATTTCCGCTACTAGAATTTCTGTGAGGGAAATTTTCATCGGTAAAATGCAAAGGAGAGAAGAGGATGACTCACAGTCTTTTAAGACTCAACTCACCCCAGATTGTGAGTCCAAAGGTCAGACTGACGTGGCTGGATGACCTCTAATTCTCAAAGTCCAAGGGTATCAACAAAGACCTTCTCTTGCTTCTCTTCCTACTAGCATTCTTCCATCTTCACACCAGCTCCTTCCTCTGCCTGTGGTTTGGGGAGATACTCTTTTCTAAAACATTAACTGCAAACACTGGGCAAACTTAAACCAAGCAATCTAGATTATTCCAAGCAAGTTTCTTGCTCATTTTGCTGAGTCTGGCTCAACAAGCATACCCTGAGTATGCATTTACTGGACAAGCAGTCAGCTTTGTCATGCTTTGCAGCTCCACTAGGTCGACAAGACAGACGCTTAGGCTTCTAGAACTGGAGACTTCTTAACAACCATTCTAACGAGTCTTTTCTCCTCACGGGTGAGGACATGGATAGGTGAGATAGTCATATAGGTAGTGAGTGGGAAAGGAAGAATGAGAGCTCTGCGTTCCTGAAACCACCAGCACAGAGTTCTTCCTGCTTACTGCTCTAGATTCTTTAAGCTCTCCATCTACAAAGCAGAAATGATAATACTCAGCATTTACAAAGTGTAAGGAGCCCCCTCTTGCAAATCCAGAAAGATGCCAAACCCTGTTTTACTAGTAGAGCAGGGAAATCATGTGACGATGAGCCCCATGTGAGTATATAAGGTTAAGGACTTGTTTGTATCATATGCAAGACCTCTGACCAAGGCAGGATGTCTCTGGGTGCCTGTCTTTGGAGAACGGGCTCCATCAGTCCACCCTGCACCTGAGGATGTCCCATCCCTGACACAAGACCTCAACCTCTGCTCTTTCCCTAGAGGTCATCACCGTCAACAAGCCAGGTCTTCCCAGCCTTTGATCACTGCACCACTCCTAACCCCATGCCACAGGAGTCTCTGCCTCTCTACTGTTCAGGATTCCCCATCCTAATGCACCCCACTCCATCATACCTGGATCACGCTCTATCTCTGCACCTAAGCTCATGCCATGTGTCAAAATCCCGCTCTTTTTTAGACCCATTTCAAGCGCCACACCCTCCAGGAAGCCTTCCTTGGTTCCCTGGTTGGAGTTCATATTTCCTTTCTCCTTAAAAAAAAAAAAAAAAAAAAAAAATTAATTTTTTTTCATGTTCCAAAATCATTGTTTATGTACCACACCCAGTGCTCCATGCAATACATGCCCTCCTAAATACCCACCACCAGGCTCACCCAATCCCCCCACCCCTTCCCCTCCAAAACTTTCAGTTTGTTTCTCAGAGTCCACAGTCTCTCGTGGTTCGTCTCCCCTCCAATTTCCCCAATTCACTTTTCCTTTCCTTCTCCTAATGTTCTCCATGTTATTCCTTATGTTCCACAGTAAGTGAAACCATATGATAATTGACTCTCTCTGCTTGACTTATTTCACTCAGCATAATCTCCTCCAGTCCTGTCCATGTTGATACAAAAGTTGGGTATTCATCCTTTCTGATGGAGGCATAATACTTCATTGTATATATGGACCATATCTTCTTTATCATTTGTCCGTTGAAGGGCATCTTGGCTCTTTCCACAGTTTGGCGACTGTGGCCATTGCTGCTATGAACATTGGGGTACAGATGGCCCTTCTTTTACCTCCATCTGTATCTTTGGGATAAATACCCAGAAGTGTAGGGTTGTAGAGTAGCTCTATTTTTTTTTAATTTATTTTCAGTGTTCCAGAATTCATTGTTTATGCATCACACCCAGTGCTCCATGCAATACGTGCCCTCCATAATACCTACCACCAAGCTCACCCAATTTCCCACCCCACCTCCCCTCCAAAACCCTCAGATTGTTTTTCAGAGTCCATAGTCTCTCATGGTTCGTCTCCCCCTCCAATTTCCCCCAACTCCCTTCTCCTCTCTATCTCCTCATGTCCTCTGTGTTATTCCTTAGGCTCCACAAATAAGCGAAACCATATGATAATTGACTCTGTTTGACTTATTTCACTCAGTGTAATCTCTTCCAGTCCCATCCATGTTGATACAAAAGTTGGGTATTCATCCTTTCTGATGGAGGCATAATACTCCATAGTATATATGGACCACATCTTCTTTGTCTATTCATCTGTTGAAGGGCATCTTGGCTCTTTCCACAGTTTGGCAACTGTGGCCATTGCTACTAACAACACTGGAGTACAGATGGCCCTTCTTTTCACTCCATCTGTATCTTTGGGGTAAATACCCAGTAGTGCAATTGCAGGGTCATATGGTAGCTTTATTTTTAATTTTTTGAGGAATCTCCACACTGTTTTTCAAAGTGGCTGCACCAACTTGCATTCCCACCAACAGTAGAAGAGGATTCGCCTTTCTCCACATCCTCTCCAACACTTGCTGTTTCCTATCCTATTGATTTTGGCCATTCTAACTGGTGTGAGGTGGTGTCTCGATGTGGTTTTGATTTGAATCTCCCTGATGGCTAGTGATGATGAACATTTTTTCACATGTCATATTTCTTTTCTCCTTATGTTTTGAACCCCTTGTGCTGCCCAATGTTGTAATAAATGGCTCTCCCATGTGAAACTGAGCCAGTCCAAGAAGGCATTCTTAAAAAGAAACTTGACCTGGCCTAGTATCTAGTATCTAGTATACTAGTATCTAGTATCTAGCATCAGAAACTTGAGTGTGATGGTCAGTGACTTCCCACCAGGTCAGGTTCATATCCAGCAACATACTGATAGTTCTTACGCTTAGGGTTTTATGACAAAGACAAATGGATTGGTCAAAAGTGAAGTCATGCCAACTCTGAGGGGAAACTGTGATCCTGCATGACACTTCCCTATCTAGTGGAACCCAGAAGCCCATATGGTTGTTCAGAGATGAGCCTCCATTTCCTCCACCCTTAAGAGCTGGGAGTAATCCCAATCAATGGTAGTTGAGGAAGAATTCTGTCCACTCAGATTCTCTTCTGCCCATACGGGGCTGCCCTCCTGAGCCCTCTTTCCTTAGAGCCCTTCATGATGTGACCCATTGAGGTTTGTGCTTGGCCTGAGCACCCCCTTAGTGCTGCCGAGTCTTCCCGACATGGCTCCCTTCCAAGTGTGCATTCCTTAATATTCTCTGCAAAGGGCTGGTTGCCTGCTTTACTTTAGGGAAATGGCTGTTTGATGGTGTAGCTCTCTACCCATCTAGTAAGAGATCTCTGTCTGCATTTCTCTTTGGGAGCAACATAGTGAGAGCCGTTTACCCTGGTTTGGAAGGGATTCATTCCTTGGAGTCCAACCTAGCATAGATCCCCTACTGCGCTGTGTACTAACCCTTCCCATACTACATATTACACACCTCTCCAGAAACAAGAGTGAGTCAGCATCACTGTGTGTCACCCCAGGGCAAATGTGAAGTTCATTATAACAGCCTGAGCATGTTCTGTTGTGAATAAAAACAACAACAGCTATACCAATAAAAGTATAGAGTGAGCATCAATTCGCCAGTTATAGACAAACTATACTGCCATCAATCACATCCCCATAACCTCACTGCAGTTCCGTGAGGTACTAAGGTATCAGCACTCCCATTTTACCATTAACAAAACCAAGGCCAGAGAGGTTAGCATAACCTACATATGCTCATATAGCAAGTGGCAGAATTACAAGGTGAACACGAATTTTCCCACCTTTAAGTCATTGACACCACCCTGCTTTCTGTAGCTTCTTGAAGGCCTCCTTCCCCCCAGTTACAAAGCTCCCAAGTAGCACTCACTGCAAACACTGATACCATCTCTCCCGTATTCTCCCCCTCACAGCCTAATGAGTCTCCATCTCTTTCAACCCAAACCTAATTCCACAAACATGTTCCAAGGACCTGTCAGAGAGCTGCATTGAAGTGGCACTATGGGGCTTACAATTTAATTGTAAGGTTCCCAAGCCTCTTGATCAATAGATAAATATATCCCAAGGCATTATGGATGAGAGATCGTTACAGCAGAACTCACCCACCCCCAGGGACATTTTTGTTTTGGCAGAGAAAACCCAGCACCAGCAAGTCTCAGCCACAAAGAAGGACTCCCAGTGATGGACATTCCGACTGTGGAGTAGGCCAGTAATGGATGAGTCAGGAAAGGGTTAAGGTACAGGCAGGGAGAGATAGGAGGCCTCTGACTCCCCAGACTAAGGCTCAGGCAGGGGGCTAAGCAACCAGGCTCACAGAAATCAATGATATGGAAATGCTGAGGCATACAAAACCAGAGAGAAGGGAACATAAGGAGACTACCTTGTTTGTCTTAAATATTACAGGCAAAATATTTTCATGATAGTTACAAATTGACCACTGAAAGTTACCAAGTTCCCTGCTCAGTTTTCTTTTATAGAAAAAAGCCCCTAAAAACCCTCAGTGGCAACCCATTCCAGACCCCTCTCACTCTAGAGGGCTTTTATATATATATATTTTTTCCTTTCCTTTCTACTCTCACCTTCACTTAGTACTCACTTCACTTCACCCTTTTGTGTCCATGAGAGTTATTCTTTGACTCTGTGAAACAAGAACACTGTGACCCTGCAACAAGGAGACATTTGAGATGAGAGTTGCCTTTTGGATATTTTTAAGTTTTTTAAGAGAACAGGTTTTTCCCCCCTCTCTTTTTTATGACTGCCCACTGGATATCTGCCCCTGATCTCCAAGCACACACTCCTGAAAGAAGGCTCTACTCCTGCAGTGACCAGCCCTAGCATTCTCTATCCCTACCACTCAGCTGGAGTGTCCAGCTCCCCTAAAGCCTATCATTCCAGAATCCAGAAGGGTCCTGAGAGGCTGGGCATCTACCAAACTCCCTCCAAGGGTAAGCAGGACATCCACCAGGCGCCCTCCCTCCCTGCAACCCCTGCCGACAGCTCAATCTTCTGATTACAGGAAGGAGCTGCTTCCTCCTGTTTCCCAACCAGAGCCCTCCTCTGACCCTAATAACAGGGCTGTTGAAATCAGCAATTCCATTTTATACAGCCAGAACCACACAAACTAAAATCAGCTGGTCAACCACAAAGCTGCATTTAGCAAGGGCAGGTAAGATTTAAGGAGAGAAAGAGCAGGGGAAATGGGTAGGCAGTCAACTACAAATCTGACTTCGTATTGTCCAAAGCCAATGCCCAGTATCAGCGTGATGCTCCTTCATAATAAGACCAACATTCCACTGATTCTATCACGCTCTAGAACGATTCTGTTCTTTTCTGAATTTATCATTTACATCCACCTGCACCCACAGCATCTCATTTAATCCCCACAGCAATCCGGTAAGGCAGCTGTCATTACTATTTTCGGAGAGATACAGTTCAGCAATGAGAAGAGCACAGGCCTTAGAATAGGAGCCTGGGTTCCAATCCTGATTCTATCTTTATACTGGGGCACTCTGCCTTTCAGTTCATAGAAACCTCCAGCCCAAGTAATGGTTTCAAAGGCTGTGAGACTGAGGTGTATTTCAGGATTTGTTCATTTAAATGTGCAGCTGAGTGGCTTGTCACATTCTTCTTGGCCATGCTAGCAGCAAGCCTGCCCACTGTGGAGGACACACAGGCAAGCACCTTTCTCTCTGCTGATGATAACTGGTTACTGTTTGCAGTAGGCGTGGTCCCAGCAGACAATCTGTCTGGCAAGCTTGTTCAGGTCAGAAAGAATGGCTTTAGATCAACCATTCTAAAACCGAAATCATCTTCACAGGAAAACAGCCTTTGGCATTCTATTGCCCCAACAATTCTGTACCACACTTCAAATTGTTCAGTTACCAGGGAGAAAAAATAGAATGTGTAAATAATGCATCTTGAAGGTTTTACCAGGAAGCTATATTGCTCAAAATTTAAAATTCTAGTGGGCAGCATTTCTCAAAGTGTGTTCCAGTAATTCCTCTCAAAGGAGATCTGTAAGGGGTTGGTTTGCGTTCCCCTAAAAGATATGCTGAAGTCCCAATCTCATACCTGTGAATGTGACCTACTTGGAAACAGGGTCTGTGTGGTTGAAGTTATACTGGGTGGCACAGGGTGGGAGTCTCTCCTGGAGGATTTGATAGAGAACAGCCCTGCTAACACCTTGATTTTGAACTTCTTGCCTCCAGAAATTCCAAGAATCAACTTCTGTTGTTTTGAAGCCACTCAGTTAGTGGTCCTTGGTTGAAGGTGCCACAGGAAATTATACAAGTCTGTGGGAAATGGCACATTCACCAGAGCCTTTCAACCTGAGCGGGGAGAAAATTAAAGCTTTTATTTTTAAATAATCTCTACACCCAGTGAGGGGCTCAAACTTACAAACCTGAGATCAAGGGTTGTATGTTCCACCAGCTAGGCCACCTGCCAGGCAACCATCCCCCCAAGACACAATTTTAAGTACCCCAACCTACACCTGTTAAATTTGATCTTTGATGGGTAGATACTTTTTGAAGTATTTCTTTTAAGCTCCTGGGAAATTCTGATGCCCAGCTAACAAAATTAAACAGGTTTCCCTATCTGTAAATTCCCCAGCCCAGCTATTATGCTGTGGATTACTAAGAGAAAATATTTAGATGCAGAATTTCCTAAGCTCATTTGACCACAGAAATACTTCTTTAATTGAGCCTTTTCTTTAAGACACGTGTAGCTGAACACACTTTGAAAAACACTGCTATCTTTTGTTGTGTTTTTATGGACTCGGTGGGTGAGTGGTAACACCTGCTTTGAAATCTTTCCAGGCCAAAATCATTGCTGTGATGTTTCATGTCCTAGAAGTTGGCCCTTTTTCACCTACATGTGCATGTTCTAGAATAGATTAGATCTTCTCACGGAGAAAGTGTGAAAGCACTGGGTCCATTCAGGCAGTCACATGTCTTAACACAGTCTCCTCTATTTTCATTTGTAGACCTTGAACCTATTGTCCATCTGCTTGATTGCCAAAGCTATGAATCTCTCTTTAAATGCTAACACTGGCTAGCTGTGCTCATTCTTACCAAGCCTAGAACTTTAAATTGCTTCAATTTAAACAGATATTCTTTTTTTTTTTAAGATTTTATTTACTTATTTGGCAGACAGAGATCACAAGTAGACAGAGAGGCAGGCAGAGAGAGAGGGGGAAGCAGGCTCCCCACTGAGCAGGGATCCCAATGCAGGGCTCAATCCCAGGACCCTGAGATCATGACCTGAGCCAAAGGCAGAGACTTAAACCCACTGAGCCACCCATGCACCCCTCTTTTTTTTATTTAAGATTTATTCATTTATTTTAGAGAGAAAGCACAGCAGGAGGAGCAGAGGGAGAGGGAAAGAGAATCCCAAGCAGATGCCATGCTGAGCATGGAGCCTGATGGGAGGCCCTATACCAAGATCATGACCTGAGCCAAAACCAAGAGTTGGGCACCCAACCAACTGCACCACCCAGATGCCCCTAAACAGCTATTCTGAACCTATAGCTTATGGATGGAGAAGGATCTGTGAAATTAAAGAAAAAAAATGCATCTTTAGTTTTTCACTAACTACCTTTAATTATGAATATAGGCAAGAAATTACAAATGTAGCAATGGCACTACCTCTGACTTTGTCACTAGTGCAAATCACAGACTTTCTTATCGTACCACATTACGGGGGTTGCAAGAGCTTCAAAACGGCACTTAAAATTGTCATTTCTTCAAAACTATTGTGGTTATTACATCTGCTATGAGATCTTGTTACTTTAATGCATTAACGATGAAGCACAGGTGTTATTTATCAAATTTATTTTTGCTTAATATTTGGAGAGTTTTTTGATATGACCAGTTTCATTGGCAATCTTATGTATTTGATACTTTTATTTGTTGCATTATTTGATGCATTTTTAAATGTTCCTCTGATTTACAGTCTTCACCTGGATGCTAAAGTGTCCATGACACCCACCAAAAAAGTGAAGCATTCATCTGGTGTACATAAGGATCACCTGAGACTATTATTGAACATGTAGAATCACAGGTCTTACCTTCAGAGAAGTTGACTCAGTTGATCAGAGGTGGGACCCAAAACTCTGTGTTTTTAAGCAAAATGTGGGGATACTGGCACAGATTTTTCATGGACTACATTTTTAGAAAAAAATGCTCCAGGCATTCTTAAAATTACTCTTGGGTCGAATAATAGCATCAAAGTCAAGTCTTTGAGTAATGTTGTTTTAACTTATTATCTCATTATTTTGCTGCTTTACACTTCACTATGTCATTGGCACACAGGGAAGATGCCTTAAGTAGCAGCTGTAGAAAATGTGATACTTTAATCATTGTCGAAATTCCCTAAATGTTACCAAATTACCATTGTATATACTTCTACAGAGATCCTTGGTAGAATTTTTATGGCTCTCAAATCAGAAAAAGTTGTGCTACTCTTAAGCAACTATTTAAAAAACTTTGAACATTATTAATTGTGAAATTATTTCCCCCTTCTTATTGGCCATAAGAAGACATGAGTCTAACTTTGTGTCTTATTTCTAGAACCACTGAGAATATATGATACATACCTGTGGCCAAACAGTACTTTGGATGATTTTAGCCATTCTCGATTCAAACCATACTAGAAACATCCACTTCCTACCTCTGAAAAGCTTCGTGACAGCAAGAAAACAAAAGAAGCAAATGGTGTTGAGGCTTGGCTTAGGAGCTTCAGAATCAACTACTGAGACGCACAACAGAGAAAATGAATGAGAGACCCCATTTGTAAGTCTCAAAATCCTGGCACAGCAGCATCAAATGCCATGGCTCTAAAGGACTCATAGCATAAAGTTTATGTTATAAATAATAAATTTGGAAGTAACTAATAAAGTGCCAGACTACCCTGTTCTGACCAGCTGATGTTTGCACAGACCAGAGGACGGGAACGCATGGCAAGAAGCAGAGAGGAAAAAAGAGAGCAAGCTGGTAGCTGTCCAGACTCTAAGTCCTGCAGCCTGCTCTCCCTCACCCTTCTCTGGTCCCAAGCCAACAAGATTGTGGATCCAAGAGAAGCAGGGACCTCAATGTAGCCTTGGAGAAGCTATCCTTGCAGGGTCCTCTACTTCTCATGCCAGCATACCGAGGCAGCACCATAGCAGAAAGGATCTGGAACAAACCCTGTGCTCCTTACAGCTGTAGAGTGTTGTAAAAGAGAGCCTCCAAGGTTCCTGTTCTCCACTCTCAAATATAGTTGGTGGAGGCCCCGGTGAGCCCAAAGAGGGATGGTGGTTCAGATAACAGGTGCACTGACTAATCCTAACACAGACTAAGAAACTAAGAAACTAGACAGAAACACCTCGCAAAGCCAGGATTGCTCTCTCGGACCACAAAAACAGGGATGCTAAGATGGAACTTCCTTAAGTTTCCGTAATTCAACTCATTTTCCACCACAAGCTTCTGTACTGCCTACCAGTGAGATTCTGCTTCTTGTCGATTCAGGGTCTCCCAGCCCATTAGGTATGTTTCCTCCTATGCCTTTTCTTAGTGGGTGGTCTCTGTATCCCAAGTGCTGCGGCATTGTCTGATGACTCAGGCTGCGATAACAAAATATCATAGACCGAGTGGCTTAAACAACAGGCATGAACTTCTCACAGTTCTAGAGGCTGGGAGTCCACGACCAAGGTGCTAGCAGACTTGATTCGAGGTGAAAGGCCACTTCCTGGCTTACAGAAATCCACCATCTTGCTGCATCCTCACATGACCTCTTTATGCAAGCAGGAAGAGAGAGAACTTTGCTCTCTGCTTCTTGTGAGGACACTGACCCCATTGTGGGGGCTCTACCTCCATGACCTCATCGAAACCTAATTACTCCCAAAGGACCCTCCTCCAAATACTGTCACATTTGGGGGGTTGGGCTTTGATATATGAATTTGTGGGAGACACAAATATCCAGTCCCTAATGGGCATGGAGGGTACAGTTTGCACCTGGCCAGGTCACCAATTACACTTGGGCATCTCCTGAGGCACCCTCTCTCCTGCTGTGTTCTCTCCGTCACTCATGCCATTCCATTAGGAATGACTCTACTCTGGCCGGTGCCTTACTGGGGATGCTCACAGTGTCTCACCTTCGTGCTGATTCAGCTTCTCAGCCTGTAGAAGCTGTATCTTATAGGATCGGACAATGGGGCTCCACATTTTTCTTTCCAGAAATTCTGCCCTGTGTCCTTCTGGACTTTGACTTTTGACCCTGAGCAACTATTTTCTCTGTTATATATTTTGAAGCTCTGTGCTGTAAAGTCGAAGCTGATGTAGGCATCGACAGTTGCTGCATTTCTATTTGTAAGGTGACCGGAACGAGGGGGGCCGGATGAGCAGGGGTGGTCTGATGGGAGCCAGCAGGGAGATTACAGTGATTAGATACAGAAAAACTGATGCTTCCACACATACAGCAGGTGCACATCTCTGAGAATCAGGGTTACACGGCTTCCATTATTTTCTTACTTTTACCCTGACCTATGTATGTTATTCTCTTGAATAGAAAATTGTGTCTGTGTTTGTATTTGAGAGATATTTTGTTCAAATCCTTTGTAGATTTGAGAGACGCAGATAATAAAATGTAACATGTCATGGCAGGCAAGGGGTTCACTAAGATGTAGCTATTAATTATCTGTATTTTACAGATAATTAATAGTAGATGTTTATTAAATATAAACATTGGGGTATTTCATTATCTCCATATTTACAACTGAGGAAATGAATAACCCAAGGATTTAAATGACTTGCTCCCTATGATACAAGTAATTGTGTCAGAGAACCAGAACTCGGAGTTGGCCCTGTTCTGCCTCTGACCCTATGTAACACACGGTTTCTTTCTAATACATTTTCAAGTGATTTTACATTTAAGCATCCAGTGGATTCATTATACTTTGCTACCAGGGTGTTAAGATAGATCTTCAAATGATGTTTCTAAAGAACCTGGAATTTCCCAGGTGAAGATTCTCATTGAAAACAGCTGTATTGTCAGCTCTTAATTATTGGTGACAGCGAAAGGCATAGATAGAGCAGTTGGATGAGATTCATAATTAATCACCTTCTCTTCGTCAAGAGTCTCAACCTGCTTCTTCCAAAACTTCTCCTGCTGGAGCTGCCCAGGAAACTGGAGAACCCAGTTTCCTGAGAGGCTGAACTCCCAAGGTGTGAGCTGGGGAGAGTTGTCATGATCAGACACCTGCATGAATGTGGTAATGAAGCAGCAATCCAGAAGAACAAAGGGACCCAGGAAGCTTAAGAAAAGACTGGAGGGATCTAAGAGAATATCAAGACAGATTTTTTAACCAGAAGTAGATGTTCAAATGAAATTTGCATGTCTGTTCATTTCCCACCATTACCATTCGCTATTTTACTGAGACAACATTATCCTTATTGGAGAGGAGATAGGACCTCCTTAACTCTCAGACAATCTGAAAAGAGACAGCAATCTAAAGGGTTTGCCACTTACTTTTTGAAACATTTTTTTTCTCCTATTTGGGGAGTTATTTGTCCAATCTCCATTTTTATCCCCAAGGACAAGCAGAAATGACAAAGAGACCAAGAAACGTGCTGCTTTGTTGTAGAAATTATATTCCTAGAGACTCACATATTGACTAAGTACCTACTATGTGACAGGCAATGAAGCGTTTTGATTCCTGCAAACATAATGGTGGCCACACACCCTCGGACCTTTTTCATCAGAACTTACAAAGGAGTTTAAGTCATCCAACAAGGAAAAATGTAAGCCATGGGCAAATATCAGGGGGCCACAGGGCATATTAGTACTAAAACCATAGGTCTGCCTCCTTCTCTGATGGAAAAGCTCATGAAGTGTCTGCCCCTGCACTTAATCAAAAGCATTAGAATTATGAACAATCCCATAACCCTTTCACAGCCTTCCAGTGTAAGCAGCCAACTCCAGCATATGAGGTTAAGTCGGACGAAACATACCTGAACCAATTATGACTTCATGGCACTGATATGAGTGTAAGAGTAGCAAGCACAAAAAGGCCATGGTTCACGAGACCCACCATACCCTAGATAGAGTTCCACCTTTCAACTGCTCTTCACTTACTGGTCTCTGAAATTTCTAAGCTTCAGAAGAGACCCCATTTTCTTTATTTTTAGATCTGCCCTAACTTGCGTGTTTTTGACCTTCCGTCTCTGTGATCTTAGCCAGAGGCAGAGAAGCCTCTTCCTGCTTCGTCCTAGCCACCTACATGATTGGAAACCAGCTTTGAAGTTGGCATCAGGAAGCTTGAGTTTTATTTCAAAGAAAGAAAGGAAAGGAAGGAAGGGGGAGGGAAGGAAAGGAGAAAGAGAATGACATATAAATCACACACTCAGTGAAGTGGTAATTACAAGGCTTGCCCTAAAACACAACCATTTGCAAACCTTTATCAAAGGAGAATACAGAATTTCCCTGGAAGAGGAAGAGAAGGCAGGAGCATATACTAACTCGGTGCCTAGAATCTGGATCCCAGTGGAGCAGGTCCCACTTCCAGCTAGCTTTTTCCGGGGACCTGAGAAGTGATGTCTAGATTATTTTGGCAATTAGCCTGAGATTTTTTTTTTCCCCAAGAAAAAGGCCAAAGACTGTCCCCTCTAAAGAACACTGGTATTGTTGATTAGCAGGCCCTAACACACTGCTGGCATAGCGTGTCTCCATATGAATGAAGGCTCTAGACCAGAAAGGGAGATGAGTCTATCAATTATACAAACAGCAGTGAGTCTCTTGCTCTCTCTGACGAAACCCTGGTGCAGCCCTTCTTGGGAATTCAGACTCAGATGAAGACTGGCTCAGTAACTCCCCCAAACACATTGGAATAGCCAGGCAGTGAGAGAAATTAACAAGCACTAGTTTATACAAATGCCATCATGAATGAGTCCTCAAACTCAAAAGGAAGGGAACTCTGAGTCACATCGATGAAGCCTGAATCCAATTTTCATAGAGTATCAGTGGTATCCAATCTGATTATCTACATTTCTTTACCCTTTCAAGAATCATGTCAACTAGTTAATTAGTCTTAGTAACATTGAAATGGGATTAAATATAGCCTTGTATAGCAATCTATGATGTTGATAAATTCTTACCTCTCCACTCTGGGCTGGCTCTGAGACCCTCAGTGATCAAGAGTGTGATGATACTTGAGACCTTCCGGGGAAATAGGAAACTAAGAAGAAGAAGAAGTACAGGATCAGGAGGAAAAGAAGAGGGGGGAGGAGGGGAAGAGGAGGTAGAAGAGGAGAGGAAGGAGGAGGGTTTTTCCTGGTGGATTCCCCCATAGCCAGCACACACTGGAGCTGGTTACAAGAGCTGCCTGCTCTGATAGACCTTCTTTTGTTGGTGTCCCCCTGACTTTGAAATTCACCACACTGTGAGTTTCTTCTGCCTACACAAAGCCCCTGATGTGGTTTGCACATTACCTGGCTCCTGGTAGGCCCTAAATAAATATATGGTAAAGGCCATTGAATAGAATGCCATGCTTTTATATATCTTGTGGGTAGGAGGAATCTCTTCCTAAACCCTGATAGTCTACATGCCTAGCTCCGGTTGAATTCTTTACAAGGCTATCCCAGCTGGTCAAACAACACTATGGCACCCATAAATGTGGTGCCTTTTGGATGCTCCATGTTTTTGAAAGTAGTTCTTCGTCTTCTACAATGACCACTTTATACCCCTGTTCAATTTCTGACCATCTGGTCTGCAGCCCTTGCTTATTTTCTGACTCTTCTCTTTACCTGCCCTCAAGTTTCAAAGTCTATATAAAGGAAAGAAGAAAGAGAAGCAGAAACAGGAGGATAAGGAGGAGGGAAAAGTGGAGGAGGAAAATATATATGGATGAAAATATTGAAATAGATAGGTAGATAGATAGATAGATAGATGGCATTTTGGTCTTACTGTTGTAGAAAAATCAGGAAAAAATGAGAGGTATTATTCTTTTTTTCTTCCTAAAGGGGGAAAATAGGGCTCTGAGTCCTAGACACTATGTTTCTTTTGAGTAAGGGACAGGCAGAGCTAGGTGGGGGGCTATGTGACCAGGTCCACGAAATCCCAGATGCAGAGAAATGTTATAGATGAGATATTTTCATGAGAGTCACAAACAAAACTAGAGATAAGGAAACATAAAGACATCATCTTGTTTGTCTAAATTGTTACAAACCTGGTATGTTCATGATAGTCACAAACTGACCCCTGAAATCTACCAAATTTTGAAGGAGAAGTAAACATGGTGCTAGGAGTGGTGATGTCAAGGTCTCTAGTCAGTTTCCTTTAGAAGACCAACCACAGAAGCCCTGGTGACAACCCATTTGGGACCCTTCTCACTCCAGAGTTGGTTTTTCTTTTCTTTTCTTTCCTTTATGCTCTCACCTTCGCTTAATAAATTTTCACTTCACTTCATCCTTTGGTGTCCTTGAGATTCCTTCTTCAACTCTGTAAGGCAAGAACGCTGCAACCCTGCAACACTTTTGCCCACAGAGCAGGGTTAAAAGACCTTTGTTTCTAAAAACATGTGATCTTGGTGACACAACAAGTTGTCTGAAAAGAGGGCATGTGCTGGGGCTTGGGATTGGGATGGCAGAGGGATAGCAGTTTGACAAATGCAGACCTTGTAGAGAGTTGGGAAGATTTACAGGACTAGGTGGGGACAGAGATTTATAGATTCTAGGAGTAATGAGGATCCATTTCCTACTCCCTCCCATGCCCTGGAGACATCAGGACATTGAAGAGAATTGTCTCTGTACGCATGTCTAGGTGATGAGATCCTAGATCCAGGGCACCCGGGCTTCACAAAAGCCATCCTTGCCATCTTGCTCAGAGGCAGCTAAGCTTCAAGGGACTTTGTGGGCTTACAGACTGGACAAGTTCACCACCACTAAAGACCAGAGCATGCCCAGCAAATATTCTGTTCTTTTTAAGATTCTTTGATTCAAGGAGAATGGGGGGCAGAGGGTAGATTCCTAGTGTAGCTAAGATTGAGTTGTCCATTGGCCTGGCCAGAGGAGGGCTCAGAATAAATTAAATTAGAGTTATGGGAAGGAAAACCTCCCTTATCTCTCATGCTATATGCAAATTAAAACTCCTACCCACTGGAGCTGAACTCTGCCTACCTCCAACCCCCTGACACCCACTCTGGTTAAGTCCCTGCACTGGAACTGGCAGTGTCCCTGCTGGGTCTGACCTCAGGAAATGCCTGCCATTCCACCGCTTGCCTGGTGAATCCTAGACTTTGCAAGGCAGATCTGCCTTTAAAATGCATGAACCAACACTAGTTAGAAGTTAATATTTCATGGGTTAATCCCTTACTGTACTGCGGCTTTACAATGTCAGAGTCTCAAAGCTTTGTCGTGAATGCTGTCCAACCTCCTAAGGCCCTCCGCTCTGAGCTGGCACTGAATGTTCAAAAGCACTTTCCCATTTCAGCCACAGCTCCTGCCTCAAACTGCAAACTACAGTCCTCAGAAGAGCTTTGTTTTGTCCCCATATTTGTCATTTGCAAGGATTGAATCTGATATGTGATTATAAAGTAATGAGACTGACTTTTAAACAAATCACAGACCTTATGAATCCAGATGAGTGCTGGCCTTCAAAGATGTCATCTTGGGAGGCTGGCCACATACTCCAGTGAGCCTGCCACCCAGACACCATGCCTGGAATTTCTCTACGGAAACTGTCTGCAGGGACAATTAGCCAATTACAAAAGAAAACAGAAAATCAGTGTGGAGATTCCTCGAGAAATTAAAAATAGAAATTCCCTATGACCCTGCAATTGCACTCCTGGGTATTTACCCCAAAGATACAGATGTCGTGAAAAGAAGGGCCATCTGTACCCCAATGTTTATAGCATAAATAGCCACGGTCGCCAAACTGTGGAAAGAACCAAGATGCCCTTCAACGGACGAATGGATAAGGAAGATGTGGTCCATATACACTATGGAGTATTATGCCTCCATCAGAAAGGATGAATACCCAACTTTTGTAGCAACATGGACAGGACTGGAAGAGATTATGCTGAGTGAAATCAGTCAAGCAGAGAGTCAATTATCATATGGTTTCACTTATTTGTGGAGCATAATAAAAAGCATGGAGGACATGGAGAGTTAGAGAGAAGGGGGTTGGGGGAAATTGGAAGGGGAGGTGAACCATGAGAGACTATGGACTCTAAAAAACAATCTGAGGGGTTTGAAGTGGCGGGTGGGTGGGAGGTTGGGGTACCAGGTGGTGGGTATTATAGAGGGCACGGATTGCATGGGGCACTGGGTGTGGTGAAAAAATAATGAATACTGTTATGCTGAAAATAAATAAAAAATAAATTAAAAAAAAAAAAAAGAAAATCAGCCCCACCACTTTGTGGTGCTCATGGGTCTCAAGTGTGATTCATTGTTTGTGGGTCAGCCTCCCCTGGTAGCCTGTGCCTCCAGGACATGTGTCTTACTCATTTTTGCATACCCTAGGTAGTAGACAGAGCCCAAGTATACAGGAGGCCTTCAAAAATGCTTGGTAAATAAAGAAGGATCCTCATTGTCCCAGTACATTCTTCCTTCCCCTTTCCCTCCATCTTCCCCATTGGACACTTGTCAATCACAGCTTATGTCACAGCAAAAAATACCCAGGGAGGGAGCAAGAGTTGACCATAAAACACAGAGGGACTGAGGCTTCTGTATCCATTGGGTTAGGCTAGTTAACCAACAAATCCCAAATTCCAAGGATCTAAAGCAGAAAAAGTTAATTGCTAACTCTCTGGGTAGGTGTAGTGTGGGCCCAAGGCATGGCTTCACATGGCCATCACTCATTTGCATTTCCAGGCCAACAGAAGCTATCATGCTCTCAACAAGAGCATGATTCTCACAATGTGGGAGAAATGGAGACCAGAGTGCTCACACCAGCAGTTAAATTCCCTACCTGGAAATAACATACACTCTTCACCCACAACCCATACGGTCCACTGGTCTCATGACCCCACTGTAAGAAGGAACAGAAGAGTAACTGGAATCCTCCTCTGTGTCTGGAAGAGGAAAAGGACAAAATCAAGATATGGGTGAGTGCTAGAATTCTTTACCATACATCATGTCTGTAAGTCAGCAAAAACAGATCAATAAGGGCATCACGTGTGATACATTATTACATTGATGGCCCCACAATGGATCATGACTCCCAGAATCTGTTCCTTTGCTTAGTTCACTCTCACACTGACTGTAAGCTCAGCCATGTAACTTTCTGTGGCCAATGGGACATCAGCAAATGTGATGCAAGCCAGGGACTTATAACCGCTTGCATGCCGAGGCTTGCCCTCTTGGAATGCTGCCACTACCATGTAGAAAGTTCGGGCTTTCTGCTGCACAGACCAAACAGAAAAGAGCAAACGTGCCTCTGTTGATAGCCCCAGCCAACTGGAAGATATGCATGAGGCCATCTCATGAGCCAGACCCAGATGAGCTGACAGCTGAGTGCAAGCATATGATTGAACCCGGCCAACACCATGTGGGACAAAGATAAGCCATCCAAGCTAAGCCTGCCCAAATTACTGAACTACAGAAGAGTGAACAAACAAATGGCTCTTGTTTAAAACTGCAAAAATGTGGAGGGATTTGTTGCACAGCATTAGAAAGCCACGAAAGCAGGTCCTATGTAGAACGGGGCGCTGCTATAAAAAAAAAATCTATATATGGTGGCTTGAGGACAAGATAGCAGATAGGAGATGGGAAAGCAGTAAATCAGTCATTAACAAAGACTGGAAAAATGGTGGGCAGGATTTCTGTGTGTGCTAGAAAGGCAGGGAGGAAATTGTTACTAGAAGCTAGAAAAAGGGCAGCCCATGTTATATAGTGACAGAATCATTGGCAGAAATGGTACATGTTATAACTCAAAGGATATAAAATTTGTAATGAACCTATGGAAATAGCTAAGATTTCTAGATACAATGTTGATAGCATCAGTTAGATGCTCCCTGTTGTATGATAAGATCCTGTCAGTGAAGAATAAGCTAAAGAAGGAACTGTTCAGTATTCAAGCATATTTCTGAAGAAATGTAGAGAAATAGAAATTTCTGGTTTGGAATAAATTAAACTGTTTTTCATCCCTCATATATTCAGCCAAACAAAGATTCTCAAGTACAAAATAATTTCAGCATAAAGATCAAGTCAAGGGCATGTATGGAAGACCTCTGAAAGGCAGTGCCTTGTAGACCCTTTCAGCTGGACAGAAAGGAAGTCTGAGAATCTTGAGGCACTGTTCCTCTGCAGTGTAGGGTCTGTCTCAAAAAGAATTATGACGAAGTATGGGGTTATGGAGTTAATCCAAGTAAGATTCATATAAAACTCTAAACATTTTTTCAGAGAGTTTAGTCAGTGAAAACACTACAAGGTTGTACTAAAAATGAAAGAGACAATTCAAAATATAAAGAGACATTGATGTCCACTTCCTACAAGCAGGAATCAGAAAGGTACTTAGCTGTAGACATGAATAATTTCCTATGGAAAAGAAAAAAAAACATGCCACAGAGTAGAGCCAAGAGCCCACAGGGAAGATCTACAGAGAACAACTAACTAGTAATCCTCTCAGGCAGTGGAATCAGGTCCTAATCAAGGAACCTTCTCTGACCCATAAAGAGAAGCCAGCATGGAACCAGCTAGACTTCATAACTCTCATGAGCCAGTGACTTCTTTGTGTTCCCATCCTCTCCATTTTAAATAAAGGTATCCATAAGGTGTATCCAGATCTTTTCTTACTACTGTGTTTTATGGGTGTGGGACCAGAATAGTCATCTTCTAAGTTCAAGGTTGCTGATCAAGATAAGTTCTACCTGAAAAGCCGTACTTGAGTGCTCTTACCTATATGATAACCTGATGCAGACCATAAAATAATGGACTTCAAGTTGATGTCATGATGAGGTAAAACTTTAGGGGGTCCTGAGAAGAATGAGTGTATTTAGTACATTACAGGGAATGACTTGCTGAGGCAGAAGAAAGACTATAGTTTTGAGTAACAGACAGGTGAGGCTAGGTATGGAGAAACAGTAAGAGGATACATGACTAGGCTCATGCAGGGGGCTATGTCACCAGACTCACAAAAATCCAAGATGTGAAGAAATGTCATAGATGAAATATTAATCAGAGAGAAGGGAAAGTAACAAATCCACCATGTTTGTTCCAAATGTAGACAGGAAATTCTCATGATATTTACAAATCCACCATATTTGTCTTGTGTTTTATTGCCATGAAACTTACCAAGTTCCCTGGTCAGTTTCCTATAAAAGACCAACTATAAAAGTCCTCAGTGGCAACCCATTCTGGACCCCTCTCACTCTAGAAAGCTCTTTTCTTTCCTTTCTGTTCTCACCTTCACTGAATAAACTTTCACTTCACTTCACCCTTTTGTGCCTGTGAGACTCATTCTTTAACTCAGTGAGACAAGACCTCTGCAGGAGTAACTTGTTTCTAAAGAAGGTCCATTTCTGCCATCCATGTTGCACAACTTTGCAATGTGACTTGGCAGCTCCTTTCATTACAAGGTGAAACCCATTTCTCCATTCCTTGATGCTCAGCTGGCTTTGTGTATTGCTTTGGCCACTCAAATGTGACAAAAGTGATGTTGTGAGACTACCGAGCCCAGGTTTCCAAAGGCTTAACAGCTGCAGCTCTCACATTTTTGAAAAATGGCTGTTACCATGTGAAAGAAAAACTGATTATCCTGCTAAGAAGAGTAAAACTATGCAGAAGAGAACCAACAGGAAGCTCCAACTGAGGCATGTGAGTGATTCACACATTGGGAGGTCCAGCCCCCATCAAGCTGTGGACGGGTGTCCGCAACTACCAGATCAGTAGAAGAACCACCCAGCTAATCCCAGCTCACATTTCAGACCTGTGAGCAAATCACTGATTGTTGTTTTAAGCCACAGTTTTGGGGCACTGTTTGTTATATACAAAAAAATAACTAAAATATTAAGAAATAGAGTAATGGTCCAGTTAGTCTATTTGTGCTATATAAAAGTCAACTGTTCATAAATACCTTAAAATGAAGGTATTAAATAATTTACTCCCTGACCTGGGTGGTAGGTGTTGCCATCATCTCCACCTATGGATAAAGAAACAGAGACATGGAGAGGATGAGTACTACTCAGAGCCACGCCACTTGGAAGTGAACCAGGACTCAACTTTTTTTTTTTTTTTTAATTTCAAAAACCAGGGTTCTACTTGTCTTTCAGTTGGTCAGAGTTTCTGAGTCAAGAGAGAGGGCACCAGAGGAATCACACTTGAGAAGTCTTGTCTGCTTCTGAACCTGATGCAGGTCACAAGATATGGGACTTCAGGCTTGATGCCATAATGAGAAATAACTTTTTGTCCTACCACTGGTGCCTCTTCGATGCTACAGTTAGATGACATTAATGCAGTCTGGAAACGTGAACCCTTAGAACTTGGAGACTGTACACACACCCTACCTGTGTACAAGAGGACAACCACAGAGATGCTAAGTAGACAGATGCTAATAAGAGTACCAAGCCCAGACCTGTTTTCAGGCCTTTGTACTATTTCTGTGGCATGAACCACTCTGCAAGGAATCCACAGGGCTGGCTCCTTCCCCTCCTTTAAATCCCTGCTCTTTGTTACTTTGCCCACACAGCCTTCCCTGGCTGCCCAACCAGACGCATGCACAATCTATTCCTCTTCCTGATTTGCTTTACTCTGGAGCACTTACCACCCTCTGACATGCTATTTACTTTACTGGTTTACCTATTTTTTTTCTGCCTCCCCCCACTAGGATGCAAGCTCCATCAGGAGAGGGATTTTTCATCTGTCTTGTTTAACAGCGTATCCTCAGTGCCTTGAACAGTTCCTGGCATGTGGTAGATACTCTGTAAATGTGTGTTAAACGAATGAATAAACAGAATACAGTTTTCCCCTCCTTAGTAAGAAAGTTTGGATTAAAAATATCTGAATTATAGAAGGTTCTACCTGAATATCTGTGTATTCCCTGGCTCTCTGTTTTCTATGCCTCTGGCCAAACCCACCTTCCCTCACCCTCTGAATTCTGAAGGAAACTACTAGGCTCTTTGGCTCCTAAGAAGTAGAGCTATCCCAATTCAGATTCAAATCCCTGAGCCCTTGAGCCCAGAACTTCAAGGCACTCATTTTTCCTGTCTTCCTTTCCCTGCTTTTCATGTGCTTTTCTTGGACTCCCATCTGATCTCAACAATTGCTTTTGCTCTGGTTGAACAAGAGTTCCTAGATGCACAGAGAAAGACACACGCAATGAGATGACAGGGAAAAGATGAAGCTTCTGCTGGGATCCCAAGCAGTGAAAGTGGAGAAATGAGCATTTTAATGGATTTCCTCTCGTATGACAGTTGGAGATCCTTGGGAAAAAAGTGTGGACTCTTGGAAAGATCATGTTATCAGTGCTTGTCTCTTCCCTAATACCTTTGCTTCTGCTGAGCATACACACACACATACACGCACGCACGCACACACACCCCTATCTGAAATGCCAATCTCCAACCCCAGATCTACTCCATATTTCAGAACCTACTTCTTTGTTTCTTTTTCTCACCACAATGTCTAACACTGCTTTCTCTTCTCTGAAATGCTACAGTATTTATGGTTCGTGATGATCTGTATCAGTAAAGGTCCCAGCAGAAAACAGAGGTCACTCTTAGCTGGGATGTTTGAAGAGATGTTTAATAAAATGTCCATTTACAGAAGTATGAAGAAGGGTTAAATAGACTGGGTCTATTTTCCTGGGTCCCCTGAGAGAAAGATGTCAAGAGAAGATTAAACTTGCAAGGATTTTTTAGGGTAAATATTCTCTTTTAAGAGAAAATGGAAGGGGACTCAAGTAAGGCTAGAAGAACAGCCGGACCATAATGCCAGTTTCACCCTAAAGGAAGGCCAGAGGAATAGAAGGTGGAAGCATCCTTAGGATGATACAGTCTAAAGAAAGATCACAAGTCCTCAAGCCAGTGGCAGTCATCAGACAGTTCTGTGTCATCCAAAAATGGACCTTCCTTACCATACCTTCCACACTCATTCATTGACTGGGAGTAACCCATGGCAAGTGGGGCCTTGGAAAAAATGTGATGATGGATTTTACAGCACAACAACTGGCACACTTGGTCATCTGTGTTTCCTGTAGTTGGAGATCCAGAAGGCACATTCACATGACCACTACAGTCCCCTCTTGCACCAAGCACATTTACTTCATACTGATTTGGACAGCAGCTCTTACATGGTTCCACTGGCAGTTTCTTCCTGAGGAAGAATCAGAAGAGGAAAATTAGTGTCCCATTTTTGGAATTACTGCCCCCTCTTTGCAATTGACCATGGGACCACAACTAATCTCCTCTCCACTACCCCTTTTTTTTAAATTAATTTATTTATTTTCAGCATAACAGTATCATTATTTTTTCACCACACCCAGTGCTCCATGCAATCCGTGACCTCTATGATACCTACCACCTGGTACCCCGGCCTCCCACCCCCCTGCCACTTCAAACCCCTCAGATTGTTTTTCAGAGTCCATAGTCTCTCATGATTCACCTCCCCTTCCAATTTACCCCAACCCCCTTCTCTCGAACTCCCCATGTCCTCCATGCTTTTTGTTATGCTCCACAAATAAGTGAAACCATAGGATAATTGACTCTCTCTGCTTGACTTATTTCACTCAGCATAATCTCTTCCAGTCCCAACCATGTTGCTACAAAAGTTGGGTATTCGTCCTTTCTGATGAAGGCATAATACTCCATAGTGTATATGGACCACATCTTCCTTATCCATTCGTCCGTTGAAGGGCATTTTGGTTCTTTCCACAGTTTGGCAACCGTGGCCATTGCTGCTATAAACATTGGGGTACAGTTTTTCACTACATCTGTATCTTTGGGGTAAATACCCAGGAGTGCAATGGCAGGGTCATAGGGAAGTTCTATATTTAATTTCTTGAGGAATCTCCACACTGTTCTCCAAAGAGGCTGCACCAACTTGCATTCCCACCAACAGTGTAAGAGGGTTCCTCTTTCTCCACATCCTCTCCAACACATGTTGTTTCCTGTCTTGCTAATTTTGGCCATTCTAACTGGTGTAAGGTGATATCTCAATGTAGTTTTAATTTAAATCTCCCTGATGGCTAGTGATGATGAACATTTTTTCATGTGTCTGATAGCCATTTGTATGTCTTTATTGGAGAAGTGTCTGTCCATATCTTCTGCCCATTTTTTGATATGATTGTCTGTTTTGTGTGTGTTGAGTTTGAGGAGTTCATTATAGATCCTGGATATCAACCTTTTGTCTGTACTGTCATTTGCAAATATCTTCCCCCGTTCTGTGGGTTGCCTCTTTGTTTTCTTGACTGTTTCCTTTGCTGTGCAGAAGCTTTTGATTTTGATGAAGTCCCAAAAGTTCATCTTCACTTTTGTTTCCTTTGCCTTTGGAGACATATCTTGAAAGAAGTTGCTGTGGCTGATATCGAAGAGATTACTGCCTATGTTCTCCTCTAGGAGTCTGATGGATTCCTGTCTCACGCTGAGGTCTTTTATCCATTTTGAGTTTATCTTTGTGTATGGTGTAAGAGAATGATTGAGTTTCATTCTTCTACATATAGCTGTCCAGTTTTCCCAGCACCATTTATTGAAGAGACTGTCTTTTTTCCACTGTATATTTTTTCCTGTTTTGTCGAAGATTAATTGACCATAGAGTTGAGGGTCCATATCTGGGCTCTCTATTCTGTTCCACTGGTCTATGTGTCTGTTTTAAATTTTTCTCAACCTCAGCTATGTCTCACGAAGACTTTGGCAGGTCTTGGTGGCTTACTTGGGGGTATAACCCCAAACTTCATTCCTGAGGGTTATGAACCCATAATAATCACACATCTTAGGGTCGGGTCTCTGATTGCATCTGTTCATTCATACTTAAAATGAGGAAATGGAGCACCAAGAGAGACCAAGGTAGATCACCTGATGTGTTAGTCTGCTCAGACTGTTCTAACAAAATGCCAGACTGTGTGGCTTAAAAAATAGAAATTAATTTTCTCATAATTCTGAAAACTGGAAGTCCAAGATCAAGGTACCAACAGGGGTGATGTCTGATGGGAGCTCTCCCCCTTAAGTCAGAGACAGCCACCTTCTTGTTGTGTGTTTACATGGCCTTTTCTCAATGTATGTGTACAAAGAGAGAGAGAAAGCTCTCCTATGTCTTTCTTTTTTTTTTAAGATTTTATTTATTTATTTGTCAGAGAGAGAGTGAATGAGAGCGAGCACAGGCAGACAGAGTGGAAGGAAGAGTCAGAGGGAGAAGCAGGCTCCCTGCGGAGCAAGGAGCCCGATGTGGGACTCGATCCCAGGACGCTGGGATCATGACCTGAGCCGAAGGCAGCCGCTTAACCAACTGAGCCACCCAGGCATCCCTCCTATGTCTTTCTTATATGGACAATGATCCTGTGAGATCAGGGCCCCATTCTTATGACCTCTTAACCTTTACAGGACTCCTCTTCAAGGATAGCTACTCTGGAGGTCAGGGATTCAAAATACAAACTTTAGCCCATAAAACTTGGATTCCTTTATGCTTTAATTGTGTAAAAGCAGATCTGCATCTTCCCGCTGATCAAGGTCATTTGCCCCTGTGAGTATAATGGCTCCTCTCCTTGCTCAGTGAGTCCAAAGTGCTTTGGCAGCATTCTGCAACTTACAGTTCAATAGTCCCTTGTGACCCCTAGCAAGTGTACACCCCTTCAGCAATCAGAACCTCCAACCCTGCAGAACCCAAGTTTGTAGGGCATATAACATCTCCCTGTGGGTCATGATGGCAAATGGGGCTGCCCCTGTTTCCTGCTCCTTGGGTCCTGGAACCCTGCATCTTTCTTATTGGAGACATAGCACCATATAAGGGTCACTGCTTTAGTAAATGCTACATCTAGGATGATGATCCAAGCCCTTCTCAATATTCCCTCTAAGCTAGGGTTTCCATTATGCCTATAGAAGGTTGTTCCAGCATTCCATGAGGATGAGTGCCTCTGAGTGATGCACTATGTGATAAAACCAATGTATCCCCTAGTCACAGCCCCACTCCAACAATCTCTTTAATGTGGCCAGATCCTCTGATTGGATGCTGCACTGTGTAGGATACCATATCTCGAGATCAGGCAATGCATATAAGTGCCTAGATAGTAATGCAAACTGAAGTTTTGCAGGCAAGAAAGGCAAACTCGTCCCCAGCAAAGGTATCCATACTTACGAAAGGGAACACCTGACCTTTTCAGGATGGAAGGGGGCCAGTGTAGTCAACTTGCCACTAAGTGACCAATTTATTTCCTTGAGGAATGGGGCCTTGGTGAATTGGTTTCTGTTGATAACAGTTTGGACATTCAGAAGGAGCAGTAACTAGTCAGTCTTGGTAAGTGGAAGTCCATGCTGCTGGAGCCACATGTTTTTCCTTTCTGACACTGTGGCTGCTCCACCCATGGGCCCACTATGCCAGTCTGGGGTGGCAGATGGTGAAGGCTGGATAATGTCCACAGAACAAGTCATTTAGCCTACTTTGTTGTCCAGTTGATGGTGGATACCTACTGGTGAGACTTAATACAAATACACGTAGTGAGTGCCATACAAAAATCTTCACAGAGTGTGACCATTCCCACATGTCTACCACATGCCTCTACCCCACCCTTCCTTGCCTATGATCCTCTGTTCATTTTGCATTCTGACTCGACCAGGCCATGGCCACTTACCTTGGGTTACTTTTCCTTCCCGACAAAGAAAACCATCAGGTATATCACTTATAACTTTACTCATTGGGAACACTCGCTCTACTGCTTATTAAAGCCAGCCCTAAGCATAGGAGAAACGCAACCGCTGTCTACTTTTGACTTGTACCTATGCACTGAGCTAAACCAAGCTCAGGCTTTTTCTTTCTTTTCTAGCTGGACATACTGGAATTTTCTATATGGCCATAAGCACAAATCAGAAAAGGACATTGGCCCAGCTGTGGTGGGTGACTGGAAGGAGGTCTGGGCTACCTATGCTTGCACATTACTCATGCCCTCTGGTCCTGCCTGGATTCAACTCCAGATGTACTATTTACATACCACAATGGATGCCGGCCGGACCTGTCTGACTTTATAACTTGGCAGGTCTGATAGAACCTAGCTCATAATAGGTAGTTCCAGATGCATTGTCACTTGATGGTTATGGCTTAGCGCTCTGTCTCTACCAGGACCCAGTAACATGCCAAGAACTATTCATTGAAGGGTGCATAATTCTCTACTGCAGATGGCATGACTTTGTTCCAGAATCCCAGGGGCCTAAATTATGATTCTCCCATTGGAGTTTGCCATCAGCCAAGGTCACCCTTACCCATCCTTCCCTCCTCCAAACAATTAACTCTCCTGCCCCTTTCATCTAATATTTTCATCTCAAAACTCTATGTTTGACTACATAACATTGTATTTTTTTCCCTAGGATTGCCACAGCAAAGTACCATAAACCAGGTAGCTTAAGCTACAGAAAGTTACTGTCTCACAGTCCAGGAGGCTGCAAGTCTGAGATCAAGGTGTGGGCAGGATTGGTTCCTCCTGAGGACTCTGAGGGAGAATCTGTTCCATGCCTCTCCCCTAGCTTCTAGTGATGTGCTAGCAATCTTCAGTGTTCGTTACCTTATAGAAGTATTACTCCAACCTCGAACTTCATCTTCATGTAACTTCCTCTAGGTGCCTGTCTGTATCCAAAGTCCTCCTTTATAAAAAGGTACTGATCATATTGGATTAGAGGTCCACCCTACTCCAGTATGACCTCATCTTAACTAACTAAATCTGCAACAACCGTATTTCCAAATAAGGCTACATTCTGAGGCATTGGGAATTAGGACTTCAGCATGTGAATTGTGGGAAACACAGACCAGATCATCACAAGCATCTTGACGTTCTCTCCTTATTGAACACCTCTCTCTGATGTCTCCTTCCTCTTGAGATGATGATGACTGCCTCCTACTTCAGCCAAGTACTACTATTCTTTGAATTTGAACCAATCATTTAGAATGGTAGCCAGCAGAAAGCCCCAGTGCAGCTTTCACATGCTTCCCACAGGCTTCACCCTTGCCAGACCCTCTCAATCCCAGGATAATGGGGTGCCTTCAGGCCTGTTAATTCTCTTGACCCTTCAACACAGCCACCACGCCAGGCCCCGACAAAGCTCTTTCTCCACAAACTTGACCTTGACACATGACAGTTCACATGTTCCTCACCAGAGAACATGAAAAGGCACTTTTTAAAGAAGCTGTGTTCTCTCCAGAAGCATGGAGCTGGATATATCTGTGAAGGAGTCCAAACGACTTTGGAACCCCAGACCCTTTCATCATCTGCATCAGGCCATTGGAAACTCCCAATTCTATCCTGCCCCTAAACAAGTAAACAAGTAGCACAATGCAATAAAACACTAAACTAGGAGTCAGGAGAGTTTGGGTCCAGCCCAGGTTCTGTTGTATACGCCCAGGTGGCCTTGAGGAAGTCACCTCACCTCCCTGATTCTCATCTGTCAAGCAAACGGGCAGACAAGCAACATAGTTGATCTCTTAAGTTGCCTTCAAGCATGAATGACTTAGGGCTCAAACCTGGCTGGTCATTAACTTGTCCAAAGAGAATGGAATATATTTGCTCAGTCAGGGCAGCTTGAAAATGTCCTTTTCCTCGAAAGTAATTGTGTGAAAGTAATTGTGAAACTGTGGCCAGAAGACCCTTTGACCATATTTAAAATTTAGGCTCTTGATTATTTTCCTTCAATATATTTCCAGTTCTCTATCACTGCATAACAAACCATCTCATAACTTAGTGGCTCCAGACACTAATTGTTTGGTAATAACATAGTAATTGATGATCATCCCTCACATCCTTGTGAGTTGACTGGGTTCAGTTGTGTGGTTCTTGCTCTGGGGTCTCTCCTGCAGCTGCAGGCAGATGGCAGCTGGGGCTGCAGTCATTGAAGGCTCAGCTAGGCTGACCCACCCAATGGACTGTTGGACAAAGCTGGCTGCCAGTAGGCCACTCAACTGGGACACTGAGAAGAACACCCGCAGGAGGGCTCTCCATGTGCCTGGACTTCCCCAACATGGGGGTGAGTTGTGAGAAGAAATACCCAAGGGACTATGTGTCAGAGAAGGGATGTAAAACAAATGGGTTCCTCTCACCTAGCCTTGGAAGTACCAGCAGACCACTTCACCACATCTGTTGATTGGACAACTGAGCCCAGGTTCAAGGGGAGAGATGGAGAAGTGTCCAAGACCACATTACAGAAGAACATGTCAGGCAGAAGAACTGGCATGTCCAATGCTGGAAAATGCCATCAGCCACAATATGAAAACCTATGGTATGAACGTGTACAATAGAATGCATGTGTAATTGCATAGAAAAAGGCATCTTTGGCTGATGAAATTTTTTATTTTACTTTGTCAAATGCTTATACGGGGATTACTATATTCCAGGTACTTTTAAAAGCACCTAAACACATACAAGTACACTTAATCCTCAAAAACTCACTTAAATCACCATTATTACCTTCATTTTACTGATTGAAAAACCAAAACACTGAGAGGTTAAGGAAATTGCCTAAAACCACACAGCTAGTAAGTGCTGGGATTTGAACTCAAATTTGAACTCTGGCTCTAGAGTCTATATGCTGCAAATAAAATGAATGTTTGTTTTTTTTAATTGGTTTATAATTTCCAAATTTTTATTATTGAAGTATAATTGTACACAATGTTGCATTCATTTCAGATGTACAACATAGTGATGTGATCATTTTATGCATTACTCAGTGCTCACCATGGTAAGTGTAGTTACCATCTGTCACCATACAGCGTTATCACATTATTATTGATTATATTCCCTGTGCTGTACTTTCCACATCTGTGATTTATTTATTTTATAATTTGAATTTTGTACCTGTTAATCTCTTTTATCATTTTGCCCATACCCCCACCCATCTCCCCTCTAGCAACCAACAGTTTTTTTTCTCTGTATTTAAGACTTTATTTGAAAAAAAAAAAAAAAAGTCTGGTTTGTTTGTTTGTTTTGGTTTTTAGATTTCATGTGCAAGTGAAATCATATGGTGTTTGTCTTTCTGTGTCTGACTTATTCCACTTAGCATAATATCCTCTAGGTCCATCCATGTCACAAATAGCAAGAGCTCATTCCTTTTTATGGCTGAGTTATAGTCCATTTTATATATAGACCACATCTTCTTTATCCATTCATCTATGGATAGACACTTGGGTTGCTTCCACTTCTTGGTTATTTTAAATAATGCTACAATACAAGATACATGCTATGTATCTTTTTGAGCTAATGTTTTTGTTTTCTTTGGGCAAATGCCTGGTGGTGGAGTTGCTGGATTATCTGGTATTTCTTTTTTTAATTTTTTTGGAGAACCTCTGGAGTGATCAGACCAGTTTACATTCCCCCAATAGGGCACAGGGTTCCCTTTTTTCCATATCCTCACCAACATTTGTTCTTTCTTGTCTTTCATAATTTCCAATTTTTAACAATGAACATGCATTATTTTGCATGTTCACTCACTGATACTGAGAAAAAAGAAGTCTATGAAAAGGGCTCTGGAAAGTCATCTGTGCATTTGTTTCCATGAACTTGATATTGCAGACATAGTAGTTCAGTCTAGACTAAGGAGGCAAACCTGCCCTGGGGTGTTTGACTTCTTGAAGTGTTTGACTTGTAACTCTGATCCAGCTGAACTCAATCAGGTGAAATCATGCTAATGGCATCTCTCCCTACAGCTATTCCAAATAAATCTTTTCAGGTAAACACAAACACTTTCATAGTGCAAGTGTGTCCTAAATATTGTATGGGACACACTTAAGCTACACATGTATTTGGTTTTTATCTGAAATTCATATTCAGTGGAGTGTTGCATATTTTTATTTGCTGAACCAGCACCTGCCTGCAGTGAATGTGTCAGGGGCTTGGGACCACCACCAGGAATGCTACAAAGGTGGGTGAGTGGTCAGGACCCAGGACAGAACTTTATGGAAGAATTCAGCCCCATGGTTTTCCACCCTGGAGGCTGAGGCAGAGGAGACACTGCTATCAGGAGTACCCCTGAACTGGGGCTGTTCTGTCCCTGTGCCTGTAACAATTAAAAATGAGTCAGGGGAACAAAATAAGTTGGAAGAATGAGAATCTGTTATCTGAGCCATTTTCCCTCTTTCTACTGTGTCTTTGGCAATGCATCTCTCCTGTCACACTAGGTGTAAAACCTCTCTCTCCTCTGCTACCTATGTCAAACAACGAAGGTCACTGACCTAAAGCCTAAGGAGGCTATGGGACAACAGGAACAGGGCACGGGTTACGGAGAGGTAGATGGTGCAGGAGAGCTTAGGGTTCAGTGAAAGAACTTCTAGTTAAATATGGAAAAGAATGTGCTCCCTCTCTTGTGGTTAAAACCTGGAATGGATCACAAATTCCTAGTGACAGTGTGCATTTCAGTGGGTACTTCTTGTCCTAAGGGTCTTTAAGGGATCTCCTTTCTCAAGGTCATGAAGGGGATTAGTTTAACTTTACACCCTACTGCAGTCCTATTCCTTGGGCAGGATGGACCAAAGTGGACTAATGTGAGGACAATGGACCAGTGTGAGGACCGTGAACCTGAATTTGAATCCCTGCCCCCTATTTGCTGACCATGTGACTCAGGCATGTAATTTCACCTCCTGAGTATTAAATTCTCCCATTGCAAAATGGCAGCCCGAGAATTAGGCTCCCTTGCCCTTCCACTCTTCTCTGCAATTACTCCTTCTAGGCCCTCCATTCCCCAGCAGGAAGCATGTTTTCCCTGTCCCACTTTCCCACTCCCCCAGGTACCCAGCATGATCTGAACTTTTTCCTCTGTCCCCTCCCAGCTCAGACCCTTCCTCTCACAACCACCGCTTCCGGTGCTCACCAGCCTTAGACTAAAAGCACTCCAACTCCATCTCTGCCTGCCTAGAGAAGTTGGCACATTGCTGGGTGCAAAGGAAGGCAAGCATCTGTGATGGCCCAGGAGTGCCAGGAGGGTCCTGCAAGGCAGCTAGTGCTGGCTCATGAACAGACCCAGAGAAGGAAGCATGTGTCTTGTGAACGCTTTCTATATGTCAAGAGTGAGTGAGCAGGAAGCTTATGGCCACCATTAGTGTGCAATGAAGCAATTCCAGAGTTGATGTGTTTCAGCAATTTAGTATCTACAAAATCCTCTGCCCGAGGGAAGCCATAGGAGTGTGTGTATGTGTGTGAGTGTGTGTGACACACATGCACAAGGGTACACATTTCAGAAACTCCAGTGTCTTCAAAATATTCATATAGATATAGGAGTTTTATGGGGTTGTAAGCCCCAAGCCACATCATAGAGCTCCCTGATCATTGCCTTCCTGAGGCCACAAATATCCGCTCTTTTTCCCAGGATCCAACTCCCAGAGATAGCCCTCTGGATCTGATTGCATCCCAGATGTTTCTAAAGTGTTCTGGTAAAAGCTGTGCCATCGTGCTAGTTTAAGTAGAAATAATCCCCATTCCCATCACCATCCCATCATCATTTTGTAAAGAGGCCAGCCCCAGAGAACACTTTCATTATCTAATCATCTTAACTTGCATAATTATTTCCCTAAAAATACAATTAGCAGATACACCTCTGGGATTTAAAATATATAGATAGCACAGCCTAACACAAAAATTGTATCACGAAAAGGAGAAGACACTAAAACACAGAAGAAAAGAGGGACTGCAAGATTCACGAGAAGGCAGAGGTGGAGGTGGGGAATAAAACAGGAGAAAGGGAAATGAACAGAAAGGAGAAAGAGAACAAGGCAGAGGTAAGGAGAGAAAGAGCTGCCTGCAGAAGTGGGAAACTTCATGAAAATGAGCATGAGCACCCTCCATTCCAGCCCCCGAGTGTTTCTCCTGCCCACACGTTCGTCAAAGAGCCCATCAAAGCCCACTGCAACCAGGAACTCCAGCCCAGACAGCTGCTCCTGCTCCACCTTCTCTGGCCCACTTCCAGTGGAGCAGTCCTGCTTTCTGCCCCCTTGCTTTACATCCAGAGCGCCCTTCACCGGCTCATCTCTCCAAGTTGACCACTTACCTGCTGGTAAGGATGCTGCTTCCTTAAGCATCACCCTTGGCTCCAGAGGCCAGGGCTTCGAGAGAAGTGACTCCTATTCCAGTGCTCTAGCCAGATTTTTGGACACTAAACCTCAGACTGAGCTCTGTCCTGGGATCCTACTTGTCTAGGACTGGGCATCAGATCACAAACCCCTCTTACTCCTCCTTCCACCCTGGAAATTATGAACATGCCATTAAGAGCATGCTTGGAGAACATGAGACCTCACAGCCCTGCTGAAGCTCCTCACCCACCTCCTACTGTATCTGTCAGGGGGCAGATACAGTAAGGATTAACCCAGGATCTAACAATTGGGGCTGTAGAGTCCCAGTATTAGCTAGTTCTCAACCCCTCCTATCCTCCCCTGCCCCACCCAGGACTGATGTACGGCACCAGCACTGGTGGAGATACAGAGCAGGGAACTCTGGGCAGATACTGACAAGGATGACAAATGTGATCTGCCAAATTCCCTGTGCCTTCCTTGCCGTTCAGGACTGGGTGCCAACAGCTCCATTGTTGCCGGTCCCAGTTTATGCCCTGTCCATTACAACCCTGCCCATACTTTTGTACCTGGCTCTTCTCTAAATTAAACTTCTTTACACTATCTCCATTTGAGTATACCAGCCATCTCCTGTGGGCCCCAAATGATACAGGTGTTAATAAACATTAAGGCATTTTGTGGCCAAATAAGGTTGGAAAGTTTATGGTTAAATGTAACCAGGTTTTCCAGCTGCAAAGTGCAATTAAATATGTACTGAGATGTTAATGGGTTTTGTATTCCCCTTGCTATAGGAGACTCAGAAGGACTGGGGTGTTTCCCAGCCCCTGACTAAGAAGTTGGCTAACCTTGTTCCGAGTCTTGACTCCAGGATCCACAATGGGGTCATGCTATTGCCATTGTTGTTGTTGTTGTGTTACTTATTAATTAGCCATTTTATTATTAATAATAATTAGTTATTATGTTTCAGAGGCTAATGCCAAACACCTAGATAAAAAACCTCAACTGAGCTTGAGTCCAAGAAGTGGAGACCAGTAATGAGTATGGACAGAGTGCATATCTGAGCAATAGGACCTGAGCCCCAATTCCTGCAGTGCCCCAGGATGGTCAGAGCTCTCGTGGAAGCCTAAGTCACTGATGCCTGTGGGAGATGGACATGGTACCATTGGCTTGAGAGTTTCGGCTGAGATCCCTGCTTCCAAACTGAGCACAGAAAGAGCAGAGCCATCCACTCTTCAAGGTGCTCCACAGAGACCTCTCAACTCCCTTTTTCAAGAAGAAAAGCAAATAAAGATGTGTCAACTTACTTAGCAGGGTTGAGAAGGCTGCACTCTAAAAGCCTGCAGAGGGGCCCTCACACCTGTAAGGTATGGGCCCTTCCCTGCAAAGACCCCAGAAGTCTTGGCAATGGGAAGCACCAGCTAAGTCAGAAACAGAAGGTGAGGCAGGGGTGGAAAAAAAGGATATGGGTTGGTTGAAATCAACATGTGGAACTGTCAGGCTCCAGAGTCTTTTCTTTGCAACCCTGGATAGCCACATGACACTCTATCCTGCCCAGATGGCAGAGCAGAGGTTGGTCCTCTAATTATGATTACTAATTACTGAACTGGAAAAGCTTCAGATACAAGTGCAGGAACACTCGGCAAAGCAGAAGAGTCTTGCAGGGAAAGTCAGCTCACACGTGACAGATGAATCTTTGTGGTTCAAAACAGAAATGAAACTCTACATTTTGAATAGTGAGGAAAAACCCGCCTCCCAGCTCCCTTTTGCCATCCAGCTTTGAGAACGACAGCAGTTAGGTAGAGATAGAGATAGAGGTAGAGATAGAGAAAGAGATAGAGATAGAGATGGTACAGATAGAGGTAGAGAGACAAAGACAGAGATTCCAGGAAAAGATAGACCTTCCTGAAGAAACTGAATTCTCCTATCTTCTCACCAAAAAGAAAGACCTATATCCTGCTTGGTGCTTAATAACTATACAGGGAAACCATATAAGAAGCCCTCCGCCCCCAACCCACACACACACAAACACACACACACATGCAGTGCTTCTAACCATTTTTAAGACCTTGCTCTAAACATGAATCACAGCCATGAAATATAAAAAACAGCAACCAAAATGAATAGAAAAAAAAAACTAAAGAAAATGATATTAAAAGCAGAATAGAATTTCCAAAACTTCTGTTAACATCTTTTAATTAATATGAGAAAATATCATATCAACGGAATAAAAATTGGATCCCATTTAAAAAGGAACAATGAAGGAACAGAAAGAATTCTTAGAAAATTAACATATGATAACAAAAGTTAAAAACATAATAGAATCACAAAGATGTCTTCCAAAATAAAGAAACTAGAAAGAAAGATTAAAAGTTGTAAATAAATTTAGAGGATATTCCAAGAAGTTCAACAATTATCTGAAAGGCATACCAAAAAAAAAAAGAACAGATAAAAGCAGGGAGAAACAGAGAGAAGGAAGTCGTCCAACATGTGCAACAAAAACCTCTCCCATGAACTAAAATATATCAGTCTCCTGACTGAAGTGGCTCCCTGATTGCCCAGCACAACCAATCAATAAAGCCCTACATTTAGGTTCCTCATCATGAAATTTTAGACCAGCAGGGTTAAAGACAATGTCTTAAATTCTTGGGAGAGAAAAAAAAGACAAATCAAAACGGTCAAAATATGAATGAAAATTGATTTCATGGAAAATTAAAAGACAAAATTCTGAGAAAAATTTCTTTCTTTTTTTAAATTTTGTTTTATGTGAATTCAGTTAATTAACATATAGTATATTATTAGTTTCAGAGATAGAGTTTAGTGACCATCAGTTGCATAGAACATCCAGCGCTCATTACATCATGTGCCCTCTTTAACGCCCATCACCCAGTTACCCGTCCTCCCACACACCTCCCCTCCAGCAATCCCCAATTTGTTTCCTATAGTTAAGAGTGTCTTATGGTTTGTCTCCCCCTCTGATTTCCTCTTATTTTAGTTTTCCTTCCTTTCCCCATGGTCCTCTGTTTTGTTTCTTAAATTCCACATATAAGTGAAATCATATGATATTTGTCTTTCTCTGATTGACTTATTTTGCTTACCACAATACCTTCTATTTTCATCCACATCATCACAAATAGTAAGATTTCATTTTTTATGGCTGAGTACTGTTCCATTGTGTGTATGTATAAATATGAATATAACTAGAAATAGAAATATATACACATATATATATTACATCTTCTTTATCATTTCATCTGTCAATGGACATCTGAGCTCTTTCCATAATTTGGCTGTTGTGGACATTGCTGATATAAACATCAGAGTGCAGGTGCCCCTTTGGGTCACTATGTTTGTATCCTTTGGGAAAATACCTACTAGTGCAATTGCTGTGTCATAAGGCACTGAGCAAAATTTCTTTTCAATATAGAATTAAATTCCCAACTAAACTATGATTCAAACATGAAGGTAGAATAAAGATATTTTTAGACCTACAAGGCACATTCAGTCTTCCCAACAGCACCTAGATATATGGTGGAAGAAAGCCAAACAAGGAAAATATGGATCCCAGGAAACAGGGCTCTACACAGGACAATAAGAAAGGTAAATCCTAGGGTGGTAGAAAAGAGGAGTCCCAGAGGGCAACCTTACAGCAGGTATAGAGAGCAAGTTGATCCAGATGGGAACGTAAGGTTACTTACTTTGAGGAAGCATGGCATTAAAAAAATCGAGCTGTTATAAACCCTGTTATGAGCACTAGTTGGCTCAGCAATGCCCAAGATTCACATTCCATAGCCACAGAAATGCTGAATATTGGGTGACACAGAATTTGTGACAAACTACAAGGTTGGTATGGCAGAAATGGTATTGAGAGGTAAAGAATAACTTCCCACATTAAGAATATGCATTCTACACTCCTGAAAGTAAGGTGAGCTAGGCATCCCCTGTCAAAATACTTCTGACTACAGAACCCCTTTGCGGTGGGGCATCCTGTGAGGCTGGTGCTCCATGGGATCTCCTTGATGGATTTCGTCCACCGCCCTCTGATTCTCCTAACCCAGGAGCCTGCCCTGTGGTAACGAGAGCCAGCACAATGCCTATTAAATCACAATGCACAGCAGTGCACTAGTATAAGTCTAAATGAATGAGGCTCACAGGAGTCCAAAATCACGGCTTTGAGGCAGTAAGTTTTGTTTTGTTTTGTTTTGTTTTGTTTTGTTTTGTTTGGAAGGTGGCTTTATTTTTGCTACTTCTTTGGGGTTTTTTAATTTTTTATTTTTTATTAACATATAATTATTAGTAGTATTAGTATAATACTTAGTATATAGTATAATACTAGTATATAATACTTAGTATAATAATTAGTATACTAGTATTAGTATTAGTATTATTAGCCCCAGGGGTATAGGTCTGTGAATCGCCAGGTTTACACACTTCACAGCACTCACCATAGCACATACCTTCCCCAATGTCCATAACCCCACCCCCCTCTCCCTGCCCCCCTTCCCCACCCCAGCAACCCTCAGTTTGTTTTGTGAGATTAAGAGTCTCTTCTAGTTTGTCTCCCTCCCAATCCCATCTTGTTTCATTTATTCTTTTCCTACCCACCCCCCCCCAAGCCCTACACACTGCCTCTCTCAACTTCCTCACATCAGGGAGATCATATGATAATTATCTTTCTCTGACTGACTTATTTCGCTAAGCATAATAACCTCTAGTTGAGGCAGTAGGTTTTAATGAAGAAAATGGGATACATTGATTTCCTTTTAAAAACTGGAAAGATTCTAAAGCCACTCCTTGATGTGCTTTCTGCCTGACTGACCAGATTCCCTGAGGCCTCCAGGCATGTGAGACAAAGTCCTCCTTTGTCTCTCAACTCAGACATCACCCATCATGTTTTTAAAGGCAATTGGGTGGCGCTCCAGCACCCTGGTCTCACAGTTCTTGGGTGTAACCTGACTTACCTCACCTCTGAAACTCCAGCATCCCTCCCTCACACCACAACTTCCCATCTTCAAAAGAGCCTGGTCAAGTTAATTCTCTTTTATTGTTCACTTAACTACTTGTTCAACTGATAAGGCTAAGTTTATTCATCTTTTTTAAGTGTGTGATGGCACTGCAACATTGCTATTGTAATCAGAATCCATGGACTGTGCTCAAAAACTGATGGGGCAGTTTATTTTTGAGATATAACTATATGTATGTGTGTGTACCCGTGTATGTTTAAGACATGCAAATATTATATCCTTTGCAACTGTTTGTTAAATATGTCAACCAACAATATACAAAGGAGTGTAAAAAACAAAAGCACCCTTCCTGCTCTCTTTTTCCCATTATACCTGCTTTTCAACTCGATGATACTTGGTTCTTGGAACTTGTATCTTCTCCTAGTGTCCTTTCCTCTCATTCCTTTCCTACACTCTAGAACTGAGGTCAAGATTTCAACTCTCCTGACATTAGGCTCTTTCATTTTTTTTTTTTTCTCATGCCCTCACTCTTCTGTGCCACCTGTCCTACAAACACCCTTCACTCCAGGTGCACCTGGACACCCAAGCAGTGCTAGGGAATTCACACAACCATGGATGTTGAAGGTCTGGTGATATTATCCTATTCAGCTGTGTCTTGAAACTATTGGGCTCTGTTAATTTTCTCTCCCATTCAGTTTTCCCTGATCTCCTTGAACCTGTACCCTCTTCGCTTCACCTTTTGTTCACAGTGGAAGAGGAATCCGTCTCCAGTTTCACAGCCAACTCGTTCTCCTCTGTCCTTGGTTTCATCTGCTTCTAGCTCAAGCAATTGCTGTCCTTCATTCACAATATCAACTTCCCCTCCTCCACCTGCTCCTTCCCCTCAAGTCTTCTCCTTGGATTTGAAGTCACTTGTCATTTTAACCTTATCTATTTACTTCCATTCTGAGCTTCTTAGAGGGAAATGTCGGCACTTAGTATCTCCACTTGGTGTCTCCTAGTCATGCCTTACTGTAAACATGCTGTCATAGTTTTCTGCCCCCACCTTAGAAGGTAAGTTATTCTGCCAACTGCCAAGTGAAACAGGTGCTTCTTAGCCCTTAAACAACGTTATTCTTTGATGTGCTTCATGCTCTTGATCAAGAATTCTTTCCTTTCTCTCTTCCTTTCCCTGTTTCTTTCCTCTTCATTTTTGTTTTGTTTTGTTTTAAAGATTTTATTTATCGGAGAGAGCACATGCAGACAGGAAGAGACAGAGAGAGTGGCAGGAAGAGACAGAGAGAGAAGCAGGCTCCCTGCTGAGCAAGGAGCCCGATGTAGGACTCGATCCCAGGACACTGGGAGTATTTGACCTGAGCTGCAGGCAGCCGCTTAACCAACTGAGCCACCCAGGCATCCCTTCTTCTTCGTTTTTGACAATTCATTTACTCACCCAGAAAGCATTCACTGAGCATCTACTCCATGCAAAGCTGGGCACAAGAGTCCACAGTCTGCTGAAAGAAAGTGGTCATGGAGACCAGAGCACTCTGCAAAGGGCTACAGGTGTAGTGCCGAAGTTTAGGTATGGGAGGGAGCACAATGAAGGAATTGTCCTTTACATTTAGGAGAGAAGTCATCAGAGAGAGGACCTGAAAGATGACAGAGTATTTGCCAGAAAGATTCAAGGAGATGTGCAATCCTGGCAGAGTTACTAGGAAACGAAGGTTGGAGTCCTCTAGTGCCTTGGGACCCCTGGCCCCCTATAAATTGTATGGTGTGGCTGGGGGCTAAGCGCAAGGGTCTGCTCATTACTAGGTCTCTCTCCACCAGCATCCTAAGGTCGCCGCTACTATGGCCCCTCCTTTGTCTATCTCTTCTTCCCCCTCAGAACCCTCTCTTTGAGTGGTCTCAGGTTTACCCCCATCTAGATGTAAAAAATACAACCTCATCCTCCTCCTGAATTCTCTGTTGTGGTTGATGGTGTCCTCATCCCCCAGTGACCAATGGTGGAAGCCTAGGGGTCATTCTGAACTCCCAGCTATTCTTTCCCTGCCCCCAGCAATATCCAGGAACTGTCAATTCCACTGCCAGATGCCTTCACCTCCCACTGCCAAGGAGCTGTCAACCTCTCTAACACAAGCCACCCTGAGGGCCTTCTGACTTCTCTGCCTCAAATCTCATACACCCTCTTCATGCCAGCCACTAAGATACCATTATAGAACACAAATAGGATGGTTACTCTTCCCTTCACTTCCTGTCAGGGCAGCAGGTTTCCTCAAACTTTCTCAAGAGACTCTCCCAAAGGCAGAGCAAAGCCAACATATTACCCCTTAAGGGGGCCGGCCTGGAACCCAGCCAGAGGCTTGTTCCAATGCTACAATCATGCTTTAAATTACTTAGCTACTGAATTATTCAACTTCTTCCCCAAGGATGTTCAAGTAAAATTAATGCCCCAGGAAGATTGCACTATGTTTATTTCTCTTGTGGCTTTGAGTTCTCCCTGACATACCATCTCATGCCACCATCGCTACCTGTTCCCAGACTGAGGAGCAGACATGCCCACCCCAAGCCTGATACAAAAAGCTCTCCTAGCTCCGCCCATGCCTGGCCCTCCAGTACCACCACTTCCTTCTCCCCACTTCATACTCTATTCCAGCAATATGCTCTCTGAGTCCTCAAAAATCAGGGCCTATGCAGGTAAAAAAAAAAAAAAAAAAAAAAAAACAATTAACTAACTATACTCTGGTTCAGAAATTGTCCTCAACCAGAAGGTCCCCTCTCTTTAAAACTTCAGGGTTCCCATTTTGCAATGGACTTCTAAAAAACTCACGATGTAGTATTGTAATTTTTATTAAACTAATGTTTCTCATTAGTGAAAATAATGTTTCTCATTAGTGAAATTTTTGTGAAGGACACATGTTCATTACTTAAAAGGTAAGCAATAAAAAAAATATATAAGAACACAGTAAGTCAGTCAACCTCCCATTGGTTATCCAATGTTCACATTTAAACATCATTTCAGGAATACCTATACGTATAACAGCTTTGTGATTGTTTCTAGGTCAGTCTCTGGTACAAGGCAGTGAGCTGCTTGAGGATCCCAGTCTCACTCATGTGCTCAACACCTTGGATGCCTGACTATGCCGGGGCAGGGGAGCGACTCCCAGTGGCATGTCCTCCAGAAACAAGAGCCCACTGTTCTTGATGAGCCTGCTCTTTGCTGACCATCATCTCTGAGCTCAAAACCCTGGGCTCACCCAATCTCCCAGCCTTACCTCCCCCTTCCCACCCACTTTTACCACCTATTTCCTGTATCCTGCCCTGGGCTAAAGATTCACCAGGTGAGAACCTGGCGGACTTTCTAATTACAGGGGAACTGACAGGGTGGGGTGGAGAGAGGCATATTTTTAGCTGTGTGAAGAGAAAGGAGATCAAGAACAAAAATGTTCTGTCGGAACCTTCCTCAGCTCCTGCTCCTGAACTCAGCAGGTTCCCAGGATCTCAAACTTGAAAAGTTGTAGAATGAGAGTCAGCGAACAAGAAAAGCTGTGGGAAGAGCTGCTGGGAGGGGAGAAAAATGGTTAACATTGCTGTCAGAATATTTGTTTTGGAGAGGTTTGCAAAACAGTGAAATGTGTTTACTGTTCGACATTAGAAAGCTAACAAGAAATAGACACAGAGGCAGTGTGACGCTAACCGCCTTTGACACTGGTGATGGCCCTTTGGTTGGAACAAATTCACCCAGTGCCGAAACAGATTATTTCATGCGTCCGTTGTCTTGAGAGCCACCCTTTGCAAATATTCTAATGCCCAAGTTGGCTCATCTGTCCACTTATTGATTTATTTGAAAGCAGATTGGTGTGGAGAAGCATCCGGCAAGGCAGGATCCTGCAAGGATGCAGGGGCCAAAGGCAGGAGAAGATGAGGTCCCTGGTAGGAATCACCCCTGCTGCAGCTTGTTGGTTCAGGAGCAGCAGTGTCCCTCAGGGCCATCCCCTAGGGTGATGACTCATTCTGACGTGCCATTGCCACTCATTTAGTCTTCACAGCTACAGGTGGAGAGAAACTCTTAGCCACTTTACAGATGAGGGTCTGAGGCCCTCAGACATTCTGTAGCAGTTGAGCAGCAGAGTTGGGATTTTTGGCTGAAAGTCAGAGCTCTCCCCACCACCTTCACCTTTCTCTTGAGTCCTGCTCCTAGAGAAAGGACACCAAACCTCTTCCCTCTGGCAAACTGGGCCCTGGCCACATTCATCTATCTCTCCCTCTGCTCCTCTGCAGGTAGGCTCCCACCCTTGTCCATCTTTCACACAAACACAGGGGCTCAGTTCTAGGGGTATGGGGATTAGACTAACTTTGCCTTCTATAATTAGAATAATAGTGTCTATTTAAGTTTTCTTAGCAATTGATATTGTTCAAAATGCCTCAAATATATCTTTAAAAATAGCATCAACATAGTTCAGGGATGCCAATTCCCACTGACTGGTTACAACTGCCTAGATTGAGCTGTGAGTTGAGATGGATCCTGAGGTCAACTCCAGGTTCAGTGGGAAAAATTCCAGGGATTGACGCACAGCATCATCTACACATATAGTAAAGTTGCATCATAACCACATTTAATTCACCCAAATGCAACCACTAAGATTCTATAAAAATGAAGAGCGATAGAGCAATTTTAGAAGTATGAGTGATTCTACCCATCCTTACACTCAGTGGGCACATACCCTGGAGTGAGGGGAGGGGCTCTCACTTACCCTCATGCATCCACTAAGTGGGATTCTGGTGTTCCAAAGAGATACAAGTACTTTCAAACAGCAGACCTTCAAATGCAAGCCAAATATTTCATCTACACTGTCCTGTTCCAACACTGGAAACCATTTTTGAAAGGTTTGAGTTTTCCAACTTGGAACCTTTATATGGGATTTTCAAGACTAATTTTGTTTATGTTCAATTCCGTAAGGAGCCCATTCCTTACATGGGGCATAAATCTAGGGTACTTGCTGTCCTGGTAGAGCAGATGAGCACTGGGCTGGATTTACACCTGCAAGCTCTGCCAGTTACTACAACCCCAGTAAATTAGCAGCTTCCTAAACTTTGCTACAGGCCTCACTGCAGACAGAAAATAGTAGCACCAGGTAAACCCCAGCGCCAGGTGTTGAGAAAATGCTTCAGCTGTGTTCTTCCAAGTTCTCAAGTTTTGTCCACTCCACCTCTTACTAGCTGGGCCACCTTGGGCAAGTCTGCAACCTTTCTGATATGTTTCCTTATCTTTAAAATGGAGCCAATAATCTATTATAGGTGACTTCAAAGAGCAAACCCAAGAAGATATGTAGAAAAGGGTATTCTGAATTTTAAAAAGCACTCTAAAAACAGTTTTGCTTTGCTTGTAGGTGGTTTTCCGTTTGTGTTTTCAAGATGCTGTTACGTATCAGAATACAGACCTGATGTTGTCACTGTCTACCTAAAATCCTTCTGCTATAGACCATTTGTGACCCTTCAAAATCCACATTGAAGTACTAATCCCAAAAGTAATGGTATTTGGAGATGGGGCCTTTGGGGGGTAATTAAATTTAGGTAAGGTCATGAGGTAGGACCAGCAGGATGGGATTAGTGTCCTTATAAGAAGAGGAAGCTACTCAAGACCTCTCTCTCTCCCCCTCTTTCACTCTCTCTTTTTTCTCTTCCCCCTCCCCACAAAGCTTTCACCACACCAAGGAAAGACCATGTAAAGACACATCTAGGGAGAGGGCCTTCACCAAGAGCTCAACCATGCTGGCACCCTGATCTTACACTCTCCAAGTCCAAAACTAGAAGAAATAAATATTTGTTGTTTAAACCCCCAGTCCATGGGGTTTATTGTGACTGCTCAAGAAGACCAAGTCACCTTCACTGACCACCTAGGTCCTTGGGGAAAAGACTGTACTTCAACCTAACATGCAGGACTCTTCATAAATTTGTCCCTATCTACCAACCCCTCCATTCCCGCAAACACATCCCTAACTTCAAATCCCCACACACACCATGCTTCAAATAACTCTTTCCCATCATGCATGTTATTTCTTCTGTTGTTGAATGATTAAAAGTTGAGTGATCCAACTCAAAACTCTTTTCTCTGCAAGTCTGAATCAATTATTTTGTTGTCTTTCTTGGGCCCATGTCTGCTGTGGTGCTTGTCCCATCACATTGTTACTGGATATTAAAATACCTTTACCCTCTAGGAGAAGAATAAATGAAACAAGATGGGATTGGGAGGGAGACAAACCATAAATGACTCTTAATCTCACAAAACAAACTGAGGGTTGCTGGGGGGAGGGGGTTTGGGAGAAGGGGGTAGGATTATGGACATAGGGGAGGGTATGTGCTTTGGTGAGTGCTGTGAAGTGTATAAACCTGGTGATTCACAGACCTGTACCCCTGGGGATAAAAATATATGTTTATAAAAAGAAAGAAAGAAAGAAAGAAAGAAAGAAAGAAAGAAAGAAAGAAAGAAAGAAAGAATTAAAAATAAAAAAAAAAAATACCTTTACCCTCAAATGACCATGGGAAGCATGGGGAGCCCTTATTCCTTTTATTATTAATGTCAACCCTTAGACTAGAACTCAATATATTGATGGATGAATAAAATGAATTAATGAATGATCCATGCTCAAGTTAGAGGTTTATGACTATCTCCAAGCAGTATTGAAAGTGAGGAAAATATTAGTGATATCAATTTGACATGGATGTACCTACCACATTTCCCTCAAAAACTTGAAAGTCTCTTTTTCCCCACCCACCCACCCTGACAGCTAAGTTTCCTTTATGCCTTCACTGAGGAAGAGCAAGCCTGGAAAATCCCACTGAAGCACCTCTTTTCTTTTTAATATTTTTTATGTATTTATTAGACAGAGAGAGAGAGATCACAAGTAGGCAGAGAGGCAGGCAGAGACAGAGGGAGAAGCAGGCTCCCCACTGAGCAGAGAGCCCAATGCTGGGCTCGATCCCAGGACCCTGGGATCATGACCTGAGCTGAAAGCAGAGGCTTAACCTCCTGAGCCACCCAGGCGCTCCAGAAGCACCTCTTTTCAAAAAGGAATTAAGGACAGAAATACAGAGCTCATGGTACTGATTAAGTCAGAGCACCAGGTATTTTTTATCTTGTGCTATTTAAAAGCCATCTATCTGACTTACCGGTAACATGGTACCCAAAGCAGGCTTTTCTGATAGCCTCTTAAAATGTTTACAAAAATACGGGGGGGGGGGGGGGGGGGGGGGGGGGGGAATGAAATTTACAACCAATGAAACTAAGAGAACTTTACAGGAAAGTAGATGGAAGTGTATTAGGGAAAAATACCTAGCCAAGCTTTGCTTTGCAACATATTGAGGCCCTATACCATATGAAACAAAGACTTTTTAATTTAGGAAGACATTTCATGCTTCCCTCACTGCCTGTCCTCTGACTCAGAGACTCAGAAACCCAGGTCTATACCAAGGATCAGTGTAAGGAGCCATCCATTGGCTGATCTGAGTTTTAACCAAAGAACTGTTGACTGATCTTTTACCCCCTCTTATTAGCCACCAACCCTAAACCCTGAATTTTTCTACATCTCTTTAATAACAACTCTTAGAAACCACTCATCAGAAGTTCAGGGAAGCTAGGAATGTATATTTTCATGTATTCCATCCATTCAGCTTATCAGAGAACCAGGCAAATAGTTGCAACAGGAAAAGATGCCTTCTAGGTTATTACTGAAGTTTGGCATTTACACTAGAGGTTGTATGCATAAACCCAGCCAATGAATTTAAATTTGGGAAAGTGAAGATTTGAGATTTTGCCTCAAATGGACAAACAACAGAATAAAAGTTATTTCAAACCTCTAGTAAAAGAATAATACATATTTTAATTCTTTTGAAGATTAATAAAGAAAAATAATTCAAAGAAAGAAAATTGCTTGACAAGAGAAATGGAACAGCATATAAGACACAGTGGAAGAGCATACCTCTGAAAAATGATCACCTCTGGGCATCAGAAGAAAATGTCTGGAAATTTGTATTCTCAGTAGAATCCAACAAGTCATTACCTCTTATGAAACAGAATGAAAAGAAACTGAGATTTCAAAGACAATTGAACAAAAATAAGAAATGGATAAAATATAGAAATTATTACCAACCTTTCAGCATTATAATGGACTAGACCTCAGTGAATTATAAAAATCACCTTTTATAGCATTTTGATTTCTCAAGAAAAGAAAATCCACAAGAGCATGAAATGGAGAAAGCAAGAGCAGCTTGAGAGAAGGAGCACTGAGGACTATAAAGACAGGATTGCATTTTTTTTTTAAAGATTTTATTTATTTATTTGACAGAGAGAGAAAGAGCAGCATAGGGAGAGGGAGAAGCAAACTTCTTGATGAGCAGGGAGCCCAGTGAGGGACTCGATCCTAGGATGCTGGGACCACGACTGAGCTGAAGGCAGATGCTTAACCAACTGAGCCTCCCAGTGCCCCAAGACAGGATTGCATTATAATTAAATTCCTGTATCATTAAAATCAAGAAGCTAAACTTGCATCCCTATACTAATTGGGGGAAATAAACTTGATGACCTATTAAACTGAGGTCCTTCAAAGAGACTGAAATTGTCATAGATCGATAATGCTCCTCGATTCCTAGTAGAAGCACAAAACCTCTCTGAATGAAAATTAACCCATCAAATGTTCCTAGTTTTCCCATATGTTAAGTTCAACCAAATATGAACTCACAATACAAAATTTTACCCAAACCCACAAGGAAACAAGGTACTATGGTTAAGAATCATCAGAAATAATATGCAACACATCACAATATCTATTTGAGGAAGACTACAAAACTCTAATGAAAGAAATCAAAGAAGAACTAATTAAATGGAGAGATAGTCCATTTTCATGGATAGGAAGATTTCATATTGTCAAGATGTCAATTCCTCCCAACTTAATCTATAAAGTCAATACAGTTCCAACCAAGATCCCCGAAAGTTGTTTTGTGAATATCAGTAAATTGATTCTAAGGAGTACTCACACTATTTGACCTTAAGACTTAATATAAAGATACAGAAATCAAGACAGTGTGATATTGGTGAAAGAATAGACAAAGAGCTCAATGGAGCAGAATATGAGTCCAAAATTAGACCCACACAAATATAGTCAACTGATCTTTGACAAAGGAGTAATAACAAAAATGTTGGTTATTAATGAATAATTGACCATCCATGCAAATAAAGAAATATATACATAAACTCACAAATAAATAATCTAGACATAGATCTTACAAACCTTTCAAAAAATTAACTCAATGTGGATCACAGGCCTAAATGTAAAATGCAAAACAATAAAACTCCTAGATGATAACATAGAGGAAAACCTACATGACCTTGAGCATGGTGATGCCTTTTTAAATACAACACCAAAGGTATGATCCACAAAAGAAAGAATAACCTGGACTTCAGTAAAATTAAAAAATTCTGCTTTGCAAAAGACACTATCAAGAAAAGCCACAGACTGGGAAAAAATACTTGCAAAAAACTTTCTTATAAAGACTGGTATCCGAGTTACACAAAGAACTCTTAAAACTCTTACACAAAGAAAGAAATTTTAATTTAAATATGGGCAGAAAATCTTAACAGACAACTCATCAATGAATATACAAGGTAGCAAATTAACATGAAAACATGCTCAACATCATATGTCATTAAGGAATTGCATATTAAAACAAAAATAAGATACCACCACCCAAAATAAATAAAATATTTTAAAAAGCAAGGGGGGGGCATGCTGGGTCCCTCAGTTGGTTAGGTGACTGCCTTCGGCTCAGGTCATAATCCCGGAGTTCCGGGATTGAGTCCCACATCAGGCTCCCTGCTCAGTGGGGAGTCTGCTTCTCCCTCTAACCCTCTCCTCTCTCATGTTCTCTCTCTCACTCTCTTTCTCTCAAGTAAATAAATAATTTTTTTTTAAAAGAAGATACCACCACCCACATTTTAGAATGACTAAAACCAAACACTGACAACACCAAATGCCAATAAAGACACGCAGTCACAAGAACACTCATTCATCTCTGGTAGGAATACAAAATGGTGCTTGGAAAATAGGTAATTTCTTAGAAAACTAAACACTCTTACCATATGATCCAGCAATAACATTCCTTGATATTTATCCAAAGGAGCTGAAAATTTATGTCCACAAAAAAACCTGCACACAAATGTTTATAACAGCTTTATTGAGAATTGCCAAAACTTGGAAGCAAAAAAGATGTCCCTCAGTATGTGAGTGAATAAATAAACTGTGGTACAATCAAACAGTGGACTATTATTCAAGACTAAAAAAAAAAAAATGAGCTACTAAGCCACGAAAAGATAGAGAGGAACCTTAAATATATATTAGTAAGTGAAAGATGTCAATCTGGAAAGACTATATATTTACTGTATATTCTACTGTATAATTCTACATATGTATGTATGTATGATTCTAACTATATTACTATATGATTCTAACTATATGACATCCTGGAAAAGGCAAAACTATGAAGACAGTCAAAGGACCAGTGGTTGCTAGAAGTTGGTGGAGGTTGGGAGGATGAACTGATGAAATATAGAGGATTTTTAGGCCAGTGAAACTATTCTATATGATACCATGATGATAGATTTGTGCCATTACACATGTCAAAACCCTTGGAATGTACAACTCTAAGAATGAATCCTAATGTAAACTAGGGTCTTTGGGTGAAAATAATGTGTCAATGTAGGTTCAACAATTGTGACAGAGGTACCATTCCTGTGTGGGTATTGATAGTGGAGGAGGATACATTTGGGGGATGAAGAGACACAGTATGTAAGAAATCTGTATTTGCCCCTCCGTTTTACTGTGAACTAAAACTTCTCTATAAAACAAGGTCTATGAGCAACTGAGTGGCCAGTGGTTTAAAGCCTCTGCCTTCAGCTCAGGTCATGATCCCAGGGTCCTGGGATCAAGCCCCACATCAAGCTTTCGGCTCAACAGGGAGCCTGCTTCCTCCTCTCTCTCTTCCAGCTTCTATTGCCTACTTGTGATCTCCATCTGTCAAATAAATAAATAAAATCTTTAAAAAAAAAAAAACACCGAAGTCTATTTTTTAGAAGTGTATACTTAAATATTATCTCTGAACGAAGTCACCTTGAAAAGACACTGCTTAGACATTTGGATATCTCCAAAATTACATGGCAAGCAGGATAATTTTTTTTTAATTTTTTTTATTTATTTATTTGTCAGAGAGAGAGAGCGAGAGCGCAAGCGCACAGGCAGACAGAGCGGTAGAGGGAGAAGTAGGCTCCCTACGGAACAAGGAGCCCGATGTGAGACTCGATTCCAGGACGCTAGGATCGTGACCTGAGCCGTTTTTTTTTTTTTTAATTCATAACTGGACACACAGTAATGAACCTAAAAACACTAAATAAAAAGAAAAAACTTTAAAAGAAGCTTGAGAGGGAAGACAGATCACCTACTTTAGACTAGCAGTAAATTCCTCAGCAGTAATAATGGAAGCCTGAGGAAACTATCCCCAGTAAGAAATCATGCACTACTGATGGGAATGCAAAAGGCCACATCCACTTTGGGAAAAGTTTGGCATTTTGAACATGCACATTCCCTACAGCACAACAGTTCTATCCCTAGATATATGGCCAGAGGTATTAATTGTGTAAATTGTGTAAAGTATTCATCAGGAAACATGTACTAAAATGTTCATAATCTCAAAAGTATGAAAACCACCAAATATCCATTAACAGAGTATGGCTAAATGAATTGTAACAATGGAGTGTTACAAGGCAGGTAATAGGAATAAACTATAGATGTACACAAAAACTGGCATCAATTTTATAAATACAGTATTGAATGAAAAAAATCACACTGCATAACAGTATTTTACAAAGCTATTAAACATTACATTGTTTTCAGATACATACTTTACGATAAACTACTTTTTAGAAATAAGGGAATGACAATATAACTTGCTGATGGTCGTTACCCATGGGGGAAACACAAGCAGAGGAGTACCTTTAAAGCTATGGTTGATATTCCAGTTTTTAAAGTGGATGGTAAAGCCAGCTGTGAGTTCCCATTTTGCTATCATGATTCATAACTCATGTAACTTATATGCTATATATATTATAATCTGTTATGCAAAAATTTAAAAGAGAAATTGCAAGAAAATTTCAAATATGATGTCAAAATTAAACAAATAAGTAAATAAAGAACAGTCCCGACACTGCCGAAACAAAAACATTGCTATGAAATATGTATTTCAGAAGACTTTTCTAATAAATGGTAAAGCCCAGAGAAACAAATAAGAAAAAAGAACATATTATAGATATGGAAGACAGTAAGTAGAAACAAACAAACATTCCTAAAAACAAAACAGAGCACAACACATGGAACACCAATAGCTAAGGACAATTGAAGAAAACTTCCCTGATATTAAAAACTGGATTTGCCAGACCAAAAGGAGTCACAACAAAGTAAAAATAAACAAACAAATAAATAAATAAATAAACAAATAAAATCTAGAGAAATGCCTTAATGACATGTTTAATTTTAAGAATAAAATGAAGACTCATATAAAAAATAGAGTCAAAGAAAATAAAATAGCTCTCCTAAAAAAAAATACAGCAAGCCAATCTCAGAATTTACCTATCGTAAATTAAAATGCCAAAAACAATGGCATAATAGCAACAGGGTTTCAAGGGGGGGAAAAAAAGAGTTATCAACTGAGAATTCTGTGCTGGTTGTTACTTACACATAATAGCAATAGAAAATATTCTTAAATATATGCAAGTACACACAAAAATATATATACCACTCAAAAAGTCTTTTTGAAGAAAATAAAAACTAATTAAAGACAAAACAGCTGACAGGAATAAGTGAATAAAAATAAAGTGAACTCAATACTGAAGAAGGTTTTCTGTAAAAGGACTGGTAAATACTGAAATCATTAAGACAAAGACTTAAATGAAAACACCTGCTATCAAGGAAATTACAAAACACAAGGAAATGTCAAAAAATAATTACCAAAAGATATATAATGTAAAATGAAAGTAAATACACAGTAATTAACTAGTTTAAACATTACACATTAAATTAACACATACCCTAGATAAAAGAACAATTGAGGGAAGTAAATTATACTACTCTGTAAATAATAGACAAGCAGGTATTAGATAATATTGGTGATATTAGATATTTTGATAATATTAGACATTAATACTTGGTTAACATTGATAAAGAAAGTTAAGGAACAAGTATGTCCTTTTAATTAAAAGTAACCAGGTGGTGGGTATTAGAGAGGGCACCGATTGCATGGAGCACTAGGTGTGGTACAAAAACAATGAATACTGTTATGCTGAAAATAAATAAAAAATAAACTAAATAAAGAAAGAAATAAAAAGTAATCACTTAGAAAAGAGAAGAAAAGAAAAGAAGTATTAATTTATTTACCAAAAGTAAAACTAATGATATATATTTCTAAAATACAAAAATGGCCAAGAAAAACAAGATGAAAGTAGAACAAAACTTATCTGTGATAGTAATCAATAACAATAGGATAACCTCACCTAATGAAATTCAAAGACATTCAGATTTAACTTTAAAAAGAATTCAATTACATCCCCTTTTACGAAGATGGCACCGAAAGCTAAGAAGGAAGCCCCTGCCCCTCCCGAAGCCGAAGCCAAAGCAAAGGCTTTGAAAGCCAAGAAAGCGGTGCTGAAAGGCGTCCACAGTCACAAAAAAAAGAAGATCCGCACATCACCTACGTTCCGACTACCCAAGACTCTGCGTCTCCGAAGGCAACCCAAATACCCTCGAAAGAGCGCCCCCAGGAGAAACAAGCTTGACCACTATGCCATCATCAAGTTCCCCCTGACTACTGAGTCAGCCATGAAGAAAATAGAAGACAACAACACACTTGTGTTCATTGTGGATGTCAAGGCCAACAAGCACCAGATCAAACAGGCTGTGCAGAAGCTCTATGACATTGATGTAGCCAAGGTCAACACCTTAATCAGGCCTGATGGAGAGAAGAAGGCATACGTTCGGCTGGCCCCTGACTATGATGATTTGGATGTTGCCAACAAAATTGGGATCATCTAAACTGAGTCCAGCTGGCTAAATCTAAATACAGTTTTTTCATGATGAAAAAAAAAAAGAATTCAATTACAAATTATCTCCAAGACATACTTTTAAAAATAATAATAATAAAATGACACAAAGTTTAACAATAAAAAGATGAACAAAGATGTACCAGACTAATATGAACAAAAAGAAAACAGAGGCAATAAGATTAATATTAAAATAGAACTCAAAGCAATATGCAATAAACAAGATAAAGAGGACCATGTTTAATTGATAAAGAGCAAAATGCACAAGGCAGATAAAGTAATATAAAACTTCTATGCTTTGAGTAACATAGCATCAAATAAGTGAAATAAAAATTATTAGAGATATAAGAAATTGACAGAAACACATTAGAATCATGAGATTTCTTAATACATATTTTTGAGACCTGATAGAGAAAATAGGAAAATAGAAGAATATGGATAACACAATTAAGAAAATTGATTTAACTTTTTCATTAAACCTGGCAGTTTGTAGAGAAAATATCTTCTTTTCCAGTGTCCATGAACATTAATGAAAGTTGACCATATAATGGACCCTAAAGAAAACCTCAAAAATTTACTCAGAAGCAAAAGCTATCATCCTTGGTCTCTGATAGGCACTATTATAAGACTAAAAAGCCAAAGCAGATGCACACATATAACAAATCAACTGGAAAATGTTTTCCTAAATCATTATGGAGCTAAAGAGGAAATCAAACATATACTTAAAGAAAGCTTGCACAAGGGGAACACTGACATATCTCCTGTCAAAGATTAAACATTATAAAAGGCACAATTCTTCATCAAACTTAATTTATAAATTTTAATGTCAAATGATGTTAAACAAACAAAATTTCAATCAATTTTTTTATTTGGAGAAATAATTCTAGAAATTATATAAATGGTTAATTTATGAGCTTTATTTTTATAATTAAAAATATTTTGAAAAATAATAGTTGGAGGGAAACTAGCACTGTAAATTATTAATATAAATGATAAAGCTAACACACTTAAAAAAGGATACTGATACAAAAGAAAATTTATCTACAAGCTTAAAACTATATATAGCAGCACTCACTGGGAGGAGTCAAGATGACGGAGAAGTAGCAAGCTGAGACTGCTTCAGCTAGCCGGAGATCAGCTAGATAGCTTATCTAAAGATTGCAAACACCTGAAAATCCATCGGCAGATCGAAGAGAAGAAGAACAGCAATTCTGGAAACAGAAAAACAACCACTTTCTGAAAGGTAGGACCGGCGGAGAAGTGAATCCAAAGCAACGGGAAGATAGACCCCGGGGGGAGGGGCCGGCTCCCGGCAAGCGGCGGAGCAACCGCGCACAAAATCAGGACTTTTAAAAGTCTGTTCCGCTGAGGGACATGGCTCCAGAGGCTAAACCGGGGCGAAGCCCACGCGGGGTCAGCGTGGCCTCAGGTCCCGCAGGGTCACAGAAGGATCGGGGGTGTCTGAGTGTCGCAGAGCTTGTGGGTATTGGAACGGGAAAGCCGGCTACAGAAACAGAGCCGACAGTAAGCTCACAGCTCGGTGTTACCTTGAACCGATCGCAGGCTCGGTGAGCTCGGAGCGCAGCCGGAGGTCAGGCAGACAGGAGTAACTGGGCGCTGTTCTCTGAGGGCGCACTGAGGAGTGGGGCCCCGGGCTCTCGGCTCCTCCGGGCCGGAGACCAGGAGGCCGCCATTTGTGTTCCCGTCCTCCGGAACTCTACGGAAAGCGCTCAGGGAACAAAAGCTCCTGAAAGCAAACCCGAGCGGATTACTCACCCCGGCCCCGGGTAAGGGAGGTGTAATTCCGCCTGGGGCAAAGACACTTGAGAATCACTACAACAGGCCCCTCCCCCAGAAGATCAACAAGAAATCCAGCTGAGACCAAGTTCACCTACCAAGGAGTGCGGTTTCAATACCAAGGAGAGCAGCAGAATTCCAGAGGAGGAGAAAGCCAAGCACGGAACTCATGGCTTTTTTCCTGTGATTTTCTTTTAGTCTTGCAGTTAATTTAATTTTTTCTTTTTCATTTTTTTTTTTCTTTTTCTTCTCGCCTTCGGGTAAAATTTTTTTTTTTTAACTGTTACCTTTTTCTTTTTTAACAATTTTTTACTAGTTTATCTAATATATATATTTTTTCTTTTTTACATTTTTCTCAGGTGTTTTCTTTTTTTAAAAAATTTTTTTTCTTTTCTTTTTTTTTTCTTTTCTTTTTTCTTTTTTTTTTCTTTCTTTCTTTTTGAACCTCTTTTTATCCCCTTTCTCCCCACTCACGATTTTGGATCTCTTCTAATTTGGTTAAAGCATATTTTCCTGGGGTTGTTGCCACCCTTTTAGTATTTTACTTGCCCCTTCATTTACTCTTATCTGGCCAAAATGACAAGACGTAAAAATTCAACGCAAAAAAAAGAACAAGAGGCAGTACCGAAGGCTAGGGACCTAATCAATACAGACATCGGTAATATGTCAGATCTAGAGTTCAGAATGACAATTCTCAAGGTTCTAGCCGGGCTCGAAAAAGGCATGGAAGATATTAGAGAAACCCTCTCGAGAGATATAAAAGCCCTTTCTGGAGAAATTAAAGAACTAAAATCTAACCAAGTTGAAATCAAAAAAGCTATTAATGAGGTGCAATCAAAAATGGAGGCTCTCACTGCTAGGATAAATGAGGCAGAAGAAAGAATTAGTGATATAGAAGACCAAATGTCAGAGAATAAAGAAGCTGAGCAAAAGAGGGACAAACAGCTACTGGACCACGAGGGGAGAATTCGAGAATTAAGTGACACCATAAGACGAAACAACATTAGAATAATTGGGATTCCAGAAAAAGAAGAAAGAGAGAGGGGAGCAGAAGGTATACTGGAGAGAATTATTGGGGAGAATTTCCCCAATATGGCAAAGGGAACGAGCATCAAAATTCAGGAGGTTCAGAGAACGCCCCTCAAAATCAATAAGAATAGGCACACACCCCGTCACCTAATAGTAAAATTTACAAGTCTCAGTGACAAAGAGAAAATCCTGAAAGCAGCCCGGGAAAAGAAGTCTGTAACATACAATGGTAAAAATATTAGATTGGCAGCTGACTTATCCACAGAGACCTGGCAGGCCAGAAAGAGCTGGCATGATATTTTTAGAGCACTAAACGAGAAAAACATGCAGCCCAGAATACTATATCCAGCTAGGCTATCATTGAAAATAGAAGGAGAGATTAAAAGCTTCCAGGACAAACAAAAACTGAAAGAATTTGCAAACACCAAACCAGCTCTACAGGAAATATTGAAAGGGGTCCTCTAAGCAAAGAGAGAGCCTACAAGTGGTAGATCAGAAAGGAACAGAGACCATATACAATAACAGTCACCTTACAGGCAATACAATGGCACTAAATTCATATCTCTCAATAGTTACCCTGAATGTGAATGGGCTAAATGCCCCTGTCAAAAGACACAGGGTATCAGAATGGATAAAAAAACAAAACCCATCTATATGTTGCCTCCAAGAAACTCATTTTAAGCCCGAAGACACCTCCAGATTTAAAGTGAGGGGGTGGAAAAGAATTTACCATGCTAATGGACATCAGAAGAAAGCACGAGTGGCAATCCTTATATCAGATCAATTAGATTTTAAGCCAAAGACTATAATAAGAGATGAGGAAGGACACTATATCATACTCAAAGGGTCTGTCCAACAAGAAGATTTAACAATTTTAAATATCTATGCCCCCAACGTGGGAGCAGCCAACTATATAAACCAATTAATAACAAAATCAAAGAAACACATCAACAACAATACAATAATAGTAGGGGACTTTAACACTCCCCTCACTGAAATGGACAGGTCATCCAAGCAAAAGATCAGCAAGGAAATAAAGGCCTTAAACGACACACTGGACCAGATGGACATCACAGATATATTCAGAACATTTCATCCCAAAGCAACAGAATACACATTCTTCTCTAGTGCACATGGAACATTCTCCAGAATAGATCACATCCTCGGTCCTAAATCAGGACTCAACCGGTATCAAAAGATTGGGATCATTCCCTGCATATTTTCAGACCACAATGCTCTAAAGCTAGAACTCAACCACAAAAGGAAGTTTGGAAAGAACCCAAATACATGGAGACTAAACAGTATCCTTCTAAAGAATGAATGGGTCAACCGGGAAATTAAAGAAGAATTGAAAAAAATCATGGAAACAAATGATAATGAAAATACAACGGTTCAAAATCTGTGGGACACAATAAAGGCAGTCCTGAGAGGAAAATATATAGCGGTACAAGCCTTTCTCAAGAAACAAGAAAGGTCTCAGGTACACAACCTAACCCTACACCTAAAGGAGCTGGAGAAAGAACAAGAAAGAAACCCTAAGCCCAGCAGGAGAAGAGAAATCATAAAGATCAGAGCAGAAATCAATGAAATAGAAACCAAAAAAACAATAGAACAAATCAACGAAACTAGGAGCTGGTTCTTTGAAAGAATTAATAAAATTGATAAACCCCTGGCCCGACTTATCAAAAAGAAAAGAGAAAGGACCCAAATAAGTAAAATCATGAATGAAAGAGGAGAGATCACAACTAACACCAAAGAAATACAAACTATTATAAGAACATACTATGAGCAACTCTACGGCAATAAATTTGACAATCTGGAAGAAATGGATGCATTCCTAGAAACATATAAACTACCACAACTGAACCAGGAAGAAATAGAAAGCCTGAACAGACCCATAACCAGTAAGGAGATTGAAACAGTCATTAAAAATCTCCAAACAAACAAAAGCCCAGGGCCAGATGGCTTCCCAGGGGAATTCTACCAAACATTTAAAGAAGAACTAATTCCTATTCTCCTGAAACTGTTCCAAAAAATAGAAATGGAAGGAAAACTTCCAAACTCATTTTATGAGGCCAGCATCACCTTGATCCCAAAACCAGACAAGGATCCCACCAAAAAAGAGAGCTATAGACCGATATCCTTGATGAACACAGATGCGAAAATACTCAACAAAATACTAGCCAATAGGATTCAACAGTACATTAAAAAGATTATTCACCACGACCAAGTGGGATTTATTCCAGGGCTGCAAGGTTGGTTCAACATCCGCAAATCAGTCAATGTGATACAACACATCAATAAAAGAAAGAACAAGAACCATATGATACTTTCAATAGATGCTGAAAAAGCATTTGACAAAGTACAGCATCCCTTCCTGATCAAAACTCTTCAAAGTGTAGGGATAGAGGGCACATACCTCAATATCATCAAAGCCATCTATGAAAAACCCACCGCAAATATCATTCTCAATGGAGAAAAACTGAAAGCTTTTCCACTAAGGTCAGGAACACGGCAGGGATGTCCATTATCACCACTGCTATTCAACATAGTACTAGAGTTCCTAGCCTCAGCAATCAGACAACAAAAGGAAATTAAAGGCATCCAAATCGGCAAAGAAGAAGTCAAATTATCACTCTTCGCAGATGATATGATACTATATGTGGAAAACCCAAAAGACTCCACTCCAAAACTGCTAGAACTTTTACAGGAATTCAGTAAAGTGTCAGGATATAAAATCAATGCACAGAAATCAGTTGCACTTCTCTACACAAATAGCAAGACAGAAGAAAGAGAAATTAAGGAGTCAATCCCATTTACAATTGCACCCCAAACCATAAGATACCTAGGAATAAACCTAACCAAAGAGGCACAGAATCTATACTCAGAAAACTATAAAGTACTCATGAAAGAAATTGAGGAAGACACAAAGACATGGAAAAATGTTCCATGCTCCTGGATTGGAAGAATAAATATTGTGAAAATGTCTATGCTACCTAAAGCAATCTACACATTTAATGCAATTCCTATCAAAGTACCATCCATCTTTTTCAAAGAAATGGAACAATAATCCTAAAATTATATGGAACCAGAATAGACCTCGAATAGCCAAAGGGATATTGAAAAAGAAAGCCAACATTGGTGGTTTCACAATTCCGGACTTCAACCTCTATTACAAAGCTGTCATCATCAAGACAGCATGGTACTGGCACAAAAACAGACACATAGATAAATGGAACAGAATAGAGAGCCCAGAAATAGACCTTCAACTCTACAGTCAACTAATCTTTGACAAAGCAGGAAAGAATGTCCAATGGAAAAAAGACAGCCTCTTCAATAAATGGTGCTGGGAAAATTGGACAGCCACATGCAGAAAAATTAAATTGGACCATTTCCTTACACCACACACAAAAATAGACTCAAAATGGATGAAGGACCTCAATGTGCAAAAGGAATCCATCAAAATCCTTGAGGAGAACACAGGCAGCAACCTCTTCAACCTCTGCCACAGCAACATCTTCCTAGGAACAACGCAAAAGGCAAGGGAAGCAAGGGAAAAAATGAACTATTGGGATTTCATCAAGATCAAAAGCTTTTGCACAGCAAAGGAAACAGTTAACAAAATCAAAAGACAACTGACAGAATGGGAGAAGATATTTGCAAACGACATATCAGATAAAGGACTATTGTCCAGAATCTATAAAGAACTTAGCAAACTCAACACCCAAAGAACAAATAATCCAATCAAGAAATGGGCAGAGGACATGAACAGACATTTCTGCAAAGAAGACATCCAGATGGCCAACAGACACATGAAAAAGTGCTCCATATCACTCGGCATCAGGGAAATACAAATCAAAACCACAATGAGATATCACCTCACACCCGTCAGAATGGCTAAAATCAACAAGTCAGGAAATGACAGATGCTGGCGAGGATGTGGAGAAAGGGGAACCCTCCTACACTGTTGGTGGGAATGCAAGCTGGTGCAGCCACTCTGGAAAACAGCATGGAGGTTCCTCAAAATGTTGAAAATAGAACTGCCCTATGACCCAGCAATTGCACTATTGGGTATTTACCCTAAAGATACAAATGTAGTGATCCAAAGGGGCACATGCACCCGAATGTTTATAGCAGCAATGTCCACAATAGCCAAACTATGGAAAGAACCTAGATGTCCATCCACAGATGAATGGATCAAGAAGATGTGGTATATATACACAATGGAATACTATGCAGCCATCAAAAGAAATGAAATCTTGCCATTTGTGACAACATGGATGGAACTAGAGCGTATCATGCTTAGTGAAATAAGTCAAGCAGAGAAAGACAACTATCATATGATCTCCCTGATATGAGGAAGTGGTGATGCAACATGGAGGCTTAAGTGGGTAGGAGAAGAATAAATGAAACAAGATGGGATTGGGAGGGAGACAAACCATAAGTGACTCTTAATCTCACAAAACAAACTGAGGGAGGGGATTTGGGAGAAGGGGGTGGGATTATGGACATTGGGGAGGGTATGTGCTTTGGTGAGTGCTGTGAAGTGTGTAAACCTGGTGATTCACAGACCTGTACCCCTGGGGATAAAAATATATGTTTATAAAAAATAAAAAGTTAAAAAAAAAAATAGTCACTCACTACAATAAATACAACAACAACAAATATATATATATATATATATATATATATATATATATATATATATATAGCAGAGACATGATTCTTTATATGGAAAACCCAAAAGACTCCACCCCCAAACTACTAGAACTCATACAGCAATTCAGCAACATGGCAGGATACAAAGTCAATGTACAGAAATCAGTGGCTTTCTTATACACTAACAATGAAAATACAGAAAGGGAAATTAGAGAATTGATTCCATTTACTATAGCACCAAGAACCATAAGATACCTGGGAATAAACCTAACCAAAGAGGTAAAGGATCTGTATTCAAGGAGCTACTGAACACTCATGAAACAAATTGAAGAAGACACAAAAAGATGGAAGACCATTCCATGCTCTTGGATTGGAAGAATAAGCACTGTTAAAATGTCTATACTGCCTAGAGCAATCTATACTTTTAATGCTATTCCGATCAAAATTCCACCAGTATTCTTCAAAGAGCTGGAGCAAATAATCCTAAAATTTGTATGGAATCAGAAGAGACCCCGAATCACTAAGGAAATGTTGAAAAACAAAAGTAAAACTGGGGGCATCACGTTACCTGATTTCAAGCTTTACTACAAAGCTGTGATCACCAAGACAGCATGGTACTGGCATAAAAACAGACACATAGACCAGTGGAACAGAGTAGAGAGCCCAGATATGGACCCTCAACTCTATGGTCAATTAATCTTCGACAAAACAGGAAAAAATATACAGTGGAAAAAAGACAGTCTCTTCAATAAACGGTGCTGGGAAAACTGGACAGCTATATGTAGAAGAATGAAACTCGACCATTCTCTTACACCATACACAAAGATAAACTCAAAATGGATAAAAGGCCTCAGCGTGAGACAGGAATCCATCAGACTCCTAGAGGAGAACATAGGCAGTAATCTCTTTGATATCAGCCACAGCAACTTCCTTCAAGATATGTCTCCAAAGGCAAAGGAAACAAAAGTGAAGATGAACTTTTGGGACTTCATCAAAATCAAAAGCTTCTGCACAGCAAAGGAAACAGTCAAGAAAACAAAAAGGCAACCCACGGAACAGGAGAAGATATTTGCAAATGACAGTACAGACAAAAGGTTGATATCCAGGATCTATAATGAACTCCTCAAACTCAACACACACAGAACAGACAATCATATCAAAAAATGGGCAGAAGATATGGACAGACACTTCTCCAATAAAGACATACAAATGGCTATCAGACACATGAAAAAATGTTCATCATCACTAGCTGTCAGGGAGATTCAAATTAAAACCACACTGAGATATCACCTTAAACCAGTTAGAATGGCCAAAATTAGCAAGACAGGAAACAATATGTGTTGGAGGGGCTGTGGAGAAAGGGGAACCCTCTTCCACTGCTGGTGGGAATGCAAGTTGGTGCAGCTTCTTTGGAGAACAGTGTGGAGATTCCTCAAGAAATTAAAAATAGAACTTCCCTATGACCCTGCCATTGCACTCCTGGGTATTTACCCCAAGATACAGATGTAGTGAAAAACTGTACCCCAATGTTTATAGCAGCAATGGCCATGGTCGCCAAACTATGGAAAGAACCAAGATGCCCTTCAACGGATGAATGGATAAGGAAGATGTGGTCCATATACACTATAGAGTATTATGCCTCCATCAGAAAGGACGAATACCCAACTTTTGTAGCAACATGGACAGGACTGGAAGAGATTATGCTGAGTGAAATAAGTCAAGCAGAGAGAGTCAATTATCATATGGTTTCACTTATTTGTGGAGCATAACAAATAGCCTGGAGGACATGGGGAGTTCGAGAGAAGGGGGGTGGGGTAAATTGGAAGGGGAGGTGAATCATGAGAGACTATGGACTCTGAAAAACAATCTGAGGGGTTTGAAGTGGCAGTGGGGGGGGGGGGTCAGGGTACCAAGTGGTGGGTATTATAGAGGGCGTGGATTGCATGGAGCACTGGGTGTGGTGAAAAAATAATGATACTGTTATGCTGAAAATAAATAAATGAGAAAATTTTAAAAATAAATAAATAAATAAAATTAAATATATATATATAATATTTCACTATATTTACATAATACTTCAAGTCAATAGGTAATCAGTATTATTATTATTATTATTATTTGGTGCTTGAATAATTGGGAAAAACTAAAAATCCATATCTCATTATCAAAACATAATACCCAGATGACAATAATGTATGAACTAAAACAACAAAATACTATTTAATAGTTAGGATAACCTGCCTTGGGGAAAACTGATAATGCATATCACCAGTTTAAAAATGTCTATCATCTTTTACCCAGAAATCCAATTTTAATTATTCAGAATTTACACAATGGAGAGTAGCAGAAATGTGAATCAAATTAAACTAATAGAGATACTTACTATAGCATTAATAATAATATTAGAAAATTTCAAATAACCTATTGTCTGATAATAAAGGAATTATCTGAGTACTATATATGCAACCATTAATAATATTATAAAAATAATTTGAGAAAATATGATCTGGAGGAAGCTACATTGCATTGTTGTTTTTGTATAGACCTACAGTATTTTCTACATAGATGATTACAGTATCTGAGAAAAAAATCGTTTTACATCTTTCTTTACGATCTGGATATTTTTATGGCTTTTTCTTGCCTTATTGCACCAGTTAAGCCCTTTACGCAATGTTGAAATTGAAAGTTAGCATCTTTGCCTTGTGCCTGATTTTAGGAGGAAAACATTTAGTATTTCACTACTAAGTTGGATTAACTGTCAGAATTTTGTAAATGCCCTTTATCAGGTTGAATAAGTTGCTCCTATTCCTAGCTTTTAGGGAGGTTTTATTAAGAATAGTACTGGAGTATATCAAATGGTTTTTCTGCATGTCTTGAGATGATCATATAGTTTTTTGCCTTTTAGTTTCTTAATTGATTATATTGATTTTTATTTGTAATGTGAAACCAACTTGTGCTCCTGGAATAAACCCCACTTAGCCATAGTGTATTATGCTTTTATAAATTGTTTGATTTGATTTTTAAAATTTGTCTAGAACCTTTTTTTTTTAAGTCCTATAGATTTTTTTATTTCTGTCTCAAAGGACTTTTTCACCTATGTTTCTAAGATATTGTTCTATGGCTTTGTAATACTTTAATATAACTTTGTTTTGATAAAATTTTACATATTTTGACATGTTGTGTTTATATTTTCATTCAGTTCAAGATACTTTCTAATATTTTTTACTACTGTTTTTACCCATATGTTATTTGCATGTGTGTCATTTTAATTTCTAAATATTTGGGGATTTTTCCAAAGATCTTTCTGTTATTGATTTCTAGTGTTAAGTGCACTGTGGTAAAAGAATATACATTGTACTTTTTGAATTATTTTTAATATATGGAGATTGGCTTTGTGGCCCAGAATATGACCTATTTTGATTAAAAAATCTCATAAGCATTTGAAAAAAAATGTGCATTTTGCTTTTGATAGTGTTTTGTGAATATCAATTAGGCCAAAAGTAGTCTTCTACATTTTTACTGATTTTCCACTTGTCCTATCAATTATTAATAAAGGGATGCTAAAGTCTCCAAGTAGAATTGTAGATTTATCTATTTTTTTCCTTGCAGTTGTTTTATGTTTTGAAGTTTTATTATTAGGTGCGTAAGTATTTAGAATTACAATGTCTGCTTAATGGACTAACACTTTATCATTATGAATCATATAAGTAACCACCTTTATCACTATATTTTCTCTGAATCCTACTTTGTCTGATATTAGTAGAACCACTCCAACTTTTCATTCATTTTAGCATGGTGTATTATTCATCCCTTTACCATTCATGTCCCTATATTCAATGTTGGCTTCTTATATGCAGAGTATACTGAGTTGGATCTTGCTTTTTTCTAATCTGATAATCTGCCTTTTAATTGGGCTCTTTAGATCATTTACATTATATGTGATTATTGATATGATTGGCCTTTAATTACAATCTCGCTTTTGTTTCTCTTTGTTCTATCTAGTCTTTAGTTCCCATTTCCTGTCTCCTGTCTTACTAAGTAGCTTCTATAATTCCATCTTATTTCACTCTCCAGAAAGGCCTTTCAATTGCTGTTTTAGGGTTAAAATAATACATTTTTAATTTATCTCTATTTTTGAATGATATATCAATTCATGTATGGTATTAAAACATACAATAGTATAATTTCATTTCTTTCTCCATCTTCATGCCATTTTGTCACATATTGATCTCAACATATGTCCAAAAATACACAAAATTATTATTTTTGCTTTAAACAATTATCTTAAGAGATATTTAAACAATACGAAAAAAAGGCATATTTATCCTCATACTTACCATTTCCAGTACCCTTAATTTCCTTGTGTAGATCCAGATATCCACGACATCATTTTCCTTCCACCTAATTCTTTTTTTTTTTTCCCACCTAACCCTTGTAGTTCAGGTCTGCCAGTAATGAATTCCTCCAGCCGTATATATACCTGAAAGTTTCTTTACATTACCTGTATTTTTGAAAGATACTTTCATTTGGTAAAGAATCCTAGATTAATAGTTTTTCCCATGAGTTTTGCAAAAACATTGTCTCACTTCTTGTAGTTTACATTATTTCCCATGAGAAGTCTGTTGCCCTCTTTATTCCTCAGTATGTAATGTGTCTTTTTTTTTCTTGCCTACTTTAAAAAAAAAAAAAAAGATTTTATTTGATTATTTGACAGACAGAGATCACAAGTAGGCAGAGAGGCAGTTTCTTGCCTACTTTTAAGATTGTCTCTTTACAACTAGTTTTAACTAATTTGTTTATATGACTTGCTCTAGTTTTCTTTATGTCTTATGTTAGGGTTTCAGGGCTATTATATCTTCACATATTTTTATGTTTCCATCCCCTCCATCTCTGTTCTACTTTGTGGATTCCACTTACACATATATTAGACAGCTTGAAATCATCCCACCATTCACTGATATTCTGGGTGTGGTTTTGGTTTTTTTTTTTTTTCCAGCCTTTTTCTGTGTGTTTTGTTTTGAATAGTTCCTATTATGACCTTTTCATAAATCTTTTTTTGCTACACTAATTTTAGTGTGTTCTTCATACACAACATTTTATCTTTTTGCTGTTTATTTTTTAAATTTTATTTTATTTTTTCAGTGTTCCAAGATTCATTGTTTATACACCACATACAGTGCTCCATGCAATATGTGCCCTCCTTAATACCCACCCCCAGGCTTATCCATCCCCTACCCCCCTTCCCCTCCAAAACCCTCAGTTTGTTTCTCAAAATCCACAGTCTCTCATGCTTCATCTCCCCCTCCGATTTCCCCGAATTTACTTTTCCTTTCCTTCTCCTAATGTCCTCCATGTTATTCCTTATGCTCCACAAGTAAGTGTAGCCATATGATAATTGACTTTCTCTGCTTGACTTATTTTACTCAGCATAATTTCCTCCAGTCCCATCCATGTTGATACAAAAGTTAGGTATTCATCCTTTCTGATGGAGGCATAATACTCAATTGTATATATGGACCACATCTTCTTTATCCATTCATCTGTTGAAGGGCATCCTGGCTTTTTCCAGTTTGATGATTGTGGCATCGCTGCTATGAACTCTGAGGTACATATGGCCCTTCTTTTCATTACATCTGAATCTTTTGGGTAAATTCATAGTAGTGCAATTGCAGGGTCATAGGGTAGCTCTCTTTTTAATCTTTTGAGGAATCTCCACATTTTTCCAAAGTGGCTGCACCAACTTACAGTCCCACCAACAGTGTAAGAAGGTTCCCCTTTCTCCACATCCTCTCTTACACTTGTTGTTTGCTGTCCTATTAATTTTGACCATTCTAACAGGTGCGAGATAATATCTCAATTCAATTTTTTATTTGAATTTCCCTGATGGCTAATGATGATGAACATTTTTTCATGTGTCTGATAGCCATTTGTATGTCTTCTTTAGAGAAGTGTCTGTTCATGCCTTCTGCCCATTTTTTGACATCATTATCTGGTTTTGGGTGTTGAGTCTGAGGAGTTCTTTATAAATATTGGATTATACTTTTTGTTTCTAGAAGTTCCATTTTGATCTTTAAAAAAAAAAAAAAAATATATATATATATATATATATATATATATATATATATATATTTCATGTCTCTAATGAAAATTCCCTATTTTTCTTCAAGCTTCTTGAATATATAAAATATAATACAGAAAGTGTGTTAACATCTTTATCTACTAATTTATCATCTATTATTTCTAAGTCAATTATATTGATTAATTTTGCTCATGACTGTGACTTCTTTTTCTGCTTCTTTTCATACCTCGTAATTTTTTTATTGGGCATTAGACATTGTAAATTTTACATCATTAGGTATTGCATTTTTTTTAAATTTTTTGCTATTGACTTTTGGCCTAAGATACAGAGATGCAGTTACATTAATAGAAATAGTTTTAACCTCCTGGGTCTTCCTTTTAAGCTTTGTTAAGAAAGACTAAGCTAATGTTTACTCGGTATAATTTTTCCCCATTAACGAAGCAAAGACCTTTTCATTACTCTACTCAATGCTCACTAAATTGAGTAAATTTTTACATGTTTCCGGTGGGAACAAGACTACACTTGGCCCTGTGTGAACTTGGTATTTGCTCATTCAGTTCTGTTTGAGTCATTCTATCTCCACTTCAATAATTTCCTCATCACATGTTCTGAAGACTCGTGAGTGACCTACTAAAAACCTTTAGAGCACTCTATCAATCTATTGATCCATGTCTCTTTTCCTATCTGCTATTACTACTCTCCCCTCCTGCAAGTTTCCCTGGCCTAGCTTCTTAGATACCCCCAACTCCTACCTCCAAATGCACAATTAAAAAAACCCCTGAGCTCCTTGTAGTATCCCCTTCTCCACACTGCAGCCTGAAATCTCTCTCTAGATAGAAGCTGTGGAAATCCTAAAGATTATATTGTTTCCCATCTCTCAGAGTTCACTGTCCTTAGTTACCAGAAGCCCAAAGACTTGAAAACTGTGGTTTCATTTATATACACATTTACCTATAGATGAATGTGTGTGTGCATGTTTATATGTGTGTATATATACATATGTATTCCTTTTTCTCATTTGTTTCACAAAAGTCAGAGCCCTGTTTTTCTATCTTGCCAAAAGTAGAGATCCCAATTGATATCATTTTTTCTTCAAGAGATATAAGCACTTCAGAAGTGCATTCTAAGGACATTTTTACCAAAACGATTTTATATCAGAGTGCATGAGAGAGATAAACACAGAAAAAGAGACACCCTGAGTGAAAAATATGCTTCTAGTATATAAATTAGGACTATTTAAAACAAAAGAGAACAAATTAAATGTAAAAATTAAGGAAGTCTGTGTAGTAAAAGAGCGCATCCAAAAAGCTAATATCCAAGTGAAACAAGTCAGACAGAAAAAGACCAACACTGTATACTGTCATTTATATGTGGAATCTTGAAAAACTGCACTCACAGATACATAGAACAGATTAGTGCTTGCCAGAAGCAGGGAGTTATTCAGGGGGTGGAGGATGGCAATGGGTGAAGATAGTCAGAAGATACAAAATTTCAATTATAATATAAGTAAGTCCTGGGAATAGAATGTACAGCATGGTGACTATATTTAGCAATACTGTATTTTATATTTGAAACTCGTTAAGAGAATAGATCTTAAAAGTTTTCATCACAAGAAAAAAATTATAACCATGTAAGATGATGGATGTTAATTAAACTTACTATGGTAATCATTTCACAATGTGTGTGTGTGTGTGTGTGTGTGTGTGTGAATGTGTACAAGTATGGCATTGTACACCTTTGAATCAATAGAATGTTGTACATCAATTATATCCCAATAAATCTGGGGGGCGGAGATTGCTTCCATGAAAAAGAGAAAGATCTGCAGTAGCTGTTTTGTTATCTTCAGTTAAAGAGTTATTTGACTTTTTTTTTTAAAGAAAGAAAAGAAACATACGTAAAATGAAATAAAACCAAAAGCTTTAAAATAAAGTCATGGAAAAAATACACCAAGAAATAATAAATGAAGCTAATGTAGTGGTATTTTTAAGTATCAAACATTTAATGAGGCAAAAAGGAACATTTGATATTTATAAAATAAGCAATCTCCAAGAAGATCATAAACAAAATAGCCTGTTTCCTTTATAGGAAACAGAATTACAAGAATAAATTGACAAAATCACAATTGTGGTGGGAGACTTTACATCTCTTCCTCTCAAGAACTGATAGGACAATCCAATAAAATTATTTTGATATAGAAATGTAAAACGTATTTATGGAGAAAAAAATCTCATACACAACAGAATAACTATGTTCAAGTACATATAGAGATTTCTAAAAAATGACCATATATTAGACCAGGAAAGATACCTCTTCAAAAAAGGTTAATAGCCAGATCTCAAAATGGAAGAGAATATTTGCAAAGTGTAAAACTAAAAAAATAGTTTATAACTACAGCTCACTGCCTAATACAGTAGCCATTAGCCACAAGTGGCTATTGAGCACTCAAAGTGTGGCTAGTCCAAATTGAATGATACTGTAAGTTTAAAATACAAACTGGACTTTGAAGCCTTAGTATGAAAAAAAACCTGGCTGTTTATATGTTGAAATGAAAATATTTTAGATGTATTAGGTTAAATAAAATACACTATTAAAAATAATTTTATTGGTTTATTTTTATTCTATGTGGCTAGCGGAAGATTATGTAGCTCACATTATTTCTATTGAATAATAAATCTAGAATATATAAGGGACTCTTGAAAAGCAATAACCAAAAACACCAACAGCCACAGAAAATGGATAAGAGATACAAACAGGCCGACCTCAGCCGCAGCAACATCTTCCTAGGAACAACGCCAAAGGCAAGGGAAGCAAGGGAAAAAATGAACTATTGGGATTTCATCAAGATCAAAAGCTTTTGCACAGCAAAGGAAACAGTTAACAAAATCAAAAGACAACTGACAGAATGGGAGAAGATATTTGCAAATGACATATCAGATAAAGGACTCGTGTCCAGAATCTATAAAGAACTTAGCAAACTCAGCACCCAAAGAACAAATAATCCAATCAAGAAATGGGCAGAGGACATGAACAGACATTTCTGCAAAGAAGACATCCAGATGGCCAACAGACACATGAAAAAGTGCTCCATATCACTCGGCATCAGGGAAATACAAATCAAAACCACAATGAGATATCACCTCACACCAGTCAGAATGGCTAAAATCAACAAGTCAGGAAATGACAGATGCTGGCGAGGATGCGGAGAAAGGGGAACCCTCCTACACTGTTGGTGGGAATGCAAGCTGGTGCAGCCACTCTGGAAAACAGCATGGAGGTTCCTCAAAATGTTGAAAATAGAACTGCCCTATGACCCAGCAATTGCACTATTGGGTATTTACCCTAAAGATACAAACGTAGTGATCCAAAGGGGCACGTGCACCCGAATATTTATAGCAGCAATGTCCACAATAGCCAAACTATGGAAAGAACCTAGATGTCCATCCACAGATGAATGGATCAAGAAGATGTGGTATATATACACAATGGAATACTATGCAGCCATCAAAAGAAATGAAATCTTGCCATTTGCGATAACATGGATGGAACTAGAGCGTATCATGCTTAGTGAAATAAGTCAAGCAGAGAAAGACAACTATCATATGATCTCCCTGATATGAGGAAGTGGTGATGCAACATGGAGGCTTAAGTGGGTAGGAGAAGAATAAATGAAACAAGATGGGATTGGGAGGGAGACAAACCATAAGTGACTCTTAATCTCACAAAACAAACTGAGGGTTGGTGGGGGGAGGGGATTTGGGAGAAGGGGGTGGGATTATGGACATTGGGGAGGGTATGTGCTTTGGTGAGTGCTGTGAAGTGTGTAAACCTGGTGATTCACAGACCTGTACCCCTGGGAATAAAAATATATGTTTATAAAAAATAAAAAATTAATTAAAAAAAAAAACAATGAATCTTGGAACACTGAAAAAATAAAATAAAATAAATTAAAATAAAAACAAAAGAAAAAACCGCAAAAAAAAAAAAAGAGAGATACAAACAGGCCATTTATAGACAGGAAATCCAAAATAATCTAAAATAAGCATATGAAGATCTACTCAATATAATTAAGAATGAGAAAAATGCAAATGAAAACAGCAATAAAAAATATTTTCAGATTGGCAAACATAAAAATGAATAACACCAAGAGTTGTTGAGGATTTGGAGGAGTGAGTATCCTTTTCATTGCTTGTGAGAATGTGGATGGGTGTAGCTATTCTGAAGAACAGTCTGCCAATACCCAGTGAAAATAAAGAGATACATATGCTATGACCCAGAAATTCCACTCCAGTGTCTATATCCCACAGTAATACTTGTACAGAGACAAAAGGGCATATGCATAAGGATACTTGTTGCAATGCTATTTGTGGTGACTAAGAGTTGGAGGCAACCTGAGTGTATGTCACTGGGAAAGAGGACATAAAATATGTGGTAGATACTCACCATACAGTACTATGCAGTAGCTGAAAGCAGTAGATTATGTTTACACAGACAACTGCATACCAGTCTTGAAAACATAGTGGATGGTGAGAAATGCATGAAATAATTTCTATGTATATCATATATTTTGTATATATCATATATATAATACACACAAACATAAAACAATACTTTTTATGGGAACATATCCTAAGAGAAAGTTGTACATTAATTCTATTATAATAGAGTTGTGTATGGGGGAGGTGGTAGTGGAGGAAATGAGGAATCAGAACAGAATTCAAAGATAATAAGAATGGGTAAATAAATATATGCCTGCAAATTCATATACAAACAACTCTGGGATGATAACATACCTTGAACTGGGGATTTAAAAAATTCAACCCTTTACACCTTTGGTTGAAAAAAATGAGGCAAATTGGTGCAGCTATTCTAGGACAAGAATAAATGTTAAATTTGAGCATCTTACTTATCTGAATTTCCTGTCATTCAAGGCAAGAAAAGAAACACATTTACAAATCTGGGCTATATGAAAATAAACACAACTACTTATGAGATGAAATAAAGTCTGTCTTAGCATAAATTCCCATAATGATATCCACCTTAAGCTAACATTAATTATTTTTGCACTATGTTCAGAGGAGATCTTTAACAAATGACAGTGCAGGGGAATGTGAGGTAGTGGGTAAGAAGGAGGTGGAGAAAGAAAAGCAGAGGAAGAAGGAAAACACAGCTCAAGAGTCTCCAGCTTCCATTTCAACCATATTTACCTATTTTAAGGCATTAAGCTTCTACATAAGCTTTTATTTGAAGAAAAGATTTGGAGTCAAAAAGAAAAATATGGGTGGGGACGCCTGGGTGGCTCCATCGGTTAAGCAACTCGCTTCAGCTCAGGTCATGCTCCCAGGGTCCTGGGACTGAGTCCCACATCAGGCTCCCTGCTCAACAGGGAGACTGCTTCTCCCTCTCCCCCTGCCTACCACTCTCCCTCCTTGTGCTCCCTCTCTCTGTGTCAAATAAATAAATAAAATCTTTAAAAAAAAAAGAAGAAGAAGAAGAAGGAAGGAAAAGAAAAATATGGGAACCATTCTTCTAGGATTTTATATAAGATACTGAACAATATAATGAACAATATCTTCAACAGTAGTTATATAAAAGTTGCAGAGTATTCTTCATATCACTCTTTCTGTTATCAACACTGGATGGAAACTGAAGACATAATATTATATCACTGTTCCCTGAAAAGACACTTCTATGGGAAGTGAAAGTAATATAGTATAGAGTGTGTGTCTCCCTAGTAATAGAATTCACTAAAGAGAGAGTGAATTTAGAGAATCCAGAAGAACTGATGGTTAATGACCTGTGGACTAACTCTCCAAGGTCCTTGTCAGGCTACTTCCAGGAGATTTAACAGGTAAGCACTCTAAGTTAATAGATATGTTCAATTATTGACTAAAAGGGGGAAATCTATTTTAAGGAAAATTGAAGTGTTACTAAACACAAAGAGCCTAATTTGTATTCTTTTCCAAATAAGGAGTTTTCTAGCTCTGCTCTAATACACCAACATGCATGTACATAAACATATGAATCTACAACTCACCTGCATGAAAGTGGTTTGCAGAAGCACCTACAGGTAGGGTCAGATTTCCACAGAGAGCAGCTTTTAATCTGTACAAGTACTTCAACTGAAGTCCTATGCAATACTCCCAAGAAAAGAAAAATGGGTTTTTCACCTACAATATTTTAAGATCAGTCATAATCAATCAACTTGACTATTGATGACCCCTAAACAGTGTCCTAATTTTTCTTATAGACCAGTAGAGGGCAAGGGTATCAGACCCTAGAATGGGATCTGGGACCCTGAACTAGATTAAGGGGTAAACAATATTGGCTTGCAGGTTGCTGAGCATGGACTCAAGGGAGATTGAAAAGTTAGCTCATGGACTTCCAGGTTTTGGTAATAGTGGAGTAGCTAATAACAATCTAACCTATGGGCCAATGACAATTATAAACTTGAGACAATATTTTTTTTTAAGATATAACTATTTGAAGGACTAGAGAGTGACCAAAAGTGGGCAGAAACTAGAGTCTCACTGCTCTGAAGGCTGGAGGTTAGAGATCAAGATATGAGAAGGATTGGGTACTTCTTAGGGCTGTGAGAAAAGTTCTGGTCCATGTCTCTCCCTTAGCTTCTGGTGGTTTTGGTGATCTCTGGCATCTCCTGGCTTACAAATACACCATCCCCAACTCTCCTTCATCTTTGAATAGCTCTCCCTATGTATGTGTGTGTCTATGTCCAAATGTCCCCTTTTGGGAGGAACAGGAGTCATATCAGATTAGGAGCCACCCTAAGACTTCGTTTCAACTTGATTACCTCTATACCTCTAAATAAGGTCACATTCTGACATACTGGAAGTTAAGTCTTCAATATATGAATTCTGAGACACGTATTCAAACCATAGCAGTAATAATTGCATTTAACTGGCTTTTTTTCTCCTGAAGACAGACCCCAGTCCACATGGCACCTAAGAAATAGAGCTCAAAAGGAAACAACAATCTTACAGGGCTGCAAAGTCAGATTAAAGTGTACAGTTGTCAAAATGACCAGAAATTGAGAAAGGAAATTGAAAAGAGTGAGCCACCAAAGCCATAAAATGTATATAAAAACTGCCCTCAAAATCTTAGCTGACTTCCGAACTGCTTGTGCATTGAACAAGGTTTTAAGAAATCCAGGAGAAAGCTATAATTGGTAAACTAGAGGTAAGAAGATTGTCTCGGTCAGTTCAGTCTGCTGTAACAAAAATATCACACTGAGTGGCTTAAACAACAGAAATGTATTTCTTATTGTATGGGCAGCTGGAGGTATATTTGGTTTCTGGTGAGAGTCCTCCTCCTGGTTTGTAGACATCTTCTCACTGTGTTCTCATGTGGCAGAAAGAGAAAGACCTCTAATCTCTTCCTCTTTAAGGGTACTAACCCCATTCATGAGAGCTACTTACCTCCAAACAGCCCCACCTCTAAACACCATCACCTTGAGGATTAGGGCGTCATATTATTATATTATATTCGTATTATTATATTACATATAATAATATATTATAAAGGGCTTCATATTATTATATTATGATGGGGACACAACATTCAGTCCTTAATACAGATATTCCAACAGCTACCTCATGCAGAGAACACAGAGTTTAGTGTTCAAACACCATATTTAGAAGTCTTTGGCAAACCCCAGAAGCCTTTCTTTTGAAGCCCCACAAGGATCATAACTTCAATAAGAGACTACATTTGAGTCCCAGACTTAGGGAAAAACTGAAATAGAGAAAACTGAGAGAAACTATAATCATGTCTCCACAAATTGAAGTGATATGCCAGTGATTAAGTGATTTCTAGAGTCACCTTAACACTCTTGAGAGTAAGAAAACAGAGCCTTGGTCGAATGGGTGGCTCAGTGGGTTAAGCCTCTGCCTTCAGCTCAGGTCATGATCTCAGGGTCCTGGGACCAAGCCCCACATCGGGCTCTCTGCTCTGGCGGGGAGCCTACTTTTCCTTCTCTCTCTGCCTGCCTCTCTGCCTTCTTGTGATATCTCTCTCTCTCTCTCTCTCTTTGTCAAATAAAGAAATAAAATGTTTAAAAAAAAAGAGTCTCTAGAATATATGATCCATAATGTACAGTAGATAATCAAATATTGTTGGATATTTGATTAATGTAGGAAAATATCACAAATAACAAATAAAATAGTCAATAGAAATAGACCCTCAGACAACATAGGTATTGGAAAGAGTTCTTAAGTAACTAAGAATAAGGGATAGGGCTAAGATGAGATGAGTAGAGGCACTTGCTTTGGGTGTAAAACATTAATGAGTTGTCCCAAAACTCAGTAATCAAAATAATATAAATCAGTATTTTAACAAATCAAAATTAATGCAGAAGAAATCCATAACTTATAGAAAGGCAGAATTAATAATAATACCATGCTGAGTCTTGTTGGAACCTGAAGAAAAGGAAAAATCAAACATATTTTGTTTAAAAATTTTGTCAGGAAAAAAGTGATAAACTATCAGGCAAAATTTTTCTTAATCAGATAAAACATTAACCCAAACTTCTAAGAAGCTCAGCAAAACCTACACAGGATAAATACAAAGAAAACCTCGTGGAGATGTATCATAATTAAATGGTTAAAAAAAAGAAACAAAAATTTTAAATATCTCTAAAGCAACCAGAGAAAAAGACACACTGTAAACAGACAAACAGCCTTAAGAATAGCAGCTTATTGCTTATCAGAAAAAAATGGAGAATAGAAAACACAAAAGTATCTTTAAAGAGCTGAAATGATAAAGAGAAAAAACCTTTAACAGAAGTTCCATATCCAGTGAAAATATCTTTCAAAACAGAAGGCAAAATAAAGACATTTTCATATCACTGAAAGCAGAAAAAATCCATCACCAAAAGACCCATACCACAAGAAATGCTAAAGGAAGACTGTTTAGGCTGAAAATTGACACCAGATGGAAATCTGGATGTACAAGAAGGAATAAAGAGCACTAGAAATCATAAATATATGGGTAAATTTCTTCATTATTTTTCAGTGTCTTTATAAGAAAATTGACAGAAGCAAAGTAATAATAAAGTATTGTGAGGGTTATAAAAATATGTAGATTTAAATATATGACAACAGTAGAACAAAGGACATTAGGAGTAAATGGAATTAAATTTTTTATAAGATCCTTACATTAGGGGCACCTGGGTGGCTCAGTGGGTTATGCCTCTGCCTTCGGCTCAGGTCATGATCTCAGGGTCCTGGGATCGAGCCCCGCATCGGGCTCCCTGCTCAGCAACGAGCCTGCTTCCCACCTCTCTCTGCCTGCCTCTCTGCCTACTTATGATCTCTCTCTCTCTGTGTCAAATAAATAAATAAAATCTTTTTAAAAAAATATCCTTACATTAAACAAAGTATAGTATAATATCAATTTCGGTTAGACTGTGATTAATTTAAGGACACATATTATAATTCCTAGAAAAAAGACTTTTTTAGAAATACAAGAATGTATAAGCTATAAGGCAAGTAGAGAAGCTAGAGTAAAATATTTAAAACTATTAGCTCAAAAGGAGAAAGAAGAACAAAAGGAAAGAACAAAGAAGAAAATATTTTTAAATAACAAATGACAAATGAGACCTCTCAGTGGCCATATATATAGGGGTCTGAGACAGACTAGGGTATGAAACCTGACTTTACCATTTGCCATTCAAGTGACCCTAATAAAGTGTCTGAACCTCTCTAAGAATTTCCTTATCTGTAAATAATAGTACTTGTCTGCTATAATTATTGTACAAAATTTGTTTAGACTATGCACATGTTTATGTTTAACACAATGCCTGGCCTTTAATGAGCCATCAATAAATAAACAGTGAAATCAGCACAAAGGAATTCAGTACGAAGGTGAAAAATATGAAAGATGACAGGTGGAAGTTCTTTCTGTAAGACCCCGCTGGTAGCTCTGTGATACCTTCACCAATTCCTCCATAAAGAAGTAACTGACCCATCCTCAGAGCTCCCAAAGAATTTTATAAATCACTCTATGATAGCACTTACCAAATTGAATAGTACTTATTTCCTTTAACATCTCACAAAACCACCCTACAACATTGCCACCAGAAGGCCAACATTGATACAATCAAAATGCAGAACACTTCTACCACAAGATCTCTCGTGTTGCCCTTCTTTGGACACATCCACTTCCCACCAACTCCCTTAGTCCCGGGGAACCACTAATGTGTCCTCAATTTCCATAATTTTCTCATTTCTATAATGTTATAAAATGAAGTCATGCAGTGTATAATCTTTTTGAGATTGGCTTTTGTCACGTGGGGTTCACTCACCTTCTTGAATCTCTAGGATTCAAATTTTATGAAATTTAGGAAGTTTTCAGCCTTTATCTCCTCAAACTCCTTCTTCTAATCTCCTGGGACTCCAGTAAATGAATGTTATAGCTCTTGTCCCACAAGTCCCTGACACTGTTCATTTTTTTTAAAGATTTTATTTATTTATTTGACAGATAGAGATCACAAGTAGGCAGAGAGGCAGTCAGAGAGGCAGGCAGAGAGAGAGGAGGAAGCAGGCTCCCTGCTGCGCGGAGCTGGATGTGGGACTCGATCCCAAAACCCTGAGATCATGACCCGAGCCAAAGGCAGAGGCTTAACCCACTGAGCCACCCAGGTGCCCCTGTTCTTTTTTTTTTTTTTTTTCAGTCTTTTCTGTATCTCTTGTTCAAATTGGATACATTTTCTCATTCTACCTTCCTCTGAAACCACTCTAGAAGGTGAAGGGGAGGCACTGCCTCTTTACTGCTAGGCAGAGGTAGAAGTCCAGGTTCCCTGCCCATACTCCGGTTGGGGAGGGTGCCTTTACAGCGGGGCAAGGCGGGGAGTGTGAGTGCCCCACCTAGCCTCCACTGATACCACCCTGGCTGGGGGAGTGCAGGGAAATACCTCCTTAGTTCTCTCTGGGTGGTCTTTCCTGGCACCAAAAAGAGGGAGTGGCGCTGTATACACTGGGTGGTGATGTGTGATGCAAGTCCTCATGGTTCACTAGGTCCCAGCCTACACCACCTGAGGAGGACAACTGTATTTCATTCCAGCCTGGCAAGAATGGGAATCTAGCCTCCCAACTCGGCTTTTGCTGATGGGACAGGCTAGAGCCTCTCCTGTGCTGTTTGTCTGGAGTACAGAAGTCATTGCTTACACTTTTCTTTCCTGGGTCTTTGACTAAAGAGCAGGCTTTTGTTGGGGCTCCTTTATCTCTCTGTGCTTATTGTCCTGTCTGGATTGTTGGTTTTTGCACCTCCAAATGTGGGGTATACCAGACAATAAGAAAACCTGGGGAATTCATGACTGGTCTTTTCTCAGTTCCCAAGAGCCTTTCAACAATGTGCCTTCTTCCCTCGACCTTTCAAAGTCTACTTATGTTTGCTTCATATATAATATGCAGGATTTTTCATTGTACTGAATAGAACAAATAGGGGGAAGTACATCTGTTCCTCCCTCCCAGAAGTGGCAGTACTGAATTGTAATTTTGTTTCTACAGTTCTCTCATCCAGTAGAACGATTTGAGGGCAAGGAACAAACTTGCTTCATTCTGGTTTCCCCAGCATTTAGCTGAGCATGTGTCCCCCATACGCTGCTAAATGAATGTATGAATGAATCAGTGCCTAAGGGCCAGTGAAACATCCTTTGCGGTGCCCAGATCTCTCCCCTTTGCCTTATAGCCTTTCAGACACTGAACCTGGAAGTTCTTACCTGTGTTCCTGCAAATGGAGCTCTGAGATGTCCTCGTGCAATGCCAAGGGCTTCTGGTTTGACTGTGTGCTGTCTTAAAGACCCACCAAAGGGAATGCCGACCAGAGACAAGGAAAGAACAAAGACCACAGTTCTAAAGTGTAAGGAGGGCATGCGCTCCAGCAGAAAGCTCCCCAGGAAAGAAAACCCCCGAAAGACTTTGGAAGCATTGTGCCCAGATGTTTTCAAGTCCTCTCTCCATTTGCTGTTGCCTGGAAAACTGCTACTTTAGAGTCAAGAGAAAACAAAGCAGGGGAGCTTTGGGGATTTCCCAAATTGAAACAAAATTGCATCTCATTAAAATGTGCACACACACTCACACACACATAGCATACTGGAGTTGTGGGTTACATGAATTCTCACATCACTGGGTAATTTATTCAGTTCTTATTCCCACGCTATTCAGACGCACCGAAGTACAAACCAGCAAACATAAATAATGAACAGCTTTAGTGCCTTAATCAATCATAAACATTGTGTTAAGTCCCTCAAGAGAGGCTTGTAATGAAATCCTCCATTCATGATTTGGGGTACCCAGTCCCTGTCAAGGGACCTGTGGACCAGCTTCACCCACTCTGTGATTTTATTCAAAGGGGCAAATCCCAGGCAGGGCTTGCTTTTTAACCAAGATCTGTCAGCCTCACACCCTCTTTCTTCCAAAGGAACAGATATGATTAAATCAGCCCCTTACAACAGAAATATAATGTAAATCACATAGGAAATTATAAATTTTCTAGTAGTCACATTACAAAAAGTAAAAAGAAAGCAATGGAATTAATTTTCATAATGTATTTTATTTAACCCAATATATCCAAAATGCCATTATTTCCCTTATAACCAATATTTTAAAAAAATTATTCATGAGTTGTTTATATTCTTTGTAGTATGTCTTTGAAATCTAGTGTGCATTTCACATTTACAGCACATCTCAACTTTGACTAACATGTGTCCAGTGTCCAAGAGCCATGTGTGGCTAGTGGCTACCATATTGAATAGTATAGATCTAAACAATGAGCGAATAAATAAGTAAGTGAATAAAAGCCTGCGAGATCACCATCCAGCCCCTCATACCCTCCACACATGCTGGCTGGAGAGGGCTGGCCAAGAGCTGGAAACTTGGAATTATACATCTTGCCTTGGGGCTTGGGCACCAATGTGCCCCATTCCAGAGTTCTTTCACATGCACGCTTTGGTCCTCATTACGCTCCATGAAGGTCGTAGGAGTCTGCAGGAATCAGGACCCCAGGCCCGGCAGACCGCCCACTCCTACCCTGCAGTCCTCTCCAGGCTGACAGATAAGGCACCAGGTCTACTGCAATGAGAAAACTTGGTGCTGCCAAAACACTCTCCTTTCAGTTCTCCCCGGCTGTGTCAGGGGGTGCGTATCTTGCTGCTTTCATGAAGAGTGGCACTTGGCCATGCTTGTGTTCCAAAGGCAGCCAGTCCCATAGTTGTGTTACTGAGGAACTCCCTTTCCAGAGCAGGTAATGATTCCCAACCCTATATGGTAAACTGTGTTCTGCAGCTTACTGAGCACTTTCACGAATGTCTCTGATCCCTCCCAGCAGGGCCAGGCCAGCCCCGCCAGGACTCGGGCTGGAGCACCAATTCCAGTCTCAGAGCCCAGGGTGGACTTGGGCAGGATATTTTAACCAGAGCACAGGCGAGGGCCAAGGGGTGAGTGTACACACACAGGTCATAAGACCCAAAAATCACATTTGTAAGAAACCAAAAGGCCAGGGTGTCTGAATTATGACAATCAGTGGGGGGACAAATGGAGCAAGGTACATTTAGAAAAGGAGGCAATGCCTGGTCAGCCAGATAGGCCTGGGAAGTAAAACTCATCCCAGAAATTCCACAAAGACAGAAAGCAGATTTGTGATCGCATGAGGGATGGGGGTGGGGGAACACATGGCGAGTGACTGCTTAAGAGGCATGAGCTTTCCTTTTGGGGTGATGAAATGTTTCGAAACCAGAGAGTGGTGATGGTTGGACAATATTGAGAATGTACTAAATGCCCCTGAGTTGTACACTTTAGTAATGGTTTAAAGGTAGATTTGTGTTATGTGAATTTTACCATGATAAAAACATGAATTCTGTTACACTGTAAAGAAATTAAATAAATAAATAAATAAAAATACTTGATTGTTAAAAAAAACAATTAGGACTAGAACTAAAATTCAAGGCTTGTCACCAAGTCCCACTCCCCTTTTCATGGACGGGGCCCACACAGCCCAGTGCAGACTCTTGCCCATGGGTCAAGGACACCTTTTAGAGACGGCCCAGAACAGACAGATCAAGACGCTCTGCAGTGCCTGCAGAGTGGGACACTCAACTAACAGCAGAACCTCCCGGCCAAATGAACCACGAATCGGCTGCTGTCGGGTCTAGAAGATTCGGTGCAGCTGATCTCTGACAAGAGAGCAAAGAGCTTGTTCAGGGCATGGCGTCCGCAAGTACTAAACTCCACTCCTCTTGTTAGGGAACTTCAATCTTTGAAATTTCTAAACCCTTCTTGAAGTTATTTATACGATCAGCGTGTGCAAGATCTCTTGAGGATAAAGAGTTGCATAAATTTATACTACTCCTAGGCAGAGAAGAATTCCCATTAGTTCTCCTAAAATTCCCTCCCATCAAGTTTTATGGGGATGAAGGAGAAGGAGGGATTTAGATCAAAGATGTCAGGATTTCAACATACACTCGCTCTTTCATGATCAGCTAACCTTTCATCTCATCTTCTATCAAACCTGATCATTCCAGATTTGAGAACCCTAATTGCTCCTACGTCCCTTTTGATCACTTTAGTTGCCTTCCCATCAGCTTTTACTATTTGTCCTCTCCTTCTGAAAAGGGAGTGATTAGAATCTCCTGAAACTCTAGAAGACACAGAAGAAGCACCTACCGTTACTGAATCTACAGGACACTTGGTCCATCAGATGACCCCTTGAATTTAGCGTTGACATCTGCTCCCTAGGCTTATATGGCTGGACACCCTGCACAGGACAGCTCCCCCTTCCTCACAGTCTCTTCTCATACCGCTCTGATCCTTGATCACAATGCTCCAGGTACCCTGGCTTCTTCTGAGAGTATCAAGATTCTTTAAACCTCTGGGCTCTTGCACATGCCCCCCCACCACCATTTAACAGGAGAGAAGCTGTCTCTATCACCGAGAAAGCACTCCACACATACTTGTTGAGTGCTGACTCAAAGCTCAGCCCCTACTAGGCACTAGGAATTCAGAGGTGAGCAAAACACAGTATCTGTTTTCAAGAAACTCTCAACATAGTGGGAAAAGACAGAAAAGTAAAGCAATGAATATACTTAGAAGCAACAGCTGCTTTCAATACTATGATGAAAGCACAGCAAAGTTGGGGAATACAAAGGGAAATCCTGTAACCCAGTTGAGGGGCATCAAGAAAGGCTTCCCGGAGGAGGTAACATTTTACATAAGCTTGAAAGGATGAGTAGGAGATATCCAGTGGTGGGAAGGACCCTCTTCCAGTCAGAACACACCACATGAACAGAGGCACTGAGGAATGAGAAATCTGTGGATGACTGGATCTGAGGTAAATGGCAGAAGATGAGCCCAGGAGGCAGGTAATGAAGGAGCTCAAGCAACCAATTCTTTTCAGAGCCTTTCCTGAGCCCAACCAAAGCAAGGACTAATGGGCACAGAGGACAACCCTCTAAGAGCATTGAATGTACAAAAAAAGTTGCTGCTATTAGTACTGGAGACTTACATGGATTCCTTCATCTTCTTAGTGTGGAGAAAATACGCCTTTGTCATATATGCCCCAATGGCAATCAACATCAAATACCCATTCATTGGAGACCTGCAAGGTACAGGCATGAAACCAGACTGCAGAGAGGAAAAGAAGACCATCTCAGAGCAACTTAGACTTTAACGCATACTTCCAATCCCACCCTCACACACACTCACACCACGCAGGACAGTTTCCCCTCAGCATTCACTTCAAGATGACCAGCAGCCCCCTACTGAGGACAACGGAAAGCCACAATGGCCCCCCACCCAAATGTCCCACTCACACCAGTACCTCCTTGGAGATGCCCAGAAACCCATTAACAAGAACAGAAGTTTCCAATATGACACAAGAGGGAAGACTCAAGGAGAGTTAACACCTTGCCTGTCATTCTCTCAACCATGGTGCCGATGAACAAATGAAACTTTACTGTCAAATCTAGATCCAACTTTCCAATCCACTGTAGCTCCTGGGAAGAAAAGCGTTTTCCTCAAACTCCATTTTTAGACCTCCCAGCCAAGACTTTGGTTAGGTGTGCTCCCCTCTGCCTCTCTCAGTTGTCTTCTTTGAGACCTCCTGCTGGCAACTCAAGTGGTCAACTCAAATGGTCAACAACACTGTGAAGCCCCCCCTGGTTCCTCTTGATGGTAAGGTAACACATTTTGTCATCAGTGCTGATGTCCCTCTCACTAGATGGTGAGCACCCCAAAGTCAGCTACTGTCTCACCCATCTCTTTCTCCTCACAATATCAAACACCATGCCAGGCAAATGGTAAAAACTTCATTGTAAAATGCTAGAAAAATAAATCACAGAAGTCAAAGGGTCATGCTCCTTTCTAGCTGATGGAAAGGTTGCTGGAATATAAGCCCAGCTCCCCAGTTGCCCCCATCACTGTAGACCTCTGTAGGGACTTGGGTTGTGGCTCTGTTAGAGGAAATGATTCCCAAAGACTCTAAGTGCACATGACAGATGGATTGTTTTACTGAACTGTCTCATAATCCCACCTTCCTTCAGTGATGAGACACAGAGAATGGCGACATTGGCACATGTTGGTTCTGATCCAGAACACCAGCCACTCCAGCAATGGCCTCAGGCGCTCCTGTCAAATACAGAGGCACCTGAGACAGTTCTAAGCACTCTTCCAGATGACCAGGCCTTTGCCTGTGATGCCACCAACAGCTTCAACTGCTGTTCTCCAGCTTCAGACAGAGGACCAGCTCCTCTGCCAACTCCTTTGGTCATACCAGGACAGAGAGGTGGTTCCCAGATAGTGTGCCATAAGCTCACTTTCTTTTGTTCCCTGCTTCAAGATAAAACTAAATGCTCTGGAAATAATTCAACAGAAAATCATAAAATTACTCTTAGAAGTAGAAAGTGGGCTGGATAGGGATCTTGAGACTTTAAGGATGACACTGCAGCAAGTTGTCTCGGTTTTCTTTATGTCTTATGGGTACCAGAGAGCCCAGAAACCCAGAACCACCAGGTACAAACAGATAATTTCAAAAGTAAGACAACAAGAAAGCTTGCTCTTTCTGGTATAGGCATTGGGAAGGGAGAAGCCCAGTGGGGATTTGGCAGGGAAATCATACTCTGTGGCCAAAGCCGCCCACAGCAGCTTCACCAGCCTGGGCCAAGCTGGATGGCTGTTCTTTGTTCTGCACCACCCACCCTCTCATCCCACAGAAATACTGGGGCCAACCCTTTTCCAGGCCCACATTCCATGACGCTAACTCTGGGGGTCCCACGCCTCATGCCACACTTCTCTCAGATCAGAGCCCAGGCTTTTTTTTTTTTAATATATTATTTATTTATTTATTTGATAGAGATCACAAGTAGGCAGAGAGGCAGGCAGAGAGAGAGGGAAGAAGCAGGCTCCCTGCTGAGCAGAGAGCCCGATGCGGGGCTCGATCCCAAGACCCTGAGATCATGACCTGAGCCGAAGGCAGAGGCTTTAACCCACTGAGCCACCCAGGCGCCGCGAGCCCAGGCGCCATGAGCCCAGGCTATTTTTTTTTTTTATAATTAAATTTATTTATTTTCAGCATAACAGTATTCATTATTTTTGCACCACACCCAGTGCTCCATGCAATCCGTGCCCTCTATAATACCCACCACCTGGTACCCCAACCTCCCACCCCCCAACCACTTCATTCCCCTCAGATTGTTTTTCAGAGTCATAGTCTCTCATGGTTCACCTCCACTTCTAATTTCCCCCAACTCCCTTCTCCTCTCCAATTCCCCATGTCCTCCATGATATTTGTTATGCTCCACAAGTAAGTGAAATCATATGATAATTGACTCTCTCTGCTTGACTTATTTCACTCAGCATAATCTTTTCCAGTCCCACCCATGTTGCTACAAAAGTTGGGTATTCATCCTTTCTGATGGAGGCATAATACTTCATAGTGTATATGGACCACATTTTCCTTATCCATTCGTCTGTTGAAGGGCAGAAAGATTCCCTTCTTTTTTTTTTTTTTTATAAACATATATTTTTATCCCCAGGGGTACAGGTCTTGAATCACCAGGTTTACACACTTCACAACACTCACCAAAACACATACCCTCCCCAATGTCCATAATCCCACCCCTTTCTCCCAAAGTCCAGGCTATTTTTGACTGATCTTCTCTAACACACCTCCTTACTACATCCCTCACCTGCTCCAGTTACCACTCTGAGTTTGGGCATGCCAGCCCTGAAGCTACCTCCCACCCTTGTTCCATCCCAGATTATCAATGTTCTTTTTCTTCTGAGTTACACTCTCTTGCAAGTTTCCCTAGCCACAGAATTTAAAGGAACACCCAAAAGCCCTGTCCTCCCCAGCACAAGCATATGCCCCCACAGTAGCAGGGTGGGAGGATCTCAAATAACAATCCCTACACTCACCAAACCTTCATCTGGCCCCTGAGCTGTGGATGACTCTGAGTCCCTACCTGCAGTCCTACCAGCCAGGTAGGTGACTTCAAGTCCCCCCAGGAATTTGTTCTCTTCTGCCCAACTCCCACTTGCAGTTTACCAGTCATATCTGAACCCCAAATTCAGACATGGCTACAGTATTTTTCCCCAAGAGGTTTATAACCTCCATGCAAATCAGCAGACACAAATTGGAATTGCAAGATAGTCCCTGACACCACATAGCAAAATAAATCCACATCTCACTGGCAGATCACCCTGGATTCTACTATACATTTTGCTTGGGTGAGTTTCTTTATATACAGCTCACTTATTTTCTGTAGTAAAATTAGTCTGGCCCCTTAAAGAGCCAACATGCAGAGTCAGTTCACCAGTCGCGTCTTGAGGAGCAATTTGGAATCATTAGGAACAGAGTAGCACCAGCTCAGGATAACAGGGTGGAGAAGAGCTGCAGAAGGTTCCCTTTCCAGGAAACCTTGTAGGGGGCAGAAGAGGTTGGATTTTCTCCAGCTCGCAAGTCTAAAATCTTCAACTTCGTTTCGAATGACTTAATTGTGGTTAATAAAGTAGATGAACTGCTTTGTACTGTGTTAATAGAAATAAATACTTCCTTCCTTTGTCTTAAAACACTGCTGCTTCAATATCAAGATCCAAGTTCACAAGGGTATATTAGACCTCCAGGTTCTAAAAGCTCACCTCAGGTGACTGAAACTTAATAAAATAAGACCAGAAAACTCAGGAAGGCTGCTGCTCCTGCACTTGGGTGGTGCTGGGTGGACCACACTGTTGGTGACCCTGCCTCTGACATTGATTGATCCATTAGTGAACATGTCGCAATGAACCCACTTGAAGTTTCTAGACTACATACATGTATTGCCATGGACTACAGGCTTCATAGCCGTAACTAAATCCTGTGTGAGGTATAATCTCTTTAATTTGTCCTACAGCTCTATGGAAGTTTCTCAAAGTTTGACAGCCTGTGATAAAATCAGTACTTATTGAGAAGAAAAATTTCTGGGTTCCACTGAGAACTTCTGATCCAGGATCTCTGGGGGTGTGGCCAGGAGGCCACATTTTAAACAAGCTGCCCAGATAATTTTTTTATAAAGATTTTATTTATTTATTTGACAGACAGAGATCACAAGTAGGCAGAGAGGCAGGCAGAGAGACAGGAGGAAGCAGGCTCCCTGCTGAGCCACCCAGGTGTCCCTGCCCAGATAATTTTAAGCATGTTGTTCCGTGCTTTTGGTACTTTCTGATTTATGTTCTCCTTCTTACAAGATGATGATGATGATGGTGGTGGTGGGGGTGGTGGTGGTAGAAGATGCAATAAGATTCCTTAGATTTCTTTGGTGCTTTCCCATTCACAAAGGCCTTTCATAATTATTTCACTGAATTCTCACCATGACTTGACTGTTGCAACCCCATTTACAGATTAGGAAGGAGCTGAGATTTAAAGAATGATTAAGAAACTCCCCAGGCTCGGCAAAGCACCTACCCTGGGTTGTTTTCTGGAAATGACAGACTTACCCAAATCAATCCACTCTTAGCCTGTATCATCTTCCAATATCACCTAGGACTTGACTGGCCAGAACTGATTGGGTCTCAGTTTAAGGCCAATGAACAATTTGACTTGAGGACTCAACCAACTCAAGGATTAAACAAAGGACATTGAGTCATGCCCTATGCAACCAGAAAGACTCCAATCACCTTAGCAAATTGCTGCTTACCTCCTCACCCCACACACTCACCAGAAATATTGTACGGCAGTCAGAAGGCCTGGTGTTAACTATGACAATACTTCTGCTAACTAAATGGGTATGCCTAGACAAGTCACCTAATGAAAATGTCATCTCCTGTAACAAGACTGTACTGAAATAATGCTTGTCGGGTGCTTCGCAGTTATAAAGCAAATAAATGTTAGTTAGTATTCCTGATAACACCATTATCAGCTTTAGGGTTTCAAATTCAGAGCCCCTTCCATTTCATCCTTGCCTCTCCCACCACCTGCCTCCCACTCCAGCCACAACCATGGCTGCCCAGGATGGGAGCCAGGGGCCCAGCATCTCCACAGAGAATGGCTAGTAGTAATTCAAAGGCTGTTTTTCCTCTACACTTTGTAGCAGTTCAAAAAGGCAAGTCACAGCCATAAATTGTGTACAGAAAGGACGGTGTGTCACCAAAGGGGCCATTACCTCCTTAGAAGTCAAGCAACATAGATTAGAATGGAAATTATTTGGGATCTTCATCAGTCGGCTGAAATTGTTCAAGGCTCAGCAATTCACTGAGGTTTGCTGCTGGGTCATTGATTTTAGTAGAATGTGTGTGTGTGTGTGTGTGTGTGTGTGTGTGTGAACATGTACAAGTGAGTGTGTGTGTGAGTGTCTGAGCTCTGTATTCTGTTGAGGTTCAAAGCAAAAAGGAAAAACAGGAACCACTTCAAGTTCTCAGCAAGCTGGGATTTTTCCAACAATCTGGACCTGGGGGTTCTTGGCCTAACTCAGTCTAGCAAAATCCTCCCAGGCCACAAGGAGGTCCTCCCAAAACAGACAGCCATGGAAAGAGAAGGCCCAGTATGAGACTTTTGGAAAACACCCATACCCCAGGACACAAAAATCTGGGACAACCAACAGCCAATAGGAAAACTTAGACACCCAAGGGCATTGTTAGAGATGAGGCCTTAGACCCAGGGGTCATGGAGCTCGGGATGCCTTCCTAAGTCTTGCTGGTGCCTTGGCCTCACCCAAAGTGGAATCCAGTTGCCCAGTCTCATCCACTGGACTCCTGGTCAGGACAGGAGTGTAAAAGAATAAAAACTAGCCCTTATCCAGCACCCATTACATGCCAGGCTGTGGTAAATGCTTTACATGTATCACTCCATTTGATCCTACAAAAACCCTTATGAACTTAGGTTTTCTTATTATCCTGTTAACAGAAGGACACGTGAAATTCACCATGAGGAAGTGACTTATGCAAGATCACAGAACCCGTCACAGGGGGAGCTGGAGTCAGACTAGAGTCTCATTCTACAGTCATGCTCTTAGCGGGGGTTGGGGGGAGGGAGTTGCTAGTTCAGTCCATTATTCAGACCTGGCCCATGGAGTGTAGACCTGCAGTATGGAGGTTAAAAACTCAAGCTCTGGGGCTAGACTACCTGGTTCGACACTCAGTTTTGCTACTCACTAGCTATGTACTTTAACCTCTATGTGGCTTAATTTTCCTCTTTATAAAATGGGTATGATCTACTTCATAGAGTTTTAATAGAGCATTTAAAGAATTAGTGTGTGTAAAGCCTTTTAAGGACCTAGCACCTGTCAGTATGCAGTAAGTAAAGCATTTGAAACAGAGATCGTTTAAGGAGGCTGAGACACCAAATAGGAAAAATGGGACAACCCAGAGATCAGCAAACACAGGAAACCAGTCACATCCCTGGGCTGGTGGGGCAGAAGAAGACCTGGCAGGCCTAGACTTACTGCAGACCTACTCAGTGGGGACTGGGAATCTAGAAGAGATGCAGCCAATGTCAGAAAACACCGCTAAGGTGAAGAAGGAGACGTACCCTAGTTTGATCCTCTGGGCCCCCTCCCTTACCAGTGTCTCCCACTGGCTAAGATCAGCTACAAGACTGCTTGCTATAAACCAGCTACACAGCCTGGAAAACCAGTTTGCACGAGCAGCCCCTGCCAGACACAGTAGAGCAGGGCCCAGGCAAGTGGTGAGTCAGAGAGCAACAGGCTCAGCAAGGGCATGCCTGTCTGTTGTTCAAAGGACAAAATCCACAGTCCCTAGCATGGCCCTGAAGGCCCAGGCTGTTCATGCCCCAGCAGCCGGGCCTTTCTACAGCTACATGGGCTCTCCTTCAGCTCCCAAGAGCCAAGCTCCTGCTGGCCTCAGAGGCTCCATCCATGACCCACCTTTCCCTCTTCTCCCACTCTGGGGTCTGCTCAGCCCGAATCATTCTTCACATCTCAGCTTCAGGGTCACATCCTCTTGACAACCTAAGGTAAGCTCCCCTTGTTAATTTTCATTCCAGTACCATCTTCTCTTCTTTCAAAGCACTGCTTACTCCCCACCTACCTTAGGCACCTAGCACAGAGTCCGGTAGATAATAGATGCTCAATGCTACTTTTTTGAGTGAGCAAATGGGGATGGTGCCCAGCCTTCCCCTGTCAGGCCAGACAAATGCTCAGAGGACAGACCACTAGTCTATGTCCCCATAGATGCCAGGCCCCTGGGCCATCTCTTCCACATGCCCCAAGGGCATGGCTTGACTTGACCTTTTAGGTCATTCAACAACTGCCCCCCTGTAGCCTTGAGAAATCTGGAAACAGGCCAAGAGCAGGATAACTCCTCTGACCCTTCTCTCTTGGTTTATTCCACCCCTCCCCCTCTTATTCACCCCCAGCACCCCCACTTTCCAAAGAAAAGCCCTTGGCTCCATCACCCCATAAGCACCTCCAAGCCCCTCCCTCTTTTTTTTTATTTACCATCACCCTTATGTAGAATATACCTGGGGTCAGCTTGAGGGGAGCCTAAAGCAGCTTTCAAAACTCCTGAGTCATTTTAAAGCTTTAGGGTTCCTGGAGATAGGAGGAGAGAGCAGGAAGAGAGAAAGGGAAGTGAGGGCAGCTGGCCTAGAGAAGGAGGGATAGGAAAGAAGGGAGTGCGCAGGCCCCAGGAAATCGGCAACTGCCTTTAAGTAGGCCATGAGGGTCTGGGCTGAGAATGTGTGATTGGTACCACTAATCATTTCACCAGCTCAAAATAGGTTCTCTCCTCTGAGACCGTCTTCCCAGGGTCAGCCGTGGCTTCTGATTAACCAAGAATGCTGCTACGATGCCGCATGGCAGGAGACAATTCCAGGGAGCCCCCCAACAGGGACCCCAGGGATCTGTGCTCCCCAGAGATCACTCCTCAGCTTCCCAGCACCCCCTATGCAAGGGCACCCTCCAACTCAGTGGCAGAGCACCCTGGACAGGGCTAGTTCAGGCCCCTCCTCCCGAAAGCTGAGCCCCATGAGCCAGGGAGGTAATTGGCAGAGCCTGAGGCCAGCCCCAGGGGGATCGTGATCCGGGAGAAGATCCTGTCTTCTGGATGTCATCTTCACTTATCCTCAGGGTGCCATGGCCCCCGGATGCTCTCTGGGAGCTGTCTCACATCTGCTCCCAGAACAGCATCTGTAGTGATTAAAACCAAACAGCCCCTCCATTCAGATTCCTGTCATCTCTCAGCCTGGCCACCTCTACTGCCAGACCAGACAGTCACTTTCCCTTCTCCTATACAGACTCTTGTTCAACATGGTTGTGGGGAAGGGGGGCCCATGAGGACAGAAACCCAGAATTACAGCAGCAGTTAATTGCCTGGGTGGTGGCAGGGCTGACGCGGGGACATGTCTGCCTCAGAAGCTGACTTGGGTTCTCTGCTGAAGGTCATTAGGAGGAAGCAAGCTTCAATGTCTTCATCCTGCAAGGCCACATGGAAGATGACAAGTCAGCCAGGCCTGAGCATGGCATAGCTTCAAATGCTGTGGTGGGCATCTGGGATGGCCTGGGGGCACGCTCCTCCTTTTCCTACAGCCTTCAACGCCTTGCCCAGTTAATTGGCAGCTGTGGGAATGCAGCTGAGACTGCCGTTTCCCTCTCAGGACAGGTCCCTTTACCCAGAAGCCCCAAATTTCCTCTTGTGTTCTCCTGCCTGGAATTCATGGCCATATCTTCCACAGTCCAGGCTGTACTACGCTACACAAGCCCACTGGGTCAGTTACAGACCAGGAGGTAGGCTGTGCCTGAGTGTCAGGGAGCAGGGAAGCCAGTTCCATGCTGGAGAAACAGCAGAAAATGTCAGATGAGTTGCATGCAAGGACTGAGTTCAATGTCCAAACTGCCCCTACCCAAAAGAGGTGATGAGGTCCAGGCCTTCTCTGGGAATGCAGTTGGAACCTCCATTGTGCAGGTGGCAGACAGCGACTCAAAAAGGTCCTGAGCATTGGTGGTCCCAAAGAAGCCATCTACAGGCAGGTCACAAAATTCCAACAAGGCCATGAAGGAAGGGCCAGTGCCAGTGCCCAGCCCCAGGGGGACGGGAAGCAGTCACGGCATGAGATAGGTGGAGTGCCAGGAAACAGATAGCAGGTCTGTTTTCCTAGCTGGTTCTGTAGCTCCCGTCGAGAACACTCAGAACTCTTAAAGTAGGCTAGGGAGGAGACCCCGAAGCCAACAGCAGGCAAACCAGGAGCTGGCAAGGCAGAACACGTCACAGCCGCTCGCAGAGAGGATCCTGGCTGTGGACAAGAGTCGGCACTGCCTGAAAGAGTCTCTACCCCATCTCCTACTCCACCCAGGAAGTTGGGGTGGAGAGCCTCAGCCCGCAGTCCTGCTAACCTCAGCCTGCAGAGGCAGAGGCGGGATCGGCACCCGGCCGGGGCTGGCATCAGCATCTTCCCAGCCCAGCCCAGGCACAAGAATGTTCTGGCAGCCCTTCAGGCAGCACACAAGCCCTGTGTACTTGGGAGACCCACAAAGCCTGCCTGTCTATCCGGGGAGCCTCTCGCATGCCTGCTAGTAGGGTCTGGTATTTTGGTCTTTGTTGCAGCAACATGACTTTTGCCCCCTTGAGATCATTGTTAGGGAGGCAGGCCAGGCCAGCTGCAGCTAGCTACCCACGACCAGCTGCTTGGGCAGAGAGCAGTGAGACAACTCTCAGCAACCCATCACAGTGAGCATGGCCAGAGTGCACAGGCACGCACACGCTCCCACGCACCCTGTGTAATAGCTTCCTGCTGTCGTCCACGGGAGCACTCCCAGTGAGCAAGGTACATTCTTCTGACTAGGCCTAATTTCTACCTATTCCATCCTGATCACTTAGAGATCTCGGTTCATATAAAAATTTTGCCTCCAAATTAAGAGCCCCCTTTCAGAATGCAACATCCCTTTCACAGTGACTTCAGTTTGTACGTGAGCAAATTGGATCAGAAAATGTGTCCAGAATCACAGTAGCCCTTAAGTAACTAAGCCTCTTTGAGGAGTGAGTGAGGGGTTCATCGAACATTAAATACCATCTCAGATCCTGAGGACTATAATACAAATAATGTACGGTGTATTTGGAGAGATAAACACTCATAATTATAGTCTCAGAATCAACAACCGATAAAATTAAATCTGTCTGAAAGGTCAAGGACATCTTCCCAGGGCAGGTGGCATTGGACCTGTGTCTTGGAGGATGAACAGGACCCCTCCAGCATTATTAAGGGCCAGAAAGAACTTTCTGTGCGCTGAGCACTAGGACAGGTGCTTAACAGAGGGATTAGTTAATCCTCACAACTATCCTACAGAATAGACGCTTTGCTCATTTCCATTTTACAGAAGAGGAGAGTGAGCCTCAAGGTGTGTGACCCAAGTCATGGAGCTGGAAAGGCCAAAACCAGGATTTGAGCCTCAGCGGTGCAACTTGAGGACCAGCACTCCATTTTTTTTTTAAGATTTTATTTATTTATTTGAAAGAGAGAGGAAAAAAGGGGATGGCAGAGGGAAGGGGAGAAGCAGATTCCTTGCTGAGCAGGAAGCCCAATGCAGGACTCGATCCCAGAACCTTGAGACCATGAGCAGAGCGGAAAGCAGATGCTTAACTGACCGGGCCACCCAGGTGCCCCAGGACCAGCACTCTTAATGACTGCATGGTGTCGCTGCCCACAGTGGGAAGCAGGGGGATTTCAGTAACAGTTCCCAGGGGCCAAATGAGGGGAAGGGCATCCGAGCCATAGGTACAGCATGTGATAGGGCACAGAGGTTAAGGAGACTGGTGTCCTTGGGACCCGCAAGCAGCCAAGTACAGCAAGAGCAGGAATTGCCACCAAAGAGGCAGAGGGCATCAGGTTAGGTGTGCATGAGCTATGGGATCTGGACTCAGACCTGTGGGTAACAGGGAGGAATTCCAGGATTTAAGCAGGGGATTTTTTAAATTTAAATTCAGTTAGCCAACACACAGTACATCATTAGTTTCAGAAGGGAGTAACCATTTTGCATGTTGGCAAGATCAGCTCTGGAAGGCTAGGACAGGATGATCGATTAGGAGACCATGACCACAAACAGAGACCATGACTCTGGGAGGAAGCTGGCCCCAATCTGATGTGGGGAAAGTAAGATGAGACATCTAAGATAACTCCTAGGAACTGGCACCCAGAAGGAGAGCAAACTGGAAGTGGCAATTAAATGGGCCCAGTCAGAGGCAGATTGGGTGGGAGCTACTTGGTGGTGGTTTGAGTAGGGCTTGTGGTACAGGAGAGATTCATGGCAGCCTGATAAGCATGGGAGTGGGTGGAGGTAAACCCATGGGAGAACCTTGGTCTGGTGAAGGGGTGGGAAGAAAGGGAAAGGAGACACTGAGACAGGACTCTGGGAGATTGCAGACACGAACAAACTCAGCAGAAGAAGAGGAGCCAGCAAAGTTCCTAGGAGATCCTGGGCAGCGAGCTCAGGGGGGACAGAAGCAGGACAGAGTAATGGCTTAGGTCTCAGGGGCTTCAGAAGATGAGTAGCTGAGTAATTCATGCAACGGGGAAGGCAGGGGAGGTGTGGGCTGCACAGAGACATATCAGGGGTCAGGAGGGTCTCCTGTCCGTGGAATGGTAGTTTAAAGAGGAAAGAAGAAATGAAGCTGGAAATGAGAAGCTAGGCTGTCGTCTAGGAACTTCACAAGGAATGGAAAAGCAAGGTGCTGTAGCGCGGTGGAAAGAGAGCTATTTTCATCAAATCTGATGGTTTAAATTACGTAATAGTGACTACTTGTGATAGGATATATGTAAAGAGCCCATGAACACTCACGTAACCCAAAAACCAGAACCTCCCTGGCACCAGTAGCAGGAGTCTGTGCTTCTCCCACCCGCCTTCCCCTCCATGGAGAATGTTATAAGCTGGCCCCAGCTGGAGCACATTTGAGGACAAGGAGGAAGGAACCTCTAAAGCAGGGGTCTGGGGGAGTGTGTGCCAGAAGAGGTGGGACAGGGAGGGCTGTGGACACAGCAGACATGAGTGACTGACTAGGAAAACCATTCCTTGCCCTGAGCCAAGAGGATAGAAAGTGAGGGTTGATGCAGACTTGGGTGGGTTCAAAGATAATGAGAAGAGTTTAGAGGGAGTTTAGGCCAAAGAAGCCCCGTCTTGTCTGGAATAGAATCCTCACAATAATAAAAGGGCCAGTAATGAGGTGAGGACCTTGAGGAGAGTGAGCTGACCAGAGACACAGAAAGGCTGTTGTCAAGAGAACTGAGGGCCTGGCTGGTGGATCTGTTGTGGCTCCACCCACTCAATGATATAATTCCCTCCAGGGTCTCTGAGCAAGCCAGGTAAGCATAGTTGGATTGAACCAAAATGCGAAAGTCATCAGGGTGAGTCTAGTCAAAGGGAATGAATCGAGGTTCTTGATAAGCATGGGCACTGATAATTGTGCTGAACAGACGCACCCCAGGATCTTGGCTACCCAAAGAATAAGATGCCAGAGAGGGAATGGGGGCTGGCTTGAGGGCAAGTGGAAGGAGCAGGGGAAGCTGGTTCCAAATGAGGTCAAGGATCAGATGACATGGTAAGGCACTTTGAGGTTAGGTGTCAGAGGAGTACTGCAAAGTGCTAAGTCAGTTTGCGTCCTTTGACACCTATCAGCTGTGTGGTCTTGGGCACAGTTTTTAACATCTCTGAAGCCCCATGAACTTACTCACAGCGATTCTTCTCTCTGAGGGTTGTCACAAGGCTCAAAGGAGAGAACTGTGTGAGTTCATTGTAAGCTGTGTGCAAATGTCAGCCATGATGAATGAAGCGCGGACGCCAAGAAAGTTTTCAGGTTTCAGGCAGGGCTGGGACCCAGCAAGCCATTCCTCCTCGTCATTCATGTGGCTGCTTTTTCCTCATTTTGCCCTTGTCTTTCTGGCATCTCATTTCGTTGGTTTGTGACCAGTCTCTAAGACCTACTGGCGTCCATTTGAATTCTAATCCAATCCTCCAAGGTGCCCCTCCAGCCTCAGCTGTGTGTCATCTATGAAATTAATGAGCGTGCTCTGTCTCATCATCTAGTTCATTGCTGGAAACATTAAATAGCCCAGGGCTCCAGATTTTGAGGTGTTCTAAATGGCCTCCACAAGTCTTCCGGTTTTTTCTTTGGAGACAGTGGAAAGGCAAATACTCTTCACTCTGGATTCTACCTAAACTACCCCCCTCACTTCCACTGTCACCCACAGAGGTGGACTTTTGGTGAGGCACAAAAGACACCCTATGTTTTGCAATAAAAATAAAGGCTTCCTACACTTCCCTGAAGACCACTCCACTTCTACCCCCTTCTTGAGGAGACCCTGACCCACAGCCTTAACCCCAATTCCTGCCTAGAGCCTTTCTTGTAAGGGCCTCTGAATCATCATTCTCTCAGTACATGATGTGTAGCATAGAAGCAATAATTTACCACCAAACGGATTCTTGGAATCTGGCTGAAAATGTCTTGAAGTGCAACCCAGCAGCGTGAATCTGCCTCTATCCTCCTTTGCCTATAAGCCAGTCCTGAGATGCAGATCCAAATCCAGAAGCCTGCACACTTCTCCACCTCTGCATGGTTCTCAGACACTTAGCATTCATTCAACTTTTATTGACCTACGAAGCACCAGCCTCAAGCATAGGCTCATAGCCATTAACAAAACAAGCATGTCTTGTACTTACAGATACTTCAGTCCAAGCTCTCCCCTGATGTCCCAGTATAGTTGACCTCCATCCTCCTGAATTCTGCTTGACAGAGCCTATACTGATTCCTTCCCCTATTGTGCTTGGGAAAATCACCTTCAACTGCTCAACTTCCATTCCAGCTCTGACTCCTGGGTCACCCAGAGCTCTTTCACACCATCCTTGTCACCTTCCCCGCCCTTTTTATTTTTCACCATTTCTCTGTCTTGTGCCTAAGCAAGCATCCCTTCCCTCTTTTATAGCTACTACCCGCTCCCACCTAAGCCAAGCCAACCCTCCTCTTTCCCTGTCTCCACCTTTCCCAACTCCAACTAATGAGTGAGCCAACATCAATTTACATTTAAAAAGCAACCACTTTGTAATTCTTCTCCGTGGTCCCAAACTCTATAATTGGGTAGGATGCTTGGCACCAGATTCTAGTACCTTAGTATCTCACATCTTAAAACAGGAGATCCAGGTTTTGCCGAGGGAAAGTGGGAAGTATACTCCAAAACCCCTCTCATGAGGGATCAGGTCCAGTGCACTTGGGGTCCATTTCTCATCTGTCATTCAAAAGTGACATGGTACTAGGCAGTGGGAATCTAGAAATGATGAAGACACACTACTGTGTCAATGAAACTAACATTGAAAAAGAGACAATAACAAAGGCTGTAGACACAGCACAAAACAAAGGAATTCATTTTTTTTTCTTGAGGAAATCAAGAATATTTCATAGAGGTGACATGTAAAGACAAAAAAAGCAAGTGAAAAAAGTGAAAGCAGTGACCCTGTTTTTGACTTGGCAATTTGTCAGCTCTGCAGAGAAGTACTTTTTACCTGCCTTACTGAGCACACAGAGAAGCCAGAGATGAGTGTGTGTATTTGTGTGCAACCCAGTAAATGGGTTTACGTGTGTGCCAGTGTGTGCCAGCCATAGGACGAGGGGTTGGTGTCCGAGTTTCATTTTGAGAAATGATGGAAGAGGCAGAGAGGGACTAAACTGTAGGGCACAGGGCCACTTCCAAGATCTCTGTTAGCTGAACCTTTGCAGCTCTCCTATATTTTTCCTCATCTAACTGACAGCCTAGTAGAGGGAGACCTTACCCATTCTACCTTCTGAGCACCTCCTGCATCTGTGTACTTGCCCCCGCTGCACTGAACTACCTAAGTCAGACCCTCGTTATCTGCCCCCTTGATTACTGCAATAGCCACCTAACTGGCCTCTCGGCCTCCAGTCTAAACCTCTTCCAAATTGTTCTCCCTACGGCAAACATGTTGTCCCTTCTAAAGCACTATCAATATGTTTTCCGTCAGTGGATCCCCAATTGCCTTTTGCTTAATGAGCCTCTCCATATCTGCAGATATGGGCTCTGCTGTTTCCTCCAGCCTGCATCCCTCTTCCTGCAACCCCAGGCATTGTTCTCTCCTACCTCCCTCACTCATGTGTTCTTCCTGAAACGCCTTTGCCATTCCCACCTCTCATGCCTTCCTTGCATGCTGACCTATGGCCAACCTTGAGGTCTTAGCCCAGGCTTCCTGTTCCCTTTCCTGGCCCTAGTCTGGGAAGGTTACATGCCCCCATCACCACAGGATAACATGGACACCTGTTCAGACATCTGAATCCCATGAGACCATCACCTCAGTGCCTGTGTTGGGGACCATCGTATTTGATGGTCAGTACTCATTAAGCAGAGGTGCTCGATGTTTATTGAACCACCAGATGCGCCATAACTCCTTATATGGCTCTACCTTCATCTTGGCTCTCCAACGAAGATGAAACGTTTTGGTTTCTCCCAAAAACTCAGAGTTTCTCCTAAAAACTCATAGAGTCCAAAGCTACCAGGAGTGGGAGAAACTTGTAAATCACCTAGTTTTAGGTATGAACAGGAGTAACCTCAACAGGAGGCCCAGAAATCAGTGCGTGGCCTGAGGCTATGGGGGAATTACGAAGATTGTCACTCTATCATTATATGGGGTAATTAGCGGTACCTGCCCACATCCCTCATAGCTGCAACCCCCAGAGAGCCCTGTCTGTTGCTGATTACAAAGCATTTTCTCATCCTCATCTCATTTGTTGTTTGAACCACATGACTCCTGCAGAATTGGTTGGGGAAGTGATCATTACTCCCATTTTATTGATTAAGGAAGTGAGGCTCAGAGAGCCCAAGCCAAAAGCCCCAGAGGAATTCTCCTCTGAATCCATACTCCAGGTTCATTCCCCTAGCCACACTACAGCTGGCTCTTTGCTCTCTCCCCACAAGGACTGGGATGATGAAGCCAATGCCATGTCACCATGGCAGCACATCGCCAGGATGCCGGTGGGTTAACAGCCCAACAGACCTGCAAGAAGAAAGGCCCAGATAAAGCTGCACTATGTTCAGAGCTGCGAGAGCAAATGGGCAGGCAGCAGCTCTCAGACTTGCCCACCATCAGCCAGGTGTTTGACTTTATTTAAGAAAATTATTTTTCATTTGGTCTCATGGGCAATGGACCATGTCCTGCCTTTTTAAATGAGATTGGGAAGCTGGAGCTGACCTGACACATTCCCTCCAGTTTTCCTATGCACACTTAAACATCCTGCCAAAACTAATATCTTTATTCCTAAAACCTTCAATTCACATAGGGCAAACAGCGTCTGCCTGTGCTGTATGGAGCATGCACTTCAGCCTTTATATTACCCAGAGGAATGAGCTGCTATTATGAAATCATTAAATTAATAACTTGGTAATATAGGCAGATATATAAAACAATCTGTTCATAGAACAAAAGAAATTACTACGTTCCAAACATTCATAATTTAATTTAACAGCAAATTAAAGTAGCATACATAATTTTAGCCTCAAAATGTCAATAGAATTATGTAAATAGAGCACCGGATCCTATTGCCCTGTGTGTGTGTGTGTGTGTGTGTGTGTGCACGCACATGCATGCAGGTGTGTAGTTGTGTATGTGACAGGAGGGCGGGCTACAGGGTTGACATTTACCTCCTGTAGGCCTCTCTTCTTCACAACAGAGAAGCAATTGACAGAAATAGATGAGGTGCCTGGCTTTTAATTAAGAATTTATTAAACATTCAAAGAGCTGTAGAGGGAAAAAGCTAGCAAGGCACTCTGCTGGCTGCCAAGATTGGGTTGAGCAAACAGTAGAGCTGCAGAGGGGATGGGTCCAGCGAAGCTGTACCAGGGCTCCCTCGGGAAGGGCAGGCATCAAAGGCCACTGGGCCTAGATCATAGGATCTTAGAGAGACTCCATATGAGTATGGTGATAAGCAATGGAAAGACGGGCTGCTGACTAGCATGGAGTTATCTCAGAGGAATGACCAGGAACAGGAGAGCTTTTCTCCTGCACCAGCATTTGGCAAGAACTAACCCCCTACCCCGGGAAGCTCAGAGGTGGTTAAGGAATAGTCTCTGGTCCATTATGGTCTTCTCCACAAATCACCTGCCTTGTGTGAACCAAAGGGAATGAGGTGAATGTGGGGCTGTGCGAGGGACAGGGAGTCACTATATGGCAGGAGTTCCTGACCCCTCTCCCTGGAAGCTCAGCAGGCAGTGGTCACTGTCAAAACAAGAAGAGTACAAAGGGTTTCCTATGTAAGCTGACTTTGCCTCCTCCACCCAAGCTTTTCTCACCTCTGATAACTGTTTCATGAATTGTTTTCTAGAGACAACGGGTATCCCAGTCTCGTGAACTTGCAACACTGCTCGGGACATGTGAAGGCAGTAAGTTCAGTCCTGCTTCAAAACAATGAAATGTACATGTGCACATATGCAGACTTTGGAACATAATTTCAGGAGATTCACATATCCCATTGACGAACCCAAAGTAAATCTCAATTCTGGCTGAAGACATTCATTAAGCATGGAACTGTATGTATAAAGAGTAACATATGTCTAGTGCCAAGGGTATGAGACAGAGAGGAAGACAAGAATTCATAGAAGGCCCCCTGGAGGAGGGAAAACCACTTAAACTTGAAGGAATTTAAGTCTTAAAGAGATAGGAGGAGGAATATATGGAGCCAAGATTTAAAAACAAAAACAAAAACAAAAAACACAAGGATGAATCCATGAAGAATGCTGAAGGTTCTGTGGGTGAGGGCAGGAAAGGAAAGAAGGCATCCTTTGGGGAAAGGCCCTGGATAACACAGGACTGTAAACATACGTATATAAAACATTTATCCTCTTAGAAATATTTATTTTCTGTATGCATAAATGGTGAACTAGAGGAGGAACTAGTAGAAGCAGGTAATCCAGTTAATAAACCGTATTAGGAATTTAGTAGTTCAGGGGTGAGGGGAACAGCAAAGAGACTAAGATAGTCTAAACAGGCAAGGGAGACACATTATGAAGATAGGCCTAACAGGACTTTGGAACTGTTGGGACATCAGTCTGCATAGGCCAGCTACTGTAACAAAACTCTCAAAATCTAAGTGGCTTAACACCATGGTTTATTTCTCATTCACCTCAGTACAATGCGGTATTTGGAGAGACTTAATCCATGTAGTCCTTCATTGGCCCAGGCCCCTTCTGCCTTGTGGCTCTAATCTAACATAGTCTACGTTGTTCTCACCAGATGTGCCTCTGCTCCACATACAACAGGAAGATGAGGGAAGAGAGACAGCACAGAGGGTTTTATAGAAGCTTTTACTGCCAGCCCAGAAATTAGTAAACATCCCTTCTGCCCATGTGTTGTTGGCTAGAGCTCATTAATGTAACTGCTAGAAGGCTGGGAAATGTAGCCTAGCTGCCCAGGAGGATAAAGGAAACAATTTCCCCCATTTCTGTAGCTGCTTATGAAGAGAGAGGGACAGGCAGTCAAGAATGACTATTTTTAGTCCTGGGAACTAGAAGATTGATGAGAACATTGATACATATAAGAAAATTCAGAAGGGAAGCTACAGGGATCTGAAGCTTGGCATATGTCTAATTAACCCAAGAGAATAATAAAGTAGATTTGCTCAGACATACACTTGCACTATTATCCCAGAAGCTTAGCATAACAATGTGACTCTCTCTTACATGATATAAGAAGTAATGTAGTTAGATATGACACACAAAAAATGGCAAAAATAGATAACTTTCATCAAAATTAAAAGCTCTCATGCATCAAAGGCCACTATCAAGAGAGTAAACGAGTAACCCACAGAATGGGAGATAATGTTTGCAAATTATTTACCATATAAGGGATTAATGTATAGAATATATAAAGAACTCCTATAACTCAACAACAAAAAACAAACAACCTAAATCAAAAAATGTGCAAAGGACTTGACTAGACATTTCTTCAAAGAAGATATACAAGTAGCCAATAAGTGCATGGAAGAATTCTCAACATTACTAATTATTAGAGAAATGCAAATCAAAACTGTAATGAGACATCATTTCACACCTATTAGGATGGTTATTATTAAGAGGAAAAAAAACAGATTTTTCATGAGTTGGCCACCAGAGCATAGGTGCCATGGAAACCACCCCTAAATTTAAACCAAAATGGGAAAGGAAAAGATTCCTATCAATATCGCCATCATTGGACATGTAGATTCAGGCAAGTCTACTACTGCTAGCCATTTGATCTATGAATGTGGTGGAATTCACAAAAGAACCACTGAAAATTTTGAGAAGGATGCTGCTGACATGAGAAAGTCTCCTTCAAGTATGCCTAGGTCTTGAAAGCTGAACGTGAACATGGTCTTACTACTGATGTTACCCTATAGGGACTCAAGATCAGCAAGTGTTATGTGATCATCTGACCGTCACTGATGCCCCAGGACATGGAGACTTTATCAAAACCATGATTACAGGCACATCTCACAGTGTCCGTTCAGTCCTGGTTGTCATTGCTGGTGTTGGTGAATTTGAAGCAAGTTATCTCTAGGTATCAACTCTATGGTCAATTAATCTTCAACGAAACAGGAAAAAATATACAGTGGAAAAAAGACAGTCTCTTCAATAAATGGTGCTGGGAAAACTGGACAGCTATATGTAGAAGAATGAAACTCGACCATTCTCTTACACCATACACAAAGATAAACTCAAAATGGATAAAAGACCTCAGTGTGAGACAGGAATCCATCAGACTCCTAGAGGAGAACATAGGCAGTAATCTCTTCGATATCAGCCACAGCAACTTCTTGCAAGATATGTCTCCAAAGGCAAAGGAAACAAAAGTGAAGATGAACTTTTGGGACTTCATCAAAATCAAAAGCTTCTGCACAGCAAAGGAAACAGTCAAAAAAACAAAGAGGCAACCCTTGGAATGGGAGAAGATATTTGCAAATGACAGTACAGACAAAAGGTTGATATCCAGGATCTATAATGAACTCCTCAAACTCAACACACACGAAACAGGCAAACATATCAAAAAATGGGCAGAAGATATGAACAGACACTTCTCCAATCAAGACATATAAATGGCTATCAGACACATGAAAAAATGTTCATCATCACTAGCCATCAGGGAGATTCAAATTAAAACCACATTGAGATATCACCTTACACCAGTTAGAATGGCTAAAATTAACAAAACAGGAAACAACATGTGTTGGAGAGGATGTGGAGAAAGGGAAACCCTCTTACACTGTTGGTGGGAATGCAAGTTGGTGCAGCTTCTTTGGAGAACAGTGTGGAGATTCCTCAAGAAATTAAAAATAGAACTTCCCTATGACCCTGCCATTAAACTCCTGGGTATTTACCCCAAAGATACAGATGTCATGAAAAGAAGGGCCATCTGTACCCCAATGTTTATAGCAGCAATGGCCACAGTCGCCGAACTATGGAAAGAACCAAGATGCCCTTCAACGGATGAATGGATAAGGAAGATGTGGTCCATATACACTATGGAGTATTATGCCTCCATCAGAAAGAATGAATACCCAACTTTTGTAGCAACATGGATGGGACTGGAAGAGATTATGCTGAGTGAAATAAGTCAAGCAGAGAGAGTCAATTATCATATGGTTTCACTTATTTGTGGAGCATAACAAATATCATGGAGGACAAGGGGTGTTAGAGAGGAGAAGGGAGTTGGGGTAAATTGGAGGGGAGGTGAATCATGAGAGACTATGGACTCTGAAAAACAATCTGAGAGGTTTGAAGTGGCAGGGGGGTGGGAGGTTGGGGTACCAAGTGGTGGGTATTATAGAGGGCATGGATTGCATGGAGCATTGGGTGTGGTGAAAAAAATAAAGAATACTGTTTTTCTGAAAATAAATAAATCAGTTTAATAAAAAAAAAAAAAAAGCGATCTCTAGGTAGGAGAGACCCATGAGCATGCTCTTCTGGTTTATACTTTTGAATGTGTAAACACCAACTAATTGTTGGTGTTCACAAAAAAGACTCCATTGAAACACCCTATAACCAGAAGAGATACAAGGAAATTGTAATGTCAGCACTACATTACGAAAATTGGCTGCAACCCCAACACAGTAACATTTGGTCAGATTTCTGGTTGGAATGGTGATGACATGTTGGAGCCAAGTGCTAACACACCTTGGTTCAAGGGATGGAAAGTCATTCATAAAGGTGGCAATGCTAGTGGAACCATGCTTCTTGAAGCTGTGGATTGCATCTTGCCACCAACTCATCCAACTGACAAGCCTTTGTCTGCCCCTCCAGGACATCCACAAAATTGATGTTATTTCCTGTCCCTGGGGGCTAAGTGGAGCCTGGTATTCTCAGAGCCTGGTATTCTCAAACCCTCGCATGGTGATGACCTTTGCTTCATTCAGTGTTACAACTGAAGTAAAGATGGTTGAAAGCACCATGAAGCTTTGAGTGAAGCTCTTTCTGGGAACAATGAGGGGTTTAAGGTCAACAATGGGTCTGTCCAAAATGTTTGTCATGGCACTGTGGCTTGTGACAGCAAAAATGACCCACACCAATGGAACCCAGATAGCTTCACAGCTCAGGTGATTATCCTGAACTATCCAGGCCAGATCAGTATGGATATGCACTTGTGCTAGATGGTAACACAGCTTATACTCACAAGTTTGCTAAATGGAAGGAGATTGATGGTTGTTCTGAGAAGAAGATAGAAGGACACAAGTCCTTGAAATCTGGTGATGCTGTCATCGCTAATATGGTTCCTGGTAAGCGCATATATGTTGAGAACTTCTCTATTGTCCTCTGGGCCATTTTGCTGTTTCTGACACAAGACAGATGGTTACTGTGGGCATCATCGTAGCAATGGGTAAGAAGGCAACTGCAGTTGGCAAGGTCACCAAGTCTGCCCAGAAAGCTCAGAAAGCTAAATGAATATTATCCCCAAAACCTGCCACCCCAGCCTTAATCAGTGGTGAAGAGCGGTCTCAGAGCTTTTGTGTCATTTGTCATTTAGGCTTAATAGTAAAAGATTGGTGAATGATAACAGTGCATCATAAAACCTTCAGAAGAAAAGGAGAATGTTTTGTGAACCATTTGTGTGTGTGCATGTCTGTATGTGTGTGTGTGTGTGTGTGTGTGTGTGTGTGTGTGTGTGAATTTTAAGTTATTAGTTTTTTAAATCAGTACTTTTTAATGGAAACAACTTGATCAAAAATCTGTCACAGAATTTTGAAACATACTAGAACAGAAGTTGAGTGAGAAAAATGAAACAAAATATAACAAGTAACATGTTGGTGAGGATGTGGAAAAATCAGAACCCTTGTACATTGCTGGTGGGAATGCAAAATGATGTCGCCACTGTGAAAAACCATATGGTGGTTTCTAAAAAAATTAAACATAAATTTATAATGTGATCCAGAAATTCCACTTCTGGGTATATACACAAGAGAACTGAAGGCAAGGGCATGAATAGATATTTGTACACCCATGTTCAAAGAGTGGAAGCAACCCAAATGTCCACTGACAGATGAGTGGATAAACAAAATGCGATCTGTGTATACAATAGAATATTAGTCAACCTTTAGAAGGGAGGAACTTTGAACACATGCTACTATATGGATGATCCTTGAAGATGCTAAGTGAAATAAGCCAGTCACAAAAGGATAAATATTCTATGATTTCATTTACATGAGGCTTCTAGAGTGGTCAAATTCATGGAGACAGTAGAATGGTGATGGCCAGCAACTAGGAGGTAGGGAATTGGGGAGTTAGTGTTTAACTGGTACAGAGTTTCAGTTTGGGAAGATGGAAAGTTCTGGAGAGGTAGGGGGGGTGAATGCACTGTCACATTCAGAGAAAGACAGTGTAACACTGTGTAACACTGTGAATGAGCTTAACACACTGATCTGTGTGCTTAAGCATGGTTACTAAATTTTGTTATGTATTGTTATATTGGAATTTTTTAAAATTCCAATATAACACACAGTGTAATATTCGTTTCAGGTGCACAATAGAGTGATTCAACATTCCCATACATTACTCAGTGCGTATCATAATAAGTATACTCTTAATCCCCATCACCTATTTCACTCCTCCCCCCACCCGCCTCCCTTCTAGCAACCATCAGTTTATTCTCTATATTTACGAGTCTCATTTTTCTGTTTGTCTCCTTCTTCCTTAGTTCATTCCTTTGTTTCTTTTTCTTTGTTCATTTGTTTGTTTGCTTTTTTTTTTTTTTTTTTTTTTTTTTTTTGGAGCGAGAACGAGCAAGCATGGGAGAGTGGCAGAGAAAGAAGAAGAGAGAGAATCTTAAGCAGGCTCCATGCCTAGTGCAGAGCCTGATGCCGGGCTTGATCTGATAACCCTGAGATCTTGACCTGAGTTGAGATGAAGAGTCAGATGCCTAACTAATGGAGCCACCCAGCAGCCTCTCGTTTTCTTTCTTAAATTCCACATATGAATGAAATTGTGCAGTATTTGTCTTTCTCTGACTTATTTCACTTAACATTATATTCTCTAGACCCATCCATGTTGTTGCAAATGCTAAGACTTCATTCTCTTTTTTTAAAAATTTTATTTATTTATTTGACCTAGAAAGAAAGAGCACAAATAGGCAGTGAGGCAGGCAGAGAGAGAGGGGGAAGCAGGAGCAGGCTCCCTGCTGAGCAGAGAGCCTGATGTGGGGCTCGATCCAGGAGCCCCAAGACCACAACCTGAGTCGAAGGCAGAGGCTTAACCCACTGAGCCACCTAGGTGCCCGAGATTTCCTTCTTTTTAAGGCTGAGTAATATTCCATTTTGTGTTTGTGTGTGTGTGTGTGTGTGTATTCATGTATCCATGGACACTTGGGCTGCTTCCAAATCTTGGCTATTATAAATAATGCTTCTACAAGCATATATCTTTTCAAATCAGTGTTTTCATTTTCTTTGTGTAAGCACCCAATAGTGGAATTACTGGAGCATATGGTGGTTTTATTTTTAACTTTTTGAGGAACCTCCATACTATTTTCCATAGTGGCTGCACCAGTTCGCATTCCCACCCACTGTGCACGATGGTTCCTTTTTCTCTACATCCTCGCCAGCGCTGCACTTGTTTCTTGTGTTTTTGATATGAACCATTCTGACAGATGTGAGGTGATAGCTCATTATGGTTTTGATTTGCATTTCCCTAATCATTAGTGAGGTTGACCATAATTTTTTAAAAGAGTAGCATGGGTAAGTTCATCTTTCTAAAACTGCAGACTCTGTCAAAATGTGATTAGCATACACATCCTCTGTTCTGATCCCCTCCCAACCATATGTCTGCTTCACGTAAGCTTGTCATCTCTGTTCATCCCCAAACCTTCTCCTGGCTCTTCACCTCAGCCTATGTGCACACACACTTCCAAGAACCAGGTGAGAAACCTCCTTGTCCTCTTCTCCTCTTCCTTCCTGTGAGCCTGCGGGTCCAACAGACAAGTCTCTAAAATCCACCCACCCCTTTCCTTGCCATGGCCCCAGGCACCGCTTCAGTTCTGGCTTCACAGAAGTTTAGCTCTCTGTGTCTCATACTGGCAGCTGAAATAACCTCCACGCTAATCCCACTGCTCACGTCTCATCCAAGCTTCCTCTCATCATGAGGGAGTCTTCTTGACATAGGCCACAGTCTGCTCTGACTTGCTCTCAGGTAGGAACGATGCAAAATGTGCCCATTATCTCACCTGCACTCGACAGATGCACTTCCTCTGTCCCATTTACAGAGAGGAAAGTGAAGATTGGAAGATGTCAGCTGCTGTGTCAAGGTCACATAGCTGACAAGTGGCAAAGCCAAGATTCCCACCAGAGCCATCAAACAACAATTAATAATAACAGCTAGCACCAACTCAGGTCTGTGTATAGCGTGATTCTAAGTGCTTTATACCTAATAGTTAACATCATCCTCACAACAACCCCAAAAAGAAGACAGTTTTCATCCCCACTTTATACTTGAGGACATAGAGGCACAGTGAGCTTCGGTACTTGCCCAGAGTAACCCAGCTAGCAAAGAATGGCACCAAGTTTCAAACCCAGTCCGGTCAAGAGCATGACCATGTAGAGCTTTCCCCTTCTCTAAAACCTGCAGAGTAAACATCACCAGAGCTCTGTAGCCAGAGAACCAGCCCCAGATGATCCCATGTAACTTTCCACCCCCATTTAATCCTGTACCCACTAGACAAGGCACCCCAGCACCTCACAAAGCTCCTTCATCCTGGAGTGTCCTTCAGAACCTCTCCACCCATAAATACTAGGTTAATCTTTACAAAGTTTCATTGACTATCATCCTCTCTGGATGTCCACCCCAATAGCCAGGACCTGTTTAAAATTCATTCACTCGGGGGCGCCTGGGTGGCTCAGACAGCTAAGCGTCTGCCTTTGGCACAAGTTATGATCTCAGGGTCCTGGGATCCAGCCCCTCGAGAAGAAGTCTGCTTCTCCCTCTCCCTCTGCCCCTACTGCCCACCCCGCTTGCGCATGCACCTCACTCTTTCTCTCTCTCTCTCAAATAAATAAATAAAATCTTTTTTAAAAACTCATTAATTCAACCAAATTTATCAAATACTTTCTGTAGCCAGTCTGTGTGCCAGGTGCTGGGGATACATTGGTAAATGAGACAAAGTTTCCATCCTTAAAATAGTGTCAAACAAGTGTCATCATTGGTTCCTATTCATGGATCTTTTGGTTATCACGAACAACTTATGTGTTTATCTCTGTCACAACATACTGGGCTCCCAGGGTCAAGGTGACATCATATCAAGCTCTGCGTTCCTTTCCTAGTTCCTTGATCTTTCATAGATAAACCCAGAAAATGTGTTCAGTGAATCAATGTTTGATTCGGTGGGCCCCATTAAATTATAAATTTAATTATAAATTTATATTATATATTTATATATATAATTATATATGTATATACTTATATAAACTATATATAAGTATATAAAGTATATATAAGTATATATACAAGTATATGTATATATACATATATATGATATACATATATATAATATACATATACATATATATAAGTATATGTATATATACATATATAATATAGTATATATAATCTATAATATATTATATATAATATAATATATAATACACTATATAATATATAGTATATATAATATACTATATATACTATATAATATAAATATATACATTTACAAGTATATATAATTATATATAGTTATATAAGTATATATATAAATATATGCATATATATAAGTATATAGAGTTATATATACTATATAATATAAATATACCATATAATATAGTATACTATATAATATGGTATATTTATATATAATATACTATAATATATTATATTATAATATAATATAGTAATAATATATATTATGTAGTATATATAAATACTATATAAATTAAATAGTATATATAAATTATATAGTATATATTATATAGTATATAATTATATAGTATATATATAATTATATAGTATATCTATAGTATAAATTATAAATCTTGTAAAATAAAACCAAGCCTCCCATGATGAGTCGTGAGCTGGAGGAGCTGAGTGTCATCTTCTCCAGGACTGGCCTTTGCATACTCTGCTAGACTTGCTCTCTCATTCTTAACACTGTTCATTTGCATAGCAGGCAACATTTTATGAAATATTTTCACATCCATCTTCTCATTTGATTATCCACGGTAGGGAGATATAATCTTTTACATTTGCTTGAAATTAATTTTCTGTATGTCCATAAGCATGTTTTGATTACTCCTGATTAAGTTGTCAAACCAAAGAAGTCTGCCAAAAATAAACAAAATGTCCGTAGAGGAGTAAACTGGAGAGGACTGGCTCAGAGAGCCCTGGAGCAGGATCCTCATCTGCGCACGGGGGATTTCACGGGGCATGGTAAGGCTCAAGGGAAATAAAGAGACACACTGAACTTGGCACAGGGTAAATATTCAACAAAGATGATAAAGGTAAAATGTTTTTTGTAATAAGAGCAAGGCAAAAATTAGGTTGTTGGACAGATCAGGCACTAAGGCCCTGAGAAGCTGGGTTGAAGTGACTTTCCCAAGTCCTAGAATGAGTTTGCCTTAAACCCCAAAATGAAGGCCATTCATAGGCCTCAGTCCTTCCAGAAAGCACAGTCTCTGGCATAGTCCTGCCCAGTCCTCACTCAGACCCTAGCTCAAGCTCTTGACCAAAAAAGTTCCACACTAGAAAACTTCCTTGCTTTGAGTGGCTCATTTAGAAGTTCTGGTTCAAAATTCGCATTTGAAAGACATAATGTTTTCCGCTGGTTTGAAATTAATTTGCTGTAATTCACACTAGTGTATTTTGATTGCTTTTGATTAAGTTTAACAAACTAAAGAAGTCTGCTGAAATTAAACATCAAAGTAAACAGTCCCTTTTCTAAGGCTCCTTGTGCATAATTATCAGCCTTGTCATTCTTGCTAAATATATCCATTATGTGACAGTCCCTATGCCTGGGTAGTGGTAATTAATACAGAATCCCAAAATCAATTCCAGAGAAATCCTCTAAAATCAAGAAAGCTCATTTACATAACTTCTCAAATGCATGAATGAATTGTTTTGAAACTAGGATGAAAAGAAAGGGGCTTTCACAGGTCAGAGTTTCCATGTAAAAATAAATAAATAAAGCAGGCTGCATATTTAATATTGGGTTTGTTGTAAAGAAAAATGGGTCTTTCGTGGAAAGTGTGAATAAACAGGTAAGTGGCTCTTTGGAGCCGTCACTTTGCGGAAAGCGTCGCCAAAATTAATGGCTAATAATTAACCACCCAAGCGACTAATGTGTTGAGGAAAGTTCACAGGCAGCTTTGTTACCTTGCCAAAAATGATGAAAATTAAAGTTAATATCACTTTCTTAAATGTGGTGGAATAATTTAAATATTTTTATAAGGGGAAAAAAAAAAAGGCCTCCTCATGCCTCCATTTGTTTGCTTATTTCCAACAGGGAAATACAGGGAACAAAACACCAGCTTTGCAGCAGCTGTAAAACTCTTCTCCTTAGAAGCTGAGTGACTCTGGCCATAGTATACAAGCTCCCAGAGCCTCAAGGTCCTCACAGAAGAGCAGGGACAACTGAGCTGGTCCCATCTCCCTCCGAGGGGCGCCAGGGAGAGGGAAGTGTTTCACTCTGGGATGCCTGGCTTTTCCAACTACAGCTCTTCCCCGGGCACATCCATTATTAATGATAATAAGAAGAATACTTATCAAGAGCTTATCAGACCCCATGCTAAGCACTTTTCTTGCTTTCTCATTTTTAATCCTCACAATAACCCTGTGAGAAAGTTGCTATTAGTATCATCTTTTTTCTAAAAGCTTTAGCAAACTTTCTAATGAGAAAACCAAGGCAGCCAGCTAGTGGCCAAGATGGTTTCTGAACCATGGCATTATGGGATGGCCCTGGGGGAGGGACCACTAACCTCATGTGCATGGAAGCAATATAATGTCTGAAAATATATGCAAAACTATTGGTGTATGTGCATATTGTGGAAGAGTGGCCAAAATAGTTATCTGATTCTCAAAGGAGTCCTTGACACCCAAAAGGCTACGGGGCCCTGTGCTAGATGTTTGGAATTGAACCAGACTCAGCAGGTAACCTAAGACTGCTTTGCTATTTGAAGTGCAGTCCAGCATCAATATCACCTGGGAGCTTGTGAGAAAATGCAAATCTTTGACCCCATTCCAGACCCACTGAATCAGAAGCAGGGTCTTAGCAAGGTCCCCAGGAGATGGTCACATCTCTAATCCTGCCTGAGGGAGCAAGGAAGGTTACCTGGAGGAGGTGGCACATGAAATTAGCCCTAAACAATGAGAAAGAATCAGCCAAGGGACAAGGGTGATGGGTAAGAATATTTTAAATAGAGGGGAGTGTGTGAGCAAAGGTGTGAGGAATTCAATCACAGGTGATGGAGTGTAGGGAAATCAATCACAGGTGATCATCTGAGAGTTCCAAGCAGGTTAAATTGCTGGTGTGTATGGTGTGAGGCCGGGGCTCCAGAAGGGTAAGGATCAGGTAAGGATCAGAGGGATGGATCAGGCCACACTAATAGATGCTTGGAATGTATGCAGATTAGAGGGGGGCCACTAAAATGGCTGCTGAAGCAAGAGCCTGGGGCAGTCAGATATACATTCTAGAAAACCACTCAGGTAGCAGAACAGAGGCTGGACATGGCCAACCCTATGGGCATTACTAAGAAGGATTGGCCTACTACCCTCTTCTCACTCCTCTAGCCCTTGTCCCCTCAACCCTAAACCAAATTTATCCACACCATGCTCTGCTTCTATTCCCCAAACCCGTGACCTAGAGTCCTTCTGTATTGTGACGACACAGGTGACCAAGACCACAGCTGATAATATGTTAGACACCATCTCCCTGAGATCAGGTCTGTGACTGCCAGCCTTCAGTCACAGAGGGGTCCTGGGCACTTCGAAAATGCTCAGTGAAGGTTCACTGCAGCAAGGAATAAAAACAAGATTAATGTGTTCTGTTTGGGCAGGAGCCTAGGGTATCAGAGTGCATGGCAAGATGGACCGTGTGCTGCTCCTGCAGGTCTGTAAGAGTGCAAGGAAATTTGGACAGAAATCCTGTTGCAATGTATTTGGCCAAGTAACAGGTTCTGTGAACTTGAAACACAGATGGAGAACTGGTGTGCCCTCACCTCTCAGAGGCTGCAGCCAGGGAGATGGGAGCTTCATGGGCCATTTTTCTTGCCCTTCTGGGCCTCTTCCCTGGGTCCCCTCATGCTCATGCCCATTACACAAGCATTTATTATGCTTGTAGAGGACAGAGAAGGAGCTTGCTTTCACACGAAGGAAAGAGGCAAGTACAGAAAAACAAAAACAAAAACAAAAAAAACAGAGCAATGTGTACCCTGGCCCCCCTACCCCAAAGCTCTGCACACAATACCTTTGCCTGCCAGCTCCCCTGAGCTTGGGGCTGGCTTCAAGACTCACATGTTTTATCAGCTGCAGCTGTGCTGCAGGAATGGGGAATGTTCACCATGAGCTTGACTGCCTTCTGCATTACTGTCAGGTTGCTGCCCAGCCCTATGCCCTGGTCTGCCCAGGGGGGCACCCCTCTCTAATTCACAGAAAGGTACCCTGTAAGCTAGTGGAGCCAGTGCCTCCTCAAAGGCCAGTTCAGGACTCTGCTTGGAGAATGAAGATGAGGAGTTTTCATTCATGTTGTGAGCACCTGATGTGGCCATGCACTCTGCTGGGTGCCATAGGTACAACCCAAATTCATTCTCATAACAACCGAGAGTGCTGGCATCTATCTCTGTTTGCAGGCTTGGAGAAGTTGTGACTGGCCGAGGGGTGCGGCTGGGACTGAGACCCGCTCCATTCTGCTCACAGTCCCGCTGCCTTCCCCCACCCAAGCTGGATCAGAGTCCCCAGGGTGCCAGCTCCCACCTCCCCTCCAGCTGCCATTTCCTATTCCCTCTTTCACAGTAAACACTAAATGAGAAAGTAAAATCAATGAGAAATAATAAGCATTAAAAAATGACCCCATAAAAAGACAACCTTAAAAACAGTAAAAAAGAAAGCATGGCTTTAAAAAAATAATTGGACAAAATCATCATGGTGGGGGGGAGAAGGGGAGTGCAGCCAAGAAGTTTATCTGAATTTTTAAATCTCAAATAATAAAACCTTGCCAATATCTGTTGTTTCCTGAGTTATTAATTTTAGCCATTCTGACTGGTGTGAGATGGTATCTCATTGCGGTTTTGATTTATATTTCCCTGATGCCGAGTGATGTTGAGCACTTTTCATGTGTCTCTTGGCCATTTGGATGTCTTCTTTGTCTTCTGCCCATTTCTTGACTGGATTTTTTGTTTTTTGGGAGTAGAGGTTGATAAGTTCTTTATAGATTTTAGATACTAGCCCATTATCTGATTATTCATTTGCAAATATCTTCTCCCATCCCATAGGTTTTCTTTTAGTTTTAGGAAACAGATATTTTTTTAAAAATGGGGGAGGATTTCAAGGTTGGACTCCAGTCCTCATGCTCCCCTCACCCTGGTGAGCAAAATCACCACTCATTGCAGTGGTACAAGAAGGCTTCCTGGAAGAGGTAGCATTTTAGCTGAACTTTGAAGTTAGGCTACCATTTGGAAAGGCAGTTTTGCCAGAAAAGAATTGAAAAAAACAAAGTCATACAGACAAGAGATGATGCAGAATTTTGGAGGGATTCGACGGCTATAGCCTGACCAGAGCAAGTTGTTTCCCTAGGGGAGAAGTGATGCAGAAGGACCCAGAATTGACTTCTGACCAACAAGAGGGAACCCTAGCCCACTCCAGGAGTGTGGACCAAGGTGGCTCTTCCCAGGGAACAAGGAGAGAGGCCAAAGGGTCCGACCAAGAAGATTCAAGGTCACCTGTGGCTCTTTCCCTGCTAGGGAGAGGGCTGAAGGGCAGCATCACTGACTCAAGGTCATTAACCACATGAGAGGCTCAGGCAGGGCCAGGGCCCAAGGGAGCTGAGTCCTTTGTTGAGTAAGGACTTGGCCCAGTTTTGCTTCCTGGAGTGACTGTGTGTCAGGAGAATGTAAAGTCTCCTTTACAGAATAACTATTCTTCCTGGCAGGATGTGAGAAGTCTGGCAGGGGTGCGGACCAGGGGTGGGCCCGGGGGGCCAGCTACACCATGGCATTAGAGTCGGGGAGGGGAGGAATAGAAAAGATGCAAGGGGATGACGGTGGAATAGGGATGGAAGGGGAAAATGTCCCCTATAACTACAGGGGGGCTTTAAGCAAGTCAAGATCCTACCGATAATGGGCGGTCTCCAGTTCCTGCTGCTGTGACTCCCCTTCTCCTCCCATGCCCACCTACCTCTTCCCTTTCCCTCCATCTCCAACACACACATGCACCCAAGCAACGCACTCATCCATACGCTCAGAGTCCCACATCCGGGTGTGACATTCACACACTTGCCTTCCCACACGAAGATCCACACTCACAGACACACTCACACATAGGCATAATCCTCTTAGCTTCAGCCAGATTTCTAATGTTTTCAACAGCCTCAGCAAAACGAATAAAACAAGGGCAATGCAGTGAATTTTTTCCAATGCCATACTTATTTATTCAATTTAAAGAATTCCACATAATTCTGAGATTATGTCCCTTCTCTCTTCTTTGGTTTGGGGCAAGGGGATGTCAAAATATCCTTTCTTTTAGAAAGGATGGTGATAGTAGATGGTAGTGTTTTTTTCTTCATATTCTTTCTTAGCCAAAATACAAAGCTGCTGATCCTTTATCGATTTCCAACTATTATTTATTTATTCTGGCCTGTGAACTCCAAAGACAGGAAATGGCTGCCTTAGGCTGAAACTCATAGGTTCTGGAACATGTCAAGCCCCTCCTGCCTCTAGCCCTCTAAGCTGGAAGTACCTTCCTTGTTTCCCTGATGCCCTCTGACTGCTCCTTCCCCCCATATCCTTCCCCTGGAAAACATAAAGAGCCCCAGTGCAATGCTGTGCCCTGTCCTCCCAGGACTTGGGGCCCTGGGAGCGCCCCACTTGAAGCACCACTACTTACAGGGTAAGTTTCCTAGAGTGTTTGCACATCAGGACAGTCATGAATAACAAAAAGTTCTTCTGATTGCAAAGGACTTCATCTTCTTCAAAGATGGAGCTGGTCTCCTAGCAGTCTGACCCTCAGTACGCTGCTGAATCCAATCTCCCTTCCTCTGTGCATAGCAGATCCCTTAATGGCACCTTGAGCAGATTCTCTAACACTCTCTCATTGATTTTGGTCATTAAAAACTCAGTCGATCCTGCATTTTGATCTGCATCTGTTTAAAGCTTTTCTTCTTCTCCACCCTGAACAGCCTTCACCTCCAGAACCAGAAGGAGTAAGAGGATGAGGTCTGGTCTTTTTTGTCTTCCTGTTCCTCTCCCTAGAATCTGGAAGAGAGGTGTGAAGACCACCCAAGAACACCTCCTCTTCCCTTTCCTTGAGTGTTGGAGTAGGGAAGCAGAAAGAGACATGCTGCATTTTTAATTGGCTGCTATCCAGGATCATAGAAGTCTTGTGGACTAAGTGTGTCCCCCAAAATGTGTATGTTGAAACCTTATCCCCCAATGTGACTGTATGTAGAGACTGAACTTTTAAGGAGGTAATTATGAATAAATGAGGTCATATGGGTAAGGCCCTAATCCTATAGTACTGGTGTCCTAATAAGAAAAGAGAGAGACACCAGAGCTCTCTCTCTCTCTCTCCATATGTACAGAGGAGAGGCCATGTGAGGATGCAGAGAGAAGGTGGCTGTCTGCAAAAAAGGAAGAACACCCTAACTAAAAACCACACTGCCAACACCTTGACCTTGAACCTCCAGTCTCCCAAACTGTGACGCCATCCCTGGGGTACCTGGGTGGCTCAGTGAGTTAGGTGTTCAACTCTTGATTTCAGCTCAGGTCATGATCTCAGGGTCATGAGGTCAAGCCCCATGTTGGGCTTCTGTGCTCAGCGGGGAGTCTACTTGAGATTCTCTCTCCTTCTGCCTCTACCCCCCACCCCTGCTCAAGCTCTATAAATGAATGAATGAATGAATGAATGAAATCTTTTTTTAAAAGATTAAAATGAAATGCCTCGTCTGTGTTAACTTGATGTGGCAGTCTGAGAAGACTGCAGCAGATGTATACCGGGTCTCTCTTGACTCTGACTGGTTCCATAGGCTGAGGGAACCTCTGCCTGAGCACATGGCTATTTTAAAGCATTTCATGCCAGGGACACCCTAGGGGTCCAAGGTTAGAGAAAACTGTGCAAGATCACATGGCATAGATTAAGGATAGACTTCATTGGAGAAAGAGAAACTTACAAGACTACTCAGCTAGAGAGAAGAAGGCAAAGGCCCCATGCCTTCATCGCCCCACAGACAGGGATCCCGCCACTCCGCTAGACAAGCAAATGTAGTCACCACTGCCGTGGGGACTACCATCCCTTCTGCCCTCCCTTTGCATTGGGTAGATGTGGAGTAACACGGCCAGTGGTGGAAGAATTAGATTACTTTGGTGTCAGATAGGCTGAATTTGGGGTGCCTACTATTTACAGGATTGACAAAGGAACAAGACTTCAATACCTGGAAAGTTCCTGGAGTTGGAATCTCTTCCCTAGCAATCCTGCTTCACATGGACTTCCAGCCTCCAGAACTGTGTTTAAGGCACTCAGTCTATGGTACTCCATTAGGTTAGCCCGAACTGACTAACACACCTCATGATGTACCTCATGGAGAGACAAAGCTTCCATCCTTTACCTCACTTTACCTCATTTGAACCTCACTAGAGCTCTGGGTACTCACACAGAGGGCAGGGGCCATTGCTCCCATCCTAAAGTTGAGGAAGTTGAGGCTTAAAGCAGGTAAGTAACCTGAGAGGACACTGGACCCCCCAGAATCCCAACCAGGGCTCCTTCCTCACCATGTTTCCCCTCTTGTCACCATCTTTCCTCCCTGGAACAGCCTTTCTTCCGCACCATGAAGGCTCAGCTGCCTCCCTGGCACTTGCCAGGCCTTTGGGGGAGGCTGGGGGAACATCTCACTCCAGTAACATCCTATGTCCCCCTCCCTGCACTTTCTCCTCAGGCCTCCTGCCTCTCATGTCACCCAGACAGCTTGGGGCCACCTGGACTCGGGCACTCAGTCCCAGTGCCATTGTTTCCATGGACACGCACATCCACCCATGCCTGCTGAATAAGCCTGCACATAGCTGGGTTGGCAGCTGAGCTGAAGTTAATAACAGGCTGAGGTGCATCCCACAGATCAGCAGGGGTTAACAGCTTGGTTAGGTGATGGGGGCGGCGGATATGTTCCATTAGTGAAAAAGATAACCTGCGTGCCACCACTGGGGTTTGGAAAAGGAGAGCAGGAAGGGGGTGCAAGAAGGGAAAAGCGAACCAAAAGGGGAAGAAGAGGGAAGAAAAGAGGAGATGGGAAGTAAGAGGGAGAGAGGCATGAAAGAGAATGAAGGGATGAGGCTGTCACCAGTGGGACCACAGCCAGGGCCAATGCAAGTAGTCTTCCACTCCTCACCCCAGGTTTGGGGAATGCAAAGAGCCTCCTGGACTTAGAGGTTGTAAGCCACCAGAGTGGGGATGCCTTCTGTGTCTGTCCTCACCTTCCCTCCTCCTAGCACTCCTTCCCATCCCTACACCCCCTGTGTCCACCTCACTCTTTCATGTCCCCCTCCTCACCGCTCCCTAAGGCCCCCATCCCTCCTCTTCTCAGAACAGAGCCACATTTTCTCCTATTGATTTTCTCTCTCTCAGCGTAAAGCATGTGGAACAAGCCCAGCTCATAGTGTTCCTTCTGTTGGGCAGCTGTGCAGCTTGATGAATGTATGAGGTGGGTACGGGCTCCTGGACAACCCTTGGCAACAGCGCATGCATATCTTCACTGTGATGCAGGCAGTTACTCTCAATGGAGTGTTTACATGTGTTGGGACTATTTACAGACACACATGTCCATAGCCTGTAGTTACAGTGACCTTGGCACTTTGACTCACCATCCAGGGGATCCTCACAGAAATTTGAACACACGTTCTCAAAACAGTTGTGAGAATAGGGAGTTCTCCCTATTTTTCTGGGCAGAGAATGCTCAGAGGCACAATATTGCCAGCTAGTGTTTGTTGAGCACCTATTATGTGCCTGAGCTTCACATATGTATCTTAGGCCTGGTCTTGCTAACATACTGAATAGATATTAATGTCCCTACTTTGCAAATGAGGAAACTGAGGTTCCATTAGACTAAGGAACTATTCACCAGTCCAACAAAGAGTTGGTGGTGAGTCTAAAGCCAAAGCCTGTGCTCTTTCTGATATGTCACGGAAAAGAATTCATATGATCTTCAACAGACAGCATAGCCACAGCCAGTTGGGTCTGTTCATCACCATGAAATCAAACTTTTTCAGCCTTCATACATCTTCGTATTCTCAAAGCCCAGAATGTTCTTCTATTGAGAAGAAACTCAATAAATGGTCATGGATAATGAGAAAGTCATACAGACAAGCGAGATCTTGATTAGCCAGACTCCTGCCAATGTGAATCTTCAAGTAACTAAAACAAAATCATCAAGCTTCTATTTTAAGTGACACAAGCAAATCACAGCAAAACAGACTTGTGTCTGACTACTATTTTGAGGATTCCCCCTCAGTTCAGTTTGGCAGACTAGACAGCCAGTGGGCTGGGTTGTGGAGTACATGTGTATTTGGAGTGGGGTCAATGTCCTGCCCCCCACAGTCCATAAGACCATCTATTATCTCACTCAGAGAGAAGTGATAAACACAAGTTTGACCCCAAGGTCCAAGAAAACTCTTAACATTCAGCAGAATCAAGAAGCATGAGGAGGACTTACTATGTTCTGGGCACTGCATTAGGCATTGAATGGAGTCTGGAATTACAATAATGGTCCAAACGTGTGCACTACATTATAGTAACTGAAGCAGGAGAAAAGTCAGAAACTACAAGAAAACTTTCAGGGTGGAAAATAGGGTGGAATAGCGCAGTCTATTGAGTTGACTCTCAGTTAACTTGACAATTCAATTACCCAAGCTAACCAGTCTCAGTTAATCAAGGTTACAATGCAATTGGGATTGACTGTACAGATTACTTATACTCTGATGACCAAAACATTTCATAAATATGTCCTTCCTGGATGTGAAACAGAAGTGTAGCTTTCAGTTCTCATCAGCTTTACAGCCCCTGCCCCCCACCCCCATAGCTGCTTATGCCAGTGGCTCCTCTAATCCCCAGTAACCTCTTTCTGAATGTAGTTCTGAGTTTGAGGAGGGCAGTGAAAAGTGACCTTGGCAGTAAAGTTTGACCTTGTCCTTCTACTTTCTTGCTAGCTTTATGACACTGGGAAAGGTGATTTACCCTTCAGAGCCTGTTTTCTCATCTCTGAAGTGGGATGACTATACCTCCTCCTTGGTGTTGCTCATTTACTCATGTACATAAGTTTTTTTTTTTTAAGATTTTATTTATTTATTTGACAGAGAGAAATCACAAGTAGATGGAGAGGCAGGCAGAGAGAAAGAGAGGGAAGCAGGCTCCCCGCTGAGCAGAAAGCCTGATGCGGGACTCGATCCCAGGACCCTAAGATCATGACCTGAGCCGAAGGCAGCGGCTCAACCCACTGAGCCACCCAGGCGCCCCTCATGTACATAAGTTTTAAGGAAGCTTGTGTTTACGGAGTTTAGGGAACCATAGGGTAACAAAGTAAAGGTTGAAGCTGACAGAAAAAATAATTAAGGTAGGGATAAAGCAGAAGCCAGAAAAGAGGCTGGAAAAGTAAAGATGACAAAGATTTAGTAACCCATACATGACACAATAAACAACACCCCCTTGTGGTAATTTGTTCTCAATCACTCTGTGTATGGGGACAGGGCGCACCCCACCAAAGTCCCATTCAATGAGTGCAGGAAGGTTTGAGGGAAGGGACACGGGAAGGACAGAATGATGAGCTCTTCATGCTCAACTCTAGTACTATGACTTGTTCCAGGATAGACTTTAGACTCTTGAGACTTCAGACCACAGGTTGTCAGTTGAACAATCTCCTTATTTGCATTGTTCCTCTCAGCAGGGTTTTAAAAAGTCAGCATTGAGAGACAATGAGCTCAGGGTTGTTCCTTCTAAAAAGTGCCTGTGGTGCAGCTAGTTTGGGCTGCGATTTCAGACCCATGCACCTTCACCAGGAGCAAAGGCAAGGGTAGGGGTGGTATCCCTCTGTAGGAGCTAAGCCGAGAATTCCCTCAAGGAGAAAGCCTGAAGAGAAGCCATCCCGCCTTCAACTAGAGAGACCAACAAGCAGGGAATGCCAAGATTCTTTTTAGTAAAAAGTTCTGCCTCAATCTTAATGCATAGATGGATGGGTGAGCAAGACCACCCCATAGAGAATGGCCATAAGAATTTTAGCCTGGACTTTTTTAAGTGGGTATTCACAAGAGCAAGAGTCATGGGCTTTCGTAACAAAACCCTACATATGCCCAGCTACTTTTGGAAATCTACATGTATTCAGTCCTGTAAGCTCACCAAAGAGGTATGTCCTATTCATAGATGAAGATGAGACCTAGAGCCCCACAACTAATAGGTGTCAAAGCCTAGACTTGGACTCAGGAAGTTGGAGCCAAAAGTCCACAGTCTTAACCATGCACAATTTTTGTTTGTAAAACAATTGAAGCAGGTATTTACCAAATTTGGTAGATGCTTCTGTGATCATTGCTCTAGAGGTTTCCTTCTGAAAGTAGGCAGAAGGCGTTGTCTTGTTTCTTCAGTCCACTCCTATCTCAAGGCAGCGAAAATTACAGTCTGAATATAAAACAATGTATGCCTTTGCTTTCACCATCGTGGGGGTGTTTATGTCCCATGTATCCAGAAAGCTGTATCAAAGCATTAACAAACAAATTGAAATGATGGGGTTCAGAAAACTTTTACTGCTGCATCTACTGATCCCGACTGTTATTATAAAACTATAGTACCAAGCACTTATGAGTATCAATAACTGTGAGTCTTTGATGAGCTCATGTGTTGGCTCAACATCAATATGAAAGCTAGGAAAGAGTCAACAAACACACACATGACCTAATATTATTCCTGGTGGACTTCAACACGAAATGGTAATTGGTGAAAAATATGGTCTGTGGTTGAAAAGCCTTATCTAAAAGCCTGCCTGCTTCTCACATAAAATGCTGTTCTGAAAAACCTAGTCTTCAAGTTAGTTCTCCAAGCAAACATTTTCCATAGGATGTCCCCAAACTAGTAAGTCTGAATTTAGGAGACACAGAGAGATGTCTCTTTTTTTTCTTTTTTTTCCTTTTTATTTTTTTTTTATTTCTTTTCAGTATTCCAGAATTCATTGTTTATGCACCACACCCAGTGCTCCATGCAATACATGTCCTCCACAATACCCACCACCAGGCTCACCCAACCTCCCATCTCCTTTCCCTCCAAAACCCTCAGTTAGTTCCTCAGAGTCCACAGTCTCTCACGGTTCATCTCCCCTCCAATTTCCCCCAAATCTCTTCTTTTTTCCATCTCCCCATGTCCTTCGTGTTATTCCTTATGCTCCACAAGTAAGTGAAACCATATGATAATTGACTCTCTCTGCTTGACTTATTTCATTCAGCATAATCTCTTCCAGTCCCATCCATGTTCTCTTTTTAAAGATGGGCTAAACTATGATTTTTGTCTGGCTAGTCAATCGGTGTTCATAGAGTTGGCAAAGTTAAGCAAGGTACGAGGACTGGGGACCCACCAGTCAGTGAGTTCATTGATGATTCTAGGCACAAATGATCTTCCTCTGGCATGTGTTCTGCTAAAGCTTTACACAATGTGAGGGGTCTGCAAACACTCAGGATTTTAGAGTTGGGAAGGCAAGCTGCCTCAAGCCCAACTGGAATCTAAGAACCCGTATTCTTAATCCCCAGGCTTTTGCCTCAGGTAATTATCCTGAAATACATTTTTATTATCAGATATATCAGCCATATTCAGGTCATCTCACTGAGTCTTATTACAACTAAGTGTTTTCCAAGCAAAGTAAAATTTATAACAGACTTTAAATTTGATAAGCTTCCAGTTACATGCTTCTGACATTTTGTTTGCACAAGTCTTCACCAATCCAGCTAATTGGGGTGTGTGTGTGTGTGTGTGTGTGTGTGTGTATTTCTGAAGTTTTGCTTTGTTTTGCTTTTAATCACTAACTAGTTCTTGTCCAACTAGGCACCAGGAGGGTAAGGCCAGCTTTTACTGGAACACTTGACAACTAAACCAAATTTTAAGTTTTTTACACTCTGCTAAGTGAAACCTCTACCACAAGGATCTGGAGATAAAATATGTTGAACTTGAAGAGTTCGAAAGGTCTTCTTACTATTCAATCTTTTTTATCCCCCTAACTTTCCCAAGATAAAATTATAGACCTGGTGGGTTCTGGAACAGTCGTGTCCCTGGTTTGAACGAGAGGGGCTTCTTCCCTTTCCACCTGATCCAGATTATCCATCCTTTGGATGTTATTAACCCAAGATGGGCTGACTTCAGCAAAGTCAATAATACCAGAAGAGGCACAATAAAGAAGGAGTGCTGCTGAAACTTCCCCCAAATGTATTCCACAAGCTACTATTTGATACCACAGGTTCTATTCTTAAGTGAGAACTTTCACTTTCAATTGGTACAACTGTCTCTATAGATTTGTCACACAAAGAAGTAATCTGCCCATCCCCCACAGTGGCATCCAGAGGAGCCCAAGCAAAGTTGCTGTCAATCTGGGCACTTGAGACCCTCCAAAACAACCAGTACAAGAGAAGTATATATAAATAAAGTTCAAAATATCATTTTTACAAAACCATGTGTCCAAACATGCCATGAACGCCCTGGCAGGGGAATCTGAGTGTTAAGACAAATCACATCCAGCTTGCCAGGGAACAAGATCAGCTCTAGAAGAAAAATAGCCCTGTCATGTGAGCTAGGTGATCTGACAGCAGTTCCCCTGAGTCTGACCGAGATAAGAGTGGCCAGTCCACTTTTACTTCTGCCAAAGTAATTTTTTCTCTGATGGCTGGAGAGATAAAAGACCTAAAACCATAAACATGAGCAGGTGAATTTGTAAATCCAGGTTCTTTACAAACAGAGAATGTTTATAAAAAAATTTTTTTTTCAAAATGGGAAAAAACCTCCAAACTATTATCTTTGGGACTTCAAATGGCCAAATTCCCAAAAGGGAATTGTAGTCGTTGTGGAGGCCACCCCAGGATGTGTACCAGATATAAAAAATGCTAGCATTGGTTTTTCAGGTTGGCTGGGTACTTTCCAAGGCATATTCTTTCTATGGGCCAACAGAGCTGTTCGGCAGGCAAAATCATTCTAGTCAAAAACGGAAAGAGGGGGCACCTGGGTGACTCAGGCAGTTAAGCGTCTGCTTTTAGTTCAGGTCATGATCCCATCAAGCTCCCCCATCAAGCTCTCTGTTTACCAGGGAGCATGCTTCTCCTTCTGCCTGCCACTCCACCTGCTTGGGCGCTTGCTCGCTCACTCTCTCGCCCTCTCTCTCTGTAAAATAAATAAAACCTCTAAAAGAAAAAAGGAGGGGGTTCCCATGGGTTCAGATCACCCAGGAAACATTAATTGGGAAGTGGACAAAAGATAATGCCCATGGCTATTACCAGGAAGAGAGGAATCAGGTATCATGCTGGAAGAGCTGAGGGATAGTAGGAAGACCATCCCTCAGTTAGGAGTGAGATAAAGAAGGGGTCATGTATTTGTGTTTGGTGGCAGCCGAGAGGAGGGCCATACCACAAACTGGAAAAATCCAGTTGGAAACAAACCATAAGAGGAGATTGTTGCCCCAGTAGGGAACTTCACTGGCACCTGGTAGGTCATTGAGAACATGATCTATGCAGATTGGGAGCTAATGGTGGATTGAGCTACCTTCCAGGGATTCTGTTGTCCATTGGTAGGTAAAGCCAAAGATTCCTAGAGTTCACCATCAAAGCTAACCTCATGCGTCAAGGGTAGAAAAGAGTTGTGCCCTTGATCTAACAGAGGGGGAACACTTTCTCCTCAAAGCTGCCTGTTACAGCCCCAGTCAGGGTGACCTTGGCCCCCGGAACAGGGTGAGGAAACTTGGAAGAACCACACTGCAGATGGCCTTTGACAGTCCTACCAGGAAAGGAAGTGGAACAACTGAACAATATATTAGGGTGACTTTCAGAGTTATCTTTTGGGAATATCAACACTACATTATTCTTTATCAAGGTCAAACGAGACAAAACAAACATTTCTCCCCTGGGATGTGACTTCCTCTTACCCATCAACCTGAGTCATGACATAATAATTGTCAGCTTGGGCTGCCATAACAAAATCTCATAGACTGGGTGCTTAAACAACAGAAATTTATTTTCTCATAGTTCTAAAAACTAAAAGTCAGAGATCAGGGTGCCAGCAAGGTCAGTTGCTGGTGAGAGCTCTCTTCCTGGCAGATGGCCTCTATCATGCTATGTGTTCACATGGCAGAGAGAGAAGGGGAGAGAACTCCAGTGCCTCTTCTTATAAGAACACAAATCCTATCATGAAGGCCACACTCACATGATCTGATCTAACCTGAATAACCTCTCAAAGACCTCATCTTTAAATACATCGAAGGTTAGGGTTTCAACACATGAATGGCAGAAGAGACACAATTCAGTCCATAACACCCTGTTTTGCCATAAATCCAATCACTCTCTGTTATTGATCTTCATTAACAAATGACATTGTTTCAACATATCAGCCTTGATATTAACTTAGTGAGGCTATGGTTCTATGGAGACAATTAAAAGAGATAATGAACAAAGTGACCAGATAGAATAAATGAATGCTCACCAAATACTTGTCCCTCACCCCAACTGCCCCTCCTTTTTTTCCAGAGCCCATTTTCAAACCCTGTGCTTTTAACTCAAATGTCTGCCAAATTCTCTGCTCCAACTCAATTAAGACACTTGGGTTCTGGAAACTTTAAAAAGGATACGTTACCAGCCCAGAAATCATGTCAGGCACTACTCTGGAAAAAAATTAAAACTGGGAAAGAATAAGAGAACCTCTCCACCCACAAGGTATGCAAAGAGCAGAGATCCCAACCATCACCAACATGTATTTTTTGAGACCAGTACTGTGCTAGGTGCAGAGGGAAAGTCATCAAAGAGTCACATTCCCTTACTAAGGAGCATTGGAATTATAATTTATGTGGTTCTGACTCTAAGTGCTGAAAGGTCTTGGAAGAGGAAGAAATCTGGGTCAACCAGAACAACAGAGACAAATTTATGGAGGAGGACATATGGGAACTAGAATATAAAAGATGTGTAAACATTTTAGAGAGGAGAGGGAAGAATTTATCAGGCAGGAACTAGCATGAGCAGAAGCACAGAGGCAGGGACCTGACAGGGTTAGAGGGCATGAGGGGACCTATGTGCTGAAATAGTGGCTAGGTGTTAGGATGTATTCATACATTGCTTATTCTGTCATTCATTAATGAATATTTATTGAACACTTATTATGTTACAGGCACTATTCTTGCTAAAGAGGACTCAGTAGTGAACAAAGAGATCTCTGATTTCATGGAGCTTCCATTCTAATAAGTAAGAAAGAAAAAACAAATAAATATATACCATTAAATGGTAATAAAATTACGGAAAAAATAAGGAGGATTAAGATTTCTAATCAAGTACGAAAGACAATTACCTGCTTGCTTAAAACATTCAAAATATTGACAAAAATATGTAATGCGATGACTTTTAGGCAACAACAGACTGATTTCTAAAAGACAAGAAACAAAATGCACCCTACAGTAGTCTTGCTTTGAGTTTCCAGATCAAGGAAACAAGGAAGAGGAATCAGGATGGAGCCCAGCAGATTCCTCTAGTGAGAAGACAGACTTGAGAGTCCAGAGAGACCAAGGAAGTTAAAGTTTCCAAGGCAAAATAAAAGAGGAAAGAGATGTACAAAGAGAAAACCCTGAAGATCAGGAGAAGGGTTCCACTGAGTAGTCAGCTGAGTACTGATCAGCTCATGTATATGTGTAAATAATATCCAAGGCCAGGGAAAGAAGCATCCAAAAGGTTTAAAGGAAAAAGTACCCAGTGTTCACAAAAGTCAAGGAACAATGCTTGCTCTCATCAGTCATACTGTAAAACTTCACATTTCTAGGACTTTGCCTCAAGAGGGGAAGTAATAATAAACACTAGACCAGGTACTGCTTTGGTCCCACCTAGCAAATTTTAAGCACAAGACCCAAAGGTCAAACTATTTCCAGTTTCATCACAGACAGGAGTTCAAGAATATTTGTAAGAAAATAAAAATATCCAGCACCCAACAAGGTAAAATTCACAATGGTTGGCATCTAATCAAAAAATTATCAGGTATATAAAGAAACCAGAAAATACAACCATGTTGAAAAAGAGTAATCAGTTGAAACCAACCCAAACTGACACAAATTTTAGAATTAGTAGACAAGGATATTAAACAGCTTTTATAACTGTAATTCACAAAGCTAAATAAAGACATAGGAGATACAAAAAGTTGGACTTAGATGAAAACTACAACAGCTAAAATAAAACTGAATGGTATAGAATTAGTAGCAGATTAAACATTGCAGAAGAAAATAAAACATACCAATAGAAATTATTCAAAATGAAATTCAGAGAGAATAGAGAATTTTTAAATAAACACAGCATTAAGCTATGGAACAATTTCAAGTGACCTTCTGTATGTGTAATTGGAGTCAAAGTAGGAGAGGAAGAAAGAAAAGACAGAAAAACACTTGAATATTGGCTGAAATTTCTTCAAATTTGGTAAAAACTGTAAAACCATAGATTCAAGGCTCTCAATAAAGGCCAAGTTCAAGAAACAGAAAAAACTACACATAGAACAAAATAATCAAATCAAACAGTGATAAATTTAAAAGATCTTAAAAGCATACAGAGAAAAAAGGAAGTTCTGTATACATAGGAATAGGATACTATGACAGCAGATACCTCATCAGCCACAATGCAAGCCAGAAAGCAATGAAGTAACATCTTTAAGTTACTGGAAGAAAAATCTGTCTACCTAAAATTCTGTAGTGTAAACATATCTTTGACTCTTAATCTCACAAAACAAACTGAGGGTTGCTGGGGGGAGGGGGTTTGGGAGAAGGGGGTGGGAATATGGACATTGGGGAGGGTATGTGCTTTGGTGAGTGCTGTGAAGTGTGTAAACCTGGTGATTCACAGACCTGTACCCCTGGGAATAAAAATATATGTTTATAAAAAATAAAAAATTAATTAAAAAAAAAACAAAGACAAAATAATAACTTTTGAGACATACAAAAACTGGAAGAATTCATCACTATCCAGCAAATCTGGAGTATAAGAAATTGGCAAAGAAAGTCTTACAGGAAGATGAAAAATGATACCAGACAAAAATATAGATCCACAGAAAAAAAGAAAGAACCCTAATATGGTAAATACATAGGTAAATATATAAAATTTGTTTCTAATTATTTAAATATCTTTTCAAAATAATTAATTATACAAAAACAATCACAATGTAGTATAGGGTTAAACATATGTAGAAATAAAATATAATGGCAAAACAACACAAAAGATGTTGAGAGAAATGGGAGCATACTGTTGTAAGTTTCTCATATATACACTTAATAATAGACTGGTAAGTTAAATATGTATATTATAAACCCTAAAGCAACCACTAAAATAACAAAACAAAGAGTTATAATCGTTTTATAAGTTTTTCCATCCAAAAAATAGAAAAAGGAAGACGAGAACAAAGAACAGTGGAACAAATTTAAAAATGACTAGCAAGGTAACAAATTTAAACATAACTATATTAATAATCACATTAAGTATAAATGGTCTATATACTCCGAATAAAAAGAAGTGATTGTTAAATTGGAAATAGAAGCAAGACCCACTCTATGATGCCTATAAGAAATACACCTTAAATATAAAAACACAAGTATTTTCAAAGCAAAGGGATGGAAAAAGATATACCAACTAACACTAACCAAAAGAAAGCTACAGTATCTATAGTAATACCATACAGAGTAGATTACAGAGTAAAGTATATAATCAGAGGTAAAGACAGTCATTTCATAATAATAAAATGGTCAATTCATCCATATGACAAACAATTCCAAAAAAGGTGATGTATCTAATAATAAAGTTTCAAAGTACATGAAGCAAAAAACTGATAAAACTATAATGTGACAATTTTAGTCAAAAATTAGTCTCTATACACAAATATAGTATAAAAATATAAAATATAAATATAAAATATAATATAATATATTTTATATACAAAATATAAAATATAAATATATATAATATACAAGAATACTCTCTATAATTAAAAAAAGTAGACAGGAAATCAGTAAGAAGATAGAAGATTTAAGCAATGGTACTCATTAACTTGATCTAATTGATACTTAGTGAAAACTCCACCCAGAAAAATAGAATACACGTTCTTTTCAGGTGTACTCAAAACACTTCCCAAGATACACCATATTCTGGACCAAAAATTTAAAGTCTTAAAAATTGAAAAAAATATGTCATACAGTGCAAATTCTCTTGCCACAATGGAATTAAATCAGAAGTAAATAACAGAAAGTTCTCTGGAAAGTCTCTCAATATTTACTAACACACTTTTAAATAACCCATAAATCAAAGTATAAACCAAAATGAGAAATAGAAAGTACTATGAACTGAATGAAAATGACAAAAACACAACAAATTTGCAGGATAGTACTGAAACACTTTGGGGAAATTTGTAGGATTTGTAGGATTTAGCCCCTTTTTTGGAAAGAAGAAAGTTCTCCCAAGTTCAGTTTACACCTTAAGAAACTAGAAAAAGAAGAGCAGACTAAATTCAAAATGAGTAGAAAAAAAGAAGTAAGATCAGAGCAAAAATCAATGAAATAGAAAACAGGAAAACCATATAGAAAAATCAATGAAACTAAAAAATGTTTCTTTAGAAGATCAATAAAATTTATGAGTTTTTAGTTTTTTCAGGAAAAAAGGAGAGAAGACAAAATTCACCAGTATTAAGAATGACAGAGGAAACATCACTGCAGGGTCTGTACTTACTGAAAGGAGAGTGACAGAGTATTATTAAAAACTTTATGCCCATAAACTGACAACTTAAACAAAACGGACATGGTTTCTTTTCCTAAAAAAAAACACAAACTACCAATGTTCAGTCAAGAATTTGATGACCTGAACAACAGTATTATATTATATCTACTACAGACATTTTTCCCCACAAAGAAATTTCCAGGCCCAGGTGGTTTCACTGACAAATTCTACCAAAAGTTTAAGAAAGAAATAATATTAATTCGTACCAACTCTCTCAGAAAACTGAAGATGAGGGAAGAATTCTTCCCAACTCATATTCCAAGATCAGCATCACCCCAATACCAAAACCAGCTAAAAACATTACAATAAAAGAACAGACCAGTATACCAGCTATTAGATGGTCAGATGTGTAAAAAAAAAAAAAAAAAAAAAAAAAAACAACTCCTCCAAACTGCATTCTGACATGATACACGAAAATTAACTCAAAATGGATCATGCACTTAAATATAAAACCTAAAACCACAAAACTTCTAGAAGAAAACCTTTGTGACCTCAAGTTAGGGAAAGGTTTCTTAGCTCCAACACCAAAAGCATGAGCCATAAAGGAACACAGTGAAAAACTGGACCTCATCAACATTCAACATTTCTGACCTTTGAAAGATATTAGTAAGAGAATGAAATGACATGTCACAGACTGGGAGAAAGTTATGTACTTCATTCAAAGACATGCATCCAGCTCTCTCTTTTTCTCTGCCATCATGGTGTGTGCAGCTGACTGTTCCTTGCCATGTTTTCTCACACGACTTTCAGCATCAAGAGATTCCTGGCCAAGAAACAAAAACAGAATCATCCCATTCCCCAGGGATTCAGATGAAAACTGGTAATAAAATCAGGTGCAACTCCAAGAGAAGGCATTGGAGAAGAACTAAGCTGGGTCTATAAGGGATCACACATGAGATGGCACATGTATTTATGCTACATGAAGGTCATGTGCTCATATCCTATGAGTCTGTAAACATCAGTACTACCTGAACAATAGACATGTTTCATCAAGAAATGATTTTTCTGTTACTATGCTTCTGCACCAGTTGTTTAGTTCAGTAATAAATACGTGAGACCTTTAAAAACAATTGCATCTAGGAAACATAAAGAACTCTCAAATTAAATAATAAAAGATAGAAAATAATAAATAATAATAATAAAAGACAAACAAATAAAATAATAAATCTATGAGCCCACCCTAGGGTGACCCCTAATAAGTCGTATCCTTGTATAATCACCTTCCCCTGAGTGCAAGTAGAACCCATGACTTGTTTTTAACCAGTAGATTATGGCAAAGGTGATGGAATGTTACTCCCATGATTACCTTATGTTACATAAGACTCTATCTTGGCAGACCTGAGAGAGCCACACGGCAAGGACCTGCAGGCAGCCTCTGGAGCAAGAATAGATTCCAGATGAGATAGCTAATAATAATCCAGGGCCCTGGTCATACAGCTGCAAGGAAATTAATCCTGCCAACATGATAAGCCAGGATGTGGGTTCTTCCCTAGTCAAGCCACCAGATGAGAAATCAACCAGAAGGACACCGTGTTTGCAGCCTGGGGAGACCCTGAACAGAGGCCTCAGCAAAACTGCCCAGAGTACTTACCCATGGAAATGATGTACTATTTTAAGCCACTAAGTATGTGATAGTTTGTTTTGCCACAGAATACTAATACAATGGATAAAAGCTTTGAACAGACACTTCACCAAATAAGGTATAAGGGTAGCAAATAAGTACATGAAAAAAAATGCTACATATAATTAATAACTAGGGATACTCAAATTGCAACTGCAATGAAATAATAATACATACCTTTTAGAATTGCTAAAAGTGGTGGCGAGGATGCGGGGAAACTAAAACTCAGAAACATGCCTGGTTGATCTGTACAATGTAACAGCCTTTTCAGAAAGCAGTTAAACAGTTGCTTGAAAGTTAAAAATATACCTTTTATATATCTTTTATCTTCATATATACCTTTATATATACCTTTTATCTATATAGATATATCTTATATCTATTATAACCCAGTCATCACTTTCCAAAGTATTTATCCAAGAGAAAGAAAAGCATATACATTCACCCAAAGACTTGTACATGAATATTCACAATACCTTTATCTGTAATAGCCGAAAACTAAATACCCCATGCAGCAACGGTGAATGGATCAGTACATAATGGAATACTACTCAACAATAAAAGGGAATAAATATGGATACTCACTAAAACATGGATGAATCTCAAAATAATTATGCCGAATGAGAGACACCAGGCAAAAGAAGAATATATACCATATTATCCCATTTGTATTAAATTCTAGATAATGCAAACTAATCTATAGTGACAGAAAGCAGATCAGTAACTGGTTATATGAGGGGGAGAAGCAGGAACAGATTACAAAGCAGCACAAGTAGACATTTGGGAGTAATGGAAGGATAAGTCATCTTGATTGTGCTGATGGTCTCACTGATAAATAGATGTGTCAAAACTTACCAAAATGGTGCACTTTAATATGTGTGACTTATTGTGGGCCAATTATACCTCAATAAAGCTATTGCAGTTTTTTAATAAAAATAAGATTTGGGGGAGAATGACAAAGGTGTATTTTAGATAGGATGTGCATGGAAGGCTCTCCGTGGAGGTGCCATTTGTAGCAAGACCTGAATGAAGTAAGGGCATGAGCAATATGACCTTCTGGGGAAAGAACACTCCAAGCAGAGGGAATAGCAGGTACAAAGGCTCTGGGCAAGGCTCTGCTCAGCACATCAGCGTGTAATGTGGCTGGAACAGTGAGCAAAGGGCAAAGATGAGATCGAAAATCAGAAGGGCCGGATCACGTAGAGTTTATACAGAGAGAGGTGGGAATGCACTGGATTGTTTGGCACTGAGTTATGACATCATCTGACATGTTTCAAAATTATCATTCACAACCATGGCTATCATTCTCAATTGTAAAGAGGAAGAATGGAAACAAAGAGATGAGTGGGGGGACTATTGTACTAGTTAGGTAAGAGACCATGATGACCTTGCTGCAGGAAGTTTGTGGTGAAGGTCAGGAGAAGGGATTGGAGGCAGGATTATTTCAAAGATAGGGATGCCTCATTCTGGTGACAGGTCAGACATAGAGGAAGAGAGAATTCAAAGATGATTGATTCTAAGGTGTTTGATCTGAACATCTGGAAAAAAGTAATTTGCCTATTACTAAAATAAGGAAGTCTAAGTTGCCAGTTTCAAAGATGTGTTCAGCTTAGGTTATGTTTAGTTTAAGGTGCCTGTATACAATCAAGTGCCAATATTGAGCAGGCTGTCTAGATAGGACTGTGATCAGGGCAGAGAGGACAGAGCTGGACCTGGGATATAAATCTGAGAAAGAACTAGAGAACAGGTGGGAGAAATGAAGCAGTGGACACGTAGGAGGTAGTAGTGAGAGATCAGAAAGGAGAGGAAAAAACAGCAAAGACTCATATTGTGAACCAAGGGAGGAAAGTGTATCAAGAAACACCGTGATTACCTGTGAGGAATTCTGCTAACAGGCCAACAGGAGGATTCTGCATTGACCACTAAATTTAGCAGTAGACCACCTTGGCAGGAGCTATTTCAGGGAGATGGTAAGAGTGAAGGCTTGATTGGAATGGGCTCATGGGAAAGTCAGAGGTGAGGAAGTGGAAGCAGCAAGTTATCAGCAAGTTTCACTGTCAACGCAGGCAGAGAAGTTGAAGAGTAGCTGAAGAAGTGTGTGGCGGTCAAGGGAGGTTTTTTCTTTAAGATTGAAGATATTAATATAGCATGTTTGTATTCTGATGGGAACACTAGCAGAAAATACAGAGGTAAAAATTAATGATGCAAGAGATGGGTCAGGGAGGGAGACAATTGCAGAAAAAGTCCTTGAGCTGTGGGAGCTGTAGGAGAGAAAGATGAAGTGGTGAGAAGAATCCAGCTGTGGCAGGCTTTTACCCAAATCTACCACTCCAGATCCAGGGCCAGGAAGGAACCTCAAATTGATGAGTGCTGTGATACTCCAGGAGACTCTTGGTTATTTTCCTCAACTACCCTGGGAGGGGCTATTTTTAGCCTCACTCTACAGCAACTAAATCTCAGAGGGACGGGATGACCTGCCATATCACACACAGAAACCCCCACGACACCAAGCCTGCAGAGGTTATGCTGGGCACAAGAAGGCTGTCCCCTACCTTCTACACCCCCCAACCTGCTCATCATGATGACATCCAAACGCTGAATCTGACTTGAAGCCAAGACGGTGCAAAGCAGTTTTACTCTCCCCATTTGTGCAGTACTTCAGCGACACAGTGCTGAAGTACTGACCATTGTCAGTTAGACAGTACTGACTGACCATTGGTTTTCTTACCATCCTCTTTTCTCACAAATATAAAAACATAGAGCATTGAAGCTAAAAGATATTTCAGATATCACCCAGTCCATCCTCCGTTTCCATAAAAGGAAACTGAGGCACAAGAGTACCTCAACCATGCTCAAAGGCAAGCAGAGCAAACTGTCATCTCATTGCCCACAAGCTGTCAAATATGATTCCCCCCTTGTCCCTAGAGATGTGAGTGCACACGCCCATGTGTACAAAATCGATTTGAAAATGCAAATCGGCTACATCCAATTTCATCCAACTGTCCTCGAAATTTAAGAGCTCTGCTGACATGCACAGAGCAAAGACTAAATTGTCCCCCTGAGAGAAATAGTCTCAGAAATGGCACCGGGTGTCCCTGTCCAAGGTGCTAGGGAGCAGAGTCTCTGAGAAAAAAGCCTGAGTCTGCCAGGTCCAAACGTATCCTCCTTGTGAAAGGACAGCACGGGGCGGGGCGGGGCAGAGCCTGGAGTTGGGTGGGGTGGAGGCAAACAAAGGAGGGCTCTGAAGTCCCTCTGACTTGGAAATGGATTGATATCTTCACCCAGGATTCCCAGCAGGGTTGTTTTCTGATGCAGATGAATGTTATGTGGGAAATGCAGGACTACTAGTGCTGAGTCCCTGCCTGCTGTGCGTTCAGAAAGAGGATGGAGGAAACAAAGTTTAAAATGACACTGGGTGGCTCAGAGGGTTGGGCCGCTGCCTTCGGCTCCAGTTGTGGTCCCAGGGTCCTGGAATCCAGCCCTGCATCCGGCTCTCTGCTCAGCAGGGAACCTGCTTCCTCCTCTCTCTCTCTGCTGCCTCTCTGCCTGCTTGTGATCTGTCTGTCTGTCTAAATAAATAAATAAATAAAATCTTCTAAAAGAAAGAAAAAATGACGCTGTTACTCTCAAAGAGACCCAGCGACATTCCCTGACTGCCCGGGGACTCCAGAACAGGTCACCAGTGCCCCATGACCTGAACTTCTGACTTGGCAAATGGATTCACCCAAAAGTAGATAAGTCAAACTCCACAGACTGATTCAAGCAGTGGTTTTCAAGCAGTCTTATAGCAGCAGAAATGTTGTCTGATCCAGAAGACAGTAAACAAAAAGCTACTGTGGTTGAAGGAGTGGAAGCCTCACAGCCTGCCCTTGGTTGCTCCCAGATCTTGGAAGCACTTAGAAAAAGAATTGAAAAATCACTAGATTAGGTTCACTCACAAAAAGGTCTGTACATCTCTTCCCAACCTCATTCTTCACCAGGTGAATAGCCCTGCCCAGTCTGAGTCTGTAACAAACGACAGGACCCTCCCATACACACACCATGAGTAATGAGACCTCTGCCCCTTGTACAAAAATTTTTGGTCACTGACAGACCTGAATTACAACACATTTTTTTAATCACACCCTGCTCTTTTCTGTACTGCTTGCAGCTTCCCAATGACCAGTGTGGACTGGCTCTATTTCTAATCTTCACCCCAATCTGACATATACTGGGGGATGACCTCATGCTTCTGCATGAATGGACTTTCTGGTACCTCTCTGTAAACCAGTGCTGTCAAAGTCCTGCCCAAATTCTTATTTTGGTGGCATCTTGCAGCAAGCACATACATCTCTCTGCCTGAGAGCTTCCTTTTGATCTGCAAATCCCCAAGGCAGTCTGGAAATGCTGCGTCAATGTGCCCATGAGAAGCCATCAGCCAAAAATTCTTAGATAAGGTAACTCTGAGGAATGTCCTAATCTGTTTCTAAGTGTAGAATTGAGCCCAGGTTCCCATACTAGTAACTTGCACAGTTGAGACACACTTTCTAAAATTCCGCATTCCTCTACCAGTGCTTCCTATGATCATCTCCCAAATAAACTATATGTGTTCATAACTTTCAGTCAGACCCAACTAAATGGCTATGAGGGGACCCAACTAAAATTAAATGGGACCCAACCCATTTAATACTGGAATGGAGGTAGGAAGCAAACCCTCAGCACGAGGTTCTGAAATAGATCACATGCCAGCTAAATGATAATGAGGACTCCCATTGCTGGTAATAAGTGGAAAGGTGACAAGCCTAGCATGCTCTAGCATCACAATTGCTAAAATTCGACTTGTGGTGAGATGAACTGAGGTGAGATACAGACAGAAGGGAAGGTGATGACTTATACAATAGGTCTAGCACAGTGCTCTTCAAAGTGCAGTCCATGGACCAAACCCAGTTCATGAACAGTTTGACACCTCTGACAAGTACAGAAATTGAAAAGAAGCATATGGAAAATTTATAGCATTTGGCAGTGATATTTTATATCTGTTTGACTTAATAATTTTAAAAATTATTCTTATACCATGTATGTCTTATTTATTTAATTTTTCTACTAATTCATCAGTCCATGAAAGATTCTTTTTAACTATTCCTTACTAATAGATAGTCAGAGATGTACTGGGCTAGACTTAAAAACTATGGGAATGGGGGTGCCTGGGTGGCTCAGTGGGTTAAAGCCTCTGCCTTTGGCTCAGGTCATGATTCCAGGGTCCTGGGATCGAGCCCCCCATTGGACTCTCTGCACAGTAGGGGGCTTGCTTCCTCCTCTCTCTCTGCCTACGTGTGATCTCTGTCTGTCAAATAAATAGATAAAATCTTTAAAAACTATGGGGATGATGATAATTATGGTGGAGGTGGTTAACTGCTGTTAACTGCAACCAAAGCACTAAAGAAAAAATATTATAGGCTCAGATCAAACAACAGTCAACTTAAAAGCCAGAAGGCCTCCAGCGGTCCTCACTTCCTATGACTGAGAAACAGACAGAGCTGAAAATCAGGCTCAAAATCTAATTGTAAAAGTGGCAGAGTTACAAAGGTGGTTGGATTCACAGTCCCAAGAAGACTTCAATGCTAACAGCAGAACCCCAGTAAGAAGTGAATGAGACTCTAAGACCCACCAAAGGGACACTTAGGCACCCTTGAGAGCCTTGAAATCCCAGATTTCCTGAATCTCTGGCTAGCAGAAATATCTCCTCACCATGCAAAGAGATAGGTTTTCATTTGTCTAGATCTATGCAAAAGCCTCACCAACACCAATAGCTTGCAAAATGAGTCTAATCCTCTTCAAAGGGAGCCTACACCTCCCCTCATTGTTTCCAGACCAATATCTAAAACCAACTCTCAGGATGCCTTGACTAGGGAATTATGTTGCTTCTTACAGAATAAAATAGACTACTCAGGAAAAAAAAAAAAAAAAGTTGTTTCAAGCCCAACAGGACTTAAAGACTATGCCTCAGAATGGAACCTAAGGGTGCAGGAGTGGGTTGGTAGAATATAAGGCTGGGTGCAGACAGTTCATTGATTGGAAAACACTTTCCCATGACTCAGGATACAGTGCCCTGGCAAGGATATCTAAAGCCAGTTCTAACATACTGTTGCCATGGCTTCTTGAAGCTTGGAAACAATAATAGCCTATAGTGTATGAGATGGAAATGCCAGAACAGCCTTGGCAGAGTATTGAGAAAGAAAAGGCTCAGAGAGGTACTCTTGTTGGAATGAATGCACTATGCCAGACCAGAGAACACGTTAACTGATGATGTTTCCCAGGAGAGCCCAGAGGACATTCCCTTCACTAAAAGCAATAAAATATTGGGGCACTATGATCAGAAGTTTGGGGATGGTTATTGTCTGAGGCCAGGGAAAATAGTGGGAGATGCTGCCATGGCTCCCAAAGGTCAAGGCAGCTAAGTTTCTGTAATAACCAGACTTAGTCAAAAGCAAAGTGAATGCAATTACGTGGTAGGCAACAAGGCTGGAATGATGACCAGATGGAGGCCTTGACCTGTTGGGATCTGTTGCAATGACTAATAATCCATGATGTTTCCAGAGGTGAGATAGATGCTCTCTGCCAACAAAGATATTGCTTGACTTACATAATCAAAAATTATCAAGAGGGGGTGACAGAAGGTTGGTGTCAGCCGCCACAATAAAAAATTACAATCCCCCGTCCAGTTTCTAGGCCTGAGCTAGTTCTTGGACCCAGAAACCATCAGCGGAGAGAGGCCAGATTCCCTTGACAAAAAAAAACTGTGAAAATGACACAGAAAATATATACGGTAGCAATACTTCTATTCCTTCCCTAAAAGAGTTTTTGGCCATTTACCAGATAACCATATACTGGACAAGAGAGAATACCCAGAAAATACAAAGGTTTTTGGATCCAGGGTCTGAGCATATTGATACTGGTATCAAGGGACACTGAATGGGAACACAGAGATGCCATGTAGTAAATGGACTCTTGGATGATGTCCATTTCTTAGTGGGTCCAGAGGTTTGACGCTTCCCTCTGTGATCATTTCCCAGGTCCCTGAATGCCTAATCCAGATGGCTATACCTCACAGTTGGCAGAATTCTCACACTGCCTCCCTAATCTATGTAGCAGAGCCATTACAGTAGGAAAGTCTAAGTGAAAGTCTTCTCCTGCCATATACACACATGCCCACACATGCACTCAAACATACCGCACATTCACACATACACAGAGACACACACATCCATACCACGAGACGAAGAGAATAAAACTGAAGCTATACTGCACCATAGATGGAATGTTAGAAACTAGTGTCACCTTCAAAGACATCAAGAATGTAAAACAGTGGTCTTAGAACTCTCCCATTTAATTCCTCAGCCAAAGCAGAATGATCATGGAACATGACAATGGACTACTATCAATTTAACCAAGTGGCAGCCTTATTTGCAATACTTTTTGCCACGTATCTTTAATAGAATAGATCCACACAGCCTGACACTTCGTATGTGGTTCTCAAGCTAGTGAATACATTCTTTTCAATCCCCTTCAAGGAGGATCAGGACAAATTTGCATTCACTTGGAATGCATATCTTAAATTTTAATGGCCTTGCCCTAGATCAATGAAACTTTTCTGTTCTCTGTTCCTATATAGTTTAAAGGGACCTTGATTTTTCTGAGTATGCCACAGAGCATCAGACTGGCACATTATACAAATAAATAATCTTAACAGGTCTGATGAGAAGGAAATGGCAAATAATCAGAAGCTCTGCTAAGACATGTTCACTGGAGGTGGGAGATAAGTCCTATGAAGACCCAGAGGCCTGCCATATCAATAAATTTTTTAAAGGTTCAGTGGTCTGAAGCATATTGGGATATTTCCTCCAAAGTGAAGGAGAAATCATTGGACACTGATCATCCACCTCTAAGAGAGAGACTCTTACTTGACACCATAAGACCAGGCAGATTCCATGATGTTAGCAATATCCAGGGTTGATAACAATGTAGTTTGGATTCTCTGACAAGCTTAAGCAGGAGAGTCACAAAACAAAACCTGAAGATTGTAGAGCAAGGCCATGCTATCTGCAGTAAAACCTCCTCAACATTAAAAAAGAAGCTTCAAGGTTGCCATGAGGCTCTAGCCAGGACTAAGCATCCAACCGTGGGACATCAAGGAACCATGATATCAGAGCTATCCATCATGATCTGGGTGTTTTCAGGCACACCAAGTCATAAGTTATGTGGACACTGAAGCATTCTATCACTTACTTAACAGAAATGGCACAGTAGGGAACAGGCCAAGCAGGTCCAGGGTGCACAAACAGTCCCCCCCCGCTTTTGTTGCACCATCTCCTTTAGCTCCCAGTTGTAGGTAGTTCCCCATCATTAGCTGACAGAGAAGAAATACCCTGGGCCTGGTTCATAGATAAATTATCTCCATATAATCAATCCCATTTACAATTGCACCAAAAACCATAAGATACTTTGGAATAAACCTAACCAAAGACATAAAGGATCTGTACTCTAGAAACTATAGAACACTTATGAAAGAAACTGAAGAAGTCACAAAGAGATGGAAAAACACTCCATGCTCATGGATTGGAAGGATAAACAATGTTAAAAGGTTTATGTTGCCCTGAGTAATCTACACATTCAATGCAATCCCTATCAAAATACCACCAAAATTTTTCACAGACCTGGAACCAACAATCCTAAAATTTGCATGGAACCAGAAAAGACCCCAAATAACCAAAGGAATGTTGAAAAAGAAAACCAAAGCTGGTGGCATCACAATTCTGGATTTCAAGCTTTATTACAAAGCTGTAACCATCAAGACAGTATGGTACTGGCACGAAAATAAACACATAGATCAATGTAACAGAATAGAGGGTCCAGAAATGTACCCTCAACTCTATGGTCAACTGATCTTTGACAAAGCAGGAAAGACTATTCAATGGAATAAAAGATAGTCTATTCAATAAATGGTGTTGGGAAAACTGGACAGCAACAAGCAAAAAATAAAACTGGACCACTTTCTTACATCATACACAAAAATAGACTCAAAATGGATGAAAAGACCTAAATGTGAGACAGGAATCCATCTCCAGGAGATGTGGAGACACATCTCCAAAGACAAAGGAAACAAAGGCAAAAGTGAACTATTGGGACTTTATCAAGATAAAAAGCTTTTGCACAGCAAGGGAACAAGTCAACAAAACTAAAAAGCAACTACAGAATGGGAGAAGAAATTTCCAAATGTCTTGTCAGATTAAAGGGTTAGTATCTAAAATCTCTAAAGAACATATCCAAAAAACAAAAAATCCAGTCAAGAAATGGGCAGAAGACATGAACACACATTTCTCGAAAGAAGACATACAAATGGCCATCAGACACATGAAAAAAATGCTCCAAATCACTAGTCATCAGGAAATACAAATCAAAATCACAATGAGATACCACCTCACACCAGTCAGAATGGCTGAAATTAGCAACTCAGGAAACAACAGATGTTGGCATGGGTGCAGAGAAAGGGGAACCCTCTTTTTTTTATTAACATATAATGTATTATTTGCCCCAGGAATACAGGTCTGTGAATCATCAGTCTTACACAATTCACAGCACTCACCATAGCACAAACCCTCCTCCATGTCCATTCCCCAGCCACCCTATCCTTTCACCCCTTCACCCCACAGCAACCCTTAGTTTGTTTCCTGAGATTAAGAGTCTCTTATGGAGACTTATGGTTTGTCTCCCTCCCGATCCCATCTTATTTCATTTTTCCCCTCCCTACCCCCCACGACCCCCTGCCTCTCAAATTCCTCATATCAGAGAGATCATATGATAATTATCTTTCTCTGATTGACTTATTTCACTTAGCACAATACCCCCTAGTTCTATCCACATCATTGCAAATGGCAAGATTTCAGAGATTTTTTATGGCTGCATAGAATATATATATATATATATATATATATATATATATATATATATACATACACATACATACATACATCTTCTTTATTCATTCATCTATTGATGGACATCTAGGTTCTTTCCATAGTTTGGCTATTGTGGACATTGTTGCTGTAAACATTTGGGTGCACATGCCCCTTCAGATCACTACATTTGTATCTGTAGGGTAAATACCCAGTAGTATGATGCTGGGTCATAGGGTAGCTCTATCTTCAACTTTTTGAGGAACCTCCATGCTGTTTTCTAGAGTGGCTGCGCCAGCTTGCATTCCCACCAACAGTGTGGGAGGGTTCCCCTTTCTCCGCATCCTCGCCAACATCTATCATTTCTTGACTTGTTAATTTTAGCCATTCTGACTGGTGTGAGGGGGTATCGTACTGTGGCTTTGATTTGTATTTCAAAGGGGGGCCCTCTTATACTGCTGGTGGGAATGCAAACTGGTGTAGCAACTCTGGAAAAATAGTATGGAGGTTCCTCAAAAAGTTAAAAACAAGAGCTACTCTGTGATCCAGCAATTTATCCAAAAGATACAAACATAGCAATTCAAAAGGGCACCAGCACCCCAATGTTTATAGCAGCAATGTCCACAATAGCCAAAATGTGGTAAGAGCCCAGATGTCAATCAAAGCATCCCGAGTATTCACCAACAGATGAGTGGATGAAGAAGATGTGGTATATATATACAATGGAATAATACTCAGCCATCAAAAAGAATGAGATCTTGCTATTTGCAATGATGTGGTTGGAACTAGAGGGTATTCTTCTAAGCAAAATAAGTCAGAGAAAGACAAATAATGAAAATAAAGAGGAAGGCAAACCATAAGAGAGGCTTATCTCGGGGTGCCTGGGTGGCTCAGTGAGTTAAGTGTCTGCCTTTAGCTCAGGTCGTGAACTCAGGGTCCTGGGATTGAGTGTTGTGTCAGGGTCCCTGCTCAGTGGGGATTCTGCTTCTGTCTCTCCCTCTGCCCCCATACCTACTCATGCTTTCATGAAAAAAAAAGTTGCTTAACTCTAGAAACAAACCAAGGATTGCTGAGGGTGGGAAGGGGGTTAGAGTAATTGGGTGATGAACATTAAGGAGGGCATTTGATGTAAAGAGCGCTGGGTGTTATATGCAACTGATGAATCACTAAATTCTACCCCTAGAACTAATAATACAGTATATGTAACTAAATTGAATTTAAATAAAGAATTTTTTTTTTTAGATTTTATTTATTTATTTGTCAGAGAGAAAGAGGGAAAGAGAGTGAGCACAGGTAGACAGAATGGCAGGCAGAGGCAGAGGGAGAAGCAGGCTCCCTGCTGAGCAAGGAGCCCAATGTGGGACTCGATCCCAGGATGCTGGGATCATGACCTGAGCCAAAGGCAGCTGCTTAACCATCTGAGCCACCCAGGCGTCCCTAAATAAAGAATATTTTTTAAAAAGCTATCTCCAGGGGCACCTGGGTGGCCCAGTGGGTTAAAGCCTCTGCCTTCAGCTTGGGTCATGATCCCAGGTTCGTGGGATCGAGCCCCACGTCGGGCTCTCTGCTCCACAGGGAACCTGCTTTCTCCCCTCTCTCTGCCTGCCTCTCTGCCTACTTGTGATTTCTCTCTCTGTCAAATAAATAAAATCTTTTTTTTTAAAAAGGGTAATTTAAAAAAGCTATCTCCATGTATTTGTGTGAGCCAAAAATGGACTGTCATCTCCCAACATCCTGACACAGAGGTAGCCCTGAAAGGCAGCAGTGAAGGGAAGTCCTCCCAGTGGAGGGAGCCTCAAGTACTTCAACTAATCACCAATCTGATGTGGAAGGACAGGGGGCCTGCAGTTATGGTATTGACACATTCCTGAGCGGTCGAATGGTTTAAACCTAGTTATGGTCAGGGATCTGGAAAGTTCAAGATTGGGAGATACGGACAAATTGTACAGAGTTTTCTCAATGCCCATCACAGAGGGCATTGAACAACCAAATGAACAAGATTCTAGGCATGGTGCTAGGGTAGAAGGCTATCCATTGGCCCTAAAGAACTGACTCCTTCTTATCAGGTTTAAAGGGGTTCATCCCCACCAGGCAAGCAAGAAGAGCAGACACGCTAGCTGAGCAGGCGAAGTAAGAACTAGTGGTGGAAGGGCAATAGGATGAAAATGAGACAGCCTCCATACCAACCACAGCAGCAAAAACTTTCGTTTGTCTCACTAACCTTCTGATTGTCTTCCTGCCCCACCCTTCCAAGAAACTGTGATCAGTCACCATTTGGAGGAAGCAGTGAAGAAATAGTAAACTGAAACAGGAGGGATCTGGGTGGACCCTAGCAGATGCAGTCAGTTCCCTGCCCCTGTTCCCTAAGCACTTCTCTCCAGTCCTTGCTGACAGCATCCCAATGTACTTGCAGCTCTCCCTCCAGACTTGCCAGACTGCTGGGGAATCAACGCACCCAGAAGCAGCATCAGCCAGTGCTGGAGTGTTGAGATTCATACTCAATTTTCTCACCCTTCAGGTGGGATAACTCTCCAGCATGCTTTGTAGTATTCCCCAGAGGTGTCCAGTGGGAACGAGTCCCAGTTTCCCACAGGTGTCCCCTGCCTAACAATAAGCCCTTTATTGGCTTTCTTCCCTGCCCTGCCTCGTTTCCCCACTCCTGGGATCACCTCCTAAATAAATTTTGGCTCCGTGTTGGCTTTTGAGGAAACCTGACCTAAAACATTCCCAGGTGAGTCCAATTTCAATCTCTATGTTGCACTCTTCCTCTCAGGACCCCAGGTGTTTAGCTAAAGTTCCAAGCTCCTCATAGACAGCATCTCCTGCCCCTGGTGGAGGCAACTTCTGGGTTTCTCTCCCTTTAGGTTGCATTCCAGACCCCACTGCAATCATGTCTCCCCGCTCCTCAGCAAGGGAGCTCCCGCACCACTGAAGTGTCAGGTCAAGCGTTCAGGAGGAACAGGAAGCCTGGGGTAGCCAACACTCTTCACCCAGGCCCACACAGTGTGTGAGTCCAGGTCTGTGAATTCCCTGGGCAAAAGCATGCATAGGGGAGAACGCATCCTCAGAGATGCCCTCTTGTCCGTGCTCTCTTCCTGCAACCATTCCCCACCGATATCCCAGTGGTCTCTTGCTCATCCTCAAAAACCAGCAACAGATGCCATCAGACCCTCCTGACACCTCTTCCCTTGAAAAGCACTCACCATGCCTTTAAGGGAAGGACCCGGGTCACAAAGTAGCAGTTGGGAAATTTCAGGCACCATGACACAGGGTTGGGTTGCTGTTCTGAGTTTGAGGGACCTTCTTGGCATCCCTGAGATCACACCACGTAGGCAGCCATTGATTCCCCCATGCCTATGGTACGTGAGAGGATCTTTGAGAATTGCGGCCCGTGGGTTCCAGCAATGCAAGAAGAGAAGTCTGCCCTAAACCCAACATCGAAGGAAGGCAATCAACAGAGACCCTGAAGGAAGTGGAGGATGGAAGAGAGGCATCAAACAGAATGAGATGAAATAGGGGAGCACCCCAGTGGGGCTCAGGGGAAGAGGAGAATGGGACAGAAACCAGACACTCGCTCCCAGACAAACAAGACACATATAGACACACAAATAAAGAGAAACATCAGCAGAGACCACAAATGAAATTTAAAGTTGTTATGGCAACCAGAACAGGTGGGTGGGCACTTGCGCCTACTGAATTTACAAAATTAAAGTAAGCGTTGCATTTGCTAACTAATTAAATAATGCTTTCTAAATATTTCTAATCTCCCAGACATCAGGCACAGAGGACAGGGAATGCAGAGAGCTGCAGCTCCTATTTATTTACTGGGGGGTCTAGAGAGCTGCCTCCCTAGGTGGCTCTGGGCCTTGGGGAGACCGGTGGAAGCAGCGTGAGGACATCCCTTCCAAAAGGTCAAAGCCAGCTCCTGCAGAGGGCAGGAAAGGCCCAGAGGTCTCCCTCGGAGCCTTCCAGAATGATGACAAAAGGCATCGGGAGGTGTGTCCTCGTGTGTCCTCGGCCCCAGTCATTCTGGGGTCTCCTGCCACCCACCCCTAGCCCCTACGACAGAAAAAGGCTGGTTGGTGTGGGGTCCCAGGGGATGTGCAGACTGGAGTCCAAGCCCTCTGCGAAGGCACTGTGAAATAAGACACTGGTCAAATCAGGCTGCTGGCGGGAGGAGAACATTTTTCTTTCAGGGTAGGGGGTGGATTGGTTTATTTAAGAAAAAAAGAAAAAGCAACCTCGACTAGGAATCAGATGCGCCATCTTAGCCGATCTTCCCCGGGGAAATAAATTACACATAACACTGTACACAAACACAGCTCCGAACACAAACCCAGCTGGCAGCACGGTGGCACTTCTCTCCCAGGGGAAATAAATTCCAATGTCTATATATCTCTATCTATAGATACATACACAGAAAAGGTCACACCATGTCTCCTTCGGTGCTCCTTTCACTTGAAATTAAACAATAATTGTTTCAGTGTTTAGTCTCCTGCAGAGGACTGGAGCCCCCGGAGTGGAAATCACCCATGAATAGCTCCCAGAAACACAGGCAAACACAAGCCTTCTTATCATGCCCATGGCCAAAGGGAGAGAGGGTGCAGGACACCAGGAGGCGGGAGTGTGTGCGATGGGAGCAGCCAAGCGGGGCCCGGGGACGTGTGGATCACAGGCATCCCGGGCTGCCCTCCTGGGTTTCCTGTGTTGGTGGTGATGGGGAGGGTGTCCCCATGAAAGGACAGGTCCTCTGCTTTCCTTCCATGGCGACAACCAGCCCGGCTTGTGACTGCAAGTTCCACTGACTTGAAAAGCTTTGGAGGCAGAAGTAGTCCCATTTGAGAGATGAAAAACTGAGGGCTGGAAGGGGTGGCAGAGATGAAGGTAAACTCCATGAGGGCAGCCGTTTGGTCCCTCGGGGTCACGGCTGTAAACAGCGCTTGACTCATAAGGAAGGGAGGAGTTAGGGAAAGAGCATCCTGTCTCCCTGTCCACTGTTCCCGTCTAGTAAACCCGAAGTCTTCACCTCGGTGGGCGCTGTGCCAGGGGCTGCGACGGTAACAAGGCCATGCTCAGATTAGAGCTGGAAGGCTGGTCTTGGTGCCGCCAGCGCCATGTGGCACAATTCCATCCAGTCTGGGGGCTCTTTGCTTCCCAGCCCCACCCCGTTCACAGAAGCCTCTGTGTGAGCCTCCGCCGGCGCCCCCGCTGCATGGAGCCCTCCTTCCCTAGCTCCTCCTGTGCTCTGTCCCCCACACACTGACGCTGCACTCTGGACGGCAGGCTCACTCTTGGCTGGTGTGCCTCTGTACCCGCACGTATGGTCTTTCCAGCAAGAGTGCAAGCGTATGGCTGGAGGGGAGCTGTGTGCACCCAACGTCATTGACAAAGGCTGGGTTGGTTTTCTGAAGGACAGGAGTCACACCCCAGGGACTGAAGGGAACACCAAGTCTGGTTCTGCTGTGGATATCCACTTTGAAGCCTTAAGCCACTTTGGGCACATCCAGATTAGCCGCGCAGTTTGAAAGCCCTCCCAGCCACTTCTGCTTCAGCTCAGGAAGTCCCCCGGGCCCACCTTCTCCACACAAGCACTTGACACTTCTCTGCCCAGCTATGTGCTCCCTAGCCCCACTTCTCTGCTCTCAAAGCTTTCTGAACCTGGCTCCAGACGGAGCACCTTGCTCAGACATGGGAATCCACGGTGAGGAGGTTGCTCCCACTGGTTCCAAAAGCTTATACGTGGGGCAAGAGCGTCAATGTCTCCTGGTCCTATAATCCAGGGTTCAGTCTAGCTTGGATCCCAGAGCCCCCAGCTCCTGTGACTTCAGGGGGAGGAAGAGAGAAGACCACCGGGTAAAGGATCCTCAGAATTGGTTGATTGGAGAGACAGCCCAGGCCTGAAAAGAGAGGTCCCTGCAGGCCCCCATGAGTCAACCCATGGCCCGCTGGCCTCAGCCCTCTTTGTCAGAATGGGCCCAGCTGGTGCGGACTGGCCCGCATCCTGGCAGGGAGGGGCTGCCTGTGCCCTTCCACTGACACACTTGTTCCAGTAAAACCAGGCCTGTCCTTCCCGATCAGCTTCTGGGCCACAAGTCCCCAGGGAAGGAGAGAGGGAGAGGTCAAGACACAAGATGAGATGTCACTTCCCATCGAGGTCTAGCACCACAAGCAGGCAGAGGGGCTGCCAGAGACTCACTGAACACTGTCATCACTGCCTCCCTTCCCTTTAAGACCCATCGAGGGCACAAGGTCGGGGGACTGCATGAAGCCAGCAGGCCAGGGCACCCCGTCAGCTGCACACCGGCCATCACGCTTGGGACAGGTCCAAGGCCACATCTCACGACAGAACCAGACGAGACCCCAGTGGCAGTCCACTAATCTAACTGATTAGGGCTGTCAGCTGTGTCAAGCTCTGGGATTACAGAGAAGAATGAGAGGCACCCAGGCCCTGCCTTCATGGAGCTCACACTGTAGAAACAGGCAACTCTGTGTCGTGAATGCTTCTACGTGGAAGGACAGAATGTGATGGGAGCCATGGAGAGAGGGCAGAGGAACGCAGGATCCCAGGACCAGGGGGCAGTTAGGCCCTCAGCAACACTTATAGGGGCCACAGGTGTGAGCTTGCACACACAACACACCTGGGCCTAAATTCCAGCTCCGCCTTTATTAGCTGTGGGACCCTGGGTGAGTAACAAAACTTCCTGTGCCTCAGTTTCCCTCTGTAAATGGGCACGGGGGAAATAAAACTGCCTGTCTCCTAGGGCTGTTGTAAGAGTCAAATGAGAGAAGGGATACAGGAAAGCACCTGGCACAGAGCAAGCTAGTGTTCTACCGTTGTTCCTGTTGCTGACAGTCATGAGAACATCATGGTCGGCGTTGCTCTCGCTGTTGCTATAAACACTGACATCTGCAAAGCTGCCCCACAGCCCCCAGGCTCCTGCAGGCCTGGATGGCCTTGGGCAGGGTTGTGGGAGGGAGATGGGGGAGCAGGCGACTCCTGCAGCACTAGAGAAGGTACCTGGACTGGTCCTTTGGCACATGAAGCAATACATGAGCCCAGTCACCAGGGATATGAGATCAGACTCTGACTAGCCAGGAGGGGACAATCTGGAACACCTTAAATCACTCCCACTTCACACTTACAGTTAAAGTCTTGGAGCCTGGAGACGCTGCCCTGCAGAAGAGCCAAGGGGGACCAATACTGGGTGAAGGAAGGGCCTAGAGCAGGGCCCCCCTGGGGAAAACAGGTGCTGCACAGATTTGACCTGGAGACGGGCAGCCATAGGCTTCCAGACACCACTCTGGACGACAGTGTTGGCAGCGACCGTCCGTTTTTCAGCTCGTAACCTTATTACAAGCTTGGAGCAATTCCAAAATCTGATTAACACCTGGATCTTCTCTCCTTGAGAAAGTTAGCACGTATATTTTATATGAACGCGCAGGAGTTGAAGGACCCTTGTGAGCTCATGAACACCGCAATGAGAATCTCTCCAGGCACAGCCCACTGGCAGCCGGACAACACTCACCAAAATGCTCACCTGTGGTGTCCGTAATGAGCCCAGAAATAGCTGCTGGGTCCCCATACATTGTGTCTCCTGCTGTTTTCTCAAGAGGGATCCCAAGACAGCAGACACTGTCCAGAGTTCCACTGAGATGCAAATGACCCCCTCATGGCTGAGGACGTGGCCCACAGTCCCCATTCATTCAGTGCCCTAGCAGCACTTACAGACCCTTTTGCACGGGCCATGGGGCACACGAAATGAGGTGGACCCGCAAAGATCTCCTGATTCCTGGGGAGAAGGCAAGCAGAAAGACAATGGACCCCAAACTAGAGTGTGGAACAGTGGGTACTGCCCAGAGGCAGGCAGGTTCTGTGGGAGGAGGAGAAGATTCCATTCTGTGACATCTGGAGTGGGGAGAGGGAGGACATCCGGCGGGGGGGGGGGGGGGGCTTGTAGTTTGAACCAGAGTCCCAAGAACAGAGAAATTATGCTGTTGAACTTCTTACAGCAGAATGGCCAGAATCTCTATAGGGTTTTTCAAAGAGATGAAATCATACCCACAGTTTCCAATTTCTGTATGAGATGCTCTGAAATTCTATGGCCTTGCTGACAATGGAGGGACCGTCCCTCCCAGGGCTAGTGAACCAACCAGTCCAGGGTCCACAGCCCCAACCTCCTCCTTTACTGGGGCCTCACACTCCACTCCAACCCCTATCTCCTGCCCTCCTCATCCCATAGTCAGCCTCCAGATGACGGGATGGCCCTTATGCCCCAGAGCCTGCTGAAATTATTCAAACCAGCCAGTCCTAGGCATGATCACTCTGCCTCACGCATTTTTTCACACATTTTCCTCTCACTCCCTCTGCCTCCTAACCGGGCCTGGTGTTTCCCTGTGTCGCCCCCACAGCATGGTGTGCCTTCCCTCCAGTGCCTAGGGATCTCTGAATATAAACTTCTTCCTTCGTGATAGTCATTTCTGTGTCATACCTGATTCAAACAAATCCCAAGTAGCCTGAAAACATGAGGGGAGGGGGGATTGTTGGGCTCTATCCCTAGGAATCAATGAATGATGGAAAAATGCAGAGATTTTCTCATGGGACCAGCTATGTGAATGAAGAGGACACTATAAGAAAGACAGGCCAGACCTACCTACATTTCAGTGGGGAAACAAGATAGTGCCCTAAAGATCTACCAGACGCCTTCAAGCTGTGGGACTTCACCAAGTTTATGGACCTTTTTAAGAGACAGCTCTAAGGATGAGGCCCTCTGGGTCTATTTAAAGACAGCCCAGAACGCTGAAAGGGTCCACTTGGAATCTTGCTAGGAGGATGTGCCATCACTCCCTCAGGGCGAGGACTAGTCTCAGAGTGCCAATGACGATTTCTGGCATCAGAAGCTGCCTGTGTCTGTTAACGGAGCGTGGGAAGGGGAATCCCAGCACGTGGGGAGTGGGGCACGCACAGAATAGAAAAGCACAGACTCGATCCCTGGGGCCCGTGAAGGCAGGGTTTCACCACTGCGCCTGGCAGGAGGCCCGGAGTATTTCATGTGAAATCCCTGTGGGCCCAGTGACAGGCTGTGGGGAAGACTGGCAGAGGAAGGGGGGCTCTAGGTATGCAGAGAGAGGCAGCAGGAAGGATTCGGCTCCCAGAAGAGTTAGGCCTGACCCTCAGGGGCCACCGGGAGGAAAGAAGAGGTTCTGTGTCCCCAGCCTCACACAGCAGCCCAGGCAGACTTGCAGGCCAAGCCCATGAGGTCAGCAGATGGAACCAAGAGAGCCGCCGGGCAAAAGCCAGAACACTGGGCCAGTCATGTTTCTCTAGGGTCAAAGCCACAGCACCGTTGCCTCCCACCCCAAGACCATAGCCAGGAAGAATGGGCCCCTTTGAGGTCTCTGGCTGGAGGTCACAGGGGCACCTCTTCCAAGGCCCTCTTCATGTGTGGGGCTTGGCCCAAGGACTTCCTGCTACCCAGGAACAACAGAGCTCATTGTTTGGGGTTGGGGTGGGGCTGGGGTCCCTCACCCCACCGCTGGTAACTGCAGCCTCACTGGGGCAGTGTTCTGAAACTGCCTTGTGGGCTTCTGAACAGCAGGCTTTCCTCCATCAGCTGCCAGGGACACCCGCAAAAATGCTCACCTGTAGTGTCAGTAATGAGAACAGAAACACCTTGCTGTGTCCCCACACTTCAGGTCTCCTGCCAAGCTCTCATTCTAGATCCCCTGTGCCTGGGGCAGCAGGCGTCCAAGACTGCAGGGATGTCCCACACCAGGGTCCAAACCAGGTCCTCTGCCACGATCTGTGCTTGTGCTTCTGCCTCAGTCCGCGCCCTCTCCAAACCCCTTCTGGCCTTGACCCCTACCTAACCCCAACTGTCTGCTTCCCGCCCTCTGACCTCTAACACAAAGCCTTTCCCCTGCTGCTGGCTTCCCAAGCCATTGGGGATTTTGTCCTAGCTGTGCCTTTGGCCTCTTCCCAATAAAGTGCCATATGTCCTATTTACATAGAACAATTTTTCCCTCCGTCTCTTGTCCCAATTTTAATATCAATAGCATCCCCTTTCATACTCAGAAGCATTCCTTTTTCGAAGATAAGTTCTATGGCTGGCCAGCCTCCCTCATGAGCACACCTCAGCTGCTCCCACTCAAGCAATGGCACTCTCTTCCTGGCCATGTGGCATTCCTGTGACACCCCACCATGCCTGGAGAGTGGGACCCAGATGGGAGCTCTTCCCCCACTGAGAAAATGAGGACAAGGAAAACGGAGAGAGTATGACCCGCCCAAATCACTGACTTTGTTAGCCTCAGAACTCAACTATGCAGGGGCCCTAGGCCAGGTTTCTCCCTAAACCAAGCCATCTGCCCAACCACCCCCTCACCACATCCCAACCACAGTCTGGGCTACCCACTTGAAACCCAACCTTTGCTGCGTATCATTTTTCTTGAGTTGTTTCATGTGTCACAGGGTATCTTTTCCCAGACCGTAAAGGCACAAAGCCCAGGACCTTCTCCTTTATTTGGCCTGGGTATGGAGGACATGCTCAAGAAATAGCTGCAGAATCTGTTCAGATGTGGCTGAGTCCTGCAGCTTTAGAAGCCTCCACAGAGGACTGGCAAGCCCTGTTTAACCCCAGTGAGATAGCAGGAGCTGGGGACACAGCTCTCTGAACCACCTTTTGTCTTGCTTGCCACATCCTATCTAGGCTGCCCGGGCCAAGGTCATGTGCAGAGAGGATTCTCCCCAGCCCTGCCAAAGGATCAAGCAGTCACCACGGAGCCATTCCTCCAGAGAGATGGGTTTCCTGGGTGGGTGTATGTCAGTGCCTCCAAAGAAAGTCTTAGGCCCCAATTCCAAATGTATGCAAGTCCCAAACACAGGCCAAGATGAGACTGCTGGCTTCTACTTTAGGGGATAGGCCACTGGGCCCTTGTTCTCTCTCTCTGCACACACCCCCCATAGTATATACAAAAGTACCTGAAGCAGGGCCACCTGGATGGCTCACTCAGTTAAGTGTTGACTCTTGATTTCGGCTCAGGTCATGATCTCAGGTTCATGGGGTTGAGCCCCATGTGGCGCTCCCCACTAGGAACAAAGCCTGCTTAGGATTCTCTCTCTCCATCTCCCTCTGCCCCTCCTCCCACTCACCTTCCCTTTCTCAAAAAAAAAAAAAAGTACCTGTGCGCCGCCCCCCAACCCTGCCGCAGCTTTCCCTATCTAAGCCTCACTGGGTGTGTGGCCTTAAGTACTCTCTTCCCCTCTCTGAGCCTCACTCAGTTTCTTCATCTGTAAAATGGAACATTGGACAAAACCAGCATTGCCCTCTAAAAATAGGATGTGAACAATGTATCTAATTTTAAACTTTCTAGTAACCACATTGAAAAAGGAGAAAGAAATGTGTGAAATTAATTTTAATAATTTGTATCATTGAATGTGAAATGTATATTATCATTCCAACATATACTGAATATAAAAGTTTTTGAGGCAATCATTCTCTAGTCTTTTTCATACTAGGTTTGAAAGCTGGCATGTGTTTCAAACACGCAACACGCATCAGTTCAGCCCAGTCACGTTTCAAGTGCCCGACAGCCACATGTGTCAAGTCGTCGTCCTACTGGGCAACACAGAACTAGATGATCTTAACGTTCCTTCTCATTTAGAAGACTTCTGATTTCATCATTGTACCTCTGCACTTCGCCTGGCCCCAGACTATCACCAGGCTTTGCCCATCTGCTTGCCAGGAGGCACAATGTCACCTCTTGCCTGCCAGGGTTCCCAGACTGCCCTTTCCCACCCAGTGCCAACCCCGGTGCTCTCTGGATATGAGGTTTGGCCTGCCCAGACTTCCTCCCAAGTCACAGAGGGTCTTGCCCTGGTGCCTCTCTCAGCCTAAAGTGAGCTTCATTTCCAAATTTGGCCTCTCCCACTGCCCACCCAACTCAGAACTTCTCTTCTGAGGCAGCCATTAGACCCCCACACCTGGAGCAGAGGCAGTAAAGAAAGGAAGTTATAAGTCCACATGCATGGCAGTCCTTCTCTTGGGCAATTCTGTGAGCATTTGCTACATGCCCAGCATGAAGTCAGCACTATGGTACGCTTGGGGATACCAAAATAGCTAGAAGATAGTCATATCTTCCCTAAAACCCTAACCCTAATGTGCGTAAGGTAGACAACCAAGGGACGACATACAACAGTGTATACTAAAATGTTAAATTGGATACGGCTCCATCAAAAGTCATATCAGTTGGGGTCTCAGCAGGAAACAGATGGTGCACACAAGCTCGATAATTGCAGAAAGTTTAATGAGAGTGCTGCTTTAAAATATATGGAAAGGTTTCCAGAAAGCCATGAGGGATAATGTGTACCACTACCCTAGGCCTGAGCTAGTAGTAGGAGACAGTGGAAAAGCCAGAGAGCATATCTCTGTAGGGAAAGGCCCATCTAACCAGAGCTGTGGCAGTCAGAAGCAACCCTGAAGGGAAAGAGAGCAGGGAATGTGTACTCCCAGCTCCCCCTCTTCCTGTCCTCGCATCTTCTGTTGGTTCCTTCTGTTGGCTAAACCCAACCTGAAGTCAAAGGGAAGGGAGTCCAGGTAGGTCAGCCTCCCAGAGGACAGAGCAGGAAGAGGTGGCAGCAGAAGGACAGAGGGACCACAAGAAGACAGCCAGCCCAGGGCCCAGTATGCAGGCCTCATGAGTGGTAAGTATTCAGGAAGTCAGAATAGTTGGAGAGGGGAGCTTTCTGGAGGAGACAGGACTAGGCCTGGGTCCTGGAGGATGAGCAGGCTTTGGGGAGACAAGGAAGGATGATCCTTCAACTTGGACAACAGAGTCAAGGGCAGATGGCCTGAGCGAAGTCAACCAGGGGGAGATGGGGTGGCCCTCAGGGGCGGGGTTGCCCTGATCAACCTCTGTAGGATCTTAAAGTCTTTCCTCCTTCACCATCTCTAAGAAACCCCAGCCTTCCTTCCTTAAAAGGCTGGACTTGAGTGAGTTCCCTTAGAAAAGGCAAGGCCTTGGAAGGCAAAGAGCAAAGAGCGAAGCTGATGTTTGATATTCCCATGGTGAGGTCTGAGAGATGGGAAAGCAAGACACATGCTTCACGGCCTTCATTGTACAGGAAGGCAAATGGTTCTAGTCTCTAGGTATAGCCCAGGAGAAAAAAGGTACTGGTGTAATAACTACAAGAGTTCTGAGTAAGAATAAGGCGTCTTGCATGAGGACTTTACATATATTAGCTCATGTAACTATCTCCACAGACCAGGGAGGAAAAAGAAGTTGGGCACAGAGGTAAGAAGCACAAGGACAATGAAGACCAAATACGTGCCAGACATTCTACATAACATTGTACACTTCATGGGTCTGTCATCCCATTATTCCCATCATACGGAGAAGGAAACTAAAGAGCTAAGGGGCTCAGTGGTTTGTCCAAGGTCAGAAGGCCATTAAGTGAAATGGGACTGAGACCCAACTTCTGATTCTAAATCTCTGTATGTTTCCTGCCCTCCTGAAATAATGAGAAAATGCAAATCAGCATCAAATGAGACCCCAGACATGTCTGCTTTATAACAGGACAGAGTACTAGGTAATTAAGGCTTTATTGCTACAGTGTTTGGGCGGATTTAGGCTGCAGGTAACAGGTTCTGGAGTTCAGACAACGGTAGCTAGAAGAACATGTGAGAGGAGGTCTCATAACTATATGCACCCAATCAGGTTTCCATGGAAACTAAACTCCGTTTCTTGGGAGCCCTGATCCACCCTCTTGCACAGGCCATAACAGAAGGCTCTCACCACCTCTAGGTCCAGGGCTCACAATCAAAATTTCCATCCCACGCAGTCAAACTGTCCTCACACAAAATTTCAAGAGCATAGGAGGATATGCTGGGTTTAAATTTAGAGTCTGTGAGTCCTGCCAGCCAAGCCCTGCTGGCTGATGGACTGCAATGGTAAGTAAGCTCCAGGTCCCAACCAGTGTGGACGGGGCAAAGAGACAGGCATCCTACCAAAGTTAGCCCAACATCTACCTACCAACATGTCCATTAGGATGGACTTTTATTTGTAACATCTTTGGTTTGAAGATGCAGGTCATCATTTCTTATCTAGACTGTGTTTGTAAAAGAAAAGCACCAGATGGGAAAGGGTCAGCCAGTGTTCCTGATGGATTCACAACTGAATTAGCCAATATGGTTTGTTTGAGCCCAGCTGATTTGGTATTTAAATGGGGTGGGGGGAGGTGGTGATGGTGGCAAGAGAAGAGAAACCATGGATTGAAGGATAGCTCCTCCAAGCACAGGGAAGGGGCAGCCAGGCTGCAGGGTAGATGGGCGTGAGGAGCGGATCTTCCATGTCTCTGAATCCTGACCCGTGTAGCTCAGGGTCACTGGGGGAGCCTGGCACAGTACCTGCATCTGGACCCTGCCCTGGGGGCTCTAATTTCGTGGTCTGAGATGAGGCCAGACATAGTTTTTTGTTTTGTTTTGTTTTTTTAAAGATTTTATTTATTTATTTGACAGAGATCACAAGTAGGCAGAGAGGCAGGCAGAGAGAGAGGGAGGAAGTAGGCTCCACACCAAGCAGAGATCCTGACGCGGGGCTCGATCCCAGGACCCTGAGATCATGACCGGAGCCAAAGGCAGAGGCTTTAACCCACTGAGCCACCCAGGGGCCCCCAGACATAGTTCTTAAAAGCACTTCATGTGCAGCCAGAGTTAGAGAACACTGATCGAAATCCAATTCCACTCTCTCTCAACTCCTCACCTCCTTTTCCCTTCTTCCCCATAACTAGGGTCCAAGGGCACACATCCCTACAATCAAGCAGCCCTAGAATCACCGCTCTTAGACTGGTATGGTGACCAACTGTCCCAGTTTTCAAACCAGAAGTCCAGCCATCTGGCAGAGCCCTCAGAGCCAGCAAACTTAGAGGCTGGTCACCTGCCTTTCAGGGTTACCAGCTCACCTGATTGCGACAACACTCCACCCCCGGACCTGGAGCTAGGAGACTGCCTTCCTCCTCCATCTTCCCTGTTCAGCCCAGGACTCACAGACCAAGGACCCCAGGGCCCACCACTCCCCTTTCGGCCTCCAGTTCTGGTCCTAGACCCCAGGAACTGCCCAGCCCTCCTGCTGCCCTAGCCCGGAAAGCCTCACGCATTTGAAAATGGACGGGTATGCTGAGTGTCATCTGGTTGGCGGCCCCTGGGCTGATCTGCCCCATATCTGAAATGGCACCCTTGGTGCTAATGTGTTCCTTCCTGTGGTCCTGGGGCTCTAAATCCAGGAGCCATTTACTAAGCAATGTTCGTATTTATTTGTGAAATTATATGGACCTTTATAGCACACTTACAAAGACAAATAAATCCCTGCTCGCGTGGCCCAATTTGTTGTTCTAACCTGACACTTTCGTGTCATAATCACCTTTCTCTCAGCTGGTTATGGCCAAGGCTGTTAGGGATTTATTAGAAGCATTTTATAATGTGCTTTACAAGATGTTGTTTGAGGCTGTGGCTTTGTTTATGGGAGAGAGAGCGAGGGAGGGAAGGATGGAGGCAAGGGGCGGAGAGAGGGGAGAGAAGGAAAGAAAGATGAGAGCACGTAACAAGCTTTTGTGCATCCGGAAGCATCATCCAGGGATGAGTTTAATGGGAACTCTCTCTTTCCACCCCCCACACCCTGCCCCCACCCCTGCTCACCCACCACTTGAAAAACTTTGATCTCTCACTTCTGCAATATTATTGATCTTCAGAGGTGGGGGAAAAAACAGCCAGACATCAAGGAGATTTTAAGATAAGACTGGGGATGGCGGGACCTGCTTTATAGCCACTGAAATATCAGCAAGCTTTGCTGGAAATGAACTTTCCCCCCTCCAGCTCTTTCTACCAAAGAAAGAGAATGCGAATGGGAGGCCACCTTTGCCATGGTCTTCCAAGTGCTTTCTGAGGGCTGGAAATGGCTCCCCTGGTGACTTACTTTTGCTGAAGATGGTCAGGGAACCCAAATGGAGAGTTTCAGAATTCCCGACAAACATTTACGGGGGGCCTCGAACTGCAGAGCAGAGACAGGCAAGTCATGGTTGGCACCTCTCAGAAGCCCCCCCTATGAGGAAGAATAGGGTGTTTGCAAGCTATGTAGGTAGGGGTCCACGTGCTGGGTGTTTTTAGAGACTTGTGCCAAAAGCTCCAGGAGCCAAAGAAGGGGTAGCAGTTTTGTGGCTTCACGCACCTTTGAGTGAGGCCTTAGGAGAAGACTAAAGCTTTCTAGAGAGGGACAGGCTTTCCATCAGACTGCCACATGCGGAGGACAGAACAAATGCTTGAAAGTAGGCACCCATTCCATACCCACTTGGTCAGCACTGCCAGGTGCCAGGACCTACCGAGCAGCTGGAAGACCACAGGAGCAATGCCGAGAGGGGCCCTGCCGCCACGCCTCTCACGGAGCCGCAGTCTGGCAACATTTTGCCGAGGCCCAGAGCCAGCCAAGGGAAGACACGAGAAGATCCAGTGAGCGTGTGGGTCTGTCAGAGAAGCCTCTGCAGGGGTTCCAAACAAGACTGGAAATGTGGCCGGGAGCCTGATCACCATGGTAAGCTGTGTGTTATATTCTAAGTGGAAAAAAAAGATGTGACTCATTCTGTGTTTTTAAAAGATCCTTGACCTAGTGCCAGTGGACACACCCAGCACCCACACCTCAGTTTCTAATACAACTCTCCACTCCAAGGACTCCAAGGACTCTAGGGCTCCTGGAGACATGGCTGGTTCTAGGGCTGGGTCAGAGAAAGTACTGGATTAGCCCACAGCAGGAAATAGTGGCAGAAGGTAAGGAGGTGCTCAAAATAACAGACATAGGGACAAGTCATATGGACACAGGAGCCCACCTGAAGGAGCATCCAAAGGCCAAAGCTGGAACAATTTGAGCAGCAAATAAATAACATAGTATTGAATTAAAATAAATGCCTGAGATTCCACACTAGCATATAAATGATGAATCAATCAGGAAATGAATGAATAATTGAGGAATAAGAGACAAATCTCCATATAGAATTCCCAGTGATGTGTGTTGAGGCTCTGCCATCCAGGAGACAGAATCAATCCCCTCCTCCCCACCTGCCTGCCCCCTGCTCTCAGTGACTCACTTCCAAAGAGAGGAGAGAAGGAAGGAGCCCACATGAATGAAGCTTTGCCCCAGCAGGTGACAGATCCGCGTCTCCTGGGAGCCATCTCACTGACAGCACACGGCCCCGGGGGCCATGTGCTGAGATGGGCCCTTCACTCCTGTGGCCATCCTCCCCAAATCCTCACTCCTACCTCAGTATGAGGGAAACACCAAATAAACCCAAACTGAAGTGTGTTGGACAAAAGAACCAACCAGTACTCCTCAAAACTGCCAAGTCGTCGCAAATAAGCAGGGTCCGAGAAACCATCCCAGCTCAGAAGCTGAGGAGACATGATGACTCTATATCCTGTGGGACCCGGGATGGGACCCTGACACATACAAAGGACACAGGGAAAAACTAGTGAAATCTTAGTGAAGGATACAGCTCAGTTAACAGCAAGGCACCAACCTGGGTTCCTTAGTTGTGACAAACGTGCCCTGGAAGGTAGCAACAGTAGCAAAAACTGGGTGGGGGTGAGGGGAGCTCTGTGCTATCTTTGTAACTTCTCCATAAAACAATTGTAAATTTTTAATTTTTTATAGATTTTATTTATTTACGTGAGAGAGAGAGAGTTAGCATGGAGGGGAGGAGGGGCAGAGGGAGAGGGAGAAGCAGGCTCCCCGCTGAGCAGGGACTCCCCCAACTCGGGACCAAATCCCAGGATCCTGGGACCATGACCTGAGTCGAAGGCAGACACTTCACCAAGACACCCAGGCACTGCCCACTGTACAGTTTTTAAAATGTAAATATCCTTTGTTGTGTGCTGACGAAGCTGTGGGGAACGGGACAACCATTCCAAGGGCTGGGGTGACAGGATGGGGACAAGCGGCCGGCTGTGTGTCTGGGTGTGTTCTGGAAGCAGCGGCAGCAGGAGTGGCTGACAGACTGAGTGTGGAGAGTGGGAGAAAGCGGAATCGTGGAGAACTATTTAACGGACTGGGACAAGACATCAGAGGATACAGACAGGAGACAGGAATGCAATGTTGGAGATGCTTATGGAACAGCTAAATTGAGGTGTCCAGTACGCGCCTGAATATAGAGACCTGGGGCTCAGGGAGAGGGTGGTACTGAAGATACAATGACCTACCAGCATCTATTTTGTATTTAAAGTGCTAGAAGATGACGTGTTCCTCCAGCAAATATTCTCTGAACATCTACTGTTTAGCAGGTCCTGTTCCAGGCACCGCAGCTCTAGCAATGAGCAGAGCAAGCTAAGAGGAAGCTGCCGTGTCAGGCTGCAGAGCCACAAAGAGAACAGAGTAAGAGGAAAAGGGGGGCTGCCATGATTGGGGGGGACAGAGGTGTGAGCAATATGTGGGAGCTAGCCTTGCGGATATCTGGGGGAAAAGCGTTTGGGCAGAGGGAACAGCAGATGCAAAGGCCCTGACCTGAGGAACGTGGTTAACCCTGGTGCCGCTAGCCTGGAGAGAAAGAGACTGAGCATCGGGAAGAAGCCACGTGGAGGACCCGTCTGGGTGCCGGCCTCTGTGTGGGGCAGAGGGCCTCCCCACACCAGAGAGCAAGAAGGCAGAGGGCACGGGTGCAGCAGCCTCGCAGATTCAGTGATAGGAGGCAGCGATCGTTTCTGGGCCAAAAGGGGATAATCTTCACTTTAAGAAGATGAAGTGTGGATCCTTTAGAAGGAAGACTGGAGGTCAGGTGGAGGCCGCCGTTGAAGAGAGAGGTAATGTCCTGAGCTGGGAGGCTGTAGGGTGGTGAATGTCCCCTGGCTGCCGTGACAAACTACCAAATCCGGTGCTTAAAACAACGTCCATTTATTATCCTACGGTCCTGGAGGGCACAGGCCCGGACCGGTCTCCTTAGTCTTAAATCCAGCGGCTGCAGGGCGGTGCTCCCCCGGGAGGCTCCAGGGACCAGTCCGTCCTTTCCCGGGGCCTTTTCCAGCTTCCAGAAGCCACCTGCGCTCCTGGCTCCTGGCTCCTCCCGTGAGCCAGAAGTAGGCATCTTTCAGTCTCTCTCTGGCTCTGCCTCTTCTGCCTGCTTCTTCCCCATTGGAAGAGATCTTGCGATGACGTGAGGCCTGCGCCGATGACCCAGGCCCATCTCGGCTGATTAGCAACCTTAATTCCATCCGCAACCTTCATGCCCGGTTGCCATGGGATCACCACATTCACAGGTCCTGGGACTTAGGACACAGACTTCCCAGAAGCCTGCATGGGAAGTACAATGAACGGGCTTTAGCAAGTTGCAGCAAGGACAGTGGCATGCGGGCAGGGTGGCGACGGCAGGGTGGCGACGGGCGGCCACCGGGGAGTCAAACAGATGAGGTGCAGACCCTACTCCCCACGCATGCGCAAGAAGGCCATGGGCACGCCCACACCCCCATCACCTCCCACCGCAGGGTTCAGGTCTGGCAAAGCTGTTTTCAGGATGACAAAGCACACAGGTAGTGTCCTGACACCACATCCACAACCCGGGGAGACCAAGAGGTGGTAACTGCTGTTTTTGGCAACCGACCCGCTGGAGAGGTGGGGACGGGGGAAAAGGAAACCAAACACAAGCTGGGCTCCTCAACCAGGGACTGGCTGGACGGGAAAAGGACAGAAGGCACTGGAGAAGCAGCCAGTAGGGACAGAAATGAGGGGTAACTCCCCACGTGCTGGCTGTGGGGGATGAGGACCCCCAGGAAGGGGACCGCATGCTGCGGGGCCAGTCTGGGCCAGTGACTTGTTCCTCTGCTCCCTCAACTGCAGCCCGGCCTCATAGGAAGATGAAGGTTAAATGCAATGACGGCTGTCAGTGCCTGGCGAGCCATGCCTGGTACGTGTGCGAACACGAATCACAGGCAGAATCACCCTCTGCAGCACAGGCACGTGTGTGAACTAGAGACAGGGAACTTGCAGAAGCACAAGGCTACAGCCTCCAGCACAACCAAAAGTGGTTGCTGTGGCTCTGACTGCAGGAGGGCCTCACTCCCCTTCTGTTCCCACTCACACGCTGTTCCCCACAGCACAGATGCTGCTCTCCTGGGGAACAGCAGGGACAGCACAGTGGGCAAGGACAGGGCCATCAGGACCTCCCAGGAGATTCAGCTCAGAGGCCACCTCCTCCAGGAAGCAAGCTAGGTTAAGTGCCCTTTCTCTGTCCTCACAAGACAAGAAGGCATAAGCCCTCTCTGGACATTTCCAGAGCGCTGTCACTGTCCATGGGTCTGTATGCCACAGACCCTGTGGGAGGGGCAGGAAATCATGAGCAGCCTTGGGGTCCCATCAGACAGCAAGATGCTTCCAATCAGATAGAGGGAGGCTCCATTTTTTTCTGCAGGTCAGTGGTTTTTAAGAATTCTCTACAGACTTAGACACCCACAAAAAATCCTCAAGGGCGAACGTGGGGCCTCCTTCATCTCTGTGTCCCAAGAACCTAGTTCTGGGTTGCTTCACTAGGAGTTCAAAGGAGGAGAGGGAGGAAAGGGAAAGAATGGATAAGGAAAAAAACATTTATGTGGGTTTTCCTGAACCTAAAAGAAGCATTTCAGGTTTCCACAATTGTTGTAAGTAAAGTGTTAAGTCCCTGTTCCCTCTTCTGGGCTCAAATGAGTAGGGCCAGCATTTTCACCAAACAGGATCCAAGACTCATGGCCCTGCACCCGCACAGCTGGGTCCTGCCCCCACCACACTCCATCCCAAGAGCCCTCCAGATTCTGAAGCAAAGCCATATACACAGGGATACACAGGGAGAGAACAGAGGTCAGGTCCCCACAGAATCCCCAGAAATACCCCGGCCAGCTCCCCACCTGCAACAATGCCAGCCCCAAGGTCAGCCAGCAGCCACGGCCCTGTTGGGCCCGGGAAGCAGCCCGGAGCTCCCACAAACCACCACGGTTTATTCTCCTGTTTATTTATATTGGGTTCAGCATTATTATCATTACTGTAATTATTAATTTTCCTCATCCTCTCCCTGGAAATGATGCCACAGGGAAATAGTTTTACTTTAATCAGATGACCGAGCCTCTGGAAAACCTGAACGAGCCACTGAACCGCTGCAAAAATGGATCATCTGTCAACCTGACCAGAAGATTCCGGCCACCTCCCAAATCCTGGAGGCTGCTGCTGACCCTCCCCAAACGTTCCTGTCACTAGGTTGTCTGTCATGAGCGGGACCACGTTCCATGTCTTTCTGAAGGGCTTCTGCGGCAAGGGCCACCTGGGTGGCTCAGTTGGTTACATGTCTGCCTTCAGCTCCGGTCAGGATCTCCCAGTCCTGGGATAGAGCCCGGCGTCCTCTTCCCTGCTCAGTGGGGATCCTGCATCTCCCTCTCCCTCTGATCCTCCCCACTGCTCCTGTTCTCGCTCTCTCTCAAATAAATAAATAAAATCTTTTCTAAGGCGGGGGGGCTCCACATCAATTCTCAAAGTTGCCTTGCTCAAATCCTGTGACACAGAAAAAGCAAATGCTCTGAGGCCCACTTAACAGATGAGGACATCGAGGCAGTGGGCGAGCCCTCTGCTTCCCAGAGCTGGGAATGTCTCCTCCCAGTACCCCCACAAACTCCTCCTCCTTTTTCTCCCCACCCAAAGAGGCTCCCAGGTATCCCCCACTCCTACTTTGAGAGGTCCCAACCTCGTGGCCCAAACCTCAAAAAATACATGCACAACTGGGTGTGCAAATGTGGCTTTCCAAGTAAATGAAAAAGGGTTAAGAATCATTGTCCCATACCCTACTCAGACATTGTGCCTTCAGCCCACCATGACCATCCCAGTCAGCTACCCCCCAGGTGTGACAATCACTGTGAAGGCCCCAGGCAGGGCTCCTTTGGGGATCAATCATGAAGCAAGACCTTCCCCTTTGGCAGTTGTATGAAAATGTCCCCGTGGGCTCAAATGTGAGGAGGTGACTGAGGGAGGGCATAGAGGGTGGAATGCCATTGGCAGAATTCATGCCACTCTCCTGGAAATGAGAGGCACAGTGCAGCACACGAGGCCGCACGGGGAACCCCAGGGTGGGTCAGGAGACAGGAGGGACAGTCACAGCCTTTCCTGTGTGTCCCATGTTCAAGGCAGGCCAGGCTGGGAAAAATTGCCTGGGCCTGGCTAGCTTGGATATGTCACTGGTGGACTGTGGGCTCGGGGGATGGTGTCTAGTTGCCTGGGGCCTGACCCCAGGGTAGGGGGCGGGGGGGCTGTTAGGGGAGGGGGATATGGGCTGGATCAAGGACATGGTGGGGTATGGACTCCAGATTGTCAGTTTGCATGCACAAGGCGTGTTCACAGGCATGTTGTCAGCTAGCGCTGGGAGGGGCCATCCCTCCCCAGCCGCTAAGACCCTTCAAGATGTGGGATCACCCTAAACACAGGAAACGTAAACCAGGATTGATATAGCAGTGGGGGGGAGGGTTGGGGGGTACAGGAAGGTCCTGACACTCATACACTTGGCCTCCACGCCGGGGTCTGGGTGCCAGACCAGGAGAGCCTCACCCTCCACACTCTATCCCCACACAGAAAGCCATCCTTCTTATGCCAGTTTTCCTTCTGAGGCCTATCTCTTATCTGACCTTGATTTCACCAGGATGAGGATGGAGCGGCATGCAGAACAGGATAGAGAGACAGTGTGACTTGCTCTGGGTCAAACCCTGCCCCACGGGCCTCCTGAAACCCAGAAGTCGCCAACTCTCCCCAGACACCGTGTTCACTTAAGGGCACCCAGCTGGGCCATGGCCCTGTCTATGCCCCCAGATGTCACTGCCACCCTGAGGGAAGGCCCACAGCTTGCAGGGGCACAATTGCAAGCAAGCTCCCAGGCCCAGCTGTCTGCACCCAGCGTCTCCGTCTCAGCCCTAGGGTCAGAGGGCAGAGCAGCATCATGTCTGCCTGGCTTCCATGAAAGCTGTGGCCACTTACACACACCCTGTGGCTTTAGGGGTCCGGGAGGCCCTTCTACCTGGATGGCTTTGCCTCCCCATTCCCTGGAAGCTAACATGTGACACCTTTCATTAAGGCTTTCCTTTACCGAGCTCTGTCCAACCTTCCATTTCTCTGTGTGCTTGGTAAAATGAGGTTCATTTCTTCGTGCTGAGGAGGAATTGGCTTTGAAGTAGAGCAAACTGGGGTTCAGATCTCCACAATTCCTCAGCAGGTTACCCAGCCTATGGAGCCTCGACTTTCTCATCTGTAAGGTGGAATCCTATCCACCTTGTGGTACTGTTAATGATCAAACGCAACGGCATATGCAAGAAGCCTGGCATGTACCAGGCGCCTTGAAAGAAAGTAATGGCCGCCTTTGAATTCGTAAAGCCCATTAAAACACAGGAGCTGAAGGCCTCTGGGGCTGGGAACAGCATGGCCTCATCCCTGAGGGAAAAGGCCTGGAGGGAAGACCTGGGGCCACGTGCCCCTTTCTAGTCTGGCTGAAGATGCCCCTTCTGCCCCCAGGGGCTTGGCCTCCTCATGCTCACTGGATGGGCTTGTGATGCTACAGCTAGACCAGACCCAAGCTGGGAGCCCCACGTGCCAGCCCAGCACCCCAGCCTCTGGATCAAGGGTGCATCATGTCTGTGTACAAAACAATCCAATAGGATAATAATTAATAATCATCTTTGGCTGGTGAGTCGCACATCGATAATGTAGAATGGATGATATAATTGCATCGTGTGCCTAATTATAGACTCCAGTGGCAATAATAATAGGATTAATTAACCTGGAAAACACTGAACACAAAGGGATCTGTGGCAACAAACCAACTGTCCAGGGAAACCACAGCGCAGAGGAGCAGGAGGCTGCTGGCCGGTGTCACCAATGAGGAGCCTCTTCACAGCGAACTCCAAGTGTCCCCAAACAGGGATGACACAATGCTAGCCAGCCGCTCCTGGAGCTGTTCTGGCATCTTGGCTGAAAACGCCTATTGTTCGGGGGTCCCTGCGGTGGAGACTGTCTCATAAAGGACCTGGTGGAAGTGGTAGCAGAACTGGAAATCTGCCCAGAAAAAAGCATCCCTGTGTATCACCAGCCTTGTTCCTGGGCCTCCACAATGGCACAGACATGGGGCCATGCTCTGCATTTTGGCGCAGGAAGAGTGGCTGCCTGGGGAACGATGGAACCCCTGTTCAAGGGCAGAATGCAGCCATTCCCATCAGGGCGCAGTGGTTGGCTGATCAGGGCACGATGCCTAGCCCCTCTTTGCAGAAGATGCCCTCCCCACTCCCTGCTAGGGAGCGGGCCCTGTGACCTCCGCAGGATGCAGTCAAGGGCACAGCTTTCCAGAGGTCATCCAACCTCCAAGGCCATCCAAGGGAGAGAGTGGGGAGGTCACATGGGAGGCTTTGGGGAGCCAGGTGGGGGTGATAGAAGATCTGGTAAACGTGGTTTCTGGCTGGGCAGCTGCCACCCTACAAAGGCATGAAGCTGTGGAAGGGGAGGATGAATCTACAGTAGATCCAAGTCTCTTAAATGCTCTGGTCTCCCCGACAACAGCAGCAAAGGGGACCGGAAGTCCAGAGGGGCTCTGCCTGGAGCAGTCGCTGGGCCCACCTCAGCAGGGAAGGGTGTGTGGGGCCCCAGGCCAGCTTCCTCAAACTGCTGTAGGGACGTCTGCTCTCCAGCACATGTCTCATGCCTCCTGAAAATGGCACCCAGCCACTTCAAGTGTGTCAGGCACATTTCCCCGTCACAGGGCCACCTCCTAGTGGTAGGCCCTGTGTCTTCGGCACCTCGATAGTTTGGGGTACATCATAGGTTTTCCCAAATTACTGAATTATAAGCGAGATGTCATCAGTGGACAGCCCACCATGGGCTGTGCACTGTTGTTTTCTCCGAATCCCACAATGAACCTCTCAGGTAGACATTATTCTACCTCATCTGGAATGCAGAATTTTGCCTTATCCAGGATGCTCAGAGCAGAGGAATCACTCTGTTTAAGGTCCTATAGCTGGAAAGGGCAGGGCTAGACTCTGAGCCGAGCTCTTACTAACTACACAGTACCTTTTCTCGCTACATCTTATCGTGGCAAATTGAGTTTTACTTGCAATTTTGCCATCTATAAATTAGGAATATGGTGTCTAACAACATCTACACTAACACACACTATCCTACACCAAAAATGTGGTGAGTCATGGTGGTCATTTTAAGGGGTTCGCCAGTGGTCTCTGTCCAACAAGGTCAAAGAGGCCCCCAGTGTGTGTTTAAGTCAAGACAGTGTGAGGGGATGTAACAGACAAACCCCTTGATCTCAGGCCTTTGTTCTTCTCAAAGTCCAGTTAGCAGGTGGGCTGGGGGACTCGGCTTTGCCCATTTAGGGACACAAGTCAACAGAAGGGCCTTCATCTTCAGTGTGTGGTCATGATCATTGACGTCCAGCCAGGGAGAGAAAGGGGGAGAGTGGGGACGTCACAGGGGAGGCTTTGGGGAGCGAGGTGGGGAGTGACAGATTGGGCAAATGTGGCTCCTGGCTGGGCAGCTGCCACCCTACAAAGGCACTAAGCTGTGGAAGGGAAGGATGAATCTACGGTAGATCTAACCATCTCTGCCATGCTGTACCTGGTTTTGTCTTATATCAACAGGCAGGAGACTTGGCCCTGCCCTACGGGATGGTGGGGGGGGGGGCGGGTAGGCTGGGATTTGAGGGTAGAAGTATGCACCCAACAAGCACTTATGCATTTTTATGCATTTATGCATCTCCCATGTGACAGGATGTCAGCACAGATGGTAGCATTTCCTGAAGACTGGAGCAGGGCTGCCTGCTTGTTAACTGAGGCACGAGGTCCCCGAATCTCAGTTTCCCCTGCTGTGAGTTGGGATCAGTGAGCTGGGTCTTGCCAAAAGGAAATGAAGTAATCCACATAAAGCTCTGCCTGGTTCACAGTATGTGTCCTGTAACATTAGTTATTGTTACAATACATTTACCTGATTGAATTTAATCCCACAACAACCCACTCCAATAAACTGAAAGAAACTAACTATGTTAGTCAAGTTTATACCCCATTAAGCGATAGAACCAGGAATCCGTTCCATGTCTGACTAATAAGAAACCAACAGGGCTCTGGGGGTCTGGAGAGAGGGGTGTATGGGGACCCCCAGGAAGAGTCTGGGTGATTGGAAGAAGCCCGTGCTAGAACACAGGAAGATCAGAAAGCACTGGACCCAAGCCCCCACTAGTGACAGGCTAACAGACTAGAGAAGGAGACAGAAAAGAGAGCCGGTCCTGAAGTCCCCAGGACAAGGGGAAATGGGGTAGGTGCTCCCTTAACTCCACTGAGGGGGCCCACAGCCCACTGAGTAGCAATAATCCCAGGGGCCCCTCTCCCAGCAGTGATGCCTCTTTACCAGGAGTCTATTGCCAGTTGTACTTATTACTATTGATTATGCAGCTAAATTAGAGATTATGCAAAGTAATAAACTAGAAATGAGAAAAGGAAGCTGGTGATTCCAAGTGCAGCATGTTGAATGCTCCTTGATGAGGAGTGGCGTTCAAATGTTGTTAAATATGGTGGGGTTGAGCCCACTAGAAGAGTGGGGTTTGGGGAGTGGGGCAGGGAGGTGGTGAGAGTAGCCATAAAAATCCAGAATTCTGCATTTATGTTGTTCTGCATGGGTCTCGAAGTTCGTGCTCTACTTTCATAAAACCCAAACTAGGCTTGGCTGGTGCATCGCAGGTGCGGCTGATATCCTTAATATGGAGGGAACTCTCATTGCCAGACCTGCATTCAAAGAATAGGCTTTGACCCTTCAGGGAAGGATTGGCAAATATGTGTAGATGTTTCAAATTAAAATAAAATGCTTCTGAGGCATACATATCTTTTTTGCCACAATACCCTGCTTCGGCAGTCTTTCTGGATTCTCCAGCTACTGGTGTCTGTTAAATCAGAGCATGCACCAGGCTTGAAGGCTGGGCTCCAAGGGATAACAGGGGTCTGGAGAAGCCTGTCTCACTCTTCTCCCTGGGATTTTTCTGAAATGTCCAGCAGTCAGGGAGTCTGATGACCTTGCTCAGCGATGCGCCTTGGGGCCCTCTTGTCCTGGGGACCTCACAGCATAGTCTGCCCCTCAGTTACTATGCTAATCACAGACCTTACCCTCTACTTAAGACCACATAATGCCCTTGGTACCCTGCCTGGCTCAGCCCCAGGGCAGATGGTACTGCCTCAGCATCTTCTGCCAACCCCAGGCGAGAGCCTGTGCACACAGCACACAAATCCTCATTCTTCCACTTGTTCGTTTGACGAACATTTATTGAATAGCTATTACATTCAGGGATGACCTCCGAAATGATGAAGATGGTTTCTGTCCACTGCCCAGTAGAGGAGACAGTAAAAGATGATAAAGTCGATGAAAGCAGAGCTGGAGTAGATGCTAAGTGAATAGAGAGGCAAGAATAACTCGGGTATTGATCAGTCAATGCCAAGCTCACTGTTACAGACCATCACATGTATGCACGCACACACACACATGCACGCACACACATGCACCCCCTCCCCGTTTCTCCAACCCTATAGCAGCTCCCAGCTGTCTCCAAGGTACTCGGGAGAAGCAAACTTTAAACCTCCAGAAAAAAAAATGAAGCAGGAGCCTCAGCGGCTGGGTCGGGAATGCCTCCCTCCAGCACTGCCGTTCCTGGGGTTACAAGCAGCGTTGCACCTGCAGACCCAGAAGCAGCCCATCTAAGAATGACTCTTCCTCTGACAACATGTATGGAGATCGGAGACCTGCCAGGAATTTCATCAGGACCCCTTCCGCATCCGGCTCCCCAAAGAACACGAGTCTGACCGCATCACTCCTCAGCTTGAAACATTTCAGTGGTTCGACCACTAACGAGCTAATTAAGTCCTTGCCCCTCGACCTGCTGTGGATGGCTCTCCAGGATTTGTTGACTACTTCACCTCTTCTGCTGGCATTTTGACCTCTAATTCCAAGCCACTGTTACAGACACACACACACACACACACACACACACTCTCACACACACACTCACATACACACTCACACACACACACACGTCTATCACATCAATGATTCTATGTATACTTTTCCCCCTGGCCAGGACTTGTTGGCGGTATTTTGTTTGTTTGGCTGGTTGGATGGTTTTCTTGGTTTAGTCCTGACTACTCTTCTCCACTCTTCATGAGCCAACTATTGCACCATCTTTTCTTGGAGGCCTTCTGGAAGCTCCAGTCCCTCCAGGTGCCCACAAAATCCACTGCATATCCCACTTGTTCTTCTCCATAATATATTAACATCTCTATGCACACTCCTTGAGAACATGAGCTTCTGGCCCTCATGAACGCAGAGCCCAGCGGGCGCTCTGCTGGTCATCTAAAGCAGACAACTCAAGGTTGAAACCCATGTCCTCCATGTCAAGGAAGGGCAGATTGCAACATATACTATCAGGTAGTGTCCCCACTGGGCTGGAGAGTGAAAGCACGAGTAGGAACCTCCTCCGGGAAGGTGCCCTGACCTACTGACCTGAATACACCGGCAGCTTGGTAGGCAGAGCTCAGAGGAAAGGATCGGGTCAGGTTACTGCAGCTCAACAAGACGCCCTCACACCCACCCTGATCCCATCCATCTCTTTCCATGTTTGCTAACTTCCAGTTGGTAAATTGCTTCTCAAAGAGTGAAAGGAGCATGTGGTACCCAGGCGGCACAACCAGTCTTCTTGGCAACTTCTTGGCAACTGTATCTCATTGTATATTAATAAATCAGCGTTCGGACTTCTCAAGACCTTTGTGAGCTGAGCAACTATAAATCAATTTGCCTGATTTGCCTGATTGCCAGGGCCTGATGCGCCCCTGGAGAAAGCAAGATGCAGAGCTCCTGAATCTCAAAACAGAGGCCCTGGGCTTCCCAGGAGGCAGGCTGCTCAGCACTATTCCCCCATCAGTACTACCTGTATCATGCATCAGCTCTGTGAATAATCACACAACTCCAGATGCAAAGTAAACCGAAGCAGCCGTTGAAAGGGGATCACTCAACGTGGAGCGCAGGAACTACAGAAGCTTAGAGATTGCCTAGGAAAGCCTGGACATTTCATCACGAAGAACTGGAAGGGATGCCTACAATGAATTCTAATCGATCTGGGTAGTGAGAAGAATGTACAAAAATTCTGCTCACTTGGGCTTACAAACAAGTGTGGGAGTTACGTGGTAAAAGAGAGAAATTGAACTTTAAACTCAATAGGCAGGGGTTCAGATCCCAGGTCTGCTACCTACTAGCTATATGGCCTTGAGCGAGCTTCAGGACACCCTCTAAGCATTGATTTCTTTACTTTGTCTCGCTGAAATGAAATTGAGATACCTATTACACAAAGTCATGGTTAACTGAGATATTATGTATATACCATGCCTCATATACACACAGAAGGTACTCAGTAATTGTTTCTTTACATGAACCAAAAAATAGGAGAAGGACATAATTAAGGGCTAAATTGTTATGTCCACTGTACATACTGTCAGAGTTCAAAAAAGAAGTCAACACCACTGGGAGCTTTGTGTGAAACAGATGCATGGATTTAGGGAGCGGTCAGCCTGGAACCCTCTAGAGCTATTTCACACCCATCAAAAAACCATACCAAGCCCCCACTGAGTCCTGTGATCAAACCATCTATTTTATTGCCCAGCCCCTCTCACCCCATTATGGGTTGAATGGTGTCCCTCCAAAATTTGTGTGTCAAGCTCTAACCACCATAATGTGAACTTATTTGAAAATAGTCTTTCCAGATATAAATTAGTTCAGATGAGGTCATACTAGAGGAGGGGGGCCCCTATTCCAGTGTGACTGGTGTCCTCTAAAAGGCAGAACTTTGGGGGCAGCTGGGTGCCTCAGTGGGTTAAAGCGTCTGCCTTTGGCTCAGGTCATGATCCTAGGGTCCTGGGATCGAGCCCCGCTTCAGGCTCTCTACTCAGCAGAGAGCCTGCTTCCCCCCTCTATCTGCCTGCCTTTCTGCCTACTTGTAATCTCTGTCTGTCAAATAAATAAAAATCTTTTTTAAAAAATAAATAAATAAATAAATAAAAAGGCAGAACTTTGGACGCAGACACTCACACAGGGAGAGCCCCATGTGCAGGTCAGAGTTAAGCCTAGAAGCCACTGGAAGCCAGGATGGTGGCCTGAAATACTGCCCTCCCAGCACCTGCAGAGGGAGCACGGCGCCCCCAGCACCTTGCCCTCAGACTTTCAGCCTTCTTAAGTTAAAGTCTGTCAGTTTCTGTTGTTGAAGCCGCTCAGTTTGTGGCACTTTGTCATGGTAGCCCTACGAACTGGTACACACCCATGCCCACCACCTCCATTGCTGTCCAGCCCTGAGGGCGCACCAAGCCCGCCAAGGCAGGGAGGACGGCAGCAGGAACTATGTGTTCTCACTCAGCTCAGGGACTGCGGGCTAAGAAGTAGTCTTTGTCTACCACTGGCAAGAAAGAGTGGAGAAAGTCCACACTTCGGGTCCACAGTTCCTGAAGACAGAGGCTGGGTGGCCAGGCATGAAAGCTCGGGTGTGCAGCGTCTTCAAAGTCTCTGGTCCTGTGTGATTCTCCAAGTCCACTTCAGCCTCCTTGCCCATGGCTGTCGGCCTCTATTTAAGCATAGAGAGTTGAGCAAAATTCATTATCTCTTTCAGTTGAAGATTCATTAAAGGGGCACCTGGATGGTTTAGTCGGTTAAGAATCTGCCTTTGGCTTAGGTGGTGATCTGGGAGGAGTCCTGGGATGGAGCCCCTCTGCTCAGCGAGGAGCCTGCTTCTCCCTTTCCGCCTCCCTACTGCTTGTGCTCATGCCTGGGCACGTGGGTGCACTCACTCTCTCTCTCTCTCTCTCTCTCTCAAATGAATAAATAAAATCTTTTTTAATTAAAAAAGATTTCATTAAAAACAACAAATTTTGATCGATGCCAAGTTCTTCCCATACAGAAATCCAGTTCTTTCTTCCCCTAATTTCATCCCTCACCCTAATATTTCTGCCCTCAGGGGTCATGTGGAAAAGAAAAGGAAAAATCCAACCCCGCACCTTTTTGGCAGCTCTTCCAGTTCTTGAAGACTGAGTGTGCCCCTCCCCCCTTAGTCTTTTCTTTTCTCAGCAAAAATTCTCTTCCTACTCACCTCCTCCCTAAAAAGCAGGTGGCCAGGTGTTCATGCATAATGGAAGCATTTTACTTAGCCCATGGGTCTCGATTACTATTTCTCCTGCTTTGAGAGTCACAGTTGGGTTTGTTGGGTCACACGTCCCCTGTCCCACCTCCTTTCCCTGTCCGGCTCACATTTAGTGACAGTCTACTACGAGGTAGGCACTGGCAGTGGTTTGGGAGTACTGAGGGGTTAGGACATAGTATCATTCACACTACAAGCTCTTAGCAGGCAGAGGGACCTGGACTGTCAGTACAACGTGGGGGGAAAAAGCATCTTTACCCAAACAGGCAGTAAATGAATGTTACAGAAACAAACAAACAAAAAAAATCAGATACCTTCCAATTGATGTCATGCTCCCCAAAAGCCCAGCTAAACAGAAGATTATTATCCCCAAAAAGGAAGAAAAGGGAAAACTGAATTGACCTGAAAACCACCCTTGACCTCATTTTAAGACTTTTTTTTTCTTTCTTTCTTTCTTTCTTTTTTTTTTTTTTTTTTAGTCCGATACCCAGGATCCCTTCTTGGGGTGTAAATTCCCTGAAAAGCCTGATCTTTTCAGGACATGAAACTGTTGGCTGCCCTTTTGAGGACTGAGAGCAAAGAGCTCCAGAATTTATGCACTACATTAAGCAAGATGCCTCGGTATCCAACTAGGTTAAATTGCTTTCTATATTTAAATTGCCTGCTAGCTGGTTAGATGTGGGAGCCACAGCTGTGAAATGGATAGTTCCAGCCAGTAAATAGAAAAGCATAAATCCTAATGGATTAATCTGTTATAATTAGACAATTCTGGATGACTCTGACAACGAGCCAACTTTTGGAACAAACGGGAGAGAGGTGGGGGTGCCTGGCAGGTGAGGAGGGGGGACGTGGCAAGAGAAGAGAAGGAAGACGAATGGTGAGGTCTGAGGACCAGAGGAAGGTTGAAAAGCCACAGCCAGGAATGCCTGAGAAAAGTCTGGCTTGGGGGGGACTGAGGGTTTGAAGAAGTATTCTTCTCCGTAAAAGAAATTCACGCCAAAACCAGAAATTCAAATTATAGATAAGAAAGGAAATACGGAACAATGTACTCCTCCTCCCTTTCTCAACCTTCTCCTTTAACCTATAGAAGTTCTTTCCTTCTACTTCTCAGAAGGACAACCCTTTTGACAAGTTTTGTTCAGAACTATTAGAACTCTCAAGCAGCTGGCCTGGAACTATGACCTTCCCTCCTCCTGCAACAATTCCCTCTGGCCAAGACCAGGAAACCCTGAGGAGAGGAAACACCCAAAGGGACAGGGCTTCCAGTCACCACCCCAAAGTGAGCAGGGGTGAATGTGAGCAGCTGAGGTTCGGTTAAGGTGGACTGGAAGATGGAACTGGCCACGTGGTGAGGGGAAAAACCCAGGGAAGTCCCTCCTCGCCCTACCTCAGGAGAGTAAGGATGCCTAGAGCATAAGGGTTTGTTATCTGGGTTTCATTGAACTTAAGGTCTTGTCAATTTGGAATTCCAGGACAGTTTTGAATGCCTGGGTGCTCCCTGGGACCATCTTCTTTCTCAAGACAACCTCCAGGACCAGAATGATCTCCTCACCCAACTTGGCCACCCTATTGTTCCTTTTTCCAATACAAGCCCTTGGACACTGCAAGACTGGCCTCTCTACTCAAGGAGACCTCAGAGAGAGAGGAGCGAGGGAGCTAAGGGGGCTTCTGATAAAGAATAGGGACCAGAGCTACGTAGGCTCAGAGTTTCCTAAGTAACACACACATATACACCAAAGCTAAGAAGTACAACTTTGGCCTTATCTGGAGATGAAAAAGAGACACTGACAAGATAAACAAGACTAACAAGTTAGACAGCAGGTGATGGTCAAGAAATAAGCTGGATTCTTAATTTAGTGACTTACTAGGGACACTGAGAGCCAGGAAATCACAGCTGGGCATCATTTTGAGCAATCAGAGCCTGTATTTTGCCAAGTCTAGATAGAATGTATAACAAACCAAGCCTCATACCTACAGTGGTATTCTTCTGTAGTAAAACAAATAAACTACCTGTTAACCACCCATCAGCCCAGAGCTATGCGTAACTATAAATCCAGAGCCAGGTAAATAATCAGAAATAAAGAGAGTGGAAATAAGACATAAGCAGCAAAAAACAAACAAACAAACAAACAAAAACTCTAGAAATAGAGGCCATGCCTGCTATAAGTTCCCAGATCAGGTTTGAACAGCCCTGGGCCTCCCAGCAGACCAGCAGATGCAGGTGCCCCCCACCACGGAAGACAGCCCATGTGGGGCCCTGGGGAGAGGGCCAAAGTGAGGGTAGACAGTAACGAGCTACATCCAGCCTCTCTCTGCTTCTAACACCTCCGTCTCCTGCTCCCGTCCTCCTAGTGAGCCCGGAGGGTCACCCTATCCCTTATAAACAAAACAATATCCTATTAAAAGAACACTTGAGTAAGGATGGAATTTCCACGTCTGGGAAATGTGAATATTGTAAAGAAAATTCCATTCTTCACATATTAATTTACAAACTTAGTGCCAGTCCAACCCAAATTCCAAGGGAATTTTATGTCTTTAAAGCTTAACTAAGTGATTCACTGGTCTTCCATAAAAATAAACATGGACTGATTCCCTAAAAACATTACAAAAAGTAGGAGTGATAAGAGGAATTTTCTGTGGCAAGTACTAAAAACTGGCCGGAACAACAGAGATCAAATGGCATGGAACTGATAGAAGGTTCCACACACATTCACAGAAAACCCAAGTATGTAATGAACCACATGATGTACACACATGTATGAATGTATTTTATAAGTAGATGCCATCTTTAACTTGCCAGGAAAGTGTTATTTGGGACATTTGGTTAATTATCTAGTAAACAAATGAAAATTTATTTTCATCAAAATTACTGGATGCATGAATTTTATAATCTAAAAATCATAATAAAATCATTAAATAAGTAGAAAAATACAGGTGAGAATTTAATTCACCTTGGAGTGGAGAAGACCATCTAAGTAAAAAGAGAACGACTGAGAAAATGTTCCACATGCAAAATTAAAGTTTGTGCATGTCAAAACCCCTGTTATAAACAAAGGTAAATGACACATTAGAATAAAATAAGATAAGGACATCATTAAACAATGCTTTTTACATTATTTATAGAACTCGTATTTAAAAAGAAAAAGAAAAACAGCCAGTTAAAAAAAGGCAAAGGAAGTAGATCACTATGTAAAAATAAAAATGGCCAATAGACATTTTTAATGATAATATTTAGTGCTGTAAAATGATCATTCTCAATCACTGCTGATAGGAGTACAAATTGATTAAAGCAAAACAAAAAAGAACACACACACACACACACACATACACACACACACAAATGTTCTGGAAAGTGAGTTGGCAGTATGTAACAAGAACCTTACTTCTAAGACCGTCTCCTAAATAATCAGAGATACAGGCAAAGACTTAGAAGCAATGTCTTCTATTGAAGTATTATTCACGAGATAAAAAATTGGAAATATTCTTAGAGTTCACTAATTGGGGACTGATTTAAAAACACAATGAGCACCTACAAGGTGGGTGATTTAAGATGAATGGCGTAGGGAAAGGCTCAAAGTAGAATCTTAAATTTTTAAAAATCAGAGCAGACTAGAAAAGTAATAAGAATTCTGTGATTTTTTTTTTTTTTTTAATAAAAAGGATACGTAGAAAAGAAGACTGGAAGGACTTCTTTCAAATTTTAGCAGTGGTTATCTCTGGGTTGGTAGAAATGCAGTAATTTCACTTTTTGTCTCTAAACTGTTTTGCATTTTTCAAATATAATACACTGACCACGTTCCACCTCTGTAATTAGAAATTTAAAGCAATCAAGCTTATTTATAAAAGAGTAGTCCTCCACTGTTCCAGAAAGAGAAAAAAAAGGGAAAAGCTAAAAGTTCTGTCTAAAAGCTCTGAAACGGCCCGGATGCTTCCTCCCCAGGCTCGGAACAGAGAAACCATGGCTTTAACTCGGGCTGTCAGCTGGATTATTTGTACCTGTGGCCACGCTGCTTGCTCACTCACCTGAAGGGAGCTCCCTGCCGGATCCCCTCCTGCCCTAAATAAATCAGACCGCGCAAGCCAAGCCTCACTGGCTGCACTTACCCATGTAAATTAGCTTGATTTGATGTTCTTAATTGCAGCCGCATGCACGCGCGCACACACACCTGCTGTCTCCCCGGATGTGGTCGGCGCCCACTGAGCTGTCACCATCCTGGACTTCCATAACTCAAATCCTCAGCTGGGTCAACTCTCAGGCTTCCACACACCACACTCCCTGCACTGCTGTATACACTCAGACCGTGCTGCCTGGAATGCCATGCCCCCTCCCGTCTGCCAATGCACACCCTACCCACGCCCCCACCCCGGGGAAAGTGGCTCTGCAGTTCCCAGCCCAGACCCTGGTAGGCCTACTCCGTGCCAGCACTGAGCACCAGGAAAGGAGATGGACAAGGCCCACACTCACTGCCCACAGGGAGCTCAGCATCTAGTACAACAGACACACAGATGAAGAGATCATTTTGAACCCAATGAGGAGGGTGCTGTGAAGGAGGTAGATGCTGGATGCTAAACGATCGTGGACTTCCTGGAAGAGGTCGTGCTTGAGCTGAGTCTAGAAGGACATGTAAGAAATCAGTCGGGCAGAGGGAGTGGGAGAGAGTCCCAGAGAGGGAACAGACTCAATGCATGCTGGAGTATGGGCAGCAGAAGCTACAGGACACCCCAAACTGAAAGTCGGCTTTCAGGGAACAAGAGGCAGGAGGAAGGATCAAAGGAAGGAATGAGGCTGGAGAATCAAACAAAGACCAAGAGAACAAAGTATGGTGAGCTGTGCAGAAGAGCTATGGCCCAGGACCTCCGCCAAGCTGTCTCTCCCTCCCCACTCCCCACTGGTCTGCCCAAGAGCACCACCTTGGACCTGGCTCAAGAAAAACAGCTCTGCGTCACACTGAGTCAGCTGCCCTGACTGTGACTTCTCCGTACCTCCCTTGCTTCCACGTTTCGGATGCCTGGTCTGGGTTCTCATGCATCTGAGCCACATGTGGGGAGCTGCCAGCAGTGGTCCTGCTGTGATTGAGGTCATCCTCATCTGAACCTCTCCAATCAAGCTTTCATCCTCAGGATCCTCCAAAATGGTGCCCATTGATGTCACCAATGACCCCCATGTTACTAGAGCTCATTCTAGTGCTCTCAGCATCCAACACAATGCTGACCACACCCTTCTCCCTAATCCACATCTTCACCAGCCCTCCAGGACACCCCCTCCTTTGTAGTCCTCCCGTTCTGCTGGATCCTCACTCAACCTCCTTTTCTGGTTCCTTCTCCTACAGGACTCTCAAAGTGGTCGTGCCTTAGGTTCTTGGTCTTTTTTCTAAGGTTTTAATACTGTCTTTCTGATGACCTAACTCCTGAAATCTTTCTCATATATCCAAATACATGAGGGCCTATGTGAAATTCCACTTGGACATCTAATATGCATCTCAAATTTCACATATCCAAAACTGTACTTTCCATCTTCCCCCACCCCCTCAGGAGCCCATTACCCATGGTCTTCCCCATCTTAATTGCTAGTAATTCCATCCTTCCCATCACTAGGGTCAAACCTTCTAGAAGGAAATATAGTAGATAGGCTTCAAGATTCTGGGTTAGGCAAAGACTTCCTAAACAGTTTACAAAATGTACTAACCATAAAGGAAATATCAATAACATTACAAATAAGAACTTCTATTCTTTAAAAAAAAAAAATCCTTAAGGAAGTGAAAGGCAATCTACAGTGGGAAGTGGTATTTACATTGTATATAATCAACAAAGTATTGGGGCACCTGGGTAGCTCAGTCTGTTAGACAGCATGTTTCAGCTCAGGTCATGATCTCAGGATCCTGGGACTGAGCCCCAAGTTGGGTTCCCTGCTCAGCAGGCAATCTGCTTCGCCCTCTCCCTCTGTCCTTCCCCACCACTTATGCTCTCTCGCTCTCTCTCTCAAATAAATAAATAGAATCTTAAAAAAAAAAAAAGACTTGTGCCCAGAATACATTTTTTTTAAAAAGAAGACCTCCCCGATGTCAAGCAGAGGAAGACAGGCCACCCATTTTTTAAATGGGCAAAAGACGTGAACAAGAATTTTATAAAAATATACACATCCAAATGACCAATAAATACATTAAAACCTGCTCAATTTTATTAGTCACCAGGGAAATGCAAATTAAAACCACAACGAGACATTGCTGTACACACAGCAGAAATGCTAAAAATGGAAAAACACAGACAATACCATATGCAAATAATAATGTGGAACAACTGGAACACTCAGACCTTGGTGGTAAGGGAGTAAGTTGGTACAAATACTGTAAAACTGCTTAGCAATATCTATTAAAACTACATGTATTTGTATATCCTATGACCTAGAAATTCCATGCTTTAATATACACTCAGCAAAAATGCCTACATAGGCAGCAAAAGTCAGATACAAGAACAATCATAACATGATTATTTGTAATAGCAAAAACCCAGAAACAGTCCAAAATGTCCACGGAGATTAGATAGGATAAGAAGTTACAGGACATTCACACAGTGCAATACAGCAATGAGGGAGAGTGAATTACCACTACCTACGACCTCATGAATAAATGTCATAATTTCAAGAGAGGACATCAGACAAAGAGTGCATTCCATGTGATTGCATTTATATAACGTTTTAAAGCAGATGAAATTAATCTACGGTGTCATAATTCAGACTGATGGCAACCTTTGGGAATGGGCAGGAGATCCCTTCAAAAGAGTGCTGACAATAGTCCATTTCAGGGTTTTGATGGGGTTTACAAGAATGTGTTTCCTTGGCCATAGTTTATCAGCTCTACTCAGGATCCTTAGAAGTAAACCTGAAGGAGGGAGGCTCCTGTGTAACTGATCCATGGAGGGGCGCTCGCAGGAGGAGCTTGAGGGAAATAGGCAGAGCAGGGAAGGAGCTAAGCAAGGATGTGCTCTCAAAGGGTCATTGGCTTCAGCATGGTCCACAGGAAATGCTGGGGCAGGAATTGCACCATGGATTTGGTCTCGCCATGAGGCAAGGGAATTGGCCTTTTGTCCCCAGGACCAGTCAGTCATCAGCTGGGAGAGGACCGGCTGTATGTTTCCAGGTTCATGGCTACCCACTGGCCAAGGGCAATGCTTTATTGATTACTGTCATCTTCTCTGACCCCACCACACACACACATACACACACACACACACACACACACACACACATTGCTCAAGACATTGGTCTGCTTTGCGTCTCTAGCACCTAGATCCATATGGAGTTCTTCAGGCACGTGGTGGACCTAGTACTTGTGAAATGCCTGAGCCTCCCCCTCCCATTTCTCTTGGGACATTGCATAGGATCTCTGGCTCTCCCACACTAATCCTCTGTCAAGGACCCTCCCTGTCTCTGGATTCCCACCCTCAAGGCCACATTCTGCATCAGGCAACCGCTTACCATCACCCATTCAGTGTGACAGTTTCCCTGTCCCTGAAAGTGCTCTTTCATGGGTCACCCCTTGGGTCCCAGGCTCTAGAAGAGCACGGGGCACGTTTTAGCGATCTCTTTTACTCCCCACAGTGCTGGGCACGGAGTAGGAGCCCAATAGCGACTAGTGGGGAGGATGAACAAATGTCATTTAAATTTAATTTAGAAGGTAGCTTCTGCACTAGCTTTAAAAGAGCTAATGAAGGTATATCATCTTCATCCCCAAAGAGAACACAGGGGACTTCAACAAAATCTCCCCTTTGACTAGCAAGCAAGTTATAGGTGGAAAGTAATGGTAATAAAGTGCCTGCAGCTCATTTAAAAGTGCACTCAGTGCTTGTGCACAGCTGGCCGGGGATAACCAGTGGTGTGGAGCCGAGGTGAGAGGTCACCCCGCAGGCTTTCAGGGCAGGTGGAGACGGTGTCCCCCTCGCTATGATGGATGGCAGCGACCTTCAGCTTTTAACTGCTCCCAAAGAATTCATGTATGATTCAAGCTCCAAATCACACACATGGGGAGAGGAAGGACAGAAGCCAAGGCAAGAGGTTCCGTCAGCAAAATTGGAATCACTTGAGAAATGGAGGAGGAAGAAGCCCCCCGTCTTTGCTGCCCTATAAAAGCCTAAGTGATGTATTTTCTTCCCTGGTTGACTTTTTTTTAAGTGTCTCTCTCATAAGCTATTAATAACTAATTTCACAATCGCTGCATCATGTGATAGTCATAAAATATTGCCTGCACTTTTTCCCAGCAAATTTTAGTATTGAGCCAATAATTGAATCCAAATTATCTATTAAGTTAATTCTTTAGTAGACAATATTTTACACTTGAAGTCATTTTTCACAAGTATTCCAGAATGAAGTAATTGTGGAATTAGCAATGACTTTTTCCCCCTCCTGAGCAAGTAAAAATAAAATCGCTGGGTTCAGCCTGGAGGGTGTCAAGCTGTTATGAGTTTTGTTTATATGTTTCCTCTTCTTAGTTAGAGCCAGCTCTGTGTCCTCAGAAATCGCCAGGCTGACGACTGGACATTGCTACTCCATAGTCCGTTTCTTAGCTTCGAGTCATCTGGGAGCCACATCACAGGTAGTCACATGTCACCCTCCTCAGCCAAACTCTGGCTTGTAATAAGACTGGTACAGAGTCAACTTGGGGAATCCAGCCAAACCACACATCCCTTTCCTGAGATCCAACCTCCCATACACAGGGATGGCCCCTACACAGATGCTTGTGCCAATGACCCTGTTCCAGTCCTTCACACCCTCCCACCCCTGGCCACACAGGTTGGAACAGGGTAGACAGAGACCCCCTGGGGCAATCCGATTTCCTTCCTCTAAGAAATTGAACTTAGGTCAAAGAAGGACCAGCCAGTCTCTGCTGGTCCTTTGAAATAAGGAAGTGAAATTTCCATGTGCTTTGCACAGGGTCTTTGCTCCACAATCCCCAAATCTTCATGGATCTGGAGGGGTGGGGATGGGGGAGGAGAACAAGAGCAAGAGGGAGAAGGAAAGTGGAGAGGCAGAGCATGAAGGGAACACGCAAGAGAGAATGTGAGGTCCCAGAGGGGCAGGGTCAGGCATAGAGCCGGGATCCTGTTCCAGCCTCCATGACAGCCTCCATCTTCACACAGCCCAAATCAAATTTGGGGGTCTTTTGGCTCCTGTCTTATTAGGAGGACACACTGAAGGAGGAAAAGAAAAACAAACAAACAAACAAACAAACCTCACATATCTAAACATCCAAAGGCCCAAAGAGGAACCATGGCTCCTGACTGAAGGTCTTGAGGATTAAGGGAAAAGGAGGCTCTACCTAACAATACCAGCAAAATTCCTAAAAATGCTTTTAACAAATCTTTTCCACATCAGGGGTGCTGCTCAGACCTCTCCACCACTTCCTCCTTCGCCCTCTACCAAATACTTCCAGAAGGAGCATCACGACCTCTCTCTTGTGGAAGCCACCACCATCTCTCCCCTCACCGCCAAACCCTCATGACCAGCCCCACACACAGCAAGTGGGTGTCGCTTAAGGACCTGCTCACGGGCAAGGCACAGGCAAGGTACATGACCCTCCAGGAAGACTTGGAACTTAACATTTGCATCCCTGTCACAGCTAGGATCAAGTCCCCGCTTTTTACAGAACTGACTTAAGTAAATCTCTGTTATAATCAACTAAAAGGGACTTGCTCCAAATATCCCTGAAAGCTGGCCACACCTCAGCCTTTGCCCCCCACCTGTGGGAAAGAGCATGAGACTTGGGCCCAAATAAACCTGGGTGTGACATGTCAGCTTAAACAATAAACAACGAATCTCGTGTTTCTCCGTTCAGTGGGATGCTGCGGCAGGCTTGGGGAGAGCAGCTTTTCCAGAGTCAAGGAAGTTCCCTTCCATTCCTAGTTTCCAGAGAAATTTGTCGTAGGGACGACTACTGTTATAAACATGCACTGAAATTCATCAAATGCTGTTTTGCAAATCTTGAGCTAATCATATGATTTTTTTTTTCTCCTTTGGCCCATTAATGTGGTGAATTGCTAGACTTTCTGCTGTTAAACCACCCGATATTTTTCACAAAAACCCAGCATAATTGCAGCAATTGTTTTTAATACGTACATTACCAGCTTCCATTTGCTAATGTTTTATTTACTATTGTTTTCATCTATTTTTGCAAGTGAAATGTGCCTACCGTTTTTTTTCTCCTGTCCTAGTCTGGTGTAAGAGGAACAATTAAACAACTTTGTTAAATGAATCAGAACGCTTTTGTTTTTCTTTTCCTCTTTTCTAGGACAGCCTCTTCAAGATGGGGGTATTTTTTTTTTCCACAAATGCTCTGTGGAACGCCACTGGAACGCGCCGTCTGGGCTCCCAGCTTTAAAGGGAGGGGTTAGTCACGACTTTAATTTCTTTACTCATTACTGGTCTGTTCAAGTTTTCTTTTTGTTCTTTGCCAATTTTGGAATTTCTCATTTTCCCAAAGAGCTATCCAATTTATCTAATTCTTCAAATTTATTGGTGCTTCATAATATTGGTTTTTAATATGATTTCTTATTTTATTTTTTTTAAAGATTTTATTTATTTATTTGACAGAGATCTCAAGTAGGCAGAGAGGCAGGCAGAGAGAGAGAGGGTGACACAGACTCACTGCTGAGCAGAGAGCCCAATGCAGGGCTCCATCCCAGGACTCTGAGACCATGACCTGAGCGGAAGGCAGAGGCTTTAACCCACTGAGCCACCCAGGCGCTCCTGATTTCTTATTTTAAGACAATCTTTTATGTCTGTCATTTTCCTTTTTCTATCAGTTTTATTTATGTCCTTTCCCCCCCCCCCCCCAGTCTTGTCAGGGGTTTATTATCTTATGGATCTTTTCAAAAAGACCTACTTTCAGCTCTGGTAAGCTTCTGTGATTTTTTAATTATCATTTGCTCTTCATGTGTTTCTGTCTTTTCATCCAGCATTTCCTTTTCTTTCTGCAGGCTCCCTCTGCCACTACCTTCTCAGGCCCCAGAGATGAGGGCTTAGCTCATATGCTTCCAGCTTTCTAATAAATGGATGTAAGGCTACACATTTTCCCATATATGCCGCTTTATCTTTGCCCCACTAATTTTGCCATATGGCTTATTAATTTAGTTCCAAATATTTTGCACCTGTCTTTATTATTTCTGCTTTAATCTACAGACTTCTTATTAATGCCATTCTTTAGTTTCCATACATACCTGTTTTGGATTTTTTTATTTATTTCAAGTTTCATCATATTATGGGCAGAGAGCACCATCTGTGTGATGTCAGTCCTTTGGAATTTAGTGAGGTTGCCTTTGCGCCCTGATTTAGGATGAATGAGAATATTCTACCTATAATCAAAATAATGTTCCTTTTCTGTTTGTTAATTACAGTTCTGAGTGTGTGGCTAGACACATATACAAACATATGCTTAATAATGAACAAATTGTTTCATGCTTCTATACATTTAACAAATTTTGTCTGCCCACTCTACCAACTTTTGGAGAAACATGTTAAAATATTCAACTAAAATATTGATTTATCTGCTTTTCCCTGTTTCACCAGAGCTATTTTCGTATATGTGTACGTGTGTAAAAGTACTCACATACATCCGAAGGTGTATTGTAGATGGGGATATACTTTTTCACGATTGTTATAGTTTTATGATCTTTCATTCCTTACTGAATAGTCCTCTTTTTATTTTCTCAAAAATTTTCTTTTGTTCCTATTTGCCTACTATATCTTATTCTACACCTTTTATTCCCATCTTCTTGTTGTGTCTCCTATAAAAAGTATATCCCTAAATCCTCGGGTTTTAAATCCAATTTAAGAGTATCTGTATTTTGAATTATGGGTTGAATCCATCTATACCATTGTAAATCGATGGTTATATTAAGAATTGTGTTTGCCATTTTATTTCATGTTTTCTATTTTCCTTACTCTTTCCTCCCTCCCTCCTCTTTCCTGCCAGATAGATAAAATTTTCTGCTGCTAGTTTGAAAGCTCTACATTCTGTTTTTATGCTTCTGGCACCAAGTCCCTCTAGTTGCCTGTGCCAAAAATGGCATTGTCCTTGAGTCCTCCCTTTCTCTCACCAATTCATCAGGCTATCCCACTGGTTCTCCCTTCAAAATACATCGGGAACCTGACTCCTTACCTCTCACTGGCTCTGCTGACACTGCCCTGCCCCAAGTCACCCCTGTCTCTCATCTGAAGCAATGTCATCGCTTCCCAGCTACTGGTCTCCGGTCTTCTATCTTGGCTGCCTGGAGCCTACTCTCAACTCAAGGACAGACTGATCCTTTTAAGATGTAAGAGCACGGCACTCCCCTCCTCGAACCCTCCAAAATCTCTTCATGTCACTCGGAGCAAAAGCCGCATCTTCACAGTGGTCAACAGGCCTCCCCATCTCAGACACCCTCTTCTATCAGTCTCCTCTTGGCCCACTCCATTCCACACATGATGGCTTCCCTGGTGTTCTTCATACACGCCAGGTGTGCTCCTACCTCAGGGTCTTTTCACTGGCTCTTCAGAGAACATTCTTCCCCATATACCCACCTAACTACTCCCTCACTTTCTTCAGGGCTTTGCTTCAGGACTTGAGGAGGACACCTGCTAGTTAAGTTGTAAAAATGCCCACCCTAGCACTTATGATCCCCTTTATACCACCCTCTTTTTGCATAGTACTCAGGGACTTGTATTGTTAGTTCATTTATTACATCTACAGGGTACTATCTGTCTTCTTGCAACCCCTGAGAAGAAGAACTCTTGTCTGTTGCATGAAAATGTGTCGCTGAGATCTCTGCCATGAGAAGCATGATTGACCAAGTCTGAGTTCCGTCCTTTGGGACCCACCACCACGTTCATAAGGAGTCCATACTTTTCAGGGACTGCTTCTAGCCAGCAGCTGAGCACAGCAGACACTAAGGTGGGCCCAATCCAGCAAAATGCAAGACACTTCTGAGGGTCAAATTTGGTTCAAGGACTCCCTACCAGCCAGGCCCAACCAGTCCTGGAACTGTGCTTTGGTCGGATTCTCTTTCCACCCCAAGCCTCCTTCCTTCCCTCTGTCCTGCAGGTTATCTGGCCTGCACCACCCCATGATGGCTTTCCCCGCCTTTCCCCATTTCTTCCCCAGGAAATCTGATCCCACCGTGACATTTTCTTATTGGACATGCACTCTGTTCCTCTTAGAGCCCTCCCCCAAGCCCCACCTCAGCACTTCCTCAACCAGGGTTTGGAACAGGGAAGGAGAAAGTGTGTCCTTTACAGACTGGTTCTTCTGACAAGTTGACTAGCTACGGCTCAGCTAGGATGTTCCCAGCGTCCGACTGAGTAATCATAACCAATACTTCCATAGTGGTTTTGGATGTACAAAGTACCTTTACAGTTTATCACATAATCCTCACCCCATTATTTATTTTAAATTTGGTAAAAATAAACACAGAGAGGTTGAGCAGCCCAAGATCATACCACAGAGCCAGGCTTCCAATGAGGTGTTTTTGTCCTGGGCCCATGATCTTCCCACCATATCCATATTTCCAGAGTGAATGAGCCCCAGAGTGGGAGAAGAGTAAAAGTTAGTTACTTCTGGAGAAGTTTCATTATGGGTTATATAGGCTTGCTGTTAAGAGGCAGAACAGGCCTGGAGAACCATCTTGGGGGCAGGCCCCATGCTCATGGCTCTACGATGGGGTGCTCTTCGTTCTCCCTGGAGTTGAGTGACTGAGCTCCCATACAAGAAGCCATTTCCCTGGGCTCAAGGAGTGTAGAGAAGACTTAACTAAATAAGAGGGTAAATAGAAAAGAGACTCAGAGGGCATGCAGGCTTCTAATCAAACCTGGGAAGATAAGACTGGACGTTGGACAGAGAAGCCTCTAGAACAAAAAATTTCCAAAAAAGCCATCCCCTCAGCCCCAGTTGAACTGAGGGGAGCTCTCCTTTATACCTGCCATCTTGAGGACAATCTTGCATTCAGAACAGTGGGGCAGAAACTGTTCAGCTAACTGTGGTTACTTAAGAGCGGGGGGTGTAGGTCAAGGGACCTAGGAGGGAGGGACAACACTGATGAGCCCCTAGTAGGCAATGTCAGTGCTCCAATAAGGGCCCTACCTGGCCTTCAATCTCTGAACTGCTCGAGTGCAGAGCTGTAACCGTGATCGGTGGTGGGACAGAGCTCTGTGCTACTAGCCAAATGAGCTCTTCTCTCCTTTACAGCCTGGAATAGAAATGACCAGGCTCTCTTCTGCTCCAGCCTGGATCCCCAACCCCTGAGACCTGCATGTGCTTCTTGCCAGCTCCATAGCCCGGGTTGAGCAAGGAGGCCACCAGAGCTTCTCAACCCACCTGCAACAGCACACTGGTGGGGCAAGAGTAGGTTACAAAATGTGACGTGGAGCCCTGAAGCCCTAGTGGCACCTGGGGGAGGGGGGCTGGCTTCTGGTTGCAAATATCCTCCCGCATTTATTCTAGAATTCCCTACTGCTGTTATCATTGTCCTCGCATGCCATGAGACGACAGGGAGGGAGGGAGGAAAAGATAAAGGCAGGAGCTGTAGAACCCTAGTTGAATCTCCTCCTTCCTCACCAGCCACTGATGCCACCTGCCACTCACTCACTCATTCATTCATTCACCCAATTAAAATATAATAGTCATCTAACACATGCCAGGCACATTCTGATATTCTATAAACGCTTCTGCCACAGGAAGGCATCCTCTGCCACTAAGAAGCTAGCAAACTGTGGGCTTTGGACATCTATCTAGAGACTAGGGGGCTGAATAGAAGCTGGTCAAGGTCCCTGTTAATTCTGACATTCTCCATTATGGTGGGGAAATTTGTGGGCTATCAGCACACTCTTCCATTTCCTCTTTGTTCTCCTCACCACCCCCACTCAGGCAGCTTGGTCTTTCCTTGGCCACTGCCTCAGGAAGAGGACAAACACGTCTCTCTGGAGCCTCATCCTATCTCTAGAATGTCACAATCTCATGTCCCTAAGTCACTGAGAGTACCCCAGGGTCTACCCAAAGGACTGAGGGATTAAGGATGCCCTCCCTTCTTTCTAAATAACAATCCCCTGGTGCACAGGGAAGAGATGGTCGACATCTGAAAAGGAGCAGGATGACCCGGCAGCAACCTCATGGGGTGCTACGAAGGGACCGCTGCGAGGGTGACGTCTCAGTGTAGACCTGCATGGGCAGTTACGTCAAACACCGGAGTGGCCACTCACGCCCCATACTTTGGCCCAGGATGCCTAACTTGAGACTTCCCATGTGGCTGGGGAGCAGGAAAGGCAGAGGATGGCTGAAAAACCCAGGTCCTTCCTGCCTCAGGCAGGATTGGCTCAGAATCTGGGGCTGTGGATGGGATGGGGTCCTAAAGGGGCCTGTCCAGAAAGAGTGGGGAGTGGAACATGCCAGAAAATGCCCCCCAGGGGCAAGACTCCCCAGCCAGCCAGCTCCCTAGAGAGCTCCCTCTGAGACAAACACAGCCTGTTTGGATTTTCGCCCGAGGCTCCCCTCACCCCACAACATCCCTTTCTTTAGACCCCTCCATCCTTCCGGCAGGCTTCATTCATCCAGGCTGAAGCCGTGTCTGGGCAGCCTTGGTGCCAACCCACTGTCTCTGCCAGCAACGACTACACCTTGCCAGCAGCCTGCCAATCAACCAGCACAGGGCTCCCTCTGGGAACCATGAGCCTAGCAACCCCGCTGTGTCCCAGTGATGAGAGTTAGATAGAGCCTTGTCTCCCAGGCTGCTCCTGCCCTCGCCAGCCTGTGCTGCCTTTACCACCCCAGCCTGAATTTTGCTCAAAGGATGTTCTTGTCTGGGGAACCCAGCCAAAGCCCCCAGGGGCTGCCCCTGGTCCTCTCTTGACCTTATTGTGTAGGTCTAACTACCTAACAATGTAATTACATCCCCCCTTCCAAGCTGCCTGCCCAGCAGCTCCCGGGAATTATGCACTACTTAAGGGGAAAGTGTTGCTAATAGAAAGCAGTAGGTGAGCAAGGGCTGTCGCAGCCCCTCTCTTCCTTTCCTTAATTTACAACAAAACTCTGTTTATTGAGCCAGTAACATATTTGAACACTGACTCATAAGAGGCCCTTCGCACAGACACTGTATATCTGGCAAATAATTCCCCTTCCACTGAGGTGTGTGCAGAATTCAGCCCAGGCAATTTACAAGGCTGTTCGGGGAGGGGTGGACCAGCCTGCATAGCAGCTAGGGGTGCCCTGCCCTGTGGAGGGTCCACCCTGCAGCGTGGAGTTTAATCCCCACCCCGCAGGCAACTCCAGGGAGGGCCCAGTGCTCTCCCACTGATGCCGGAAGGCCGAGGTGCAGAGGGAGCCCCCGACTTTCTAGGGGGTGTCTCCCTGCTAGCGCTTCTGTGCCTGCTCTCTCACTCTCCACCAGCTGCATGAAGAAGGCCAGGCAGGTGCGACCATGTTCATTTTACAGGTGAATAAACAGAGGCCCGAAAGCAGATGGTCAGACTGGTTCAAGGTCACAAATCTCTTTGTTCATCTTTTGTCTTGCACCCTAGGAGCACATCCATATCTTCTTTCTTGAGAAAGGGCAAGAAGAAAAATTAACAGCTGCTCCCCAACTCCCTCCCTCTGGTTGGAGGTGTAGCAGAGTGTCAGTGCCTGGTTGAGAGAGGGAACTCATCATAAACAGTGAAGATGGGAAGACAAAAGGCATCTAATTGGCCCTAGAGCAGGTTATGACAGTGATATTAAAAACCAGCTCCTCTCCCCAGCCTGTCACCCTCAAAACCCTGGAAAAGCAGCGGGTAATTAAACCTCATTACCAAGGTAAAAGAGTGCCTTCTGCCCCAGCCCCACCCTCTGCACACACGCACGCACACACAAGCACACACGCATGTGTGCACACGCACATGCCCACACATGTACATGTGCACACCCCCCACACACACCTATTACTCACTAGAACATAAACAAAGAGCTCCTGAGGTTGTCCCACAGTTCAGGATATGACTGTAGGGGGCTATACTCAGACCCCGTCCAGCCCAAGGAGATCCCTTGCACACAGTTGTCCCCCAAAACCAGCCCCAGGCATCTCAAAATCATGACAGACCAGGGAGGCAACAGAATGAGGCAGAGAGTGTGGAACCCGAGGTGCAAGGGTCACTTGCTAACTTTGTTACCTGAGTTTTGAGCTCTCCAAGCTTCAGTCTCATCAACCGTGAAACGGAAAGTGTAGCAACCATACAAGGGGTTTTTTTTGAGGATCCGGTGACATATTAGACATTTAACACAGGGCCTTGGCGTAGAGTTGGTGCTTAGTCACTATTCAGCCACGTCCTCTTCCTCTTCACTCTTCCTTCTCCGCTAAAATGTAACAGCTCATTATCTCTAGAAAGTTTTCCCCAGGTCAAGCTCCCTAGAAACGGATCCGAGCGTTCCAAGCCAGGATACCTGAGGAAGCGACTTCCCAGGGGTGTGCTCCCCGGAGAAATCTGTAAGGAGGAAGGAGGCAGGGTGAGGGCGGCTTTGGCCAGGCCCAGGAGGGTAACCTCAGCACAACTCTCAGGGTCCATTTCACACCCGAGATGTGCGGATGCTGAGGCCAGGAGTGAGCCTTATACTCCCACCCTCCACAGTCATGGACAAAGAGCCCAGAGCAAGAGCACGAGGAGGCCCTTGCTTCCCGGCACTTTGGGAAGCAGCTCCCAGACCCCAGGGCTACCCTCATCAGGCATTGGAAGCTCACCGGAGCCAGGAAGGGACTCACAGAATCACAGCATGGGTGTCTGCGGGATTGAGGGCAAAGGGAACCCCCACTGCTAATCAGTTCCAGACTGCCAAATGGCGCGAGGCCAGTTTCACCGAGCACGGCCGGGTGAGTAAGGGCGATCCCTAGTATCCAGAAGGCATCTTGTCAGCATTGGTAAAACATCTGCAGACACTCTCTGATCCTCTCCTCGGGTGACTTTTCACGAAGGGAACAGGGCAGATAGCATTACCTTCTTTTATAAGGAAAGTGAGGTCCGGAGAGGTGGGATGAATCACCCCAGGTCACAAAGCTAATTAACAGCAATCTGAATCCAGGTCTCTGGACTCCCAGTGCCTTCACTTTCCAAAACTAGTGTTCAAGCACACACACATGCCCACGTGCACGCACACACACACATGCGTGCGCACCGTATGTTGATCTCTACAGAGATCCCAGCCGCTCTTCAACAGGAAGGAGCAGGTCAATGATTCGGAAAGGAGAGGGGCTGAAACTAGAGGAACCAGAGACGCAAGAAAGGATGCTTCCCTCCAGGACATGTGATTCGCAGTTCCCTTGTGGGAGGTGGAAGGAACCCCAGGGAGAACGACCGGGGACTTCACGTCTCAACGTGCATTTTTTCCATTTATTTGCTCTCCTGGAAACATCAGGATTCTGCAGGCACACAAACTTGGTGGACAGGAAGGAGTGAGTAGCCTCTGCTGAACGCCGTAGACCACAGGCAGGCCCGGCAGCCCTCGTGGTCCCCCAGAGGCAGGGCCACCGTGCCCCCACTGACGACAGGCACCCTCCAGTGTGTGTTGAAAGAACGCAGGAGTACAAGCACAGGGAGCAGAGCTCTGTGGTGGGGGCCTCAGGAAGCAGCAGGCCGTGTCAGCCGGCATGAGAGGTAAAGACAGGGTCAACAAGAGAAAGGACACCCAAAAAGGTTGGGAGGGGGACACAAAGGAAAGTAGGAACATTCCCAAAACCCCTCGGCTGCCACAGACTCATCTCTGTGGGCAACGGTTCCTTGTACGCATGCCAGCCCGTCTGTTTTTGTCAAGCACTCTGGGCTCTTCCCTACAAGAACGTTCGTAAGCACTCCAGTCTCTGGAGCTTCTCCAGACTTCCCTCCCTGGCCCTCGGGGGACCAAGCTGGGGTCATCAGTCTGGATGTTCCCCTAATGCTTTGGCTCCGGAACCTGGGAGAATGGGCTGCTCTCCATCCAGCCAAGAGAGAGTGAGGGGGATGGCAGGAAATGAGCCTGAACTCCTGCACACTGGGACAAGATTTGTGGAATGAAGTGTTGAACGAAGTTTCCAGATGGGGTTGAAGCTTGAGCCGTTGTCGATGCTCCCTCAGTGAGGAAGGTTCAAAGCCACACTGAGAACAGACCAGTGAGAGGTTGGGCGGGGGGGCAGCAGCCAGGCCCTCCCCCACCAAACCCCCTCATGCACGGTCTGTCAGCCTGGGGAGAGCTGGCCCATCATCCCCCAGAGCTTCCTCTTTGAGCCTGCGGGCGGGTGCTCTGCTCCGGCCATGGTAGGAAGTCCAGCCAAAGCTGCTCCATCCTCTAGGGCCAGGGGCTTCCCTTTACCCCAAATGCTCGCTGCAGAGAGGTGCCAGGCAGTCACGGCAGCCGCAGGGGCTCCGGAGAGGGACCCAGAGCAGCCTCCCATTCCACTGGAGAGGAAACTGAGTCCTACAGAGGAGAAGGGGCACACCCGCAGTCTCACAGCTACTCCTTCTGTGAGATGTTCTGCTGGTGGGGTGCAGGGGTCGCAGGAGGAATCCAGGAAGGGTAGGGCGCTGGTGAGAGGGGGTGGGGGGAGCCCCTCTTGCCAGCACCACACACCCAACGCCTACCCAGGCCAGGTTTGGCCAAAGTCATCTCTGGCTTGCGATTCCTTGCTGTTAGCACATTCTGTTGGAAAACGCAGGTTTTTCCAGGACACGCTCTCATTAGTCCTTGGGGACTTCAGAGAGAAACAGGAAGGAAACAGACTTTTTCCTCTTAACACCAAAAAAACAAAAACAATAACAAAAACCCTCACACAAAAACAACTAGGCTGCAAGAGCAGCCGAGAGAGGGTGGGGCAAAGGGCCAGGCTGCAGAAACCACCCCTACCCCTGGGGACGGCTGGCCTCCTCAACGCGAAGCCCACGTTCCTTTCTCTGTCTTGCCCCTCTGCCTGTGGATCCACGGGAGCCCTCGCTGGACGCCACTCAGCCAGAGCCCCTCCGGGTCTTCCTGGTACATTCTCAGCAGCTGAGAGGCTTCCAGGGCCAACACTCGGCACGGGGGTCTCCATCAACATCTATCTCCCTAACTTCCAGGGGGCGTCCCAGAGAGGGCTTCCAAACCAACGCCTGAGGACAGAGACCATGGTCTTGTTGTTTCCTCCGCCTCATACCTCCTGCGTGGCCATGACTTACATTACTCTTTAGGCTCCCCCATAACGATTACCAATAACACCCTTACAAAGGAGGCCACTGGGTGGCTCAGTTAAGCATCCGACTCTTGTTTCAGCTCAGATCATGATCTCAGGGTCGTGAGATCGAGTCCCACGTCAGGCTTCACACTGGGCATGGAGCCTGCTTAAGGATTCTCTCTCTCCCTCTCCCTCTGCCCCCCACCTCCTGCTCACACACTCTCTATCCCTAAAAAATTAGTTAATTAATTAGTTTATTAATTATAAAAACCCTCCTATAAAAAAGGAAGGGGAGGTTTACATGCCTAATCAGTAGGGAAGTGAGGCAGCAGAGGTGACCGGCCTGTGGGACACACGGCCCTAGGGACACACAGTCTGTGGGACAGGGAGGAGAGGTCCAGAAGGAGAGAAAGGGGAGATGTCCTGGTGCCAAGAGATCCCCCCCCAAGGCTACTGCACTGCCACAGTGACCCACTGCCTGCCTTTCAGGACTAGGGGCACCCTCTGAATTATCCCCTCCACCAACGTGGAAGCAGTGCTTCCTGGAGGGAGAGGAAGGACCACTTGAAGCATCTTCCTTCAGTTTCCACCAGTTTCCTTGAGCAAGGTTTGGGGGTAGGAGAGGGACATTGCTGGGTGGGTGCATAGGGAGAGCCATTGGAGCTTTCAGAATTCCTGGGGGAACAGGCCAGGGTAGGGGTAGTTTGAAAAACGATCTTCAAGAGTATAATATTTCATATTTAAAAACAAAATTAATTTATGTCATTTTCATAATGCAAAACCATGGAGAATGAAATCCAATATGCTTTTGATTGCTGGAGAAAGGCACCTAATAGCGGTGCTTCTCTGTGGGATGGGAGGACCAGCCCCTTGGGGGAGCAGAGCAGGATCCCTAGGGGAAGGAGCAAGATTTCGATGCCCATCCCACTGCAACCAGGATCGGGGTTGTGACACTGGATTAGTCTTGTCTGCCTGGCTCCCGCAGGCACAGATGGGCTTGAGCACTCCCCTAGGTTCCCCTGCCAAGGATAATCTGGTGCTCATGGGCAAATGCACACTCCCAGGGCCCATTGCAGACAGAGGGCTGGGCTCTGGATTAATTTTAACAAGTAACCCGAGTGATTCTTAGGATCAAGCTAGGTTAGAACATACAGACTTCCAGGACAAGTCAGATAAAACATGTATTCATCAAAAGTCCAGACTAAATAAAAAAAGAAATCCGGAGAAACTTTGCCCCGTACCTCCCCTGTTAGCCACCACCTTTGATCCAATCCCTGTTCTTCCCCCAATGTTTCTTCATGCAGACACAAGCACAAATGAGTATATATATTCTTATTTCTTCCCATTTTTCTACAGAAGATATGATGCTGTTTACATGTTCTCTACCTAGCGTTCTTCACTTAACAATATCCTGGAGCTGTCGGTACATGCCTACACAGAGATTTCCCTCTTTCTCACTGCTGCAGTTTTCCCCTGGGTCGACGTACCATAGTGTATTCCTCCCTTCCCCTGTTGTCAGATGTGGGTGTGTCCCCAGTGCCAGGGCAGCTGCAATGCCATCGTTGTACAAAATGACTTTGTTCATAGGTGACATCACATCTATGCAGCTGTGTCTGTGGGCTAGACCCCCACAAATGGAAAGGCTGGGTGGAAGGACAGATGCATTTGGGATGCGGGAAGACATTACCAGGGTCTCACCCAGGGAAGCACCCCACCTTACACCCCACCAGCGACAGCAGAGACTGCATGCTTCCCCACAATTAGGCCAGCACTGTGTTTTGTCAAGATTTGGGATTTTTGCCAGAGCTGAGAGGTGAAAACTGGTATCTCCTGGCATCATAGTCATTTGTATTCCTCCCATTATGAACAGGGTGTGCTTCTGTTGGAAGAGGAAAAGACCATTTGCATTTCTGTTTTGTGAACTCGGTGTTCATATGCCTTGTCCATTTTCCTACTGGGTTATGGAACTTCCTGATTTCTCATTCTTGTCATGTTAGAAGGATTAGCTCATTGTGAGATGCATTGCAAATACTTTTTCTCAGTTTGCCATTTGCCTTTTGACTCTACTTATGGTGTTTCAGGCATGCATAAACTTTTTTATTCTTACTTAATCAGATTTACCCATCTTTTCTTTTTTCATTTTATTTTTTCAGTGTTCCAAGATTCAGTGTTTATGCACCACACCCAGTGCTCCATGCAATACATGCCCTCCTTAATACCCACCACAAGGATTACCAATCCCCCCATCCACCTCCGTCCAAAACCCTCAGTTTGATTCTGAGTCCACAGTCTCTTATCTTTCATCGCCCCCTCCGATTTCCCCCAACTCACTTTTGCTTTCTTTCACCTAATGTCCTCTGTGTTATTCCTTAAGCTCCCACAAGTAAGTGAAACCATAGGATAATTGACTCTCTCTGCTTGACTTATTTCATTCAGCATAATCTCCTCCAGTCCTGCCCATGTTGATACAAAAGCTGGGTATTCATCCTTTCTGGTGGAGGCATAATACTCCATAGTGTATATGGACCATATCTTTATCCATTCGTCTGTTGAAGGGCATCTTGACTCTTTCCACAGTTTGGTGACTGTGGCCATGGCTGTTATGAACATTGGGGTACAGATGGCCCTTCTTTTCATTACATCTGTATCTTTGGGGTAGTGCAATTGCAGGGTCATAGGGTAGCTCTATTTTTAATTTCTTAAGGAACCTCCACAGTGTTTTCCAAAGTGGCTGCACCAACCTGCATTCCCATCAACAGTGTAAGAGGGTTCCCCTTTCTCCACATCTTCTCCAATACATGTTGTTTACTGTCTTCTTGATTTTGGCCATTCTAACTTGTGTAAGATGGTATCTCAATGTGGTTTTAATTTGAATCTCCCTGATGGCTAGTGATGATGAACATTTTTTCATGTGTCAGTTAGCCATTTGCATGTCTTCTTTGGAGAGTGTCTGTTCGTGTCTTCTGCCCATTTTCTGATGTGATTATCTGTTTTTTGAGTGTTGAGTTTGAGGAGTTCTTTATAGATCTTGGATATCAGCCCTTTGTAGTGTCATTTGCAAATACCTCCTCCCATTCCGTGGGTTGCGTCTTTGTTTTGTTGACTGTTTCCTTTGCTGTGCAGAAGCTTTTGATCTTGATGAAATCCTAAGAGTTCATTTTCGCTTTTGTTTCCTTTCCCTTCGGAGACATGTCTTGAAAGAAGTTGCTGTGGCCGATGTTGAAGAGGTTACTGCCTATGTTCTCCTCTAGGATTTTGATAGATTCCTTACCCATCTTTTCCTTGGCTTCTAGATTTGAAATCATAGTTAGAAAGGCTGTCCTCATCCAAGGTGATCTCCGTGTTTCCTTAAAGCAATTTTATGTGTGTGTTTAACATTTAAATCTTTGTTCCACCTGGAGATTTTCCCAATGCATGGTATGAAGCACAGAATCAAATTCATCTTTTTCCAAGAATGGCTATTTTATGAAACCCATATCCTTTACTTAAAGTTGATCTTTGCCATATTGATTTGGTATCTGTATCACCTGTATCATTTATCACCTGATCTTTACCATATTGATTTGATATCAGTATCATCTGTATCATTTACTAATTTCTTATATATGTGCTTGGCCCATCTTAGAAGCATTCTGTCCCTTTGTCCCTTTGGTCTATTTTTCTATGCTGCTGCCACACCGTTCCAATTACGAAGGTTGTATCGTGTTTGCAAGTTGTCTGGTAGGACTAGTCTCCACTCCCTGCTATTTTTTTTTCTAGTTATTTTTTGGGGTTTAAATTTCCATATATACTTTAAAATACCTTGTCTAATTCTGGGGGGAAAACAAAACTCATTGGTATGTTATTGGAATTACATTAAATATATACATTAACCCAGGGAGTACTGGCCTTTTCATGGTAGCGGAAACTTCCCATTCAAGAACACAGGTGGAGGTGGGGGCGGCGGAGATTGAGACTCAGCCTGAGGGTCTGGAGGCCGGTAAGGAAGGGGAGGATAAGCGTGGTGAGCGTGAAGCCTGAACTGACCATGTTTCCCCCGCCCTTCCTGCTAGGATAGTGTTTTGTGGCCAGTGTTCATCCCAGCTGTCCCTAGTTTACTCCTATTACTTGAGATTTTTCTGAGAGGACATAGGAGACACTGAAGAAGTTGAGCAGGACACACTAAATCCATAATCTCCTAAACATCCAGTTTAGGGTTGAGACAGCTCAGTATCACTGCAGTGATTGAGGGGCAGCGGGAAGGAGAGATGGAGACGAGTTACAAGTAATAAACTTATACAAGTACTAAACGCGCTTCCCATGTGCTAAGACTGGGGAGGAGGTTTTACAAGGAGGGAGAGATTCCCAGATGCCCCAGAGCACGCAGCTGGGTTCAGCAGCTTGCAATTTCTCAATGTGTGAGGTGAGAGGCTACAACACTGACACCAAAGGGGACCATATGTAAATGGGTTTTAAGTTTTAAAGGTGAAAAAGAAAGGCATTGATGGATAGCAGAGATGGGCTTCAGCACAACATTGGGATCCACGGACTTAACTTTCCCCTTATCTTTCCGTGTAGGCCCTCCCTTCCATCCATATAAGACTTCCTCCAGACATACGAGCCTGCCATTAGTCCTGGGCCTGTCACAGCCAGCCACACCAAACAACCCAGGGTGCTCCTCGGCAGCGCCAGCTCTCATCTCGGCGCATCCACACAGGCTGTTCCTCCTGCCGGGTGCCCTATTCCCCAGGGTTGCCTGGCATCTCTTGCCCACTCTTCCAGACTCAGCTCAAGCACCTCCTGCTTCCGTGAAGCCTGAGCCAACAGCTGCTGATGCTCAGCCTACCTTCGTGGGGCCCTCTGGGACTGTGTGCTCTGCACACCCTCTCCTGAGCACCTCCCCTTGGCTGTGCCCACATAGTGTGCCTTGAGGACGGCCTCCCTGCTTAGACTCTGAGCTTCTCCAGGGCAAGGTCTTCACCTGTATTTCAGAGCTGGATTTACCGAAAACATCCAGTCTGTGCATGCGCCAATGGACAAGCTAATAAGGCAATAAGCAGGAGGCCGCTGCTTCAAATCCTGGATCTGCCACCACCACTCACGACTAAGTGACGTCGGATGAGGTATTAAACGCGTCAGCCTCAGTTTCCATGCTCATGAGATGGAGAGAATGATGCCAACTCCTCATAGGAACATGAATAGGATTAAATAAGATAACACAGGTAAAATGCCTAAAAGGCACTCAATTAATGTTAGTTACAATCATTGCCATTAATGAGATCTTAGATAATGAGGTGTGAAGCTGGGGCTCTATGTTTAACAAAAGAGTGTGGGGCTAGCTTGGGCTGACATTTCCTGTAGGAGAACTCTTCCCACCATACTCCGACACTTGCCATAAATGTCCCTGCTCCCGCTGAGGCCTGAGCTAGGTGTGTTGGGCCCTGCCAACGCAGACCCACTCAGGGGATTTCGAGGCTTGAAGGGGGGCCCGCTGCTGCGGGGACACAGAGCACCACAAAGGTTCAGAAGCCTGACTTAGAGCCCCAGGGGCACACGGAGCCCAGCAGGCCAGAAGCACAATTACAGCATCATGGGCTTTCTGGAGCATTCCTCAGAAATGCTTACTGAACAGCCAACCCCAACTTCACATAAGGTCCCATCAGAAAACCGCTGACAAAGGCCTAGTTATATAACTGAGACTGCAAATTATTAGCACAAATGTTCCCCAACAGAAGTAGCAGAAACTCCCCCTAAGGTCCAAGTCGTTCTCCAGAAGGACACCACAGAGAAAGTCGCCCACATTAAGCCCAAGTATCAGGAAAGGGTTTCCTCCCTGGGACAGACTTCATCAAAAACCTTCAATGTACGGCCTGACCACCCGAAGGAGCTAAGCCAAAGCCTGGGGATCTTCCTGTGGGGCTGCCCCGTCTTTCTTCACTCCCCGGGAAGGTGTGTGTGTGGGGTGGGGGGGTCTTAAGAATTCACAGCACCAGTCTCCCATGCATGCAAAGGGGGAGCCCACCTTGCAGGCTGGCCCATCAGGGACTTTTGAGGCTCGTCCTTCTTGGGCTCCCCCCTGGTCAGTCCAGAGTGGGCTCTAGATAAATAGTACTGAATGAAAACATTTTTCCACATATCAGGCTCCGGGCCCACAGGGATTTCCAGAGGACCAGGAGAAAAAACAGGTTATCAGGGCAAGGTAGAGGGTGCATGCAGATCACCTCCCCCTACTAGGTGCCCGTCTGCTCCTTGAAGGTGCACCGGCCCCTGGGCCTCCATTGTCTTGCAGGCCCCGGTTACTGAGACTGGCTGTGTCTGGGGAGAGAGGATTCTTCCACATAAGGGTTAACACCCAGCTCTCAGCAATGTGGAGTGAGTTACCGCATAGATTATAAATCGGTGAGGGCTTCATAAAGAGCCACTGAATAAATAGGCTATGCTTTAAAAGCCCTTAAATGTGGGTTTAATTTTATACTGCAGTTCGAATTTGGAAAGTTGCTAAATGCCAATCCGTGCGTGCGTCTGGGTGGCCACTCCGATCGGAGGCCTGTGTGCATACACCACAGAGTTTCAGAGGCAAACCTCAGAGCCTCTGCTCCCCGTGCCGCGCCACCCCCCAGCCCCTGCCACATTAATGCTGTCTTCGGCTACACTGCCTGTCAGAGCTCTTGACTTTGAACACAGCCCCAGAAACAAACCAAGGCCTTCAAAGCCAAGCCTCCTGTCTTTCCCTGACGCCATTAGCCCGTGTAAACCACGGGCAGAGGTGGCCCTACCAGAAGGCCAGGCCCTCTCAGCTCCTGCAGGCTGGACTGGGATTCAGGCTCTGATCATCTTCAGAGCAAACTTCAGAGACCGTGCCAGCTGCTAGACGCAGCCCCTGGAGGCACTCCCACCAGGCGCAGGGCAAAGAGCCCTGAACCAGTCTCCTAGCTGCACTTTCTACTCCAGCCGTGCTGCTGGCTGGGTGGTGGATCTCCACCCCAGCACTTGACCTCTCTGGGCCTTAAGCTGCTTGCAGAGAATCCAGATGAAAACACCCACCAGCCTGCTTCCCGTAGTCCCCGTGAGGATGAAACAAGATCACGGCTGTGAAATAGCACTTCGGAAACATAGAGCTCTAAGCCTGTGCCACAGGTAATTGACATAGCTTCAGGATGGTACCCCGAAGCCATGACCTGGGAGGGCCAGTGTCCTCGGCCAGGTTCAGTCCATCCAGGCCAGGGGCCCAACAGAAGAGAAGCTGTTCTTGCCTGATGTCTGGAGCCCAGGGTCTGGGCTGGGCTGTCCACCCAGAAGTGTGGCCTGGTATACCTACCTGGACCCCGATTCTCCCACATAAAATGAGAGGTAGACTCCTGACTTCATGGACCCCTCCCAGGTCCACGTGCCCCGAGTCCGAGAGCCAGCCCAGTTATTTGTCTGCGCGGTGTCTCCAGTGGTGTTCAGTAGTTCATTTGGGGCTTTGTAGAACAAGTACGTCCGGCTTGCAGGAAAGGAGCGTCACCCAAAGTACCGCCTCAAGGAGCTTCCGGTGAAGTTAGAGGAGCAGGACACATCGGTGCTTCACATCCCCGCAAGGGGCTCCTTCATCACAAACCCTTGCTGAGTGCTCGCCACGGGCCAGACAGACACGCTTTTCCCACACGGTCTTAGTCTCCCACCGCCCTAGGAAGGAAATTGCTTCACCTCCACTTCTATAAATAAGACAACAGAAGGTCGGAGAGGCAGAGCCGTGCGCCCAAGAGCACACAGCAGTGAAGCGACAGAGCTACGAAAATGCAAGTCCTTCTCCGCTCCAGAGTCTACGGGCTGGAGCCCAGGGCGCTCGCAGGCTACAGCAGTGCACGAGGCGCTGTGGCCGAAAAGCAGGTTATTCGTGCATTCATTTATATACATTCCTGTCCCGACATTATTCCAAAAGCTTCAGAGTTGTGTTTACAATGAGAGGTGCGCAATAACTGTGGGAGATCGAAACATAAAATATCAAACCCCACTGAATACAAAAGATGAATCCGTCTGATGCCTGACGGAGATGTTTTATACAAGCACTTGTTTAATCATTTACCTTCAGTCGATGGGCATTTACCGAGTATCTCACAGATTTCAGATGCCAGGGGTTCTGTGCCCATGTACTGGGCTGAAAGACGTACTCTGGCCTCAAGGAACTTACAGCTGGGCGTTGGGTGAGCACATGCGTGAGCCCGCACGCCTACCTGTGTGTGTGTGTGTGTGTGCGTGCACTCGTGTGTGTACATGTATGTGTTGACTGCATTGTGCATGCGTGTGTGTGTGTGTGTACACGTGTGAGTGCTGAGAGAAAGGGAGGGAGGACATCAGCCTGACAGTGTTCTGTCTGAGGAAAGCCTGAACACCACAAGCACTAAACTGGGCCTCTTTCCCAGACTTGGGGAATCAGAGGTTTCCCTGAAGGATGTGTGAGAGAGGTCAGGTAGTACAAGCATTTCAAGCATTACAGCTCCTAAGCACAAAATTTAATTGAGTTTTCTGGCAACCAAGGCCAAAAGGGGAAATACGATCTGCTCCTTCGTGGTCTAACATCAAGGAGGACTTCATTTTTCCTGTACTAAAATCTAAGATAGTATATTTCAGGGACTTTGCCTGTAACGGGCAACGTCTTCCAGAATGGGCTTGCAGACAAAGCAAACCTCCTTCAAGCAGCTGTGACATACAGAGATCACCCAGGAGAGGCAAGAGTAGAATGCCAGAATATTCCTCAAAGCACTTATCTACACAGGGACTCAAACTAATACGGGCGCCATACCTGGCTTTCCAATTCTCCAACCTGGTGCAGCAAGTGAGTGAGAAAGACTTGGGTGTGGACCATAAGGAAATAAGGACCCAAGAAGGCAGCCTGTTCTGTTAAGAGCCTACTCGGTGCCAGGCCCTGCCCTACATTTACATTAGCTCACTCAATATTGTCAACTCTTCAAAATAAGGGTGACTTAACCCCCTTTACGGGAGACAAATTGAGACTTACAGAGGTTTGGTGGCTTCCCAAGGTGACTTAGCGGGAGCTTGTCTTTGAAAGAGCTGGAAATGGACCTGGCCCACACTGAGATGGCCCATACGCTCCAGTGGGCCACCCACAGCTCTCACCCATTTGGCTCATTCTTGATTTGCCCGAGCACCTGCTCCAAACCACTCATTGACAGAAGAGGAAATTGAGGCAGACACAAGGAAGTCCCCTGGACCAGGACAAGAACCACAGCCTTGCCTTTCTGACTCCCAGATAAACACCGCCTCCCCCACACCTTTTCCTCCAGGCCCAGCAAAAACCCTTGCTCATCCTAGTGGAGCAGCCCGTCAAAAGCCCCCATCAGGGGCAGCTGGGTGGTGCAGTCGGCTAAGCATCTGATTCTTGGTTCCAGCTCAGGTCATGATCTTGCGGTCATGAGATCGAGAGCCCGGCATCAGATTCCATGCTCATCATAGAGTCTACTTGGGATTCTCTTTTCCTCTCCCTCGGCTCCTCCCCCTGCTTGCCCCCTCTCTCTTTCTCAAGTCCCCACCAATGACTACCCTCAGTGATGAGGACCTCATTGGAACCCCTCTGCCCTTTGCCTGTTGTCCATCTCAAGGACATTGCCCCTTCAATACCACCCTGAGGGCCATGCACAGAATTCCCTGAAGGGCATATACTTCCTAGACTCCATTCAAAGGGATGCAGTGTCGAAATCCTACCCAAAGTCTTTTATTGTGAGGCAATCTCCCCCATGTGCAGGGAAGCCAATTAAAGTGAAAGGGGAAACCCTTCTACAGCCTTCCTTCTGGATGCTTTTCTCCCTGTCCACTGTTCTTGTGATTTCTCTCTAAGGTCACGTGCAAATAGTCAATGACAGTTTTAAAAGCCAGATGAAGGCTTTAGCAAAATTCTTTACTAGTTGCCAATTATCGCAGGAAGAGGGCCATCACGGGGACCATTGAAAGAAATGCCCTGGACTGATGGGCTTTCAGTTGGGTTTGAGACAGGAAGTCAGATGGATAGGCAGCAGGACCCCTCTTGCTGCGTGCACTTCCCCCTGCCCGCTGCCAGGCCCAACTGTGGTCCCCCTAGTCACCTGAGACCTGTGGTGGGTCTGGGTGGCTGCAGGGCTGGGTGGGTGAGCCGAGTCTCCATGGTCCCACGCTATCTCAGCCCACAGCCCTTCGACTTGTCAGTCAGTCGGCTTCCCACAAAGGAACTCAGGTACGGTTCAGAGAATTGTCAGAGTGAACGATTCCGCCCACCCTCACTGTTCTGCAAGAAGAAATGTGTACGTATGTGCTTGTATATATACCCACTGGGGCACACACACCCATCCCCCGCTCACAGCAGAACAGGAGCACGGGGAAGAGAGACAGGGCCCTCCGGCAGCATGCAGCCTGCCTGACTCACCCTGCGTGGAGAGGAGAGCCTGGTATCATGCACACGAGGCATTTTTGGAAGTTGATTGCCAGTAAATTTCAAAAACTTAAGACCCAGGGTTTGCCGTTCCTGGTCCCTGACTTCTCCTTTGTCTTGAAAAGTCAGCAGCTTTGTGACCCCGACAGGAGGCCAGGGAGCTTTGTCTCTGACCCCTGACTTTGGGCCCCGACCGGCGCCCCTCACACCCTATCACCAGTGGCTGGGGGGATAATTATGATAAAGAGGCTGCTCACCCCAACAGACTTTGTATGAGGTTCTGTTTGTTCGCCAGGGCACTCAGAACCTTTCCGTTTTATCGCCTTCCAGAGATTATATCTATGTCCTCCCCACTTCAAGAGGCAGCTGTTGATCTCGGCTGTAATGGCCTGGTGATTTCTAATGAGCTCCTTGTCCCTCTGCCAACGGCCTTTCTCAATCACATACCTGAACAAGCAAGACTTAATTTTCCCCAGTATTATCAGTAGCTCCACAGAGCGAATAAGCCCCCTGCCCCCTTTCTCTGTTTCTCCATTCCAGGCCCCTCTTTAACCCTTCCCAGCTCAGCCTCCTACCCCGGGTGGGTTTTTCCTTACCAACCTCCCAATTTTTTAACTAGGAGAGTGAGGCTGGGTAAACCAGGACACACAGTGATTTGGAGGGACGGAATGGAGAAATCCAGATGTGTGCCAGCTTGATTATAAAATAAGCTTCCTGCAGAGGAACTCCCCTGAATTTGTTTAAAACAGATGTTCACATCTCCATCGGTGGCCAAAGGCTCTCTTTAGACACCCTCATCAAATCTGGCCAGCGGTAAATCTGTGCTCTTCACGCGCTCCATGGAAAGTTCCCTTTGTCCTACCCACCAGAAGAGTTTGCTAAGCAAATTAATTCTTTTAAATGAGATCGCAGGGTATATAGACAACCATCTGAGAGAAGAAGCCATTGCTTGGGATGGAAGGAGGGGGATCAGACTGACAGAGTCCTGAGCTCTAGGCTCAGCCCTGCTGTTAAGAATGCATGGTGTGGCCTTGGGAGAGAATACAGGTTCTGGACTTGTTGCTTTTCTTTTCTTTTTTTTTTAAGATTTATTTATTTGCAGAGAGAGAGAGCACAAGCCAGGGAAGCAGCAGGCAGAGGAAAAAGCAGACTTCCCACTGAGCAGAGAGCCCAAAGCAGGACTCGATCCCAGGATCCTGGGATCATGACCTGAGCCAAAGGCAGACACTTAACCAACTGAGCCACCCAGTATCCCAGTTTCAACAATAAGGAAAAGCTGTCCCAGGACAGCACTCTCTGGGCTTCTGCTTTGATATGCAAATTCAGGATTCTCTCTGTTCTTCCCACACCCTGTTTGCTCTCAGTGTGCCACCTGCACATTCTCTTGGGACCCACTGAAACTCCTGATCTACTTTCTTCCAGTCAATCAACAAACCTTCGCTGAGGTTCTCCCTCTGCTAGGCTCTATTCCAGGGGCCTGGAGAAGGCAACAGAAAAACAACAGCCGAAGATGCTGCCCTCTTGGAATTGACATTGTAGTGGAAGGAGACAGGTCATAAATACCCAATACACATACACATACATGCACACATGAACACACATGTGTATGTATAGTCTGTCGGAAGGTGACTCGTGCTTGGAGAAGTGAAGTGGTAGGGAACAGGAAGTCCTGAAGGAGGGGGCTGAGAGAGGTGTCCTAGACAAGAAAGGACTCATGAACTGCAGGACATGTGAGCGGGGACGTGAAAGAGGGAGCAGGGAAGGGAGCTATAATGATTGGGAGAAGAACAGTCCAGCCAAATGGAACAGCCACGGCACAGACACTGAGGGGGAGCCAGCCGGGCATGTCCAAGGAACAGCAAGGAGGCAGCATGGCTGGAGTGAATGAGCAGGGGAGAGCGATTGGGAAGCATGGGGGAAGGCGGCCAGCTAGATCCCATGGGTCTCACAGGCCATTACAAGGGCTCTGTCCTACTACAAATAAATACTACAAAAAGAACTTTGTGGGGACACATCCCCCAAGATGCCGCTCAGGTGGGCCTGGCTGCTAAGAGGAAGAGCAACCTGACATGAAGGACAGGGCTTAGAGGAGGAAAGCCCTAACTTCCCCAGGGCCTACAGAGGCTGAACAAACAGCCTGGTGAGCAGGTGACACCAGAGAAAACCAGACCAGTGGAAGACGGTGGAAAGGGGAAGGAGGAAAGACAGAATTGCGGGAAGAGAAATGACCGTGACAATAACCCTGAGTTGCTGGTGCCCCTCAGACTCCTCTGACCTGCTGAGCCCCACCCAGAGTCAACATTTGCCTGCCCTAGGATAAGCTCTGGAGTGCCTTCCACACAAGGACGTGTCCAAGGCCACAGCCCTGGCCCAACCACAGAGAGTGGAGTGAAGAGAAAAGGGGAGGGTCTTTGGGACAGCAGCCCCCAGGGTGGAAGTTGGAGGGATCCCAGGGAGCCCCATCTTCTGCTCTCAGTGCCACAGCCCAGTTTGGAAAAAGGTAGGACCAGTCCTCCCACAGTCCTGATGCTATCAGATTTCATGTCACAGCTGCAAATCCCTGAGTCCACATGGAGACGCCCAGACCAGGCACATGGGGTCTTTGCCCAGCAAGCTCGGGGGCAGGTGCCAGGATGCATGGAGAAAGCCCTCAGCTAACACCCAGAGGAATGAGGGCCATGCATGGTTTCAGCCCCATACCCCCCGTGACAGGGACCAAGCAGTCCAGGCTGCCGCACAAGCTCTCTTCCCACTGCCTGGTGGTCTTTCTAGATGGGTCCTCTCCACGGTTGCGCAAGCCTCAGACACTGAGATGCACAGGCCTGGGTGGGTTTGAGGGGATGCTGAGGGGTCATCCCATCGCTGGAACAACAGCCCCTCTGGACCATTTTCAGGAGCTAATAAAATCACCTCCTCATTTGGAAGAGAAGATTATTTCAGCAGCTCCCCGGTCGAAATGCTATAAACGAAACTTCTGGGACGCAGGGATTTTGGACTCCTTCGTGTCCTGTGGCCTCACACTCGCCTGGCTTTCTAACACAAGGAGAATTAAGAGCGATTTCAGGTTGTAGAGGTCCCTGGAAAAAAGGCCTTTCATCTTCCACAGAGGATAAAAGTGAAGGATGGACCAGGCCAGAAGTGTCATCCCACAAGGATTTGTTCAACCTGCCAGGCTGGACTCTGGTTTTTAAATGAAGTAGAGTGAGAGCAGCAGCCTTTATTTTAAATTGTCAACCTCATGCATGAGGCTGGGCAGGGAGGAGAGAAGGGGAGTCCACTGTGCGCCTCGGGAAAATCACGGGGGAGGTTTCCCCAGATGCCTCTCTTCTGGCTGCAAGAGCTTCCTCACCCCCTGAATCACACCGGCCATGGTGGCTGGGCAAACTCATCCTGTGGAGATATTTGACAACGATGAGTCACTATGGGCCTCAGTGGCCCAAGGGTAAACAGCTCCATGACCTCTGATGGCCAAGCAGCATCCAGGTTAGATGGGGACACAAGAGTGGCCTCCCCAGGAAGGGGAGGCAAGACCTGGTAGACGTAGCTCCCTGTGGCCCAGCAGGTGTCAACTTTCTGGGAAACGCAGCCTTGAAAGGGGAAGAAATGGAGCAGAGCGTGAGGGATGTCACCACGGCCATACCCAGAACAAGCCCCACGGCAGCCGTCTAAGGCTCCGCACGAGACACTGGGTGAAAAATGGGAGCAACCAAGCGGGTGGCGGTGTTTATTGAGAGAGAGATGAATTCCGTCTCCTTCGAAGTCATTCTGTGCCGGGCTGGTGAGTTCAGAAATAGCCTGCAGTCATAAAAACCACAGAATCCCACTTGTGGAAAGGAGCCTTGGTGAGCCGTGCCTCTGACCCTTTCCTTTGTCGATGAGGAAAGGGGGCACCCCAAGCCAGGTAAGTGACTTGCCGACAGTCACACCAGGGCTCTCAGGGCCCCGGCTGCCACACCCCCCTTTCTCTGTGTGCCTGTGTGACTCTTCTCCTCTCCCGGCCCTGGAACGGCAGTTTCCCTTCATTGCTCTTGGCCACAGGTCAGCTGCAGCACATTCGGGAGCCCTTGTGCAAACCAGCAAGTGTGGCCCCCTGCTCAGGCCCAGGGTGGGCCCACGGGTGGCTGAGTTGAGTGCAGGTGAGTATCAGCCCCATCTGCCGGCCTGGCCCAAAGCCCCTTCACGCCGGACCAGCCCACTGTGAGCACAGCCCCAAAGGTTCCTGGTTTCCCTCCTCTTTCCCATCTAGTGCAGGGCCCTTCCTTCCCACCAATTTCGCCTCCTTGTCCTGGTTGCCCTTTGTCATCCTCCAACCCCAGGATGATTCCAGCCTCGCCTCCCCTCAGCACTCCCGCCACCTAAGTTCTGTGCTCAGGCTGCCAGGGATGGAGAGCTTGGACCCCTAGGCTAAGTGCAGCCTGCGTCTGCTTTTGTAAATACAGTTTTATTAGAAGGCAGTCAGGACCTATGATTTACATATTGTCATATGAAAGGCCAAGTTGGTAGTTGGCAGCCACGACCCGCAGGACTTACAAAGCCTACGATCCTTACTGTCGTGCTCTTTACAGATAAAAAAGTTGGCTCAACTCTTATCTAGAGCAACCTTCCTGCGGCTCAGAGAAGTTCAGGGACTTGGCTGGTGGACGGCCAAGCAAACTTCACATGCAGGCCCCCTGACACCCTTCCAGATGTACCCTACATTTCTTGAAGAGAGCCTGTGAGGTTGAACATGGCCAGACTCACACCTCATTGCTAGCCTTGATTCTACAGGGAAATTGCAAAGGAGAGCCAGTTCTGCTCAGCAAACCTGGAGGTGATTCAGACTTCATCTCAAAAGAGGAGCCTGGGGCTCCCTCCCCACAGGTTGTTCCCAAGAACCCATGGTAGCTAAGTAGCTCTGCTCTTGCCCTGGGCCACTGCCAGGACCCCTGTGGATGCTGACACTGCCCTCAGGCCCCATGATCAGTGCTTCCCGGTCTCCCTCAGAGCTCCCGGCCTCCCGGCCTCCCGTTTCCCTTTGGAGCTGGTGACCCGAGATTCATTTGCCCTGGTGTCCTTGAGCTGAGATGTCAGCACCTTCATGCATGGAGAGGGGGTGGCCAATCAAAGGACTCCAGAGAGCGTGACATTTGGCTGTTCTGTAGCTACTGTCCCGAGTGACTCATAGATCAAGTCAACTCTGCTTTACAAATAACAAAGAAGTTTCCCTTTTCTCTCCCCCCCCTCCCCAGCCCTCTCAATCCCAGCTGGCAACCGTTCAAAGAGGGCAGTCCAGGGTCCTAATGACCACCATGTTCTTTGTTTGCCACCAGGAATCCAGCTGCTACGTGGAGGAGCCCTGGCGGGCTGGGCAGAGAATCTGCAGAGGTCCCGGGTGGTGTGCCCAGTAGTGAAGGGAGATGGCCCACCATGGACCAAGCCCTTGGGCACGTAATCCCAACAAGTGCTGCTGAGGCAGGGACGGCCATCCCCATTCTACTGATGAGAAACCTGAGGCTTATGGTGGACGTGATCAGCCAGCCAGCCAGTGGCAGACCTGTCCTGCACACTCAGATCCACCTCACCCCCAGATGTACCCTCTTTCCTCTCACCACGGTGTCCCCGAGGCAAGAGCAGTCCAGCATCCAACAAGCAGCTTCCTAGATGGTGAAGCTCCTTCCTCAAGAGGCCCTCTTCCGGCCAAAGCCGTTTCCCCAAAGGTCCACACCTATCCCAGCACACAAAGAGGTGGACGGCTCCCTCCAAGGCAGACCTGGGACAAGCCGTGTCTGGAGCAGCCATGCCCGGGGAGCACGGTACTCGCAATTCTCCCCTTCTTAAGCCCACACGGTCCACACCTGGATCTCATGAGCTTTGTTCACAGAACTCCCTCACCATGTGCCGGGTAGGCTGGAGAGAGAAGAATAGGCACGGCTATAAGCCCAGATTACCTAGAGCCCCCCAGGGAAGGGACTGCCTTCCTCAGGCCAGCCGTGGGCCAGCACCAAGCAGGGCACAAAGGAGGCAGCTCCGTTGGGCGGCAGCCTGGCCCCGCGCTCGAGCCCCGCCGACCCTCTGCCCGATCTGGGGCCGGCTCACCCCGTCTGTGCTTCATTCTGCTCGTTGGCAGAATGGGGAGACAGAGCCAGCCTTGCTGCATCCGCGTGGAAATGAAATGAAGGCATGATCATGCAATTTTAGAACCGTGTCTGGCACACAGTGGGGGCTACGTAAGCATGCGTAAATCTCACGTACATATCTTTTTAAATATCCACATTTTGTTTCAGTTTTGAGCAACGCTATTAAAATCCTCCTAAAATGTTAACTGCCCTTTCTCTGCTCTATAAGGTGCAGCCCAAAAAAGCACATTAGTTCAGAAATGGAACATGGCAAATCCATGTTCTGATTAACTGATGTCTCAGCCCTGAGTCTACAAACCACATCTTTGCGAAGGTTTCAAAGCCCTTTCCGTTCACTCACTTGTTTTAGGATAGGAGTGGAATAATGAAGTAGCATGGCCGGGTTTTTAGAAAACACATCTGAACTTAGAAATTCCAAATGGCCATGCGGGCAGATGGGGCTGGTCCCCCTTGCTCAGATCGCGGGGTGGCTCCCTGGGCAGGAAGAGCCGCTGGGTGTGGGCCTCTGTCTGTGTCTCTCTCCCTGTCTACAGCTGATGCAGAGTTGAGAAGGGCCTTCAGCCTCATCTAACAGAACTTTGCAGGTGAGATAACCCAGGCTGAACAAGAGGATAGCAACAATCTTTTTAAACCCATTACTATGATATCAACTTTTTACCAGTTTTGGCTCCAAATGACTGGTTTTTCCTTAAAAAAATTAAATCTGTTTCTAAAAGATAAATATCTACTCCCCACTGAGACTTTAGGGCAACGGGCTATGAATACATTTACTGATATTAACACGGAGGGTGTGTCCAGTTTTATCCCCTGGTATCTTAGCCTACAAGAGAGGGAAGACCCAACTGCAACTCACTTCTCAAGTCAGAAAAGGCTGGCAGAGAACTGGAGGGCAATACTGGGGTTTCACGCTTACGTGCAAAAAGGCAGGTCTTTGTCTCCTGCAGGCCTTAGGCAGTCTCTGGGACAAGGTTGGCAACTAGGGACGGGCACATGCATACACCATCCCCCATGAGGTCCTCGGGCATGAAGTTAAGCCATCACAGGTGGGCCATCAGACCCAGGGAGCCGAGCCCAGGGACCAGAAGTTAAGCAGCATAGGGGTGGCTAACCAAGGGCCCCTGGGTGGGCAGGAGCCCAGACACAGGTGACAGCTGGTCACTCTGGCAGCCCTGAAGAAGCCTGGCATCAAGAAGGTCTGGTGGAGATGGCAGGACCCAGCTGGGGCCTGAGGATGGAGTCAGGGCTTATGTCTTAGAAGGATTTAGGAGAGCAGGGTTGGGCTCAGTCCTGCGACACCTGTGTTGGCAAACAGGTTAGGAAGATAGAAAGTGGGATGCAGGGAACTGATAATGATCCAGCGTCTGGTCTCTGAACAAGGCAGAGGTGCAGCTAGGCAGCCTGTCACTGAGGTCAGCTTGGAACCTGGGCGCAGATCACTTGATGTGGCGTCCTCTGTGATCCTGAACTGGCCTTCTTGGATCCACTGCCATTACAAGTCTCCACTGGGCCTGCAGCCCAGTCTGAGTACTCCCAGCTACGTTAGAGGAGGGCAGCCCAGTCTGAGTACTCCCAGCTACGTTAGAGGAGGGCAGCCCAGTGTGAGCCAGGCAAGAGGCAGATGTCTGGGTTCTTGACTGAGCAAATCTGTCCCAGGCTGGGAGCTTCTCCAAGGAGGGGAAAAGCGTTCCTCTGTGGTCTCAGTCCTGACAAGGTCCTGGGGCCTCATTGCAGACTGATGCGTGCCCCAGACCCAGAATCCCCCAGGGACAGGGACAAAGAAAGCACACTGTACAGACCATGCTGACTGGGGTAAAGGCACAGTGAGCCTACACTTCATGTAGCTGACTCTCCCCAGAATAACCCTAAAATGATCTCAGCTCTATCTCTGGAGCCCCCACCATGTTTCCCACCATGATTCTGTTCCTGCTTCCCTTCACTGAACTGTCCCCCAAACCCAATCTCAATGTCTAGGTCCAAATGTCTAAATGTTAACTGAGATTCATTCCGACCATTAACCTACTTACCATTAAGGTAGTAGCATTTTTGCTCTTCCCAGTTTTATTTACATATTTTGAGAGGATCACGAAGAACAGGAATCATCCCAACCACAGGAATGAGTATTTAATAGTAAAATTCCAGCCATGTGATACCTGGAAAGGGAGAGGTTTTCAGGCAGAGTAAAGCTGCCCCACAACCGTTCCTCCTTCCTAATGGCACCTCCGTTTCATTTCGGGAGATTTCCTCTCCTTCATTATGCAAGCCAAGAGCTTGTATCACACTAGGAATGCCAGACTTGACATATTCTCCTCTCCCACCAAAGTGCGGCAGGAGGTGGGCACAAGGCCCCAGTGCAGCCAGTTGGCCTGTCCCTCCAGATGTCCTTTGGTTCCTGCCCTAGACTCCCCTGGTCCCCCCCCTTCCACTGATTCTGTGAGCCTTCTCCCCCCAAAGCTTTTTAAGTTAACCAGTCCTCGCTCTTCACAAAGAACATGGATTGCCAAGTAAACTTCACGGCCACCTCGACCCAGAGTAAGGCCAGCGGTGGCTGACCCAGAAGGCCGGATCCCTGACTTCACAATCACATACCCTTCATAAGCAAGAAGTCCTAGTGGAAAGATACCACCAACAGGACCACTTAATAGGACCACCCAGGCAGCCTTAAAACCCAAACAGACTCAGGGCATCAAGGTCAAGTTGTCCCCGGCCCTCCATCCTCCCCACTGCTTTCTTTCTCTTCAAGGCTAGGGCCAAAGCACATTGGCACTGACTGGTAAAGGGAGCAGGAGAGGACGGGTGAAGAAGGGCCCAGCAGGCTCAGCCTGGCCAGGATGCCAAGATCCACCAAGTGGAAAACTGTCTCCTAAAGGAGCTCCACCACCCACACCAAAGACACAGGACAGATGGAGACACGTGTGCACATGCACAGACATGCACACACCCTCCCCAAGGCCCGCCAAGGGCCCAGGTAAGTGGCCGAGGGGTGGCACTGGGCTAAGAACAAAACAGGGGGAGAAGGCACGCCCAGAGTGAGGCAGAAGGCAAACTGCTTCCTAGTATGTTTATTGGAGCCTTGGCTAAGTATGAATCCGGATCAGGAACCCCCTCCACAGCCCAGTCAGCCCGACGGGGGCAGAGACACAGGGAGTCGATCTTCTTTTTTTTTCCCCCATTATAGACAACATTATTAAAAAAAATAAACTTTACAATAATACATTTTCGTTCATCTGTTGGGTATTATTTCCATAGTTTTGCTTCTTAAAAAAAGGAAAAAAAGGGGAAACCACACAATATATGTATATGGATGTGTATATACATATATGTTGAGAAAGGAGGCGTGTTATGTACACAGAGTTGGCGTTCGTCTGGGAAATGAGGAGAGAACGTGGAAAAGAGAGAGAGGGAGCCGAGAGGAGGAGAGAGCTGCAGCCACCAGAGCATGGGGCGGACAGGCGTCCCACCGGGCTCTTCTCTGCCCCTCTCAGGGCCCCCGCTCCCTAGGGTGGGGGAGGAGGGAGAAACCCACCAAATGGACCCCCAAGAAACCAAAAGAGCCAACAAAGGATCATTTCTCTTTGATTTCAAATTCCTGCCACCGAGGAGGAAGCAGCAGCCTTGAGCTAGTGCCCAAGCTTTGCTCCCTCTGCCCCAGGAGATGTCCCAGGACGGCTGAGTTCCCAAGCCCCCCGGAGCTTGGCCCTGGCCGCCCCCCTCCAGGTCACATCGGGGAGCCCAGTGCCACGCCCTCCCCAGGCCTTGCTGGGGGTTCCCAGGTCAGATGCAGATCCACTCACCCCGCAGACAGAGAGGGTGAAATCAACTCCATCCTCGAAGCCCGGTGGGGGTACCAAGGGACCCGGTGGGACCCCCAGTGGCCAGCTTCACTGCCCCACCCCCCAACACCCTCTGCCAGGCCCCCCACAGGTCCCCGGAGTGGGTAGCGGGAGAAGGGCCGCCACCCTGCTCCCAGTTTGGATCAGCACAGCCACGAGTCCCTTGGGCTGCAGGGGTGTCGTCTTGGTCTCTTACATCAGCAGGATCCAGAGAGGAAAACACCAGGAGAAAGTGAAGGGCTTTTCTAGACCCCCACGCCCTTCCTCAGCGCTGGGTTTCCCCTGCCAAGGGACCTCTGGGCCAGCTCTCAGGCTGCCCACCTGCTTGTCTGTTTGTTTTAGAAAAACTTCTCCAGAGAAGAAACCTGGGAGGAGACAGGTTCAGAGACAAGGTGGGGGAAAACATTTTTTTGCAAGGTGTGTATGTGTGTCTGTGTGTGTTTCCATTTTGCCTGGTGGGTGTTCTCATCTGTGTAGTTTCCAGAAATCTCCCGACTTGATTCCCAGAGCCTACAAGGCCAGCTTCAGCATCAGGAAGGAGACAGCGGTCAAGGCAGCCGACGGTGTGGCTCTGCAGGGGCCTGAGTTAGGTTTGATCACCTTGTTACTCCCTGGGATGATATTGGTCGTGAGCTACAGTCAGGCACATGGGAGGGGTGGGGGGACAGAAGCAAAGACACAACAGAGGACAGAAAACCAAATGAGTCAGCAGGTCTGGGGTCAGGCAAAGAAAAGGACTCAAGAAGTAGAGTCCTCGATCCCCTGCTCTCCCGGGTCCACCCAGAGGCCCTGCTTTGTGCTCCCCTGGAGACGGAGCCGGGCTTCCACGGAGCTGACCTGAACCCTGGGCTCTGGGAGCCAGGGCAGCAGTGCCAGCAGTCCCCAGGAAAATGGGATGCTGCTGCTAAGTGAAGCAGAGGTCTATGAACCAGAGAGGAGAGGGTATAGTACTAAGATCTCAAGAAGTTCCCAAGGTCCACAAGCACCCTGGAGAGGAGAGGAGAGGGAATGGAGGAGAGAGGAAGGAGGGGGGAGTAGGATGGCCGGGGAGAGGGGAGGAGGGGGGAGTGGAAAGGGGAAGGGATAGGTGGGGAAGCTCTGTTCTTCCTGATCCTAAATTTCTTTGAATCCCTCTTCTCCATGAAGCTTCCCTGCCCATCTCTGTCTGAGCTTTCCCCTCCTCTAGAAGCTGAAGCTTCCTTACCTCTCTAGCTCTTCAATATCACTAAAACCAGCAAAGAGCAGATGCAGACAATTGTCCTAAAGAGCCAGGAGGGCTTGAGAGGGCCTCTGCTCAGAGCAGCTGCTTGTGTCTCACCCAAGGAGATGGCCAAGGGCCCCGGCTGCAGCCCTGCCTGCACCCCCAGCAGTGAGTGCCCACCCCAGCCTAGACCAAGAGCTCAACTAGCCCGGCCAATGCAAGTGAGTCTGAGACTCACCTGGGAAACATCCCACCTGCTTCTGGCCCCCACGCCCATCCCCCACTCTGCCCCTCACTCACCTCTGTGAAGCACATGCTTAACTCTTTGGAGTTATTGGCCTTCAGCCCCTGTTCCTGTGGAAGAGAAGGCGCTAGTAAGGACAGACCACCAGAGCTGGCTCTCTGGCTGAGCTTTGCCCCAGCACTTGAACGAGACCAAATAACATATGGCTTTGCCTTCCACCATTGGCATCATTAAGCTCAGGGTGTGTGAGGAGATGCCAGCTGAATCCCAAGCAGCAAAAAGACCCTTATGCCTTTTTTCACACCATCAACACTTAGGTCCTGTCTCCTCTGGGCTCTTGGAGAAGAGATTCCTAACTCTGCTCCCCAACTTAAGGCATTATGTATTAATAAACCATTTGCATGTCTGTCAACTATACTCAGAGCTCTTTGATGAGGCAGGGACCACGGCTTCTTTTCCTTGCATTGGACAGTGCCTGGCTCATCACCCCAGCTCAGTGAATGCTCTCCTAGATGCATGAAAGGATGAATCAATGAATGAATGTCATAAAGCAGAACAGGGATCCAAGTGCCAGCTCCAAGAAGATCATGAGCCCTTGTCTGGGCTTGTGGGAAACAGAACTGTAATTGATTAATGATGTCTGCCACTGGTGCAGGTGAGGAAGACATGGGCCACAGGGCCAGGTGTTGGCCATGCCACTCTAAACAGATGTGTGGCCTGGGGGAGCTCAGCATCCAAGGCAAGGAATGAGAAAGGAAGGCTAGCTTGCTGATGATTCCAGGATTCTCTGCTCCTGGCATAACCGCTTGGATGCAGGACCAGAGAGTGTGCAGGAGTAACCGTCCTTTGTTACCGTCATCATAATGATCCATGGGAACCAGCTGGGGGACATGGTGTTTCTACCCTGGCTTCGAACAGCTTGGTTCCCAAGGCCCTTGCCGAGAAGCTCTGGCCACCAAAAGCACTGGGAAGCCCAAGAAATTATTCCTAAATTGCTGCTCTTGGCCAGAAGTATCAATAATCCCTTAAGCATCACAGGCAATCTACCACCCAGGGCATCTGGTCAGCTAAACAGGACCCCAGCTGTCACACAGAGGCCAGCCAAAATCAAAGTCTCTACCAACAGTGGAGACGTGAGCACGGTGACGATGAGCAGGAAAGGAAAGGAACCGGGGACCTGACCCAGGAAGATGTCATTCAAGACTACAGTGTCAGTGACTTCAGCTGTCAAGATCTAGCCCGGCCAAGCCCCCTACATTTGTGGGGCTCTTCGGAACCCAAGGACTGGATTCTACCACCCCCACCAAGTGGAGCTCCAGCCAGGGCGGTGGGAGGCCACTGAGGGACAGAGCCTGCCCATCCTGCCTAGGGGCTGTGCTGTCACCATAGTCTTCCATCCAACTGGCCTCCTCTTCAGCAATCTGCCCTCGGGCACCAGCCTTGAGCAACTTGCAGCAGCACCTGTGGCATTTTGTGCCACATGGCCCAGCCGCCCCCGCCCCGCCCCCCACCATCCCATGTTCTTTCCTGCTGTCACTGGTTCAGTGGTCTGGCAGGCCTCTGTCCCCTCCAGCACAAGTCCTCTCCCAGTGCGTCCCCTCCCCCAGTGTCCCTCACTATGCAACCTGCGTAGAATCAGTCAGTCAGAATCCACGTCCTCACCCCCCACGTCAACCAAACTAACTCTGTTTTGGTGTTAGGCGTTGGAGTTACATGCAAAACCGATCTTAAAAAATACTGCTTCAAAAAAAAAAATAAATAAATAAGGTTTGAGAAAACAAGTGAACTACGTGACCTCTGAGGCTTCTGCAATGGGACGCCAGCTCTCAGGGTCCTTGGCACAGGTGCGGACCCCACTGGCTCTGGAGGGCAGCACCCCAGGTGACCCGGCAAACAAAGGAGCATGGGGACAGCACAGGCTCAGCCCAAGGAGAGGGGGTGAGATCTGAATGACAACCTGCAGCCAGCCGTGGGCCTATGGCTGGGCTTCCCCTCAGAATGAGTGGACTCCACAGGCTCCTCTTAAAAGCAGAGAGGAGAGGGGGCTGGGCCTAAATATTTGAGGAAAACGGAGTGGGGGAGGAGCAGGAGGAAAGAAGTCAGGGAGAGAGGAAGAGAGTAGCAGCAGCGAAGGAGCCAAGGAGCACAGACAGCAGGGAAGGGGGCGGGGGAGGGCGGGGACAGGGAGGAGCAGGTGGAAGAAGCAGACGGGATAACGGGATAACAGAGGCAGTGAATGGAGAGGAAGGGAGGGTGCAGCAGAGGAGAAGGAGGTAACAGAGGAGGAGAGGAAGCTGCCCAGGAAATGCTTCCATCCTCTCCTTATACCTGCATTAACAGGAGAAAGGGGCACAGCTCCCCGGGGCCAGCCCCCAGGCAATCCAACCCCAGGGGGGCCCCTGGCAGGAGCCACAAGGACTTTGGTGTGAGAGGACTGGCTTCCATGAAGACCAGGGCTAGGACCCCTAGGCCTGCTCCCCATTACTCACTGGGCATCCATCACCCACAGCATGGACTTAAGTCCTTCTGAATCAATGACAAGTCAGTCCAGCAGGCTCCGGGCCCGCCGGCCACACACTGAACTGAACGTGTACTGAACCTGAACGTGAGGGTGACATCCGGGGCTTTCGCCTGCTGTCCTCAAGTACTTCCTTCAGGTGCTCGGAGATCTGGCTCACAGACTTTTGTCCTCACAGACCCATCCAGCCTTTCCCTGTTAAGCCAAAGGGCCCTAATCCTTGGTGTTCATCCCCACAGGACCACTCCCGGATCCGAGGAAGGAAGAGCCTGAGAGGCCAGAGCCCCAGACTCAAGTTGTGTTCATCCGGTGACCCAGGCAAGTCACTTCATCTCCTGTGACATCAATTTCGCCATCTATAAAATAGGGCGAGACCAAAGCACCTCGCTGACCCACGGTGACAATTACACGAGACAGGGCACACAGCCCAGCAAGACGCCACACCGGTATAAGGGCTCCTTAATGCCACAAGGCATAAGGCTGAGCCAAGCTTGGTTCTGCGTCCTAAGGCAGGGCCTCAGGAAGGCAGGCCTGGCCCAGGATGGGGCCAGGAGGTGAGAGCCAGGGCCAGCTGGAGCCCGGGGCTACCCCTGCCCTACCTGACAGCCGGAGAAGCAAAACACAGGGGCTGGCCAGGAGCACCTGACTTCCAGCAGACACAGAGCAGACGCTGAAGGCTGCAGCAATCTTCCCAGGAGCCACCCTGAGACCCTCACCCAGCCCTGGCCACACAGAGCCATGTGGGGGTTTGCCCACCAGCTGACCTCTGAAAGCAGCCTGTGGGCAAGGTGCAGAGAGAAGGTTCCTCTACATAATGGCCAAATGACCGGTGGCTCAGATCCACTGCCTCTCTCACCCATCATTAACTTTCCCCCACGGCTCCCACAAGGGGTTCCAAAGATGAATGACTCACAGCGCTGCTCACGCCCTAGTGAAAGAAATAAACATCCACACAAGTCACCTCAGGGCCAGCTCCGGAAAGGGGAGCAGAGAAGCTGCTCCCTCCCCGAATCTGCCAGCTATAGGCTGCCCTCAAAGGCTGGGCTCCACCCAGGCTGCCTGTGACACCCACTCATCCAGTTTTCCTGGACTCCTATGGAACAAGTTTAGGGGAACAGAGGTGAGTTGCTTCAACCCCTGTCCTGCCCCTGCTCCATCTCTGAGCCTTTTCTCTCCTCAAGGCCAGCTCAAGGGCTGTGGGGCTACTGTGTCCCAAAGGGCACAGGTCTGGGCTGCAAGGACGACAGGGGGCAGAGCCTTTGTGCCCTTGGCTATAGCGTGGGTTGCCTTCAGAGGATGAGAGCAGCAGGTAGCACTGGGGGACTAGAACGGGAGTAGGGGCTCAGACACAGAGGGAGAATGGCATCAAAGGCAAAGCTGATCCTTCTAGAAATTTCTCCCAGAGGGGTTTTTCCCAGGCAGCTGAAAGAAATTACTGTCTTTCTCTTTCTCCCTACCCACCTCTGTCCCCACTTCCAAAGCTGGGTCTGGCAGTCCCAGGGCCCTGCCAGCCTGGCCTAGGTGCCGGGGACCAAGTCCAGTGTTGCATCCATAGGAACACTGCGTCTTCTGCTTCTGTTCCTGGCCCCGGCCCCAGATCTCAGTGTCTTTGGCCACCTCCCCTTTGATAGGCCCACCTGGTAACTCACGCCTCTTCCCCTCCTCTCCTCACCCCCTCCCCCCATCTAGCCCTACCATCTTGCCTATGACTATCAATGCTGACAAAAATCAGACAGGTCCACAGGTGTCTCCCCCTTACCAACCAATGTCTACCTTGGTCCCAGGTGGAGGTCTCAGACCACAGAGCTCATCCTCCCACCACCACACTCCCCAGTCAAAGGCCCTCAGAGCCCCCTCCACACTTCCCACTGCAGCTTGATCATCAGATTGTCTTCCCACCCATCCTTCCGATCTAAGTACCTGGTATTCTCCCCCAAACCAGGGCCCGTGGTTCTTCCAGACCAGGGGGCAATCAAACATTTTCTGCAAAGGGCCCAGTTCATGAGTATTTTATTTTTTTTTTTAAAGATTTTATTTATTTATTTGACAGAGAGAGATTACAAGTAGGCAGAGAGAGAGAGGAGGAAGCAGGCTCCCTGCTGAGCAGACAGCCCGATGCGGGACTCGATCCCAGGACCCTGAGATCATGACCTGAGCCTAAGGCAGCGGCTTAACCCACTGAGCCACCCAGGCGCCCTCATGAGTATTTTAGACAGCTCTGCCCGTAGCACATGGATAATGTGTAAATAATGGGGTGTGGCTGTGTGCCAATAAAGCTTAATTTATCCAACAGGTAACAGGCCAGATTCCCTACTGGCCCCATCCTGCGCTATGCGGACCACGTGCCCTTGCTCCCACATGCCCCTCCGCCTGAACGCCCTCATCCACTCCACCCCAACTCCACTCCAACACACTCAGCCCTCCCTGCTCTTCCAGGCCTAGCAGCGGGGTGAACTCAGCCTGTGAGTCCTCTGCATCCACTCCCAGTCCAGAGCAGCCCTCCCTCCTCCGATCCCACGTCCCATCATCAGCCTCCCTGATGTGCCGATGGCCTCCTCCCCCAATTATCTGAGCAGGCCTTGTATCCATCCTACAGTGTGGAACCAAGGCCCTGGCCCACTGAGCTGGGCAGCCTCGGAGCCTGGATCAGAGTAACACGCAGTGAGGATCCATGGTGAATAAGTGAATAAAGGTCCTGACGGACAAATAAATAAATGACCCTAAGGGAGTCAGAGCAAGGGAAGAAAAGCAGGAATGCATTCAAGTCTTTCAAAGCTTGGAAATGAGTTGTATTTGCACATCGGAGCTCTCAGACCACGGCCAGACCTCTCAGTCCTCCCACTCTGATGCCCGGGGAGCTGGGCACTGGCTGAGAGGTCCATCCTGACAGCATGAGGAGACAAAAGCATCTGCAGGCTGCTGAGGCCCTTGTAAGTGTGTAGACGGGGGCTTGGGTCACCCCCTCCAAATACATTTCTAACGCCCCCACATGTGATGGGAACTACCAAGGGTAAGAGCAAAAACTGGCTGGAAGAACCAAAAAGATCAGAGGAGACTTCGTTGTCAGGGCCCTGCAGCCCCAGAAAAGATGAGACTCCAGGGGATCTCGTGGGTCCCTGCAAACTGGCCCAGAGAAAACCACAGGGAACACCAAGGACACTAGAAACAAACCGTGAGCAGAGAAAGCCAGAGCCGGTGGCCAATCTCCCCGCCTCCTCCATCCGCACAGCACCACCCTGGTTCAGGCCCCATCATGTGACAGAAGAGCCTTCTGGACACTCTTCACAGGTCCTCCACAAAAAGACTGCTTTACCTCCCTACCCTCATGGCAGGCACACAGACGGCCACCACAAGGAGGTTAGCTAGACAGAGTGGCCTGCAAGCAGGAAAGCACACAGAGCCTGTTCTAGAATGGAGAGCGGGAAGTTCCACTAAGCCCAATGAACTGGGGACGCTGGGTTCTTTCCCTCAGCCTCTTTGGAGCACCTGCTCAGCACCACGCACTGAGCGCTGGGGTACGCAGGGCAACGGAGAAGGTGAGAGGCAGCCTCTGTCCCTCAGGGATGCATACCCGGGAGAGGGAGCAGAACACATCATAAGGGGGGCTCAAGGGAGGCAAGGCAGGAGCAGAGTCAGGGGAACACCCCAAAAGGTGAATCGAAGTAGGCATTTCGCTGCAAGGGACTGGCAAGTGCACGGGCCGGCATCTTGCTCACCACAGTCCTCAGGCTGACCCCAGGGGACAGGCCGGCTCGGCTTCAGATCAAGGAGGGAACTCATACAGGGGTGTGTGGAAGCACACATAGAGGCAAGGCCAGAAGGGACAGGGAGGAACCATTTTGTGGATCCTGCCATGCTCATAGAACACCCATGAGTTCTAGGATGGCAGGGCTGCCTGGAATGGGGCCACAGCCAGGAGGGGAAGCATATGAGAATAGGACTCAAAATAGCATCCAGGACACGCAGACACAGGGCCAAGTTGGGGGCCTCCTAGCTCCTGGCTCTTCTGTGGCCACCCATGTTTTTGCTCAGTGGCACCCTGACATGGACAAGAGCTCTTTGGGCTGTGGACCCCACTCCACACCATGGGAAAGCCCTCTGGGTAGCCGATCTGGAGGCGGAGGCCACACAATACAGCCAGGGGACACTGTCCAGGAGCTGCAGGTGGGGGGCTCTGGACAAGTCACTGTCCTCCCCCAGTTGCCATCCTTTGGGGTTTGAGAAGGAGATCTCAAAAGGCCCTCTGGTCCTAACGTCCAATCACTTATGTGGGTCCCCAACTAGCTGCCATCTCTGTCAGTGAAGGGGGTCCCTAAGGCTTCCCCAAGGGCCTGCGCCTATTGATGGGAAGGAAGACGGAAACAGGTAAAGTGACCTTGCCTCTCCCTCTCCACGGGGTGTGTGCCACACACCCTGGCCTCTGCCTCTGCCGCCCTCACACAGGGACCCCCCTTCTGTAGCTATGGGTGGCTGTCATCCTCAAAGGCCCCACAAAGGCCACCATGGAGTCCTTCCAAGCCAGGAGAGCTGAGGGAAAGGGCATGAGCAGGGGACGGGAAAACCACCCACACCAGCCTCCGGCGGGAAGGAGGGCAGGGAGGGGTTATTCACTCTGCCCTCCCAGCATCTGGCCCCCAGCAGTAGGTGCTCACTGAAGACTGGTAAAAGCAGAAACAGGGCCCTCCTCCTTCAGGCTCCATGAGAAGGAGCCAGGCGGGATGGTTAGTATCCCCCACCCCACCCCGAGGGTCTGCATCTCTTCCTTTCCTCCTGGAACCCCCATTCTCTGCTGTCTTGCCCACAGTGACTTAGTCACTGGACTGTGAGTGGGCGGTTACAGGGACCAGGGCTGGGGAGCCCCCCCACCAGTCAGCTTCCCCTGCCCAGCCCCCCCACCCCCAACATCCTTAACACCTAACAGGCCTTGAGCTCCTCCATACCTATGGTGAGTCACAGCAAACATCCTGGGAAAGGTCAGCAGCCATCTGCTGAGTCAGCATCTCCCTGTGCAAGCCGGCCCCGTGGGGCTCAGGAAGGCTGACAGTGCCCTGACGGACATGGGTGTCAAGGGCAAGGGTGGTGTCTGGTCATGTGACAGGGGGCCCAGCCCTGACCAGGGATCTGCTCGCCTCCATTCTAGCATGAAATTGAGCTAGGACTTCTGGGGTAGGCCCCCGAGCCCCCACCAGCAGCCACTCGAGCATGACTAGTGTAATTAGGAGCTGCCCAAGGGTGACATGAACCCCTTAGCCCAGATCCAGAGGGGTGACTTCATGGATGGCCGCAGGGCACGGAAGGGCCCAGGCTGAGTCCCACACGTAGGTATTTGAAGGTCAGCTGTTACAGCACAGAGGAACCCACCAGGAGGGAAGCGGGTTGGGCTTCCCAACGAGGACAGGCACCCTCATCTGCTCCCACGGTTCAACAGGTCCCAGGGCACCGGAACGCCTCCCACAGGGCCACGTCCTGATCAAGTCCTCATCCTGGCGCTGGGGGGTGTCCAGCTTTACTGAGGTTATGACTGACCAACAAAAACTGTATATATTTAAAGTGTACAACCCGATGACCGTATACACATACTGGGAAAGATACATATACACATATTGGGAAATATTTGCCACAAGCCAATCAACATAACCATCACTTCACATCTTTACCATTTGCCTTCTCTTTCCCTTTTTGTGGTGAGAACACCTGAGGTTTGCTCTCTTAGCACATTTCAAGTTCACAGTATGACACTGTCAGCTATGGTCCCACATCTATACACCTGTCCTCCAGACCCGCCACGCCAGGCAGGACTGCTCCTTTGTAAGGAAGGGCAACTCGGGACCCAACTCCCCCACTATACCCCACCACCTTCAAGCTCACTGATGTCCTTCCTCTGCCCTGATATTCTGCACAAGGTCCTCTTGTACACCCTGCCCTAGTGGGGTGTATGTGTGTGTGTGTGTGTGTGTGTGTGTGTGTGAAAGAGAGAGAGAGAAAGAGAGAGAGAAAGCATATGTGTGTGTATGAGTATGTGGGAGAGAACGTGTATATGCAAGTTAAGTGTCTGAGAATGTGTGTGTGTGTGTGTGTGTGTGTGTGAGAGAGAGAGAGAGTGTGTGTGTGTGTGGGTGTGTTGTGTGAGTGTCCGTGAGTATGTATGTGTGTGTGTTGTGTAAGCATAAGTGATATATGTGTGAGTGTGTGTGTTCTGACTGGAACCAACCTCCTAAGCAAAGAATCCACTGCAGCCACTGGCATGCAGGCCCGAGAGCAGACAGCAGCCAGGAGAACGGCTGAGTGGGGAGCCCTATGACATGCCCCCACAGTGCCACCTGTGTCCCCTGTTGTGGCACTGACCACAGTCCATGCCCAATGCTCACTGATTTGTTCGACCCCTGACGAGACTATAAGGGCCACAAAAGCCAGGACTGTGTCCTTTTCATTCATCAATGCCTCCCTTGCCTCTCCCATTAGTCCTGTTCACAACGTGTACATAACACATGCTAGGTGGATCGATGGACGGACATATGGACAAGCAAACGAACATCAAGGGTTCTGGAGTCTGACGTAAGTCTGAAATCTTATTCTACCACTAACCAGCTGTGTGACCTTGGGTGTGCTACCTAACCCTCCTGGGCCATTTCCCGTGTATAAAACAAGAAGCCCAACACCTCGCTGTGCGAAAAGGCAACGAAAGAGGTAGAGAACGCGCTAGCACAATACCTGGTCAGCAGCAGATGGCTTGGAACGGTAACCCTTACATCTCTCTGAGCCCCAGGGCATCTAGCACAATCCTCTAATAGGACAGGTGCTTCGCACTTGTAAAGTGAATGCCCGGGGAACGTATGCACAAAAAACTAGCCCCAACAGTTCCACCCTGCCTCTTGGGTGCCAATCCAGAGGAAGGAACTCATGCGCCCGGGCCCCGGTCCCCGGTTCACTAACGTCTCACCCCCGCCTCTGGTGATGTGGTGCTTCTCTAGGCCCTCAGCCTGCCCCCGGCTACAGAGCTGTACCCCCTCACCTGGACAGATGTGCAGGTGGTGATGACGCTGGTCCCCAGGCTGGTGCTGTCACTGAGGTCATCTGGCAAAGAAGGCGCTTTCTCCACCCGAGGGGCCTGTGTGGCCTGGAATGGGGGGTTCTTGGGGGACAGGTTCACATCTGTGCCATTGCCAAAGGCCTGGATGGCATTCCCTGTCGGGGGAGAGAGCAGGTAGGCACAAAGGGATGGGGGCTGCTGCTCATATCCCAATGCTGCCTTCTCTAGAGCAACCCAGAGCCAGGCACAGGCTGTGGCTTGTCCAAACTTACCTTGTCCAGAGCTCATATTCAGAAACTACTGACATGTCCCATGTAGAGAAGAAAACAGCAAGAGGAAAAGACAAGAAACCACAAGAGAAGGAAATGTAGAAGAGGAAGGGAACAGGGTAAATGGATGTGGGGAGCCTAGACGGAGGCAGCAGGCCGGGCCAGGGGTGGCGAGTGCCAGCTTGTCTGGGGCACCACTCCCCTACACCAATCCCCCCATCCCCAGAAGTCCCCCCCAGTACAGGTTCTCCTGGCTCCTTTACTACCTCAGATGGCTCTGGGTCCCACTGCTGGCATTCCAGGAGCCCCAGACTCAGTCCTCCTCCCGGGGTGGCCTCCCCCACTCCCACACCATTATCACCAGTGTACTGAGGACTGGTGGGCCCTCTCGGACAAACCTGTCCCCAAGACTTGACCCTCGAACGAAGTGCCTACAGACACCTCCACCTCCAAGTTCTACACACACCTCAAGGTCATCCCGTCCACAGCCCAACTAGTCATCACTCCCTCCTGTTGCATCACGACTTTCTGGCCCCTTTGAGGGGTCAACTCTCCCACCCAGGTCCCCCACTATGCCTCCCTAACTGCCCCCTTGCACTAGGGAAGCCCACCTCCTAAATATCCATCCACTCCCTCTCCCCCTCCTCCCCACCACTGTTCCAGCTCAATCACGCCGTCCTCTGCGAACAGCATCTCCGCCCTCTGAGCACACTTGCAATGGGCCCCCTGTCAGATCAACATCCCCACCACACAGGGACTTCTGCAATGTGAGTCTGGAACAATGCTACCTTCTGACACCCCTTCAGTGGCCTGCACCACCACCTCTGCCACCGGCAGGACCACCAAACCCTAACATCGTCAGGACTGCAAGGCCCTTCCTGAGAAGGACTCCCCCTCCCTACCCAGGCAACTCCAGGCATCCTCACTCTCTCTAGCAAGACTAAGGGGTCTGCAGGTCCTATAACCCCTTCTGCCTAAGGTGGACCAGCATGCCCCTGCCTCATAAGCGGACAGATGCCCACTGTCCCTCAATGGGCCAGACTCTGAGAAGCTTCCAGGGTCTGGAGAGCTCCTGAAGAGCCCGGTGCAAACCTCCACCCTAGCGTCATTCACCCCGTCCTGTGATCACAGTGACCCCCTGATGGTGTGCCTCCGTGAGACTGCGAGCTTCTCAATGACAGGCACTGTGACTCATCTCTTTGAATCCCCAGTGCTATAAAGAAAGGAAGGATGGACAGATGGAAGGAAGGAAGGACAGAGGAAAGGAGGGAGGGGATTTTCACGTGCACAGAAGGCAAGGCTGTCAGGCTAAGCAAATCCAAGCAGGCAGGACTTGTGGCTAACCTCCCTCTCTAGCCTTTTGAATAGCAGTCTGATGACTTGAAAAGAAAAGTCACCAATTCTAAAGGGGAGTGGATCCTTAAAGGGACAAGTGACAGATGCTGAAAAGAAACCCGGTTGAAGCTGTTCAAGAAAACAGACCAGAAACTTTTGACCTTGACTTGACACAGGTTCAAGGCCTCCACTGCTAAACTGAGGCTGGCCTACTGACCATTGAGGAGGTAGAGTCTCCAAGAGCACAAAACCCAAGGTCTCTATAGGTTGCTGGGGAAGCCCCAGCACTGAGCACCCAAGTGAAGAAAGAAGGGGATGGCTAAGGCAGCCATACACGGGGCCCCTCTGGGACGTCAGGGCCACAGGGAAGGACTGGGAGGACTTACGGAGGCACGGGTTCTCAGTGAAGTCCCTGAGGAACTTCTCACACTCCTCCTCCATGTTCCCACTCCCACGACAACTGCACCAGGGGGACACCACGATGCCTGTGGGGCTGGAGTCCACGTAGTTGGGTGTCATATCAAACCCTGGGCAGGGAGAAAGGGAAGGCAAAGGAGAGAGGAACAGTGAGCCTTCTCTTTGGGACCCAGGCCCCAGACACAACAGAGAGCTGCCTTCTCCAGCAAGCAGAGCAAGCATTCTAGAACCAGGGAGACTAAGGCTCGCATCCTGGGTTTAGATCCGAGGGACCACATTTATTAGCCAGGTGAACCTTCTCAAGTTACTTTAAGCCTCAGTTTCCCCATCCGTAGAATGGGGACGCTAACCCCTCCCTAGTAAGCCCTGTTGTGAGAATAAAAGTAAGACAATCTGCGTATACTGCTCAGTGCAGTACCTGGAATGTCTGAGCCATGCAATATATATTACTTCCTCATTTCAAATGCCTTATAAGACCCCGAGGACCTCCCTGCCCCACACTAAAGAGCTGGCCTGGTTTCCCACAGCAGAGAAGCGCAAGCTCAGGCTGTCCACCCTCTGGCCCTGAGCCGGGCCCCCTGCCCATGGGGGACAGGCAGCCAGGAGCCCCAACGAGCCCAGGTGCACGGGGACGGCTTACCAATCATGCCAGCGTAGGAGCCCAGACACGCCTGGTAATTGTCGGCAGGGCAGCTGGTAAGCGTCTGGTAGGAGGCACGACAATTGGCGTGGAAGTCTGCCAGCCGGGACCTGGTGTCAGGAGAAGACCCAACAGAGAGAATGGTTTAGTCTGGCTGCCTTCCCACCTGTTCTGCGGCAAAGCAGCTCCTCCCTGCAGGTCCCCAGGGCAGGAGGAAGCTAGGAAGATGGAGAGGACGAACATGGAGGGGAACACAAACCGCTGGGGGCTTCGGGCTGGGAGCTCCTTGAGGGCAGGACGTCCTGGAGAGCCAGGGACACAGCTGAGGCATGGCAGGCTCCTAATGGATCTTTCAGTCAGAGAAACACAGCCAGAACCCGGAGTGGGATTACCAAGAATGTCCGGGACCAAGGCAGGAAAGTGGGCTTGCTCTCTGCTTGGCCACACTCCCAGGTGACTTTGTTCTAGGCCTTCAACACATCACTCCTCCTGCCTGCAAAACGCACACAGTCATCCCTGCCTTGCTCCCTCACAGGATCTGTCCGAGGGTCACAGGAGCCAGCCCCCAGGCAGGTGAAAAGAAGAGTTCCCCTAGGGTTGAGACACCCATGGGCTTTCCTGACTGGCCTCTTCTGAATTGGGTCAGCGCAAAGCCTCCCCTGCTGGCTCTCCTCCTGCTTCTCTGTCCCACGAGGGCAGAATCAGCCCTTCCTTCCCCTGGTGGCATAAACCATTGTCACCCTTCCCCTCTGTTGGCACCTGTAATACTACTTCATAACTACCTGGGCACCTCCCTCCTCGACCCTGATCCACCTGAAAGCAGATGCTCTCTGGCCCAGGTGTGTCTCTAGCACCTGATGTGCAAGGTCCCACAGAACCCAGAACACCCAAGTCTAACCTGCCCCAGCACCCTGGCTCCCATCAGCCTAGGCTAGGGGTGGCCATCCCACCTCCTGTCATCACTTCCTATAGGTGAGTGCCCTTTGCCATGGGTTCCTCCTGTATCGTACCATTTGTGCCTTGTAGCAGCTCTTAACAGGAAGGAATAAGGTCTTGTTCACTCGTATTTTCCCAATGGGTACACAGTAGGACCTCAACAAATACGTGCTCCATGAGAAGGCTATGGTAGCTACAGGAAGGGACAGAACACAGCCCTTGATGCCCTGCCCCCACTCTCTCCAGGCAATACCTCATGAAGCCATCCCAAAGGGTGCCCCAAATTTGGCCACCCTGGTCCTCCACTGGAGCCCTGTCACACCTGAGAAAGGAGTGGGTAGACAGAGACAAGAGGTTGAGAGGAACTCCCTCAGAGCAGACAGCTAGATGTGTCTCATCACGCGACACATTCCAGTTTGTCCCGGGGGGGTGCAGTTTGGGGGAGAGAAAGCTCCCCAGAGGAATTCAACCCGGGGATGCTCAGACATCCCCAGATCCTGCAGCCCACAGAGGTGTAGGACACGGAAGACGAGCAACATACTCACTGGCCAGGGCCCCAGGTTCTCGCTTCAGCTATGCCCCTAACTCACGGGGACTCAAGCAAACCCTTCCTTCTCTGGCACTCAGGCTCCTTAGTTATCCAGTGAATAGAAAGTGCTCTTCATAAAACATGTTTTCACTGTCTGGGCAGGTGAGAAAGCTCCGGAGGCAGAGGGACGCTGCTGCTGTTTGCACAACGTTGTAATATCCTTAATGCCAGGAAGCTGCACACTCAAAAATGGATAAAACAGTCCGCTTTATGGAATGTGTAATTTCCCACCATAAAAAAATGACTGACAGAAGGATACTTCACACTCATCCGTTTATCATTCAATCCTCACCCGCACTGAGACCTGAACTCCAAGACGGGACGCACGACTGTGGTTACTGCCCCACGTTATGGAGTGGGAAGCTGAGGCTCAGAGAAGCTATTACCTGAGATCACAGCTCCTGCGCAGAAGCCCTTGACGGGTCCTTGCACAGACAACCTTTTGCGTCCCGGAGAAAGGGAAATCTGCAGGTGTCCTCCCTCTTGCTCCCACCCAGGAACACACTCTCTATTCCTCAACACCCAGCCCCAAAATAGGGAGAAGCAGCATCTCTAACCAAGGCTTCAGGTTCTGCAGAGTAAGACTGGATCTGGAGCAGCAGGAGCAGCGTGTCCTACTGTGTGCCCTGCAGGTATGCAAAGGTGCTCTGACCGTGTGAGTGGGATGGTCTCTGCCCACACCCCAGTCTCCCAGAGACCTGGGGATGGGGGCAGGGACTTTACTGGGTGGAGGGGATTTGGAGGTACATGTTGTGGGCTGAGGCGCGTCCTGACTCCCAGCACCCGTGATGGGACCTTATTTCGGAGTGAGCTCCCTGCAGGCGTGCACAGTGGTTAAGAGTGGGCCTCAAGCCAACGACAGCGGTCTTTATAAGAAGGCAGAAGGGACACAGACATAGTGAGAACGCATGTGAGGACAGAGGTAGAGACTGGAGGGACGCACTTGCAGGCCCCGGAAGGCAAGGACCACAGGCAACACCAGCAGCGAAGAGACCGGCCAGAGCAGAGTCTGTCCTTGAGCCTTTCGAGGGAGCAGGGCCCTGCCAGCTCCTCAATTTGAGACTACTGGCCCCCAGAACTGTGAGAGATTAAATTTCTCTTTTAACCCTCCCCGCCTGTGGGACTTTGTGACAGTGGCCCTGAGAAACTCCTAAAGCCCCTCTAGGGACATCACTGCTCACTTTGGCCAAGTGCCTCCCTCCAGAAGGAGCCAAGAGCACATAGTCCAATGGTAAGGAGCTCTGCCAGGGGGGCAGGCAAAAAAATAAAGCCAGGATGGAGCCCCTGCATGGTGTGAGCAAGAAAGCTAGATAACAAGCAAAGCCCTAGTTTCCATCTCTTCCCTACCAAAGAGGAATGCAGGTCAACTCTTAGCCCAAATACAGGAGTGCATTGCTCTGCCACTTGTTCATGCTAAGCCTGACTCCGTCTCAGTGCCTCCCCAAGGCCCCCCAGCAGCCCTTCCCCAGGAAGCCCTTTCTGGGAACATACATCCCCAGAGTGGCAGACTTCACCGATTTCTTCATCCTTCCTCTAAACACACACTGAGCCCCTGCCATTTGGCTGACAGACTACGGATGGGAAGGGTCTGTGGGTCAGTGCAACATCAGAAAGGAAAGCCCAGCCCCTGCAGTCAGGACAGAATGGCCACCAGGCCAGGACCCAGGACTTGATGAGAGGTGTACTGCCCACCCCAGGAGACCTAAGGGGAGTCTCCCAGGCAGCTCCACTCCACATGGGCACACATGGCCTCCTTCCCTTCTGCAAGGTGAGTTTCCCACTCACGGGCACCAGGAGGCTCGAGGACCTTGCCTGACCCCACCATCCACAAAGCCTCTCAGAATGTCACGAGGCCCCAGAAGCTGGAGAAGGCACCAAGCATGAGAAAGGAGAATGTGACTTGTCTACGAAGAGAAGAGACGGAAGAAAGAGAAGCCAGGGACTGGAAGGTAAAGGAGCCCCAAGTGGGTGGGGAAAAGACAGATCCAGCTGCCAGGAGAGGAGAGAGCATCTGCCCGTGGCCGTTCTCTCTCACTCATGGCTGTGTGACCTTGGGCAGCCCTGTCATGTCTCTGAGCACAGTGTCCTCAGTTATCTAACTGGGTGAGCTGTGCCTACCTATCTCCCTCACAGGGCTACACTGGACAGCTGGGGCACTTAGAGGAGGCATCACATTATCTTCCTTCTCTATCCAGACATCTTGTCCCCAGCACTGTGCCTGTCAAGCACCAGCAAGTGAAAACAAGGAACAGCGATTCCTGTGTCTGGGAGAAGAAGAAATATCTGTTCAGCCTGCTGAGGTGGGTCTGCCTCCCATAAAAGGCAACCCGGGAGAGATGGCCCCTCCCCCGTCCCTCACCACGAGGCTCCAGAGTCACCCTGCTGGCCCCAGGTGCATGACGGCCTCCCTACCCACCGCTACATTCCACATCACTCTGAGGACACAGGAAGAGGAACACAGGCCCCCGAAGCCAGACAACATGCACAAAACTCCTTCACCAGACCCCTTGAAGGCCATGGCCAACTTCCTGTAAGCAGGCTTACGGGCTCCATGCAGAGCTCATGGAGGAGAGGAGAAAGGCCCAGACCCCACAGCCAGCAGAGGGGCAGGTAAAGGGAAGGGCCGTGGCTAGGCCTTCTGTTCCCCCATTTCTCCGTTCCCAGCGTCAAAGTGGCCTTGGCAAGAGAGAGGGCCAAATGGGGCCCATTAGGAGGATGGCGTGTCCAAGTCTCCAGAAGGCCTCTGATTGCTCCAACTCTGTCTGCCCCTCAAGGCAGGCTGAAGTCCATGGCAGCGGCTCCCTCTGTCAGCATCAGAGACCAAGGCGTGTCAATTTCCTTCAAGCCAGCAACATGCAGGTTCCGAGCCCCATGCGAACCAGCCCCGGGAGGTGCGTTCTCCAAGGCAAATGTTATCCTCTTCCTAACACACCGCCAGCCAGTTGGGGCTCCCTGCCCCATCCTCGGGCCTGCCGCCGCATTTCCCTGCAGACACCATGAGATGAGCTCTCTGGACTCTGCTCTCTTGGCTAGGAACAGACTTTGTCCTTGGCCCACCCCCAACACCCTGCAAACTTCTACCTTTAAGAATCCCCATAAGAAGGATGACATAAAAGGAAGCACGAGAGAAAGAGAGAGACAAAGAAAAGCCCAGAGAGCCAGCAAGAGAACCAATATGAACACCAGCCAAGTCCCTCCCAGCAAGACCAAGTGAAGACAGCCAAATGAGCTGGGGGGCAGCAGGTGGCTCTGTCCGAAAAACACAGACCCTCCGTGGGCCGGTCACAGCAGCAGCTATAGCATATTCAATCACCGGCAAGTGGCAGGAGAAGCATGGAGAGACACTTGACCCGCAGCCTGATGAAACAGTTGCCAGATTAAATACAGGATGTCCGTTTAATTTGAAGTTCAGGTAAACAATGAATGTTTTAGTGTAAGTCTTTCGCAGGCAATATCTGGGACATACTAATGTTAAGCCGAACACAGCTAATAGTAACACTAAGCGGTTTTTCATCGTTCATCTGGAAGGCAAGGCCTGAATTTTTATTTGTTAGCTCTGGCAACCCTATTTGACAGGCAGATGTGTTCCCACAGAGGGAAAAAGAGGCAAGGCCGGATACGCAAAGATTAACCCACGCAAGTGGAAATCACCCAGACCAGAGCAGTGGGGTCGACTCCCTGCAAGGGACTGGTTCTCAGAGTGTGGTCTACCAAACAACAGCATCAGCAACCACTGGGAACTTGGTAGAAATGCAGATTCTCCAGGCGCAGCCCAGACATACAGCCACCCGTGCTTTCACCAGTCCTGCCGATGAATCTAGGGCAAGCTGACATTTGGGGATGTGGCTGGCCATCGGCACAGGCTGCAGAGCGGGACTTCTGGGGCCCCTTCAGATCTCACTCCCTGTCTCAGCTGTAAATATCCCCACCTTCAGAGTGCCTACGTGGCTCTGTTGGTGAAGCGTCTGCTTTCCGCTCAGGTCATGATCCCAGAGTCCCGGGATGGAGCCCCACATAGGAATCCCTGCTCAATGGGGAGTCTGCCTCTAATCTCTGCCCCTCTCCCTATTCTCCTACTCACTCTCATTCTCTCAAATTTAAAAAAAAAAATTCTTTAAAAAATCTTTAAAAAAAATTAGTAAGCAAGTAAATAAAAAAATAAATATCCCCACTTTATAACCTAGTCAAGGAAGAAAGTAACGCTTCAGACCACAACCTGAGAAGGCTCTTGGTGACAAGGCAAAGAATGCTTGTGTACACACACACAGACACACACACACACACACACATCAATCCCTACACAGACATACACTTACACTTGGATATACTCTTCTCTGTACTTTGCTCTTAGCCAAGAAAAAGTACAGACACCTGTAGTGCCCTTGATCCAAAGTATAAATACCTTCCCAAACATATATGGTTTCTCAAACCTATCTACCCTAACACAATAAAAGGTGAATCACTCCACAGAATCCCAAAGCATTCCAATGCTGGCCAGTACATGGCTTTTTGGTCTGAAGTGCTTTTCAGCTGACCAAAATTCCCATTTATCAGATTATACCTGTTATGCTGTTGCCATGGAAACCAGTGGGTTTCTCTTGGTCCTCTATAGAAGTGGAGAAGGAGAAAAGGAAGCTAATATTTATTGAGAACCTATTACGTGCCAGACACTGTTCCCTCAATTAATTTTCGAAACACTCCCGCAGAGTACACGTATTCCCCAGCAAGGCCACGGCAGCTCTGACACACATGCCACACAGCTGTATGCCCGCCAGCCCGCACACCAAGACCAGGCACCTGCTAACAAGGACACAGTCTTCCCTCCGGCTCTGCTGTCACAAGCCACCACTGCGGATGATGATTCCAGAGGCAGCCACCAGCCCTGCCTCATGCTAACGAATAGGACACTTGAATATTTCATGGAGGGGAAAAGGGGCTCCCAAGAAGTGCAAATTACTCATGATAGGCCTCATAGACAATTTATGGGAATGCAGAGAAAATGACTTTAATAGACCCAAGTGCTCTGGAATGGCTTTCTGAGGTCCCCTCCAGCAGTGCAGGGCTTGCCTAAGTGGGTTCAATGTTATGCGACACTGAGAAAGGAGGAAATGGATTTCACTCACGTGGCTGCTTTCTGACACCTCCGGGGCTCACCGTGGACAACCTGATCCTCCGTCCTTCCCAGGACACTGCCACCACTGATTTCATGAACTCAAGTCCCAACGTGGCTTCCTTCCCTTCTGTTTATTCTTCGAGTGTGCAGTGAATATTTATCTATCTGCCCAGAATAGCAGATAGGGGGTGGACTGAGGGAAGGGACTTCTTCCTCCAGCCGGGTAGTTCTAGTAAAAGCTGTCAACCATGGCACTCTATCATCCTGGGCCAAAGGTGGACACGTGACCCAGGCTGTCCCCAGCCACCCTGACTAGTGGTTTAGGGATAAGGAGGTAACACAAGCGAGGCTCAACAGGGCTCTTCCCTGAGGTTTTCCTAATGGAGCCAGCAAGGAAGAACATTCTTTTCTCTCCTGTTATGAGACACCATTGATGTGAGCCCAGAAAAATTGGGCCCACAGTTCTAGCCTCACAGTCACAATAAGAATAAACATCCAGCTAACCCGCAGAGAGAAGCAGAAACAAGGCAAGGAGAGATGGAGACAGGCCCCTGTGTAGCTGAGTGCTGGTATGTACTCCCACCCTTTCTATACTTCACTGGAAGCCAATAAATTCCTTTGTAATTTTCTTAAGCTAGTTGGGGCTCTCTTACAACAGAAATATTCTTGACTAATGTTTAGCTTTACACTAATGTTTAGCTTTACTCTCTGGTTTCATATGCTCTTCTCTGTCCAAGTTAAAAGCAACCAAAAAGGCATGTACTGAAAAGGACAGAGATCAAAAACCAAACCCACAAAGGGTCTGGCTAACCCATATGAAAGGCCCAGGCTTTCAGGAGCACCTTAGCGAGAGCTTTGGAAAACAGATGCTAATAAAATTCACGAAGGAAAATGGACCTGGCCTTGGATCCTTTCCCCAGCTTCACTAGAGGGGAATGGCTCAGATGGATCAGCCACAGAAAGCTGCATTGCTATTAAAAATGACAAGGATGTAGATTGTGCCAACATATGAAAATTCAAACATGAAATCACGTGAAGGGATTAAAAATCAGGAGACAATACCGTCTGCTCACCCTGGTTGCAAAAACAGGGGGAAAATGGTAACTATACAAACTAATGAGATCCAGAAGCAAATTCCAAAGATGCTAATAGAAGACACTGTTCCTTATGTTCTCTTTTAATAAAGTTGCTTAAGATTGTAATTATTTCTTCAAGTTTAATTGAATGAGGCCTCAGGAATCCTGAGTTATTATAAACAATGATGTTTCTAAGCCTTCATTTAGAGAAAGTATTACTGGTTCCAGGAGCATTAGCAAATTTAACTGACCCTCTGTCCCAAGACAAAGAGGCTGACAGAGAAAACCTACCACCTCAGAGAACCAGCTCCTTACTCCGGGGCATCTCCAACACTAGGAGCTTACAGGTCTGAGACAGAAGCTGGTGCCAGGCTGGGAAATGCAGAGCAGGCCCTTCTACACGAACATGACCCCAGTGCAGGTTGCCACAAGTAGAAATGTCGGCTCTCCCACCACAGGAGGTCCTGAATTCTGCAAGAGCCCTCGCCCCTCTCCACCCCAGCCAGAAGCACACTCGGCCCTAAGGTCCAATTTCTGACATCTCGCCTACCGACTGGGTTTGAGGCTTGGCTCTAGCCACTCACTAGCTGTGTAACCTTGAGTAGATCATTAAACCTCCATCTCTTCACTGGAAAATTGAGGTAATGATAGTATTTACCTCATATGGCCATGGCAAAGATTGAACGAGATGTCCAGCGAGCAAATGTACGTAAGGACTTGGATGGTGCCTGGCACGTAGCTTGCTGCCGCCGCTGTTGAAATCAGAAGACCCACGATTCACTCCCAAGCGTGCGACATGGTGCGGCAGGCAGGAGCACTCTGCCTTCAGGCCCAGGCACGTAACATCTCTGATCTATTAACAAGCACCCCCCATATTTGTACAGTGTCACACAAAGTACTTCTACTAACATCCCCACATTTTACCCAGACAACAATTCTCTGAAGCTGGCATTATTACCTCCGCTTCACAGATAAGGAAACAAAGACCTAGAGAGGTTAATTAACTCAGATACTATCGCAGCAGCAAGGCCGGAAGACTGAGCTTCAAATCTCGGCTCCGAAGCCAATAGGTTTTCCCTTCCATCATGCAGCCCACCCCAACACCCTCCATCTTTTTCCCAACCTACCACCCCCTCCCCTTCTCCCAGCCTTCTGAAGCCACAGAACTCAGGTGTCACCCAAGGAAATCAGAGGCATGCCACCTTGCTCCTTGGCCCCCCCTTGCCATCCAGCCTGGAGATCCCACAGCACCCTCTTCTCCCCTCCAGGTGAACCCTGAGAGTATCCATAAGAAATGGCCTGGTGAGTGCTGTGGTAGGAGCTGCTGTACCTCCAACTGACCAGAAACAATCAGCTAGACCCACGCCACCATCAAGAGACAGCAGTGACAACCACAATGGCCAACCCAAGCCTGTTTGGGAGAGGATTGGGAGGGTCTGGATGGGTCTCCCACTTAGGGTCCAGAGATGGAAGCCAAGACCATATCCATCTTCCCAAGACCACCACTGGATATACTCCTTCATGTCCTCTGAAAACACAAGCAGATGGCCAGATATCCTTTTCTCCATTTTTCCCCCAATCCCTTCACCTAGGTTCCAAACCTATTATTACCCAGTAAGAAGAGAAAAGAATTAAACATATGCATCATTTGATTTTAATTGAAGGACTGTTCTATTTCATTGAACTGCTAAGTAAGCTGAACAAGAGATTGTGTTTACATAAGCAAAGCCCGAGTCACTATAGACTTGCTGTCACATTAAGTCAATACTTATGAAGGCTCTCTATTTAATTATTCAGTGAGGATTGACTTATTATTGTGTTAAGAGTGTGGTTAGCCTTGAGCTAGGTAGCCAGCCAGCGGAAAGATTTCTTTCAACTTTCTCTGAATGCTGATATGGTTCTTGTTGGTGGTATGAGGTTAGGTTTCCTCCCTCTCTCTCTTTCTCCCCACCACAGTCCTCCCTCTTGCTCCAGAGCTCCAGATCCACCACTCTCTAGTTGGCGGTAGCACTGGGCAAGGTCCCAGTTCTCAGTGGCCGGCCATTCACATGGTCTTCCTAGGGTTAGGAAGACCTAACTTTCCTAACCTTCTAGGAATTAGTCCTGAGACGCTGACCCCCGAAGTCCCACTAGCTTACTTCCTCTGCTCTTGGTTCTAGCAGTTCCGACATTTTCTTCCCCTTCCTGATGATGAGGACCTCCTACTCAAAGACCTAGATCCCTCCCCGGCTTTGTTATTCTCAGCACTTCCCCTCCCTTCAACCTCCATAGAATGTGTTCCTCGGCCTTTGCAATCCATCCAAACCTTATTATTCCATGGCATATTGTTACAGAGATTCAGATAGATTCTTACATCAAATAACATTTCCTGAAACATAACATACAAGAAAAATCTAGAGGTAGATGCTTAGCCTAAACTTCAAAGCAACGGAAGAGACAGAACAGCATTTAAGAGCAAAATCACCTTCAAACCCCAACTCTGCAAATTACAAGGGGTACGATCTTGCCTAAGTACTCACCCCTCTGTGAGCACCCTAATGCATGGAAAAGGTCTGGTAGTTTCTGAGAAGGTAATCGAGATTCCCATATTACACCTAGGATTGTGCCAGGCATGCTAGCATGCTAGGCTTTTATGAAGGGTTCATTGTGACCTTGTGGCTCCACTGATGACCCAGGCTTCTTCAGCCCATCATGTACCACCTTGATCGCCACCCATAATCTGGACTCCACTAACATCTATCAACTCACCCCTCCTTACACTCCTCCTCTCTTTCACCCCAGACCTGCAGCAATACCGAAGAGCACACATTCCCCAACCACGTTGCTTCACAGACCCTTATCCTATGGAGCTGCTTCCACCAGGAATACCATCCCCCAACCATGTCCTCCCTAAACTTCTCCCAGTTCACCCTTCTAAACCCAGTTCAGGTGCCAGCCCTTCCAGAACGCTTTCTGTGAATGTTCTGCTCCAACTCTGAACGTGTTTCACAAACTCCAATTCCTGAGCTTGCGCCACCAAGCATACCATAATTTATACTTTTCATATCTGTTTCTCCCATTAAAGTAGGAGTTCTTTCAGAATAGAAACAGTCTTATTCATGTTTGAATCTTCAATGTCCAGAGTGATACCTGACATCAAATAGGGACTCAACAGCCACTGGATGGAAGGAGGAAGGGAAGGAGGGAGGAAAAGATGGATGGATGGATGGATGGATGGTTAGGTGGGTGGATGGAGGACTGGGTGGGTGGGTGGATAGATAAGAGAGTAGTTAGGTAGATGGATAGATGGATGGTTAGGTAGACAGATGGATAGTTAGATGGGTGAGTGGATGAATGGGTGGGTGAGTAGATGAATGAATGTGAACTATTCTGGAAGCCTGGAAGACTTCCCTCAAAGCAGGAGAAGAGCCAAGAACTCTCTTAATACCTCCTCTTGAAAAATAAAATTACTCCAGATTTCTAGCTGACAGCACGGCAAAATGCATCAACATTGCATTAACTTAGGAAACAAGAAAGATAGCCCTTTAGTGGGTCTGTCTTCCTCCTCCTCCAATCCTGGAGGTTGTTAGGAATTTGGAGAAGTATCTTCACTATCTCTGGTAATAGCCATCTGCTAAAAGAGGCCCCAGTGGCCTGCAAGAATTAACACACATCCTTAAGCACCACTTTAACATGAAGAAGTGCCTTGGGGCCCTAGAGAGAATAACACAATGGGTCCCTGTGGAGCAAGGCTGGGCAAATTGTCCATTCTCAAACAAGCAGAAAGGCAAAAGGAATCCATGACGGGTTCGAGTTTTGGGGTCAAAATGCCGCTGCTCACTGTGCCATAAACTCTAGAACTATCACTGCCTCTCTGAGCTCCTAAGCGGCTCCGTGATACCTACACGGAAGAGTGGTTGGAATGAAACCACATACGCAAAAGTGCTTTGCAAAACAGAATTCACTCTATATATGTATACACTTATTTTTTTCCTTCGGCATAATAATAAGAACAAGGCAGGACTAAAGCACCCAAATTCTCTTCTTCAGCTGACTCAAAAAGACCAAGTCCCAATCAAAGCAGACAGCCAGACCTGGGGACAGGAGAGGGCTGGGGGGGCAGCATAGGTAAGAAGCCAGCATACCCCAGTCTGTACCCACCAGGAAGCAGGAAAGACCCCATGTGCTTGGGGTCTGCTCTTCAAGAATGCTGGGAGATCACAGCCTCGGAGCCACAGAGCCTGCAGGGAGCCCTCAGCCCCTTCCCCACTGCCCTTCATCCCAGGCCTTCTAGTGCAGACTGCATAGGCAAATATTCTTCCAATCAGGCAAATATCTGGGCAGCTCTGTCACCACTAAGAGTCTTTCTCATTATATAGACTAATGAGAACGCTATGCTTCTCGGGAGCAATTTATCAAGGCAACATCCATTATAAATGACGTTTTTCCTGAACTAACAAAGAATGTGAGGCTGGGGAAACTGGTTAAAAGGAAATGTTTAGCTGATTCCAGAAATCATTCGGAAATTAACGACCTACCCTCTTGCTGGTCAGTGTTCCCTCTGTGCTTCAGCTCCCCACGCGGATCCCCTGCCCCGGCCACCCATGTGCACCCAGACCACCTGAGCCTGCAGGCTGGAGAAGGGGAGCGATGCTGGCTCCCAGGAACACCCTGCCGTAGGAGGGGCACGCGGTCTTGACCAGCAAGCATCACTGAAGCATGGAAGACCAGATTATTTGTGGTCCCAACTTGCTGAGGCAAGATGAAAAATACAGCAAACTGCAGTTGCTGAACTCAGCTTTTTTTCTTTTTCTCCCTCCTTTCTCCTTCGCTGAGGTTAGTGTTTTACAAAAAGGGCTTTAAAAAAATAAAATCTATAAATGAGGGGGTTCCAACCTGTCAGCTTAAGGTCAAGCACACAGACTGCAGCATCCAGGGAAGAGAGAACACAGGCCCTTCGGTTCACCAGCATGTGGGACACTTACCAACACAATCCCCATGGGCACGCCCACGGGAGGGCCCCCGCCACCCGGACAGACACATGCCCCACACCCCTACACACAGGTCCTTCCCCTACACCCTGACTTGTGTGGGTCCTCCCTGTTGCTACCCTCCAACGCCAAAGCAAGTGACAATTTCGTTCCCCTCTGATGTCAGAGGGCCAGGAGCCACGCCTCTTGCTGACCATAGGGAGCTGCGGTCTTTCAAAGGGTCAGTGCCTATCAGGGCCTCCCAAGGGAAGTGGGCAGGATGGAGATTAGAGGGACATATTAAACCACTCAGAGAAGCAGATGGCCACTGGGTCCCACTGGGCCAGTCACTAGCCCCCCAAAAACCTCTACTGTAAGTCAATGAAACATCAAGACCCTCAAGTTTCTGAGAATTTGAACCAAAGTACCTGGCCTCATCTGAGAAGGAGATAAAGGGGGCAGGTAGACATGCATACTTGGCGAGAAAAAGATGGTGATTCCTATGTGAATATATAATGCCAGGTGAGGAGTAAGAAGACCCCTGTGAGCTCGTCAAGCATTTAAATGAATTTATCTTAGAATAAGCAGACTCTGGGGCCAAGTCAAGTTCCTCACTGCTTCTACTAAGGCTCTCACACATACCCCGCCTGGCTCTGCCAGGGCTTCGAAGGTTCAAAGGATGCAGGACAAGACACGGGAGTACAAAATACCAAGGAAAGAAAAGCCTGAGTCAACAATGAGACCCAAGTAAGGGCAACCCCAGGAGCAAAGGGAAGGCCATCATAGTCAATGGCAGAATGAGGAGTAGGAAGGGGATCCAGCAGGGAGTGGAAATGAGTGAATTCCTGAGGCAGTCTCTAGAGTGATGTCCCAGAGTCTGGATGCAACAGAGGACTTTCCAGAGCACCCATGCTCCAGCCCAAGCAGAAGGAAGTGCCTAAGGGGTCTGCTACAGACTGAATGTTTGTGTCATCACAAAACATGTATATTGGAACTTAATCTCCAGTATGATAGCACTAGGAAGGTGGGGCACAGTGGGTGAGAAATCACAGACCACCATCCCAGGAAACAAGAGAGCCCAGGGGCAGTCAGTTTCCACTCAAAGAGAGCCACAAGAGAATTACAGCATAGGGACAGAAGCCGATCAGGCTGATACATCTGACCCCAGACCCCAAGAAGCAGTCCTCCAGTTTCCTGCCCAGGAAAGTAGCCCAACCCAGCAGGAGAGCCTGATGGGGTCCACCCACAGATGGTCTTCCAGGGGGCATTGTGTTTCATGGTGTTCTTCCTTGCTGTCCCTTGGCCTTCTGGACATCCTTATGGGCAACCTGTGTCTCATCTAGGTATTGCTGGTGATGTGGGTGTTCAGATAACGAAGGAGTAGAATCTACCACTGCACTGGAATGGGTCGTGATGAGTTTTGATATATATGAATCCATGGGAATGGGGAAGGTAGACCAGTTGTGTAACTGACAAAGAGCTACTCTTTGAATATGCAGTTGATATGTTCCTCTATAATAGTGGGTCTGCAGCTATTGGGTAGATACCGAGGCTATAGAAGAAGTAGATACCCAGGCCTTCTCAAACCAGGAGGTAAACTGGGAATGGCAATTTGAGATCAGGTGGCTCGTGATCTGTAGGCCAAGGGTCTGCAAAGGGTGAAAGCTGCTCTTCTAATGAAGATGTCCAGGACCTCCAAACAATGGTAAGTTGACAGGCACAGAACTGATTATATATGAAATAAAAAAAATAATCATACCCTGGAAGGCATTCAGGAGCTCATAGGATGCACCAGACTCCTAAGCCTCCTGACCCACCTCTAGACTCAGATACAGGTAGCATTTCTAATGCCATCACACAGAGCGTCACTCCTGGTAGAGGTCCCCATGGGACACATCCAACATCTTGACAAGGCTGCAACAGAGCTGTGGCCCACACATAACGTCTGGACGCCAGCCTTCCCACTCAGCTCCCTACAGCAGACCTTCTTAAAACCCATCCCTTTTGACCCTTCCTGCTCTGAAAGGGAGCAGAGGGGTGCAGCAATAGGCATAAGAGAGAATGAGATGCCACCCCAGCTTCCATCTTCAGAGCAGAGAGCCAGCCAGCCAGAAGTTGAAGAGTCAAGGGTGAATACCAGTTAAGTACATCCCAAAGGAGATTTCTGAGCTTCTCCCAAAATTGAGACCTCAGAGCTGGGCCCCTCGAATCCAGTTCCTGACAAGGATCTAGACTGGCAGCCACCCTGCTCCTCCTCCATGGATACAGGCTGCTGTCACAGCGGCAGGGGCCTAAAGAGGCTGAGAGGTTTTCAGGTCAAGGGCCAGAGCAGAAGTCCACTTCATGGAAGCCCAGCACCCAGCCCAAGGAGAGGGAGAGCTATGAGGGAGCTGAGCCAGCCCAGGCACTCAGGATCGGAAACCTAGACCTTTGAGAACCTACGTTTTTATGCTGTTTCTGTTTTTTACAATTATTCCCTCTCAGTCTTGCCTTTGCATGTACTGAGGCCTACCCAAACTCGGACTAAATAGCAAGAGCTAACAATCTGGAGTGCTTACTATGTGTCCACTAAGCACCCCTGAAAGCATTACCTTGTTTACCCCTCACAACACCCTGAGACAGGGACCACGAAACTCCCACTTTCCAGAGAAGGAAATCCAGCCTTGGAGACAGGAAATGACCGGAGGCATGGCTGGGAAGTGCTGGGGCTGGGATACAAACCCAGGCAAACCCAAGGCTGCTGATCCTTTCAGGGTTTGGTGGGCTGCTCCCCTCTGGGATGGACCTTGCCCTCGGGGGTTGGCTATGATAGTGGTGGTGCTATCCAAGAAAGAAGCCCCAGGGCAGGGAACGGGTCACAAGGGCGGAGACAATGCCACCTGAGCTTGAACACACCCCACCTGCTTTCCACATGCCCCCCCCCCCAGTCACACCCCTGCTCCACCCAGAGGGCCTTGGACTTCACTGCCAGGAAGAAGGTACACCCCCCACAGGCCTACTGCACACCTGCTCTTGGTCTCTGTCCTTGAAATCGTGGCCTTTCTCCAGCTCCCCTCTCTGCCTAGGAAGTCACAGTAACACCTCACCCCAAAACAGACCCAACCTCTGCTCTCCCAGCCAAGGATCCTGGCACCCACCATCTCAATCCCACTCCCTCTCCTCAGAAAGCCCCCCTCGGGATTTCCTGGCCCTTCCTGAACAGCACCTGCCCATCTGAGCCCCCTCCTACCTGCCTCTCATGGACTATGAACTGTCATGACCTTTGCCAGGGCCCCCAGCCCCTTGGGGCGGGTCACAGTGACAGCAGGAAGATGACCTTTCCCTGGCTAATGACCACCCGCAGAGAAGTGTGGGAGACCCTGCCCCCATGCATGAGCATCCTAGGGCTGCCCAAATAGATTACCACAAACCGAGTGGCTTATAGTTAGAGAAATTAATTCCCTCCCAGTTCTGGAGGCTAGCCATCTGAGGTCAAAGGTCAGCACTATCTTGTGGGCCCTGGTGGCTCCCAGCAGCCTGTGTGTTCCTTGGCTTGCAGCCCCATCTCTCCAGCCTCTGCCAGTCTCCACTGGCTTCTTCCCAGCATGCACTTATGGTTATGTCACAAGGATGACTTATGTCACAAGGATGCCCTCATCCAGCATGGCCTCAGCTAATTACATCTGTAATGACCTTATTCAAACAAGCCCACATCCTGTGTTCCCAGTGGATGTGGAATTTGGGAGGGATGTTCTTCGACCCACTTACACTCACCAATCTCCCTCCCCTTACAGCAGGTGCTTGGCTTCCCACCACCTCCCAGCTCGGTTCAGATGCAGGCTAAGACCCCAATGTGTGCCCAGCCTGGCTCACCACCCCTTCCAGGGCAGCTTTCACTCTCCAGGACATGACTCTGCTGTCCACCCAGGGATGGCGCAATCCCCCATCCCTGCTGGGGGCCTTCTCTGGGAGCCGCCCTGGCGGGCCAGAACCCCTCCAGGACCAGGTCCCCAGGACACTCCAGGGAAGCAATTCTCACTGTGCTCTCCCTATTCCCTGGGTGCTGCCAGGAAAAGATAACTACAGGCCTTCGCCTCACTTCCTGCAAGTCCTCGAAGTCCAATCCTATGTCCCCTGAGGGCCAGGTACACCTCAGCACGGCAGTCAGAGAAGCCCTTCGGGACACCATTTGGCTGCCAACTCGCAGTAACAGGCCAACCAGTGTCACCCGTCTTTGAGACAAGCACTAGTCTCCACACTGGGCCTAGCTCAGTCTCGGAGGCTCAGGCCATCCATCTGTCCCAGCCACGCCACAGTGTCTCTCTGCACTGACGTCCCACTTCCAGTGACCGTCTGGGCTCAAGCCAACACTCTGATTGTTTTCCAAAAGATGAACAAGCAGAGGTCATCTTCATAGTAAAAATGCCAGCTGGATATTAAAACAAAAGTTCTTGGATGCTCCATGCAAGTAAACAGCAGATACATCCAGGCCACTCTCCTGCCCGAACACACTCCGTCTGCCACGGAAAGGGAGCTCTGGAGAACACAGAGAAGGCGAAGAGATGGGCACAAGAACAGCCCCTTGCAGGCGGATCTAGGAAGGAGATTCATCAGACCACACATCCCAGGACCTTCTCTTGAGCCCCCGTCCAGCACTGACCATGGGCACGGTGTGCCCGGGTGCTTCTATTCTTAACCCTCACTGCTGTGAGGACAATGATCCAGGGAGCCAGATGAAACTGGACTTCTGGGCCCCAAACCCAGAATTCTGTTTCCATAGGTTTTAGGAGGGACCCGGGAATCAGCATTTTCACCACAGCTAATAGAAACAGGGGCCACATCTGGGGAGACAAGGCAAAAAAAAAAAAAAAAAAAAAAAACAGTGAAAACACAGCCCTAGGAATCTGCCTGCTTCAGGCTTCTGCCCGCCTTATTAGCTGTGTGCTCCCAGGCAAGTCACTGAAAATCTCTGGTCTGGGCGTCCTTCCCTGAGCATAGAGAAATGGTAACAGGGCCTGCCTCAAAGGGTCCTTAGAACATGTGAGGTTGGGGGTGAAAATTCCTAACACAGTAACACGGAGTCTAACACACAAGAGCTCCATCGATGTCACCTGCCTTCAAAGGCCACGTCCTGGGCAAGGCTGGCCTCCCTGAAGGGGTGGCAATCCAGCCTCAGTCCCGTTTGGCAGCCTTGCTCTCTGGGGTCTGAACAGCAGAGTCGGGCACTAAGGCCTGTGCCCGGGTAGTGGATTCCAAGTGGTGGGCACATGGGGCGGACAAGACCAGAGCAGGATGGGCTCTGCGGCCCCAGAGAGCATGCTGGGCCCACAAAGCGGGTGACTCAGATGCACTCACTCCCCATGTGTATCTTCCTTTGCCTCCCCAAGGCTTTATTCAGTCCCTGAACATCTCAGCTGATCCCGACTGTGACTGGGGGTACCGGCAGGTGTGGACGCACCACCCAGCCCTGGAGCCTGCGTGCTGCCGACCCCCTCACACAGAGGGAGGAGGGCTGGCCCTCCGTGGACGATCCCTGGGGAAGGGCCCCAGGAGACCAGGGTGGGATGTAGAGGCCCACCTGCCCCTCCTCCTCGCGTTGCAGATTTCCTCAGGGACAACGGTGGAGAGCGTGGGTTTCATTACGATGAAAGCAGGAGGCAATTCTGCCCAGAAGCGGCCCCTGCGGTTCAGAAACACTTTGGAGGAGCACGCTGACAAAATCCACAGACAACACACAGACCCACTCACAGAAGGAATTCCTCTTAATTGTGTATAGACGCATTCATTCCCTCACGCCCCTCCTGTGACCACATACGTCTCCTGCAGAGAACACACACCCTGAGTCTCCTTCCCTCCCACTGCCACTCCGAAGGGCACAGTGACCCAGGCAGAGTCACCAAGGAATGACTCTCTCTGGTGTGCTCTTCCGAGATTTAGGAGACTACCTCCCACTCCGCCCTGCCTGGCCCTCATGTTTCTGAGTCTGGGAAGCCCAGATGCTACCAAGAATGGCCTCCAGGACTGCAGACACACGTTCATACCTAGAAAACCTAGACTCAGATATGGCGGCACCCACGTGGCCCCGGAGAGATGAGCCGTCATGGGCCACACCACCTGGAGGACTCAAGGACAGGATGGACCCATGGGCAGAACCTCCCTGGGCAGGAGGAGGAAGGATTGTAAAGGCATTTTCTCAGGCTGTCAGTGTTGTCGCCGAAGAGGAACCATAGAGACAAGTGAGCGCACTCCTCTCACTCCAGAAATGAAGCTGTTGCCCAGAGGGGCAAGCAGCTAACCCAAGGCCCCTCTTTCAGCTCCTGTGCGGGGGCTAGCAAAGTTCGAGCCTCATAGATCAGGGCAAAACACAAGGCCCTCTCCTAATGGCTCAGAAGCTCCAGCGCAACCTCACATGCCCGGGGGATCTCTCTGTCCCCCACAGCTCACACATCCACACATGCACAGCACCCAGAAACACTAAGCACACATGTCTTCTCACGCAAACTTATGGGATCAGAAGACAGATGTCAGTGAAAAACCCTCCATTGTTTGTTTGTTTTTTTAACCTCACTGGATGGCAGAAACTTTACTGATGCTCTCAGCCCAGCGTTCTCCTCAGATAAACTATTCCCTCTCTCTGCCCCCAATTCTAGAAATAACACATACCAAATTATGAAAAACAAAAGCTGGGATGAGTGTCATTTCATTCAGCTCTGATGTTTTCTGTCAAAGGAGCAAAACCCCGACAGGTTCCCTAACATCCCTGAGGGTTCCCAGCAAGAAGGGCTGATGTAGGGGTAAGGTCCCAGGCATTCCGGCCGAGGCCTTATTCCTTCCAGCAAGCCGCCCCCACCAGTCTAACTCACACTGGCCTCCTATTTGAAATGAAGCTCTCACCTCGCCCCATTTCCATCTGGTCCTCACGGCACCCCTGCCTGACACGGGCATTGCTGTCACGGGAACTGACGCGGCGCTCACCGTCACGGGGTGGGGAAGCGACAATGCCAGGAAGCCCTCGCGGCTGCGCAACCCCACCAGACACCAAAACTGCCCTCATCCCTATCCCTGGGCCCACGGGCAGTGACAAAAAGGCTAAATCGTGCTGTTACCCAAGGTCATCAGGAAGAACAGGACAATGAGGATTTGCTCACATTCTTTTGCAGAGAAAACAGAGGGTTTGCTTATCCTTATCCGTCTCAAGAGCCAACTCTAATTCCAAAAAGTCTTACTATGCTCTCTTGTCCCTTTTCCAAAGTCATCTCACAATATATATTTTTAATCTGAAAAGGCTCCAGCACAACAGCGTTTCTGTAGGTCACTCATCGGGCAGGCTGCCAGGAACACGGAAGCCGCCGGCACAGAGTGTAAAGTTTCACACCGAAACAGAGATTTTACTCCTACGAAAATCCTTTCTCTCTTAGAGTCTAATGGCTCCTGGTGCATACGTAATTCTAATATATCGGTGATCTGGTTTTCTGTGCCACGGAAACCCCAAGAACGAGAAAGGATGACAGAAGGAACCTCCCAGGCAGACAGAGCCTTCAGCAGGAAATGACAGCAAACACCAAGAAGGAGACGGAACGCCTGGTAAAGCAAAACACGGTAACTCAAAATTCACAGTTATCTGGGGCTAATTAGTGCAGGGCAAACAGTTCCAAGTCAGGGACACCTGAAGGCATCACCGTGCGCTGTCCACACTACATCATTGGAAGTCACAGAGAGCACTGAGTGAAAAGGAGCAACCACCTTCTACAATCTCTATTTGAGGAGACAGGGAGTTTTCGAGAACTCAAGTGCTCCCTGCCCCTTGCACTCTGCCAGGCCCTGGGCTAGATGCAGGGCTACATGAACAGGCCCCAGTGTGAGCTGGACAGACACATACCAGGAATGCGGTGGAAAAGGCAGCAGTGCCTCACACTCCTCAAGGTGCAGCAGAATATGAATAAAGATGATGAAAGGCATTTTCCTTTCCTCCCCGCACATGCATGTGCCCCTTCTAGAAGGGGAGCAGGATTCTGAGGCCTAGAGGCCTGGGCGTCCCCGCCACTGGAAGGCCTTATGTCCAGACACCTCATGCAAAGCAGGCCAAGAGCCAGAGCTGCCCAGGGCTTGGCAATCGGGGCAGGAGAGAAGGCCACCTTCCCTGGGCTGGACGAAGCTGGGGCCACTGCCCTGCAGCCCTGCGCAAGGAACACCCGGAGCAGCTAAACAGGGAGCCCCATGGCCTGGAAGGCCATGCCCCTGGGCAAGACTGGAGTCAGTTGGGTTTACAGCTGTGGTGGCATGGAGGTACTGGGCAGATGCGGAAGGACCCAGGCCCATGGTGCAGCCGGCAGGAGAAGCACCACCACAGGCTGAAGACAAGCCTCCCCACCTCTTCCGGCTTCCCCACCTGAGGCTGGGCTTCTGCGTGCCACAGACAGGGAAGCTCCATTAACTGGGACTGCATTTCCTGCTGGCCAGGATGGGGAGCGGGGAACTGTAGCTGGTTTAGAAATATCAGGAAATGTGATCTGACCCCAGAGTGTTGTGGAGTAACATCCACCCACTTTACAAATACAATGCATCCTAAGAATAGCTCTCACTGGTTGGGGACAAAGTCATGTTGGGAGCAAAGGCAACAGAACACGGCTTCCTGGAAGACAGAGAAGATTCAAAGAGGGGATGACCTCCAAGGGTCTGGAGGGCACTCTCCGTTTCACATAGAAACATAGCTCATTGAGGGTTGCAGGGGGCTGTCCCTGCAAGATCCCAGAGACAAGGAAGGCTTGAGCACAGGTTGTCTGGAAAGAGTGCCAGGGAAGGGGGCACAGACCAGGTCTGAGGCAGAGGGCTCAAATCCCAGGCTCTTCAGGAACCCGAGGCAGGAGGGCCCCGGGGTGGAGTGCTTTGAAAAGTTCATTCTGAGGACTTATCTGATGGCTGCTCACTGCCAAGGTGTTTGATTGCAAAATCCATTTCCAAATAGCCTGCTCGTCTGTGAGAAGCTACAAGAGCTGTATATCAGGAGCAGCCGTCCTCCCAAGGTTCCACATCCCACCCCTCCCACCGGCCTCCTCAGGCTGTGGCTGCCCAGGCCCCCCTTCGCCCTGCCCAGAATCTCCACAAATCACCAGGCCCCTGGCCTGCCCACTGCCCAAGATCAGGAGGGTCACTCCTCCTTAGAGTGAGATGACAAGCCCTGCATTTATCCACAGTATGTGGTTGGAACAGAGGGTTGAAGCCCACCGTCCCACCGCTGTGGGCCTCTGCCCAGCACCCCACACCTGAGGACATGCCCTCTCAATTCTCCAAGGAGAAAGACAAGGCAGAGAAGACCCCGTCTTCTCCCCCACACACCCCATCCCATTTGAACCACCTGGCAGGTTATCCCAGGCCCAGCAGGGCCCACAGCTGAGCTGGGGGGCCCCTTGGAAACCCTGCTCTAGTTAAAATACATCTATCTGCAGCATTCAGAAAATAGCTATCTACAGCATTGCTTTCAGCTATAATGGAAAACTGATGGCTTTTATCTCCCCAACTTTATGACTATTGATGGGATAGAGGCTGAGGTTTCATGACCATTTAATAGCCGACCCTGTGCAGTTAGAGGAGCATCAGAAAGCAATGAAAGCGCGAGATGATTGTCTGGCAGAGAATTCTCCGCTGAGGTCCAGGAAGCAAAACAACCACCCTCCCCAGGCTCCGACAGAAGAAAAAAAATCAAAGTCATCATCATTTCTGTTTCTCCCCTCTCCTTTTTGCCATTGACCTCTGGGAGGTTGATCCAAAGGGGAGAGAGGAGCGGGGGACAAGAGCAACGTAGGCGTGAGCCCTGATGAAGAAAGGGAGGGCGAGGGGGCCACTGACTGATGGACACTCCCCCCTCCCCCCACCCCGTCCTGCCCAGCCTTTAGTCTGCCATGGACTGGCTGGGCTTCTGGCCGGACTACAGGGGTTCCGGACTGTCTGATGGGCTCCCTGGGAAAGAACTGGAAGGAAAGGAAAGGAGTGCAAGTCTGGTCTAGCCCATGATCCAACTGGTCTTCAACCTTCTGTCCACGGCCAGAAGCCAAAAGCCATTTCAGGGCTCTGCAAGCACTCAAGCACCAAGCCTTCCCTGATGTTCCAGCCCTCCCCACGTCTGAGGGGATCCACCCCGTAGGGCCATCAAGGCCTACCTTTCTCTCCAGGTTACGGCCAGGGCTCTCTCTAGGGGTAGGGGTGAACATATCACACTGTTTTTTTAAAGATGCATTTATGTGCGCCCACATGTGAGGGGGGAGGGGCAGAGGGAGAGGGAGACTTAAGCAGACTCCTCGCTGGGCATGAAGCCTGATGCAGGGCTTGATCTCCCAACCCTGAGATTGTGACCCAACCCGAAACCAAGAGTCAGTCACTCAACCACCTGTGCCACCCCAGCGCCCCAACATCACACTTTTTCAAATGTGCGAGGAGAGGATACTGGACCGGCTTCTTTGCAGCATTACAAGCACCTTGACTGATCTCTCCTTTTCTACAGCAGCCATGTAGGTGGACGGGAAAGATTTGATTCTGTATGCTCTTTTCAGTAAGTGAACAGAGGCTCAGAAACATTCCATGTCCCAAGTGTGGGACCCCAGTTTCTGACTCCCTGTCCAGTGTACCCACTGCCAGGCCAAGATGCTTTGCATTGCTGGGGAGGTTCGACCTGACCTTCTGCCTGGGGTCTGCCCTTCCCTAGTTCTGTGGCTTCGGGCAGATGATTTTACCTCCCTGGACCCTGGAGTCTTCTTCTATAACTGAAATTTTGTTGGGATGAGTTTCAAGATCTCCTGCAGCTCTATTTCCAAGTGGACTCCTAGATCATTGGGGGCTCCACCCAAACACAATTTCGGGCACCAAGACTTGTTCTTCCCATAGCTGCCACCTTCTAGACAACACACTTTTCTTCCATCAATAGGCTGAGGAACACTAAAGACACAAAAACCAAGCCCCTACCCACCCCCGCCAGCCCCCCTTGCTCCACACCACCACACCAAGGTCCTTCCAAGCCACCCTTCCTTCAAGCAGTGCAGAAGAGAGGAGGGTGCTCAGGCCAGTGGACGGGGACCTCGAGGGCTCTCCCTTCCCTCCTTTAAGTTAAGGTGCTTAGGTTGGTTCTCTCTCTGAGGACCCCTCTCCCAGCCCAGCCTCCTCAAAGACACAGGCCTTAATTAAAGCAACCAGCACACAAAAGCAGGAACAGGCAGAAGAGGTGGCCAAAGTGCCTCCTCCCGGGGAGGAGCTTCTGGGGGCACGTTCCCAGCAGGGGGAAGGAGGAGGCAGGGCCCCCAGACCTGGCCACCTGTCCAGCTTTCTCCCCACCCTGGCTACCTCTTGGGAGAGGAGAACCCACCTCTGCTCCAAGCACAGCTCTACACCTCGGTCCATTAGCAGGGAGAGCTGGCGGCTTAATCGCCTGGCTGCGGCAGCCCCCAGGTCTTCTGAGCTCACTGGTTACCACTCGGTAGCTACTAGTTGATTTCTCAGGGATTTCCAGTCATCCCTGCTGGAACTAGGGGAGAATTAGCAAGCAGCAGGCAATGATCCTTGCTTAGTTTACTTAAAACTCCCCCAGAGAAGCAAAGCACTTAGGAAAACCAAGTGGAGAAAATACACCACCCCCAGACCTTCCTTCCAGGCTCAGCCTGCCAGGACTCTCCAGGCCAAGCCTCTCTGATGAGCCCTATGGCCTCTTGCTCTCAACATCATCAGCCAGCTTATGTTTCAATGGTGTCCATACCGATTCCTAAAATTTTCCACATTGGGCATCATCGTTCCTTGTCTTTGGATAGCTGCTGAAGAGGCCTCCACATATTCCGTTCTAAAATTCATGGGCTCTATTACAGTCCTCTCCCTGCATACTGCCTCTCAGAAGCTAGAGGAAACACTCTAGCTTAGGGACCTCCTCCAGCCAAGCGAACCCAAACCCACAAAGAGAAGCTAGCCACAAGCACGCATACCCACTGTAGAGACCCTATTCCATTCCAGTCCCCTGCCCTCCCCTCCACCTTGAGAAAGTCCTGAATTGGGCACCTGAGAGCTCTCCGGGGGTCTTGCTGTCTGGTACACCCCTCCCCTCCAAGGGCCTAGAATGTGTTGTCCCCTACCATCCCACAGGCTTGGATCCCGAAGAGGTTCTCCCACAAGAAGAGGGAACGCACACGTGTATGAAGAATGAGTGGAGCATGTCATCCCCAGGGACACAAAGCCATAGGGAAAACCAGACCTTCATCAAAATCCAGGAAACCTATACATACAGAGATGTTGACAAAGGTTGAATGTTAACAGTATATTTAGAGAAAAAAATAGTTTACAAAACAGCATGCACCGCATGACATCATTTTTTAAAAAATATGTGTATGCATATTTAAAAAGTCTGGAAGTGTATTTTCTCCAAAATGTTTGCCATGGCTTATTTCAGGGTGTTAAAGTTGAAGATGATCTCTACTCTCTTTACTATGCCTATCTTGCCTGAACGATGTGTTATAGTGAACACATATCACTTTTATAATCAGCAAAAATGGTAAAGTGAATTCCATTTTTAAAATCAGGGGAAAAAAGAAAGAAAGGCAAGGGGAGGGTCCCTGCTGGGTCACACAACCCATTCTCTTCACTAGGCCCCAAGAGCCAAGAGCTGTGTCACACATGCTCAGAAGGAACCTACCAAGCCCATCCAACCTGACACTCATCTGAGGCCTGGTGAGGGGGCTCAAGCCTCTGCGTGGCACCTCTGAAGATGGGGAACTCACTACCTAAAAAAGCAACCCATCCCAGTTTCCAGCAAGGTCTCACACAGTCCAGTAACAACAAAGGGTAGAACTAGGCCTGCAGCAATATTAGGATTTAGCATGACTCCTAATCCAGGACCCTTCTCAACCGATTCTGTTTCTTCAACTACTAAGCAACAAGTTTGGAAACTCCTGAGTCTGCTGGAATTAGGACCAACAGTAGGAGCCTGGGAGGGGATAGGGGAGACCCTCTCTGCTCTGTGTCTCCCCAGGGCATCTCAAAGCTCCTGCCTCACGCAGGTGTGTGTGCACATACACACACACACATGCACACGCACACTCACTCTCCACTCTCCACCTGCGGCACCTTCCACTGCCCCAGCAGGGCATTTCTCCCTGCCCGAAAAAGCCATGCCCGGTCCTGCTTCTCCCTCCCGCCCCCAACCCAAGAAGCCTCTGCCCCCGAGGGCACCCTGCCCTCCCTTCCACCCCAGCCGCAGGACCCTGACTCCACACCACCTTTTCTGTGGCTCTTCAAGCCGCAGGGCTCCCCTCCTCTGAACGCCTACAGCAAGCAACTTAATCCTTACAACACTTAATTAAGTGGGGCCTCCTCTTTTTGTATTTAAGGTTTTCACACATGTGAGCCTTGTCTCCCCAAATGAGCTTATATGCTCTTTGAAGGAACTAATGTTTACCTTGTGCCTATGTACCAGGCCCCAAGCCCACTGCTCTTCCTGCCTTACTTCCCTTAATCCCATAATCTCGATCCCCAGGCCCGGCCTCCCGCATACACAAACTCTTCACTGGATTTCCACCTGCTTCCAACAACAGGTTTGAAACCCAGACGCCCTCCCTCTCTGCCTAGACCTCTTCCTCTTCCTCTCGTCTCTCAGGTGGTGCCTTCACCAATCAGCAGACATCCGAACCAGAGACCATGGCATCAATCTGGACCCTCCCTCCCTCTGGTCCCAGTCCTCTAAGTCTCCTGCAAGTGACCTCTGAAGGTCTGCAAAGCCCGTCTCTGACCCGGCTCCTCCCCACTAGCCCTTGGCCCCGGCCTGACCTCAGGGGACATCACCATGTGGTCCCAGCACGACTGTCTCCAGCCTCACTCTCCTCAGACTGCAATGTACACAGTAGCCCAAGAAATCTTTCCGAATCCCCCAGGACCATGTCATTCTCTTGCTTAAAAGACTTCACGATTTCCCACTTTCTTCTGGAGGAAATCAAACTGGTTCTCCCGGGCTTCCACAGGGGCCCCACTTAATAACACATACATTCTCTCTGCGAGGACCAGAGGCCTGCCTCCCCACGCAGGCCTATCCTTCCCTCATCCTCAGCTCAGCTATCTCCCCAAAGCTGTCTTCTGTAAGAGCCCCCCAGCAGCCTCGGTGGGAAGGCCTGGCCCTCAAAGCCAGTACCAGGGCTGGCGTACTGTTCACCTGAGCATCCCGGGCACCCAGCACCCACGGGAGCCCCGCTGACTGGTTACCAAGCCTCAGCCTGGTGTCATCACGCTACTGCCCTTATCTTGACGAGGAGCACAGAGGCTCTGTGATGTTGAAGAAACCACCCAGGTTCACACGACTGCAGAGGTGGGGGTCTGAAGCCGGGGCTGTGGCTTCAGCTGCTTCATTCTGCCCTTTGGAGAATACATCTGGGAAGTCTTTGCTCGAGCCAGTCACAGCGCTCAGACAGCCCCCACCGCCACAGGCCAAACACTGGAGAAGGGGCACACTCAGAAAGACCCCCGCCAGACTAAAGCCAGGCACCATGGGCAAGGCGGGCTGTGCAGAGCTACCCCCAAATTCCCTACTACTGCGTAATGAAGAGTGAGTATCTTAATCTTCCGTCATACCCAACTTGGTGTCCTGCTTCTACTCTAGGTGCATACACCAACACTTATCAGTTTCCTCACCTCCAAGATGCTGGGAGAGCAGGGCCACTGGCACAAGGGCTGCGAGTCTTCCGTAAGAGCCCCCAAGGGGTCCTCAGGGGGACAGCCAGCTCCCAGATACCAGGAAGAAGGGGGAAAGGGCTGCCTCCCCGCTGGGGATACCCCCCCAAGAGGACAAAGCACAAATCCTGGCTGACCATGGAAAGTCCTGTCCAACCCCCTGAGCACCATGGAGAGGACTGCCCAGGCAGGTGGCCCCAGGGGCTCCTCTCAAACACTCCTCAGTGTTCTAGTGTATGCCTCCTGGCTGAAGAAGCTGAAAAAGCAAGGCCCCTCGGGCAGCCCCAGGCTGTCTTCTCTGGGATGACAGATCATGTCCATTGATCAGAAAAGTATGGGGCTTGGGGCGCCTGGGTGGCTCAGTGGATTAAGCTGCTGCCTTCGGCTCAGGTCATGATCTCAGTGTCCTGGGATCGAGCCCCGCATCGGGCTCTTTGCTCAGAGGGAGCCTGCTTCTCTCTCTCTCTCTCTCTGTCTCTCTGCCTGACTCTCCACCGACTTGTGATCTCTCTCTCTGTCAAATAAATAAATAAAATCTTTAAAAAAAAAAAAAAGAAAGAAAGAAAGAAAAAGAAAAGTATGGGGCTTAACGAAAGATCTCTTCTGACATTTTAAGGACCCTTTCAGTCATGGTTAGAAAACCTGAGTCAATGGCAGCCATATCATGGCACCTCAGAGCCCAGGGAGGACACGGAAGGTGGGGCTGTTCAGGGTTCTAATCACAGCGCAGTGCATGGGTCAGCATCAGAGACCACCAGGCAAATGGGGCCCACACCACGGGCTCTCCCCAGGGCTGAGAAGCCTCAGAATCACAGACTCCCCCTGGCCAAGGGTGTGGCCCCGGGCTGTGCAGAGTGTCATGGCAAAGCACCTGGGAGTGCCCATGGGGGAAATGACCCCCACCCCACACTTCTCAAAGTCAAGCCAGTGGGTAGGTGCCCCTTGGCCGCTGAACAGACAGATGAGCAAGTTCTCCACGCTGCACATATTTCCTCTCCTTGAGGAGCTATCCCAGGAAGCTCTGACCAGCCAACTGATGAATGTTTCCTTAGCTCTGATCAAGTTTCCATAAACTCCTTTTCCCCCAAACTGCTAGAAGTCACTAGTGCCTTCCATTTCCCCAAATCCAATAAGGAGCTGTGTTTCTGTCCTCAGCTTTCTGGACCTTTCATGTGGCACAGACATCTATTCGCTATTTCTCAAAAGTCTCCTTCTGACCCCTGGGGCACCATAGTACCACCACCAACCCCTTACCAGGCACTTACAGGTACCAGGCACATTCTCAGTGCCTCTGTCCAGGCCAGCCTCTCCCTAGGAGACCCTGCCCATTGTGCTGGCCTTGAATACCAGAAATATGCTAATGACCCCCAGAATTTATAACCCCTGTCAAGCTCCAGATAGGAATGTCTCAAAGGCATCTCAAAATTAACATGCCCAAAATGGAATCCCTGATTTATCTCCCTGCCCAAGCCTTTGCCATCTCAGAAAATGGCATGATCACACAGCAAGCTGCTCAAGCCAGAAGGCAGCAGGTTATCCTTGAATTCCCTCATCTCCTCACTCTCACATCAAGGTATATCATTTCCATCTCCAAAATACCTCTCATTTGCCCACTTACCTCCCCACTCACGGCCACTTCCTGGCCCAAGAAGCCATCACCTCTGGTCTGGCGACACTAGGATAACTTCTTCCCAGGCTCTCTGAGGCCACTCTTGCCTCCTCCCTCAGCTCAAGTAATCTTTCCATATCATGATTTTAATAATGTCACTAGTGGGCTTCAAAGCTTCCTTCTAATTGTGCTCAGAAAATATCCAAACTCCTTGTTATAAAACAAATATGTCATGGGGATGTCATGTACAACACAAGGAACAGAGCCAATAATATCGTAATAACTTTGGTGACAGAGGGTGACTACACTTATCATGGCGAATGCTGCGTAACGTATAGAATTGTCAAATCACTGTCACGTTCCTGAAACCAATACAACATTGTATGTCAACTATACTTCAATCTACAACAAAATCCAAACTCCTTGCCGTAGCCTGCGAGGCCCTGCTTGACCCAGCCCTGCCTCTCTGCTCCCGCCTCCCCCCGCTCCTCTCTCTCAGGTCCCCTCTGCTCCAGCCCCTCCAGCCTCCTGTCATTCCGCCAGCAATGCCAAGCCCCTCCCTCCTCCAGGCTTCTGCACAGGCTATTCTCTCTGTGTGAAATGTTCTCTCCCATCTGTCTTACCTCTGGCTGCTTCGTGCTTCAGGTCTTGGCTTAAATGTCATCTCCCCAGATAAACTTTTCCTGACCCCTGTCCAAGTAGCTCCCCACTTCCTTCCCCATTATCCTCTATTTCTACATCCTGCTCATTTTGCAAACTTTTCCTCCTACCTCCGCCATCAGACTATATACTCCGGTGGGGGCAGGGACCATCTCTACTACGTTCTTCAGTAAGGACCTCATGTCTAGCACAGGGCCGGGCCCCTAATAAATATTTGTTAAATAAACAAGTCAACACCATAGTAATATAAGAATGTAAGAAACCAGAGACCTCACTGGGAAGATAAAGTATTAAAGGAAAGTCATGTGATCGCTGCCCCATGAAGGATACAGACAAGTTCGAGATAGCATCAGTAGAAGATATAGCTAGGAGATGAGGACCAAGCAGGGCTGTGAATGAAGGATAAAGTCTTCATGCCTTAGACTGAATGTTCATGTCCCTCCAAACTGATGTGTTAAAATCTGGATCCCCACTGTGATGGCATTTGGAGCGGATTCTGTCATGAGGGTAGAATCCCATGATGGAATGTGTGCCTTTATATAAAAAGGAGGAAAACCAGATCTCTCTCTGAGTACACATTCCAAGGGAAGCCACATGAGGACATGACCCCAAAGAGGGCCCTCTCCAAGAACCTATCCATGGCGGTACCTTGATCTCAGACCGCTAGCCTTCAGAACTATGAGAAGGATATGTCTGCTGTTTCCGCCCCCAGGCTGTGGTATTCTGTTCCGGCAGGAGCAGACTGAGACACTAATGAGCAAAGCAGGAGAGCGCCTGCGTCAATGAGTGCAAGCGGAAATAACCAAGGAGCCAGTAAACGGAGCAGGACAGGGGCAGCCAAAGTGTGCAATGGTCCTATGCCAGCAAACACACACACAAAACTGGAGTTTGATCCCTCTGGTGTGACCAAACCTGGGCTCCTCAAGAGGGAGCCTCATCTCAGCAGGGGGTGGGTGCGTCTCCACATCTCTGCGGGGTGGGAGCTTTATGGAGCCCAGATGCCTGGACAGCAAACCTGAAGGGGAAAGGGGAAAGGGAAAGGCACTCGGGGCCCAGCCATGCGAATACCCCTGGCGTGGGCAGAGCCAGAAGATGTAGACTAGACACGCAAGTGGCAGCTTCTCGCCCTGTTTATTTTCCCAGAGCCTTCAGCACAATCATGTTCAACATTCCAGCTGGGTCTCGAGGCCCACAGGAAATTCCAAAAGGAGTCATTTGGGCATCCTTAGCCCACAGCCCAAGGGCAAGCAGGACCCCTACTGAGGTCAGCCGCCAGGGCCAGGACGGGGTCCCTGGTGGGAAGATGGGTTTTGGGGTTGCCCGCAAGGATGAAGATCCTAATGCTGCCCAGGTAAAGAGTCTTCCTCCACTGGCAAGGAAGATGGTGACCTCTCTACCCCACGGCACTCCTGGGCACAGCTTTGTTCTGGGAAGACAGGAATTTTCAGTGCTGAGCTCTCCTCAAGACCAGGCAGTTCCCTAAGCCAGGATCAGATGGGTGTGGCTCCTCTCCACAAAGGTTGCTCTCAGTGTAACCAAAGTGACCCAGGGAATATCTGGTAGGCAGCAGAGCAGAACTGGGATGGCAAGAGAACTGGCCGGAACTCGTAAGTGCCTGAGGGCAAAGAAGTCCGTCTACTTCACTAACTCTCTAATCCCTGTACAAGACCTGGCCCACAGTGGGGAAACCAACAAATAGCTGTAAATGAACAAAGGAATGTCCCTACAACCCCCATTCCTCTGCTCTGAGTGACCCACTGGGCCCAGGCCTGCTGGCCGGAATCCATCAGGGCGGCCATTTTGTCCCACCCGGGCCTGTGGCCAGCATCTTGGATCAGTCACTCCAATCCTCCAGGGAGCCCATCCAAGCTGGCCATCCAGAGAAGGCAGAGGTTTGTAAGCTTTGAGAGGTCAAGAAACCCTTTGTGGATCTCATGAAGGTCACACATTTCTCTCTGGAACATACGCACAAAATTTTATATATGATTTCAAGATAGTCAAGACCTTCTCCTCTGAGAGAAGGGAAGGCTTGGAAGCCCCAGAGCCCACACGCCCCCTACAAATAATCATTTGCTGCTATTTAGAGATAACCCACGAAAAACATCAGCCAACGGATTATTCTATAAAGAGTCCAGAGGACGCTGAAGAACCACTCCAGGGAGCCAAGAATCAAATGCAGACGTGTCCATATACACCGCCTACAGGCACCAGACATGCCTAAGCTAAGTAAGCGGGCGGGCTTGCTGGAAGGACTCCTCCCCACTCCCTGTGGACAGCCTTGGTGGAGAGGACCCCAAGCCCTCTGCCTTCAGCAGTCCTCCTGGACAAGGACAGTGGCCACTGAATGAAGAGACCCAGGCAGCCAGGGTAGCCCAGGGCTGGAGTCTATTTATACACATCCTCAGTCCCTGGAGGTGAAATTACAGCCTGGGATATGGCACAGCGCCAGCACCGAGTTATTTATGTCCTCTCCGTAGACCAAGAGGAACAGGGCATTTCAGAGAGCCTCTTCCAAACAAGGCCTGAAAGGGACACCGTTTACAGGACAACAGACTCATCCTCCCCATAGCTTCCCAGCCACACATACCCCGCCCCCATGCGCTCACACACACACAATCCAGGCCATCCTTACAGTGAAGGTAAGCAGAGAGTAGCAATCAGAAGATTGTGTTTAAAGAAAAAAAAAAAAAAAAGTAGGTCATGGCCCTTAGCGGGGCTGGGGTGAGAGAGAGAATTGAGCCAAATTCCATGGATTCATTCCAAGAGATTCTCTGGGCTTTTCAGACTCCATATCAGAACACTATAAAAGGTCTCCTGGTCTGACGTTTACAGCTCTAGAAGCTCACAGGATAGGAACCAGACAAAGGCTAGAGACAGGGTATGCAACTTCTGAGTAGGAAGCTTCCACATTGATCCTGGTCCAAAGAACCAAGGGAGGGGATGCCTGGGTGGCTCAGTGGGTTAAAGCCTCTGCCTTCGGCTCAGGTCATGATCCCGGGGTCCTGGGATTGAGCCCCACATCGGGCTCTCTGCTCCGCAGGGAGCCTGCTTCCTCCTCTCTCTCTCCCTGCCTCTCTGCCTACTTGTGATCTCTTGTCTGTCAAATAAATAAGTAAAATTTAAAAATAAATAAATAAATAAGCTCCAAGGGATGACTCTGAAATGCCTCCCATTACCCCTAGGCCTACAAGGAGGTGTTCTTGTTTAACCAAAGGCTTCTTTAAACCCCTACACCTTGTGGTTACCAACATTTCATAAGATGGCACAGTGAAGTCTGTTAAATATCACCCTGGGGAGAGACAAGGCCTGCCTCTGGGTGACCCAGAGCAAACCAACAGGCCTGCTTTAACATAGTGCCAGGTGAGGTGGGCTCTGGCAGAGCAGCCCCCCAGGTACGCTGGGCCAATATTCACCCAGGGAGAAGCATAGCTGGGCCTGCTTTCCGTTTTCCTTGGCAATATAGTGAAGGGGGCTAGCCAGGCTTGGGTGCACAGCCCTGGAGCCCAGGGCAGGTTCTGAGAGATGCCTCCAGGCAAGAGTCCCATTCCCAAAGAGTCAGCTCAAAGAAGCTTCCCCATGACCCCCATCAAAGCCAGCTTTGTCCATTAAAGTATCCAGGAAAGGAAGGCTTGGGGTCTCCACTTCCTGACCCAAACACCCCAGCACTGGGCTCTCCCATTTCACGGTTAAGATTGCCACCTGTTGTGTCCACCCTGGAGGACAGAAACCTAAAAGGATCCAGTGTCAGGAAGGGAAAGGAGGGTGCTCCTCCCTGGGTATAGAGGAAAATGAAGCCTGGGCTGCCTCTTTTCTACAAGCCCCCTTCAAGCCACCCATCCCCTCCTAGGCTCCTCCGTGGACGTGGAGAAAGCGTCCATAGGTCAGTAAGTCAGGCTTGCAAGCGCATGGAAAAACAATCCCTGCAGGCCTGCCCTGGAGTCCTTCAAATCTGCCCTCCCAGATCCTCTGCCCCAAGGAGGTGTCTCTGCCATGTCCTCCTGTGCCGAGAGCTCATCTCTCCAGATACAAAACCTCGAGAACAGCAGATGCGGTGGGAGAAGGCTGCCCCAGCAGACTGACTCACAGACCTGGAGGGGTCCCTGGAGCCAGGTGAGCATCCCTCGGTGATCAGTAAAGACAAGGACGGCATAAGGAGTGAAACGGCCCATCCAGGACCACCCAGGAGACCAAGGGCAGGTCTTACAGCTCGAGGGTGTCCACGACGACCACTTCTGTCCACCACCATCACTCTGTCTCACCCGAGGGCACCATTCCCACCCTGCCTCAAGCCTTGACACTGAGCAGTAAAGCTGCCCAGAGGACAACTGCCCAGGCCGGAACAATGTTCCAGGCCCCGTCCTTCCACTCGCAGGACCACACTTTACAACCATCCATGGCTGGGGGCTGGGCAGGGAGAGGTGGAAGTATGACCTGGTTCTAGACCAGGAGCTCACCCTGTCACACCCTGGAGCTCCTAGAACTTTTATCCTTGACCCAGTTCAAACATGCAGAGACTGCACTATCCGTGGGTCCCACGGTGCCTGCTGTCTCAGTTTAGGTCCTGAAGCTCAGTCTCCCCCACCCGGCTCAGTGCCTCTCAGACACCATCAGGCCTTAGTTCCAGGGACGCTTCATTCCTGACCCTCCTGAAGCTTAAACCTGTTGAAACAGCCCCTGGTTCTATGATGTGAGGCTTACTCCCCAAATCCTTGTTCCTGGCTTCCCCCGCCCCTAGAAAAACAAATGAAGAGCCCCTCTAGCTCTTCAAATGACCCAGAGGTTCTGTGCGCCTGAAATCACCCTGCTCTAAAGTCTCCCCTCTCACACAAGGCCGCAGACCCCCCGGGAGCCACACATGTCGTCCTTCCATAACAGAGGACTCGTGAAGGGGGTCCAGGGCTCCTCTGTTACCGCCCCTCCTGGAGACAGCTGAGGGGGGCTTGCCCGCCGGCCACAGTTTCCCCAGCCCACAAGCAGGCACAGGCTCCTGAGGGCCCTTGCCTGTAGCTCCCGGGCTCAGACTCAGCGATGCTCCAGCTCCCTCCCAGGCCCAGCTCCTGGCACATCTGTCCCTGCACATACACTGTGTGAGACGGCCTGGCAGGCCATGTTAGCACCTAGAAGGAGGGAATCCATCTCCTTCTGAGAACCTCGATGCTCCCTTCCATCATGTTTTGGGACTCATAGGACCCATCAGGTCCCGCTCTATCCCAGCCACCACTGGGCTCAGAGCCCCAGCTCAGCAACTGCTAGACCTGCGGCATTCACTCCTGACTTCCTTGGTAGGGCCCTCACTTCCTTCTTCTAACCATGCTCCTGTTGTATGCACAGTTTCTTTTCTTTTCTTTTTTAAGATCGATTTATTTACTTTAAGATTTTATTTATTTATTTGACAGACAGAGATCACCAGTAGGCAGAGAGACAGGCAGAGAGAGAGAGAGGAAGGGAAGCAGGCTCCCTGCTGAGCAGACAGCCCAATGCAGGGCTCAATCCCAGGACCCTGGGATCATGACCTGAGCTGAAGGCAGAGGCTGTAACCCACTGAGCCACTGAGGCGCCCCTGATTTATTAATTTTAGAGAGGGAGGCAGAGAGCGTGTGTGTGAGCAGGAGGAGGGAGAGAGGGAAAGGGAGAAAGAATCCCCAGGCCAACTCCTGCTGAGCACAGAGTCCGATGTGGGCTTGATCCCAGGACCCTGAGATGTGACCTGAGCTGAAATCACTAGATAGCAGCCAAACCAATTGAGTCACCCAAGTGCCCTGCATAGTTTGTTTTAAATGGCCTCAATCAGTGTCTGTAGGTGATAAGGCCTATTTTTTTAAGAAAGCAAGAGAGAAAGGCCCCTCCTCCATAGCTCTCCAGAGCCCTGCAGCTGGCTCTGAGGATCAGGACCAGAGCCTTGGAACTCAGCATCTTGTTGTCCAAAGCCAACCAGCATTCCCCCTTCATCCAACATGGCCCCAGCACTCCCCTGGTACAAAGAGGCCTCCCTTCCCTCTGCAGCCTCCGCCTCAGTAAAATCCGCTTGTGCCTCCTGCCAGGCCCAGACCAACCACAACTGGCTTCAACCCTCCACTCACACACTCACTCACTCACACGGATTCACACACTCCCTCACACATACACGCCACACACATACACTTTCCTACACTCTCACACTCTCACATACAGACACACTCCCTCTCATGTCCGCTCACAGCTATACATGCACATACACACCATGAGGCATCACATCTTAGTTACTCCCTCCCTCAGGAACCCCCTTCTCTTCTGCAATCTGGGCCACTCTCTCCTGGCTGTCCTTCCACATGTAAGCCTCCCTGTCACAAGCCCCCCATCCTCTGTCCCTCCCTGAAGAACCTGCATGTCCAGCAGAGCTCTGACTCACTATCCACACCAATGGCTTCTCCTATCTTCAGGCCTCTCCAGCCTAGACTCCCTCTTGGGCTCCACCAACCCACCCTGCACCATTCCACCCACTGCTGGAGCTCTATCCACCAATGAGGTGTCCAACAGTTCCCAAACCCACTTCTCCACTCTAGCCGCTTTACTGGGCATGCCCCCAAACATAGCCAAGAGGATGGCAATAGACCTCCAGGCACCACAAATGCTACGCATCCAACCCCGCTCCCCACACACACACTGAATGTCTCCTTCATCCCACAGTTACTTGACTAGGAAACATGGCGGTCATCATTCATTTATCCATTCCAGTGATGTTTGTGGAGTGCTCATCATGTGCCAGGCTCTCTGTGTAGGATGAGGTGTGGCATAAACAAAACAGAAATGACTTGTGCCTCCAGGAAACGAACATTCACCCAATCAACCAGTCCTGTCAAGTCTACTCACCAATCATATCTGAAATGGTACACTTCTCTCTGCTCCTACATCTGCTGGCAAACCAGCATCCAGTACATCATAAGCAAACTTCCGTCTCTCCAGCAGCCCCACTTGTGGCCTCCCCATCCCACCACCCTCACTGCAAGCACCCACCATCTGCAGCGCCCCATAAGGCCAGGCTCTCTCCTACAGCCTCTGCACACGTTTTTCCAGCTGACAACACTCCAGGGCTTCCTCCTTCTCATTTTTCAAGTTTCAGCTCAAGACCCCCTTCCCTGGTCCCCTAGGCTGAGGCAGATGCCCCTCCTGATGCTGCCTCATCGGAGAGCCCACAGCCCTCACACCCTTGCACTGGGAAGGCTGCCCTGTCCGTCCTCCCTTCCAGACTGGCTGTTTCTCTCAGAGCACAATGTTCGCCTCTGCAGGCACTGAGAACGGAGTGCTGGGTGCAACAGGGGCTAGATAAACACTTAACAGCAAGCAGAGAAGACAGAAGAACTGTGCAGAAGCACATTTCCACTCACCATCACAACAACTGAAAAAAACCTTCCCAATCATTAGGCTACACTTACTAAGCATTTCCTCTAAGCCAGGCTCTGTGCTAGGCTTGGGGCACACATCCCATCATCTAATCTTCATGAGGACCCTGTGATATGGGCATTGTTAGTCCTGCTTGCAGGTGAAGGAGAGCCAACTGGACAAATGTTTACAACTTGCTCCCAGTCACACAGCGAGGGAGCAGAAAGTCAAACCCGGGCAGTCAGACTCAGACCCGCACTCCAGGGCCCCACCAGCCTGGCTCAGCCAGCCGGGCAGAGAGAGCTACCTCTGTGATGTAGAAGCGCCCCTTCCTGATGGCCACACCACGTCCCGGGGGCCATGAGGTGGGGACTTCCTTCAGAGGTGGGACTGAAATCACTGAGAGTCCCTTCTTAGTCCAGGCTCTAGGGGTCTCTGATTTGACATTCTACCCTCCTTGGCTTGTTCACCTTGGTTTCGCTCGGTCCTAAGCACGCGCTGAGCACAGAGCTGGCAGACAAACCACAAGCCCGTGCACCAATGAATGAATGAATGAATGAGTGGCCGGCAGTTCGGTCTGCGCGTGTCCGCGTCCCCGGGGTCCCGCAAGCGCGGAGTCCCGACCCGCAGCGGCGTGCTTACCGGCACAGGTGGTCGGTCCGGCAGACGCTGCGGAGATCCAGGCAGTTGGGCTTCTCCTTGTCCTCGTACGAGCAGCTGGGCAGGATGGTCTGGCGGCGGCGCTCGGCGCACGCCTGGTCCTGGCAGGAGCAGAAGAGCATGCGGTAGGTGTACTCGCTGGGCACACGGTCGAAGAACTGGCGCAGGGCCTTGTGGCACTTGCGGCGGTTGCAGCGCTCGGTGGGCGAGATCTCGCGGTTGCAGATGGAGATGTAGGAGGAGCGCAGCTTCTTGCAGTTGTCGTTCAGGTTGCAGGCCTTGGCGGCGTCCAGGCAGTGGTTGCTCTTGGCGCTGACCACGGGGTCTGCTCCTGTCCCTGGAGGGGGAGGAGAGAGCAGGTCACAGGCTGGCCAGGGGACGGAGGCCCACAGCCACCTGCTCCCGGGGGACACCTCCCAGCGGTCATGATGCCCTTCGCCTCAGTCTCCTCATCTGTGAAGTGGGGACACCTAACAGGCAGCTAGATTTAAATTAATGACTAAAGGGGTCCACCACAGGCTTAGGACAGCCCCTGGTACAGAGCAATTGTACCTGTGGGGAGCTCTGATGAGGAGGACTGTTCATTCTGTCTTGTTTAAAACTTACAACCAGGAGCACCTGGAGGGTTCAGTGGGTTAAAGCCTCTGCCTTCGGCTCAGGTCACGATCCCTAGGTCCTGGGATCAAGCCCCGCATCGAGCTCCCTGCTCAGCAGAGAGCCTGCTTCTTCCTCTCCTTTTGCCTGCTTCTCCCCCTACTTGTGCTCTCTCTCTCTCTGTCAAATAAATAAATAAAATCTTTAAAAAAAAAAAAAAAGTATCACAACCAAAATGGCAAGCAACTAGGGGTTTGCAGTCCTGTTCACAAACGCAGGTAACAGAAAATAAAGTGACTGGCTCTAGTCCGTACAACCGAATGGCAGCTGAGGCAGGACGAGCCCCCAGGCCCCCAGGCATCCAGCAGCTGCACATTTGAGCAGGCTTCTGATTGGGGTCCTGCTGGCGTTCAGGGAGGGACAGGTCCCATCACGGGATCTTCAGCAGCCACCACCACCACCATCAGGGCCACCACAGGACCACTGAAACTGTCCCTACACATTTCAAAAGGCGCCAGGGCAGGGGTGCTGCAGGGGCCAGTTGGTCCGGAGAACCATTACAAAGGATGGTGCCGGTGGGAGACCAGCAGGATGAGGGAGAGGCTAAAGGCCAGCTCGGACTCTAATAGGGCCGAGCGCATAGCCAGCCAAAGGGTAGGCATGCTGGATATGGCGACTTCGGCGTCGGTGCCGCGCCCTTGAGTTTCGGATCACTGCCCGTGGAGTGGAGCGTCTCGGACATGAAGCAGGATTCTCGGGAATTCCCAGGCTCCCTTTGTGGTGGCTACCCTATCCCACAGGTCTCAGCTCTTCTAAGGACCACCTGACCCTCCCCTGCCAGCCGACCCCCACCACAGAGGGCCTCTTGGCCATCCTAATGACAGACAGTGGAGGGAGGTGGGAATCCAGTCCTTGAGTGCCCACCTGAGATGTTCGGACAGAGCCAGACGGCAGATCACCTAACCCTACCTCTTGATTTCGCAGATGAGGAAACTGAGGTACTATGTAGGCAAGGGCTTGGCTCGGGTCATCCAGCACATGGGGAGTAAACCAGAGCAGGGACCCAGTTGTGCCAGCACTGTGTACACCATCAGCTCAGCTTTTAGGATGGATGAGCTGCACCTTTTTCATTCATTCTTCATCTACCCAGTAAAGTCTTGCCAATATTTAGTGAGCACCACCCCTGTCGTGGTGTTGGGAAGGATGCAGGGTGAGGGAGGCTGACAGCATGCTCCTCTCCACACAAAGCCCCCCGCCCCCCGCCCTGGCCAGCATAGGTGCCTGAGCATTCCAGCACAGTTCCTGGTGTTCAGGTCTCTGGGTCATTAAAGATCTACTAAATGCCCCTCTGCACGCCCTCTCTCTGCTAGGTGCTATGTCAGATACAGATGTGTAAAAGCTGGTCCCAATTCTCAAAGAGCTCACAACTCTAGCTAGGAAACCAAGAGACAGAATAGCATAGCATAGTGGTTAAGACTGGGTGCTCTAAACCTTAGGCATCGTCACTGGACAGCCCTACTGTGTGGCTTTGGACAAGTAACTGAATCTTCCTTTGCCTCAGTCTACCCATCTACAAAAGAGTGCCTCCCACATAGCATTGCTGTAAGCATGAATGAGCTAGCTCATTTTTTTCTCTTGCATGCATGGTAAATTTGCCCTGTCTATGAGATCATCCCCATCAGCTGTTACACCACCGGTCTTTAAGGGAAAAAAAGCCTCCTTGTGACCATACACCCACCGTTAAGGTAGCACCTTATTTTTCTGCTTCCTTGAAAGCAAAACCCCTCAAAGGAGTTGTCCATACCAACAGTCTCTTTCTCCCCTCCTGGTCTCACTTGGACCCACTGCAGCCTGGCATTGGCCTCCCGCTCTTGCCAGTGGTCAGGGATCCTGGGCCTTCCTCTTCCTCAGCCCATAAGGACACTGGACACAGCCAATGGCCCCCTCCAGCCCCCTTTCCTCACATCCTTCCCCTCTCTGCTGGTCTTCCTGTACTCACCTGAGCAGCCTTCGGCACTCTCCTCTAGGGTTCAGCCCCCTCTTCTCTCTGTGCACCCACTCATGGCTTGTCCCCACCCAGATCTCCCCCCAGTCCCCAGATTTGTATGTCCAACTACTTGCTTGCCCTCTCTACCTGAAAGGCTGACACCCGCATCTCAAACTTAGCCAAACCTACATGTTCCCCACGAGGCTGTTCCGCAGCCCCAGTCCTCCTCATCCCTCTGAAAACAACTCACCCTCCCAGTAGCTCAAGCCAAAAATCTTGGTACATCCATGACTCCTCTCACATTCACACACCACGTCAGAAAAACCAGGTAGTTTCACCTCCAAAATACATGCAGAATGCAAGCATTTCTCACCACTGCACCTGCTCCCAGCACTCTACATGCCATCCTCACCACATGCTGGCAAGAGCTTCGGTTCCTCATCTCCCTCTTCTGTCCTTATGCCCATCCCAACCCCTGCCTCAAAGCAATCTTCTCATCACATCTGGAGTGAACCTTCTAGAACCCAAGGCAGAGAGATAATGTTCCTGGGCTCCAACGCTTCTAGCGGCTTCCCCTCTCACTCAGAGTATGGTCTTCAAGGCTTTATACCTGTGCTGTCCAATATGGTAGCTGCTAGCCACACATGGCCATGGAACCTGAAATGTGGTTAACCCAAAATGAGAGGTCTACACCAGATTTTGAAAATATCCACAGGTTTTTAAGGTTTTAAAATAATGTAAAGCATTTCATTAATAATTTTTTAGATTAACTACATAGTAAAGCAATACTATTCTGGAAATATCTTAAACAAATATATTGTCAAAATTAATTTTACTTGCTTCTTTTTACTTTTTTAATGTGGCTACTAGAAAACCTAGAATTATATAGGTGACTTATATTTCTGTCAGCCTGCACTGTTCTGGATGACCTCACCTCCTACTCCTCCTGGTCACTTCCTCCATTCTAGCCACAAGGCAGAATGCTCTTCCTGGACTTGCTCTTCCTGGACTGTGCCCTGACCTCAGGGCCTTTGCACTTATTTCCTCCTCCTGGAAAGCTCTCCACCATCATCATTCCTCCTTTCTTTCAGGTGTCTGTTCAAATGCTACCTTATCTGTGAATCCTTCTGGACCACACTATACATAATAAGAAACCACTCCCCTTACCCCTGCTCTGGTCTCTTTTTCCCACAACTCATCACTGTCTACCACAGTACACGCTTCCTTAGTCATTTGTTTGTGTCAAATACAAACTCCATAAAAGCAGGAGCTTTACTGGTTTTACTCACTGCTGTATCCATATTTCCCAATGTCTGGTGCATGGTAGGTATTGAAGACAAATTTAACAAGCGAAAGAATAAATGTACCTAGAACAATATTTAATTCCTAACAAGTACTCAAAAGTTGTTGGCTAATGTTATTAAAGAAGCCAAACTGACGCAGAGTCAGCAATAGAGGTCAACATAAGACCACATGTAAGCAAGTATCCATGTGGCCCAGAAGGGTGCAGATGTGGAAGTTGGGGCGCGATAGACAAAGACGGGTCCTCACCCCAATACCCTGCCAACAACAGCACCACAAAGGCCGAAAGAGAAAAGTTCCCTCTCTTCTTCTCATAGAAACAAAAGGGGGATTAAAGCAGAAAGAGAATCGAGGGACGCCTGGGTGGCTCAGTTGGTTAAGCAGCTGCCTTCGGCTCAGGTCATGATCCCAGGGTCCTGGGATCGAGTCCCACATCGGGCTCCTTGCTCAGCAGGGAGCCTGCTTCTCCCTCTGCCTCTGCCTGCCCTTCTGTCTGCCTGTGCTCTCTCTCTCTCTGATAAATAAATAAAATCTTTTAAAAAAAAAAAAAAAAAGAAAGAGAATCGAGGTTGGTTTTCCCACTCACTGGATAAACAAATCTTTACTGAAGACCTACTGTGTGCCAAGGAGTTCCTCAGAGACCCAGCTGGAAACAAAGGGCCTGACCCGTGCACCGGGGAAGTCAGGGTGCTATGGGAGCAGAGAGGAAAGCATCATGCCCAGACCAGGGGTCACAGAAGCGGTGGTATCTGAACTGAACCTACAGCATGAGTCAGAGGAAGCAAAAAGGGTACAAAGCAGCTCCCGGTCTGAGTCAACAAGGAGCTGGGCAAAAGCTGGGAGGAGCTGACAGCAATTCAGGAAGCCTGGAGATGGAGACTGAAAGAGGGGCCCAGGAGAGCAGAAGAGGGGCTTGTCCACAGTGGGGTGCGGCCTCCCAAGCAGTCGCCCTGAGCTGAGGCCACACCATCCTGCCCGGGGCCAGGATCCAAGACGCCCGTCAGCACACGGGCTGTTCTGGGGGCACCCCGTCTACAAAGCCTTCTCTCCCCCCCGCCAACCGGGCTCTGCTTCCACGTTCCCTGCACCTGTCAGGATGCCGGCAGGCAGAAGGGAAGAGCCAGCAAAGCAGCCTGGGGCGGAGGTGGAGGGGAGCGAGGCCGTCTAGGGCCCCGGAGAGGAGCGGGGCGACTCGGCACATGGAGCAGCAGCTAATTCAGGCCTGCGGCTGCTTTTAGGTTCCCCAGGTGCTCTGCCCCTGCTCCTCTCAGCGTGTTCCTGAGCTAATGCCGGAGTAATTACAGCCTCAGTGCCTTCCATTTGGAGCTTGAATAGTGAAAGCTTGTGCTAGGGGGCGGGAAATGTAAACCCCTGGGCCAAAACTTGGTAAATTTCCTAGAAAAAACAATAAATGTGGCAACTGTAACAGCAATTGCTTAGTTGCAGGGAAGAGGCCCCTTCCGACCCTCCTGGAGCGGGTGCCCACCCTGGTAGAGAACGGCCCCTTCAGACCCTTCTGAAGAACGGAGAACGCCGTTCTTGGCGGAGAACGCCCCGGAGGCTGGCCTGGGCTCGGCTTTCCTTTCTAGCAAGGAGACACGTTCCTGGAGCAGGCAGGCCGACCAGACAGCCCCTTCCCACACGCCCTGCCTCTCTCTCCACCACTGAGCCACCTCTCCCCCGGCTCCAGAAGGCTTCGCTTCTGTTTTCTCTTCCCACCAGTGGGGGAAGAAGGAGGGAGTGCTGGATTGCAAACACCAGCCTCCCCCAGTGTGGGGCTCAGCCCCTTGATTGAAATGTCCAAAGGGTAGGAAAGAGGGGCCCCTGCTACCCCTCCCCTCAGACCCCCCCACAACCCTAGCAGAGACCACACAGGGCCTGCGAAGGCCTCAGGCGCTAGAAGGGGACATAGGTCTGGGCCAGCCTGCTCTCCACACTCACTCTGCTTACCCCACACACATCCAGGTCTCCCGGGCCTGCTGAGAGGAGCCCAGATGGGCCAAGGAGTCAAGGGAAACAGCTGCCCCAGGGAGAGCAAGGGGAAACCGAACCAGACCTGGCGCTTTCCAAAGCCTTGGTGAACACAGCCTCTAGGCTTCTGCCTCTGAGAGATACACCCTGGCTTCTTCCTGTCCTCCCTCCCTGTCCTTCCCTAAGGCCAGAGCCAAGGAAACTACCGTAGAGGGGCTCCCTCACCCCAGCCAAGCCTCACCTGCCTCCCCTCCTTCCTCCTGGGGAGCTGCCCTGAGCCGATGACCATCCGTCCCTAGAGCTTAAAACGAATATCCTTGAAATAAGTGTATGACCTTGTAAGGAGCCAAGTCTGCCTTGGTCCACCTCTGTCATTTCAGCCACGCTACCGGTACCACACGTACAAATATTTAATTAATTTCTCCTTTAAAGAATTCTCTTAATACATAAGTAAAATGTTTAAATTCTTTAATTGACTCACTTTTTAAATGTTTTAAAGATTTATTTATTTATTAGAGAGAGGGCAAGTGCACGTACAAGAGGGAGCAGGGAGGGGCAGAGGGAGAGGGAGAGAATCTCAGGCAGATTCCACACCAAGCACAGAGCCCCACCCCAGGCTTGATCTCACAACCCTGAGATCATGACCCGAGTGGAAACCAAGAGTCGGACACTTAACTGACTGAGTCACCCGGGCACCCCTTTACATTTTTTATTACCTACCTAGATTTATCCTAAATGATAAAATCTATGTTAGTTCTGGACTTTTCTAATATGTGTTAAAATGCACAGCTATTAAAATAAAAATGTGCCTTCCTCGCCCCTCTCCCATTCCAACAGCCTTGTGTGTGCAGTCGGAGGGAGGTCACTGACTGACAGCTGAAACTCTTCAACTTCCGTGCATTTGGGAGTCACCTGAAGTGCCCATTACATGCAAACACATGGGCCCCCACTTTCCCATCAAGAGCTCTGCGACGGTGCCTAAGACTCTGGATTTTGCAAGCTCCCTAGTGATTCTGAGGCTGCCTTCCAAACTTGCGGGACCACAGACTTGGAGCAGGGGCTGGGCTGGCAGCACCCTCATCAAACACGCAGACTCCCGATCCAACACACCGTTTACCAAATCCACCCTCAGCAGAAGGCAAAGCACTTTGCAGATTTCCCGCCCCCTAGCACTGACAGCCCTCTGACATCATCAGAGTATGCCCCCTGGGGGCTTCGCCCCCAACCCCACCAGGAGGCTCATCAAGGCTGACCTTCCAGGGGCCGACAGGCCTCTCCCTGTGGGAGCAGAAATCGTCAGAGCGAGTGTAGAAGGCGTTCTGTGATTCTTGCAAGCCATTAAGGCACCGGGTGCTTCTGTTCTGCTTCTGGCCTTCCAGGAAACTGCCAGCCTGTTGCTTACCCCTAATCTCATTTCTGACTGCAGTGTCCAGCCGCAAGCCCACCCCAGCTCCCTGGGCCTTACTCTGCAGCTCTGCCAGTAGAGCAGGAGTCCGAGGCCTGATCGTCTCTGCCTCTCCCAATGGGTCAATCCCCAGACAAAGCCCTGCCCTCTCTGGGTCTTAATGTCTCGCCTGGAAAAGGACAGTTTTTGAACTATATGGACTTCTACATTTTGTGATTCTCCTGCCTACCCTCACCCCCCATACACACACATACACACACACATACGATATGAGGGAGTGAGGAAGGGAGTGCAGGGAGTGAGGAAGCTCCTGCCCCACCTCATTTAGAAACAGGCTTAAAGGGGTTCACCCTGGCCCCAGGCAAACCCAGCACGTACACTCACGGAAACGTGCTCACGTGTCCTAGGGCTCACAAGTGCCCCTGCCTCCTCCATGCCCAGACCCCAGGCCCCTGTCGCCTGGCAGTCAGTCACACAGCTGTCAGTCAACAAATATTTTCAGGTATTGACCACATGCCCTAGAAACCTAGCTGTGAACTGGGAAGACAGAGTCGCTTCCCTCCAGAGGCTTTCAATCTAGTGAAAGACTGATAAATATATATATATATGAACAAATAAATAAGTGCCAATAAGTGCTGTGAAGAAAATAAACTAAGGGAATTCTGAAAAGAATAAATGGGGGATGGGAGGGCCTGTCCTAGGATGCAACATCCAAGCTGAGAAAGCATGGTGGGCAGGAAGAGTGAAACATGCAAAAAAAAATCCAGAGTAAGAGAATCCCAAGCAAAAGGAAAAGCAGGTGCAAAGGTCCTAAGACAGGCATGAGCTTGGTGTGTTCACAGGCCAAAGGGAGGGTAAAGTGGCTGAGGTTTACCTTAATGAAGAAAAGTAAGAGAGAGAAGGCACAGGTAGCGTGGGTACTGTAGTGACTACAAAGACATCACACACTGAGCCCACTGTGCCTATAACTTGGAGAAAAAACCAACAGGGCCAGTTGGACACTGAACAGGAAGAAAGAAATCCAGGAAAACTCTTGGGTGTTGGGCCTGAGCACCAGGTGGATGGTGGAATCACTTGGGAAACAGAAAAGACCTGGAGGGGAGAAGGAGGGCAGAACTAAACACATCATGATGTTTTCACCTGAAGTGTGAGATGCCTACTAGCTGTCCAAGTGGAGATGTTGAAACGTCAGGAGGACAAATGAGTCCGGAGAGTAGGACGCAGGTCTGAGCTAGAGGCATAAAACAGTATGACTGATGTGGAGGCCACTTGCTGCCATAGGACTAAATGAGTTTGCCTAGGTTGAGGGGACACTAAAGTAGAAGAAAGAGCTCAGGACGGAGCTTCGGACACCATCATTCAGTGGACGCTGGGAAGGAGAGCACCACGTGGTGGTGGGAAGTCAGGGGTCCTGGGAACCAAGCCAAGAGCTTCGAAGAGAAGGACAGCTATTCAACTGAATCCAAATAATTAGGGACATAAGGGTGAACAGAGAGGCAGTCGACAAGGAGATACAGACAAAATGCACTCTAAATGGGGCTGGATAGAAAACAGGACCCGTGGGGAGCTAGAGGGAGCGCACCTTCCCCACTGGGTTCCAGCCACCCACACCATCACCTCCACACCCCTCGGCCTCATGGGGCCATCCATGCCCAGCTGCCCCTCAAGATCCACTCACTCGCAACGTTGGCATACTGAGCACCCTTACATGCGGAGCACAGCTGGAGAAATGAACAAAAGCAACAAAGCCTCCTGCCCTCCTGGAGCTTACATGCCAGGGTAAATGAGATTATAATGAAGTAACTAACGGAAACTTACCCTTGGCCAGAGGCTTGCTCTGCAGGCTTAACCAGGGTCCCCCCCATCCCTGCTCGGGGCTGGCTGGTGATTATGAACAGGAGCTCTGGCCCAGCTGAGAGGCAGAAGACCTTGCTGGGCCACCCGCTAGCAGAGTGAGCATCACAGGTTACGCAACCTCTCTGAGCCTCGTTTATTTTCCTCATCTGCAAAATGAGGATGAAACCCCCAGCCTTCCAGTACACAGGACAGTGCTAAAGATCAGACAGGATAAGGTAGATAAAAAGTCCTCTCGCGGTTTCCAGGACACGGCACACACCCCATAAATGCTTGTTTACAAATGTGTTCCCCACCCGGAAAGATCTTCCCTCCTCCCATCTCTCCACGGTCACATAACCCTACAGAAGAGACTCACCCCATGCACCTCTTGCTCCAGCCCCACACACCACACCCCACAAGATAGAAGGGTGCCCAGTCTCCTCACTGAGGAGCAGGGGGCAGAGTGCTCTCAGGTCATCCAGAAGCCTAAGAGAGTGGGAACTCCAGGCTCTTCCTCACCACTGGGAGTGGAAGCCAGGAGCCCCATACCATCTGCATGAAGTAGTACCTCAGCTTCCCCCAAGAGATGACCTTGCCAGTCCCAGTGCCTCGCCTGCCAGCCATCTGGCCTCACTCAAAGCCCAGGGATCCAGTGGGACCGCCACCTTCGTCCCCGCCACTGTGGGTGCTGCCCTCCTCAAACCAGCGGCAGTCCCAGGCTCCCCTATATCCTCAACCTTTCCTGGGATCTCCCCCTCACCCCCAGCCCCACACAACACGCAGCCGCCCCAGCGGCCTCCAGGGTCGGCTGTGTTTTTGGAAGCAGGCCAACCCACCAAAAGTCCATTTGATGAATGGCAAATTCACTGAAAATCAATTCCAAAAATCGATTGCTCTTGAATATCATTTTATATTTTGTCAAATCTTAACCACTGTCAGAATTCTTTCCCATTCTTCAAAAGCCTTATTAGTCTTAATTTTGTGTTTTAAGCAATTAAAAATTAAAATTTCATTATTTCACATTGGAAGGGAATTTTTCAGCCACTTTCGAGGGCTCTGTGTCTTTTTAAATGTAGTTTGGATGGGTTTTTTTTTTCAACTCAAATTTTTACCATACTCACACCAATTCCTGCAGTGGTGTGTTAGCTTTAATTTTGTATTTATAACAATTAAAAACCGAAATTGAAGCATTTCATAGTGATGTGATTCACCTAAATCCTTCATCAGCATTTTTTATTTGTGGTGAATGGATGCAGGATTAGATGCACCAGCCACAAGCTAAAATTTTTTTACTAATTATGAAATACCCTTTTCTCACCATGAGAAGCCCTTCTTCACCAAGAAATTCCAAAAAGCCACCTACTGCTGCTGTTTTAACCTTCGTACCTCACATCCTCTCTTCGATCCTGCCCAAGCCAAGCTTCCAACCCATGGCCCCACTGAGACATTCTGGTCAAGGTCATTAGTGACCTCTATGTTCTCATATGTAAATGTCTCTAAACTTCTCTGACTTGACCTCTTGGCTACATTTGGCATAGCTGACCCCTTCCTCCCTCTTGAGACCTGCGCTTCTCTTGGCTTCCCCCCCACACCCCTGACTCCCCATCAGCCCTCATCTCAGCTTCTTCGCTGCTCTTCACCCCTGCATGGAGAGCCCAGCCTCGCTCGCTCTCTGTCCACACACTCTTGCTAGGTGACCTCATGGGTCCACAGCTTTAAATACCATCTATATGCTAACGACTCTCAACCTACATCTCAACCCTGATCTCCACTCAGAACTCCAGGCTTACATCCAAATGCCTACTTGGCATTTTCAGGCAGAGGTCTGACTAGAACCTCCACCCTACTGTGGCTGACAGAGGACTCCAGATTACTGTCCCCCAACCTCTCCTTCCCTGTTCCCTATCCTAATACGTGGGAGTACCATCGCGGTTCAAGCCTAAATCGCCAGTTGTCCTGAGATCTGTCCCACACCAGATCCCAGATCACGCACCCTCTCCAGCCCCTCCTATCTTATGAGTCCAGCCAGTGCAACAGCCCCAAACTGCTCGCCAGCTTCCTCCCCTGCCCGTGCCCCTCCACTGCCCCACGATCCGATATCCCTAGCGCAGGAGTAAGCTTTCCCGAGTAGAAATCATACTGTGCTACTCAAGTGATTAAAATCCTCCAACGTTTCTCACCACTCTTAAAATGAAACCCAGAGTCCTTAACTTGCCGGCCGCAGCCCAGGGAGCTGGCCCCTGCCTGCACCTGTGCCCACCTCCCAACCACCACCTCCCCCTCACTCACCAGGCCCCAGCCATATCGCCTTTCCAGGCCCCACCCTCCCGAAGGTCCTTGGGACCTTCTCCTAGATGTGCCCTCTGCCATTCCGAGATTCCATGGCTGGATCCTTCCTAGGAGTCCGATTTTTGGCCCTCCCCATTGGGAAGGGCCACCAGCCACCTCTGTCCCAGCCTCCTATTTAATCCTGAGTGGCATCTGTCACCATCTTTTTGTTGGTGGTGCTGTTCATTTGTTTGTTGGCTTGTCTTCTGTTTTTCTCTGTCTCAGACAAATAGAAATAAGCTCCATAAGAAGCAATGACTCCCTTGTCTTGTTCGCTGACATACCTCCAGCCCCTAGAACAGGGCACAGCACACACGGATGCTTCTGGAGTTTGAGGGATGAATTCACACACACCCCACATCTGCAAGATGGGACGGAAGCATCCAGAGTTCAATGATGTAACCTCCAGATTGTAGGAGGCCCCCAAACACACATATATAGGTTTATTCCATTAGTTATTTTTGTTGATCACGTGAAAATGGCCTTCCCATCTTCAAATGGGAAAATCTCCCATCCCTTCCCTCTGTATTCACCCTTGCACCAGTGTTCCCAGGGCTCCCCTAGGAGGCAGGAAAGAGGGCTAAAGGCAGTGATTGTTCCACTGAGGGAAGGGCCACATCACCCCTCTCCACTTTCCCTCTCAGGACACACACACACACCGTACATGTGCACACCCTCATGTATATATACCACTCCACACGCCACACATATACGGCCCCCACATTCATATCATACATGCCACATGTACATACCACCTCACACACACACACACACCAACTCATACACACACACTACTCCACACACAAACACATAACATGCTCACAACACACACCACCCCCACATATACATATACACCAAATCATATACACACACACTACCCCACACACACACCACCACCACCCCACACACACCAACTCATACATGCACACCACCCCCCACACACACCAACTCATACACATACACTACTCCACACACAAACACATAACATGCTTACAACCCACACACATACATATACCAACTGATACACACATACACCACCACTCCACACACACACATACACCAGCTCATACACATATAAACCACCCCCACACACACATACACCCCAACTCATACACACACACCACTCCACACACAAACATATAACATGCTTACAACACACACACACCACCCTCCCACACACATACACCAACTCATACACACACACATACACCAACTCATACGCACACATATTCCAACTCATACACACATACACCACCACTCCACACACATACACACCAACTCATACAGACTCATACCTCTCCACACACAAACATATAACATGCTTACAACATACATACACCACACACACACACACACCACCACTCCCACACACATACACACCAACTCATACACACACACACCACCACTCCACACACACACATACACCAGCTCATACACACACACCACCCCCCACAAACACATACACCAACCCATACACACACACATACATCAACTCATACACACACACACCACCCCCCTCACACACACAAACTCATACATACACACCATTCCATATGCAAACACATAACATGCTCACAGCACATACACACACACACGCACACGCACGCACGCACACACACCACCCTCCACACACTCTAACCTGACCCCCTTCAGACCCATTCCTTTCTCTCCACAGCTTTGGGATTAAAGGAGTCTATCAACAGATAGGACAATGAATCTTGGAACACTGAAAAAATAAAATAAAATATTTTTAAAAAGGAAAAAAATTCAACAGAAATGGTTGGAAGGGGCATTCCCAGGGCAGTTAACCAAACCCTGCCTTATACCGGGATAAGTAAGATGAACACGGTTCCTGACTAAACCAGGAGCATGCTTGGAGGGAGGGCGGTATGTGAAATCTTGTAGAATCATCTCAGGAGGCTCTAGAAAGCAGAGACCCAGCCCAGAACTCCCCCCACCCCCGTCCATCACCACTGCTGGCAGAACCTGTCTTACATACCTGAGAAGAAGCAAGTAGGTGCCCCTAAGAGATATCATTTTATTTTAAAGATTTTATTTATTTATTTGACAGAGATCACAAGTAGGCAGAGGCAGGCAGAGAGAGAGGAGGAAGCAGGCTCCCCGCTGAGCAGAGTGCCTGATGTGGGGCTTGATCCCAGGACCCTGGGATCATGACCTGAGCTGAAGGCAGATGCTTTAACCCACTGAGCCACCCAGGTGCCCTGAGATATTATTTTAAAAGTACCAGGAGGGGCACCTGAGTGGCTCAGTCAGTTAGGGGTCTGACTCTTGATTTTGGCTCAGGGCGTGATCTCATGAGAGGTCATGAGATGGAGCCCCTCATCAGGCTCTGCCCTGGGTGTGGAGACTTAGGACTCTCTCTCTCTCCCTTTCCCTCTGCCCCGCCCCCTTAAAAAGGGGGGAAAATGTCTGCACTCTGAAAACCTCACCCCAACCATGACATCTCAAATCCTACCATTAAAAAGCCTTTCTTTGTTGTTAAACTTTGTTTTCTCCTATTCTTTCTTACTTCCTTCCTTTCTTTTTTCTCATAGCAATTTCTTCTTTAGACACAAAGGCAACAAAACATGATGTCACCAACACCCTGCTCACACCTGAGGGCAAGCAAATCCTCCCCCTGACTGACAGAAGCTGAGGTCACGGGCACTGATAGGAGAGAGCAGGAAGGGAAACGGAGAGAGAAACACCTCACCCCCCCCCTTGATGGCGGAGCCTGTCTCCTCCCAGTTTCTCCCAACTGCTGACCAGCACAGCAGGAGTCACTGGGCACCTGTCTCCATCCACACCATCACCTCCCCTCCCCCGTCCCCACAGGCCCTATCCTGCCCACCCCAAACCCTCTCTCCCTGACCATGGGATGAGTTCTTCAGGAAAAGGGAGGGGTAAGAGGTGACAGAGCTGCAGCTAAAGCCCAATTTTCGTTGACACTCAGAGTCTCTGACAGCTGTTAGGAGAAGAATATGATTTTGAAATTTAAATAACACGCTTCTGCATTCGGCTCAGGGAGACAACCTGAGGATAAGCAGTTTATCGCCTAAGCCACCATGCAGGGGGGCAGGGAAAGAGGCTGCCTGCTTCCTCAGCTCCTCCCCTGCCCTCAGTCCCCAAACCTCCCCCACAGCCTCCTCAAAGGGACTGCCTCAGAGGGGGGCATCTGAGAGGCGCCAGCCAACCTGCTGAGGCTGAGCCTATAAAGCCCCTTCTCGACAGCCTCCGCTAAGCGACCTGAGGGGAGGAGGGGCTGGGGGCACACAGGCTCGAGCACCCGCTCAGAAGAGCCAGGGAAAGGAAGGGGCCTCCTGAGGCATCTGGCAGAGCCAAGTCAGGCCCCCACTCCGGCCACTGAGGTGTCCTTCCCAGAGGCCTGGCTCTGGAGCCTAGGACCTGACCCTCTCCTGGACCCCTCCCCAGGGATCCAGGTCCCTGAGCCAGGCAGTCATGCTGAGCCCCATCCTGGAGAAGTCCAAGGCAAGAGTCCCAAGCACAGAGTTCCCAGAGAGGCCAAGCTCACCTCTGACACAAGTATCTCTCTTCACTGTCCTCAGAGCCCACGGGGCCCAGAGGGTGTGTGGTTCCTCCATCACCCCAGCTGGGCCAGGCCTCTAAGCCATGATGCTGCCAGAAATGGCATTCCCAGAACCCTCTGTCCTCTTCTAAGCTGCTCCTGATTTACCCAGGCTCCTTGAACTCGTAGGGCGGCCCTTGGTCTACATCACCACCACCAATAAGCCTCCTAGCAGGTGTCTAAGTGGGTGTCTGCTCACCCCACCAGACAGTGAGGACATGAGTCTATGTCACTCTAAAGCAGGGTCTGATGTAGTATCTAGAACACAGCAAGCTCAATGCTTACTCAACAGGTCACCCCCACCATGAAGCACTTATGAGCACCCTGCCCTTCCCTAAGTCTCAGATACTCCAAAGATGTGGCATGCACAGGCCCCTCAGACTTGCTTGGACCTCTCTGCCACCTGCCTTGTGCGGTCTAACACCCCCCAGGAGCCAATAGCTCCCTCCCACCCTCAGCAGTGACACCCACAGCCTTCACCAGGGTGCCCCCATGCCAATCCCAGCAGGGAAGGCCCCAACTGCTCTGTTTGATGGGTCAGAGGGATCAGGTGCCCCACCTTGCGGTCACCCAGCTGATAGGGTAAGGCCAAGATGCAAACTAGCTCTAGCAGGCCCACCAAGTTCTCCAGAATCTTCTGTGGATTCGTATTAGGAGGCCAGCGCTGTGCGAAGCACCCACAGGAACACGAGAAGCGTGGATGTGTAGACACAGACCAATACCCCCGATCACACTCGTGCCCCCAGCACATGAGAAGGCTGTGGTACCAAGGGGAAGGGTGGCTCTTCTCTGTCAGGCGCCACCTGCCAGGCTTCTTGGCAGGGATAGAGTCCCCTCCACTTCTAAGCGCCCAAAAAGGGGACCAGTGGAGCCCAAAACATCCTTAGGCCTTTCCTGCCCCTATCCAGGCAAGGCGGTCCCCCCACCCCAGAGGCTTATTGGTCAAACTGAGGCCGACGCCGCCCACTACATCTTCCTCCAGCCCACAAGAGTTCCCAGCCCAGACATTTCACTAGGCTCCATGTGTCCGTCCCCACCCCTCCAAAGTGTGGCTCACCAAGGCCAGGATGCCTCAGCAGGAGCCCCCGGGACCTACTGTCCTATGAAAATTGCCCAGTCACCTCCCACTCCAGCCCCCACCAAGCCCTATCATGGGTGGGAGGCCGCCTCACGTCACTGAAAGGCTTGCAACCATTTCCCAGATGCAAGCTTCCAGGCCAACCACTCCAGAATAAGTTTTAAATAGCTACACATTTCAGTGCAATATCCGCACACTGAGTCAAGCATTTACCTGCAGGATCTCATTTAGTCCCAACAAAAACACTAGAAGGTAGGTGTTTCTACTGCCGTGTAAGAAGAAACCAGGGCTTCCAGGCACCTGCCTGAGGCAGACCCTGGGCAGAGTGGTATCAAGGACCTGAATCCCAGTCCAGTCTGTCCCTGTTCTCAGGGTCTCCATTTCCTTCTCCTGCCAGGAGAAGAAGTGGGCCTAGGTGATCTCTAAGTCCCTTCAGAATGCAGAAAAGACATGTTTACATAAACGTGCTCCAGGCCCAAGCACCTGGTAAGGCCCTCGGGGGATGCAGAGCCCCTTGGAGGCTCCCCACACTCACCAAGAATGCACAGCCCAGAAGAGGCGGCCACTGTCTATTCCTTCCCCCTGTTCCCCAGGCATGGCCCATGGTTACGAGGGAAACCATTGCCTGGGCCTCCCAGACCCTTCAGCCTCGGAACGGAGAACAGAACCCTTCCACCACCTCTCTCCGCCTGAACAGTCTCTCCCTTCCCTAACAAGACCTTCTTCTCACCTGTTCCATCCTCTCCTGCCTCCCCACGTGCGACAAGCTGGGGTGCGGTATTCACGGGGTCACGGACACCTGGGGATGGGGCGGCTCTCGACTTCAGCCTCCCCCCAACCAAGCCCCTGTTCTACTACTGAGCATCCTCAGCACAGGCTGGATAACTCTGTTACTCTACCTACATCCTTTCTCAGCGAATCCTCAGTAGCAGTCCTGCCCCTAGGGATCCTGTTCCCACTCTACAAACACAGGCACTACAGCTCGAGAAGGCCCAGTGAGACCCAAGGTCACGCTCCACTAAGTGGCCAGGTCAGGATTCAAACCCTGGACTGCCCGCCTTAAGGCCCACACTCTTCTCATGCACTGGGCTACCTCCCTAAGCACGCCACCCCCTGCTTACAAGTGCAGCGAATGGCTAGAAACAGGAAAAATCTCACTTCCCCATGAACTCTCCCTTTCCACCTGGATGCCTCCAACATCACTGCCACCATGGTTCAGGGCAGAGCCAGACTGCTCTACTCCCAGCCTTGGACTCAGGGCCAATGGGACACCAGTAATCCCGGCCCCAGTCACTGATCCTAGGGCCTGCCTTTGAACTAGGCAGAGAGGAGGGGAGGCTGGTCTCTGCCCCAGAGCCTCTGGCATCAGACAGTGCTGGAGGAATCCTGGCAGCTTTTTTTGCCAGCAGATTCCCAGTGGGACTTTCTGAGAACCCCAACAGAGAGAGGAGGCCAGAGATAAAGAACACATGTTCCAGGAGGCTCCAACAACAGGGACCCAAATTCTTAGACACTAGATGTGAAGGAGATAGTAGCAACTGAACCCCAAAGCTACAAGAGTATCCTTTTCCAAGTCCCAAGGGCCCTGACTGGGCGTAGTGTGGCCCAGAGCGGGACCACAGAGACCCCATGCTCCCCACCTACAGCCTTTCCATGCAGAGATGATAGAGGAGGCAATGCACAGCCAACTCCAGGCCTGTGCACGAGTAGACGGGCTCCGCCCAGTTCTCGAGAGTGGCAGCCTCATCATGCCAGAGCCCCAGTACAGATCTTGGGTCCCGCAAGCCAAACCTTCTCAGCCAGCCAGCCACAGCTAGGTGACATGTGTGCCCAGATACTGACCCCACGGGGCAGCCACAGAGAGGCCCAGGTCCTCCTGAGCACCAAGATGCTCTGCTCACTTGAGAATGCCACCCGATACTGCCGCTGTCTTTGTGCCTTGATGGGAAAGATCGGGGAGCTCTACTCTAAGCTTCTGTCTTCCTCCTTCAGAAAAGAGACACAAGGTCTGGAGCAGGGAGGAGGACCTGCCCACAGCCCCTCAGGTGATCTGTGGCAGAGAACACACTGGCACTCGCCCCGGCCTCCCAGCTTGGCGTCCAGCCTTGTTTCTTCTCTGCGCCCCACCGTGGCCCACTTGGTTTTTTGCTGGCCTGGCCAGGGCCCTCTTCCCAGCTCTGCACCCAAGCTTCCCAGACGGAGCCACCCATGCCCCAACTCTGGGGCTTCTCTGCATGGAGTTGGGTGAACTGAACAATGAGGGGGGGTTGTCACAGACCCTGAAGCTATGCCCTCTCCCTGACCCCAAGGATCCAGGGTCATGTGGAATCTAGTTTCATCTGGGCAGCAGGTAAATAAATCTGGCTCAGTGAAATGAGATCCAATAACTTCCTCACTTGTCAATATCCTTACCCTGAGGAGTATCACGCCCATTACATAAAGATTTTCTGCTTGAGGGATGCCTGGGTGGCTCAGTCGGTTAAGTGTCTGCCTTCAGCTTGAGTTATGATCCCAGGGTCTTGGGATCGAGTCCCGAATCGGGCTCCCTCTCGACAGGGAGTCTGCCTCTCCCTCTGCCTGCTGCTCCCCCTGCTTGTGCTCTCTTGCTCACTCACTCTCTCTCTGATAAATAAGTAAATAATTTTTTTTTAATCTAAAAAAAAAAAAAAAATTCTGCTCAAAAGAAGGAAAGATGTTTAGTGGAAGCCCGGGAAGCAGACCTCTGACCTTTACCCTTCAAGGAGCAAGCCTAAATGATTTCTTTGTTGGAGGGAAACCCAAAGGCTCCCACTCCTCCAACAGTACCAAACTGGCAGGGTGGGAACTGAGTACATCGGGGCTGGAGGGCATCCCCACGATAGCACCCCAGGCTGAGAATGTTCTTAACCTGTATCTGAGCCCCGAGGCCATCTCTAAAAGAGTGGCCTAAGGTGGAGTTCTAGCCAAAACCAATCAGGATTACCTCTGAAGTCTCCATTCCATCACTATTACCCCCAAACACCACCAGGGCTCAAGGGCAAATCTAGATGGTCACCCTTTCGCCAATGCCTCCTTTCTCATGGGGTTCCAGAATTTCCCCCACCAAGTACCTATGTACTCTCACATATCAATCTCTTAGATATCACTCTCTTAGAAATTACCAGATTTCACATATTCTCAATGGAACCAAGGGTGCAAAAATTGGTTCCTGGGTAGGCAAAAAAAAAAAAAAGTAGCTATTCCTTGGTATTTGCTCCGCACTATATTGTACCCACCAAATTCATATGCTAAAGTCCTAATTTCCAATGTGACTATTTCCAGACAGAGCTTTAGGAGGTAATCAGGTTAGGTGAGGTCATAAAGGTGAGAAGGTAGGGCCAGGACCAATAGAAATGGTGTCCTTATTTTAAAAAGAAGAAAAAGAAAAGAACCCTCTCACTCTCTCTCCCCTTCCCTCCCTCCTTGCCACCCCTCACTCCACTCTGTGAGGACACGTAAAAACGTGGCCATCTGCAAGCCAGGAAAAGGGCTCTCGCCAGAAACCAAGCCCCACCAGACCTCGATCTTCAACTTTCAGTCTCTATGAGACAATACATTTCTGTTGGTGAAGCTCCCCAACACAATATTCTGTTAGGGCAGCCCGAACAGACTAAGATGGTATTTCTCTACAGAGAATTGACTTTGCTCTTTAGGGGGGCAATAATGGAAAAAAGAAAGTTTGAGAAACAGTCTCCGAGAGAATTCTTCTTTTGAAAGGGTTTAGGGTCTCACTGGAGAGCCTTTCATTTCACAGTTTTAGAGCACTGTTTCTCAACTGGTGGCAGTCTTGTCCCCAAGAGACATTTGGGACATCTGGAGACATTTTCGGCTGTCACAACTCAGTGTGCTAGTCCTGGCATCCATGGGTAGAGGCCAGAGACGCTGCTGAACATCCAGCGACGCATGGGCATGGGACGGCTCTGCCCACAGGAGAGCACTATCCAGGTCAAAATGCCAAGGGCGCTGCTGTTGTCAACCCATGGCTTAGAGCAAAAGAAACTTCAAAAGGCTTCACATACTGCCACGAAACTTCCTAGAATCCCGAGATCTGGAGCCTTGAACCAGAACAAGCCCCCATGGCCACCTTGGAGCCCCAGTGATGGCTTCAGAAGGTGTTCATCCCCAGCAAGCCCGCCCCAGAGCGGTTCCCAAGACTGAAAGGCCCTCCCCAGGGCCCGAGCAGGAGCGGCTGCCCTGCGCCTGCAGGTCTCCCAGATGCCAGAAGGAACAGGCCAAGAAGAAGGAACCAACGGACTCATCAGACTCCTACACAAGGACCATGGCAAGCCAAACTAGAGCTCCAGAGTCCTCTCACTTCCTGGGGCAAGCTGGGGCAGGAGTGGCCAGGGGACTCAGAGGCCTCTCAGTCATGCTCAAGAAGAAGAGCCCTCGGGGGAAGGGGAGTCCCAGAGCGGAGCGGGGAGAGATGACACTACTGCCAAGAGCCATGGCTAATGGTTCCTGGTTCGGGCCCTGAGCTGCGCTGCCCAGCATCTCTCTGAGCCACTGACTCATCCAGACCTCATGCCAGTCCAAGGTATGTACTCTCCCACTGTGCAACTGAGGAAACTGAGGCACAACAAAGTTGAACAACTTGACCAAAGTAGAATTCCAAAGTGCAAGCATTGGGGACTGGAAAGAAGGAGGCCACAGGGCAAGAAAAACTCAGGGAGTGACACCAAGTTTCCAATTCAAGACCCACTGCAGGGTAGATGCATTCTACGCAATTCCCATACATGCTCCACTCCACACACAGCCTCGGGACTAGATGTACGGTTTCTTCTTTCATAGACGAGGACCCAGAGCTCAGAAACACAGAGGGGCTTGCTGGTGGAAGGCAGAACCGGATAAAGGCCCGGGCGCCGGGGAGGACTGGGGAGGCCCTAGAAAGAGCCCACTTACCTGAGAAGATTGAAGCAAGCCTGAAGATGTCCGAGAGGCGGGAGGTCACCGGCTCATAGGGTGAGGCTTCGTAAAACTCCTCACCTGGAAGAGAGAATCAGCATCAGGCACTGGCTCACACCTCCCACAGTGCCAGACAAGAGGGAGCGATGCATGGGATGTTGAGTACTCCGCACACACAGGTGAGCTCTTTCTCTCCAACTGGAGCAGAGGTCCCCCACAGCAGGTCAGTACTGCTCACGCTTCCCTCTCCTGACCTCCCTGCATGTCCAGCCCTCTTCTAAGGACTTCCAAACTCTTCCAGAAATCAAGCACTGGGAAAGTGGACAGCCTGCGGAAGGCCAGGCATAAATTTGAAGCCAAAGGCCCTCCAAGGTTGTTCAGTACAGCTTCCTCATTTCACAGGAGAGGACTCTGAGTTGGCCCAGAGAGGTAAAGCAACCTGACTGAGATCACACAGCTCCCTGTGGCAGAGCTAGACTAGAATCCGGTCCCCTTGCTCTCACGCTTTGTCCAGGCCACCTAAGGGCCCAGAACTTCCTCTTTGCTTCCGGTCATGTCACCAGAAGAGTCTGACTGGAGGGGCTGAAGGTCTGCTAAGTGAAGGCCACCCCCCCCATGGCCGCCAGCTTGTCTGACTGACTCCCCACCTCCGCACTCCCTGCTGGGCCTCCCCACCCCCTCCTGGCTTCTCGGATTTCCCCTCAGGGCTTTGGGGTGCCTCAGAGCCTTGGTGAATGGGAAAAGCTAGCAAATGACAGGAGATAAATGGCAAAGGGATGCCCTGGAGACCCAGCACCTTCTCGTCAGGACTCCCGCCCCCTCCGCCAACACCTCGGCAGGAGAGGAAATATCCTCTTGAGACGTCACCGTGAGGAGAAATCAATGGGTAATCACTCAGACTGTGTGTGTGCGCTGAAGGGGCGGAGGAGACCGGTGACGACCCGGAGTCTCACACATTGATTTCCCATCCACCCGGGTCTGGCACCTGAAGAAGAGCACACGTGCGGTGGCATCCATGGGGCCACTGGCAAGAAGGGGCCAGCCATCCAGAAGAGGGGACTTGCAATCTGCCTTTAAGGGGCTCATCCAAACAGCCCCAGGAGGTCCCCCAGAGGCCAGCACTCCAGGCTTGCCAGTCCTCTGCTGGTTCACAGAGCAAGGCATCTGTCTGCTAGCAGACGCCCCAAAAATGGTGCGGACCCCAGATATTCATTTTCCCCTGGAGAACAGGCCCCCACCCTTCACTTCCCCTCATAGGAGCAAACACCCCTCAGACCCTGTGACACACAGCGGAGCCTGAGTGCTATCTGCCCACTGACATCCTCTCAGGCCAATCTCCAATCCCACCTTCCCTGGGACTGTCCAGGCCTGGACAACCTCAGCGTCCTCCTCTCTACCCACAGGCACCGGGGAAACCCCCAGCAGCTATTTGTCGGGGTCAAATAATGCAAGAGGTTATAAAGCGTTTTTGTAATAAAAATGGTGTTATGCTGAGCCCTCAGTGTGCTGGCACCACTGAAAGCACTTTTGGTCTACAAACTCACTTCAGCCTCTTAATATCTCTATGAGTTAGGCACTCTTCCTCTCCCTGTTTTATTTCTAAAGAACTGGCCTGAAAACCAGTATGGAGGTTCCTAAAAAAGTTGAAAATAGAGTTACCCTACAACCCAGTAATTGCACTACTGGGTATTTACCCTAAAGATTCAAATGTAGGGATTTGAAGGGGCACGGGCACCCCAATGTTTATAGCAGCAATGTCCACAATAGCCAAACTATGGCAAGAACCTAGATGTCCATCAACAGATGAATGGATAAAGAAAATGTGGTATACACACACACACACACACACACACACACACACACACACACAATGGAATACTATGCAGCCATCAAAAGAAAAATGAAACCTTGCCGTTTGCAATGATGTGGATGGAAGTAGAGGGTATTATGCTGAGCAAAATAAGTCAATCAGAAAAAGACAATTATCATAAATTATCATATGATCTCTCTGAAATGAAGAATTTGAGAGGCAAGGCAGGGGTTTGTGGGGTATAGGGAGGGAAAATATAAAACAAGATGGACTGGGGAGGGAGACAAACCATAAAGACTCTTAATCTCAGGAAACAAACTGAGGGTTGCTGGGGAGTGGGGGGGAGGTAGGGATAGGGAGGGATAGGGTGGCTGGGGGGGATGGACATTGGGGAGTTTATGTGCTATGGTGAGTGCTGTGAATTGTGTAAGACTGACGATTCACAGACCTGTACCCTTGGGGCAAATAATACATTATATGTTAATAAATAAATAAATAAAGTAATTATTGATGGGTAAAAAAAAAAAAAAAAAAAACTGGCCTGAGACGGTACAGAGATAAGTAACTGGCCCAGTGTCCCACAACTGGTAAGTGGCAGAGCCAGGTTTTGAACCCAGGCAGCTGGCTCCAGAGTCCAAGCACTTAGCCAGACGTATTCAGTCTCCAAAATGAAAAGTGTTGATGAACCTAACTGTTCTTAAACAAGTACTGCTGCTGTTTGACTTTTCACGAGGTCAGCCTTATGCCAGCTGGATTGCTCCCCCAGCCCAGGGCCTGTCCTTCGCTCCTGCACCTGGCACAGCAAGGGCCCTGGGTACGGATCCAGCTAGCGTGAGTGACTGCAGAATTGGCGGGGGAGTGTCCAGGGGGAAAACAGCCTCTTCCAGGACTGGCTGAGAGAGGCCCATCCTATTTAAGTCAACTCATGGGACCTGCTCCTGCAGCAGAATTCACAAGTGGGAAATCAGAGACCTGTCCCCTCGGGCATCCTAGCCACCAGAATGACCCAAATCTAGCATGTCAGATTCCTGGGCCATGACCTGTGGGAGGGGCCTGTGCTCTTCACATCTGAAGCACCAGAATGACCCTGAACTTCAGTGCCATCTCTGGAGAAGGCAAGAAGCCTGGTCACCAATGCCCCATGGAACCATCAAGGGCAGCACCCCCCATGGAAATACTGGTGGTTATGGTGGTGGTGACAGAAGGGAAAGTTGAGCCCCAGGCCACAGCATCTCCCTAGAGCAGGTGGAAAGGGGGCTTAGAAAAGGAGTCAGAGCTCCTGGTTCCACAAACCCTCTTCCCTGCACCTCAGCTTCCCCACCAAAGCGGGAGTGGGACAGAATGATCTCTAGGTCCTTTGCAATTGGGACTGTCCAGGAGCTCAGCAGAGGGCACATTCCTGCCACCGCCACCTCTGTCTGCTGCTGAGGTTCTCAGACTCTGCAGAGTTCAGCCTCAGGTGGAGGGAGAAGGTGGGGCCCACCCTCCAGGGCAATCTCATCCGTGGGCAGGGGCCAAGGAGAAGCCGCAATCAGAGTCCAAACACAGATCTCTCCTCTCCACCATCCCCCACCCTGCCCCGGGCCCAAGCCAGGTTATAAAGTGTTATTAAGGAATAGGGAGGAAGTGCTTGCAGCCTCCCCCAGGGAGACCGCTCATCCCACACCGTGAATAATTAACTCTGGGGTGGATCCTGTCACTCACAGGAACATTACCTGCTGTTAAAAGGCCTCTCAGTCTCCCCTGGCCGGCTCTAGGCAGAAACTACCTCTGGCTCCCAAGAGCCAGGAATGGGGGCGGGGTGGGTTCTAAGGAATGAGAAAGCAGAGGCTCTACTTTTGGAGGATTGGCCCAGGGGAGGTTCTCCTAGCCGGGACACAGGCCAGCACAGGGACCATGGCTGAATCGGCACTCCCCCCAACACACACACTAATTCCGAAGCACACAGTCAGGGCTTCAGAGGTCTTTGCTGAGTAAGAGAACCAGCAAGCCAGCTCACACCTCTCCAGTCCCCCATTCCTGGGTTGAGAGGGCCCTGAATTCAGACCACAGGGCATAAAGCCGGTGATGCGTCCCATCGTCATCCAAACGCCCCACAGCCGGGCTTCCACCGGTAGTGGAAGAGGAAGCCAGAGGAAGCCACTCCGGTGGCAAGGCTTTCAGCAGGCCCACCTGGCTCTTCCAGCGGGCAGTCCCTCTGTCCCCTCCCTGTGTGTCCTGCAGCCCTCCGCAAGCCCACCCCAAGGAAATGCCCCACCTCCCCTGGGTTGAAACTGAAGGCCTCAGGAAAGAAAACAAGAAACTAAACAACCCAGCCATGGGCTCAGGGACCTCAGTTTTCAGACCCTGCGAGGCATTCTCCCTCACCTCGCAGAGTAACAGACACCAGCTTTGGGGCACTGTTTCCCCCTCTTTCCTCACCTCTAGTTCCAGGGCTCGAGGTTGCTAGAAACAGGAGACTGATTCAGGGGAATTACTTTGCTATTCACGGTGGTGACACTGTTCATAAGGACATGCCCACTTTACTCCCATATTCAGGGCATAATGGAACCATCGTGGTCCCTGATCGGAAATCACTCATTCTCTGGCCCCGTTTCCTCCTTCCCTCCAGCACCCTCCATCTCAGGCTAAGCAAGGGTGCGGCTCCACAGCGTACCCCTCTCTTCGCCTCCACACCTCCATCACTACTGACCTAACCTTTGGATTCAAGCTGTTCTACCTTCTCACATCTTTAAAAACAGTTATCCTTTGTTCTCTCTCCTCTTCGTGGCAAAATTCTAGAAGTGATCCACAGTCACCATTCCCAGCTCCCATTGACTCCCTAACCAGGCTTCTGCTCCCAGCAGCCATCTGCAGAGCTCACCCCAAGGGCACAGAGACACTGCCAGCCCCCTCCCGCTGGAGCCCAAGTACTGGAGACTGCCGAACCTGCTTCCTTCCCGGGTCTCTTGCTGCCCCTCCCACCTCTCCCCCGGCTCCCCTGCAGGTGCCGCTCTGTGCTGGCCATCTTTAAATGTCAGTGATCCCAGAGGGCTCTGTCCCCGCCTCCTCTCAGTGTGCGCACACCCGCTATATGTGCAGTGCGGCTTCCCCACCTGCGCTCCAGCCTTACAAGGATGGCTGTGTGCGGGCCATGGCCAACCAAAGCCACATGCCCCAGAATTAAGGCATCATCTCCCTAGCCTCCCCCTACAGGAAACCTTCACTGCCTCTTGTAAATGGCCTGATCACCCACCCTGTTGCCCAAAAGAGAAAACTGCCCCCCTTGACTCCTCTCCCTTCACCAAGACCTGTTAGTTCTACCTCCCACGACCCCTGGCCTGGATCACAACAGCAGCCTCCAACCTACTCTCTCCCCTGGAACACAGGAGCACTGTCCTGAAGCCCAGATCACAGGGCCTCCCCTTGCGGGACTCCCTGAGGCCTAGTCAGTCCACACCCCTCCCCTCTCCTCACCCATCCCCACTTTCAACTCCCCACTTGACTATACTGAGTTACTTGAAGGTCTGCAGGTGAGTTTACCTCCCTCCTGGGGCCTTCGCCCAAGCTCCCCCTCCACCTCCCACACTTCCCGTATCCTTCCCAATGTAACCGCAGCTCACTCCTTAGTCTCGCCTTGGAGGCTGCCTCTTCCAGGAAGGCTCTTCAGATTTTCTAAGATGCTGCCTTGGGGCTCCCACAGCACCAGTGCTTTCCGACAGCACTCATGCCACCAAATGACAGAAAGCCCCTCACTTCTCTGCACCATCCCCCCAACTATGAGCTCCTCTGAAGGCAGAGGCTATGCCAGCTAATTCTCAAGTGTTCCCACAATGCCTTGCAGATAATACTCTCTCAATAAACAGTTGTTGCACCAATAAATGAACATCTGACCAAGGTGTCCCATCCTCCAGCACTATATGCAAATCCTCCACACTGTGGTCCTGAGGGGGACACCATCAGGAGCCGGCTGTTAGGGGAGAGGCAGTTGCAGGTTCCACCTCCAGAGCTGCAGGGGCCTGCTGCCCACACACTACTCCAGGCCCTGTAGAAGGAGCCTAGGCCAGCCCCAGGGTCAGGAAGCCACCTGCAGAGCAAGCCTCCTGTCAGCAGGAAGAGCAAAAGTGGGGCTGCCCTCAGCTCAGAGCCCAGGGCTTGGCGGGGGCCGGTTTGCTTGGGGGCACAGCTCTGCCTGCACCCCATCTGCTGCCTACCCTTCTCTGTCACCGCTTCACAGTCCGTCCATCCGTCTGTCCATTCATCCATCCATCCATCCTCTCCCCGACCCTGACTCCCCTCCTTTCTCCGGCCTTTTTCTCCTTCTCCCACTTGCTCCCACTGTCACTCCACCTCCAACAGCCGCCCTCCCAAGTGGGCCAGCAGCTTCCTCTGGGTTCTAGGCTCCCCTGGCAGAGAGCGATGGAGTGGTTGCCAGCTCCCTCTGGTACCAATTCTGCCCCTGAACCCAGGCCCCCACCCTCCTCGCCCCGCCCCGCCCCCCAGGCCCCGCCTACCCTCGGTCAGCCCCAGGTGGATGCTCCAGTAGATCTGCAGACACTGCAGCTCCTTCTTCATGCCCCGCTTGCAGCGACAGTCGTACAGCGGGCTCTCCTGCAGGACCTCCAGGGCCGCCTGGCACTCCTTGTTGGCCAGCATGGTGTTGCGGTCCCGGCCCGCCAGGCACTGCCGCAGTGTGCGGTAGCGGGAGCTGCAGTTGGATTCCGCGGCGCACAGCTCATTGGCCCGGACGCAGTCCACCGGGGGGCGCCAGCCGTGGAGCTCGGGGCCCTGCGGGGAGGAAGGGCTGGCCAAAGAGCGGAGGGTCTCGTCTGGGTGGTGGGGAGGGAAGACAAGCATGAATGAGGGCCGCCAAGACCTCCGACCCAAGATGCAGGCCTGGAGGCTGGGGCCCTTCTGGGAACTTCACACCCATCTCACGCCAAAGCACACCAAAGCCAACTCCATGCTGCCTTTCCCCACCACAGAGCAGGTCGGAGGAAGAGCCCGGAATGGATCCCCAAGACACCAACATCCCTCCTCAATCCCAAAGGAGACCTTGAGCTGTCACTGTGCTCTGACTCCACTAGATTCTCTTGGGATCCCACTCGGTCGCCTCTCAGCCCTGGGCCCAGAAGCTGACCACAGTAAAGCCGGAAGACCCTCGAGCAAGACCACAGAGGCCAGAGAAGAATGCCACAGCCTCAGAAGAAAGCTGGTGGGGGGGGGGGGGGCTGCAGGGCCTGCCTGAGTGTGCAGAGTGGGACTCTCACTTTCCTGCTGCCCAAGCCTCCATCCACCTTGATTCCAGCCAGAGGTCTGGCCAACATGCTGGGTCAAACGGGGAAAGTAGCAGGAAATAATTTTACTTTCCTAGTCTGTTAGGGCTTCAGAGACCACAGCATCCAGCTCCACCACCCCACCATTTTACCCTGGGGAAACTGAGGCCTAAAGAAGAGAGATGACAACTCAAGGTCACAAAGGACCCCTCGGACTACTGGCCTGTCCATTCTGAGTTTCCAGGCTCTAAAAGAAGACCCTGAGAGACAAGCCTGAACTGGTCCTGAGGCAAGCCCAGAAGGGGGCAGCCACTCCTTTCCAGTCCAGCCCTCCACACCTCCCAGTCCAATGCTACCCTGGCTGGACCCCTAAAAACATGCCTTCTGTGGCCAAGTTCTACCCCAGCCCTGCAGAAAGAGTGCTGCAGGCATAGCTTTCCTCTGAGTGTGTGTGTGTGTGTGTGTGTGTGTGTGTGTGTGTGTTCATCCTGACAGGCTTTTCTCATCTCTCTCTCACACACTTCTCTCTCTGACTTCCTTCCTTCTGAGGTCTATTTCTGAGGTCTTGAATAGCCCTGTGCTGCTCCTGCTCTCTCTCTAGCACCACCTACTTCTTCTCTCTTCCCTTTCCTCTCCACCCTTCTCTGAAACCCTCTCCCCGCTCCATCTCTCCTTTTTTTCTTCTTTCCAGAAGCCGAATAATAAGCCAATTTGCAGCTGCAAAAGGCAAGAGCTGCCCTCCCTGGGGTCTGGCCTTGCATGTGGAGCCTCATCTCTCTAAAAGTGAACAGCCACCCTTCTTACCCAGTACCCTCAAAGCATCTAAACCCGCAGTCCTCTGAAGGAAGGGGCTCAGGGGGAAAGACTCAGAAGTGAAGGGCAGGGAGGAGCCCACTGGTCCTGTCAAATCAAGCTCCCAAAATGGTTTCCTCTAGACAGGGACAGTCTCCCCTTCCCCTCCAGATCCTGCCCGAGAAAAAGCCCTTCCATATGCCAGAGCCAAGACTGCCTTTTCCAAGACCCAGGAGTGACCTGGGAGGCTTCCTCCATTCCATCCAGCCCAAAGCATACTAAGATCTTGGGCCAGAAGTCCCCTCCTCAGAAGTCCACAGAATCTGCCCTTCCCCTCCCTTCATCCCTACCCAGAAAGGCCACTTCTCACTCCTTCCCCCAGGAGGCCCTGCTCAGGGGGGGAGCTACCATAGAGAGACAGCGACACCTAGAGGCAGAGCTCTGCATCACGATCCTGTCACTCCAGACGGCTGCTGAGGGGAAAGGACTCCACCACTGGAGGGAGCCGACCTACCCCACAAGAAGAGGAAGTAGAAGAGCAAGGGGTAGGCCTGGAGTGGAAAAGCCCATAAGGGCCAGAGCAAAAGATACTCCTTCTCCCACTGACCATACCAATGGCTTAGGACAGGGAAGAGCTGAAGGCTGTGGCCAGGCTGAGAAAGCCCAGAGAAGAAGCCAGCGGTTGGGTGGCACCGGCTGGAGAGGCGTCCTCCGCCCAAGCAGAGGCAGCAGCTTTGTTTCTAGGTCCCCCGAGCAGGACTCAGTGCCTCTGGGCCACCCAGGAGCAACTGGGCTGACCCGGCCTCACTTGCACCTGCTACACCCACCTAGCCAGCCAGCCAGCCTGCCTTCTAGAGGCTCAAGAACGACCCAACCCGGGACTTCCACTGACTTCCCTCAGCATCCCAGCAACCTTCTCCCTTCCCACCTTGACTGTGCCTGAGGCTGCACTGTCTGTGACAAGTTAGGACACTGGCCTGGGGTATTGTGGTAAGAAGGACACTTACCCTGCCTGCCCTACAGGTGGGTTCTAGAGCCCCACAGGACAATCCTCGCAGTATCCTGGGCTCCTGGGCCAAAAGCAAGGGCCTTCCCCCATCTCCCCAGTGATGGGGGATGCTCTGTGGAGAGCCAGTGTATCCTCTCCCCAAACTCCCTGGCTGCACCCATCCTTGGCTCTTCTAGTTGGTGTCATGACCCCCAGAACCAATCAAGTCCAGCCAGAGAAAGAAATAGCAACTGGGAGCCTTGGGCCAAGAATTCTAAAAGAGTAAAGGTCAGAAGGCATCCTGGTGTGTCCAAATTCTAAATCAGGAGAAAACTCAGATCCATCAAGAAAAGACAAGTGGAACAGCTGCTACAGAGACAAGGGGGGGGGGCGGACAGAGAGACTGCACGGAGCTACAAACACCCTCCCACACTTGAGAGCCCCGCAAGAGCTAGAATGCACACTAGGATCCCAGTGGGAAGTGGGCCCTCTGACCAGCCCTGCCCCCAAGTGACTTGCCCCATCTCACTCTCTCCCTAGGTACGTCAGCCCTAGAGGTCACGATGACTGGGCCAGAAAGGCCTTTCTACCTCCAGGCCTCACTCGGAACCTTGAGGAGGGCACAACTGAAGACCCATGTTCCTGGCACCACACTTCGCCATGCTCCCACACACACGCACTGAAGCTGCCTACCCAGGCTCAAGCTTCCCAAATCCTCTCCCCCCAAGTGGAATTTCCAACCAACTCCCAAAAGGCGGGCTCCTTGCCAAGGAAAGTGGCCCTGAGGCTGAAGTTTCCTTGCTATCAACCCATCCCTTCCTCCTTGGCTGGCCTAACCCAGAGCCTTCTAATATCTGGTGGTCACTCCATTAACCCCGCCCCCCAGTTCTGGAAAGGGGCATCTCGAGGGAAGGGAGCTGAAGGGCTCTGACCAAAAGGACTGCTGTCCCTGGCTTTTCCTTCTCCTCTCACCTCTGTCCCCAGGGTCTCAGACTCCAGGTGCATCTCTGACACAAAAGACACACACACACCCCTATATCATGAGAACAAAGTCAACTCCGCAGCCCTCCCAGCTGAAAAAAGCCTGCCTGCAACATGGGGCTCTGGGCCTAGGAAGGACTAAGGGGCCCGCACCACTCTTCTCCACCCCAGGACGTCAGAATTCACCTCTGGGGTATATACATACAGCTCAGCAGCAGACAATCTGGCTGCTTTTCCCGAAATACAATTTTCTTTTCTTCTTGGCCCCAGAAAGCTGGGTTTTCAAACCAGCAGTGGGAGAAAGGTCAGGTTTTATAACAACCCCTCGAATGAAAGCCCACTTGCAGCGGGTTGCCAGGAAGGGCTGCAAGCTCACGGTGGGCCCCAGGGCCCCTACCCAGTTTCCTCCTGCTGCTCCTTCCACCCTGGAGATAGCTGCCTCTGGCTTAGAGGGCAGGACCCCTGAAGGCCACACCCTAGAGCAAGGCCAGGCACCCAGGGGAATGGCAGTTTCTGAGAGGGGGTAGAGGCAGGAGGTGGACAAAGGGTCCAGGGCCCAACCAGTATTGACTCAAATCCCTTATTCAAGCCAGGAGAGCACTTACCAGACCACCCACATCTTTCTGTGATGGGCACCTACCCCCTCAGGCCTTCCCTTCGCTCCTCCTCCAGGAGAGAAAGAATACAGTCCTGACCCAGTCAGGCAGCCCGGCTCACCACAGGCTGTCCAGACTGTTGACAGGCTGGGGGGGAGGGGGTACCCTCAACACACTCATTACCCAGCTCCCTCTCCAGAGCACCTACCCAGGACCAGCTGCCTCTCCAGAGCATCTACCCCAGGCATCAGCCTTGCCAGGGACTCAGGTCGGCACCAGGCCTTGCCAACACCTTCTTCCTCACCTCCACTCCCAGAATGCTCTCTCTATACCCACTTCCCAAGCAGCTGGGATTTCACACAGCACAAAAAGGCGAGAGGGGTTGGGGATTCTGGGTGGGAAAGAGCCTGCCCACGGTTTAGGGCACCAGGCAACCCCTCCTCCCTGCCCCTGGAGAAGGGGGCTTATAGAATAAGCAGGTGGTCTTGTTCAGATTCCTTTTTTTCCCAGCAACTCCTCTCTGTCTTCAGCCAAGGAAGCAAACTTTGACCTACCTCCCTCCTTCTCCCACAAGCTACAGGGTCCCCAGGCGGCCAGAGGTGGTGAAGGATAGGTAGTGAAGGGTTGCCCACAACCCTCCACTCCTGCCCACGCATCTGGCTCGGAGGGCGGGCAAAGGGTGGGGAGAAACTTGAAAAGTATTCCAGGGAGCGGGGCCACTGGAAAGGGGTTCAGAGAGAGGGAAGTGGGATGCATTTCCCAAAGGTTGATTGGCAGGTGAGGGGATGGATGCCAGCGCTGCCCCCACCAATGTCCAAGCTGGAGATCCTGAAGAAACCCACGCGTCCACGGGGATCGATCCGGGAGCCGACCAGAAAGATGGAACTGGCATGATTTTTCTCTCCGTGACACAGAGCCTCTCCCCACCCTTCTCTCTTCCAGATCAAGAGTTGGAATTCTTTTTTCTTAAGTTGCCGCAATTTGAACCGAATATTTTGAGAGAAATGAGTGCTAGCATTGTGTGTGAGTAAGCGAGGGTGCGTGTGTGCGGCGATGGTTTGGGTGTTCCAAGTCTCCTTCCCAAGCCCCGCGCGTAACCAGCCAGCCGCGGTTCGCGTCCCTCCGCCCGCAGCCTCGCCGACCGGCCCCGCTCGGTTCGGCAGCGCGGGGCCCGGCTTGCTCCGCGGCGCGCTCTCCCCGCCGGTCTCCAGCCCGCGCCCCGCTCTCCCTCCGCGTTCCCGGCTTCTCGCCGGCCACCGAACGCGCGACCCCGCGCGGCCCCCCCAGGCTCCGGCGGACAAGCTGCCCTCCCCGCCCGCAGGTACTCACCTAAAAAGAAGAGGAGGCAGAAGGTGTTTGCCAAGATCATGTTAAATAAATCCCACAGTTTTTTTGTGTGTCTTTCTCCCTTGGGTAAAAAATAATAATAACAACAACAATAATAATAGCCAAGCAGTGATAATCAGCCCCAAATCCAATGCGGAGATTCCAGCTAGTCCACCCGATAAGGATCCTGAGTCCTGCGATTCTCGCCTCTGGCTGAAGGGGGTGGGGGGGAAGGAGAGCGGTGGGTTACCTCTCGACGCCCCCCTTGCCCACTAAAATCAAATATACACGTAAATGAGGATATATCTGCTTTACAAGCCGACAGCTTGGTCCTCGCTCGGTCCTGCCCTCCGCTGGTCCGGGAAGGCTCGGGTCCCCACGGGTCCAATTCCCCTGCGCTTCCCAGGAGCGGACTGGGGAGGTGGGGAAGAGGCGATTTGAGAGTGAAGGGCTGGAAGGAAGCAGCGAGGGTGGGGGTCAGAATAAAATGCAAATAGGAGAGAAATCCACCGACGAGTGTTAGCGCCAGGAACAATCCAGTGGGAGCTTCGAAGACCAGAGCCCGGAGTCGCCTCTTTCGCACCCAGACGAAGAAAAGATTCAAAGAAAAAAAAATCTTCTCCTGCTAACCCCTGCTCGTCTCACTTTTTTCTAATGGAATTCCAGCGACCGTGTGTCTCTGCGTGCGTGTGTCTTTCTCTCTTCGCTCCCTCCCTCTCCTCTCCCTGGCTCTCGCTCTTTGCTCTCGCTCTCTCCAGCTCTCCCTAGCTCTCCTCTCTCCCTCCCCCTTCTCCCTCTCTCCCTGCTCCTCCCTCCGCCCGCCCCCTTCCCCCTTCGCGGCTCCCTCGCCGCGGCTCTCGCGCCCGCGCCCCTCTTCTCCGCCCGGGGCTCGGCGCTCAGGCTCCCAGGCGGCCGGCGGCGCGGGGCGCGGGAGCGCGGCGGAGCAGCGACACTCTGCAGCGGCGGCGACACGGCGGTGGCAGTGGCGCCGGGGAACGCTGGACGAGAGGAGTGCTTCGCCGCTGACTCCCTCTGCTCTGCCGCCCGCCCTTCCCGGACTGACCTGCTGCCTTGGCCGGAAACTGACCGGCTCCCCGAGCTACCGTTCAAACCCATCAAAACCTCCGCACCCGCCTTCTCCACTCGCAGCGCAACACCGCCCTCCGCGCCCCCCCCCACCCCGCGGCGGAGGGGCTCAGCCCTCCAGCCCTCCAGCCCTCCAGCCCTCCAACCCCCACTGCCCCTGCCCCCGCCGCCTCGGCCCACGGGTCCCGAAAGCCTGGGGAAGCTCAGCAGAGGCCGAAGGGCGTGGAGTCCAGGACACCCCAGCCATCCCGGAGGCATGGGGCCGGGGGGAGTGGGGGGGCTCGAAAATCCCCGGCTGGGTGGCCTGGGTCTAAGGAGGGGCTCCACCCTCCTTGGGCAGATGCGTCCTTGGGCGGGAGAGTGGAAGCAGAGCTTCTCCCCGAAGGCGCAAGAGAAAGGAAGGACCCCCCACCCCACCCCCACTCCACCTCCAGCGCCAGCCCCCAGCGTCCCAAGCAGCCTGCCTGCCCAGGTCTAGCCCCTAGCACGCTTACGCGTGTGCTTTCCACGGGGAGCTCGAGAACTTTCCCCACGCGCCCCCGGCCCCCTCGGCCCCCTCACTCCCCGGCGTTGCAGCCCTTCGAGACACCCCTTCCCCATTCCTCTCCCCTGGCGCGGGAGGAAGGCCGCTGTGCCCGGGCGCCCTGACCGCCTCCTCCGAGGCCGGCTGACCTGCCCGAACTGCACGGGAGGGATCTGTCGGGGGCTCGCACCCCGCCACGGCTGGCGGGAGCGCCCGAGACCGACCCGGCCCAGGGCTCCGTGCCAGGCAAGCTCCGCGGCCAGCGCTCGGCGGCGGGCTGGGCTCGGAGAGCTCTCCCAAGGCAGCCGGCAGCAAACCGCTTCGGAGGCTCCGGGTGGGGTCCCCCTCCCCCAGCCGAGAAGGGGGCGATTGATCCATCTGTCGATGGGCCGGGCTCACCGGCGTGCTTTAGTCACGGAATTTACAGTAAACGCCCAGAGGCACCAAAAAGGGAGCGTCTGGCTGGGAAAGGGCTGAAGGAGAGCTGAGGTTGCTGGCACGTTTCGGCAAGAGGGGGCGAGGCGGCGGGCCCTTGGACATGCGGGGGCACACGCCTACGCACGCTGGGCACCCCAGTTTCACTCTCACTCCCGGCACATCCTCTGCAACGTTAGAGCTGCCAGGGTCCCTCGGCTTTGGTGCACACATTCTTGCATTTTGCTCCGCGTGCACCCCGTCTGCCGGGGTGGGGTACATCTAGCGCCTTGTAAACTTTCTGTGCTACGCAAAACCGGGTCTGGGCCCGAATCTAAGGGGTATTTGGTAGTGTCTTTTACCATGCATTTTTAAATGAACAAGACTCTAGAAAGTAGTAAATGTTAAAAGTCGACCCGCGCGAGAAGGGAGGGGTCACTCCCAAAACCAATACGCTGCGCTAGCGGAAAAGCTAGAGGGAGCAACTTCCATCTTGCGGATTTAGGCGGGAACTTGGCTTCTCCAGCCCTGCTTGCACAGCGCGCGGGTCTCCTCCGAAAGCCTCTCTTATTTGGCTGATCCTGGCGCGTTGGCCGCAGCCCTATCTCCTCCTCACGCCACTGAATTATGCCCCATGGAGCCGCAGTCCTAGGCAGTTAGTGGAAGATCAGCACCAAGAAAGCTTGGGGATCGGAGCTGGGGAAAGCCTCCTCGGGGCAGCCCTCCCTGCCTTTACTCCGGGCCTCTCTAGTTCTAGAAACAGACTTCACATCTGACAAGGTCTCCCGGCTTCTTCTCCAAAATTTGGAAACTTAAGGAACCAGCTTCAGAAAAGTATAGATGAAAGGATGACAGGCCAATAGGAATTATACTGCTGGGGAGTCTTGGACTGGAAGCCAGAGGTTGGGAGCCCGCTATAAATAAAACTATAAATAACCTTTCTCCAGCGGCTCCCCCACTTCAGGGCCCTCTGGTGGCCCAAATACCCTCCACCATCGATCGCCACACCACGTTATCTGATGCAGCTTGTCCCTCTTTCAAGGGCTCTATTCCATGCTCCCAAATTAGCACATCTTTCTTTCTCCTCCAAAAATGTGTTAAACTGTCTTTTAACCCCAGTGGGTATATGAAGGATAACTCCGAAACTTATGCCGAAGCTTTGCCTGGCCCCGGTTTCTGTGAAGGGGGCTGAGAAAGCAGCAATGGACACCCAAGAGTGGCTCCCGCTGACATCTCTAGTTGGGGGGGGGGTAGCAAGAGGTGAGTGGCTGAGGCCCTTTATGGACTTGAGGTTACCATGCTTTCACAAGGACAGTAGACAACACCAGCCAGATTAACATTCAGCTTGTTGGGGCTGTGGGGCACTCTGACCTTGGGCCCTCTCTTCCTCCCTATCTGTATAAGCCTCTTCCACTACAGCCCACCCTCTGCTGACCCCAGCCCTCAATTATTCCCTGAACATATGCTGTATGTAAGGCTCCCCTCAGCCAGGATCTACAGAGGAAATACAGATGAACACATACTAGTCATGGGCGATTTAATCTAGAAAATCTCTACTCTATAAAATGGGAATTTAAAAAAAAAAAAACTTGAAGAAATTAGATGAGACGCTATAGACAGAACAGCTAGTCAAATGCCTGGTTCATAGAAAGTTGTTCATAAAATGTCACCCTTTTCCTCTGGGATCCAGGGAAAGGATTGGGAACCAATGACAAGACATAAAATTTAGTGGGAAATGAGAAGATAAAAGGCTGTGGGGATCCAAAGACCACTTTGTAGAGTATGAGGGGTAGGAGATCCTGCAAGAGGAAGTCATGGGAGAAAGGAGAGTGAGTAGGTGTGAACAAAAGCCCCAGGGGCTTATTGACACATTTTCACACTCAGGTACTATATCCTTCAGACCACCTGCAAGGGCCCATCCCAGCTATCCTGAGCTACCCAGCAGGTAAGCCTCCAGCCTGCCTGTCACTCCACCATCAAAGATGGACAAGTTATGATATGCAAAGGGGAGGGAAAGAGAACACTTAGACCTTTAGTTTCTTCCCTTTGCCTCATCTCTCTAGACCTACTTGTCTTGTAGAGTGGATTCTCTGGAGGGCAAGAGCAGTAGCAGGGAGGGAAGAAGGACTGGGGGGGTTGCAGCCCCACCTCGGTGCACACACGTGCAGTGCACACACATGCATGTACATATACACACATAGGCATGTGCACACACGCATTAGCCACAGAGCTCAGCTGACCAGACTTGGGCTGCCCTTAGCAGAAACTCATCCTTTCCTTTCCTTCAGTGGAGGGAAGAAGGCTGAGTGAGTGTTCCCTTGTCCTGGAGATAAAACCAACCAAGAATAAAAAGGTGCCAGCTAAGACATTTCAAAAACCAGTATGAGAAGGCCAGAGACCCACCAGAGTCTCCTGCAGTCAACCAACCAGCACAGACTTACCTGACCCCTTTTCTGTCCCCAGCACAGCATCAGACTGCCCCTGCCACAGAAACATTTACAGATAGAGTTAGGGCATATACCATAAAAAGAGTGAGCAACCCGAAGTCATACTGGGCCAAGTAAGAGAAAAGAGCACCACTGGATTTCAGGACATTCTGGGGAGGCAGGATGCCAGCTGGACCTGGAATGATGGGTAGAATTTGGCTGCACACAAAGGAGAGAGCTCTGGGAAGGGGGCAGCATAGGTAAAAACACAGTGGTAAGAAAGGTTTGAGAAACAGTCCAAGAGTAAGGGGGAACCATGGGCACAGGTCGGGACGGGCTAATGGAAGAGGATCTAGAAGGTCGCATCGGTATGGACAATGGAGGACCAAACTAGTGAAGGCTTCAGACTTGCTCCCCCTAGAAGCCAACAAAAGTTTCTGAACAGGCAAATGACATAACGAAAATGGTATTTTCGGAAGATTGATCTGATAACTCTGTGAAGGATGGAGACAGGAAAACAGTTAGGAGGCAATTATAACAGTCTCACCCGAAGTAACGAGGGTTACCCAAAACCCGAGGAGGTGGTGGGCGTGGAGAAGGAGGTGGTGGTGGACGTGGCAGGCAGTGACGATGGGCGTGGACAGAAAGCAGTGGGGGTCGGGGTTAAGAGAATGTGGGCGTGGAGGAGGTGATGGTGCGAGTGACAGCAGATGACAGAAGGAGTGGACAAGGTGGTAGTGGTGGGAGTGACGGAAGGAGACAATAGGCGTAGACAGAAAGCAGTGGTGGGCAGGAATAGGAAGAGGTGGGCCTGGAGAAGGAAGTGGTGGTGGGCTTGGCAGGAGGTGAAGGTAGGAGTGGACAAAGAGGTGGTGTGGACGTGACAGGCATTGACAAGCTCCAGACAGAAAGCAGTGGTGGGCAGGGAGAGGAGCAGGTGGGTGTGGAGAAGAAGGTGGTGGTGGACAGCAGAAGGTGACGGTGGGCATGGACAGGAAGTGTCAGAGGCAAATATCAAGATAAACCTTCAAGCTCTTGGTAACAGATTTTCCATCACAGAGGGCCAGACGACCAGCACTGACTTTTCAGGATTTGTCACTGGAAAAAAATAGTTAAAGTAACCAGCTTTATGGCAAGATACATGTTGTTATTTAATTCTCTTTTTTAAAGATTTTATGTATTTATTTGACAGACAGAGATCTCAAGTAGGCAGAGAGGCAGGAGGGTGAGGGGGTGTGGGGGGGGGCAGACTCCCTGCTGAGCAGAGAGCCAGATGTGGGGCTTGATCCCAGGGCTCGATCCCAGGACTGAATCCCAGGACCCTGGGATCATGACCTGAGCCGAAGGCGGAGGCTTAACCCACTGAGCCACCCAGGCACCGCAAAATTCTTATAAGAACTCTGTGGGGTAGGTACCATTAATAGCCCCATTTATGAATAAGAAAACTGAGGCAAGAAAAGTGATTTAACTCTACTGAAGTCCTATTTTAAGTGGCAGAATCATGATTTGGACTCTGGCAGCTGGGCTCCAGGGTTCCTCCCTGGTAATCTATGTGCCCTAAATAAATAAGGAAAGTGATGGCTCTCCAGCCTGTAAGTTTTCATGTCCCAATACAGAGCATCTTAAATATTCCCTTTCTCCCTGCCCTGCTCAGGAAGGACATTGTGAGGACATTGTAAGAACTGAAATTTCTTTTTTCTTTTTCCTGTGGTCCTTGCCTGGCCTCATCCTTGGAATTCAAGTAGGGAGCCTAGCAAGGATCCTATCCAACATGGTGAACCTGCACAATGCCCAGCTCAACCATGGGCATTCCCAGCCCTGATCCGGCCCTCTGTCTCCCTGTTAATGGAAGGCTGAACACCCTTACCAGCATTCCCTCCCCTACTCCAGATCCCTGAGGCCCAGCCTAGGAGAGAACTAGTGGGAATGGAGACCAGCAGGGATTCAACTAAACCATCTGATCCCCAAGGGTGAACAGGGCTGCTGGGCAAGGTGGGTGGGTCCAAAGTAGGAGAGAAGAAGGGCATACTGCACTGGGGAGGTGGGCATTGATTTCTCTAATTGATTTCGGTCAGTGTTCTTTGTGCTTCATCATTGTCTTTAGAGGTAGGCACCAAAGGGGGTGGGAATCTGGCTTTACTTATCCTCTCCTCAGAGCATCAGAGACTTCTGTGCAGCCCCACCCATGCCAGGGAGTCCCCAAGCTCCAGGCTAGCCCACCAGAGGAAGAGAAAGCTGCTGCTGCTACTGCAGCAGGGATGCAGGAAGGCAGATGGGATGTTACTCCATGACTCCCAGCAGGGAGCTATCAGAACCACCTTATGTGGGTATAGGACCTCAGAGTTTCATGGCTTTCTCTTCCCTGATCTTGAAGCCCTTACAGCATCTCTGAGAAGGGAGTGTGGCAGGATTAGCCTTCCTTCCAAGTGAACCAACTCAGGGTTGATGATGTCCCACGATGTGGCCAAGGTCACAATGCAGTCTGCAAGTGGCAGAGCCGGGACTCAAAAGTAGGTCCTCCCACACTCTGGTCTAGTGAGTTTTCCCCTTGTAACAAGGAAACCAAGCACTCATCCCATCAGGGTGCCTCGCCTCTCTGCTGCTTTCTCCCACATAGGAGATCATGGAGAAGAGGGAGAAGGCACCCAATATTTTTTGGCAGTGACTTTCTTTCATCTGGGACAAATGTAGGAAGGACTTTCTCTAAACTCCTCTTTCACCTGAAGTCACAGATATCCTGAGAAAACTGCAAAACCCCCTTTCTCCTCTGCCCCCTTCACAACTCCCTAATGGCAGCAGGAGTGGAGCTGGTAAATGGCCCCTCTATAGAAGCTACTGTCAGCTTAAAATATCCCAGCTCACTGTCAAGCCTCCTCCCCAACAGCTCTGACTGCGAAGCTTGCCGCCCATGTTGGCACCATCCAGGCCACGCCCCCCAGGATTGTCCTGGTGCCAGCACTGTGCTTGGCAGACCCCAGCTGCCTGGAACAACCCCACAGCCTCTCCTGAACATGCACACCCTCCCCAGCTCTCAGGCACTGGCGATCCGCCAGGTTACCCAAGGTCAGAGACAGAATCCAGGGAGAGGGGCAGGGATTGCTCCTGCTAAGCTGTGGGGAGCCGGCTCCTGCTGCCTGGTGCCCCCCAGGAGAGCTCTCAGACCCAGCAGCTCCCCACAGGGACTGTGTCTTTATTTAGCCAAGCCTGGCAAAGTGGGTGGGGCACCAGAGCTAGGTCTGAGATGGACTGTCACTTGAAGGTCTCCAGCGAGCTGGAAGGCGATTCACAGGGAGCTCTGGACAGAAAACGGGAGCAGAATGTCCTTCTTTGAGCAGAAATGCCTTCCCTGGACCCAACCTAGAGTTTAGACAGATGATCACATTTATCAGCCCACCTTCCTCAGCCCGACATCTCATCCTGGAAACTTCTTTTCCCATCATCCAAAATATTCTCTCCTTACCTCCACTGTCCCTGTGCACTGTGCTTTCCTACTATCCTCTCTCTTGCCCCAACAGGAAAGTCTGAACCGATGCTGCTCCCAAGGGAAGGGGGAATGCTTAACCCAAAAGAATGAAGCACTAATGGTAGAATTTCAATCATCATGGGCCCTCGGGTTCTCAGGGTTGAAGGAAACTTGCAGGACAAGAATAAAGAGCCAACACATGGGGCACCTGGGTGGCTCAGTGGGCTAAGCCTCTGCCTTCAGCTCGGGTCACGATCTCAGGGTCCTGGGATCGAGTCCCGCATCGGGCTCTCTGCTTAGCAGGGAGCCTGCTTCCGTCTCTCTCTCCCTCTCTCTCTGCCTGCCTCTCTGCCTACTTGTGATCTCTCTCTGTCAAATAAATAAATAAAATCTTAAAAAAAAAAAAAAAGAGCCAACACATGCAGAACACTCAACAGCTTACAAAGTTTTTTTTTCTGTAAATTCAACTCCTTTGGGCTCCCGCAAACAGCCTCTGAGGTGGGCATTTCCCAGATTAAAAAAACTGGAAGTCAGAACATCAGGTGACTTATCCCTGATCACATAGTGAGTTGCTGACCTTGGACTTGAACCCAGACTGAACTGATTCCAAATTGCCTATTTGTGAGGTAGCTTCTGCTCAAACACTTCAGTAAAATAAAAATGAAATACTTTTCAATTGTAAAAAAGTAAGACAGTTTCGCAAAAAAAGTCACTATGCTTTGGGGCAGCCCCCATCCCATGGTGAGTTCTGGAGGCCCCTCCCTGTCAGCTTCCAGATGAACCACCCACACCTGGTGCATGGCTTGAGACAGCTCTGGCTACTCCAGTGGCTTGGAGCTCCGTGGTAAAGAGGAATAGCCCCTCTTCACAGATGTGAAAACCAAGGCCTCCAAAGCTCAGCACTTACCACTCTACTGAGAATGCATGTTTTCTTGTCTATACTCCTCACCGCACTCAAAGCTCTAGGCAGACTAGACCTATATCTTCTTCATCCCCATATGGTCAGATGCTGGTACATAATCAGTGTTCAGGTAAGTGCTTGTTGAATGGATGGATAGATGGATGGATGGTTCCCCTTTCCTGACCTGAGCTCAGCAGAGAGGCTCAGACCTGGGATCGCCCACCTGGGTCAAAGCTCTTCTTTTACTGGACTAGGCTTCTCTTTCCTCCCATTCTGTTCTCCTTAGGAAAAACTGATACATCTGACCAAAGGATTTTTTTGCCATTTAAGTTCTTTTAATTCAAGCTAGATTGGCTTATACTCTTCACTTTAAAGTCTAATTCTATAAAGACTTAGTACATTAACGGTTCATTAGAATTCCCGATCGACACAATGAACTGCCTGGCTTACTTGTTAGCATGTAATGCCCCACACCCAGCACTTCAGCCTAGCGACCCCAATAATATTTACTCGGAAGAAATGAAGTGGCTACAAAACTCATTCTCCCCAAACCTGCCCCCCCTCAAAGTGGGTGATAAAGACACAGCCCTCAGAGAATGGGCGATGGTGCCAGGAACACACAGTCTCCCAAAAAAGGGTTTCTGAACAGAAGGAGTAGAGCTGGTCTGTGCCCTCCCACAGGTCATGTTTCCATACTTCTGACCCCCAGTGTGCACCCCATCAGGGAGGGGGCCTCTACTTTCCAACCTTGCCTTGCACCGGGCTGACCTGCTCTCCCATTTCCTTTCAGCCCGCTGCCACTTCAGAAGGCGGTTGATAAACAGATCCTAAGCCAAGTGATAATCCATGCATTTTAAGGTTGTCAGTGTGTTGCATTTTCCAGAACTAGCAAAACTGATAAGCGTCCTTTCTTTGTGATCAATCCTGATCAATCAATCATTGAATTCTTCAATACCTTCTTGGTACTCCTCTCTGACACATATGCATTTTAAAGAAATATGAACAGAGAGAGAAGGCCTTAATGCAAGGTAATGGTTCTCTAATGGTAGAAATCAGGCACCAGGAGAAAGGGATTCAAATGAGATCCGAGAAGGCAAATCTGCTGCATTCATGCACACTCCCCTCTTGTAACCACCGCAGATACTGTTAATTGATCGCAGCCAAGACTGCTCAGTGCAGCGCTCCAGGCAGCCATAACCAGTCCCTTGCAGTGGGCATGCAAGTTCATCTAATCCATTTGCAAGGGGCACTTGATGAATTCTGAATGCCCTCTAGTCCTCAGGTCTGGGGTTCTGGGAGGTGTCTGAGAAGCTGTTCTCTTCACCCCTCAAATCACACTATGGCTGACCTCACGGTACCCAGCCATGCCAGGAGTGTCCAGTGAGGGTGTCAAAGGGCTTTTCAAAAGAGAAAGATCTTTCTGCTCCCCAAAGGAGGACAGGGAATGGGCCTTTTGGAAGATAACTACTGTGCCAAGAAAAGCAACCAGCCCCTGTTGGAATCTGATGACTAATTAAGACCAATCTCTGCCACAGAAGAGCTCCCACATACCGTCAGCCCTGAGGGAGCAGGCATTTCTTCCCCAGGCGCTGCTCGCAGCCCCCGCTGGACCACCACACCCGGATGCTCCATCCATCTGCTCCTTGGATGGGATTCAGGCCACCAGGTGTGAGAAAGGGACTCCCTTCCGCCCCCCTACCCTGATGAGGAACTAGGAATAGGGGAAGCCCCATGGCTGATGTTGTGTTTGTTAATGGGCGTTCTGGGAGCATTTAAACGGATGGCACAGGTGCAACAGTAAGCCGGCCACACATAATATCACCTGCTTGGCGGCCAACCCAGTCCCGGCATTTCCACAGGGGCAGGAGACAGATGCCACCTGAGCTTCTGGGGATGCACTCAGTTGGAGGGTGGGCAGGAGGGAGCCTGTGCACCTTCCCCACCCTGCACACCCCGTCACAGATCTGTCCCTTCAGAATTCAAGTTGCAGCTTCCTTCCCAAACTCCCTTCACCTGTGGGTTCCTTCCCATTTGTTCAAGGGGGCACTGAACTGAGCGCCAACTATGCTCCAGGCCCCATTGTCCTGCCGAGGATATGGCAGACAAGGCCTCCTCCCCAGGGAGCTCCTGCCCCCATCCTCGCAACAGCCCTCTTTAGTCAACCCAGCTCTTCTCCAGCTTCTAACTTCCCCCTGCCCCACCGCCCCAACCTGGGACTCCCGACTTTCCTTTAGAAATAGAAAATGCAAACATAATGGGAATGCCTCACAAGACACCTTGGCAATATCTCATTTGGGTCTCGAATGAGTCAACAGGCTGTGGTTCTTTGTCAGGAAGCTGGCGCCCACTGCTGGCTGGACTACTTGGTAGCTGCGTGACCATGGGCCAGTCCCCTAACCTGGCTGCCCCTCCACAAAACAATGACGATAGGCCCACAGGGCTCACACACAGCTGTGGCTCGCTCAGCCAATATCTGAGCACCTGCCATTGGAGACACTGACACGCAAAATGGACAAACACGGTCTTGAATAAGACAGGATCGAGGAGCTTCTAACCTGGCTGGATGTAAGAACAAAGAAGTATAACACGGTTGGGAAGCAAAACACTGGTAGAATTCGAGCATAGTAGGGAGAGGGATTGATTAAAACCTGGATGTGCGTAGCAGTGGGGATTTAAGGAAGTCATTGCATAAAGAATTAAGATTTCCTGAGCTCTCGCCAGGGACCGATTCCCATATATATATGTAATTGCTCCTAGGATTGAAATGATGGTATGAACCTGCTCTCTAATAAGCTAGGGAAAGCTGTCCAGTGAAAGCTGTTGGGTTTACTGTTAAATAAAAGGTCAGACCTCAGTCTACCGAAATGGGTTGTTTTAGTTAAACTAGGCTATGCTAGGGCAGAGAACACCTCCAGGGTCTCCGAGGGTTACACCACCACAAAACAAAGATTTCTTTCTTCTTCACGCAACATGCTCGCCTCAAAGTCGCAGGGAGCTCTGCTCCACACGGTAGTTCAGGGATTCAGACCGAGCGATGCCCTCTCCCTTTGTGGTCGCTCCTCCTGGAACAAAAGTCCCCTCAGCCACTGAGGCAGGAGCAGAGAGGGCTGGCCAGAGCGATCCGTGTCACTTTCACCCATGGCCCGTTGGCCAGACAGGGACGTGGTCCCGTCTGACACAGTGGAGCTGGTAGACGTGTGGTGAGCCTCTCTGTCTTCGACATGGGAGCCAAAGAAAAACTACCTCCCACAAAACCCTTTGAAGTATCTCGTCGGACTTTTGCCAACTTAACGCTATTATGAGACAGAAACTATCTGTGGATTAAATGTCTCCTAGGATGGGCGAGGGTCTGAGGGGAGGTCTCCCCTGCCAGGTGGAAGGCAAAGCAGGACAAGTTCCTGTGTCCCCTGAGGAGACTTGGCGTCACAGCCGGAACAGCCCCAGCCAGTCCCACTAGACGCAGCCTCCTTCAACTCATCCTCCAGTCCTGCACTCCTTTTGGCAGCTCTGCCACAGCTTTGTATTTGTTTATTTTTCCTGCCGGGGCTTTTGCAGTATTTCTCCTAAGTGGGACAGCTACATCAATAAGTTCCATTGCATCACGAGCGTGATTGAAGAGCGGAGGGCTGGCTTGCTGGCTGGGGCTTCTGGTCTGATGCACAAGGCGCTCTCTCACACACACTCCCCCTCGACCGCAGCTGTCTGGCCCCCTCTGCCCTCTCCAGCCCTTTATCCTACCTCCGGGCCGCCAGTTCCCTTCTGCTCCAGGACCCCTGCTCCAGCCTGCCCGGTCCACACCTCCATCTCCCGGAGCCCCCACCCCAGGTCCTACCCTCCTCCAGCCCAGAGCTTTCACTCAAGGCATCGCTTCCACCTAGAATATGCTTTTGCCATCTTTGTCTGTCAAAATCCTCCCCAGATACACACAAAAATGTCAACAGCAGTTATCTCGGGCTGATGAGATTACAGATTATCTTTATCTTCTTCTTTCCAATTTTCTCTATTTGGAGATTTGGGGGAAGGAGTGCATGTTATTTTTACAATCAGAAAAACACAATGAAGTCATGCTTCAAGTCCCTGCCTTCCTGGAAGGCTCCCCCATCCCTCGGTTTACACTTCTTTTTCTCCTCTGAAATTCTGTGGCTCTTGGCCCCATCAAAGACTGCTTCGTAAACCAGTGAGTTTGCTGTGTTTGAATGCCTGATATTGGCAAATGGTAAGCACCAGCAGAGCAGGGACCCACCATTCACATTGGCCCTACCCTCCATAGTCCTCGCATACACTAGGGCTCCAGGCAGATGCTAAGTTGTGAGTGACATTCCCCCATTCCCGGGGTTCTAGGGACGGTCCTGGTGTGCCTTACATCGGTTTGGGGAGGTATAATCATAGGGAGTTAGAATGAAGGGGCCTTGGAGTGGAAACCTGCATTTATACAGACCGTTTCTGACATTTTATTTGCCCACTAATAGGGTTTTATTACTCCCACCATGTGAGCAGCCAGACTAAGGCCTAGAGAGGCGGAGAGATTTGGCCCAAAAGTCCAGAACCCACATCTCCTATTGCCCAGCCCTTGCCTTCACCACTAAACCGCAGCTGCCACTGCAAGACCTTATTAATAGCCATTTCTCCCCCCAGTCAGCAGCTGGACATGGCTTGCCAGGTTAATAATTTGTTCATTAGGCGCCTAATGAATTACTTGTTAATTGCTAACTTGATGAACAGCCAGCAGTCCCCATCTGCCTGGAGAAACGGCAGCGACCAACCAACCACACAAGGGCCAGCCAAGCCCCAGCCTCCCGAGAGCAGGGGCTTTCGGCCGGAGGATGGTGGTGGCGGCTCCCAGGAGACAAGCCTGGCCTGGCTGGCACCCTGATCATGGGCAGGACACCCGCAGGAAGTTCGCTGCAAATGTCCAGAGCAGCCCAGATTGATATCCCCTGAGCCGTTCTAGCCCCCCCGCCCCCACAAAACCTCCCCTCGTGATTTCCTTTTGGTTTTATTTTCTCTGTGCACCCACCGCTGGAAGTCAGCACCACTCAATTTAAACTCCACCTATACACACAGAATTAGATGCCAGTGTGCTTTCTCTGAGTGCCGGGCTTCAGTCCCCATCCTGAAGGCAGCAACACTATCCTCTCAGACACTAACCTTGCTGAGAGTGCAAACCACCTCTTTCTTCTTCATGCTGGTGTCTCCTGTCCACCCAGTGCCCACCTCATTGAGTGGTCACTGAAGGCATGAATGCTTTGTACTTTTCTCTGTAAGTCTACCTGAGTCTCCTCAGGCTGCCAGAACAAAATGCAAACCTTAAGCAACAGGCATTGATTGTCTCACAGCTCTGGAGGCTGCAAGTTCAAGATCAAGGTGCTGGCTGGGTTGGCTCCTGCCCAGACCTCCCTGCTTGATCTGCAGGTGGCCACCTTCTCCCTCGGTCCTCATATGGTATCCTCTCTAGTGCCTCTGTGTGGGACTAAATGTCCTCTTCTTATTAGGACACCCTTAAAAAATTGGATGAGGGCCCACCCTAACGGCCTCATTTTAATTAACTACCTCTTTAAAGATTTATTTCCAAATACAGTTACATTTTGAAGCCCTGAGTGTTAAGACTTCACCCAGGAATTTGGGGGGTGGGGCCATGACACAATTCGGCCCATAACAACCCTCCCCTCAGAATGCCTACCTCCGTGCCAGGCACATATTAAATATTCCCTACATGCCCCAGAATTGATAGGCATTTCTGTTTTCTCCAGAGAAGGGCTCCTCTCTGTGGCTTGGGCTCCCAGTCCTGCAGAGGTCCCTGAAAGATTCTAGGACGGAGCATTCAAGACGAGCCCCTTTGGTCATGTCGGCTCCGAAATCCTCACAGCTCTGTCATTTTCGGAATCATTTCAGAGCAGCACCGAACAGAAAGGATGACTTTTTACATTTGCATAGCAATTTTGTTTTATCAGAGCATGTTCCCATTTCTTCCTTCCAGCACGGCTGCGAGGGAGGAAGAGGAAGGTTATGGTGTCCATCCTAGAAACGAAGAATTGAATTAATGACTTTCCCAATCAAGCTAAGCCCCTGTGACTTTCCCTCCCAGAGTCCTTCCTCTTGAGCCCCCGGGTAGGACCCGCCTTGGTCATTTTCTTCTCTGTGTCTGCACAGCCAGGCCAGGGCCAAGTCACAGAGGAGATGCTCAAGGAAGGTCTGACGTGAATGACAACAGAGCTGCCAGGAAAGCCTCCACGCAGAGTAGCAAGAGGCTGAAGAGTCAGAACTGGCCGCCTCACCACCCCCCTCAGCCCCACCAAGCACCCCCAGGCAAAACCAGCCTTAGGGCCCAGCAGATGGCTGGCTTTGGTGTCTGAGGATCTCCCCCCTCCCCCAACCCCACAGCCCAGCTTTTCAGTTAAGGCCCTGAAGGCCAAGGTTAAATTGAAAATGAGTCTGGGAAATAATATATCTATTATCACTTTCACACTGCTCCCAGGAACGATAAGGAAAACGTGTTTACAGTACAATCGCAAAATGATTTCACATATTATTTATTTTTATCCTTTATATCACAGGTATTTTTAGAAGCTGCCTCAAATCCACTGTGGAATGAAACAGGGTATGAATTTTAAAAATACACTATTTCATTTCATCCTCAGAACAATGCTTCGAAGCGGATTTAGAAGGATATCATTATACCCATTTGACAGATGAGTAAAGCAAGATAAGAGAGAGGTCAACTATTTGCCCCAAGTCATTCAGGAAGCAGATTAATGAACCAGACCTTCACTCACACACCAGGCCACTTTCCTGGAGTGACTGGATTGGGGTGGGAAGAACCCTGAGGAATAGACAAGGAGAGCTCCCTTCTCAGGGCAGGACAGAAGAGAAAGGTCAGCATGAGCTGCTGCCAGACTCTAGCTGCAGATCTATCTTCTTTGGCAGATGCCATTCTTAAACAACTTGTATCTGAATGACTTCCGCTGCAGTACGGACTCCCCAGCCCCCACAGGCCCCACCGTGCCCTGATGCACCCACCCCCAGCTGTCCCAGTCCACGTGGCCATCAGGACACTCAAGGTCTTTGGAATTGGCAACCCCTTTGGCCTGTGACCAGCATCTTTGCAATGGGCTTCCTGGAGCAGCCTCCCGAATGTCAGGGGTGGGAGAGAACTTCAGGGATGACACAGAGCTCGGGAAGGGGATTGGAGGAGCAGCACATGAAACCGCTTGCCCCTTCTCACTCAGCAACATGATTCTGCTAAGGTCAGACAGACCCTGCACCCCGTGCCCTAAGCCCCAGATGCTGCTTCTCCTATAGTCCTGGGCATAAGCAGACCCCACATTTTTTATCTTCCTGATCATCTTCTAATATGTGGTATGCAATAGGCACAGAATTAACAAACCATGATCTGTCACCAGCTCAGCTCAAAAAGGAGAATTTGTGAGCCCTGTGGTCTCCCTCGAAAGCCAAATAAGAAAGGCACGTAGCAGATGGCACACCCCTCCGCTGATGAGCACAGGTCCCCAAACCCAAACAGGTCCCTGTTGCTGTCCTAACTCTGGACTTCAGGGGGTGGAAATGAGCCACAACATAGGTCTTCTCCACACCTCCTCACCAGGTATGTCGGTCTCTAGCTTGGGGAGAGTCACACTCCTTTTTCCTCCGCCTCCCCTAATTGTTCTAGAACCTTTAAGTTGCTCCTTTATCCCATACTGATGTCCCTAGTCTCTTCAAGTCCCTCCCTCCCCAGGCAGAGTCCTTCCTGGGCATGTGCTGCCGCATAGATCAAAATCTACAAGCCCTTGGTGCCAGCTCCTTGGCACAATGAGGATATAAAAGGAATGGGCTCTGGGGTGCAGGAATATGGCACATTCCAACGGGGCTGGGGAACAGAACCATCAGAGGAACTGTCACTCAGAGACCCAGTCTCAGCAGGACAAGAGCAGTGTCAAGGACCCAGGAGAATGTTATCCAAGGAGTGGGGCTCTGCGCCCTCGACAGAGCGATACCATTGGTGGGAGTGTCAGCTGCAGAGGCCTGATTCGCAGAGACTCTGGCAAAAAGAGGAGGTGGTTTGGGACCTGGTTCTTGGAAAGAAGCCATGGGAATGATGTGAGAGATGCACTGAGGGGCATCTAGTGCAGCTCATGCCCTAGGTACCAGTCTTGGGGGCTAGGAGGAGCCCCAGCAAACAAGCAACCCATGGGAGAGAAGAGGGCCCTGGAAAGCCACCAGGCCCCTCCTTCTCTGGACATCAGGGGAGAGGGCTGCCTCTTGATAGCCTTGCCAAAATACTTGACACTCCTGTCCTCTCTGGAAAATCCATTTCCAGATCCCACTGGCTTTGGGGGCAGGACTATGAGTAGCTTCTGCTGGGCCCCAAAGGAGGGGTGGAACAGCATGCCGAGAGCAGTACAGTCCCAAGCCCTCAGCAGGGATAGGACAGAGGACACACTTGCAGCCACATCCTTGGAAGTCATTAGGGCCCCCAAGGAGGGTCGTCCTGGCAATGTCCTCCAGGGCAGTGCACACTCTGCCTCTCCCCTCCCCCAGAGCAGAAACTAGAGCTGGCCTCCCTCAGAGGTGGCCTCACAGAGCCCTACGCACAGCTGGTCATCACCTCAGCCTGCTCTGCAGGAGGTCTGGGCTGAGGTTGGCCCAGGGCAGGTCTCCCTAGGGCTCCAATCCTGTCTAAGTTCTCAAGCCAGGAGACCTTTACTTTCTGCTTTTCCAGCTCTTTAGAGAACTTGGGGCAGGTTTTCCCAGGCTGGATCTTACCAATCGTTGAGTGTCCTCCAGGGATAAAATCCCCAAACACCTCTCCCTAGCAACCATTAACCAAACTCATTGTCAAGGACCCAGGAATGGGGAGTGCCTCCGGTCCTCCACCCAACTGGAGCATCTGTGGGGTTGGGGAGTAGCTCTTATCTCCATCGTGCACAAGCTTTATATTCCCAAAGTCCTGGGCCTTGCCAAGGGCTCTTCAAATGCCAGTGACCGGAGGACCTCCTGAATGGGAGCCTCCCCTCCCTCCCCACAGGCTGTCCTAACAGCTAGTTTCTGCAGGACTATTGAATGGAGATCTGCTCCTCTACCCCCATCCGAGGGTGTGAGGGTGTTCATCGTAGAGTCTGGCTTAGTTTTTCTCCTATTTTGTTTTCTTTCACTTTTAAAAAAAATAATTACAGATTCACAGGAAATTGTAAAAAGTACAGATCCACCTCCTAGACTCTCCATGCAGTTTCCCTGAATGGTTACAATTTACATAACTATAGGACAATAACAAAACCAGGAAACTGACCAGGTACCACGACACAATGTGTGTATGCCGTTCCCTGCCTTTTTCTCTCACGGGTGTTGATTCATGGAATCAACACTGCAATCAAGATACAGAACTGTTCCATCACCACAAAGGTCACCTCCTCTACCTCCTCCCCCTCAAATACCATGCCCCTCCTTTCCTCCCTACTCTCAGGCTGTCACTCATCTGTTTTCCATCTCGAGAATCGTGTCATTTCCAGTCTGTGCTCCCCACGGGGTTAGTGGGCATGGAAAGCCCCTTCAGAGACTGGGCAAAACCCAGCTGAGAAAAGGACTGATGAGGGCGGCGGCCTGGGACAGAAGTGACTCAAGGCACCAGGAGCCCAGCCTCACTTGGATTCAGACAGCCCACACAAATGGAGCCGGTGTGCTGCAGATCAGTCCTCCCCCGCCCATTCAGGGCCCCCTTGTCCCCTTGTGCTTCTGTGCCTCTTGCTGCCCAAACAGGCACCCCATACCTGCCTGGTCCACACTCCCTAGTGAGCTCCAAAAAGCAGCTGCTCTCTGCTGCCCCCACCAGGCAGTTTCTGCTCAATGTGTCCCAGCCACCCAATTTTAATTTGAAATCCTGCTTCCCCATACTGTACCTACATAATTCATTTTTATTACCTAAATATAGGGCTTAATATTTGTCCCTATTAAATTTCATCTTGTTTGTTTCAGGCATCATTTCAGCTTATCAGGTTGTTTTCAAGCCCTCAGCTCTTTCGCCGGACCTCAATTATCCTTTCTAACTGTCATCTAAAAATTTAATAATCCTGCTCTCTGTGTCTTCACCCGCATCATCAATGAAATCATTGAGCTGAGGAGAGTTTAGGGCTGAGTGTTATGGCTCCATACTTGGAGTCTCCCTTCTAGACCGAGATTTGAGATTTAAGCCATCTCCTTTAGGGACACTATAGGCCCACCCAAGGGCACTACCAATGAAAGATCATCTTTGTCATTTCTTCACAAGGCTGTCATGAGCGATTTTAACTTGTGAGTTCAAAGATTGACCAGCCCAAGTAGCTAGGTCTCATCAGCCTCTACATATAAAATGTGGTGACATTTCCTTTCATGCCCAAGTTAGTACGGCGTTGAGTCCCCACCCACTTAACCAAGGATCTGATCGCCAAAAATTCCCAGGAATTCCTAGGGTTGTATAAACTTGTCTAAAACTGTTGCTATCTGCAAAGAAAGCAGAAACTTGGAGGCTAGGTCCCCTCACTGGCCTTGCCATAGAGGTCAGTCTGACTTGCAGGGACTACGATGGCCCTCCAGGGTGAGAGAGAGGATACCACATCTACTCAGGACCCCAAGTTTTGCGGTATTAATGGGAAGTCTAAAGCTTTTCCCAGGCCCCCAGTGTTCTAAATTTGCCCTGGGCCCCTATGGAATCCAGAGCCACTTCCCCACCCCACCCACACATACATCCCCCTGCCTCGTACTAATGGTCTCAGAGGTCTGGGCCCGGGATCCCACTGCCCTTTATTTACTGGTGAGGTGCCCCCAGGGAGCCATGCTGCTCCTGCCTGCCCATGTGCCTTAGATGGAGCCATCCAATGTGGCAATGTGGCCATGGGGTCCGCTTCCCCAGTCTCTCTGGGGACCACCCCATTTCTACATGTTTTCAGGATAAAAATAGAGACTTGTGAGAGGGACAGTCCACAAGGCCACCCACCATGCAGTACCTAAGTCCCACGGGCACATGGACAATATGGGGAGAAGGAGAACTCTCAACTGCCACCCCCCACTCTCCGCTGAGCAAAAGCGCCCCACCACACTGATTATCAATCCAACAGTTGTCAAAAGGAAGGAAAGGAGGTGGGTTGATCTGCTTTGTTCTAAGTGAACTCATGCTGGCTTCTAGCAATCACCTTTCTTTTCCAAGAACTCACAAATCATCAATTTTAGTCATCTGTTTTGGGATTTTGCCAAGAATCAACACTGAAATTACTGAATAATCATTTCCAGAATCAGGAAAGGTTCCAGGCTTTCTGGGCCTGATGAATGAGTAAGATCCTTATGTGGGAGCCAGGCTTCTCCAAGCCCTGCCAGCTATGGCTTGCCTCTCACTCACCATCATGGTCACACGTGTGCACACACAAGCGAGGCATCCCCACACACACCCAGAACTACACAGAGAGGACCCCGCAACCCCTATAACATGGACCTGACATCCAGTACAAAGACCCCAACGTCAACGTCCCTGACTCTTCCCCACCTTTTCTTCTGGTTGCCTCATTCAGAATGGCTCTGTCCCCTCATGCCTCCCCACCAGGTAATAGACGTCTTCATAGCTCTGTAATTGTGGCCGACTGAGTAGCCATGTGATCGCAGGGAAAGGGGAGCCAGGCATGCGGAAGGCGCTCGGCAGGCTCTGACCCATGCCGCAAACACACCTCCATCTGTCAGCGGCGGCCCTCCCTGCATGGGGAGTTGATGGAGCGTTGACTGCCAGTTTGCTAACGTCCTTGTCTGCGGACGCTGCAAAGACACGGTTTTCCGTGGAGGAATTCTGAGGCTTAGACTCAAGTCTTCTCAGAATTATAGTAATTAAAGTTGAGACAAGCAGCACGCCAGAGCCCTTCCTTAACCTGTCATTTCTGGGCTAACGACAGGACTTCAGCTTCAAGGTCACGCTGTCCTCCTCTCAGATGCCCTCCCTTTTTCCTGCCTGCCCATTCTCTCTTCTCCAAGCCAGGCCTCACACAGGCAAGAGCCCAAGCTTCCCTAGTCACAAAGGAGAGGCCAACCACGTTCCCTGGGAAAGCAGACACCTTCGAAATTCAGCTCATGGTAACCAGTTGAGTCCTACTGGGCTCATTCATCTAGGCCTTGTTGGCGGAGGTGGGGGCTGCGGGGAAAGCTGGGTCAGAGACAACATCAGAACTAGAAGAGAGGTAACCCAAGAAACAGACTCAACTACAGGGAACAAGCTCATAGTAACCGAAGGGGAGGTGGTGGGGGATGGGTGAAACAAGGCACAGGCGTCAGGGAGCCCTTGTGATGAGCACGGGGTCTTGGACAGAGGTGAGGAATCACTAGCTTCTACGCCTGAAGCTAATATAACACAATATGTTAACCAGCTGGAATTTAAATAAAAACTGTAGTGTAGGGAAGGAAAGAACAGCAGTTGTGAGCTGTAGGAAACCAGGCACATATCCTAGCCTGACCTGACCCTGACCCTCAACACTAACCCTTAACCCTAACCGGGACCCTAACCCTAACCCTAAACCTCACACTCTGGAGAGAACTCTTAGCTGCAGGTCACTGGGCACACAACTTCACCCTGACCCTGACCCTCACGGTAACCCCACTCCCAGCCCCCACCCTCACCCTAACCACCCCCCCACTCTGGCCCTCACCCTGACCCTAACCCAAACTCTAATCCTGAATCTGAGGGGGGAAAAGGAACTTGTGAGATATATATAGAGAGAGATAGATTAGATAGAGATAGAGATATGATACATGTGTGTATAAAACGGAATATTACTCAGCCATAAAAAGCTACAAAATCTCCCATTTCCGATGGCATAGGTGGGGCCAGAGAGTATTTTGTTAAGTGAAATAAGTCAGTCAGAGAAAGACAAATACTATATGATTTCACTCATGAGTGGAAATTAAGAAATGAAACAAATGAACAAAGGGGAAAAAAGAGAGAGAGAGAGAAGGAAATAGACAAACCAAGAAACAGACTCTTAACTCTAGATAAGAAACTGATGGTCACAGAGGGGAGGCGGAGGGGGGACAAGTGGTGAGGATGAAGGAGGGCACATGTGAGGAGCAACAGGTGTAATATCAAAGGGTTGATCACCATATTGTACACCTGAAATAAATATTATTACACTGTATGTTCACTGGAATTTACATACCTACATATATACATACATACATACTTGAAAAGAGAGAAACTGGAAGAGACCTCAAATATCATCCAGACCTGCTAATTCCACAAATGAGGAAACCAAGGCTCCAAAGATAGATCTGTCTTGTTCAAGTTTAGTTTGAACGGTCACAGAGTCAGGATGCAACCTCTGTTCTCCCACTCCTGGTTTATTCCCCTATCCCAGGGCTGTTTATTGAAACCAGCATTGTGCTGGGTGCTCTACCTAATTCTTTCTACTTTCCACAGCCACTCTTTGAGGTATCATTATCCTCACTCATGGGTTGAGAAAAGGGACTGGTTTGCCCAACAGCACACAGATAGAAAGTGGCGGATGAGGAATTCAAGCTCGTGAAGCCATCCTCTCTCATAAAGATCTATCAAGGGTGGACAGAAGCAAGTCTAAATAGGTTTGTGAACACATTAGAGTGTCCCAATGGGAGAAACCCTAAAAACTACCTCGTGGAACGTCAACTCAACGTGTTCTTCACAATACGGACAAGTAAGGATCCTACATGGCCAAATTGTTGACAGACAGGGTGCCAAGAAGGAAAGAGGCACCTGAGTACAAAAGACAAAGCAAAGTTTCATGGAGGAGGTGTGCCTGGAGCTCGATCTCCATGGTCAGGTAGCAGGGGCCTGGGTGGGGGGCGGGGAGCATGTCGGGGGCAGGGGTCATGGGCAGTATCTGGAAAAGCTGATGAAAACAGGGAGGACCCGGGAATTCATGGCATCTCAGGGAAGACCTAGTAAGGCTCACAAGCTTGATGGGTATTGATGACTATGTGTATGGGAAAGAGAAGGAACGCAGACTCCCAACGCAGCTCGCAGATGGCTGCCAGCCCCTCCCCTTCTCCAGGCCGTGTTTTGGATTAACTGGAGGATGGTGCAGACCTCAGAGAAAGTGACAGGATTACTCTGTTCCTAGGGCACTTGCTCCAGACACCACACTCCTACCCAAGCTCTTGGGTACTTAAGAGGCTTGATGAAGAGACACCAGAGGAGCGGGGGTGTGGGGTGGGAGCAGAATGTGGCTGTGCTTGTAGGGAAGATGGCCCAAGACAGCTGGGGGATGGGGCAGAGGCGGGACCTCACATTTGTGCCCTTAGGCCAGCAAGACAACGCCTGCCTGCAGGTGGAAAGGCACTGCATGAGGTGACAATTGCCATGTCCTCATCAGTTGAGTTATACCAGCTTTTTAGCCGTTTTTCTTTGTGAAACGAAGATGATAATAGTATGCACTGTACAGGTAGGTTGTGAGAATTAAATGAGATGCAAAGGACCTGGTCAAGTTGCTGGCACATAATCAACACACAATAAATGTTAGATTTTTATTATTGTTTTTATTTCTAATCTTGATGAAAAATGTATTATTTTCACACTGTTCTAAAACTACAAGAACCGTGAGTTAGGTCCCACCAATTTCCTTGCAGAAATCATGTACTTTGGACAATTCTATTACATTTGTGTTATTCAAACAAAAATTTCCCTTCTTAGGCAAGTCGGGAGGAAAGTGCTTCCTTCCTCTGCCACCTCAAGGCCGTGTTCCTGTTCATAAACCACTTTTTCATTTCAAGGTGATTTCTGACTTCTCCTTGTCACATGCTCATGGTATAATTCTGAGGTCAGCGGGGCAGATGTTGTTATACTTCCTTTATTAGACCCTGAAACTCATGGCAAAGGAAGTGTGTTGTCTGGACCTAAATCCAGATCCCCAATGCCTCCCTCAGCCCTCAGTCCGGCAACACCGAACACAGTTGTCTCAGCAGGCTGTCTCCCGGTCTGCCCCAGCATGCACAGGTGTTCCTGTTTGTGACCTGCCCCTGACCTTCACTGAATCCTAATCTCTCCCAGGCTTCAGCCAGACAGGATCCTCACCTGGGAATGAGATGTTCAGAATCCCGAGGGGGTTATAATCATATAAAAAGCTAATAAGATTATTCTTTAGAAAGGAGCATAATGCAGAGATGTTTTTCCATCCCACAAGGGCTTCTGGTCCCCAAACCTGCTATTTCCAGCTCCACCACCATCCCCAAGCCCTGTTCAAAATCAACTCCTTTCCTTGCATGTCCTGTTTCCAGAAAGACAGTCAGGCTAACCTTGGTACCATCGCTCTGGCAGGAGGGCACCCAGCTGGTGATGTTCTGATTGGTCAAAGCCCGTGTTCATCCAGGGGTCAGAGATATTCCAAATCGGAGCTATTTGGAGTATCACTCCCGCCTGTTTCCTATTTCCCATTACCCACATAGGGCCCCTCTGCACAGGTAGGCTAACCCTAACATGTAGGCTTATCCACCAAGGTCTTGCTCAGGCTTCTCTCCTAGGATGACTTTCCCTTACTGATCCAGCTCCTACCCCTCCTCCAGGACCCTGGTCAAGGGGCTCTTCCTACAGGTAGCACCCCTAGACCCATCCCTGGGCCACAGTGTTTACCACCACTTTCTAGCTCCCTAAAGTCCTACCATATAGACTCATTTTTTTTTTTTAAACTGCAGACTCATTAGAGGGTCATGGAAATCAATTTAGTGGGCCACCATGAGCATTCTTCAACAGAATTAAATAGAATACGAAATACCAGAATATATTTCCAGTGATATTGATTCCATCCCTGCACATACATGTTGCATTCTAATGAAATGTAAACTTTTTTTTTCACTCTGATTTGCAATCAAAACTTTTTGAAAAACCTTGCATATTAGTGCTTTCAAGCCTCAATCGCCCCACAAACTTATAATCTGCCTAATTTCTCCACCAAAGAGTCAGGAGGGAGGTGGCCAAGAGTGAGAGCGGAGTCATGCTAGAGCCACTCCTACCTGGGAGAGAAGGCTCTTGTCCCCCATCTGGGGTAGGTAAGGAGAGGACAAGACCCTGAGGACAGGGACTCAGCCTCTACACTTGCCTCTCTCCCTAGCACCAGGAACCAAATAGCAGGAGCTCAAAAGTAAGTGTTGGTGAATGAATCATGCAGGTCAGCCTAGATGACTCTGTAATAACAAAAAAAGAAACTCCCAATGGCTTAACATGGCTTGCTTCCCACTCATACAAAGTTCACCCTGGGTCAGGTACCCTCCAGGCAGGAGCTCAGACATCTAGGCTGCTTGCATCATGTCACACTGCCTGCTGGGTCGATGCAGGGATTTCAGGTAACCATGGAAGGAAAGACAGAGCTAGAATGCTGTACGCGGGGCAGTGTTTCAGGCGTCCTCCCGGCCATTGGCCAGGGCTGACCACATAAATCCCCCCAGCTGCAAGGAGGGTGGGAAATGCGGAGAAGCACACAGATATCTGAGGGGAAGTCAATGTCTCTACCACAGTGCTGCATGAGACAAGTCGCCTTGTGACAATGCTTAACTCTGTGTATTACCTCCCCTCCCTGGCTACCCAGTGCTTCATTCCACAGAACTTGTGGGGGTCTGCTCTAAAGTCAGTACTATGCTGACCTTTGGAAATACCTAGATGACTAGAACCATGTCCTAGTTTGGATCACCCTGGGCCAGGGACCAATGTGGCTAACGGGGGAGGTCCCAGGAACACCAGCGAGGTAGAGGGCAGTGGTCCAGAAGTGTGTCTTACTAGGCCTGCGACCTCAGTGTGTGTCTGAAGCTCAAGCCCACAGAGAAGCTCTGGGAAACAGTGTGAATCACACCTCCAAATTACCCCCACTTAAGGGCTGGGGGAGTGAAGGTACCAGCCCACTGCCGTGAGCCACTCCCTAGCCAGATTCTTGCTTTTCACGCTCTCGTATCCAGCAGTGGCCACATAACCCAGTTCTGGCAAGCAAGAAGGGAGAGGAGGTCTGTTGGAGAAGGTTCTGGGCCAGCATTTGCTTTCCCGAGTGAAAGAACAGATGGATTTGTGGCTGTCCCTTTCCTTCCTCTTGCCCTGAATGCAAATGCGATGCCTAAAGCCACCACAGCCATCTTGCGACCACCCTGTGGGAAGCCAGACAACAGAATGCCAACCAGCTAAGCATGGCAGAGTGGGAAGGGAGAGCAGACCTGGGATTCCAACGATGCTGATGAATAGCCGAATGTCTGGCAGTGGCCTGTCTTCCTCTTGCAGGAGAAATAGAAGGTCCCAGAGATTGAGGCTGTGCTTGCGTCAGTGTCCTACACATGCCGCTCAACGCCATCCTAACCCACCCAAGTGGGAGGTTGGACGAAGGCAGCTCTGCACTGGAAATCACGCCCACGGCTGGGGGGTGGTCTGGTCTGGCCAGAGTTCGGAGGCGCCCTATGGATTGGCAAGAAGGAGGCTGCGGAGGATGGTCTGGACAGGACTGTAAAAGGCCTTCTTTGTCACGCAAAGGAGAGGTTTACGGAGCTCCGAACAAGAAAGAAACAGCACTGTGCTGGAAAACGTCATCGATCCTGTAAAGGAAGAGCCTGTCACCCCCAAGAGACAGAGACGATCTCCTCTGAGTAACGCCCAGGACGATTTGGCTCCCCAGCTCCCACTACTACATTCACATGTCATACGTGTTGACTTGGATGGCAGTGAAGTTAGCCCAGTTATTTTTGTGATACACACTGCTTCAAACAACGGCTAGGGGGTTCAGAAAGGTCTCAGCCATGCCTCTGGCTCTGCCCCTAACCCAGCCGTCAGCCTCAGCCACGTCCATCCCCGGTCACCTGCACAAGGCAAGTGGAGACACGGCTCTCACTCTTGGCAGTGATCCTGGGGACTGTGGCTTATAGCATCTAGCAGCTGGGAGAGGGCTCCAGGGCTCCCTCCTCTTTGCTCCCACAAAACGGGCAGGGGAAGTTGCTGGGACAACTTTATCAAGCAGATAAAATGGGGCCGTAGCTATGCCACCCAAGCCTGACTGGAGAGAGAAAAACCACAGAACAAATACACATATTTCTGCAGAGGCCTCAAATCACCCAGGTCCTAACCTAGATCTTTCTCTACGTGTAACATATATGCAAGTTTCTGGTTTTGTGTTTGATTTTGACTCTTCCAACTACTTTTTTTCAAAACCAAGGATGAGGGGAGAAGGGAAATCAAATGCTTTCTCCTGTCACATTCAAATAAAGAATGATCAATTAAACCCCCAAACTGGGTATGACGTGAAGAGACCCACAAAGAGGAGGCTCTAGACTCCATGTTCATACACCCATCAGGACTGCAGTCTTAAATTATATTTGACATTTAATTAAAACTCCAAGGCAGTGAAGTCAAGAGCTGAACTGCTCCATTTCTAGAAAAGGAGCTGCTCTTTAGGATGGATTCATTTATCTCCTGTCACCAAAGGCATCAACACCCACCCCCTACCACCACCCCCTACACCCGGGCCCAGCCCCACTCACGACTGCCAGGAGAAACACAATAGAGGCAGTGGCTGACCGAAGGGACCCTCCTGGGCCGCTCTCCCCTCACCGGCTCACCCTCCCTCCGACTCTATGATGGCGGAAGAGAGCTGATCCTTCCCATGTTCCAAGTCGCCTAGAGCCGAGGCCCTTCCTGGCCTCCCGCCGTGCCCTACCCCCAGTTCCCACTCATGGCCTTTCCTAAACATAGCGCTTTTACCGGTCCAAAGACAGGAAGGTTCTCACCACTGAGCATTTCTGCCTTCTTCCCTTCCAACCACCCTTCCCCTCTTCCCTCCCTCTTTCCTTCCTCCCTGAAGAAGTTCTGCCTTCAGAACCCCCTGAACAGTCTCCATCTTTTAGGGGCGCCTAGGTGACTCAGTCAGTTAAGCAGGTGACTCTTGGTTTCAGCTCAGGTCATGATTTTAGTGTTGTGGGATCGAGCTGGTGATGGGCTCCATGCTTAGCCGGAAGCCTGCTTGGGAGTCTCTCTCCCTCAGCCCCTCCCCCACTGTCTAAAATAAATCATCTTTTAAAAAAACTCCACGTTTTAGGGCTGTGCTCAGTCTGATGGGGACACGAAGACCTATAGGACTTAACTCCTGACCTGGTGATCCTTGGGTAGAAACCACAGAACTCATGAAATGCTGACTGTGGGCACTAGATGTAATGCAACTGTGTAGTTCCCCCTGGCGAGGGCTCGAGACAGCAGAAATTTTGGGGTGGGAGGAAGGAGAGACTCAAGTGTGTAGGAAGGGTTTCGGGGAGGAACCAAGACTTGTGCTGGGCTCCAGATACTGACAGGATCTAGAAAGATAGGAGGAGAGGAATTCCAAGAGAGAACAGCATGTGCAAAGGTCCGGAAATGGGAAATAGTGAGACGGCTTTCTGCTGGAGGCTCCGTTAGAAGGGTTCTAGAACGCACAGGGTGGGAGAAGCCCGGCGACAGGAGCTAGTGCATGCCGGCTGTGGGGTCCATGCTTCCTCTAGGATCCTGGAACCCTGCAGGCCCTGGTGCGAATCTGGGGTGTTGGTGACTGGAACCCCGCAGTAGACTGAGACTGCGTTGCCTTCTGATGTGGCGGGAGCAGGACTGTGTAGCCTTGGGCAGTTTGCCTCTGCTCAGAGCCAGATTGTCTTCCTCTGTGAAACAGGGAAGAGTTTCCCCAGCCTACCTTTCAGGACCAGGTCGGTGCCAAATGAAACCATGTACCAGGTTTGGGGAGACAGGGAGTGTCCCCGGATGCTTCCTCTGCTTTGAGGTATCAGATCACATGGTGCTTTCCTAATACAGACCACAGCCCCAGGACAGGATCGAGACCCAGTAGCAATGACTCAAATACACATAAATCTCATTCTGCTAAACACAGAACATTTCATAGCCTCCAGACTCGCCTGTTCGCAATTTCATCCCCAGAAGGTTTAGGCGACAACAAAGGCAATAGTCCGTTCAGGCTTATGTCTGACCCAGCAGGAAGAAATTACTGAGCACTGGAAGTGACAGAAACTGTAGACAGAGGGACAAGAGCTTAGGAGAAAGTAAGCATGTCATCTTAGAGTTCAGAATAGCCCAGAAAGAGAACAGTAGTATAGTCCCTTAGAGAAAAGGTGGCTACACCCGTATGACCAGATGCTCCAGAGGGGAGACAGCTGGAGAAAGACGACTCGCAGTTCCTGGAGACACGATTCTCACTATGTGATTGCAAAGTATTCCAGCAGAGAACAGAGAGGAGAGAAAGCTAAAGAACACAGGAACAATCTCGGCCATACTAGCAGGGCTTCCACAAGAAAGCAGCCTTACCAAGCTCTGTCTCCGTCTACGTCATGGAGAGTGACTTCTGCCCTAAAAGTCCAGTTTCAGTAATATCACTCCCCAGTTCTAGAATGTTCGTGGCTTCCTCTTTCACTGTGAACGGCCTGTCCAACGGGGCCCTAGCTCACCCTCCCAGCCATAGCCCCATGCTCACTCCCGTCACATCGGATGTCCTAGCTGGGTACAGACAGGCTACAGTCCACAGGCCGCGTGCAGCTCACCACCTGCCTTTGTACCTCCCACAAGCTAGGAATGGTTTTTGCATTTTTAAATGAGGGCGGTGGAGTGAAATCAAGAGAATAATATTTCGTGACACACACACAAAAAATACATGTTCAAATCTCAGTGTTCACAAATCAAGTTTTATTGGCACAGAGCCACACTCATTTGCGTACATACTGGCTTACTGGGGCCGCCGTAACAAAGAACAAAATACCACAGTCTAGAGGGCTTCATCAACGGACACTCATTTTCTCACAGTTCTGCGGGCTGGAAGTCCAAGATCAATGTTCTGGCAGGGTTGTGTTTCCTGAGGCCTCTCTCCTTGGCCAGTAGACAGCCATCTTCTCACTGTGTCTTCACGTGGCCTTCCCTCTGTACATGTCTGGGTCCAGATTTCCTCTTCTTACAATGACACCAGTCATATTGGATCAAGGCCCACCCTACAGACCTCATTTTAACTTAATCCCCTCTTTAAAGACCCTATCTCCAAATGCATTCATACTCTGAGATACTGGGGGTTAGGACTTCGATACAGATTTCGGGGGAGACAGCACGGTCCATATTACTGCCTACGGCTGCTTTCGCGCTATGACGACAGAATTCAGTCAGTGCAACAGAAACCACATGGTCCACGAGGACTATTACAGATAGATTTGACTATCTGTAGACTAGTTACTTCTAGTCCTTTACAAAAAAAGTTGGCAGACCCCTGTTCTAGACAATGTGTACTTGCTACAGATTCCCGAATGGTATGCCTTGTTTCTGCATTCTGAACTGATGCTAACATTAAATGCCCTCTCATTCTCACTAATAAAGCCCTTCCTGTTCCTCAAGACACCCACACTGGCAATGGCCTTGTGTGTGAGCACTCCGGGGGGCATTTGCATTTAAGCCAAAGAAATGAGTGTGTGGTGAGAAACTCCCAAGTTGTCAGACACTCTGAACAGAAGTGTGATAGCCTCAGACACACTCCGCATGGTCCCCACAAGGGTAGGCGTCAGGATTGGAGGTGGTGGCCCCAGAACAAGCATGGAGCAACAGGAAACATGGCTGACACTTAGATGTGGATGTGGCTGTCACCACCGTGGAAATGAGTAGGTCTGAAGAATGAGCTTTGGAGACGCAAGAGGGAAGAAAACATGGCAGAAGCTTCTAGTCCAGAGAGCTCTAAGAGGTGAGTAAGTTTCAGAGTTGAAAGGAGAGGGGTGGGGAGGGGCAGCCAGAAGAGCAAGGAACTAGGGAGGGAGCTTGAAAGCAGCACAGGGTCGTCTTGGCATCCCCTAGGGACAGGAGGCTTTGCCGCATCCAGTGTCCTGGCACCTAGGCTGAGATGTTGGCATTTAATGGGAGGGTGGGCTGCAGAAGTGACGCAGGAACCTGGGGTTCTACCAGGTCCACTGGGCATGAATCCGTAAAGAGCATATCCATGGGATGAAAAAGTAAAACCATGCCAAAGAACTCTGGTCCCTCCACACGGCTTCTTCCATAACTCGACCCCCGCTCCTACTGCAGCGGACGAGGCTCAGAGGGGGCAATCCCTCAACCCTTCTCTCCGCACCATCTCCGACCCCACTACAAACAGCAGGGGACAGGTATGTCACAAGGTCCATCTCAAGGGCACCGAAATAGAACCCACCCAGGTACACACAGGACCGGCCCAGGCCCCGACCTCAACCCCACCAAGCCTTAGCTCTGGAGCTTCGGACAACAGTGTCCCTCCCTCAGCCTCAACATCCTCATCCGAAACACAAGGGGCTGTGCCAGCTCCTTCCCGGCCCTTCCAGCAGTAATGTCACAGGAAGGGATGGTTGTAAGGGACTGGGCACAATGTGGGCCTTGAAGAGGCCTGCCAGTTGCAGGAGAGGCCTGAGGAGAGCAAGAGAGAAGGCTGGCTGGCTGCGGCCCAGAAACCGCCCCTGTGTCTTATCTGCTCTGAAAGCCTGAAGACGGTCCGCGGCAAAGAAGGAGAGTGATCTCGCAAATGGGGACCCCTGGCAGAAACATGGTATGCTTAGCACACTGAGCTCCATGTGAATGCACACACAAACGCAGCTGTGTCCCCCTGTCTGGAGCGTGCCTGCCCAGCCCAGGAGGAAGGAGGGGCTTAGCAAGGAGATAGAGTTAGATAAGGGAAGGACCGAGGGAGACCGGAGGATCTCGTCCTGCCATCTAACTTTCTCTGTTTTATCGAGAGAGAAACTGAGGTTATCCTCAGTGAGAGTATTCCCTGGAAGAATAAACGGGAAACAGGAGAGAGGCCTCCAGCCCAGAAGAAGGTCTGGATCTCACTTTGACCGGCAGGGAGATGAAGATGGTTCTGATAGCAGGTGTGCTGGAAAACATCTCATTCTTCATAGAGGAAAAAGCCACAACCAAACAGAGCAGCCATCAGCAGGGAGGAAAGAGAGGAACGTTCTGGGCACAGAGGTTGTGGTCAAATAAATGGCCCCACAGCCTCATCCAGATGCCCAGCCATTTCCCCTCTCCGAGAGGAGCAGGAGTCGAGGGTAACTCAAGCCCAAGGTTTCTGTATCCTACCCTTCATGTTAAGATACTACACCCTTCACTCCCTGACATGGCCAGCCTGGACCCCCACAGAGATTTCTCAGTCTGTCACAGACCTCTCTCAAAACAAAACTCATGCCTGTCTCGTTCACCGGAGTCCACGAGCCATGGGAGAAACCGGTGTGAGCACTTGTAGATGCGGGTCCCTTTCCTGGGGTCGTGGAGAGGCAGGTGCATCTGGGGAGACCCTTCACTCCTCCAGGACCACTGGCCTGGATTCACAGCAGTGTGGGAACAGCCACCAGAGGGGACAGCCACCTTCACCCGCCCAGACTCTCCATCAGGAGGGGGTCCTGCGGGCTGAGTCTGGGAAGGAGCTCACGGAGGCCAGTGTTGCCTCATCCTCAATATCCTCCCATACCCATCTGTGGCGCCACCACCCACGACGTGAGCAAAACACACTTACATCTTCCCAGTACATGGGTTCCACTCTTCAGGGTGAACTGCTCCATGTCTGCACTGCCCACAGTATCCAGGGGTCTGCTTTCCCTGTGGCCTAAAACCGCCTCCCTCATGCTCCCTGGGACCCCTTGTTCTGAGATCCGTCTCGCCCTCTCCACCAAAGGCAAGGGGCGGGGGACTGAATTCTCTGTCCATCCGGGTGCTGTGAAGCATGTGGGGGAAGAGGGTGGAGCCCACTTGGTCTCAGGGTTCTCCAGTGGGGAGTGTGAGGGCCCCAAACAGCACTGGAAGAAGCAGCTCCCGTGCCTTTGCGGGTTGCCACTCCCGTGCTGGACAGATGCTTTCCCGCCTCTGTCAGGATCCTGCAGTTGCTGAAACAAATTACCTCAGGCTGAGTGGCAGAAAACAAAAGAAATTTGTTCGCTCATAGTTCCAGGGGCCAGAAGTCCAAAATCAAGGTGTTTGAGGTGCTATGCTCCCCGCAAAGGCTCTAGGAGGAGATCTTTTTTTGCCTCTCCCAACTCCTGAGGGCTCCTGTATTCCTTGGTGTGTGGCTGCATCCCTCTGGTCTCTCTGCCTCTGAGGTCTCTGGGTCTCAGATCTCCCTGTTCTTTCTCCTATAAAGACCCCAATCCTAAATCTAGAATGATCACGTCTCGAGATCGCTAATTACACCTACGAAGTCCCTATTTCCAAGCAAGGCCATGTTCCTGGATACTGGGGGTTAGGACTTGACCTGTCTTTCGCGGGGACATGATTCATCCCATTACACTGGTCTACTGGTCATTATCTTGAAACTGATCCCATCATCTTGGAGGTCCAAACTCCCTCCGTGAGTTCTAGGAGGGCCCCTCTTACTCAGGGGCTTGGCAAGGAGATAGAGCTACTGGGAGGGGGAGATGGAGGGAGGAGGGAGAGCCAGTCCCACTGCAGCTCTACACAAAGCCCATTTCCCAGGGGCCCCAGAGCTTGCCCCACAGCAGTCCTCCCGTGTGCCCCTTTCAGCATCCTCGTTCATACTACCAAACCCTGCTCAACCTGAGGTGACCTCCCTCCTTCCCTCTGTCCACTAGGTCCTGCCTCAGAGCCTTCCCTGACCACCCAAGCCCTGAGAGTGAGGAAGGAAGGGCTTGGCCCCAAGGCCCTAACTACTGGCTCTGTCACCTGCCGGCTGCTTGAGCTCAGGTAAGCTTCTCAATGTCTCTGGACCTCAGTTTCCCCATCTGAGAGTGTAGACAATCCCTTCCTTACAGATTAGTGAGGAATAAACAGCACAACACACAAGAAAGAATTTCCCAAGAAATGTTTGTTCTTCAGTTATTTGATCTTTCCTTCTCCGAATCTAATGCGAGTTGTGTCATCACTGCCCTTAACTGTGTCATTCTGTTGGCCTTGTCTCCTAAGGTAGAGCTTCTTGAGGAAAGAGACAGAATTTACCGGCTTCTCTGGAATCTCCTACAGCACCTGACAAAGTCTTCAGCGAATAAAGATCTTATGTGGGAATAAGCTCCCTGGCGATGCCTGTATGTCTGTATTTCAGACTAAGGAGGCAGCCCTGGCCTGGGTCCCTTCAGTCATCTCCCCAGTCTGCTTACCCCCAGGGCCTCATACCTCATGGGAGAGGCCGGGCCTGCCTGGTTCCTGCAGGCGTCAGCCAAGCTGGGGGAGGCAGGGCTGGCAGTAATGGAATGAGAGGCACCGAGATCCAATTCCGAAATGATTAAGGTGAGAGGGACAAACTCCAGAGGCCAGTTGTTGGGTGTAATCAGGACGAACAGCAAATCACGGCCCCTGAAAAGCCTGAGGCCAGACAGGCTGGGCCCATCCCTGTTCCAGGAGGACCCCTGTGGTCAGCCGGGCTGATCTCTCTCCATTAGGTCCTGGCAGGGAAGGGCAAGCGGACTGCACTGTATCATCTGGGCGGAGCAGTTGAGTGGATGTGACATAATTGAATGAAGCCTCCGCATCCTCCACCCAGAGCGGGGGAATTAGCAGGCCGGACCCTCGCCTCTGGAGACAACATTCAGCCCTCATCTGCCTGCATTGCTTTGCTCTGAGGCTACCTATCTGTCAGGGTGCTGGGAAGGGGTGCCAGGAGAGGGCTCCAAGAAAGGCTGTGGGAGGGAAACGGGGCGGCGCGGGGCCAGAGGGAGATGGGCAGGGGGAGGGCCTCCACCAGGGAAGTCCCAGAGGAGGGTGCGGGGACGGGAAGAGGTGACAGTGATGGCCAGGGGCAGGGAGACAGAGTGCCGGCCAGACTGCCAAACAGATGGCAAGGAGATAGCCAGAGCAAGAGGGAGGATGGGGGAGGAGGGGCCCGGGAGGGATGGAGACAGGCAGAGAGCAGGAGATGAGAGCAAGATAGGCAGAGTGATAACGTGACAGTGGCCAGAGATAGAGAGATGAGCTGAGCCATCACGGGGAAGAGAAAGGGCAGATAAAAAGGAGCTCAGTAAGAAAGATAGACTGATGGGCAGCAGGAGGAAGAGGCAGATGCGAAGATAGGAACCTCGTGGAATAGCGCTGGAACCTTCTCCCACAGTAATCCCAGGATGCCACGTTCCTCTGTGCACTCGCTATGCGACAGGTGCTGTTCTAAATGCTCCACTGTATCTCATTTATTCCTCACAACACACTGCCTTACCGATGATGACGAGGCTGGTGGAGAGGATAAATTACATGCCCAAGGAGACCCAGCTAGAGAGCAAAGGAGCCAGACATACCCCCAGGCCTTGCCTGATTCCACAGCCCCTCACCACCCTCCCTAGCAGTGGCCCCTCTGGATTCAGCCCCAGGTGACCAGACACACCGGACCAGATACAGAGAATGTTCTGGTGGCTGCAGGCAAGAATGTGGTCAGAGAGTAGTGTCTTTTACACCTCTTCTGGTCTCTGTCTATCCCCTTCTCCTGAGACCCCTGGCACTCCCCCTTGCCATCTGCCTGGGCCTCTCCAGGTCTCCCGCTAGCCATCACTACATACGCACAAAAGCGTGGACCAGCATCACTTTAAGGCATGGCCTCTGGCAGGAAGGCTTCACTTTTCGGGGGCTCAGAGTGTAATATGGGAAACACTGGGGAACAGGAAGTGTTCCCTCTAAGCTTTCGTGACCCAGCGTGCACAGGTCCCTCCATGCATACGCATCGAGCCAGTTCTGGCTATGTGACCTGCTCTGCCCAGGTGGGAAGGAAAGATGACTGGATACACATGACTTGTTGCCTTTGTGCCCGCGACTCTACCACAGAAGGTTCCCAGCCATACATAGCCACCAGCTTGGAAGGCTTTGCCAGCCAGACCGACCCCCCCCCTCCCCAAAAGCCAGGGTCTTGCTGCTAGTGGGGCCCACCAAACAGTGCTCTCACTCACCAAAGGAGCTCTGCTGTCCTCCCTGGCTGCCCTCTGTCAGGATTCAGAGGGGCTTCGGGCTAAGACAGCCCGCATGCCTAGCAGCTGGGCACTCTCAGACCCAGTCAGATGGCTCTCTGGGTCTGTCGAGGGCCCTCTACCCCTCCCAGTACCTCCCCAGTCCCCTGTGGGGAAGGGAGAGGAGTGCCCATTTCCGCTCACAGCTTGCCAAGGAACACTGAAGGGAGGAAGAGCCGGTTCACCTTCACGGGCTGGTAGTTTGCTAACAGCAAAGCTGGGATGCTTAGCACCCAGGAAGGAGGTGCTGATCCCTCCGTCCCCTCTGCTCTGGTGCAGCAGGGGAGAAAGCAAATTAACCGCTCCACCCTGCCCACAGGAAATGGACTGGCGAAGCAGGCAGGGAGAGGCACAGAGGGAAGGAGGCAGCGCAGGAAGAGGCAGGCAGGAAGGAGATTGGAGAAGAAACACCAACAATGGAACTCCAAGCTAGAGGGATAACTTCATCCAAGTGCCTCTACTTTCACCTCTAAGGATCCAGCTCCCCCAAGGGATTCACCCAAATTCACCTAGCTCATCCTGACCTTGCAATCTCATTATCAGATCCCAATTTGCAGCTCCAAGAGGAGCTCATAGTTTAGTCACCAAAGTCCTTGGTATCTAGCTCTGCCCCAGGAACCAAGGAGCTAACTCCTCTCCTGCTCAAGCCCCCTGTGGCTTCCTTAACCAAGGCTCCCCACTGAGCCTGGCAGTCAGGGCTCTCCCCGGCTGGCCCCAGCCTACCCTCCAATGTGTCTGCCACCAGTGCTCCTGGCATATCCCTGGTCAAGCATGCTTCCCTTGCTGTGTAGTGATGTCCTGCACTCCCTCGCCTTGACTCATACTGGAATCCCTTTTGCTTCCATGCTTCTGCAGATGTCAGCCACTCTGGGAGGTCTTTCTAGAGGCTCCGGAACCTCAGGAAGCTCTCCCTGTCCTTGGCTGCCATGCCACATTTGTTGTCCCTATCTTTCATTTATTTATGTTTATTCAAGGATAATTAACCTATAGTTATATAATAATATATAATGTTATTGTGCATTGTTATATATTATATATAACATATCATAACAGTGTTATGTTATTTTCAGGTGTAGAGTATAATGACTCAACAGTTCTATATATTTCTCAGTGTTCATCAAGATACTGTTGTACCTCTCTTCCAGAGAGAAGAAAGTAACCTTTATTGAGAATTATCTCTGCATTCAATACACCTAGTGTTATTATCTTTCTTTACAAATGAAGAAACAGATTCAAGAGGTTAAGTAACTCACTTAAGATCACACGACTATCGAGCCAGTGGTGGAGGCAGAAATCAAATCTAGGGCTAACTCTAAAATACTATTGTGCGTTGTATTATAGATGCTGTATAGAGCCCATTCATAGCCTTTTGGGCAGTTAAGTTCTTGTGTGTATGGGCTATGCCTTCTTATCTCTTTATATCTAGGGCCTAATGAAGTACTTAGATAACCATTTTTAGGATGAATGGAGGGATTGTGGGATGGCTGGATGGATGATATATGGATATATGGATGGATGGATGGACAGATGGATGGACGGATAGATAGATGGATGGATGGATGGATGGATAGATGGTTGGGCAGGTGGGTGGGTGGGGGGTTGATAGAAGAGTATGATATCTCCATCTGAGAAGGCGGAAGTGGCCTGGAAAAGCCATGCAGATTTGTAGAATGAAGTTTAGGTACCACACCAAGAACCACGATTGGCCATCAGCTCTAAGCAGAGCCTTAGTAGGGGGAGAGCTGCTAAACCACCAGAACAGGAGACAGCTACCCCAGCAAGGGGCAAGGATCCTTTGACTTGAAACTTCATCATTGGACTGGGGAAACTGAGGCACCAAATAGCACTGGACAATTTGTCCAGGCTAGCCCAAGAAACAGAGGCACAACTAGAACCCTTGGACCCCTCAGTCCCAGCAGATCCCGCCCTGCCTGCCCTCTTGGTCTCCAAAAACCCCAAAGGCATGGCTGGGCTGAGAAAAGGTCCTCCCTGAGAGAGTATCTGTCCTTCGTCCCCTTTAATTCCAGGGCACATCTTTTTTTTTTTTTTTTTTTTTTTTTAATTTGACAGAGAGAGAGAGCACGCGATCACAAGTAGGCAGAGAGGCGGGGGGTAGGGGGAGCAGGCCCCTGGCGAGCAGAGAGCCCGATGTGGGGCTCAATCCCAGGACCTCGAGATCATGACCTGAGCTGAAAGCAGAGGTTTAACCCACTGAGCCACCCCGGAGCCCCTCCAGCACACATCTTTCTTTTCCTCATCTTCCTCCCCAAGTGCTTAAGCCCTTGAAGGAGCTTCAGATGGAACTCCCCCAAATTCCTAGATGAAGGGGAGCAGCTGGGAAGGGCCCCCAAACCAGGAAGGAACAATCAAAGGCACAGGAAAGAAGCAGAGGCACTGGGTGTAAATAGCAGGAAGAGGTGATGGGGCGGAGCGACCCCCTGGGGCCAGGGAAAACCCACAGTACCCTGTTAGGGGCCCAGCGGGGGCTACAAGGCAGGCCAGCGCCCTCTACTACCTCCAGCTGCACTGAATGGAGCAGTGGAGTCTGCAGAGGCAAAGGCCTGGGGTGTAGGCTCTGAGAAACCCTGGAGACAAAGCAGCAGCACTGTCCTCCCCAGCCCCTCCTCCTGAACCGAATGAGATCCCGAGGCGGGGAACTGTTGTCCAGATCAAATTCTTCTTGGAACCATGCCTGCCTTCCTCCCCTCCTCTCTGCCCACACACCTCCTTCTAACGAGCTCCCATTCCACTCTTAAAAAGGTCAATGGAGACAAACGCTGCAGCCCCTTGTATCCCAAAGGCCCTGGCTGTCAAGGGCAAGGGGAGACCTACTTGTCTGCCGGCTGCCCCAGAACTCATCCCAGGGGCACCTTAAAAATTCGGGGTCTGGTCAACAGGGTCAACCGGGGGCATCTGAGACTTGATTTCCAATTCTGCCTCTGCTACTACCAAGCTGTGCAACTTCCAGCAAATCCCGTCCCTCTCTGGGCCTCAGCCTGTCTGGATAAAGAGGGAGCTCAGATGTGGCTGAGAAGACAAGGGGAGGAGTCACCAAGGGGACTCTGGGCCCTTCATCTTATCCTGCACCGGAGCAACCCTGCTCTTGTCTCATTCATTGTTCAGGCTTCAGGTAAGATTTCATTTGAAAAAAAGATTTGGTAACTGTGAAAAAAAGAAGAAAAAATATTAAATCCATAGGCCTAGTGGTGACCTCTGTGATTCCTTTCTGCTCTCTGTGTCATTCTGTGACCCCATACATACGCCTATGCTAGTTACTGGCTTCCTTAACCAGGATGGCTCTGAGTTCACACATTCTTTCCTGTGGTCCCTACAAGACGGTTATCACCACCTAACTTCGTGCCCCAGTTTGGATTCAGCCCCAAGCCTCTGGCTGAGTGTGTAACCCCCTAAAGTTCAGGAAACAGGTGCCCCCTAAAGAGCTCAGTCAGGATGTCACTCTCAAGCGTGGAGTGAATGTTTTAGCCAAGTAGGACAGCAGGGGGAAGCAGCGGGGGCTGTGAGCTGGGGTGCACAAGGCAACCTTCCCAGAAGTGGATTCCACTCAATAACACCAAGATTCCAAGAAAGGGGTTACACTGGGCATGCGGGAGGCTCAGCAAATGGACTAATCAGGCTTCAGAGGTGGGCAAGATCCTGAGTCAGAATGCCTGATCTGATTCAGTCATAGAATGTGCCTCTCACTCAGGCAAGCCACTTACATTCTTAGCTTCAGTTTCCCCAACTATTCAAATAGTACCAAGGATTCTAACCAGCTCCCTAGGATTCTCCCCTGTTTCTGCCTCAGGGGTGGCCTTGGTCATGATTTTCATGGGAAAAGAGAAAGACATGGCTCTGACAGGTCAGTCAGAAACTTGCAAATTAGAGACCAAACCTAGAACCCAGGCCACCCTCCCCTGGTTCTGCGCCTGCCATACTCCATGGGTTAGGAGGGGACACGTATTGGGTAGGAGAGACAGAGGCATAATGGAGCCCGACCACATCCCACCCTTTGTCTTGCCAGGTTCATTAGCAAGCCTGGAGGAATTCCCACCGCTCCTCCGAAGGGAGGACTCCTCATGAATATTCATAGTCACCAGAGGCCTCATTTGCATCGTCAAATTCCCTAAATGCCTGGAGAAACAGCAGCCTCTGTCCTCTCTGGCTGGCCCCCTCCTGGAAGAGGGTAACCTACCAACCTAATCATGATCACTCCAGCAACCCGCCCACCTCCCTCACTTCATCCTGCGCTGGCCTTCCGTTTGCCCCATGATCCCAGGCACGTGTCCAGACCCTCCACTACCAAGAACTCCCAGGCTGAGGGAGCAAGGTCTGAGTCAGGCAGGTGGGTGACCTTTCGCTGATGAAAGAAGACAAACAGACCCAGGGAATGGGGATCAGGTTGGCAAAGCTGTAAAAGGAAGAGAGGTGTCCTCTCACCCCTCCGGGAGGGGCGCCAGGCCTGGGATGGAGATGGTGCGGGATGAGTCGTTTTGCTGTCTCATTAGGCGGCACCAGGAGAAAGAGAAAGGAAGGAAGAAGGGTGTCATGCCTGCGTCCCGCCCTCACCACTCAGGCTTCCTTCGAAATGCAATTTCCATTTAGAACCATCCAGAAGTCCATCAGTCAAGACTGGGTTACTTAAGAGGTAGCTCCTGCATGTGTCAGAATACTATATGGCCATTAAAAAGAATGTGGTCTAGGTGAAAACACAAAACAAAAACCCACAATATCCACGACACGACACTGGGTGATATAAGGAAGTTGCAGAAACTGTGCTTAGTAGGGTCCTGCTTTTGTAACACAAACAGTCCATCAAAGTGAATGGATCAACCAGAGAGACTCTATAAAGACATACCCTGGTGGGATGGATAAGAAGGGAATTTGTACTTTTCATGTTAGATGTGTTAAGTATTTCCTTCCTCTTAGAAGTTTGAGTGCTTTACAATGATAGACCTTATAATCGAAAAAAGATGATAAAATGGGAGGGAACACAAATTTCCCCTGAAAAGATGGCAGCTTTGCAGCTCCAGGCTGCCCCAGGCCCCCAGGCTGGCAGGCCCTGCTGAGGAGCAGGGATCAGCAGGTGTGGCCCTCTCCACTCCCCTCACGGCCCTGCAGGCCTGGCTCCAATCTGGCCTTGGGCTTGCAGTCAGTCTCTGTTTACTTCATTATGCATTTGCCCAAGGCTCACTCTCTGGAGAAGCACATTAAGTAAATTTTGTCAATTCTTACCAATATACAAAGCACTTACACATGTTCACTCATTCATTCAGAGACAGGCCTCAGCCTGTCCCGTGAGGCAGGTGCAGGGTGCTGGGCATATGAAGACCAAATAAGCCACAGCCCCTGGTCCCACAGGAAGATCTCCATCACAGGAGCCGCCCAGAGTGACTCAGAGCACAGAGGCCCCCCGTCCTGAGCTTCAGGGAAGCAGAGGCATTAGCCGGATGAAGAAGGAGGGCAGCACACAAATGTGAAAGTGCTCTCACAGCCGCACACCTCCTGAGTGCCAGACATCATGCCGAGGACTTTTCCTCCCCATTCCATCTCCTTCCACCGCAGCTCTCAGAGCGCGGCCACCATTACCCCTGGTCTGTGGGGAAGAAGCTGACAGGCGGGTGGGTCCCCCACCCTGAAGCACAGAGAAGGAAGAAGAGCATCTTGACTTCACAACAACCGAGGGAGAGGGGCCCTACGGGTTCCACCAAGGCCTCCCCGGGCCCCAGTGTCCCCACAACACCTGCTCCCATCCCTGGGGTTGACTAAATAATCCAGAACCTTCCCCTGGATGCCTGGATTAACTGTAGCAAGTACAGTAACATTTGAAACCCAGGGTCTCCCAGGCACCCCGAGTCTGGAAACAGCCGGTTCTGCCTGCTTTTACCTCCCCAGGCTCAGCACTCTGCAGCCACGTGGAAAGGCGTACACCGGGCACGATGGTCCCACCGAACCGGTCTCCTTCAGGGTCCTCGGAACAAACAAGGCTCGTGGGAGTCTCCATTCCTTCGTTTGTGCTATTCTTATGCCTGGAATACCAGTCCTATACATCCCTGTGCACAAAGTAAAAGATGCAAATGCTACTCCCACCATAAAACTTTCCTCACTTGTTCCAATTGGAAGAATCCCTTCTCGGAACCTAAGTGCTTCATTGTTTTGAATGACTATGACTTCCGTGTGTGTGTGTGTGTGTGTGTGTGTGTGTGTGTGTTTATCTTTATTTATGTGTGCAGGACTGTGGGCATGACTCTGTGTGTCTTTATCTTTGTAAGAGTGTGGACATGTCTCTGTGTGTGCATGTGTGTATGCTCACATGTGTGTGTCCTTATTTACCGGTGTGAAAGCAGGGGTGTGTCCGCTTGTGCTTGCGCATGTGTGTGTATACAACTAAACTATCCATCCCTGAGGGCTGTATGTGGCCCTGTTCCTGCTGAGCGTTCACACTCACCCGTCCACATCAGTCACAGGACAGGAATTCTCTCCATCTGCCCTCATGTGCACAAGCTCCAACCCCCACCGCCCTCCCAAGGAGCCCTCCCTACTCTGTCTGTGGCTTCTCCAGGCCCTCTGCGCCCCACAGGGCTGGATGTGTAGGAAATGGTCAAAGTATAGATGTTGACTGGTCCTTGGATCTTGCCGCTCTGGCTGGCAACATCACACCCGTGTGGATGGCTCCCTCTCCTACCTGTGGTCCCCTCCTGAAGGCACCCTGCCAAGGGACTGGGGACTTGGGAGCAGAAGTTTCTATCTGGGTCCAGAAACCAAGCCAGGGCTCCAGCCTGGAGGAGGTGAGCCTGAAGTACTCATACAGCCCTCCCCTGGTCCTGCCAGAAGATGTTGGATGTCCTACCTGGGGCCTCCCAACCAAGTGCCAGGAGCAAGGATTGGCTAGGGAGCCTGTCCTCCAGCAAAACAACATGGAGAGATGGCCAGAGTGTCTTAGGGCCTCAGCTACAAAAGTAGGTCACCGTGGGGAAAAAAGTGGTTAAAAAAAGAATAAATCTGTTTCTGGAACCTGGTCTCAGTGCTGACTGGGAGCTGAGCGTAGCTTTAGGGAGCTACAGAAATCTCCCTGCTTCTTCCCCAGCATCTCATGGGCCGCCTGCTCCCCAGTCCCTGGCCCCTGCAGCCAAAGCGAACTCTGTAGAAATGAGAGCAAACTGGGGGCCTCTGTCCCAGCCCACTACCCACCCTGGCTACTGCCACCTCCTGGGGGCTCCTCTCTCCATCCAGTGGCCCTGTGCCCACACTCGGCCCCGGGAGTGGGGACATCAGGGTGTGGTCTGCCTCTCTCTGCTTTCTGGGTCTTTTCTAAACTGCTCCACTTCCTGCAAAGTAGGGCACACCAGGGAGTGAGGGCGCTAAGATCCGAGGGAGTCAGGTCAGATGCACAGACACTACCCAGGCCACAAAAGGAAGCCTGGGAAGGGAGGGGACTCCCCCTTGGCCACCGCCCTGGGGAGCAGCAGGTTGCGACTGACAGAGCTGTTCATGGTGCTTGTGCTGGGGCGGAGAGTTGAGGGGTGGCGAAGACGAGGGCTGGATTGCAGGCCAAATCCACCCAGATCCAGTGGCAGGCTTGGCCCCCGGCACATCCGTCTCAGACAGTGATTTCACTGCACTCAGCCTCAGTCTTTTGATCTCTAAAGTGGGAGAACAATTCCTATGTCATGGCTCGCTGTGAACACTGAATGAAATGTTACATGGAAAAGATCTTAGTTAATAGTCCATACAAATGTAAGGCGTGATTCTTACGTGTATCTATGGTCCCTTCTGTCAATAAATCCCAAAGATTGGCCACATGTTGATATCTGCTGAAACGGAGTGGAAGTGGAGGGGGTTCATTCTACCGGTCTCTCTCTTTTTGTATATTCGTGAAATTTTCCTAAATAAAAGTCAACATGGACACAAGGCTGTGATTCTACATTTCCCCCAGCCTGGCCTGCCCTGGACCTGACCTCTTTCGGCACCCACACATGCAGCCCAGATAGACTGTCCAAGGCCTGGACGGCCTCCTAGATGCCCCCGAAAAAGGCAGAGAAGCAGATCACTGTTCGTCGGGTGTCTCCTAGAGGCCAGTCACTGCAGAATATGTGACGTGGCTATCATAACAACTTGATTGACTGATTGATTTTTATTCCCATTTGACAGACATTTGAATGACTGATTTTACTTTTTTTTTAAGATTCTCTTTATTTATTTGAGAGAGTCCAAGCAGGGGGAGGGGCAAACGGAGAGGGAGAAGCAGGCGCCCCACTGAGCAGGGAGCCCAATGTGGGGTTTGATCCCAGGACCCCGAGATCATGACCTGAGCCCAAGGCAGACGCTTAACCCCTTGATCCCCCCAGGCACCCGTGAGTGACTAGTTTTAGAGTCAGATTCTAGCCGAACTCCACACTTTGCTGCATTCTTTGCCTCGGTGCTGCTTTTCTTCAGCTTTAAACCATCGACATGGAAAGGGGGCTTCTTTTCCCTGTTTTCTTTTTGACCACGGGTCCCTGGGACCATCACACTCCTTGGCTCATAGCACATTAGTAAGACTGTCCAGTAGAACAGGGCCCCGCGCGTTTCCCCCCTTTTCCTTTCTCCCTTGTCCCAGTCCCCACTCTGAACCCATCCCCTCCACATAGGCACCTGCTCCAGAATGTTCGCTGTATGTCCTTAACTATGCATAGATCCTGTAAATTATCAAGCATTGTTATGAACATGTGTTTTGAATTTTCATAAATGGTACTGTGTTATGAATGTTATTCTGCAGTTTGGTTTTTTCAGTCAGCACTGGCTGGCTGAGCTCTGTCTTTGCTGGAGGTGTCCGATTAGATGAACCCAGACTACATGGGGTCCCTCAAGACGTACCCGCCCCTGCCCCCTTGTTCACCCTCCACTGATGGACGCCGAGAAGGGCTCCCGTTTGCCTGGGCCACAGACGACACACCCTGTACCTCCCCCTTTGTCCCTGTCTGAGACCTTCTCCTGATCCATTGCGAGGAGCAGGATCTCCGGATCTTAAGGCAGACTGGTACTCAGATAAGTTGGTCAGCGTTTGTAAATTGCCTGGAACAGTCTCTAAAACACAATAAGCACTACAGGAGGTCTGATCAATAAAAATCATTTAAAAAAATAAATAACAGTAAGTGTGCCAGATTGCTTTCTAAAATAAGTGGACCACGTAACACCCCTACCTGTGACTCAGCAGAGGACTTGGCCTGCACACACCCTCAGCAGCTCGCTGTTTCATCCACCTTTCGGACTTTTGCCATTCTGAGCAGATGAACGTCGTATCTCAAATGTTTAAATTTACATTTTCCTCCAGTTCGTCTCCTTTAAACCTGCTTCAGATACTTGTCAGCCATTGCCCTTTATTTTCTCAGGTGCAAGCCATGTTAGAAATATGCCTCCCCTCTTCAAGGTAACCCAGAGACTTCCTGACCACCACTGGTGGGGTTTCATGTCTTGAAAAAAAGGGGGTGGGGTGGGGAGAAGAGAGAGAGAAAAAAGAGGGAAAATATGTGACGGGCAGGAATAGAGAAAATTGTTTTCTGTGCGGGTGATTGTTTCAGTCCGTCAATAAAGGCCCCTCCTGCCCCTGCCAAAGGCCCAGTCCACACACAGCGGCTCGCCCACAGACCCCCCATGGGGCTTGTTCAAACACAGCTTCCAGGGCCCCTTTCCAGTTCCTGACTCAGCCTCTCAGGTCCTATCCCAGTTTCTGATTTGGGGTCTGGGTGGAGCCGAGAATTTGTATTTCTAGCAAGTTCCCAGCTGGTGCTGGTACTCCAGGGCCAGCGCCCCTCCCCCTGCCCTCAGAACACGCCACCCCAGCCCCTGCACCCTCATCATGTTGGGCAGAGCTCCACCTGCCAAAACATCAGGGAAGACTTTCAGAGCATGTTCATGTCCAGCCAGAGCCCACAGTACTGGGCGCTCCCACAGGAATTGTCAGCCCTGCAGGGCCTGGACTAGAGGGAGGTAGATGAGGCTCCTTCAAAACAAAGTCAAGGAAGCACCCCTCTTGGGGCCCAAACCTGTAGGGGCAGCCTGTCCTCGAATGTCACTCCTCAGGAGCCTCACTTGTCTTGCCCACCCTGGTCAGGCTGGGCCCTGCTCGCTGTCCTCCCGCTCCTGACCACAGACGACAACACCACCTTGTGTTCTAGCACTTCCCTCATTCCAGCCTATTCATGTGCAACACATAATCTCCCCTGATTCTCGAGCATCCACCCCCATTTGACAGATGTAAACACCGAGGCCAGCGGGGCTCCACAGCGAGTCCCCTCAGCCGGGCCAAGCCTTCTGGACCTCTGCGGCTGCCCCGCATGTTCCAGACCTAAAGGAAGCAGCACCAGGCCCTCTGCCTGGAGAGCCACCGCCAGGCTGCCCGCCAGGCAGCAAAGCCCCTCATGTTCCTCAGCTCCTCACCGTCGACCTGCTGCTCTCCTCAGCCTCTCCTTCTCATGTTCTCTGAACTTCTTCTGAGCTTCTCTGAAGCTCTCTGAAAGACGTTGTTGGGGCTCTCTCCCCATCTCAGAATGGAGGACACAGAAGTCCAGAAAAGCCAAGGCCCTTCCCCAGGCCACCGAGCTCATTAGTAACAGCACTCACTCTGGGCTCAGCTAGCCTGGACCGCGCGTTCTTCAAACCATGAGGCTCCTTCCCTCCTGCCGCACTGCCTCAAACATCCTTCCTTTCTCTTCTTAACTGCAAGCAGCTCAGAGCCCAGCCTGCCTCCTCCCGGAAGCCTTCCATGCCCCCCATCCTTTTCTAGGCTCCCCCACAGGACTCTATATTAGTCATAATTCTCCAGAAACACAGAGGAATTGGTTCATGCAATGGCGGACACTGGCAAGTTCAAAATCTGCAGAGTAGGCTAGCAGGCTGGACCCAAGGAAGAGCTGATGTTGCCGCTCAGATCCAGAGGCCATGGCCTGGCAGAATCCTCTCCCTTGGGGGGACCTCAGCCTGGTTTCTCTCAAGGCCCTCTTCTTCTGAGGCCCACTACCCCTTGAAGAGAAATCTGCTTACTCAAAGTCCACTGATTTAAACGGCATCTCGTCTAAAAACTACCTTCGCAGTGAACCCCAGACTGGTGTTTGGCCAATATCTGGGTACCGTGGTGCCGCCAAAATGACTCTTAAAGTTAACTGTGCCAGGGGCGCCTGGGTGGCTCAATGGATTGGGCCTCTGCCTTCAGCTCAGGTCGTGATCTCGGGGTCCTGGGGTTGAGCCCCGCATCGGGCTCTCTGCTCAGCGGGGAGCCTGTTTTCCCTCTCTCTCTGCCTCTCTGCCTACTTGGGATCTCTCTCACTCTGTCAGATAAATAAATAAATAAAATCTTTAAAAATAAAAAAGTTAACCATGCCAGACCCTGAACTTTGCCCCTCCACCCATACCTAACAGCGGTGTTTACTGGTCTGATTCACCGGCAGACTGTGCGCGCTCCGTGGTGGCCACATGTCCATCTCGTTCGTCCTCTATCCACAGATGAACGCGATACCAGGCCCTGCCCCGGGCAGGTGCTCTATAAGCATGCACTGAATGAGAAGTGGGACCAGATGTCTTTGCCTGCCACCACCCAGTGCCGCTGCCCCAGCACACACACGATCTCTTAGTCATCAGTGTACGTGGCCTGCTTCCCTGTCCCTCCTCAACTCTGCACAGGAGCAGAGCCTATTCCCATTCAGCCGGTCAGGCAGCGCCACTGAGCAAGGGGCTGGGCCCAACCATTGTAAGCTAACACCTTCCACAAGCGTCTCCTCCTCTCTCCAGGCAATCACTCATGCCCTAAGGCTCTCTGCTCTTCTCTGTTTGTGGCTGGACCCCACTACAATTGTTTTCATGGGGAGGACTGATGGAGAGGCTACATGGCTGGGTTCCTTAGGAAGATGCCAGTGCTTAGAAGAGCAAGCACAGTCTGGGGGACAAAACATGAAACCTGTCCCCCTCCTCCTCGCATCCCCCAAACCTTTTACCTGGGTGGTGTCACATAAGATGCATGTCAAACTCTGTTCTAGAGCAAATCAGAAGATGCATACGGATGACCAGGGAGGGAAGAAAAGAACAGAGGGGTCAAGGTGAGTATGTAGAGCGCACACTGGGTATGCATGTACATACACCCAAACGAATACACTCCATACCTTATGTTCACGTGCCCAGGTGGAGTCACCCCTCTTCCTATGCCAGCCCCCTCCCACTAAACACATACACACTGGCCCCGGTCCAGGCTTGCCCAGGCTTGCCCGTTCCCTGGCTGGGCCCTGGACACGGAGATGCGGAGGGGAAGTTGAGTACAGGGAAATAGAGCCCCTCTGGAGTCAGGAGGGCAGGAGAAAAGCTCTAAGGGCCAAAAAAAGAGAGCTAAAGCCGGCAGGACCAGTCTAGGGGGAAATCAGCAAGGATGCACCTGGATAATGAGATGCAAATTGCCAGGGCTGGGGGCGGAGGAGATGCTTATATGCAAATGAGCAGACCAGGCCTCTATTCTGATTAAGCTGAGTTCTATTTTTTAACCCTTTTTTGGCAGAATTCCTCCCCAAACTTAGGGAACAAGGAGCGGCCCTCTCCATTCTGCAGAGGGGAAAACTGAGACCCAGCCACAGAGAGTGTCTGAGTGGACAGTGGAGAAGCCACCACGGAAGTGCCCAAGTTCACGGGGAGACCAGAACCCCATCCCAGATTCCACCCCTCACCACCCCCCAGGAACCTGCTTGCAGCCCAAGCCACAGGGTAAAACCAACACAGCACCTATCCAAGGAGCCAGGTCTGCATCAGGCAATAGGAGCACAGGACCCAAAGGTCAAAAGGACAGAAAGAAGGCCCGGAAGGGGAAAGAATAACTCGGCTGTGGATGTGGAAAAGGAAAAGGAAGGAAACAGGCACAAGAAAGGGCAGGGGCTCCAGGAATTTTGAATATCTGCCATAGATGTGTGATCTCGGACAAGTACCTTAACCTCTGGAAGCTTGGTTTCATCATCTGTAAAGTGAGAACCTGCTAGCCCTACCCTCTCACACAGCGTAACCAAGGATCAAAGGAGGTAATGGAAGCGAAATGCTTTACACAGTGCTGTGCAAACAGGAGCCATCATCACTAGCCAGGGTGTCAGCCAGAGGGTGGGGGTCAGAAGCTAAGTGTCTCCCCCAACAGCGAAAGAGACTGGCTATGTTGGCTTGTGCTGGGAATCATCCCGAATCTTTTCTACCTGTCAAGTTCCCATACCCTGTGATTTGAAATCAGGTCAAGCTCCAGTGGTCTCAGAATCAGGGGACCTGGCTTCTGGTCCCGGATCTGGCACCGGTCACCAGGGTACACTGGGCAAGTCACTTCGCCCGTCTGGGTCTTAGCTCCCCCACACACAGAATGAGGCTTTTGAACCTGATGGTCTCTGAGGCACAGCCCAGAAACCTGCTTTTTATGCAGAACAAGGAATCCTGCTGAACCCTTGGCGGCTGGGCGACCCATGAGAACTCCATTTGTGTTCGGTTTTAGTTTCTACTTCTTTAGCAAGAAATTCTTCTCTGCATTACATGGAGAAATGGAAAGCATGTTCACTTCCCCTCAAAGACCTTTTTGAGACTGGCCTTTATGTTTCTAAGAACTGGGCCTTTCCTAGCCTGAGGAGTAAGTCAACAGGTCTTATTCAGCAGCCTGAGGGCCGGGTCCTTTTCAGTCGGCTCTCAAATCCGGTCATGGCAGGAAAAATGGAGAAATTCAGGCCATTGTGGAATGGCCCTAAAAGAAAGGTTGGCAGGGCAGTGTGGAGGAACCTGGGGGCGGGAGCTGGGACAAAGGGCCCCGACCACAGGTTCCCACGATGTATCCCATCCCCACAAGTGTTCCAGAATGGGTCTGTGGCCCAGAAAATGCCAGGTCTATTAGACCCAACTGCCGGAGGGACGGCATAGACACCTTGACACAGCACCATGGTAGACCAGAATGACATGACTCTCAAGAGTTCACCTGGGGTGGGCAGACGCCTAGGGGGCTCAGTCGGTCAAGCGTCTGCGTTGGGCTCAGGTCTGATTCCAGGGTCCTGGGATCGAGTCCCTCGACAGGCTCTCTGCTAAGTGGGGAGCCTGCTTCTCCTCCCCTCCGCCTATGTCTCTATCTGCTGCTCTATCTGCTTGGTCTCTCTCTCTCTCTATCAAATAAACAAATAACATCTTCAAAAAAGAGAGAGAAAGAGAGTGAGCAAGCTCGCCTGGGCAAGCAGCTTCACAGGGAACTGGGTCTCGTCTGCCCTATAACCAACCACACATCTTATCCACTAAATTTCTGGTTGTTGTTGGAGAACACACGGGGCACTCACAGGCTCTGGGGACCCCTGGATGCCCAAGACACCAGGAGAGAGAAGATGCCGCTAACCTGAAGTTAGGGCCAGGCTACGATGACGTATTAAGCGGTGGAAACTGGGGTGATGGACACCTCAGGATACACATTCATTTGTCTTCCTTTACTTTGCTCCGAGAAGGGTTTGGGGTGAACTTTGCCTGGTCACCACAAGCCAAGTTCAACATTGTCTGGAAACAAATATGGGCACCATCAAAGATAAGGCCAGAGGACGGCAAACCGCTAAGTCCTCTCTGGTCCCAGCGACCACCCACGAGACAGAGGCCGTCTGCCTCGGATGATGACATGGAGGTATGGAGAAGAAGGTTTTCACGTCTGTCTGCCAACTCCCTGGGATTTACAAGTCAGGGTATTCATTTCCTAGAGCTGCCGTAACAAATTATCACAAATTGGATGGCTTAAAGGAATACAATTTCCTCGGGAGGCCAGAAGTCTGAAATCAATGTATCAGCAGGGAAGTCTCTTCCAAGGGCTGTAGGATAGGATCTTTCCTTGCCTCTTCCTGGCTGCTTGTGGTTCTAGCCAGGCCTTGGCACCCTTGGCTTACAGACCCATCACTCTGATTTCTACATTTGTTTTCACGCAGCCATCCACCCTGTGTGTGCAACTCCATGACCAAATTGCCCTCTTCGAATAAGGACACTGTCTCTGGGTTAGGGCCCTCTCTGATCCAGTATGACCTCATCTTAACCTGATTACACTTGCGAAGGCCCTATTTCCAGCTAAGATCACAATCACAGGTTCCAGAAGGAACACGAATTGGGAGTGGGCGGAGACACTGTTCAACCCAGGATAATCAGTAAGCTTTCATTTTATCTTTATGCACACAAAAGAGACCATCACTCTCCGGAAGGATAGACCTCTGCGGAGTTCCGTTCGAGTGTCCAACAAACATATTTTCTCTAAGTTAGGGAACAGAGATGAATGGGACATGCCCACCAATTCAGGCTGGGAGCACAAGTCCACAGTTGTGGGAAGTGCATAGCATGGGCGAGGGCAGCTGCTGAGGGCCTGGGGGCAGGGAAGGACGGACAAGGCTGCATTGCAAACAAGGTGCCACAAACCAGATGGAGAAGGGCTCCTCTGCACACAAAAGCCTTGGATTCACAGGGGTCCTGGCCTCAAGCACAGACACAGGACCAGCCCTTTAAGAAGCATCTCTGTACCTTGGCACTACTAGAATTTTGGGTAGGATAACCCTTTGTCATAGGGTGCTGTCCCATGTAACGTAGAATGCTTAACAGCATCTCTGGTTCCAGTAGATGCCAATGCAAGTCCACAGCTGTGACACCAAAACTTCTCCAGACATGGCTCAGTCTCTCCTTGGAGGCGAAAATCTTGCTCAGTTAAGAAGGCTGTCTTAAAGGTGTAGAAACAACAGTGTCCAGAAAAGAAATAGGCTATACTCCTGACCCCTAGAAAGGCCCAGACATTTGCCAACACAGGCTTACTCCCCCATCACCCTCCCAGCCCCACCTGATCTAAGAGGACATCTAACGAACTGCTGAGGCGTGATTAAAATCGGGCTTGGTGTGAGTACCTTCCGTCACTGCACGGAAGCTTGGACCTCACGATAGAATCAACCGGCGGAATCCAGGAGGCTCAGACATGAAACATGTTAGAATTTCATCAGTGGGCAGGAAGACGATTTGGGGTCCAAGTAAGGGACCCAGAGGTGGAATTGGCCCTAGCCCATCCTGGCCCAAAATCACAGAGCCCACCTTGAGTCTAGCCGGCTACTACGGATATCCACGGGGCCAATGGACATGTTCTCCAGGCAAGAGATCTCCCTGATTTCCCAGAGGTCTGAGTAAGTTTTGGCAGAGCTCTAGCCAGTGCTTGGAAGTGCCGAAAATGGTCTTAGCTGCAAGAGCTGGCAAAAGTTTGCCAGAGACAGAGCCCCAATCCACAAGCCTAGGATTCAGGCGGGCTCCATCCCACTGAGGAGGTGAACCACCAGGGCCAGACTGCTGGACCAGTCATGCCCAGCTGAGCCTGGGGGAGGCCAGAGCTCATAGGGACATGGGGACCCCTGGCACCGGAGGAGACACGAATGTCAGTGGCCACTGATGCAGTGGCTGGATCCTGTCGGAGGGACGGGCCTGGCGCCGGCTTAGGGCCGCAGCATTCAGCTCAGAGCCCTGCCTTCATTCTCTACACTGTAGCAGACTGAATTCCCAGCTGATGAATGGGCCATCGCCCTTGAACGCAGAATTCCCAGTAAAGTCCTCCGTTGTCCCCTCTGAACTAAGTCAGTCCTGACATTTACAGGGTCCAGGGAAAGCCTCCAGTGGCAGAGACTGAAGGATGTGGCCTGACAGGGGAGACAGAAGTAGCTGGGCTTTGGACTAGGAAGAGCCTCAGGCTGTTTTGCCTAGAGTAGATATCTTAAGTTCTCTGGGCCTCCAAGTTCCCCTCTGTAAAATGGAAGAAACAAGAGGTACCTACATCAAAGAACTTTAGAATTAAATGAGATGATAGACAAAGCTTTGGCACAATGCCCTATACAAAGAAGTCCTTAGCAAACGTGCTTTATTGTTATGACAGCCCATCTGGCGGTCATTCTGGGAGTGACCTACGCTATAGAACTGGTCTCAGCCAGCGGGTACATGGGAGCATCTGCTGGTAGGAGCAGCAGACTTAGGGAGTGTCTATGCAGATACCCGCTTCCATATCCAAAGACAGCCACCCACCAGCACTTTCCTTGCAGCTTCAAGGGCTGGGAGAGCAGAGCCCTCCAGAGGAAGGATGCCTTTGAGATCCTCTGCTGTGCCACCCCCGGGGGGGAAGCACAGGGCTCCCTGTTCCCAGCACCTGCCCTTCAAGGGTCTTTATTTTCACTTGTCAGGAAGCCATGAGCTGTGCATGTGAGAAGCTTGTACAGCGTTTCCAGTAGTGCTTATCAGCAGTATGGCTTCCCCATGGCTGCCAGCTGGGCTCAGTTGGCATCAGCCACCTGCCTTCCTAGTTCTCCCCGCTGCCCTTTGGCTCAGCTGCTGAGGTCCAGAGTGCTCATTCCAGACCCCAGCAAGAAGGTGCGCCCCCTGAAGGCAACAACATGCCTCACAGTGACCCTCTCTGGGAACAGATGAGTGGGAAGGGCCACAGTGTCATAAAAAGGAGTCAGAAGCCCCAGGTTGCACGAACAGCCCCATCAGAGGCTAGACGCCACAATCTCCTCAGACAGCCTTGGAAACCCGGGCCTTGACGAGGAAAGTCAAGGTCAAAGCTATTTTGTAACAGGTGCCTATCTCTTCCCTTCCTTTCCTCTCTCAGCCCACATCACACTTTATCACTGAGATCTGTCTCCACCAACCCAGGAGAGCACGGGCCTTGGCTGATTTGCTCTCTGCTATCTCCCCAGCACCTCAATATATAAATACTCTAAGATACAGAACGTGAAAAGACAAAGCATGGGATATCATTAAATCAGGTGACCTCAACACATTTCATGAACCCAATGAGCATTGCTGCTGCTAATGCCCCATGGTCTGAGAAGACTCTGGAGACCACAGCCCCCCCATGATCAAGGCATTTAATACAGTAGGACGTAGACAGTCCAGACCAGCTGGGACTCAGCTCCTCCCTCTTCCCCGACCTTGCCCAAGCCCATGCAGATGAAATCCTTAGAGACCCTGGGAATAATTGTCACTTGCTGATTAACACCAGAGTTAAGCATCTTAAAATGTGGGCATGTGCTGCCTTCTAGAACTTCCCCACACATCTAGAACTCCAGGCAGAGAACCACATTCTGATATTGCCCTGACCTTGGTATCAACAAAAATAAACCCGTAAGAGGTTTTCATGAAAGCCCATGCCTCCTGCACATATCAGTGTCCTAAGGGAAAACAAGAGAAATGTGAAACTGGACCTACTGTCACCTTCTCAGACAACCCCATCATTGCTGCTACAGCTAGCCACCCCTCTGCCTCCCCCACCATGAAGCAGGGTCTGAATTATCATGACCCATCTGTCCTCAAAAGGAAACAACAGCTTAAAGCCTTTGCCTGGAGATTCCATTCCTAGGTTTTCCTTCCTTAAGAAGTAACAATTGCAAAGCCAATTTAACTACTACCAGGAAGATGTCCCATGGCATTGGACTTAACATCCTGAGGACACTGCCAGGGATGTCAAGCAATTATGGACCTCTGAGTCTGCATCAGGATATTATCATAAACATAATCCTCCCCTTCCGACCAGTGATGCTTCACCTAACCCTATGTGGGCTCAGCTCAGCCACAAGATGCCAGAGAGACTGATACGCCAATTGCTTATGACTTGAGAGCGACATCATCTGGGTACAAATTGATAAAGAAGCCCTAGAGATTATCACAAAAGTCAAGAAGCCTTAAAACTAATTCTCTGTCCTTGCAATTATAAACCCTTTTTGCAAATCTTTTCCAAGGACGAGCCTTCCCTCTTAATTATGCCACAATGTATGCATCCCTGAAATTAGAGGCTCTGCTCAGCATTTATGACTATATGCTTATCTTCCAGCCTGAAGATGCACTTTCCATCGCTGATGTGCTGAACCAGTTACTACTCCAGATTCCAGAAAACTGCCCCTGACAGCAGCCCACTGAGGGGGCAGAGGACTGCAAAGAAGGTGTGGGTAAGATGTGGTAAGGGACGCAGGAACACGATGTGCTGCAGAGAAGAGTCGTAGTGAAGTCCCTCCTCCTCTAAAGGGGTAAGGACCCCTCCCCCAACCCAAACATCAGAACAGAACTGGGGGGGGGGGGGATTTGAGTGCAGGGACAGACTGGAAGAACCAAGGTGACAAGTGGAATACATGTCTGTTTTTAAGGACTCTGCAAGCTAATGGGGGGACGATGTCCATGAAGGTTGAAAGTTAAATATACAAGTCAATAATGCAGAGAAAGTGCTGCAGGAGCTCAGAGGAGAGCAGACTCTATGCCATGGTGGCTGATGGGACTTCTGTGGAGCAGGATTCGGACAACGGGAGACTGATCTCTCTAACAGGATGTTTCCAGTGGGCGCTGAGGGGTGGGAAAGGCCCCAGTGCCCTCCAGGGCCATAGCAAGAGGAGAGGCTCGGAGGTGGGTAGAGACTGTTAGAAACCAGCAAAGGGAGACTAAATGTAAGAATTAGGAACGCAGACTCCAGCAGCTGGGTGATCCTAGTCCGGGCTGGCCTGAGGCAGTCCCAGTTTACTTCCACTGTCCCACGGTAATTATTAATAGCATCCTCTGACAATCTCAAAAGCGTCCCAGTTTCAATGAAAAATTATATGGTCATCTTAGTCAGAAGGACCTTCGGGCAGTCACCTTCCATCTGTGGGCTGACCTCCAACACACCAGGGGTCTGAGAGCACGCACCCCCCTCCTGAAGGAGCTTTGTCCCCCAGACATGCACACATCCTGATTCCTGCCAGCAGGCTCTTGTCCCAGTACCCAGATCCCTTCTCTCCCCATCATCATCCTTGAGAAGCCCTTGTTGTCCCCTGAAAAGGGAAAAGTGTCATTTAAATTTAAAAAACATTAAAGACCTATGCATAACAAGAAACTCCATGAACAAATGAAAACATGTCACCACAGACACGGAGCAGACAGCTATAATATATACAGTAGAGAATGGGTTTGTAGCCAGAATATGCAAGAAACCCCACATACCAGTAAGGAAAAGACAAGACCCCCCAGTGGAAAATTGGGCCAGGAAAATGAGCAGGCAACTCACAGAAGAATCCCAAATGTCAATAATCACAAAAGGATATTCAGCCTCTCTCATAACTTTTTAAATATAAATTGAAACAAGAAGATATTTTTTTATGTTCATCAAGTGGAAAAAAAAAACAATCTTTTTTAAGTCTGAAATGTCAAGTGGTGGTGAACAAATGGTACTTTCATACAGTCTGATGGGAGATAGCTTGGAAGAATAACTTTGCTCTATTTGGTAAAGTGGAAAATATATGTGTTGCACAACCCAAAAATTCAACTCCTCAATGTATGTCCTAGAAAAATTCTCTCACCCATGGCATTAGGAGACCCACGTCTCCTTGTGCACGTGCATCGTTAGGTGCCCAAGAGTAACAATGAAAAAAATGGGAAAAAATCTAAGTCATCCCTTGACAGAAGAATGGAGAGGGGCACCTGGGTGGCTCAGTGGGTTAAAGCCTCTGCCTTCAGCTCAGGTCATGATCCCAGGGTTCTGGGATCGAGCCCCGCATCAGGCTCTCTGCTCAGCGGGGAGCCTGCTTCCTCCTCTCTCTCTCTGCCTGCCTCTCTGCCTACTTGTGATCTCTCTCTGTCAAATAAATAAATAAAATCTTAAAAGAAGAAGAAGAAGAATGGAGAAATCCACTGGGTGTGGTCACATAATGAATATGCTAACAGCACTTAAAATGAATAATCCAGAGTTACTGCAAGAATCACGCGCATAAGCCTCATTAATGTTGAGGGAGAAAGCAAGGGGAAAGTTGACACAATATAATACTGCCTGTATACACTTTCAAATATGTAAAACTTTATATGTTGTTTATGGAAACACATGTAAGTACCAAAAGTCTAAAATTATGAGTGGGATGATAAACCCCAAATTCAGAAGAGTAGTTACCTCTGGGGAAGAAAGGCAGACATGGGATCCAGGAGGAGGAGGGTTCGGGGGGCTTCTATTGGACCCATAATATTTTTTTTAATGTGAAGCAACTATGGCAAATGTTAAAATTTAACAAAACTGAGTGATAAGGAAACGGATGCTCTTTATATTCTTAACCTCTCCATTTCTTCGTATTCTTGAAATACAAAGAGTGGGTGTATGAAATAGTCCGGGTGTGCTGAGGAGCAAAGGTTATAAACTAAGAGGCCACAGCTTGGGGTTCCTGGGTGGCTCAGTCAGTTAAGCGTCTGCCTTCAGCTCAGGTTGTGATCCCAGAGTCCTGGGATCAAGTCCTGCATCAGGCTCTCTGCTCAGCAGGAAGCCTGCTTCTCCCTCTCCCACTCCCCCTGTGTGTGTGCTCTCTCTCTCTCTCTCTGTCAAATAAGTAAATAATATCGTTTAAAAATAATAAGAAGAAGCCACAACTGACACAAGCTTGGGTGTGCCTCCTTAAGTCCTTCACACAGCCAACACCAACCCTACATGCCTGGCAGGGTTGAGTGTGGGGCCAGGATGACTCCCAAGCCTCTGGCTGAATGGGGACAGAGCTAGCAGGTGGGAGCGGGGTTCCCCTCGGTCCCCCTTCCCTCCTCTGTGTCTTGCTGGTCCTTCTCTTTGCATATTGCTCTTTAGCACCTCACAATGTCCACTTGGACAAGATTCCTCTCCCCTTGGTTGTGTCAGAGAAGAACACAGTTTTCACCTACCAAATTGACAAAAATTACAATGTTTGACAGCACCCAGTGTCACAGGTATGGACTTGTTCCACAACATGCTGCTACAAGAAATGTCACATTATTCATTTGCCTAAACCCAACTACACTTGGCTACAAGACCCTACTTTCCAGGACTGACAAAATAATTAAATCTTAGTCATGATTTGAGGATGCCTCTCTCTTTTGAAGATCAAAAGAGAGCCTTTGGGAGGGTTGAACATTCCAAAAACGGGGAGAAGGGACAGCTAAATTTCAGTACATCGCAAGCAAAACCGTGATGTCCATTGCCCCAGCCACTATGGTCCTCCCCAAGGCACCAGCTCCACTAGCCCCATGCCAGACTTAGAAATGTGTCCCGAGAGAACATGTCACTTAGCTCTGTCTCCGGGAATAAGGAAGCCACCCTGTCAGAGGTCCAGCCACCTCACATGGTGCTGTGCAAGTCCGGGGCACACCCCTTGCTCAGTGACCTGTCCTCCCAGGCCCACCACAGGCAGTCACTTTGAGGGCCGCCCCCTGCCCATGCCCCCACCATCTGCTTCCAAAGCCCTTTTGGACACTTACCCTGATGTATTATTTTGAGGGAATAAAACAGCTTTTATGGACTCAATTGTGTTCCCAAAAATATATTGAACCCCCAATCGCAATGGTATTGTATTTGGAGAGAAGGCTTTTAAAGAGGTAATAAAGGTTAAATGAGGATATATATAGGTCAGGCGCTAAACCAATAGGATTGGAAGAGACACACAGAGAAGAGGCTGTTGGCAAGACAAGAAGAGAGAAGTTGGAGAAGGTAGCTTTGCCAGCACCTTAATCTTGGATTTCCAGGCTCCAGAACTGTCAAAAAATAACTTTCTTTGTTTAAACCAGTTGGCTTGATGTATTTGCCGTACGTCTTACACATTATACAACGTCTGAGAGCTACAGCCCTTGAATCCAGGCACGGGACCCCCGCAGCCTGTGCAGGGGCTCCCCACATCCACTCTGCCTGGCCTTGGGCTCATGTGACCCCTTGAGTATGGAGTAAAACCCCAGGGACGGGAGGAGGGGGAGGCCCAGGGCGGAGATCCCACGCTAATACAGGAGGCAAGCTACCCAAACTGCAAAACGTTGCCAGAGATTATCTCCAGGCAACAGGAGTGGAAGGAACGGTCCTTCCTTTGATGCGTCTGTGTTTCCTCAGTGTTCTCAATGAGCACATACTGCTTTTGTAATCGTGAAAATGGTTAAGTTTTTAACTTTTAGAATTTCTACCACCTTCTGGGCCCAAATCCGAAGCTGCTTTCTCCACGTGTGTCTCCCCGGGGGCTGAGCACAGGAGCTTTTTCTCCTCGGAAAGCCCGTGAGAGTCAGGGTGCTCCCCGGCTTCCTGTCTGGGCTGTAGTTACGTATTCTGCGCATTATTTCGTTCTGTGGCGAGCCACTTGCCTCCGGGGGGCCCTCAGAGACTGTCCTGCCCGCCCAGCGTGGCCCTGAGTTACACACACATTAAACACTTCTTCAGTCCTGACTCTAGATTTTCACAACAAACCTGAACAATAACCATGAGCGTCCCCATTTTGCAGATCTGGAGTGCGAATGAAGCTTAAGGTCCAATGAGCCGCGAGTCTCAAGAGTCTCAGAGCTGGAGGAGAACGGAGACCACGCCCACCCGGCATGACCACAGGCATGGCTCCGGGGTGCACCCCCAGCTGGAGAGACCCTGAATCTGGGTCGGGCGGCTCTGGCTGCCATTTCAGGCAAAGAAGGGTTGGTTGGCGTGGGGAGAGGGCCTGGGTGAGCATGGCGCGGTGCGCTGAAGGCCCTCTTTCTCTCTCTGCTGTGCCAGGCCCCAGAAGAGCCCTGGGTTTTCAAGGGAGATGAAAAAATTCAACTCAGGAGTGTAAATTACCAGCCTCCCTCAGACACCAGCCTAAAGCGCCGTCCTCCAGCAGTCTCTCTATGATAAAGGAGGCCTTTGATCTCCTTCTGCCTCATTCATGGTTCAGAACTGGGACAGGGGAGAGAAGCTGTCCTATAGAGACCCCTCACATGCCACAAGAGTCCACCGGAGCCCTGGGAGCCCTGCTGCCCTTCCCTTTGTCGAATGTGCCGGGCTGACTCTAGGGGAGCATCTTGCCACCTTGGCATTGTTGGTACTTTGGACGGCTAATGCTTCGTTATACGGGCTGTCCTTGCGCTGTAAGGGCTCAGCAGCCCCGCTGGCCCGCCCCTGGGTGCCAGAAGTCTCCACTCACTCGTGACAACCAAAAATGTCTGCAGACATTACGAAGGCTCCTGGGAGACAAAATGGCCTCCAGTTGAGAAGCACTGCTCTAGAGTTTTCTGCTCTCAGTCTTGTCTCCCAAAACAATGTCTGTTCCTAAGCAGAAGAACGAGACTGGGCCCCTCTTTCCCAGACACCAGGGAGCACAAAGAATACAACAGAAATCACGACCTCGACATGGAATCACAGATATATCCCTAGCGGAGAAAGTTGAAAGCAATGAGGGACCCATGCATTCCATCAGGCAATCAGCAAGTGCGTATCTATTTATCGGTGGACTATTACTCATGGCCGCTGTGCTAGCTGTTGGGGACACAAAGATTGAGAAGATAAACCGAGTCCTTGCCCTCACATAGCTTTCTGTCCAGCAGGAAAACAGACATTACACAAGCGGTTGCAATCAAGTGTGTTAAGGCTGATGATGGAGAAGTATGGGGGCTCTGAACGAATTTACAAAATATGAACTCAGGGATTGGGAGAGGACCCTTGGCATCACCTAGAACCATACAGTGTTCGTTGGTCTTTCCCCAGCCAGCTTCCCCCGACCAGGCTCCTCAGCCCCTCTCCAGCCCCCGATCTGGAAGCCTGGCTGTGACAGGTAAGCCCCATGTACTGAGGTTGTGTCGGGATCCGGTTGACTTTGCTCCCAGGTGTAACTTCTGATTCCGTTTTGAGCCAGCTGAGGCCGTGGAGTAATCGAATTAGGCAAATATTATGGGGAAGAAAATGGGCCTGTAAGTAGCTTAAAGTGATGGAAATGACCTGAAGGTGGCCATGCAAATGGTCTGTATAATATCCTGTAATAACCCTGTCCAGGCAGCCCGAGGAGGCAAGCTTCCAATAATGAGGTGTCTGATTAGAATAATGTTCAGTGGGAGAATGTGTGAGTGTCCGCATAAATCAGGCCCGGAGAGCCTCCCCAATTAGCCGGGAAGGAGACAGGCAAGGTGGGTGCCCACGCTACCCTGGGAGACTGCCGGGCAGGCTGCAGACGTCAGGGAGGAAAGCTAATCATCCTCCCAGCAATGCTGACATTTGATAGCACTCTACAGTTTATAAACCCTTTTCCCAAGTAACGGTTCACCCAGTCCTCACATAGATGTTCTAAAGATTAAATGAGTTAATGACCTCTTGTGGGATAATGGATGGCCAGTTTGGGTTGTGGTTTTAGCCCCAGCACCCAGTATGGTGCCTGGCACATAGTAGCTGTTCAACAAACAGAAGCTGGTAAGGACCATGTAGCAGAGAGATGACTATTCTCCAATCATCTGTTTTTCTCCTTATTGGCCCTGGGGACACTAACAAACTCAAACACATCCTCAGAGAGCTTCCTTCCCTTTCCTTTGCTCTCCCAGGGAGTCGAAGAGCTTTGTTCTCAGTAGTCAGCTACTTGAAAAATGTCAGGTCCCCTCTTGATACGCCCCCCATCTCTGCCCCAGCTGATAAGAGGCTAGGTAGAATGTTTCACTGGGCCCACAATACACCTCATCCATTCAGTAACTGGGTACTGAGTGTCTACAAGGAGCCATTCATTCATTTATACAATCAGAACTGATTGTTGAACACCCAGTGTGAGTGAGGCTTGGACACACAGGGGAGGAGTGATAAATGGAGAGCAACACCAGCCCTGGGAGCCCAGGCCTGGCAGAAGACAGCCAGCCTGTGTGCATGCCTCCTGTGTGGGGTACCAGATGCAGAGAGCAGGGAAGGCCACAGAGCCTCCGGCTTTCATGAACGTGTAACCCAAACTTCTTTCAGCTAGTCTCCAGAGCAGTGTTTCTCAAAATGCAGGTGGAGGGCCCCTGTGTCCAGAGCATACCTCGGGAGTCTGTTTTGTGATGTCTGAAATGGACCAGAGCGTGTGAGTAGATTCCCTCGGTGGAACTCGTGCATTCCCAAACTCGAGAATGATGCCCTAGAAGTCTGGTCTGCTGTAGCAGCTCTGAAGCTGTGAGCGACACGGGGACAGGGAAAGGAAGCATTGAAGGCTACATGGTTAGAAGGCGGTCCCCCGACTCGTAACCAGTGCAGAGCTTGTGGACAGCCCCATGCGGAACAATGCAAGGAGAGGAGAGCCCTCTGGGTCAGCAAGGTCAGCCAAGTCCATCCTCGGGATCAAGAGATTGGCATTACTGTAATCACACTGTCCTTCCGTCAGAAATATAGGCACATTCTTTCCTTTGGGGGCCCTCTGGATTTGGCTCAGAGGACAGAAATAGTCGGCGGAGCATGGAAACCCTGATGCTTAAGTTGGAAACCTCATGTACATTGAAGTATACCAAACATTTTCACCCCTGCCTCTCCCCGCCACCTGGAAGTTCCCTCCAACAACAACCAAGCTGTGCTGGGCTACGAGGCCACCGGGTGGCCACAGGACAAACTGTTTTGCCTGACCCCAGCCTTCTTGGCTTCCCATGATTATGCAAGACTCACCTCCCCTTTTCTCTACTTTTTCTTACTTCTTTCAGTTGACCCCCTCTCAGAGCATCTCTCCCACACATAATCACACTGACATTCTTTTAAATCTTTTTCTTCTTATAAAATTACATCACTTGGGATTTTCTAACTCAAATGCTTGCAAGGGCCAACCAGAAAATGTCTTCATTACATAAAGAGGACCTGGTGTAACCCAGAGGAAGGTTACTGCCAGGCTTCCTAGAGCCAGAAATCTGGAAGTTTTTAACAACACTTTAATATCCTGGCACATAAATTTTCCTTTAAAATGCTACATGGATACTGTACTGTATGCAGATGGTTCCTTGACCCACAATGGTTGGACTTACGATTTTTCAACTTTACAATGGTGCAAAAGCAATAGTCATTCAGTACCAACCATACTTCGGATTTTGGATTTGGATCTGTTCCCCTGGCTTGCAATACGTTAGGATCCTCTCTCGATGCAGGGCAGTAGCCAGGAGCACAGCTCGCAACCAGCCATGAGGGTCAAAAAGTGATACGCTGACAGCCATTCTGCTCCCATACAGCCATTCTGTTTTCCCTTGCAGTACAGTTCACTTGCATGAGGTATCCAGTGCCTTATTGTAAAATAGGCTTTGTGTTACATGGTGTTGCCCAATTATAGGCTGATGGAAGTGTCCTGAGCCTGTTTAAAGCAGGTGAGGCTGAGCTACGATGCCTGGTGGGTTAGATGCATTAAATCCATTTTCAACTTAAGATATTTTCAACTATCAGGAGGTAACACCATCGTCACAAGTCAAGGAAGAGCTGTACTTGAAATGTGCTAAGAGGGTAGATATTAAGTGTCCACACACATACACACACACACACACACACACACACACAGAGCCATGCAAGGTGTTGGGTACATTCATTAGCTTGATCGTTGTGATTATTTTACAACATACACTATTTCAAAGCATCAAGTCATATACCTTACATATTTGTTACTTATACCTCAGTAAAGATAGAAAAATAGAATAAAATTTTTAAAACTCTAAAAATGATTGCTATGGGTGCCAGCATGGCAAAGGCACAGCCAAACCCACCTGAGGGTCCCGCATGTGATCTTGGGATGACTCCCGCCTCGTGCCTCCCAATCTCTGTTCTCATCTCTGCCTCGCCGCTTTCCACTACTACATCCAAACCCTTAGACATGAGAGGAGGACTTCAGTCAAAGGTAATAGGAGGAAAACTTGATTTTTTTAACCAAAATCAGACATTTAAAGAACCCATGCCATCAGCCTCTATCTCAGTCCCTTGAGAGAGCCCAGACTCTCCCCAATACATTTCCATAGATCTCCTCTTCAAAATTAACCTGCTTCCCTCAAGCACCAGGATTCTAGATAAATAAAAAATGAGTTCTTATTCAATGGAATTGTTTTTCTGTTTTGTTTAATTATGAGTATTGTGACAGCATTATTTTCCACCATTTCCAATGCAAATGCACAGTGTTCCTGCTTCATTGTGGATTAAGCTGGGGTTTATGAGCTAACCCTAGAAGCTAACCACCACTTAAAATCTACTCCTGTGGGGGAAATGCGTGCTAAATTCCTAAGATCCAGCTTTTACAGCTCTGCTCTGGGAACTCAAGCCCGTTGGGACACTGGGGAACGCCTGGGAAAACGCTGTTTTGAGGCATGTGTTCTCTTTCATGGCACTCTTATTAGTCTCACAGACTGCAAGAGTGGAAGCGCCTTAGAAATCAGGTAGGCCACCCTCTCAGGTCACAGATGAGCAGAGGGTTTACACAGGAGACTACAGCAAGACAGAGTGACATGCCCCAATTCACACAGCTAGACAGTGACTCGGGTCCCCAGAGGCCCGGTGCAGAGACTACAGTCTTTTCAGATGATGGGAACTACCATGGCCACAAGGCAGCCAAGAGAGGAAAGAAGTAAAACAATAGCAGCCGACATGTGTTGAATACTTGGCAAGTGCCAGGCACCATGTTAGATGCTAGTGCATTTAATCTTCCAGAAGCCCTATCAGGTAGTACAAATATTATTTCCACTGTATGGAAGAGATTTCTGAGGTTAAGATGTCAGCCCAGAGTCACACAGGAAATTCAGAGTTAACTGTCACAGTTAATAAGTGACAGGGAATTCCTCCTAAACAAGGAAGCTTCCAGATGTTCACTTATCCCCCCCTTAACCCTCCCCCACCAAACATATGATGAATATGTATGAACACCAAAAATATGATGAATAAGGGGTACCTGGGGGCCTCAGTGGGTTGAGCCTCTGCCTTCGGCTCAGGTCATGATCCCAGGGTCTTGGGATTGAGCCCCTCATCAGGCTCTCTGCTCAGCGAGAAGCCTGCTTCTCCCTTTCTCTCTGCCTGCCTCTCTGCTTATTTCTGCCTACTTGTGATTTCTCTCTCTGTCAAATAAATAAATAAATAATCTTTTTTTAAAAATTTGATGAATAAAAATAAACACATAGCTGAGCTGGGAGAAAGAAAAATCCCCAAAGGCCAAAAATCATTGGCAAGCCCAATCTTAAGGAGGTAAGTGCCCGCAGAAGTCTGGGGTGAGGGGCGATCAGATGACTCCATTAGCCAGGAGCTTGCATTTTAATGATCGTCATGGGGGTAAGGAGCTTACGAAACAAAGTCTGGACTCAAGAGGAATGGGAGGCAGCTCAAAGACCCTGTTGCAAAACTGGGACACCCCTACACCCTGATTAAATCCACCTCACACCCGGAGATAGTGGGGATTCCTGCCCATCTCTGCTCTGGGTAGAGTCTCCCTGATAATCCCTAATCAGGGCGCCTGGGTGGTTCAATCAGTTCAGCATCTGCCTTCAGCTCAGGTCATGATCTCAGGGTCCTAGGATCAATTCCAAGCATTGGGCTCCCTGCTCAGTGGGGAGCCTGCTTCCCCCTCTGTCCCTCACCCACCCACCCCGGCTCCTGCGCTTGCTCTCTCTGGCTCTCACTGGCTCCTTCTCACTCTCTCTCGTTCTCTCTCGCTCCAACAAAAATAAATGAATAAAATCTAAAAAAAAAAAAAAGTTCCTAATCAAAAAGGGCCCTCACATAGATTGGGGTCTGAAATTCATACCAGCTGTGAGACACCACGACTAAAAAATTATTTTGAAGTGGTTTTGCTTGAAAAACACAAACACATAGACCCTCTCTGGAGGAACGGAATTAAAACATAGACATCAAAGAATTCCTACAGATAAAGCACTAAAGAAATGATTTCAGATCTTTGTACTTTTGGCCCATTGCAGCATTATTCACAACAGCTAAGATACGGAAGCAAGCTATGTCTCCACAGAGACATAGATTAATGAATAAAGAAAATGTGGTATGAATATAAAATGGAATATTATTCAGCCTTTAAAAAGTAAGGAAATTTTGCCGTTTAAAACAAAATGGATGATTCTGGAGGACATCATGCTAAATGAAATATGTCAGAGAGAGAAAGACAAATACTGTATGATAATCACTTCTACATGGGATTTCTTAAAAAAAAAAAAATAGTTGAACTCACAGAAACAGAGTACAATGATGGTTGCCAGGAACCGGGGAGTAGGGAAATGAGGAATGGGAGAGACTGGTAAAAGTCATAAGATAGTGAGTTCTCAGGATCTAATATATAGCACAGTGATTATAGTTAATTATCATATACTTGAAATTTGCTAAGAGAAAAGATCTTCAGCATCCTCACAGAAGAAAGAATTAGTATATGAAATGATGAATGGGTTAATTCACTTGAAATCATTTTGTAATACATGCATATATCAGATCATCACAATGTATACTTTAAGTATATCAGAAGTTTATTTGTAAATTATACTTCAGTGAAGCTGGTGGGGGGTAATGATCAACGAATATCACTAACCATCAGGGAAGTGGAAATCAAAACCACAATGAGATATCACTTTACATCTGTCAGAATAGCTAAAACCAAAAAGACAAGAAATATCAAGTATTGGGAAGGATGAGGAGAAAAGGGAACCCTTGCACCCACTATAGAAAACAGTATGGAGGTTCTTCAAAAAATTAAAAATAGAATCTCCATATGATCCAGTAATTATTCACCCAAAGGAAATAAAAATACTAATTCAAAAAGGTTCACCCCTATGTTTACTGCAGCACTATTTACAACAGCCAAGATATGGAAGCAACCTAAGTGTCCACTGATAGATGAATGGATAGAGAAGAAATGGTCTATATATGCAATGGAGTACTACTTGGCCATAAAAAGGAGATCTTGCCATTTTCGACAACATGGATGGAACTAGAGGATATAACACTAAGCGAAACAAGTTAGACAGAAAAAGATAAGTACCATATGGTTTCACTTACCTGTGGAATCTAAACCACAAAACAAACAAATAAAAAGCAGCATCAGTTTGCGACAATGTGGATGGAACTAGAGGGTATTATGCTTAGTGAAATAAGTCAATCAGAGAAAGATAATTATCATATGATCTCTCTGATATGAGGAAGTGGAGATGCAACATGGGGGGTTTGGGGGGTAGGAGAAGAATAAATGAAACAAGATGGGATCAGGAGGGAGACAAACCATAAGAGACTTTTAATGTCACAAAACAAACTGAGGGCTGCCGGGGCAGGGGGGTGGGGGGTGATGGGGTTATGAACATTGGGGAGAGTATGTGCTATGGTGAGTGCTGTGAAGTGTGTAAACCTGGCAATTCACAGACCTGTACCCCTGGGGCTAATAATACATTTTATGTTTATTAAAAAATTAAAAAAGAAAAAGAAAATAATAAAAAATAATAAATTTTTTAAAATGTTTTATCACAAAAAAAAACAAAAACAAAAACAAAAGCAAGCAGAATCAGACCTGTAACTATAGAGAACAAACTGATGGCTGCCAGGGGCAGGACTGGGTGGGAAATGGGCAAATGGTTGAAGTAAATGGGGAAACATAGGCTTCCAGTTATGGAATGACTAGGCCATCGGGGTAAAAGGTACAGCACAGGGAATCTAGTTGATGGTATTGTCACAGTGTTGTATCATGACAGATGGGAGCCACACCTGTGGGGAGCACTGCATATGCTAGACTTGTTGAATCATAATGTCATACACCTGAAACTAACTAACATTGTTTATTAACTAGACTCAAATAAAACAAAGAAAATTGCAGGCCACTGCAGGAAACGAGTACCTGTAGGGAAAAGCCAAAGGGGGAGAAGTGGCACAGGTTCCAAGGTGCTGAGGCCAACCCAGGTGGTGAGAGTCACAGACCCTTTCTGTAAGCCAAACCCTGTGCGAGGAGCTCTACATGGACATGGAGACGTTAACTGCATATTCAGCCAGTCACCCAAAGCAGCCTTTAGGAAAAGCTTAAGGGGTGCCTGGGTGGCTCAGTGGGTTAAGCCTCTGCCTTTGGCTCAGGTCCTGGGATCAAGCCCCGCATTGAGCTCTCTGCTCAGCAGGGAGCCTGCTTCCCCCTTTCTCTCTGCCTAGCTCTCTGCCTGCTTGTGAGCACTGTCTGCCAATTAAATAAGTAAAACCATTAAAGGGGGAAAAAAAGGAAAAGCTTAAAATAGCAGAATTACAGGGGTGCCTCAGTGGCTCAGTAGGCTAAAGGTCTATCTTGGGCTCCGGTAATGATCCCAGGGTCCTGGGATGGAGCCCCACATCAGGCTCCCTGCTCAGTGGGGAGCCTGCTTCTCCCTCTCCCCAGGTTGTGCTCTCTCACTCTTTCTCTCAAATAAATAAATAAAATATTTTTTAAAAAATAGCAGAACAAGAAAGGACATGATCAATCACCTACTCTCGGGTATTTTAAGCTGCAAGTCTTGCAACCTTTGTCCAGCTAGGTAGATAGATAATAGATGATATGCATAGAGAAATGAAAAGATGATAGATGACAGAGAAATGTGCACACAAATATATATACACAAAGATGTGTGTGTTAGGGCTCTCTAGGGAAACAGAACAATAGGACATACATACCTATATGTTTGGAGGTGGAGGGAGGGTGTGAGAGAAAGAAAGAGAGAGAGAGAGAGAGAGAGAAAGAGAGAGAAATCTTTACGATGGAGAATTAGCTCACACAGTAAAGAAGGCTGAGCAGTCCCAAGATCCGCATGCTAGAGTCCCAGGACAGCTGATGGCGCAATTCAGTCATAGCCCAAAGACCTCAGAACCAGGGAGCCAATGGTGTAAATACCAGTCTGAGGTCAGAAGAGGAGAGGAGATGACGCAGCGCAAGCAGTAAGGAGGAAAAAGGGGTGAATTCCTCTTTCCTCTGCCTTCTGTTCTATTTGGCCCCTTAATGGATTGGATGGTATCAATCCACATTGGGGAGAGCAATTTATTTTACTGAGTGCACTGATTGAAATGCTAATCTCATCCACAAATACCCTCACAGACACATCTAGAAACACGCTCACAGATGTACCTTGACTGGCAAACCATGACCAGTCAAGCTGATACATTGTATATACATATATGTGCACATATAATGTGTAAAATGATATACAAAATGCATAATATATATAATGTACATATATACGTTTGTATTATGTATGTATGCATATAAATAATGAATGCATATACTGGATCTCAATGTAAAATCTATTTCTTCCTGCAGATCAAAGTTTGCTGTCTAGGAAATACTGATAGAGCCCCAAGCCACTGTTTCCTTTCATGGGAAACTGAGACCCAGAGAGGGAGCAACCACAGCTGCTGAGCCAACTCACGAGAGTCCCAATGAGGACCAGGTCTTTCTGTTGCTCCCCATGGCAGCAGGTGGCACTGGCAGCCTTCACCATTTACAGCTGTGGGCTGAGAAGCCCCCTCCTGAGCCCGTTGGGGAGGGACGCACAGAGCGAGCCTGGCTCTGCACAAAGGGAAACTTTGGTGTCTCTAACTTCCCAGTGATGTCTCCTCCTTCCCTACCCCTCTGGCAGAAACACCCATGGCCTTTCTGCTGTCTCTACTCTTGTATTATCAAAACCTGGTCTCGAGAAAAGCGTTAGTAACCTTCTTCACACAGAGCTGTAAATTATCCCCATGCTATCTTCTTCCTGATTATTTGTTCTTGTACTGAAGGATTGAAGGTTTAAACCAAAGACAAGAATTTCTCATCCTAGAGCTTTTCCCTGGTGTCAGCCAACCAGCAGAAAAGCATCGAGGGCAGCAGTGGGGAAGGGAGACAACACATCTGGTCCCTTTGATACCTGGTGACCCACTTCGCTGAGTGCTGGATAACCAGGTATCACCAGCGGACATGGGTGGTCCTGAGGGCTGCCAGAGGGGCTGGCATTATTCTCTTCCCCTTGGTCCTCTCCAGCTGCTCTTCTCTCTGATATAAAGCTCTTTATCCTCTGACTTGCAAGGTTGATAAAGATTAACAGATATGATTATGAAGTTATAAATCTGCTTTTTTAACAGACTTAGCAAAATTTATCATTTTAGATAAAGTCTGTCTCTTCAAAGCCAGCACCTTAGGGGACAAATCATTTACTTCAATGATGCTTCTATTCATTTCAGGATCACTGTTTTAGGAATATTAATAATTACCAATTATGAACGGCACACCACGGATCAAAAACCATACCAGGCACTTCACACATTATAGCTTCTTAAATCCCTTAAAAGAAGTATTGTCCCCAAGACAAGGCCAGTTTTTTTCTGTCTGTATCAGACCTCATCAGTGGACACAAAAAATCTAATCCCCAATTTTAGTCATCACACTTGGCTCTAAATGACTTTAGGCTGTTCCGGAAATCAAATCTGCCCTTGGAACGCCAAGACTGACCCCCACAGAGAACAGTCGGAGAGTGTGTCACATGCTCAGCTGGATTTACCAAAAAGCACTTCCAGCAGTATTTTCTGCCATGGCAACATCTTTGCAATAAGTTCACGGCCCAAGATGACTACTTTGATGTTTGAACTTGTGTGTGTGTGTGTGTGTGTGTGTGTGTGTGTGTGTGTGTGTGTGTGATTAGCCAAGGTACTCCAGAGATGCAAGCTATGCCCTTAGAGAAATCTGCCTAAATGTCTGGCCTGATACTTTGAGAGAGGAGAGTAAGAAGGAGGTGTCACAGGAGTTTCTTTCTCTGCCAGATGAGGTGGGGTGGCTGCCATGTCACCTGGTGTCCTCCCATCTCGTCCTGTTCCTTCCTTCTCCTCCCATTACTTCACTTCTGTGCCTGCACATAGCTTGCGACAGAGGGACGGCGTGGTTCTCTGCCTTAGGAGTCACCCCACCTAGGAGGCTTATTCTCCTGTCCGTCCATAAAACCTCCACTGAGGGGGGTTTTAAGGGGTGCGCTTTATTTTTTGACCCCTTCGGCTCCTCTTCTCTTTGATGTGGACCAAGGAGATTTCTCAGCCTTCTGTGGGTGTTTCCCAGGTTCACCGTCAAGCTCCACTTCTGACAAGATCTTCGTCCCTCCTTCAAATACAGAAATTCTGGAGTTCCACTGTTTCACGTGGGCTTTTAGAGCCACTCAGCAATCCCACATTTCCTGAGCCCTCTTTGTCTCTTGTCTGCTCCCTTCAAACTTCCGATGCCCTCATCCCTACCCTTCGTCCCCAGTCTGTGTTTCTCATGCTCCTGAGAAGAGAGAAGCAACCAGAACACTGAGACTCTCACCACGGGATCTGTTCTCCTGCCTCTCTCTTCTTTCCTTCCTGCAACAGTGACCTACCCACAGCATTTAATTAACAGGCTGAACACCACCTCCTCCTCAAAACCCGTTTTTCCCACGGCTTCCAGGGCAGCTACTCTTTTTCTCTCCTGGTTCTTCTCTCAGGTCCCCAGCTGCCCCTCCCTAGTGTCTTTGCTGATCTGGCCTCTAGCCTTACTGATTGCCGTGTCCCGAGGATCAATCCTTGGCTTATCTTTTTTACAAACACTCGCTTTCTCAGGGCTTTAAAATGCCATCTCAACTCTAATAAATAACTCATAAATGCACATCTCTGGTCCAGACTCCCCACTGAGTTCCAGGTATGCAACTGCCCGCCCACCACCTTCCCCGGAAAGTCACATCTACCTTTAACTACCCTACTCAGAACCTTCTATTTGCCCTCCAGACCTGCACATGCTGCAGCCTTCCCCGTCTCAGAGAATGGTAACTCCATCCTTCTAGCTGCTCAGGCCCAAAATCTGGGAGTCAGCCTTGACTCCTGTCTCTCACAACTGATCCAACCAGTAAACCTCATTGGATCTATTTTCAAAGAACACCCAGAACCCAGTCACTTCTCCCCACTCACTACCTTCCTGCTGTCCCCCAGGCTAGGCCTCCCTCAGCTTGTCTGGATTGCTCTAAGAGCCCCTCTCTGCTTCCACTCCTGCCTCACAGAAACTGTTCTCAGCAGAGCAGTAGGGGGACCCCTTTAAAATTAGGTCAAATTACTGACTTCTCTGCTCAAAATCCTGCAATGACACTTAAGCTAAAATACATCATCCTTACCCACGTGGAATTACCAGCCCCCCCAAACCACCCCACCGAAACCTGGCCACCCACCACCTCTCTACCTTCCTTCCCACTCACTCTGCTCCAACCCCACTGGCCTCTGCTGTTCCACTCCCACCTTCATGCTTGCTGTTCCTCTGCCAGGAATATTCCTCCCTGTCCTCTTGGGCTGCTTCATTTTTCTCCTCAGCACTATGGCCACCTGGTGTATTTGCTGTCTATCTCCCCCTCCCCCAACCCCAACAGAGCTTCAGGGAAGCAGAGACTTTCTCTATTTCCCTTCCTGGCAGTGCTCAGTAAAGTCCTCCTACCTGTCCCTGAGAAACTCCCCCTGGAGCGGCAGCTGCCTCTCTGTTCTAGAACCACAGCATCTACTACACCTCCCCACCCCCACCCACCTCGCCCACCTCTCTGGCCCTTTCCACTTGTCCTTTTGCCCCATAGTGGGCCCATGGGACCAGACACTCCACACCAACATCCAGGGAAATGCAGTGTTTTGCACCCAAGATATTCTCAGTAAGTGTTGGCAGCTTACAAAATCTGCGATGCTGATTTTGTGACTCACTGAGGACACTCATCCTAACCGCGGGGGCACCTACTGGCTGACATAGCAGAACACACGTTCAGGCCTCAAGAACACCATCTACTCCTGAGAGCTTGGCAGATCACCATATTCCTCAGCCCAGTTGGCAGGGGGCACTCAAAGCCTTCTCACACTCTCAGGACCCCCTTGGGTCTCGATGCTGGCCCTTGGACAGGCTTCCGATACAATTGACCACACAATGAAAAAGTCCTCCTTTTTCAGTTCTCTCTCAAAGACAACATTGTGGAGCAAATTGTACCTTTCCCCTCCCTCCGCCCCCCCAAAAGAAGATATGTGGAAGTCCTAACCCTCAGTGCCTCTGGATGTGGTCTTATTTGGAAATAAGTTTGTTGCACGTATAATTAGTTAAGATGAGGTCACACTGGAGTAGCGTGGACCCCCGACCCAACATGGCTGTTGTTCTTACCAGAAGGGTCTTGTGAGATGGACACGGGGAGAGGCCATGTGACCAGAAGGCAGAGACTGGAATGACACATATGGCCACTAACCGAGAACAGCAAGGTCGGCCAGTCAACCACCAGAAGCTCGATTTAGCAAAGAAGGACTCTCCCCTACTGTTCTCAGAGAACATGGCCCTGCTGACATCTCGATTCTAGACAGTAGGACACTGGAAGACAGGTTGCTGTTGCTTTCAGCAGCCCTGTTTGGGACAGCCTGAGGAAGTTCACACAGATCCTGGTTACCTCCAGAAGCTCTCATTGGGAGCTAGAAGGTTTTTAATGCCTTTCCAACACTTGCTAATTTTCCTTTTTACAAAGCAAAAACAGTCCTCAGGCTAGGAGATTTTGGCAGGAAAGGCACCTAACTAAATTTTAATAACCTTGTTTTGATCTCCTTATTTTTATTTGTGTGATTACCATCTATTTCTGGCAAGTGAGAACTGGTTTTCCTAGTATAATAGTAAAACAAAGTTTTGTTTTCAATAGATTAAGTTTAAAATGAGTTCATTTAAAGAAAAATATTGTCATATTAACAGAAATGGCACAAAAATATGGCAAAGCTGGCGAAGGTGGGGACGGTAATCGAATTCTGGCACATACCCTCTCCAGGAAGGTCAAGGCCAGCTAGCCACCACGTTGCTGCCTTTGAGGCCCTTGTCACCATGTAAAATAAAGAAAATGAGACTGACAGCATATCTGATTAGAGGAAATAACAACAAAATTGTCTTCACATCAGTCCAGCCTTCCTATACCCTTTCCCTATCACTCCCGCCTCATCGGCCTCCCCTCACATGGAGGTCGGGCCTACATATGACCATGCCCTCTCTCGTCCCCAAAGAAGACTAATCTGATAAACCAGGTCCCACTGAGCTTGGTGTCAGAGGATCTGGGCAATGGCCCCACCACGGTCCCTGACATCCTCAGTGCCGTGGGCAGATCCCAGCTTCCTCTCTTCAAGAAAGCATAAGACCATCTTCAGAATCTCTTCCAGCTCTGGGTTCTTTGCTTCTGGGATGTTAGTGACTTAATGCATTCCCCTCTTAGAGACTAATATTCCACTTCGAAAGAGACGCCAGGAAAGGGATGAATAAATTCATAGGAATGATATCCCAGGGGAGGAATTTCCAGGTCCGGTGGCACATGCAAGAGAGACTTCTTCAGAGTGATGTGTCAGGCACCTCTAAAATCACACTGTGGACAACCTCCATCTCTACATGGGGCTGGCTTCACCCCGGATGATAAGACTAACATCATCTCAGACCCTTTGCCTCTCTATGATGGCTCATGCCCCCCAGGGGAGCTGCCTTCTACTCTCTCAGGAATCAAGTAGCCAAATCTCTGATAGGGATAAATACCACATTTTTAGTTTTTGAAAAGCAGAATATAGGTATTTATTTACAAGCATGTTCACACACACACACACACACACACATACACCCTCAGAGTTGGGGGCAGGAAAGGGCCAGGAAGAAAAATCAACTTTGACAACCTAATAAATGTCAATTTCTGAGGGGGGCTGAGTTAGAAGATGAATCCTCACAACTTTAATTGGAGACATGATGCTCTCACTTTGCCGGGCAGCCCTTCCTCCCCCCCCAGATCCCACCACAGATAGCAAGGCCCTTGCCTTGGTCTAATTGGCAAGAGGCCTCTGTCTGCTAGAATTTGTTTCTGGGATATCAGAGATGTAAAGGGGAGAGGGTGCTCTAATACCTCCCATTCTTGCCCCAATTCCCTCCTGAGAGGAAAGGCAGAAACTCTAGGACACAGGGCTCAGCAGACCCAAAACGGTGCCTAAAAATGCAGTAGGAACAAAGGGGCCCTCCAGACTAGTGATGGCTCTCCTCACCTCACAGACATCAAAGGTCTCTTTTCTGACCCAGCAGGGATGTTCTAACCCAGACACAGCGGGAGAAAGGACCAAGAGCTGCAGAGATGGCACCGAGCAGTCAAGGAAGCCATGGGGCTTACCCCAAGAGGCTATGTCCCATAGAGATTGGGAGGACTGTGCCAGAACCAGACTGCCTGTAATCAGAATCCCAGCTCCATTCCCACTCTCAGATAAAGTGCTTGGCCTCTCTGTGCCTCAGTTTCGTCATCTATAAAATGGAGATCATCCCAGGGAAGCATTAGGAGAGGTTTACGCAGCCCGATACAAGTAGAACACTTGCACTCATGACCCAGAGCGTTGAAGCCAGAGCTCCTAAACAAACCAGGGAGGATTGGTGCCAATACCGTCAACAAACTGGATGTCATGCAAGAGGCAGCTTAGCTGTGACAGACAACGAGCAGTCTGACCAACCTGGGTGGGAGCTGCATCCCTCCTCACGACCCGGGGCCCACTGCGTCACCCTGACCGACCACTTCCCATACAACACGGAACGCTTTTCCTTCGGGACACCACACCCCAACCCCCCACTGCCACTGCCCCTGCCTTCTTCCACCCCCAAGCATTCTGCTTTTGCCTTCCCGCAGACTCTGGTGCTAGTCATGCCATTTAGCTCATTTTTATATTAACGACGGCCTAAGTAACTAGCATCAGCAAGGTGCTTTCCAGTTTACAAAGCCATGTTTTATTCACATGTTTGAATTGCTAATGCACTTACAAGATTGGAAAAATTAAAAATACATATTAAAAGGCAAACAGTGAGGACTCTCCCTGACATTCCCATCTCTCATCCTTCCAGATCCCAACCTCATCCCCCACAAGTGGCCACCTGTTATTAGCTCCTCAGAGATCCTTCCAGAGTTTCATTATGTAGGCACAAGCAAATATTCCCTTACTCTCCCTTTTTAAAACATAAAATGCAGCATACTGTACAGACTGCTCTCCACCTTGCTTTTCTGCCCCTGACAGTGTGTCTTATGCATCATACAAAACTTTCTTTCTATTTCCTTTTTATGGCTACATAGTATTCCTCACATGGGTGAACCAGAGTCTCCCAAAAAGACACCTCTTGATGGACAGTTACTTTGTTTCTAGTCTTTTCCCATTGCAAACAAGGCTGCAACAAATAGCCATAAAGATAGGTCCTTTGCACTTTACACAAATATATTTGCAGAATAAATTCCCAGAAGTGGCATTGCTGGGTCAGAAGATCTGTGTATTTATAATGTTGATAGCTATGGCCAAATTGCCCTCCATAGAGGTCACACACATTTATCTTCCCTTGAGAAATATGAGAGTGGCTGTTTCCTCACAATTTCACTATTAGAATGTGTTATCAAATTTCTGGACTCTTGCCAATCTGATAGGAGCAAAAATTATTTATCAGTATAATTTTAATTTGTATTTCTACTTTCTGAATGAGATTAAACATCGTTGTATACATTTAAGAAGCATTTGTATTTCCTTCCTCTAGATGTACTTTGCTACCCATTTATCTCTTTTGGTCTTCACAACACCCCTGTGAGAAACAGAAGGCAAGTATTAATAAGATCGGCATTTTAAAATGATAAAGCTAAGACTCAAAGCATTTAAGATGCTGGCTCAAAGCCATAGGCTGGTATGGGGCAAAGCCAAAATTCATCCTGCATTTTCCTTCTGTTGGCCATGAATCACTCCCCTCTGAACCCTGAGCAGTTCTGTGACATGACAGGAGAAAGAGCCAGGGGACCAGGAGGCTGACCTGGCTTCTCACCGCGGCTGGGGAGTCACAGGCTGTGTGCCTTTGGGCCAGTCCCTCCTCTCGGGGCCGACTTTCCATATCTATAAAACCAAGATTTGAACTAAATCACTAAGGTCCCTTCCAGGAAATGATTATAGTGGGAAGCACTCCATGAATCTTTTATTATTATTTCTTTTTGAGCGGAGGAAATAAAACCGTTTTCAAACCTCCCAAGATGAGAACTTTCAAATCATACCCGTTTACGTGAACCCAGTCTAATCAGAGGCTGTATGTGCAGAGGCAGGGGATGGGAGAAAGGGGGGCTTCGGGCATGGTGGGGAAGGAAGTGGGGCCTGTTGCTGCTGCTCCATGTTGAGAGCTGATGGCAGGATTTTCGGGAGTTTTGCAGGCCAACTGACGTCAACCTGATGGCTGAGAAATGGTCATATACGGAATATTGACACCAAAGAAATCAGCAAATGCTGGAAATAATGGCCTCCCCATCTCCCACCCCCAGCGTCGGTTATTCAAGATCTTCCAGCCCTTCTCCGCTGGAGAGTCTGCAAAAATCATAAGCAACAGGGAGACTAGGGAGTTGAGATGATTTGGGGGAGTGTGAAGGGTTCTGGGACTGTGCCGCACCCACCAATACCCCCCTGGTGCTCAGGCAGGGACCGCGGGGCCACCTCTCCACGGCACCGCGGCGGGCGAAGATGACCCCTGGGGCAAACTGCGGGACTCAAAGCCCTGCTCCTTCATACTAGCAGTGGGACCTTCTACCTGCTCTGCCTCGGGTTCCTCCTCTGAAAAATCCAGAAGTGACAGCCCACCCACCTCTAAGGGGTTTGTGAGGACACGGGAGTTGATCCACAGAAAGCCTTTAGAACAGCGGCGCTCCGCCCAGCGAAGGCTCAGTTAGCGCGGGGCCCTCGCAGGAGCAAGCAAGCTCAGGACAGCCCCAGGCGGGAAGGCTCTCTGGCTGTCGCTCTGGGACCTTGGGCAGCTCCCCTGGCCCCTCGAGGCCTGTCCCCACGTCTGTAAAGGACTAAATTGGACTGGATCGTCTCTCCACTTCTCTAGGGCCAGCAGTCATGATCCCACTGTGTCTGCCCATGAGGAACGCAGCTCTCTGAGGCATGACCCTCCAGACTTGCTCCTTCCTGCCCTGCACCACTGGTCCCAGTAAGCCCTTCTTCAGATTTCCTTCTTGACAGTAAGGGTCCTTGAAGGTCAGAGCCAGCCCTCTACCCACAGTGATGAAACTCATAAGTCTCTCGGCCTGGAGCAGCACCCTTTTCTCCCCTCCCAGTCTGGGGGTGCAGCTGCTGCATCACCTCCCTCAGGAAGCCTTCCCTGATTCCCGAGTAGAGTCAGGCCTCCTTCCATGGGCCAGGCATCCACACACTGGTGTTATGTATGTGGACCCCTGAGCACTCAAACATACCACGCTTTGAGTCTCTCCCCATCTCCCCACTAGACTCCTTGAGTCAAGAATTTGTTGCCTGTTTTTTCTGCCCCCTTACCTAGCCGGAGAAGACCCTCAATGCTGAAATGAAGGAGGGAGGGAAAAGTGAATGGAGAAATGGACAGAGGGAGGGAGGAAAGGAGGGTGGGAAGGAAACCAGGTGTTTTCTGAAACAAGCCCTCGCCCACCCACCACTGCCCCCACAGTGCTATCCCAAACCTTGAATTTCTGCTGCAGAGTGACCCCTGTAACTCCAGTAGCTCCACTGCTCCCCTCCCCCCACAGATCTTGGTATAAAAAATAAAGAGAGAGAGAGAGAAATCACCCAGATAAGGGCTGGGTAATGAGCCATGCGAGGTGAGCAAGCACTGCATTCCTCACTTATTTGGGCTGGTCCAGACCTAGCAAGCTCTACTAGCTCCCTCTCCCTGCCAACCCCGGGGAACATTTCCAGCTGGTCCACCAGGGGACTGGTTCCCTATAGTCTTCTCTGCTGGGACCCAAGAGCTCTGTGGATCTTGGGGCTTTGAATGAAGGAGGAGGGGGGCAGGGACAGATGGCAGGCCCCACGGCACTTGCACACCTGAGAGTGAGTGCCTCAGGTCACGATGCTGGCAAACACCACCTCTTCCTCATAGTCCTCCCCACACCCCGCCCACCCGCCCCTACCACCGGAGGTTTGCCCCTCCTCCCTCCATAACCCTAGCCCCTTCCCTGCCCATACTTTCCCATAGTACAAACTGATATCCCATCAATTTCACTTGTTTCTTATTTGTTTATTATCCCCCTCTCCCCAAAGAATGGAAATCCCACAAGGGCTGATTTCCATCTCTTACGTTCACTCTGTACCCCCAGGACCAAGAACACTTGTTTGGCACTTCCCCCATGCTCCATCAATACTTGTTGAATGAATGGAAACACATATCTCCTGCCTCCAACCTGAACACATGCACAAGCACAGGCGCATGTGCACGAACACCCCATCCAGACCAAGGTTCTAGCTGTTGTCTACATCCCACCAAATGATAATAACCGAGATGGTGGCTAAGAATGAACTTAGGGCATGATTGCTTTGTAGAAGTATTTGCATTTTATAAGGGAGACCTTTAGAAATGATCAAATCTTTCATGAGCAAATGGAGTCCAGGAATAATGGTGGATTATATGGGGGAGATATTTGGGGCCCCCTCCTGCCCTGCTCAGAGTGCCTCAAGGCACAAAGTGGGAAGTCAGGCCCCCGAATTTCACAGCCAACTGCTGGCCCACCTCTAAAGTCAGTTCAGCTCTCCCTGACTCCTGAGGAATGTGTATCAGCTGACCACCTCTCTCCTCTTCTCCAGCCAAGCCCCTCAAGAAGGCCTCATTGTGTCTTTGTCTAGGTAGCCAGGGCCAGGAGTGAGTTGCACAGATTCTGGCTCACTGGAGCAGTGGCCCCCAGCCAGGCCTGGTATAAAGCTCTTCGGAGGTTCCCTGGCATTTTAGTTCAGTGTTACAAGGTCCAAAACCTCAGGTGCCCAGAAGACCTGGCATGTTGGCACTCTGGGCTGCAGACCCCACAGTAAAGGCCAGAATGTTTATGGATGAAGCAGGAGAATGCTCAGAGCCAAGGGGATTTGTGAGTCCATTGAAGCCAGCTTACCAAGCATCCTATGTGCATAAAGCACACGCTTGGGCCCCAGGGAGAGGAATATCCTGGGCCCCAGATCACTGCCTCCTACTCCCCAACACCCCCAACAGCTCTGATAAGGCCAGGCTTGGGCTTCTTCAGGGGAGCCAGTCCAGAGCCTAGCCTCAGGAGGACCCCTGAAAACAGAAAGAGTCCTTCAGATTATCCTTTCACTTAGGAAGACGACCCATGTGGGTGGTGTCTGAGCTTGCCCATCAGGGGACCCCAGGCTACTTAGGGACCAACTCTATCACTCCCCTTAGGGGTGCTATGAATTGCTGGGAGGGGTCTGGAGTCCAGACCTCCCAGAGAAGGAGCTGAGGGTGTGATATGGCTGTTCCTCCTGCAGCCTCACCTTCTGGAGGCAAGAGGTAGCCCTGAAGACCAAGCCATCAGCGACATGAAGGTGCCCACACTGGCCAGCAATGACTGTCCAGCATTGGACATTCGGAATGTGCCAGCATCCAGATGCGGCCATAGAAGGACACCCTGGCAACCCCACCTGCTCAGCTTTATCAAGGGTATGCTTAAGTTGTTTCATTTTGTTTTGTTTTTAAAATTTTATTTATTTATTTGACAGAGAGAGAGACAGTGAGAGAAGGAACACAAGCAGGGGGAATGGGAGAGGGAGAAGCAGGCTTCCTGCCGACCAGGGACCCCAATGCGGGGGCTCGATCCCAGGACCCAGAGATTATGACCTGAGCCCTGTGCTACAGACGCTTAAAGACTGGGCCTCCCAGGCGCCGCAGGGACACACTTTAAAGAGCCAGTATGCTCTCTAGGATGGAGACCACACCTACCCCCTCAGTTCCTGAACAGAGCATAGCCTGGGTGGGGTGGGGAGGGCAGTAGAGAAGGCTTCTGGGTTATCCTAGAGTGGGAGTAGGGGGGCAGGAAAGAACTTTAGGCCTCCTGCCAGAATTGCTCTCTTCTCTGGGAGCAGGGCAGTGTGTGACAGGCCCTGGGGAGCCCAACCACAGGCCGCCAGTCTCCCTAAGTGCAGTTCCTCCATTCAGAGGGTCTCCATTGATCTCCTGGAGATTTCGCCAGCTGGTCAGTTCTCCATCCCACTTTTTCTTGTGGCTTCCCTCCCCTCCTCTTCAGGCCATCCCTCATCTGCCCCCCCCCCAAGTCTGGATCAGCAGGAAGGGGCAGCGACTTAAAGGAGCCAGGCCCAAGCTTCGGTTCACGGTCAGCCTTCCCACGGGTGCCAAAGTCTCCCTCTGCCCTGGCACCTTTATGCCAAGCCCGGCTGTGTGTGCTGCCTCTGCCAAGCTTCAGAGGGAGCCAGCTGGCCCGCTAAGGACAGGTGGATCTTAGAGTTCAGAGCTCCCACGTCCCCACCATAGAGCCACCTTAGGTCGCATTCACACTGCTCTCAGTCCCACACCTCTCAGAAGCTCATGTGGTCCCTGAGATATGAACTTATAAGTGTTCATGATGGAATAGAGGCTCACAATTTCCACTCATCTTCCCACCATCTTATTTGAGCCACGTGGCAACCCCAGGAGGTCGACAGATATGACTAAGCCTACTTCACAGATGGGAAAACTGTGGCTCAGAGAAGCGAAACGACTTGTTCAAGGTAGCACAAGCAAGTGCTAGAGCCAGTTTTCTTCCCATTCTGCGACACTGCCTCTTGAAGTTCTCAAATCACAAAGGGTGCCTGGTGCACCCACCAGGCAGGGTGCCTGAGTGGCTGAATCCCACATGGCCACTTAGGAGCCTTGTGACCTTGAGCAAGTCATCAAGTCTCCAGTCTGGTCTTCAGAGTCCTCATCTGTAAAATATAATGACATGCAATGTTTTGAAAGGAACCAAGGAGAATGTGGAATGCTCTGGATTCTAGGAAGCCCTGTGTCCGGGCGAGGGGCCATCGTCCCCACAGCTGCAGCTAGCATTCGCACCCAGGTGCTGTGATGATATGATACAGTGTGACAAAGCAGCCCCGAAGGCTGATCGTGACTTCCAAACCCAAAGCTGCCGTCTCTCCCTCATGACTCCCTTTGTGAAAAGAACGGAGAGGACCAGGCATATGGCTGAGAGGAGAGGCATGGCAGAAAGCTACATGGAACAGAGAAGGTTTCGGGTCAGGGGTGATTTAAACTTGGTGACAGGCATTCCTGGGAGCTGAAAGAGGGTGAGCCCAGCCGGTACCGCGGGAGGGAAAAAAGGCGGGTATACAGAGGGAGACCTCTAAGGCTACCTGCCAAGGAAGGTGACACAAGATTGTACAGTCTTTTGCAGGAACCTACTCATAAAGGACCCCAGTCCATGAAAAGTGCCCCTCAGACGTTTATGGGTTTTTTTTTTAAGACTTTATTTATTTATTTATTTATTTATTTATTTGACAGAGAGAGAGAGATCACAAGCAGGCAGAGAGGCAGGCGGGGGTGGGGGGAGCAGGCTCCCCTCTGAGCAGAGAGCCCAACGTGGGGCTTGATCCCAACACCCTGAGACCATGACTTGAGTCGAAGACAGATGCTTACCCACTGAGCCACCCAGGTGCCCCCAGACGTTTATGGTTAACCCAGGTACTGGCTGTCTTGTCTTCTAGTACTGATGCCACCTCCACTGAGACCACCATGCCTATGTCTTCTGCTCCTGCACTTCTGTGTCCACGGGCACCAGAAACTCCTAAGGTACTGTCTCTTTTCTGTCTCAAGCCCAACTGTAAGAAATGCCCAGAGGTACAGCCAGTGCTCCAAGTGAAGGACGAATGCTGAGAGACAGGACCAAGAGATAGATACCAAAGCACAGCTCCACCATGGTCCGTGAGAACAGCACCCCTGGACTTATGCAGTGCACAGCCTGTGGTACTGTATGGTAGCCACGTAGATACTATACAGTCCTCAGAGCACCCCATCTCTCTGACAACTTGTGCTTTATTCCTCAACCAAGCTTGTCATGCTCACCTGAGCCTACTAGCATTGTTCATTGCCCAACCTGTACAACCATCCACAGAGACGCTGCAATGCTGTCTCCTTCCTTGATGGTGAGGTTTCTTCCAAGAAACTCCTGTCTCTCATGCGAGAGGATTCACCCTACCAGTTCTCCAGACACGTCTGAACTCTGGCTGTGGGTCCAGTCTACATTTAAATTAAGATTTTGTGGCTTATATTTCCAATACTCTCCTCTTGTTGAAGTCATTCCCACTGCCTTGCTGTCCTTGGCAATTGCCTTAGAACAAAGGACTGTAGAGCTCATGGGAACATTAAAGGTCTCCTAATCCAGCTCTCTCACTTTGCAGATAAAAAAAAAAAAAATCTGGGCTCAGAAAGGGGGAGTGACTTGCCTAGAATCCCACAGCCAGTTAGTGGCAGAGCAGGGATCCAGTCTCCTAGTTCAGTGCTCTGTGTGGTATACCATACTGTCGCCATCATGGACATTCAAGGTTAACAGCACAGAGCAGAGATGCCCCAAGCCCAGACACCTCTATACTCTGTACTGCTGCCCCCTTTGGGGAATCAAAGACTTTTTTTTTTTTAAGGGAAGCAGCTCCCTTTGTCTATTGGGAAGCAGGATCATGTGCTGAGCCAGCCAAGCCAGAAAGCAGGAACTGGAAATCACAAGTTGGCTATCAGGATCTGACAAAGCCTGAAGGTCCAAATGCCCGCAGGGAGGTAGGTGGCCCAGTCTCTGCCTCAGATTCAGGCTGGGCTTGGCTGCTCCGTTCTGCCCAGCTGGCACTGCAGGTCCCAGACACTGGACGCCTGGCTCGGAATGCCAGCTCTTACTTCCTTCAGGCTCCTCTCCAGCCTCCCAGGTCCACGAAAGCCTGCTGAGTGCTCCGTGCCCCTGGTTCTATGCCCAGCCAGCCCACCTTGGCGGGTCATGCTCTCCGCTTCTAGCCTCCCCCAGCACCACCTCCCTTCCCCAGACCCAGCCAGCTTCCCACTCCGTCTCAGCCAACAGTACTTGAGGATTTTTCTCACTGGTCCTCTGGCATAACCCCAGGTTTGAACTAACCATCCCCCCAGGCACCCGGCAGCAGTGGAACCAGGCTTGGGTGACCACTCTGCTGTCCACAGACTGTAGTTTCTTGAGGCTTCTCCTTCCTTTGTGACAGGGCAACGTGGTCTTATCCCAACCTCTCTCCCGGAGTTCCCCAGGGAGCCCCCACCCCCCCAATCCTGCTGGAACCTCCAGTCCCTTGCCTGGTCGCCATCTCAGTTTGTTCCTTCTTCCGTCCACATCTTCCGGTCCGGCCAGGTCCAACCATCTGCCTCTCCCTGCTCCCTCTCCTCCCCTTGCCCCATAATGGCTCATGGAGCAAGTTGTTCCTCTCCACAGGAGGAAGCAGGAACCTGGGAGCCCAGAACTGGCTGCCACCCTGCTGAGGAAAGCTGCTGCTGGGGATTAGGGTCAAGGATAACAAAGGCAAAGAAGAGGGGGCATAGTTATGGAGGAAAATAGAAAGAGAATAGGACTGCATAGCATTCCTTCCTGTATGGATCAGTGAGGTAGCCAGCAGAAAATGAACAGCCTCTGTCTAAGCTGCCCTTAATTAACCTGGGCCTCTGGCTCATACCCCTGGGCATTTACTCAGGGACTTGCAGGGGTGACATTGGGGGAGTGAAGACAGCTTTGCTCAGAGATCCTAGAGTAAAGCATTCAGGAATCCCCGCCCCTTGGTCCCTCCCCTGGGCACCTAAAAGACTGAAAATGTCTCCCTGTGGGCATCACAGGACTCGCCATCAGCCTTGTGTTCCTTTGCATTAAGCACAACTGTAAACAATCTCTAATAAAATGTAAGTACATCTGAAAGGGATTCAAAATTACCCTGGCCTCAGTTTCCTTAAGTGGAAGATAAGCACTCAGGCAAGATGGTAGCCAAGAGGCGCCTTCTGGCTCCAATGTTCTGCTCCCTGAAAGGTCACAGGAGAGGGGTTTCCCAGCTCCCGGGGCACCCTGAGGGCTCTGCTGTGGAGGAGTAGGGCTGAGCCGCCCAGATGGGCACAGTAAGACAGGTGGGCTCCAACAGGTGAAGACCGCCAGCCCGCATCCTAGGCAGAGCCCAGTGTTGTGTGTACCTTCTGCACCCTTGCGCCTGGCTGCGGGGTTTCAGGGCTGCAAGGGTGGTGGGGGACAGCCCCCACCAGCCCGTCCCTCTAAACCGCAGTCGGGGCCCTTCCCCCCTCCCGCCTCCCTTCCCGCAGTCAGCAGTCGGGACCCCGCCTCTCGCCCATCCTCACTTTTTGTATTTTTTTTTTAAGATTTTATTTATTTATTTGACAGAGAGAGATCACAAGTAGGCAGAGAGGCAGGCAGAGAGAGAGAGAGGAGGAAGCAGGCTCCCTGCTGAGCAGAGAGCCCGGATGCGGGACTCAATCCCAGGACCCTGAGATCATGACCTGAGCTGAAGGCAGCGGCTTAACCCACTGAGCCACCCAGGGGCCCTCTCACTTTGCATTTTTAAAGAGGCCTCTGCTGGGAGAGGGAGGACGACCCGAAAGGCGGGGCCTGGGATTCCTGGGGTTGATTGGGGGAATGCTTCTGGATGGGGAGCTCGCGGTTCCACATGACACATGTCGCGGTTCCACATGACCATGACACATCGGGGGACCCCAGGAGTTTCCCCCACTGGACTCTGTCTGCAATCCAGAGGGAGAGGTAGCCAGTTCCCGCAGAGGTCTCTGCGTCCCTTCAACCCCCTTCTCCTCAGCCTCCTCTTCCTACCAACCCTCGGCTGGCTGCAGGGCAGGGGCTCCACCGCTGTGTTTTGATCCTACCAGTGGGCACCGCTCACCAGCCGGACCAGACTGCTGGGTGACCCTTCCCAGCAAGGAGCCTGTGCCTGCCCTGGGGTCCCAGCTGCCAGGCCATGAGTGGGTGCAGAGGCTCGGATGACAGGGGGAGACCTCCCCTGTGGCTTCTGCTCTCTGGCTCTGCCTCAAGCCCGGGGCCTTCTAGTCCATGAAACAGCCTACTTCTAAGCTCTCCCATTTCTGGGCATAAAAGGGCCAGACAGTGCTACTCTGCCCAGCTGGGCAGAGTCCCCTCAGGAGAAGCTATATAGCCAGCTCCAAAAGGCTTTGATGTGGCTCTCCTCCCCTCTCCTTGACTATATTCTTTCCTCTCAAAGTCTTCCCGCTTCCACAAAGCCCAAGTTCAGCTCCCAAAGGTAGGGGGCTCTGCTTCTCTCTGCTTCTGTTCCTTTGCTCATGAAATGGGGACATCTCACCCTGTCTGCCTCAGCTTGGTTGGAAGGACAGCGAGACTGTGGGTAAGACAGCAGTTCTGGATGGGCCCGGCACTGCTCTAGTGCCCCGTGGTTATTCCCTCCCTTAGTCTTCACAGCAAACCTCTGAGACACATATCATTAGTATCCCCATTTTACAGATATGCACACAGATACTTGGAGCAGGTACGCAAAGACACGCAGAGAGCAAGTAGCAGAAGCAGAACTGGAACTCAGGTCATCAGGCCACAGTTTGTGTGCCTCATCGACTGCCTCAAACACCCTTGAAGCCGCTTATAAATACGGAAAGGCTGTACAGACTCAAGAACAGTATTGTCATCCCAACTACTGTAGTCTCTTCAGGCACACCTTCATGCCACCCTCCCCCTCCCCTGCTCCGTCTGAAAGCAGAAGGCTGCCAGGGTGCAGGGCTTAGAATTACTTAATCCCAGCTCTGGGACTCCTGTGCCACACCAGATCCCCTGGAACCTGGAACCCACAGCCCTTCCTGAACTCACCAGCTACCTCTGGCCTAGACATCCAGGAGCTGGTGTCAAAAAGAGGACTGTAACATGAGAAAGAGGTCAGGAAGAGAGGGGCAAGCCTGGCCAGGGCCAAAAGATGGATGGGGCCTGCTCCTTGCTGGCCGGTCAGCATTGGACTGGCCCGGGAGCTGAGGATGGGAGCAGGGCAGTGACGTGCGGCTATTTTCCAGGGGAAGCCAGACTGATGCCTAATCAGATCAGATGCTGCTGCCCAGAACCCCCTCCCATCCCGCTACCTCCCTCTGTCACTCACTGACCTCCCTGCTTGCTTCCCAGCCCCGCCCTCCCTGAGGTCTCCAGCTGCCCCAGCTGATTTTATAAATGGCCCTTGCAGGAGGTGGGCACCTTGGCTAATTGAATCAGTGCCTAGGAGGCAGGAGGCAGGAGGCTGGTTAGCATCATGGCTGAAAGGTGGTGGCAGCAACAGCTTGAGTACAGCCATTAGGAAGGAGTCTAAGTGAGCAGAGAGGCCCAGGCAATCTGGACCTCAGTGTATCCTGAGTTGGGAACTCACCAGCGAGCCCTGGATGCCCCCACTGGGAGCCCAGAGTCGACTTACAGGGTAGACCACAGGCCAAAACACACACACACACACACACACACACACACACACACACCCCACTCATGCTCTTGAAAAAAGAAAATCCAAAGGAGGGCAAGAGTGAGAAGAGAAACAGGAAGAATGATAGAGTGTGTTTGTGGGCACACCCGTGCTCTTAGGTGACTCTGTGTACACATCTCTATGCTGGGCACCGCTCGTGGTACCATTCTTCCCTGCCCTGATGTCACCTCTGCATAATGATTAGCCAATAAAAGTTTCTAAGGGTCCCAGTCACAACAGAGCATCTCGTGGTATCAACAGCTGCCAGGTAGCAGACCTGGAGCCCCAAGGAGCTTTCCAGTAGCACTGCCACTTCGTCTTACGTTGCCCTGTCCCCTCCAGACCAGTCTGTTTCCTTCCCTATAAATTTGCCTCTGACAGCAGGGCTGATGAGGGAGCAGGAGGCTGGCTGAGGACAAAGCAAAAGCTGGCACCTTGCACCCCTTCTTCACCCGCTCCCCTCCATATGTGTAGCGTTCCTCAGGCACCCCTGATCGCCATAAAACGATAAATAGTTAACTTGCAGCGATCGCAATCCTGCAGAACAGGAATCTCACTTGCTCTACAAGATGTCCTAGAGACCTAAACAGGGAGGTTACCTTATCAATAGCACAAACTTCCAGAGGCAAATAACTCTTGGTTCCTGAAGCCCTAATGTCCCCCTCCCACCATAAACTGGAGGAGACTGGAGTAGAAGGGAATGTAAATGATAGCAGGATCATAATGCCCCACCAAGAATCTCCCAATTATCTTGATGTTAGTGCCTGACCTAAAGACAACATTGATCAAGCCATAAGGGCAAGGACTGCCCCCCCCCCCCGGCACCTTGTAGACCCTCCCTAACATGTGAAAGCTCTGTTGAAATCTCCCGTTCCTTCACCACCTCCCCCCAACTGTGGGGTATATAACATGCCCACCTTCACAACCCGGGGCAGCAGCTCTTCCTGCCCACGGGTCCTGTCCCCGTGCTTTAATAAACCACCATTTTGCACCAATGACGTCTTAAGAATTCTTTCTTTAGTCGTCGGCTCCGAACCTCCTCACCCCACCGAACCTGACTTAGGTTCTGGGACTTCATCAGGGCTGGCACAGAAACACTTCAAGGGAGGCTTTCCCCCTGTGTTTCTGTTTAAGATGGATCCCTAAGGTTCACCCAGTCACTAATCCATTCAGTCAATGTCTCCTGCATAGCCCCTCTGCATGTGGGCTCCATGAGGACAGGGGATGGGTCCATGTTGCTCCTGCAGCTACCCAGCTCTTGGTGGGGCCGGGATGTGGCATGGACTAACGGGCACTCGTCCTAGGCAACACCGCGGTTGTGGCTGGCACAGGCGTTCTCTGTAGGATGACCCACCCACCTGGTCATGTCTTCTGAGAGGGACACTGATGGCACCATCATTGTCCTTAGCAGCTGCCCCAAGGACTTTCATTACCCCTCCCAACTTCCCCAAATGCTCCACTTCCCCTGCCCTCCGCCAGCACACCACCTTTCCCTAGGGCCCCATCTACCACTTCCCTTTAGAGCAAAGAACAGAAGAACTCAGAAGTCCCTGGATCTCTGCAGAGGGGAAAGCGGGGAGAAGGGGGCAGTTTTCAGCTTAGGGTCCCACACTACTGGGAGGCAGGGTCCGCAGGGCTCCGGGTGGGATTTGAGCATCGGAAGAGGCAAGCTCGGACATGCCAAGTCTTCAGGTTAGCCTCCATTCTTTTGGCAAAGGCGTAAGTTCCCTCCTTCAGGACCAAGCCCCCACCTGGCAGCAGCTGAGCCCCCAGTGGCCTTTTCCACAGGCGAACACTGCCACCTGCCGGGACCAGCTGGAACGGCCACCTCAAGTGCTCGAGAAAATCCGAAATGGGGCATTCTTGCTGAGGAGTCCTCAACTCCAGCACGGGCTGGGGAGGGGAATAACTGAAGCCCATAGAGGCCTTGGCCTCCCTGCCCCCAGTGTATTCTGAGGCTGGAACTGGACGGTGGCAACAGGGACAGCCCTTGGCACAGACAAAAGGGGCAGGGGTTCTGTCTCTAGCCTGCTCACCCACCTGCCTCAACTTCCTGTAACAAGGGGCAAAGACATGGTTTGAGAATAAAATGTCCATCACAACACACGGGAGAGGCTCTGTCTCATTTCCCTCCTGAGCTCTAGAACCCCTTTCCGGCTGTATTCAGGACTCTTCTAGCTGGATACAATAAAGCCATCTTAACTTCTACATGTCAAAAACCAAGCTCACCTTCTTCCCCAAACCTGGATCTTTCCAGAAATTCCATTTCTCGGTGTTCCATACCCAATATGACTCCAAGATCTGCAGGCCCTATCTCAACATCTTTGGAGTCCATTATTTTCTTAATTTCTCCTTCCATTGCAGCCTCAAACCATTCCTAACCCCATTCCCAGTTTCCATGGGGCTGGTGGGGTTATTGCCCTAATGGGCAGGCCTTCTGGGACTCTCTACTCAAAAGCCTCATCATTCCTCCTTCCCCTTTAATCCCTCCTTCCACAACATGTTTGGAACCTGCCTTCCCAACTAGATGGCTGCATGTTCCCCCCACTCTGAAAGTAGAACTCTTTCTGGAGCACATCCATACCTCCACTCATGCTCACTTTTCGGCACACAATACTCTCTTCACACATTCCTTTAATCTTCATCAAATTCCTTCCCACCCTAGGAGATCCACCTTCCTGGTGAAGTCTTTCTGCATAGGTCTTTTGGTGAACAGCTGTCTCCTCTGGCCCCAGGATCCTGACTCCCACCTTGTGGCACTAATGACCCCCTCTTGTATTGGGCACCTGTGTCCTTGTCCCGTCCCCCCCTGGGCTGTCGGCATCTTGAGGCCAGGGCACTCTAGAGCCTGAAAATGCTCCATAATATTGGCCGAATTGGCTGGTAGCAGAAGTGTACTGACATGGCATGGTATAGCATTGACATTGACCTAAAGCAGGCTTTGATAAGAGGGGAGGGTGCGGGGCCTAGCGGCTGACCTGTAGGGAAGCAGAACATGGGGAGTCTATAGAGAATGACAAAGCAGGAAGGGTTCTCAGAACCTACATGGTAGACAAAGAAGGCAAGTCTTAGGAAGGCAAGGGACCCATCAGGACCACACAGCTCCATAGTCCCACTTCTAGTGCATAAGGGCCTCAGGAAGTGCCAACTCTGTCCCATCCCCCAAGACAGCTCTTCGAATATATGCCCTGCTTCCCCACTATTTTCCTGTCATTGACCCCAAGCTAGCAAAGGGTTAGAGATGCTTTTCCAAGGTGCCCTGACTTTCACAGACCTGCTACTCTGCGGACAAATGCTTGGGACCCAGTCTAGGCTCAGAGAAGATTTTGCCGCTGGGACAGGAGGTAACAATGGTGGCCTTCCCCAGGAGGGCTGTGGCTGTCTCATCCCCACCCCTCAGCACTGATGCCACACAAAAATATTCCAGAAATGTTTAATGCCACAGAGAAGTCCAAAACCTACAGAAAGCTACAAGCCATCCTCCAGAGTGCCTGGAGCCAGGGCTATCCCCAGCAGGCAGGAGGCTTGTACAAGCCAAGGAACCAGGGCAATTTGCTGACATCCTTTTGTCCTCTGGCCTAAATGCCCAAGGTTCCTTTAGGCCAGGGAAAGAAAGAAGAGGAAGTGGAAAGGGGTAGGCGGAGGGTGCGTCCCTTTTAGGCATTCTTCCTGAACTGGGATGGTGACTCATGCAGCAGGCCCTGGGAGGGACAATTCCTCAGACCAGACCAAGGCAGCCCAAGCCCAGGGTTCCGGAAGGAACAGAAGGAAGTTCCTGGAATGCAGCGACCAGGAGGAGTAACCAGCAGAAACTAGAAGGGAGGCCTGCCACCAGCCTCCTCCCCCTCCTTCTCACCGGCCTTTGACCCCACCCCCAGTGGGGACGGGTAGTCTTTAGCACCCACAGGCTTCAGCACCCGTATTTGATAGTCCGTGCCTAATCCCCCATCACTTTGGGCCTTTCTTAAGTATGACGTTGTCATACTCAGTTCCCTGTGGCCAGCCAGCGGCAGAGAGGTCCTGCCCTCTCTGGAGGCCGCGGTCCCTGTCAGCTGTGGCCTGCCTCCTCCAGGCCTCTCCCTGGGGCTCCTGTGGGCTGTCATACAGGGACAGGGCAGCCACTCCCTCGGGCTCATCATATATGTGGTCGGGTCGTGGGGGGAGGTGCTCCTCAATGCTGTCATACAGGGGGTCCGCAGGGGCGTGGGGAGGGACCGCCAGGACGCCCCTCAAGCTCTTCCCAAGGTTACGGGCCACTGCATCAAAGGGCACGGCATATTCCCCCTCTGGGCCCCGCGGCCGGGCAGAGGGCACTGGAGTGGAGGGCGAGGGAGGTGGCAGGGAGTCGTGGGGCCGGGAGTAGGGGCTTTCTGGCCGGGGCAGCACCGCAGGGACTGTGGCTGGCTGGGATTGCGGCCCAGGATGTGCGCTGTTCTTCTGGGCAGAAATGGCTTCCTCCAGGGCCGAGAAGATCTCGTTGCCTTGCCGGGTTTCGAACTCAAAGTTGCCCTCTCCAGAGATGCAGCGCCGGCCTGCCTCGAAGGAAAAGGTTACCTGGGTGGAGGAAAAAGGAAGATTATTAGCCAGGCCACAGGGTGGGGTCGCTTCCCCTGGACCCAGCTCCCAGGCACAAATCCATCACCTCCAGCTTCCCTCCACAGCAACTGGGGGAGCTTCTCCCCAAGCTGGTTCTCCTCCCTCAGGGTTTTCTCCTTAATTAGCAAAGCCCTCAGGGGCCTGAGTGGCTCAATCATTAAGCCTTCAGCTCAGGTCATTCAGGTCATGGTCCCAGGGTCCTGGGATTGAACTCCGCATCAGGCTCCCTTCTCTGTGGGAAGCCTGCTTCTCCCTCTCCCACTCCCTTTGCTTGTGTTTCCTCTCTCTGTCTCTCTCTGTGTCAAATAAATAAATAAAATCTTAAAAAAAAAAAAAAAAGCAAAGCCCTCACTCTTACCCTTCCTTTTTCTCCCCGTCCATCCAAGTACAGAGCTTGGCATATACATTCAACCTTAATAATGGTAGCCACCCTTGACCCCTCTGACTGCTACCTCTTCCTGATGCCCAGTCCTTCCACACCCCTCCTCTCTCCCACCCTGCACTCCCCCCAACCCCTGCTGTTTTTCTTCTGCTGGCTTTTCTCTCTGTCTTTCCTTCCTCTTCCCATTCTCCTTGATGGGCCCCTCTGCGCTCTCCCTGATGATCAATCTCTTCTCTCACAACTCTTTTCTTTCAACCTGCCCTGTGGCAGCTCCTGCTCACCTTGTCCCGCCCAAAGCGCCTCAGAAACCTGTAGGGCCACTCATACAGCTTGCTGCCCAGCTCATGGCCACCCCACAGCTCCAGGGCTGTCTCCCCAGCCCGGAGGGTGTAGGATCCTCTGAGCCGGCACCTCTCACTGGCTTCTGTGGGTCTCATGGTCACAACAAACTCCTTGCGGGGGGCTACTGGGGAGGAGAGGGAAGAAGATGGTTAATGGGAAAGAGCTGACCTGCCTCAGCTCTGCCCTGCTTTGAATGAGTGTGCCAGAAGTCTCCAGAAAAAGCGTTAGCCATGTGCCCATGACCCCACACCCCACATCTTGAAGGCTAAGCTGCCCTAGGACAGGTCATACTCCCCAAAATGTCAGATACCTCCACCCCCTACCCTAGTCGGCATCAGGCCCTAGCCACATGCACCCCGACCTCATGCCCACATCCTTCCTGCCCCTGTTGCCAGAGCCACAGCCTCTCCTTCTCCCTCTAATCTCCTGCCTGACCCAGCCACCTCCCCAAGTCCTCCTGGACCAGCTGCAGGTGCAGCCAACTCTACCCTCCCAGCTCTTGGCCTGCCCATTGCTGATGCCAACCAGCGCCCTCTAGAAGGTGTGGCTCTAATGTCACCCTGTGTCCATCTGCTCCCCCTGACACACCCAACCCAGTGGGCTAGACATCACAAAATGGGACTGCCTTATCAGCAGAAAGCTCCCTTGCCACAGGACACCTTAAATCCACAGAAACAAAACCATTCTCTTCCCAGACAGTGGAAGACAGAGTCCAAGAGCAGCACCCGGCAGCAGGGCCCCGGGCAAGAGGGAGTGAGCTCAGGGCGCGCCAGGCTCCCCCACCCCGGGGCCTCTCCCGGAAGCGATGCAGAGAGGCTGATAAGGGGGCTGGCCAGGGCTGGCCGGGGCTGGGGACAACCACAGAGCAGGAAGACTCAGATGTAGCTGCCACAGCCCCACCCCACCATAGCCCTGGGGAGGCTGGAGAGGAGACAGGCCCTCACCTGCGGTCGTGCTGCTGTACAGTTCATTCTCCTCCATGCGGGGCCGGCTGCCCTTCCCCGTGGGCCCCAGCAGCTCCTTCCTCTGGCCCTGAGGAAGACGCCAGGCTCTCACTGCTGGCACCCATGCCCAGCCCCACCTCCAGCCCAGGCCTTCCTCCAGAGCACACTCTGCCTGCTGACCCTTTCCGCATTCTGGACTGGGGTCCCCCACCCCCACGAGGAACCGCCCCCAGCATCCTGACCTTGGCTCTTCTAACATCTGCCCACAGCAGGTACCAAGGGAGCCCCCTAACACACATGCCATGCCCCCTTGCACTTTCTGCACCCATGGATGGCTCACAGGGAAGGCCAAGAGGCAGATGGCCTGGATCCAGTCACTGCGCTCTGAGGCGGGGGCTGCCAGCTGGTACTGGCGCTCCTTGGTCTCCAGGAAGAAGGCGCTGGTGTCCCGGGGGCTGCTGGCCTCCCCGCTGGCCTCAGCCACACGTAGGCAGTCACTGAGGCGGATCACCCTCCTGGCAGCCTCTCCCCGGCGTGGCTTCTCTGGGCCCTCCTGGAGCTCCAGCCGGGCCAGGGCGCAGTCCGACTCTCCATAAAGCACAGCCCCAAACCGGCGCCATTTCTGAATCCAGGTGCATGGCAGGTGGGGTACCGAGAGGGAGCCATCCAGAAACGGAGAGATGGTGACCAAAGGGGAAAGGAGGAGGCATGAGAGAGGTCATGGGGCAGCATTCAGGGACAGGGAGAGGGGCAAAGATCACAGGTAACCTAAGGGCTCAGAGAGAATTAACAGGAACCATAGCAAGGAGAAATCTTTGGAGATCTGCCCCCCACAACAAAGGAAGAGGCAGTGACAGCCGGTGGAATGCCAAAGGCAGAAAGACACAGTAGTGAGCCCCTGGAAGCGGGCCCAGCCAAGATCCAAGTTGAAGGGCAAAAATCCTATGAGTCCTTGAAGTCCAGAGGAGGGACAAGAGGGCAGCAGGAGGGCCCTGACCAGAGACCATGGTTCTTGCTCTATGCGAGGACCTGTAGAAGGCCCCAGGCCAGGAACTTCAGTCCACCCTCTTGAACCTTCCTGCTTCATCCCTTGACAGGTTGGGTCATGAGAGAGAGACAGAGAAGTCCTGGTGTGAATCAGCTGAGGGAAGGAGGACTTCCTCATTTAAGGAGGCCAAAGAAGGAAAAGGAGGCTGGCCACAGAGACCCCAGCTCAAGCTTACCACCAGCCAAACTCACCCCACTGGAGCAGGAAAGGGAGAAGGAACCTCCACTCTAACCCCGAATTATCCCCTCCACGGCTGCTTTCCTTCCCTTCCCTTCCCAAGCATCCCTGTGAGAAGTTACTACAGAACCAAAGAGGCAAGAAATGGAGTCAGAGTCCTCCTTTACCCCCCTCCCCGCTGGCGAACACCACAACCTTCGGCAACCAGCACAGTTTGGGACCTGGCTGGGGAAGCAAGCGACTGCTAAGGAGAGACTCCCCCTAAGCTCGAGCTCTGGGTCTAACATGGTGGGTGGCACCGTGCCTACCTTCCCATGAGGGTTTAGAAATGTTCGGGGGCTCCTCCTTCTCCCCAGGAATTGCTAGCAGCCCCCCAACTCCTCCGCCCTGTCCCAGTGTCGTCTTGCTCTTACCTTTCCGAAAGTCTGCTGCTGTAGAAGGTACAGGAAGCCCTGTTTCACGGCTACTTCTTCCATCCTCCCACCATGCCGGCACCCCAGCCCTTCAGCTCGCTCCCTCCACTCCCGCCCTCTTTTTCCCCTCCCTGCCGTGTGTTCCCCCTTCTCTTAAGTTCATTTCCTCTCTGCCTAGAGTTTTCTGCGCTGTTCTCGTCTGCTTGATGACGACAAACCGATAGGCCCTGTGGTTTCTTGCTGTGTGTGTGTGTGTGTGTGTGTGTGTGTGTGTGTGTGTGTGTTTGATGAGTGGGTTTCATGCACAAGCTTCCTGCATTTTCAATGAGTAAGAAAACTTCTAAAAAGCTAATTTTCCAGTTTTTCAGCCAGCAACAACTCAGGTACAGAAGCTGGTGGAGGACTCGGCAAACAAGGAATGACTGACCTAGAGCCAAAGAGAGACCCAGAACCAAATTCAACAGTAAAACCAATAGCAAAAGACCCTCATACTCCAGCAGGATGCTCAGCATGACCCAGTGGGAAGAGAGCTTAGAAATCAACCAGACTAAGTCCCCAAATCAAAAATGGAGACTGGGGAGACTGGGTAATTCAACAATGAGTAGACTGGGAGCACCTGAGTGGCTCAGTCAGTTAAGGGTCCGACTCTTGATTTCGGCTCAGGTCATGATCTCGGGGTCTTTGGATGGAGCCCCAGGGTCATGGTCATCAGGCTCCACACTCAGCAGGGAGCTTGTCCCTCTTCCTGTACCCCTCCGCCTACTGGCCCTCTCTCTCCCTAAAATAAGTAAATAAATGTTTTTTAAAATAAAATAAAATAAAAATGTGTAGACAGGCTCAGGAAGATCTGAGGGATATGTTCAAGGTCACCAAACCGAAACCAGGTCTCTCAGCTCAGTAAGAGCTAAGCCATACATACACATACCCAGCATACTGGACACATCAGACAAAGCTCACCACTTTCACACACAGGTGCAACTCTGGTTCATTCCGAGAGGAGCACTCTCTGCCCCAGACAACTGCACACAAGCACAGCACTTTCTTGGAATTCTAGAAACATGGACCTCCCCACACTGAAATGTGCTATATTCCTAGTGCACATCTAAACAGTAGGGAGTTCACTTTCTTTCCAGCTTTGCAAGCATTATAAAGGCACTAGAATTTCATTGGGGATTATCTTTTTAAGTTGCAATAGCAACCTCTTATATTTAAAAAAAAAAAAAAAATCAAAAAAGACTTCATAGTTGCCAAAAGTGCTCCTTTGTTACTAGAGCTTCTAAGCACACACTATCACCAGCCAGACTATCTATCCCTGGAAGACGGGAATACCGATATGAACCCACCTGTTTGCAACCCTCCTGAGGTCACAGGGCTGGTGGGGACAGGAGAAAGTAGCAGGGCATCTGGTTTTTAACTCAATGGTCTTTTTATTGCTGGTCCCTGAGCACAATCCAGACTTCATGCAAGAAGATACATTGCTTTGGGGAAATCTAAGGTCCCCAGAAAATATTTAACTTAGAGCCAGATGGTTTAGAGAAGCAATCTGGTGGAGGAATGGTGCAGAAATGTGGGGGAACCAGAGAATTAGACAAGTACTCTTGGGGTAACCCCATAATGGGTGCTTATATAACCGGGCCATTTCCTCTACCACAGGGGTTTGTTTGCCTTGGGAAGGAGAGCGGAGCAGTATGCTGCTCAGGCCAGCTGCTGTAGATGCCGAGTGCTTTACCAAAACAGCTTTAAAAGATGAATGTTATGAGCTCTGGCAGGAGAGGGCTGAGTCACGTAAAGCTCATGGCACTCAGCTCTGCTGCCTGGATTTGAACAGGTTGATCCAGAGATCAAGGAAAAACCAAGGATGCTGGTGGGTAAAAAGCTCCCTGGGGGGGGGGGGGGCGCTGGGGGGTTCATTGGGTTAAAACCTCTGCCTTCAGCTCAGGTCATGATCTCAGGGTCCTGGGAAAGAGGCCCACATAGGCTCTCTGCTCAGCGGGGAGCCTGCTTCCCCCTCCCCACCTCCTTCTGCCTGCCTTTCTGCCTACTTGTGATCTCTGTCTGTCAAATAAATTAAAAAAAAAAAAAAAAAAAAAAAAGCTCCCTGAGAAGTGGTTAGGAGTATGGGAATGGGGCAGGGTTTGCTCTGTCTCTTTAGTCCTTTGGCCATCAGCATCTCCTTATAGAGTGAGAAACAGAGAGCTTTACGGTCATCCCGGAGACTACCAGAATGGTGCCTTTCCAACACTAATGTGCAGTTCTTGTTAAAAGTGCAGATTCGAAATCAGCAGGTCTGGAGTGAGACCAGAGAGGCTGATAGTGCTGGCGGGTGGGCCAAACCTCCACTGGAGAAGCAGAAAAATAGAAGATATCCACCCACCCCCATGCATTCCTCTTATCCCCTTTCCTTAAGACAAATTGGACACATCCCACTCGGAACCACAGGAGGGCACCCAAGCTTACCAGATTACTTGAAAGCTACATCTACCCGGAGGCCTGGGCCCCAGGTATTCCAGACAACCACGTGCTATCCCTTGCCTCTGGTAGCTGGGCAAATTCTGTGGCTGCTGTCCACAGATGGAACAGCAGGAACATGTACCATGAACGACACACTTTAAGGGCCGCCCACTTTCCCTAGCTGACCTCGTGGGATCCCCGCAGTGGAAGTACAAACTCCAGTACCTTCTGTCCGGCCACAAGTGAACCCTGTGATCAGAGACCTAGAAGACATAGCTCCAAGACACAGCAGAGGGGCAGTATGTGAGAAGCCCTCGGGTTACCCATGTACTGATGAAGAGAAGAGAAAAGTATTGCATCCTAAAGGGAAGAGTCCCAGTGGGTTTATACTGAGGCACAAGTGGGGTTTGGAAAGCTCTTTGGTTTCTCTTTGCTTTTATTGGAAAGGAAGGGACCTGTGACACCTCACCTGTGCTTCAGCTTCAGAGGGTCCTCTCATTTACACTGATTTCTCTCAACCGAAGTTAAGGACCATGCACTTCAGAGAACACAGCTCCAAGAGCCTTGGAACTTTTTGTTGTTATTCTCACCAGTGATTAGCAACTAAATCCTTAACACAAAAGGGCTTGTGAGCTTGTCTTTGGGGGCCACAAAGGAAGGAGCAGAGACTGTGTCTGATTCCTTGGGCAGGTCTGGTGATTAGGTGACCTCCAAGTGACAGATTGGGGGGCAGCTACCCCAGGGGTAGTTCTGGGCACACAACAGAAAAGAAGTATATAAGGGGCCTGGAGCTGGCGTGGACCTGAGAAGGAAACTGAGGAAAGAGATACGTGACCTGGGGTCATGAAAGATCCTCCCCTGCTTCCCCCCACCAGCCCAGTGGCTCCTGGCTGTGGAGGAGGGAGCACAGCAGTCTCTTGAGTTTTCCTCCTAGTCTCACCCTTTCTCCATTAAGTTATTTCACTTCTCTTAGTACAAGGAAGGAGAGCTGGAAAATCACTGAGAAGGGCTTATAATAGAATGTAATAATTATGTTACTTAACATTGACATAACATTTCAAATGTTCTCGTAGGAACCCACACACACGCCATAGAGTGAGACAGAGATATAAATAAGTTAACCAACTCAGAAATTATTTATTGAGCATGTACTCAGTACAGGGGTACCAGAGACACAGCATAAACAAGACAGAAAGTGGTTACTTTCTGATTGGAGACCCTGACAATAAAAAGAGTATGCAAGTAAATAGCTTTGGACAGTGATCCATGCTGTAAGCACTGTGAGGATAGGGTCAGAGAACGCTCTCATAGAGTGGTGAGAAAAGCCTCTGAGAAGATAACAACTGAACTAAGAAGCCAATGATGCAGGGAACTAGCTACTTAACGATCTGGAAAAATGTATCAGGCAGAAGTGACACCGAATGCAAAGACCCTGAGACAAAAACACTGCAAATGTGAGGAGTTGGAAGAAGGCCAGAATGACCAGGGCATTGTTAACAAGACGGAACATGGAGAAGATAAGGTCAGATTTTGTGGCTTCTTGGGCCACAGCAAGAATTTGGAATGTATTCTAAATGCACCCGAAGGCCACTTAAGGATTTTTAAGGAGGGGTGCAATAATCTAATTTATGATTTTAAAATGTTCTGCAGCTATATGGAAAACAAATGATCACAGGGCAAGACAGGAAGCAGGGAAACTAGCTAGGAAAACTAGTTAGGGAAACTACCAGATCCCCACCCCCCAAATGTGATGTAGCCTGACCAGGGTGTGAACTAGCAGTAGAAATGAAGAGAAGTGGCCAGATTCATGTATGTATTAAATACATACATGGGTCTTGCAAGTAGATTGCATATAAGGGACTGCTGAGATGCTAAGAATCAAGATAACTCTTGGATTTTTAGCTGAGCAACTGGGTAAAAGGTGGTGCTATTTACTGATAAAGGGAGGATGGAGGGAGAACCAAGTGTGAGAAGGATTGGTGGGGGTGTGGACGGGGGGCCTGGACCAGAGAGCTGTTACTCCCACCCAATCAGGCAAAAAAGGAATTGGAAGACTACCACTGTAATTGTGACTCCAAGAATATACCACTGCAGTTGCTATGCCCAGGTCAGGAAGCCCCTGACTCACCATCCCTGCTCAGTACATTCAGGGAGCTTATGATTGAACACTGGAAGGTTGCTGGGAAAACAAAACACCGCACAACACAACATTCCAGGGGTTCGGTTTGCCAGAAGCAACAGTCAAAAGCTTATGTTTCACTTCTGCCTCCAAAAATCTCCTCCCCGTAAACCTGACTGGCAGAGGCAATCAAGTTATTTCGTACAGACCCTAGCTGCAAGGAAGTGTGGGTAATGTAGTTTTTAGGTGTCCTACCTCTGCAAACCAGAAGGAAACGCTAGGAGGACCCAGATTGAAAGGAATGCTGAACACCAGTCCGCTCTATCCACAACAGGAAATGATTCACTACCCCCTTCATTTCCACTGCAGGTGGTAGCCCCCAGTCAATATAAACTTCAAACAACCAGTAATCTCAGAATCCAGCAAAAATTTAATCTGGGGGCCTTGACTGGAAGCAAGAGTGAAATCCAATGGAAAACAAAAACCAACATTATCCAATACCGATAATTACTAGGGAAAAGATGGGAACTGGCCTCAGCCGGTAGGGACTGACCTGATCTGACCCAGGGGATTGACTATACCAGTCAGACTGAGCCCAGGGGTCCTAAAGCCCCTTTATCTCACCCCCCCCACCACCACCACTTTTCCCAGCAACTGACCCCTCTCAGGAGGCAGTCTATTATTAAGATATTAATTATCTAGATTATTAAGATAATAATCTATTTGTGAATATTGGAACTGTGCCTTCTGAGTGTTTCCATTGTCACCACTATTTGGCGGCTCTTCCCATGAATGTTTCTGGAGGAGAAAAGAACAGACATGAAAACAGGAGGATCACTATTCGGGTTGCTGGTAAAACGCAGGATCAGAGAGCAATGGCCCTTATCCCCTGGAGCAGAAAGCTAGAAAGACAAAAATAAATTCGGTTGACGACGGCCGTTCACTGGAAAGTAAAGAATAATGCAGACATCCTAAGTGTGTGGGGGGGTACCGGGGGCTGGCGCCGTGAAGACCCCTCGGGGGTGTGATGTAACAGCAGTTGCACGGTGGGGATGCGACGGGCATCCAGGGGCAAGTCGAAAAGAGGACACTCGGGAAGAGAGGAATCCACCAGGTGCTGGGTTCTGGGCGGGCATAGGTCCCGGCCCCCCTCCCGGAGCCCTCACCAAGCCAACAAGCAGCAAGCAGCCCCAACTCCCGCTCCAGCGCCCGCCCGCCCGCCGGAGCCAGCGCGGCCCCTTTAAAAACCATGTAAACAAAGCTTTGTTCCCCCGGCTCCCCCTCCCTTCGCGCTCCCCCGGCCCGCTCCTTCTTCCCACCCCCCGCGTCTCCGGGCCGCTGACGTTGCCCGCGCCTTTACGCCGTCCCAACGGCGCTGCGCATTCTCCAACCGCGGCCCCAGCCGCCGGGGCCTGCGCAGCCGAGCAGCGCTACGCCGCGAGCGTAGCGCGACGAGCCCCCAGCGCGCAGGCGCAGCGGCGACGGCGGCGGCGGCGGCAGCGGCCCCGGCCGAGGTGCGCGCTGGGGGGGAGGGGGGGCCGGAGAGGAGCATGAATGGAGCAAAATGGCGGATCATGTGCAGGTGAGAGGAGCCGCGGGGGGGAGGCGGCGGCCGCGGAGAGTGGGGAGTGGGGGGAGCACGCGGCCCAAAGGGCTCGAGCCGGCTCGGGGCTCGCCAGGCCCGCGCCAACGCCACTCGGGGCTCCGGAGCCGCCGCCCGTCCCGGAGCTCCGGGGCCTTTCCCGCCTCCCGGGCCGGGGGCCTCCTCCATCCCCTCCCACCCGGTCCCACGCCTCTCGCGCGGGGATGGAGGTGCAGGAATCCGTGCCCCGGCGCGCACAGCTTACATCGCTTATCAGTCACTGTCTTTCCGCTGGAAGGAGGCCTTCCGCAAGTCCTCTTGCCCCCCAAGACCGGGAAGGGAGGGAGATCCCCTGGTCCGCTCTGTCCTGAGGGGTCTGCCCCATTACACCCTCCAGCTCTACACAAATAACAAAAAGAAAACCTCACACTGGTAAACCTCGCTCTCCCGAGTATTTCCCGCCGCCTTCCTCTTCACGCCCCCGAATACAAGAGGACACCCCCCCCCCGAACTAGCCTCCTTCCCCCTCCCACGGATGCGCCCTTCACTCCCACACTCCCAGTCGCACAGCCTATGGGGCCGAGCTCCCCAGTCCTCCAAAATGGGTGCTCAGGCCTGGGCCCGCCCTCCCTCCTGTCCCCCTATCCACAGTGAAGGAGTTGAGTGCCCACACCTCCTGTGAAACGCGGGGTGGAGGGGGGTGTGTCTGAAATGAGAGATTCAGTGTTGGGTGCGGACGTCGCTCTGGAGGGTCTTGATCCCACGCAGGAGCTGCCCCAGGCGTTCTTTGGGCCCAAGCCACTTTTCTTCAAAGACATGGCACGGGCCCTGCGAAGGGACAGCCCACACCAGACCTAGTAGTAGCTGAAGGAGTGCAGGGTTATTTCTTACAAACTCGATAAAGTTTTCCCTCCCTGTGCTCTAGACGGATTCTTTTTATGACAGTTAGTGATATTAATCTGTTGTCAGAAGCTTTCAGATTTTCTAGGTAACTGCACAGATTTTGTGTTGTGGGAAGTACAGAGAGCATAAGAAGTGTCACCTTATTTTGCATACTATATAGTATCATTTCTCAAGTAAAAAGAATGATCTTATTCCTGATATGTGTACAAGAAGCTAGAGTGTTGTGACTTCTCTCAGTTGTTTAATTGGGAAAGAAGGCACTAATTTTCAGGCCCAGAGATCAGTGGAGTATATCTTTGGAGTATGAGGGACAAGTTATCAGGACAGAATTATAAAAAATTTAACTGCAGGTGGAACACCCCATGATTTGTGTTTTAAAGCCAATATCATGACCTAATTCAAAAATAGCAGTAAAATTTGATACAAGGTGATACTAGTAGTAATAGTGTAGCACCTTGAGTTTTATAGCAGCCATTTCTAAGAAACATGAATGATTTTATGTGATTTGAAAAAAATTCTTCCATCCTCAAAGAGTAAGTAGATAAGAATTATTTCTCTAAGGCAAACCAAAGCGCAAAATGATACGAGATTTACGGAAGATAAAGCTAAGGGGACCAAAAGCATTTTGGCTCTGGGTCTAGTCTTTTCTACTGGGGAAAAAATAGCATCCTTGAGCATTCCAAATTATGGTTTGAATGGATAATCTTTCTGACTGATGGTTTGGAAAGCAAAGGATGTTTGTTTACCTTTCCGAATATACATTTGTTCTGCGTCCTGTAAGGACTGTCTCTGAATGTAGTCTCTCCCATACCTTGAACCCAAAAGGTTGTCATTTCTCACAAGAGAAAAGTCAAGCCTCATCAAAGTAATTAATCTTCGTAGCACTTTGCGGTCAAAGGAGGGTCTACTGTATTTTTAATAAGGTGATATTTTTCTCCCACCTACCCAAGAGTAAAAATCTACCAAAGTTAGGAATTTACTAACTTTTTTAAAAAAGAGGAGTATGTCAGCCAGTGTTTTATCTTACTTTTAAGAGCTGTAGTGTGTTCTTTGAATCAGCAGCCTTTATTGCAAAAGAGTAAATTCGTGAGGGAATTTTTTTCTCTTTAGATAGAATGGGGCATGTTGCTTTTCTTTGTTAGACCTCTAAATTAGTTTTAGTATTTGAAACTTACTGATTTTTCCCTGGTGCTTCACTGTAACAGAAAAGCTTCCCAAGACAATGCTCTCTCCCCAGTATGGAATGAGTAATTAAAAGGATTAAAGACAAATGTGAAGTTGGTTGAGGGGTGATACTTTTCTCATAATACTACTTGAACATGAAGTTTAAAAAGGAGTCTGTTAACAGATTCTAGACAGTGATTATTTGAAAGTTTCATATGTATTACTAAACAGTTGAGTCATTTTTGTGTCTAGTACTTTTCTGAACCACCAGGGTGAGCAGTTTTGTTTTTGTTTTTGGTTTTTGGTTTTTTTGTTTTTTGGTTTTTTTTTTTTTTTACTGACACTAAGCGAGTGTCATATGATTCTCCGTCTGAAGTACTGAGCATTTCTTCTGATATGTGTTTTATGGAAGACTTAAATGTTACAAAACGTTAGTAATGGGAGAATTACAACATTTGCTCTTTCAGCTCTGTCATTGAAATAGTCAAGCCTCTTTAGAAGAGTGGCTGTATGCAACTTAACTTACAGTGGTGGGTCTCTTGTTCCTAGATGACCTTATCTAACACTCTCCATGCCGGCAGTGATTACAGAGCATTGACTGTTAAAAAAAAAAAAAAATCAAACTCATTTTGTATTTATCTTCAGTTGCTCCCCTTCCCTTTTTTTTTTTTTTAATATGTAAAGTTAGATGAAGTTAGTGAGGATTCAGTATCTTCAGTTACTGACTAGTTACTGCAAAGAGAAGACAATTCTTAGTGTACAATGGTAATGAAAAAAATTAAGAAGAATCAGATGTTAGCTTTAAAAGTGCTAGCTGGTGTTCAGTGCTAACTGGTGTTCAGAATCTTGAAGGAAAAGAAAAGAGCATATAATATTATATATAATAATATATGTTACTTAATTTTTAAGTATATAAGTGTACTAACTATATAATTATTATAAGTTAATAATATACATGGAGGATAGTTCTGGGGTTTTGTCAAGATTTATTATGTTTTTAGGCTGGGCCTTACACGGAATCTTTAAGTATTATTAACTGTGCTCTGCATTATGTCTGTAACAACAGAAGATACAGTTTTCAAATAGTCATATTTTATTTTAATATAAGGTACAGTAATTAAATATTGACTATTGATGTAACTTTAGGGAATCACATAGAAGAATCTTTACAATTGGCAGGTTAAAATTTAAGAGTGCAAAAGTTTAGCCTGATTATGGTAAAACTGATAGTTGTATTTTCAGCTTTCAAAAATACGTAAGGAAATGATTGGAGCTATGGGTAGTCCATTTTGAGAAGAGAGTTCTGTACAACTTTCGAGAATTTTAAGTGGAAAAACTCAGTAAGTTTTGCAACTATTTTTCAGTCATATCATAATGCTTAATGTGTACAAGGCCATTTGCTGTACTGTGCACTGCAAAGAATTCAGAGCTAAGAAAGACACAGGAGCCAGACTGCTGAAATGTTAAATTTCTGCTGCTCTCTTTGGGCAGGCTTCCAAAGTGCACATGTAAGAACTAATATATTGATTTCAAAACATGCTACATTTGTGTTGGATGATACTGAAATAGCTATACTCCCTCATTCACCCCATCTTCCTCTTCTCTGGGTTTTTATAAGTGATATGTCTATATTTTGGAAGAACATATTTATATTTACTTACTACTCTGACTTTGGTACATTTTATCTTGTGAGAAAAGCCTTCAGAAAAATGAAGGTATACATGTGATATCATTCAAACACTTATGCAGTAAAACACAAAACATTATGTTATAATGGAATCTCTAATTTAGATGAGGTAGGAGAAAGAAGCATTGAGAAGATCCCTATTCTGTATCTTACAGAGAAACTAAATTCCATTTGATGCAGAAGTTGGTGTTCATAATCTCCAGCTATATTTTCTTTTTTCTTGGCTAGATTTTTGTTTTTGTTTTAAGATTTTATTTATTTATTTGAGAGAGAATGAGAATGTGTGTGTGCACCAGTGAGTGGTGAGAGCAGAGGGAGAGGGAGAAGCGGACTCCCTGTTGAGCAGGGAGCGAGAGGTGGAGCTCCATCCCAGGACCCTCAAATCAGGGTCAGAGCTGAAAGCATACACTTAACCAGCTGAGCCACCCAGGTGCCCCTCTTGGTTGAGTTTTGAAGGCCTTTCAAGAAGGAAATATTGCCAATTTAAACCAATAAGCTAATGTCTCAGGTACAATTACTGAGCTTTCTTTTTCTTTGCTTACTTCATTATATATAAGGAAGGTAGTGTTTAGAAATTGCATCATCTTTGTCTTAACCACCAAACATACAGAATCCCACAGAATTTCTCAGAGTCAGAATCAGGAACTGGCTTACCTAGACTATGCATTCTAGTTTAGGGTCTTTCCACTTTAGGGTCTTTCATATGCAGTCAGGCTGGCAGCTGGGGCTACAGTCTCTCACAGCTTGACTGAGGATGGTGAATCTGCCCCAGTAAGTTACTTGGACGTGGCTGGACTGAGGGCCACTGTGCTTTGTTGACTCCTTCGCAGAGAGGTTTCGCAGGGATCTCCTAGTATATAATTTTGAAGTATTTATTTTTTACATTGTATAATGATGTCTGCTTTGTATAAGTGACCCATCTTTGTTACTGTTTTTTTTTTTAAACCTCTTAGTGAAATATACCTTTAGACAGGTACAAAAACCATGTGTTCAGCTTGATGAGTTTTCACAAAGCAAGCACTTATGTAGCTAGCATCCAAATCCATAATATAATCAGTGCCTCAGAAGTCCCTCTGATGCCCCTCCCCAATAACTACCCATCCATCCTTCCTCCTAAGGGTAGCTACTGTGCTGTCATTTCATTTTTGAGTATACTTTTAGAAGTAAGGCTGAGTAAGACCTATCTATGAGAGCTTGAACTTCAAAGCCAGGGAAGACAGTATTAGAGCAGTGGTTCTTCAGTTTTGGGGGGGGGAGTTTGATGTTTTGTGTGTGTGTGTGTGTGTGTGTGTGTGTGTGCGCGCGCTTAGAATGTGATGGAAGCTGTATGCTCTCCAGGAAGGAAAAGCATACCTGCACAAAAATTTGCCTACAGTTTCAGGTCATTCATGAACTTTAGAACTAAAATTTAAAGATAACATTTCTTTCTAGATGAAAATGCTCACCGCATTTTTTGAGAAACTAATTTGTGTTTCCCTTTTCACCCACGTGGAAGGGTAGTTCAGGATCATAATATGTGTTCCTGAAGAGTTACATGCAGATTGAGTTTTTAAATGTTGAATTCTTGAGACTGATTAATAGAGACCATTAAGCATCTGCTAATGCCCTTTCTTAGTGCTGTAGAAACACATGGAAGGAAGTACAATATGTGATGTCTTATTTTCGGGGGCCGTGCACTTTAATTGGGGAGATAAAAAGCCTGGGTTATTGAGTTGTGAATTTATAATGAGACCATGGTTTTCTCAACATGTCAGTGAATGAGGGAACTATTACTCCCATTGCTCCCCACCCCCCGCCATTCCAGTACATGTGAGTTCATGCCTCACATTTATAGTGACTCACTATAGCAGGGAATTCTCAGTGGAATGAGATGGAAGAGGGGCGCAGATCTTGGGGAAAGGAAGAGAATTGTCAAAAATTGGGTCCTAAAGTATGTCAGATTTGCATCCCTGGCCCTTACTTCTTCATAAACATTCATGCGCACTCACATAAAGACATACACACTCACACTCTTACTACTATAAATGGAAATTGAGAGAAGGCAGAAATGGAAACTTTATGCTAACATTAATTGGACTTTGAGCTGCTTGCCACTTTACATGGTCTCATTTAATGCTCACAGCAACTCTCTAAGGTAGATATTAAAGAGATCATAGTCAGTGAATTTTCCTTGATATAGTCTGATGAAAGGACCTGGTGTCTCTGGAAGACTGGAGAACTGTTGGAAGCTTTAGGTGATGATTGTGATGGTAGTTACTGTCAAACTTAACTGGTGTGGGATCTTGGTTGGGGGAGGGGAAAGGGAGATGCCAACTTTTATTGAGCATCTGTTAGCCAGGCATCCTGCTAAGTCCTTTTATGCCATTTCATTGGGCAACTCATCTAGTCTCTTTGAGCTTGGATTAGGTGATCTGTTAAGTCTTTTACACTTTGAGCATTCTGGCTGGAATTTCCAGTTGTCTCCCTTACTATTCTCTCCCAAATAAACTGCCCTGTTCTTAATACATACTTAATACTGTCCTGAATTTTCCTAAAACATTTGTGCTTATACTAATATTTCCATTTCATCTCTCTTAAATATAACAGATAGAGGTCTGTTATACAGAATATATAAACAGACAGAGGTCACAAGTAGGCAGAGAGAAGGGGGAAGCAGGCTCCCTGCTGAGCAGAGAGTCCAATTGGGGGCTCCATGCCGGGCTCGATCCCAGGACCCTGAGATCATGACCTGAGCCAAAGGCAGAGGCTTAATCCAATGAGCTGCCCAGGCACCCCAGGCATTCATCTCTTGATCTCAGCTCAGCTCAGGTCTTGATAGTGAGTTCAAGCCCCACATTGAGGCCCAGCATGGAGCCCACTTTAAAAAAAGAAAAAGAAGTCCCAGGATTTAAACCTGTCTTAGAGACAGATTGGTTAGATGAAAAACAGTTAGAATGCTTTCTTACAAATACCTTGGCAAACAGATGAATGAAATACCCCTTGTGCGACTTCAGGAAGTTGTAATCTTATAGCTATAGTGGCCTTTTTAATGTTTAAGTGTATGAACTTATGTGGGACACAAATACTGATCTCTTTGGTACTTTGTATGGTAAGGTATGATACGTGAAATATGTAGTCTCTAAATTGGAGAGTTATGCTAGACATTTGCCAAAAAGCTTGAGTCACTTGTACAGTTAAAATTGTTGTGTTTAAGGCCAGAGAAGGAAAACAGTGTTTTTTAAAGTGTATTTTTCAATTCTCTTTAGAATTCTTTGCAGAGTTTTGAAAGCATATATCATTTCAAAAGGCAAAAACCATTTCAGGGCTTGGGTTCTTAACCTCATTCATCTCCACTGACTCCTGATTTTGGTGTTTTATTTCTCTCTTCCAAAAGGACATTGTCTAAGTCAAGCATGAAATTAATTTGACTATACGAAGCTGTAACATACAGTTTTCTCTGAGAAGAATCTGGGAAGCCATATGTATATTTCACGTACCTGTAATTGGGTGGAAAAAAAATTCATCCAAATTTTACCCAAGGTATAGCCACAAATTATTTAGAATATTATTTGTTTTGTGTTAGTAGGTGATTTTGTTGTTGTTGTTGTTGTTGTTGAAATCATCAGCTTGTCATTGACCCATCTGAGGACTCCTTGTAAGGTTTGTCAAAAACTAGTCTGAGGAATACCTAAGAATTTGAAAGAATAGATAAAACTTCCTGGGAAATGGGACCTTGTTTTCTTTATTAATAGTTTGAACTGATAATGTTGTGCCATAGATGAGCAAGTTTTATCAAGCTTTCCAAAGATCTATAGTGAAATGCTTTTAAATAAATTGAACTTGAGTAACAGGTTGTATTTAAAATAAAGACATTATCCCGAAGGCATTACAAATGAAAACCAATTCCACATTGGAGTCTAATTTAAAATCCATGTTCCAAACAGGGAGATTAGAGTGTTATAAAAAGGAAAGGTGTGTAGGTTCCCAGAATTCCTAAAACCTTTCCTCAGAGCTCTTTGATTTAGGTATCCTCAAGGTATCAGGAGCACATTTCCAATAAGAAGTGATAGTGTGAGACTTCAAACTAACTTTGCATCTATCCCTTGCTTTCCCACTTTCTCAAATATAAATAGCGCTTTTTAAAAAAAAGTGAATATATCAATTCGTAAAGATTGCTGCATGTAATACTGATGCCATTGGAATCAGATTTTCCTTTAAATCATCTTTATGTGCACAGTAAATTGCATCCATTTAAGATGTACAATTGAACAGACACATACCTGTGACTCCGTCACCATGAACGAAATACAAAAATAGTTCTTCTAACTCGACCATCTATCCTTCCCTCAGCACCAGATCTGCTTTCTGTTACCATAAATTAGTTTTCATTTCCTGGAATTTTATGCAGTAGACTTACTGTGTACTCTTGTTTTTTTCTTTCTTTTACTCAGCATGTGATTTTGAGATTCATTCATTTTGTAGGGTAGTATTAGTAGTTGGCTATTTTTATTACTGAATAGTATTCCATTGTATGAATGCATGTATCACATTTTATATATCCATCACACTTTGGAGGGATACTTGGGTTGTTTCCAGTTTTAAGTCACTGTGAAAAAGGTCTGTAAATATGCAAATGAAAGTCTTTGTGCAGACAGAAATTTCCATTTTTCTTGAGTTAGGTACCTAGGAAAAGAATGGCTGGGTCTTATGGTATATTTAACTGTTTGTTTGTTTGTTTGTTTATTTAGTGAGGGCTGGGGAGGGGCACAGGGAGAGAAAATCAAGCACCCAACACCAAGCCCAATGTGGGGCTTGATCTCACAACCATGTTATCATGACCTGAGCTGAAATCAAGAGTTGGACACTTGGGGGGCGCCTGGGTGGTTCAGTGGGTTAAGCCTCTGCCTTCGCCTCAGGTCATGATCTCAGGGTCCTAGGATCGAGCCCCACATCGGGCTCTCTGCTCAGCGGGGAGCCTGCTTCCCTTCCTCTCTCTCTGCCTGCCTCTCTGCCTACTTGTGATCTCTCTTGTCAAATAAATAAATAAAATAAAATCTAAAAAAAAAAAGAATTGGACACTTGGGCACCTGGGTGGCTCAGTGGGTTAAAGACTCTGCCTTCTGCTCAGGTCCTGGTCCCAGAGTCTTGGGTTCAAGCCGTGCATCAGGCTCTCTGCTTATCGGGGAGCCTGCTTCCACCTCTCTCTGTGCCTCCTTCTCTGCCTACAAATAAATAAATAAAATAAAATAATAAATAAATAAAATCTTTAAAAAAAAAAAAAAAGAGGAATTGGACACTTAAGTGACTGAACCACCCCAGCACCCCAGTATACTTAACATTTTTTAAAGAAACTGTAGGTTTTCTTTTTCTTTTTCTTTTTTTTAAGATTTTTTTAAGATTTTATTTATTTATTTATTTATTTTTTAAAGATTTTATTTATTTATTTGACAGAGAGAGATCACAAGCAGGCAGAGAGGCAGGCAGAGAGAAAGGAGGAAGCAGGCTCCCTGCTGAGCAGAGAGCCCGATGCGGGGCTCAATCCCAGGACTCTGAGATCATGACCTGAGCCGAAGGCAGCGGCTTAACCCACTGAGCCACCCAGGCGCCACCTAAGATTTTATTTATTTGACTGAGATCACAAATAGGCAGAGAGGTGGGGGCGGGGGTGGGGTGGGGTGGGTGGGGGAAGCAGGCTCCCTGCTGAGCAGAGAGCCTGATGTGGGGCTTGATCGATTGTAGGACCCGGGGATCATGACCTGAGCTGAAGGCAGAAACTCAACCCACTGAGCCACCCAGGCGCCCCAAGAAACTGTCAGTTTTCTTAAGCAACTGTATCATTTACTTTCTCACCTGTACTGTATAAGAATGCCACATTACATATCTTCATCAACCTTTGATATTACTATTCTAGTGGGATCTATGGTTTAACTAGCATTTCCTCTATGACTATGGGGTTGAGTATCTCTTCATGTGCTCACTGACTTTTCATGTATTTTAGAGGTTTGCAAACCAGGCTGGAGGTTTGGCCCCTCAGCCTGTTTTGGTATGGCCTGATAACTAAGAACAGTTTTTAACTTTTTTTTTGATGGTTGAAAAAAAACCTAAGAGGGACACCTGGGTGGCTCAGTTGGTTGGACGACTGCCTTTGGCTCAGGTCATGATCCCGGAGTCCTGGGATCGAGTCCCGCATCGGGCTCCCAGCTCCATGGGGAGTCTGCTTCTCCCTCTGACCTTCTCCTCACTCATGCTCTCTCACTGTCTCTCTCTCAAATAAATAAATAAAATCTTTAAAAAAAAAAGAAAAGAAAGAAAAAAAACCTAAGAGTAATATTTCATGGCACACAATAATTATATGAAATTTGAATTTCGGTGTTCTTAAATAAAAGTTTCATCAGAACATAGCCAGCCATACAAGTTCCTTAACAAATTGGCCATGGCTACTTTTATGCTGCAGTGTCAGAGTTGAATAGTTGCAACAGAGACCTTTTGGCTTACTGGCCCACAAATCCTAAAATACTATCTGGCACTTTACCAAAAAGTTTTGCAGACTTTCGGGGTATTTGTCCCTTTAGATCTATTGCCTGACTTTTGGGTAGGGGAGGAAACAGCCCAGCATGGTTCTAACCCAAACCCTGTTTGATAGGAACCAAATCAGGCTATATGTTTTTGTTGACTGTGGCATTCTCAGATCTCTACTGCACTGGCCAAAATGGTAACTGCTAACCACATGTTGCTATTTAAAATTAATTAACTTAAAAATTTAGTTCTTTAGTCACACTGACCACATTTCCATTACCCATTAGGGTCATATGGCTAGTGACTACCAGATTGCACAGTGCAGGTAAAATACTACTTTTATCACAGAAACCTTGATTGGACAGTGCTACTCTGGAATTAAAAACTTATACCAACTGAGCCAGAGGAATGGAAGCAGAAGTAAGCTAGATCTTCATTCTCCTAGGTATATAGACAAATGCAAATGCCTATTTTAAGGTGTTTAGTTAAGATTACTTACTGTTTAGGGGCGCCTGGGTGGCTCAGTGGGTTAAGGCCTCTGCCTTCGGCTCGGGTCGTGATCCCAGGGTCCTGGGATCGAGCCCCGCGTAGGGCTCTCTGCTCGGCAGGGAGCCTGCTTCCTCCTCTCTCTCTCTGCCTGCCTCTCTGCCTACTTGTGATCTCTGTCTGTCAAATAAATAAATAAAATCTTTAAAAAAAAAAAAAAAAAAGATTACTTACTGTTTATACCATGAACCTATGATACGTTCTGTTCTCTTAGTCAAATAAGGAGAGGAAGCAGTCAACTCATAAAAGAAATTCAGAATTTTACTGGTAGGAAATAGTGTCTTAAGGACTTTAACAGTGGCACAGTTAGTTAGGATTGCGACTCTTGGTTTCGTCTCAGGTCGCAAAATCTGCTTGAAACTCTCTCTCCTCTGCACCTTCCCCTGTATATGCATTCTCTCTCTCTCTCTCATATAAATCTTTAAAAAGAAAAGAGGGGTATCTGGGTGGCTCAGTCGTTAAGCATCTGCCTTTGGCTCACGTCATGATCCCAGGATACCGGGATCGAGCCCTACATTGGTTTCCCTGCTCTGCGGGAAACCTCCTTCTCCCTCTCCCATTACCGCTGCCCCTGCTTGTGTTCCCTCTCTCACTGTGTCTCTCTCTGTCAAATAAATAAATAAAATCTTTAAATAAATAAATAAATAAAAAGGAAAGGACCTGGAAATATTTTAAGTTAAAATGGTTGAGAGAGCTTAGATAGCTTATTTTAAGATAGAACTAAAAACTAAAAACTGTTCTTTGTGATTCTGCTCCTGGGCAGGCAAAACTGATTATGAATAGTGAACTGGAGGTCAATAAATATATTACCAAGTGGTTGTCCTCTTCTTTGGCAAAAAAAGAAAGAAAGAAAAAAAAATTCTGTAATTATTATACCTGATGAACTATCTTGTTTTTATTTTAAGATCACAAGTAGGCAGAGGCAGGCAGAGAGAGAGGGGAAGCAGGCTCCCTGCTGAGCAGAGAGCCTGATGCAGGGCTCGATCCCAGGACCTTGAAATCATGACCTGAGCTGAAGGCAGAGAGGCTTAACTCACTGAGACCCTCAGGTGCCCCTAATTATCTTGTTCATAACAGAGGGATGTTTATAGGTTTTTGTGATTGGTCATGTCAGTATGATCCATCCTAGAAATAAATGTTTTGCTGAAGTAAGAATCTAAATGTACCAGCTCACACTGAGAAAGTGGCATATGGGTGTTCTGTTGATGTTCTTGTATGTAGACCTAAGGAAATATGTAACACAGGGTATTTTGGAGGCTTCCAGAAAGATACATTTTTAAACAGCTTTTGTCCTATGTCGTTTCAGACATAGTTCTTGTCAGATTCTTTTGACCTGATGTGTCTCCTAGTACCCTAAATGTGTCCCCTGTTTGCTCTTTGACAGAATATTGTTGTTTAGAATAGTATCATCCTCTTGGTGAATTGATAAGACAGGAGAAATGACAATTAAAATACACAGATGAGTAAACATTACTTCATTTGACTGCTAATTTTTTATTGTGTGCTGTGTGCCAGGTAGTGGCTATATAAAGGCGAATAAGGTACAACATCTACACGCAAGGACCATAGTGGCTAGAAATGTGTGCCAGTGAGAGAAGTAAAGAGATGTAGGTAGGACACATGCATGCATAGAGCACAATGAGATACACCTCAGTCTTCCCTTGGAGAGCCAGAAAAGTTCTTTCTTTCTTTAGTTTATTTACTTTAGAGAGAGAGAGAACACAAGTGGGAGGGGGAGAGGGAGAGAAAATGTCCGCAGACTCCACGCTCACAGGGCTCTATCTCACAACCTGATCAGAAACCAAGAATCCTATGCTTAACCAACTGTGCCACCCAGGCACCCCCAAGCCAGGAAAGTGTTCTAGAATGGTGAGTACTTAAGCCAGATCTAAAAAGACATAGTGTTCTCTAGGTCAATAAGCATACTAAGCAGAGAGATACTACGGTAAGGAAAGCTATATCTGTTCATGGAACATTCCAGGGAATTGAAAACAAATATTGCTGCTGTATAGAAACTAAAGAGGAGCAAGGTGAGAGATGAGACTTTAATGGCAAGAAAGAACCAGAACATGTTGTTCTGTAGATGTGTAGTTGAAGGTTTTTAAGTAGAAGTAATGGAATAATCACATCACTGTGTTGATGGTGTAGAAAACTGGAGGTGGACAAAGTTGGACATAAAGCAGTACTGTATGCAAAGTAGCTGGGACTTGTATTAAGGTCATAGCTTTGAGGATGGGGAATAGGAGATTGATATTATGAAGATTACATTTGGCGGGATTTGACAGTCAAATGTGTAAAATGAAAAGGCAGCTTCCACGTTTCTGGGCAGCTAAGCAGACAGTGAATGAATGAGCAAGATGTTGAAGAAGTAATAAGGTCTGTCTCGAATATACAGATTTTGAGGCGCTGGTTTACATTTGAGTGAGGATACCCAGTAGGCAGTGTTTACGTGTTACCAACTTGGGCTAGAACTCACATCATCATAGTGAAAGCCCATTTCAATAGCCTTCAGATGTTGTAAATACAGGTAAAATATTAGGTGTTCATAATACACACCTATCTGAATTCTTAGTAAGTTTATAGCAAACTGTAAAACTTGAGTGAAATTGATGTTTTATTCTAGTTTGTATTCTGAAACAGCATCAAATTACCAGCAGCAGAGTTGAAAATACATTTGACAAACAGCCCTGAAATTGCATGCATTTAATGCAAAAAAAGAAGAGCTCCTATTCTTGGAAATTGCAGTAAACCTTAAGATGTTAAACTACTCTGGCCACTAATACTTCTGCAGAGTCTCATTCTCTGAGCTAGCAAGGCAATGTGGCCACCAATACTGCTTAAAGGTTTCTTTATTTTAGTTAAGGTATTTAAGACTTAATCTGACCTTGGTCTGTTTTGTCTCCCCATCTCATTTTCAACTTTTGGGAAACAGATGAGTTTTTCTTTATGCCCCTCATTATAACTAGTGTTTGAGGGGTAGAAGTTTTTAGAGAAAAAACTTCTAAAAAAAAAAAACTGTTGGGGCACCTGGGTGGCTCAGTGGGCTAAAGCCTCAGCTTTCGGCTCAGGTCATGATCCCAGGGTCCTGGGATCAAGCCCCGCATCAAGCTCTCTGCTCAGCGGGGAGCCTGCTTCTCTGCCTACCTGTGATCTCCCTCTGTCAAATAAATAAATAAATAAATAAATAAAATCTTTTTAAAAAAAATGTTTCTTCTATTAGATTCTTCTAAATCTTCTCTTTTGCAACTTGTCTGGTCCTCCTCATTTGCTGACTTGATAAGTTCCTTGAAAGCATTTTTCATAGATCATATAATAGTGTAAACTTGAAAGACAAATTGATATTTTATAAAACTGTTAAGGGAAAAAGTATTTAGAATTACAGAGAATCAGAAAACCAATATGTATGGGGTATGTATGCCAAAACTTCTTAAGAAATGTTTACTTAATACTCATTTTTTACGTTTTTTTTTTCCCCCCAGAGGGGAAGTACAGAACTCTGAATTCTTTCCTTCTCTGAATCAAAGTTCAGGGTTCCAAGATTAAGTATTTGTGATTGCTTTTATCTTTTTTCCTTTACTGCGCTGTTTTGTTTCCTGTGTTCCTTTTTGTTGAAGCTTCTAAAGGAGTACATGCAGTGTTTGGGGTTTTCTCTTGGGAAAAGAGAACTGAGAAGCTATCTTCTGAATTTTTAGGTCAGTAAAAGTCCAGTCCTCTTTACACGTTTATTTCTGAAATCTTTCATCCTTACTAGCAAACTTCTAAAAGTTTATGATCAATAGTTAGACTGCAAGTCTTAATAGATTAGAGGAGATGCTGTCCTAATATCTCAGGATATTAAATCTCAGCTAGGTTCAGAAACTGCAGGTTGTTCATTCTTGATATCTGTGATGTACAAGCATATACAGGTATAAAGAAATAACATACAAAAGAGGAACATTCAAGGAAAATTGGCTCTGATGTTGCTTAATATACGTATTGATTTCTTTTAGAGAATCAAGGATGTAGGACAAGAAAGTATTATTTGGCCTGTGGTATACAGTAGTATTTCACTGCCAAAATATAGGTGTGCAGCACATTCTGAGGTTTGAGAAAATCATTGAAATGTCTTCCTCATTTTTCTGGATTTTATAATGTGTGTGTGTGTGTGTGTGTGTGTGTGTGTGTGTGTGTGTGTGTGTGTGTGTTTAAGATTTTATTTATTTGACTGGGAGAGAGATCACAAGTAGACAGAGAGGGGGAAGCAGGCTCCCCGCCGAGCAGAGAGCTCCATCCCAGGATCCTGAGATCATGACCTGAGCTGAAGGCAGAGGCTTTAACCCCCTGAGCCACCCAGGAGCCCTTGGATTTTATGTTAATATTGTTACTGTTGTTTAACCGGTGATATGGCTACAGTTTGAAAATTCCTCTAATTCAGGCCTTCAGATTGTTGATTCTCCAATCACATACACAGATTTGTTTAAAAAGGAATATTGCCCTGACCCCTGTTTTTAAACAGACGGCTATTTTAATGACGTATTATAGTGGTTTGCTTTCTGTTTAATATTATATTTTATTTATGTGGGTGTATTAAGAAAGCATTTTAAAGCCAGTTAACATTTCTCCACCAAATGTACTGTTTTTTTTTACACACAACTGAATATTGAGAATGTTTCATTTATGACTGCAGTAGTTGTGTTACGTGTCTGTGGTAATCAAAATGATACCATTAACGGGTTAATGAAATGGGATTAGAATTACATAATTTTTAAATTAGGAGGAATCTCAGAGTGTGATGACACAATTAAAAAAATCGTATGCCCTCTTTTTGTAGGATAGTTATCTTTATATTATTATTTTCTAGGGATAATGTAAGAATTTAAACTTTTCCAACCGTAACAATCTTTAACAATCTTAATTTTCTTACACAATTAGCACAATTAAAGAAAAAGTACAAGGTTTAGACAAAAATGGGTTTGGAAAATGGTTTCTTTAATTGCTATTTTGCTTCTGTGGGTCTGACACTGTGCTACATACTAGAGATAAAGCAAAGAACAAAATAGGCGTGGTCCTTGTTTATAGATATTCTAGAAATTGTACCAGTAAATATATATTTACAAACTATGTTAAGAGATAGAAAGAAAAAGGTATACTGAAAAAAGGTATACTGAAATCTTTTGGGAGTACTGATTTCTCATCTTTTTTAAGGATTTTATTTATTTATTTGAGTGAGAGGGAATGAGAGCACAAGTCAGGGGACAGGAAGAGGGAGAAGGAGAAGCAGACTACCCGCTGAGCAGGGAGCCCAATTCAGGGCTCCATCTGAGGACCCTGGGATCATGACCCAAGCTGAAGGCAGACGCTTAACTCACTAAGCCACCCAGGAGCTCCTGATTTCTTAGTGTTGGGTGAGGATATGAAGGGAAAAAAGAGGACCGTGTTTCAGACAAAAAGAAATGGTATATTTAAGGCCCTTACGGAGGAAACTTCCCCTCTCGGGATTGGAAGAGATCATCCTACCTGAAGCTTACTATATGCCAAGGAGGGAGACAAGGCTACAGAAATTACCAAGTGCTAGAATGTGAGGGGTTGCTATGCAGGCATTCAGACCAGATTTCTCAGAGATTTGAGTGATTTATTAAAATATTCATTCCATAAACTAAATGGAAAAAGCAAGGAGTGAAACTTGGTGTAGTATCTTGGTTGTAGTATCTTGATTCTGGTTTTCAGTTGCAGAAGCAGATGTTGTAATAGCACAGAGTAGATTGTGATTATCTGTGTGATTTTTTTTCTTTATTGTTTTCAGTTTAGCTGTTGGAATTAGTCATGAAAAATGATATGACTGTCTTTTGATGGAGACTGTATTTTGAATAAAATACCCTTTCCCTTGGGCATCTGGGTGGCTCAGTTGGTTTGGCTCAGATCACGATCTTGGGGTCCCATGATTGAGCCCCGCATGGCACTCCCCATTCAGCGGGGAACTTGCTTCTCCTTCTCCCTCTCCTTCTGCCCCTCCCCCAGGTCATGTGCATGCCCTCTTTCCCTCTCTCTCTCTCAAATAAGTAAAATCTTTATTTTTTTTTTTAAGATTTTATTTATTTATTTGACAGACAGATCACAAGTAGGCAGAGAGAGAGAGCGGGGGAAGCAACCCTGCTGGGTAGAGAGCCAGATGCAGGGCTCTATCCCAGGACCCTGAAATCATGATCTGGGCCGAAGGCAGAGGCTCAACCCACTGAGCTACCCAGGCACCCCTTGAATAAGTAAAATCTTACCAAAAAAAGCAAAAAACAAAAAACCAGTAAAATCTTACCAAAAAAACAAAAAGCCCTTTCCCCAAGATAATTTGTTATCCCTAAGGAGTGTACTTGTTGTATGCATATACATTTAAAGTTGTGTTTTGGTATATCATGTATATATGTATGTGTGTGCATGTACGTTATTATTTAGTTTCAGCTGGCTGGAACATTTATTCTTGTATTTGTAGAAAATTGAACTGTTTTCTTGAAGAAAACATAATGTCCCTTGGTTAAATCATTCTTTTTTGGATATATTGGTATTTATGTGGAAAAAGTAAAAACTTACATTTTTACTATGCTTTCAGTTTTACCTACGGAAGTTCATTTTTGGATAAAGGTATAATTTGACTTTTTCTCCCACATGGATTTTCTCAACCTTATTTATTATATGGGTCACTCAGCCCTTCTGCACTGATCTATATTGCCACATTTGTGGTACAAATTCCCTTCTAGTGCTCTGTCTGCTCATTGGTGTGTTTCTCTATTCCTGTGCCCATATCATACTGTCCTAATTCTTTTTAAGTTTTATTTATTTAAGTAACCTCTACATCCATTGTGGCTCAAACTCACAACCCTGAGACCAAGAGTCACTCACTATTCCGACTGAGCTGGCCAAGCACCCCCCATACTGTCCTAAATGATGGAGCTTTCTAAGTTTTGGTCTCTGGTAAGGCAGTGCTCCCGAACTTCTTGAAAATGGTCTCCATTATTCTTGGCCCTTTTTCCTTCCATATGAATTTTAGGATCAGTTTTGCCAAATTAATAAGATTGGATTTGGGTTGCTAATATTTTGTTTTGGATTTTTGTAACTGTTCATGAGTGAAAACTGGCCTGTAATTTTCCTTTGTCATACTGTGCTTTCCCTTTGTCTGGTTTTGGTGTCAAGCTTATAGTAGCCTCAGCCTCAGGTGAGGAGCTTTCCTACTTTTCTTTTCTTTCCTCCCCCCCTTTCTTCTTTCCTTACTTTTCTGGAACAATTTAAGTAAAGATTGGTATTAGTACTTAAATGATTGGTACTATTCACCATAAAACCATCTAGCATGGTTTTTAGAGGTAGGACAGTAGATCTACTCACGTTTTCTTTTCTTGAGTCATTTGTAGTGAGTTGTATTTTCTAGCTTTTCATTTTATCAGAATTTTCTAATTAATTGACAATGTTGGTAGAACTTTTTTTTTTCCATCCCTGTGCTATCCTTCCAGAATGAATTTTCTTCTCTAGTATATGCATCCTTGTTTCAACAATTTGAACAAGAAACTCAGTCCACTTTTGTCTGGAAAGGTTTTTATTTAGTCCTCACTTGTGAAAGATCATGTAGCTGGATATAGAAATAAAAAAGAGAGAAATACTGTCATTCTTACCCATCGAAAAGGTTATTTCATTGTCTTCTGTCTTTTGCTCTCAGGAATTCTGCCGTCAGTCTTATTTCTTTAATAAAACTAATCCATGTTTTGGCTGGGACATACAGACTGGAACAGTCTCAATTTTTTACTCCTTTTGTCTTGGGATCCCATGTGGTTTAACATTTGCCTGGGACAAAAGTGTCCCAGCTTAAAGAATAAATTATGTGGTCACTCTAAGATTTCCTCTTTGTTTTACATGTTTTACTACAAAATTGGTGGCTTGATTTTTTTTTAACTGATACTGTTAGATATATGTTGCATTTTCTGAAATTGGGGATTTATAGTTTTTATCAGGTCTAAAAAATTTTCTGAATATTACCTTTTGCCTTCTCTATCTTCCCTTCTGGAGGCCTTTTCAGATATGCTAGGATCGGCTCTGTCTCCTGTATGTCTTAACTACTCTCCTATTTCATGTCTTTAGTTCCCTTTATTATGTAGAGTTTCTGCAGATTTCTCTTTTAGTTCACTAACTCATTCTTCAGCTGTGATTACTCAGGTGTCTAACCCGTTTGCTGAAGCTTTTGATTTAATTGACTTATATTTTCTATTTTCACAATTTCATTTCATCTTGATTCAAATCTGCCTGTTCCTTTTTTCATAGTGTCTTGTTCTTTTAAAGTTTTGATTACTTCAACATCTGTACTCATCTCTGTCATTATCTCATCTGAATTTCTTAGAGGTTTAATTCTGCTGTTGGTCTGCTGATTCTGGCCTTCTTCATGTGTTTTCAGTTTTACATGATGAGCTAAACTGGAGTAGAGATTTGTGTGTGGGAACCTCTGTGGTCGGGGTTGGAGGTGACCTCTTCAGAGAGATTTTGCATTTAATTCCACTTAGCCCAAAAGCATCATTGGCCCAAAGGCAATGAGGTGTTAGTATCAGGACCTGCAGTTTCCTAAACTGGAGTGTCACACCAGTCCTTGGTTACACATTCTTGTTTTTTTGATTTTCGGTTTTTTTCCTTTACTGAGTTCAGATTGAAGTAGACAAGCTTTCTTATTATCTCCTAGTTTGGTGAGCAGATTTTACTTACATTTTAGTATTATTATTTTTAGTCCACCCTCTTTCTGAGCTACTTTATTCTCCAGTACAAATCCAGAATCCTTGGGGACTTGGTTCCCATTCCCCAGCCAGTGCAGGCTCAGAGCGTCTTTAGTCCTTGCACTGATATCAAAACCTAAGCCCCTACATTTCCAAGACCAAAAGCCAACAGGCCCCATCTGTACCAGGACAGTCACAGGCCATGCTTGCTTCTCTGGTTTTTAGTTCTCTTAGTTTTTGGCCCTAGTTGGTTTCTTCTGCTTTTTAGTTACAAAGCCATGCATATAAAAGGATTTTTGTCTTATTTAAATAGCAGCTCTACATGTTTGTGTCAGGAAGGTTGGAAGCTAACTAGTTTGCCATTTTGCCAGAAGTCTAAACCTAATTTGCAGTGTATCTTCAAATGCATGATTTCTTTTGATTTTTATATCAAGGTGCAAGCTTCTTCCAGGTAAACAGACTAGTTGGAAATTAAGCTTGTTGCCCAAAGTCGCAGTCAATGAAAGGGATTACAACTTGAGTATTAAGCTCCAAGTGTAAGTCTCTTGGCAACACTCCTTCTTTTCCACTGAATACAAATAGATAATATTTGTTGGTATGTATATCCATTTTTACTAAATAGCTTGGCTTTTTGCTTCTTTCTCATAGATAGGATTTTAAGAGGAATTTATTTTGTTATACAGTCTAGTCTAGTGGAGGGAGCATTGGATTTGAAGCCACATCTAAATTTTATTTATTTTTTTTTTAATTTTATTTATTTATTTGACAGAGAGAAATCACAAGTAGATGGAGAGGCAGGCAGAGAGAGAGAGAGGGAAGCAGGCTCCCTGCCAAGCAGAGAGCCCGATGCGGGACTCGATCCCAGGACCCCGAGATCATGACCTGAGCCGAAGGCAGCGGCTTAACCCACTGAGCCACCCAGGCGCCCCACATCTAAATTTTAATAGCAGTGTAACCTTGGGCAAATTCACTGTCAGAGCTATAGTTTTCTTGTCTGTGAAATTTTGTGTGAGGTATTGGGACTGCCTCCTAATTAACTCTGTGGCCCTCTCATGCCCATTCAGAGTCCCTGTGAGGAGTCTTTCTTTGCTCAATTTCTGCAGATCCCAGGGCTTAATCTGCTTTCTTTATTTTTAGTTGCCACTATTATTCTGTCCCTTGTGGCCTTCTTTCCCTAAACGTTTTTATGCAGTGTCTTCTCCTGAAACAACATCCTAGGCCTCTTCTTTCCTCATAGATTTCATTGCTGATCACCAGTAGGGGACTGATGAGGAGTAGCAACAGAGAGTGTATGCTGAGCCCTCTTCACATAGCAGGTGCTTTTTAAAGTGTGCTTATACAGTATCTTTAGAAGCTGCATGACAACACAGTCGGGTTATTGTTGTTATTTTCATTTTATAGATGAGCAAACTGAGGCACAAATAGGTTATCTAACTTGCCTGTTTCACTTAGGTAGTAAGTTATGGAGTAGAAATTCAAACCCACGAATGAGCTATTTCCTACAGTTCTGCAGTATATACTAAACAACACCAAATTCTCGTAGTCATGGCCCATGATTTATTGTTTCCTGACTCCCTCCTGAGATGGAGTTGGAGGCATCGGCCCTTTTGTTTTATTCTCTTGAAAACCGGGCTCTCTGGTCTCTTCCTTCTCTCCTCCACCCCTACCGCTAGGAGGATCACTTTGGGCTCTACCTCATCCTGCTGAATCAGAATCTTGGTTATGGCAGTGTGATTTTTTTAAAGAACACCCCCAGGTGATTCTGATTAGCAGTTACTTAGGGGTTACTGGTAATTATTTCTTACACCATGACCTCTCTTTAATCTAGAAGATATAATCAGCAGAACAATTTTTGCCCTCTTGTTTCACAGAAGCAGTTTGAATCTGCAGTCCTTCACACATCTGGGTCACTAGATTTCCTCTCTATTGAGGATGATTATGTATGATGTCTTTCCTAACCAGTGATGCTGTAATGACTAAATCATACGTATTCTGTATTAGTCTCAAAAGATCAATCCCCAGACTTTCATGAGACTTCAAATTTTGCGGTACCCTGACAGCAGCATTTGCAAAGTACTGTATTTCTTGACTCACTGGTCTGTCACCTGTTCTACACACAAAAGGGTTATGTGGTCTTAGAAGCTGGGAAACTACATATTGTATCTCTCAGAAATTTATGGTGTACATTAGCATACTGAAGGACCCTTAGAAATTCCTCAGGTGAAAACTGCTCTTTGCTTTGTTTAACTTGCCTCTCCCAAAGTGTAAGCTCTTTTATTCATGCAATTCTGTTAGTAGCTGGTGTCAGACATGCAATGCTCTGTAGGTAGAATTTTCTGTTGTGTTTTTGTTTTTGTTTTCACTTGAAAGGGGAAATAAGGGGCGCCTGGGTGGCTCAGTGGGTTAAGCCCTGCCTTCAGCTCAGGTCATGATCCCAGGGTCCTGGGATCGAGCCCCGCATCGGGCTCTCTGCTCAGCAGGGAGCCTGCTTCCTCCTCTCTCTCTGCCTGCCTCTGCCTACTTGTGATTTCTCTCTGTCAAATACATAAATAAAATCTTAAAAAAAAAAAAAAAGAAAGAAAGAAAAAGGAAATAATACCTGCTTCATATTGGGTGGTTCTGAGGATGAAGTGAGAGTTGAGAGGTAGATGCTGTGTAGCTAGGCTACTCGCCACCTATGGATGTGCCTTGCTACTACATACCAGGCTCAGCCAAACAAAAAACTTGTCATCCATTTGTGAAACCTGTCACTCGAGACAGACTCAGACTTTGACTAATCAAATCTATGATTTCCAAAGTTGTATTATATTTAAAATACCTAGCTCAGTATCAGCTCAGAAAATTTTGTATTTGCATATCTTCTGGAATTTTCAGCATGGCTAGAAGATGTTTACAACACTGTATAATTTACATAATTATTGGTAGATTATAAATTAACCATCCTAAAGCACACACAGATTCATTTTGATTGAATGAATCAGTTGGTCAGTCTTATTTGGGCTTATTAAATGTATCTCCAAAACACACTTGAGTTCAGTCATTAAACTTTTTATTTGCCTTTTAAAACATCTTGGTGTGTTATTTTTTTTTTTTTTTAAGATTTTATTTATTTATTTGACAGACAGAGATCACAAGTAGAGAGGCAAGCAGAGAGAGAGGGAGATGCAGGCTCCCTGACGAGCAGAGAGCCCAATGCGGGGCTCGATCCCAGGACCCTGAGACCATGACCTGAGCCGAAGGCAGAGGCTTAACCCACTGAGCCACCCAGGCGCCCCTTGGTGTGTTATGTTTTAGGCAGAAGCACTTTTGATCTCTCTACTACCAAGAAGATTAAATCTTAGTATTCACATAATAGGAGAGACTGGTATCTCATGTTTTGCTGGCTGACGGATAGGAACTAAGCTTAGTTTGCTTTTCAAGCTGTGCTTGTGTAGTTGTTTAGGATTCTGAAGTAGCTCTTAGCTGTTTCCTTCCTATTACTGTTCTAATCACTGCAGTGTCCCTATCTATAACAGTCTACCAGTTATCAAAGCAGGGAAGGTATTCCTTTTTTGAGTTTATAAATTACTGAAGGGCTCATTAAAATCACTAGAAGTTATTGACTAGTAACTTTGTTTAATTGTAGAGGGTCAACAGAAACTGAAGTACCCTGGACCAATGGGGAAACCTGCATTTCTGTTTCTCAGTGCCTGATTCTTGGTATCTTTGTTCCTCTTTTTTAAATCATTGTATATGTGTTGAGCAGCTGCTTTGTTCAAATTGGTATTCAGTTTTTGCCAGTAGAAGTGTTGCATGGGTAAATGAAAATCTTCAGAGGTCTTAGAGTAGTTTATAAAGAAGAGATAAAATTTGTATTAAGTCCCATTTTTGTTAAACTTTTATTTTTAAATTTTCTGAAGCTTCAGAGAAGTAGAATGTGAATGATGTTTATGAATTCTGCGTAACAATTTCTGTCAAACTTTCTTACTGTATAGTCCCTCTTTTTTAAATTTTTTTGTTTTTTTTTTTAAGATTTTATTTATTTATTTGACAGAGAGATTACAAGTAGGCAGAGAGGCAGGCAGAGAGAGATGGAGGAGAAGCAGGCCCCCTGCTGAGCAGAGAGCCTGGTGCGGGACTCATTCCAGGACCCTGAGATCATGACCTGAGCTGAAGGCAGAGGCTTAACCCACTGAGCCACGCAGGCATCCTGTATAGTCCCTCTTAAAAGGGCAGATTGTGGGGCGCCTGGGTGGCTCAGTTAAGCTCCCACCTTCGGCTCAGGTCATGATCCTGGGGTCCTGGGATCGAGCCGTGCATTGGGTTCCCCACTCAGCAGGGAGCCTGCTTCTCCTCCTCCCTCTGCCCTTCCCCCTCCTCGTGCTCTTTCTCTCTCAGATAAATTAATTTAAAAAAAAATAAAAAGGGCAGATGGTATATCACAGAGCCCCAACATTGATTTAAGTTATTTTGGCTTCCATGCAAGAGATATTAACAAAGATAAAACTAAGCATAAATTCCACCGGGCTGTCCCTCTTCTGCCACTGTAAACAATTACAAATTTAAAATAAGCCACAAGATCTATTATATTCCAGTTGACCACATGCATTAATTGTGCCAGGTGATGTCTGTAATACTTACTGCTGTGCTCTGAATTCTTTTTTGTTGAGATAAAATTCACCATTTTAAAATATATAATCCACTGTATTCAGAGTGTTGTGCAATGTATTCAGAGTGTTGTGCAATCATCAGTACTGTCTAACTCCAGAACATTGTCCTTACCCCAAAAAGAGCCCCATACCCATTAGGAAGCTTCTGTAAGTTGTTTGGAGTTCAGCATGCCAGGACTACTGGGTGCCATATGAGGACCCAATTCTCCCACCATTTTTCTGTATTCAAAGGCCTAGAAAGCTCTCATTTATACTATAACTTGACCTTTACTTTGTAGAACACCTCATTTACATATTAAGCCTATCTCTGCACCTTTTTTTTTCAGTGTTCCAAGATTCATTGTTTATGCACCACGCCCAGTGCTCCATGCTCTGCACCTTTTTTATTAGCCCTCAGTTATTAAAGTATAACTACTTTAGTAGTTATACTTTTTTATTTAGTTTGTATTTATATTTATAAATTATATATTTATATTTATAAATTACATATTTATAGTTTATATTTATATTTATAGTTTTTTATTAGCCCTCAATTATTAAAGTATAACTACTTTAGTAAACCCTAAGCAGTTACGTGAGCACCAAAATCATGTAACAGTACTTGATATTAAGGTGATCAGCCAGATGATCCAAAATATGGTTATTTTTTTTAATAGTCATAAAAATGGAAATATACCATTATAAAATTCTTGTGGAGAATGCATGAACACTAAGACTGTTTCTGAGGATCCCAGATTGAGAAACGTTGTTCAGGTCTTGTGTGTACTTAATGAGAATAAGGAGCATGGGCATTTTAAATCTCTTCTATAAAATTTTTACAATAATTGCCCTCGGTGTGGAAAATATCTTTTTTTTTTTTTTTAAGATTTTATTTACATATTTGACAGACAGAGATCACAAGTAGGCAGAGAAGCAGGCAGAGAGAGAGGAGGAAGCAGGCTCCCTGCTGAACAGAGAGCCCATGCGGGGGGCTCGATCCCAGGACCCTGAGATCATGACCTGAGCTGAAGGCAGAGGCTTAACCCACTTAGCCAAAAATATCTTTTTGGCTAATCTTATTCCTTTTAACAAAAACAAACTTTTTTCTTTACATATTTCTTTTCCCCACTGGGAACATGACACTTCTCTCTTTTGAAAACTTAGTATTGATAGTAGAGTAAAATAACTTCATTTCTAGCTCTTTTTTTCTTATTTTGTTCTTATATATCTTTATAACTAAAAAAAAAAAAAAAAATACAGAATGTGCCCAGGATTTTCAAGCAATAACTTACTTTTGGATTTTTAAAATTACTTTAGAGTACTTACTTCCAGGAGCACCTGACTGGCTCAGTCGTTCACATGCAACTCAATCTCAGGGTTGTGAGTTTGAGCCCTATGTTGGGTGCAGAGATTACTAGAGTTTAACTACTTCCAACAATTGAGTGGCAGTGGTTTATGTTTTTGTTTTTAATGCCAAAGTTAATGGAGTCAGATTCTTACAAAATAATTGTAGTATGACCCGTGTTTAGATGTATGGATAATTTTTGTATCAGAAAAACAGCATCACCAAAACAGACCACTTTTTTTTTTTTTTTAATTTATGCTACCCAAAACAATGAGAGGGTTAGTGGGGAGATGAGACCAGAGACCAAATGATGATGTGCTTTGAGCTAAGCTACTGAGATTTCTTTGTATTCTGAAAATCAAGGGGAAGTCATTAAAGAATTTTTAAAAATATAATTAGCAAACACTTCCCAGGCTTTTTAATTTTATCTGAACTTACTATTTCCACATAAGTGTTTTTAAAAAAAATCACATTTTTTAATCTACCCTGATTTTTTTTCATTTAAGAACTAATGAGTTATCCGCCTTTTTCCGTAACTAAAATGTCTTTGCTTATGGAGAGGTACCTTTTCAGGTGCGAAGCTGACCTTTACACAGCTAAATCTAATAATGTAGTTAAATCTAGACCTTGGTGGCCCAAATGTGCTGTTTGAAAAAATTGTCAGGAAGATTAATTAAGTATGTTTAAATCCATTAATTCTTTTTTAAATTTAAATATTTTATTTATTTATTTGACAGACAGAGATCACAAGCAGACAGAGAGGCAGGCAGAGAGAGAGGAGGAAGCAGGCTCCCAGCTGAGCAGAGAGCCTGATGCGGGGCTCGATCCCAGGACCCTGGGATCATGACCTGAGCTGAAGGCAGAGGCTTTAACCCACTGAGCCACCCAGGCACCCCTAAAAACATTAATTCTTAATGATATTTAAAAGTAATAATGAAAATGATTGGTCACCATCAGAGGATGATAAGAAACCAATTCATTATTTTGAAAACTTGTAAAGGAAAAGAATCAAGTATTTCCCTTGCCTTTTCTGTGTGAACTGAACCAATAGATAACCAAATAGCTGAGAGAGAGAATTGCTTTATAAATGTATTCTAATTAATAAATGAAAAAGAAATTACAGGCAGTGAGCATCAGTGGCTCCCAAGACAGCAAAAAAAAAAACAAATTGAGCATTGCATGTCTCTAGTCTTGCTGCCGAATGGGGACAGAACCTGAGTGTAATCCAATTTCTGGATTCATCTGTCAGTTTTTAGGTTATACCAAACACAGGAACATGCTGAAGTACACCAAGACTGTGCAGGCAACAGAATCCAAACCTGGGGAACTTTATAAACAGCCCAGGTCCTTCAGTAGATAAATTATAGGGCTTAAAGGAGACCTAAAAGACACCAAAATTTTTTCAGATTGGAGAAACAAAACTGCATCGGCAAGGGAAGCACACCATAAAAAGGAAAATGTCAAAGGAGTGATTAATATAAAAGTGAGGATAATGGTTACTTACAGCAAGAGGGGAAAAGTGTTGCGATTGGGATGGGACAACAGAGAAAGGGCTTCTGGGGTGGTTGGTAAAGTTCTGTTTCTGGACTTGACTGGTGTTCACCTTATAATAATTTATTAGATCCTGCATTGTAATACTGGAGAAGATACATAGGTAGGAAATTATAATCTTTATTATTTTTTTTATTATTAAGTAAATTGTTCCCCCATCTTGGGGCTTGATCTCACAGCCCTGATACTGAGTCACATGCTCTACTAACTAACCCAGACAGGCGCCCCTCAAATAGTATTCTGAAGTATTTCTTGCTAAGTAAGAAAAATGAGGTTGTTGGTAAGTCCTGCTGTGTGTAAAGTGGAACAGAGCTCGCCAAAGTGGTGTTTTTCATTAACTACAGCAGTTCATTAAAGTTTTTGGTCTCAGTACCCCTTTATATCCTTTAATATTGAGGACCCCAAAGAACTTTTATTAATGTGATTTATAGCTACAGTATTTTACTATTTTAGAAATTAAGACAAAATTTTTAGAATGTGTTTCATTCATTTAAAATTAACCCCATTATAAAAATTTTTATGAAGAAGTGTTCCAAGACAAAACAAAAACTTAGTAAAGTAGCATTATTTTGTATTTTTTAAAACTCTTTAATATCTGGCTTAATAGAGTAGAGCTGGATTTACTTCTGCATTCAGTCCATTACCATACATTGTTTTGGTTTAAGTGTATGGACAAAATCCAGCCTCATACAGATACATAGTTGCAAAGGGGGCAGTATTTTAATAGCCTTTCAGATAATTATGGATATATTCCTTTGACTTCTTTGACAAGGAGTAGTTTTGTGAAGGTTAGCTGCAGTATGGAATCGAAACCATATCTCAGCTGTCCTTCTCACATGAAAATCCATTGGTATGCAGCAGAAGTTTTTTTTTTTTTTTTTAAAGATTTTATTTATTTATTTGTCAGAGAGAGAGCAAGCGAGAGCGAGCACAGGCAGACAAAGTGGAAGGCAGAGTCAGAGGGAGAAGCAGGCTCCCCGCGGAGCAAGGAGCTCGATGTGGGACTCGATCCCAGGACGCTGGGATCATGACCTGAGCTGAAGGCAGTTGCCTAACCAACTGAGCCACCCAGGCGTCCCGCAGCAGAAGTTTTTAATGCACACTTCTTATCTGTCACATAGAATATTAAAAAGATATATTCTCAAGGTTGAATTAAGTAAAAAAATAATTTTTCTGCTTCATCAAGGACATTCTTAAGTGAAAATCGGCCTTATTTATTTATTTATTTGTTTGTTTGTTTATTTATTTATTAAGAATGTGCAATGAAGAATACAATGATTGCTAGTACACTCTAATGCCTCTGCCTTGGTTTGTGCCAAGACCAATAATTTTACCCAGCAGTGCCTTTGTTCCATTGGCGCACCATTGGTGCAAATGTCAATACAGTGAAAAAGGTAAATAACATCTTTTTATTAATTTGAAAGTAGCCGCTTAGATCGTATAAGCCTGAAAGAATCTCATTAACTCCCAGGGGTCCAAGGGCTGTACTTGAAGTACCCCTGAGCTAGAGAACATCATGGTTTCTCACTAGCTGTTTTCTTGAGTTTGGTTATATTTTGAGAAAGACAGGAAATAACTTCTTGTGTTTTTAAGGAATTGGCATACAATACGGCTTTCTCAGGCTTGTCACAGTTAAGAACTTGATAGTTTATCGAAATTGCTTTGGGCGTCATCACATAAAAGTGTTTAGGACGGTAGTGTTGGGATGCTATGGTGATTAACAGTGTGTTTCAAAATACTGTGTCATATCACCTGAGAGATGTATAGGCTCCTTTATTCTTTGGATTGCTGTAACTGAATACATCTCTTTCATGGGTGTTTGTTACTCTACTTTGAAGATTCAAAATAAGATTTCTGTTTCCTGTTTCTTCCCTTCCATTTTCCCTAGCAAGAGTGGGACTAGAGAGGAGATTTCTCATTCTCTCCCCAGTTATCATACATTTAAAAGACATTCCGCTGTGGGAAAGCAGTAATTTATTTATTGTTTGCTGTTTGTTCAATACTGTGTTAAATGTCATGGGTCCCAAACCCTAAACAGTTTTTAAGGAATGCAGGGAACGCTCAGCACCACTGTCCGTGTGCTTTATCACCACACTAGAGTAAAGGAATTTTGGGTGGCCATTCAGATGTGAGATATGCTTATGTGTGTGGATACAAATCACCAGTTTGTATTATTAATTTAAGAATGCAAGGTCTAGGGGGGTGGGAGGTCGGGGTACCAGGTGATGGATATCATAGAGGGCACGGATTGCATGGAGCACTGGGTGTGGTGAAAAAATAATGATACTGTTATGCTGAAAATAAATAAATTTAAAATAATTTATATAAAAAAAAGAATGCAAGGTCTAGAGCTAAATACAGAAGTTCCTGTTTGTGTAAGAAAATTGATTCTCTTTGTGTAGAAATACAGATGTTTGTGTCTGTGGGCGCACACAGTTATGTTTGTTATGTAAGGACAGTTTCTGTAAGGATAAAAGCAACTTTTACAGTGGTTGACTCTGGAAGATGAACCAAAGGATTAGGGTGGAGGGAAGATACTCTTTAAAAATCTTTTTTTACTCTGAATTTTTTAATCATATGCATATAATTCTTTTAAGATAGCTTAGTTTTTAAATGGTAAAAAAATGTCACGGGAAGATAATTTATAAACTCACTAGTCAGTAAAGCAAAAAAAAAAAAAAAAACAGTAAGGTAGCATATAGTTAAAGTGTAAAAATGTGTGTTGGTAAAGTGTAAATGTGTGTTATAGTTAAAGTATAAAAATGTGTGTGCACCGTTGTGCTAAAGAGATCAGTTTAATGCAAATATTCAAAAAGGCTTCATGAAGGATTTAAGATGAGTCACTAAGGCTAGTAGAAAAGAGAAATGCTGTAGATAAAATATATCTGGATTTCAACAAAGCATTTGATAAAATCTCTCAGAATATTGTCATAGACATTAGATAGTTGTCTGAAATATAAAATTTCTTAGATATTGTTCTCAGTCTTAGATAGTTGTTGAATCACTGAATTGAATAACTAGTTGATTGACCATAACAAAGAATGCTATTAATGGATCATTGACAGCTGGGAACCAAGTCCCACTTATGGCTCAGGGGTCTGACCATGGGCTTATCTGGTTTAGTATTTTTAGCAGTAACTTATTTAAGGACAGTTATTCAATATTGCGTTTATTGAATACCCCTGTGAGTTATATACTCCAAGATGGGCTCAGAAATCAAAAGTAATTAAGACATTTCCTATTTTTTTAATCTTAAAGGGCAATAAAGGAAATGATCATATAAACAAATAACTGCTGGAATATAAGTATAGCACGCTGCTCAATATACAGGGTAAAGGGGTGGATTGTTCGACAATGGGAACTAGAAAGAGCTCAATATACTGACTAGAAAAATTCTCCAAATATGACGGTATAAAATGTTACACAAATAAATGCAATGTCCTGCAAGTACATGGGTATAAAATAGGAGAGATCTAGTGTAACAACATGTTTAGAGAAAAAAACAGGACTTCAGAAATTTCTAGCAGAATGGCAGAGTACTTAAGTTCTTTATACGACACTCAAAAATGCTTAGTAAAATATTAAAATAATGCCTTTTAAATACATAGTCAACCTTACACCAGAAATGTAAGGAAAGTCCCTTTGGAGCAAAATTTGTAGGAAGGTAAGAGTTCCCTTTCCTCTTGTATGGCAAACTGATTTTTCTGAAGTACCCTGTCACTATAATTTAAGTAGATCTGTTAGAATTTGGACAAGCTTTGACAAGCTTGCAAGAAATAAGGAAATCCCCAAGTCCCCCAACCCTCTTAAATAATTTCAAGGAACCCATCCAAACTGGAGTATGGGGAGTGAGTGTTAAAGTGAACATCTCTCTGGGGTCAAATGCCAAAACTAAGCACTTGTTCCTGCTCCTGCAAAGTGAAGAGGCTAACACTGAGGACCCTAGAAAACAACTAGAGTTGTTAGCTCTCGCTGGCCACTAGCAGAAATAAGAAAATATAGGTATTCAGGATTTCCACAGACTTGGAGCAATTAGGAGTTTATAATATCCCACACAGAAAAGGCCCCCATATATGAGCTTTAGCAGAAACAAGAAGCAGCGGTTTTAAATTACCCCACCCCAGATACTGCAAATCATTAGAGAATTAAAACAAATTAAACTATGTTTGAAATGCTTAACAGAGTAATGAATTTTTAAAAGAAAAATCAAGCAGAGTGTGACCATCAAAAACAAGACACATCTGACTAAGAAATCAAGTAGAATATAAGTTTAAAATATAACCATTGAAATTTTTAACCCAGTGAATAGGTTAGTATACTTGACATAGCAAGGAAGAGAGATCTGGAAGATCTGAAGTTATTATTCAGAGTACATCGCAGGGAGACAAGCACGGGAAAAATATAAATGGTTAAGGGACATGGAAGACAATATCTTAACATGCCTGGAAGGAGAGCATGGAAGAAAAACTTCTCAACAGCAATCTGGAAGCCAAAAGATAGTACAGAGAAATAAATGTCAACTTAGAATTATATACCAAAAAAAGAATCTTTCAAGAATGAGGGCGCTATCAGTCATTTTTAGATAAACAGAAACTGAGTGTACCATCAGTAAATCTTTAAAAACTTATATAAAGGATTCTTAAGAAGGAAAATATCCTTGAAGGGTTTGGCTGTATGAGAAATAAAGGTGAAATTGGTAAATATAAGCAGATCTAAACAAATGTATGAAATAATAGTAATATCTAATTTTTAGGACTCAAAAGATAAAACCAAAATAACAGACCACAACAAATGTAACACAGGAGAGAACTGATCATAGTTAATGTTCTAAGGCCATTCAGGAGAAAGGATAAAATATTGCCTAACTTTGGACTTTTTTGAGAGTGTGTGATAATTAGTATCGAGAAAAATAGAATTCAAACACTAGCAAACAAAAAAAATTTTAAATCCAGAAAATGGAAAGAAAAAGCAGAGAGAAAACTATGACAAATGTAGCAGAAAGGAAGAAGGAAGAAAGAGTCCAGGGTACATTAGAAATCACAAGTACTAAGTAATTTCAGAGTTAAAACCCAGTTTGTATGAGTGGACTAAAAATAGTAATATAAAAGAAGTAAGGTTTGACCACCACCCCTGCAACATGGTCACTTCCAGAGACTTTAATATCTAAAGGTGAAAGTAAAAGAAACAAAACTTTAAAAAAATAATAATATAGAAGAATAAACTTGTGATCTTAGGATAGGAAATGGTATGTTAAACAGGGCAAGCAAAACACTAATCATAAAGGAAAATAATGATAAATTGGACTATTAAAATTAAGAACTTCTCTTCCTCAAAGACACCATCAGCAGTTAAAAAAATAATCTACAAAGTAGCAGGAGAGATTGGTAATAGTAACCTTTTTTTTAAAAAAGCCTTTAGAGATCAAAAAGTCACTAATAACAAAAGACTTAGCCTGTACTTGTATGCACCTCATGAAATAGCTTCAGAATATATAAAATAGGGGCGCCTAGGTGGCTCAGTGGGTTAAGCCTCTGCCTTTGGCTCGGGGTCCTGGGATCGAGTCCTGCATTGGGTACTCTATCAGTGGGGAGCCTGCTTCCCGCTCTCTCCCTGCCTGCCTCTCTGCCTACTTGTGATCTCTCTTTCTATCAAATAAATAAAATCTTTTTAAAAAGGAATATATAAAATAAAAACTAATAAAAGTAATGAGCAAAATTAGAAATCTGTTATTATAGTAAAAAAAAAAAAGTCACTGAGTCATTGATAGAGCACAGAGCCAAAAAGAATAAAGCTACAGAAGATTGGAACACAGGTTAGCAGTTTGGATTTGATGGACGTACACAAACATGTCCTAAGCACACGTGAAATAGCTGCAGAAATGAACAAGAGTAGGGCACCTGGCTGGCTCAGTCTGTAGAGCATGGGGCTCTTGATCTTGGGGTCATGAGATTGAGCCCTACATTGGATGTAGGAATTAGTTAAAAACAAAATGTTGAAAGAAAAAGGAAGGAAGGAAGCAAGGAAAAGAAAAGAAACAGGAATCAGAAGACTGGGTGGTAAGCAGGCCCTGTAAGCCCAGAAGGATGAGGATGATAGATTGGAACACTGAAGAGACCAGAGGGTTTGTATTGTGAGTGGAAAGTAGATTTAAAATGGATAGATTTCAAGTCTGATTGCTTACCAAATCTGAAATAGCAATCACCCTAATATATTGATCTAAAATTGAAACCAATTTGAAATTGAAATAGCCTCACCCTAATATATTGATCTAAAATTGAAACCAAGGGGCACGTGGGTGACTCAGTCTGTGGAGCATATAACTTTTGATCTCAGGGTTGTGAGCTCAAGCCCCATATTGGGTGTAGAGATTACTTAAAAATAAAATCTTAAGAAAAAAAATGCTCTTTAAAATCGAAATCCAGTCCTGAATTAGAAGCAGAACATAAATAACATAAATTTAAAAGTACTTTGAGGGTTTTTTTTCCTTTTTTGAAGGCATTTTAAAGTGTTATTTTTATATATTAGGTTGAACCACATATAATGGCCACTTTTATAGATCAAGAGTAATTGGATTGGATATTTGGCATTTTTATATAGCTCAAGCTAATACAAGGTGAAGAAATGAACTTTACTGGGTTTGTTTTTGTTCTTTTTTATTCATTTCTTCCAGAAAAAAAGTGAGTAAGCCAGAATTCAACATCCTATTAAAACATCCTTGCCAAAATCTTCTTGAATTTGTTTAATGTTTTATACTTCAGAAGATGTCTTGGGCTTTGGTAATGACATATTCTCAGACTGGAAGGATATGGTGGGATTATTTCAAGGAAACCATCTTAACTGCTCCAAGGATTCTTAAAGAGCCAGTACCCTAGAGAGTCTTGATACTGAATGTGTGGTCTCATACATAGTTTGAGTCATCCAGAAGAAACACTGCCCCGGGGCCTGGGGACTTCTGGCTACACTAGCAAATGAAGAGTCCTGAGATAGGAACAGGGTCCTGAAAGTTCCCACAACTCCAAATAATCTTCTGAAGTTTTGCTCATCTCTGCTTGTAGCTCTCTGTAGGTTTTGGACTTCTCCGTGTTCAAAACTCGAGGTGCCGTCTGTTTCCGGTTTCTATTGAACTGTTGAATTTTTTTTTTTTTTAAGATTTTATTTATTTATTTGAGAGAGAGACAGTGAGAGAAGCATGAATAAGGAGAAGGTCAGAGGGAGAAGCAGACTCCCCATGGAGCTGGGAGCCCGATGTGAGACTCGATCCTGGGACTCCGGGATCATGACCTGAGTCGAAGGCAGTAGTCCAACCAACTGAGCCACCCAGGGGTACCAAGAACTGTTGAATTATACTTTTCAGAAAATCTCATATATTGGCACAGTGTTTGTAGATATTAACATTCTAGACAAAATGAGTTTCTTTTTCTCACACTGTGAAGTTTAATTTCTACATTTATAGTTCAGTGACTTTTCTTCCCTGTGTAACACAAATCTCCCTGCCTTAACCAACTTTTGTTCTTTGGGATTCAGTTCTTGCTCCAGGAACTATAAAAGGCTGACACAGACGCCATCCTTAGTGCATTGCCCGTCCAGAGGCAATTGCTAGCAGAGCCGCCTTTCTCCAAAGCCTGCATACTGAATAACATGAAACTGACAAGCAACTGAGATTCTTGCTGTATGCAGTACTTCTGCCATCATCACTGCTCAGATGGAAGTGTATTTGTGCACTCCTTGTGCCAGAGTAGTTACAGACAGGTTTAGCACTTGAGAATTAATTTGTTAAAAGCAATGTGATTGGCGGGAGGAGGAAGAAAGCAGTGTGGTGTAAAAAAAGGTTTTTTTTAAGCTGAGGCTAAGGGCCTCAGGACTTCCTTTCCCCATGTGACAACTAAGTTTTCTCAGCCACTGCTCTTAACTCTGCCAGGAGTCAGGTAAAGCTTCTTCATGCCCAGGGCAAGGTTCTTAAAAAGCTGTCCATCTCAGTCTGAGTCTCACTTCATTCATTGTTCAGTCCTTAACTTTACTGAGCACTGTTGATTATTTTTGGTGGGTAAATGCAGACAGAACGTTCCTTCATTACAGTTTGGGAAGTCTTTTTAACTTTCTGAAAATGTAGAGTTAGGAACACTTTGCTTTAAACCTAATTACCAAAGTAGGTACAGGTTTAAGTTGCAGAAGGTAATTTTACAGTCATTCTTACTGGGATCTGGGTTTGGTTTGGTTTGGTTTGGGATTAAAAAAGGGGAAGAAAAAAAAAAAAGCTTACACATTAGATGGGTTTGCCTTTACTTAACTCACAGCCCCATCCTAAAATATTTGTTTCTGGTTGGGATGAATGGATCTAAAGTCATTTCATTTCCTTAGAAATAGTTTCTTTAATCTCATTTATCTCACAGGCTCTTACTGACATTTTCAAAGAAACACTTGTATGAAGATTAATTAACATCTGTACCATTCGTTGAAGGAATATTTCATGTTCCTAAACTACAGGAGTTAATTTTTGTCCCCTAAAAGGAAGAGTAAATTATTCTCCCCATCAAATAAGTGAGATTTGTTGGTGAGGTTATGTGAAAAGGCTTAGGTCACATCATGTCTGTTTCCGGGATTATTACTGTTGTTTTCATTCCAGCTGCTGGATTGTCAATTTCAGTTTATCTTTACCAGCCTGCAATGTTACATGGACTTTCTTTGGAAGTATCTTGCAGTAGGCCATTGTTAATTTCAAAAAACAGCATTGGTTGGATGAATTTTATATATATTAATATGCACATTCCCTTTTTTTGTAACCTTTAAATGAACTCGTGTAAACTTTTATTTGCCTTTTTCTTTTTAAAAAAAATCAGAATAACTACCAATAGGATTTTAATACCCTGTCTTAAATTTAGGTAGGAAATGAGACATACATAAATGTATAGCACAGAGATTAACACAGAGTTGGTAGATACCCAGGAATGTGATAGTCTTTCTTTGCCTTTTGAGGACCTCATGTGCGTCGTCTTAATCCCTAGGGAATCCTTGTTAGGACTCATAAGTAGATGTGCCCTCTTTGGTTAACTCCTTCACTTTCTAAACATTTGGCTCATTTTTTCACGTCTCTATGAACTATGTAACTCACTACCCTAGAATAATATAACCTGCAGCTCTCCTACCTCCATCCCACCTACATACACTCTCTTTATCTTCCCTTGTTTCCATAGTATTTATCACTTTCCAACATACCCTAAAGTTAATGTACTGTGTTTATTATGATTTGTCTTGCCTCACTATAGTGTCACTTCCAAGAGGGCAGAGGTCTTTGTTTTGTTCACTGCTGTATCTCAAGCATTTAGAGTGGTGCTTGGCACTCAAGTATTTGTCATTGAATGAATGAGTCCTGTCTTCTATGTGACAGAATAGAGGTTGTCAAGTTGGGGAACTTCCAGAGTCACATAGAGTCTAAAGCAGAGCTGCCCATGAAAGCTCTAGTTAAAACTCTCCTTTCCTGACTTTAAAATTCTCTGTTTTGTCTTTTGTCTGCCATTCTGTCTGTAGTTAAAATATTGATGCAGCCCTCCAGCATTTGATCATACTTGGAGAAGCCAGGAGCTATATAGATGTCTTACCAACTATTTTGTTTTGGTCTCCACCTACTGCTAATGTTTTCTCAGACCCTTTATTTTTGGGAAACTACTTTTGAAGAGTATTTGTGGTACTTATGGTACTGTAACTTACATTAAGATCTTATGTTAATTATGAGTATATAGTATACAGTTAACTGTCACTCGTATGTTGCCTATGAAAGAAGATCCTGGTGCTGTTTGAACAATGAGTATCCTTAAAGGTGATGGAGACACAACAGTATCAAGATAGGAGTGATTGGTGATAACCCAACCCAGTCTCAACAGATTTAAATAAAAATTGTTCAGTATCATCCCCCTTATTGTTAGAGAGTTCCTCCTCATATTAGTGACCTGTTTAGCACATGTCACTTGTCTTTTTTAGGATATCAGATTCGTTTGGACTGCCTATTTCTTTTGAGAAGTTAGCTCAGAAAACATGTATCAATTTAGGATGTCAGAGATGGCAAAATACCAGTAGTAAGTTTGTGAATGAAAATATTAGGACTGTCCAAATATAATATTGATATGTTGCACACACTACATTTTTTTCAGTTGCACATTTTGTTATTTCATATGTGGTGACATCTAAAATTTACATTAACTTTGTTCTTCAGGTGAAGTGAGTATTTTTTTTTTTTAAGCTGAGACAGATGGCATGGTTAAGCTGCAGCAAGTTACAGAGACAATAGTTTCAATTGTCAGAGTGTGCCAGAATTGTATTCAGAATTTTGAAAGGACAGAATATGCCATATAAAATAGAAGACCCATAAGGCAAACCAAGATCTATTTTGCTGATCTTTTCCATATGTATATAATGTTTGGGTGGCAGGGGGTAATAAAAGTAACAGGGGTAGCTGGGTGGCTCAATTGGTTAAGTTTCAAACTCTTGATTTTGTTTTAGGTCATGGTCTCGGGATGGTGAGTTGCTCTCTGTGCTCTGCGGGAGTAGCAGCTGCTCTTTTTACTGTTCTGTAGTTTTGTCTTTTCCTGAATGTCATATGGTTGGAATGACACAGATACAGCCTTTTCAGATTGGCTTCTTTCACATGGTAATAGGTGTTTAAGGTATCTCCCATGTCTTTGTGGCTTGAACACCCATTTCGTTTTGTCTCTGAATTATGTTGTCTAGATATACCATAGGTTGTTTATCCGTCCACCTATTTGAAAGACATCTCAGTTGCTTCCAGGTGTTGGCTATTCTGAATTAACCTGCTGTAAACATTCATCTACGGTATTTTTGTAGACATAAGTTTTCAACTCATTTGGGTGAATACCAAAGAATGCAACTGTTGGATAGTCTAGTAAGAGAATGTTAAGTTTGGTAAGAAACCACCAAACTCCCTTCCAAAGTGGCTGTCCCATTTTGCATTCTCACCAGCAATGAATATGAATTCCTGTTGCTCCACATCCATGTCAGCATTTGGGGTTTTCAGTGTGTTGGATTTTAGCCATTCTAATAGATGTGTAGTAAGTAGTTCGTCATTGTTGTTTTAATTTGCATTTCCCTGATAACATACAATGTGGAGCATCATTTCATATGCTTATTTGCCATCTGTATATCTTCTTGGGTGAGGTGTCTGTTCGGGTCTTTTGCCAAATTTTTAATTGGGTTGTTATTGTCAAGTTTTAAGAGTTCTTTGTATGTTTTGGATACCAGTCTTTTCTCAGATACATGTTTTTGCAAAGATATTTATCAGTCTGTGGCTCCTCTTTTCATTCTCTTAAGCAAATTAGATTCTGTTTGTAAATGGAATTCCTATCAGCCATGGAAATTATGTTTAAAAAGAAGGGGAAAAAACCCTAAGACTCCTGAAGTTCCCTAAATATTCACCAGCCCAATCACATTTATTTGGATAGCCTGTTAGTAAAACTAAGTATAAATGCTTAAATCTGAATCCTTTTTTATTTAGTCACTATAGAACACAATGATCAGGTTTGGTGATTGGTGGCCAAAGATAATTGGTAATTCTGCATTTGATCCCTTTTTTGTTCTATTATATACAATTAAGTGTTTAAATGGTACTTTTAATATTTTTGTTTGTTTTTTTCAGTAGGCTCTATGCCCAACATGGGGCTTGAACTCACATCCCTGAGATCGAGTGTTGCATGTCCTACCAACTGAGCTAGTCAGGGGCCCCACTTTAATATTTTTAAATGACGATTCCATACAAAATACACTCAAAACTCTAAAGTTTGAATCTTTTATGCCAAATTGATACCTGGCCCAACGGTATGCCTCTACGGTGTAATCTAAATTAATAAAGAACTCAAAAACAAATTGCTCTTGGAAACCAGGACTAAATGAAGGTAAAGTCTGTACAACTCTCACAGTTTGGCTTTTTTAACCAACAGGCTATTACTTTCTGACCTTTAGAAGCATGTTTGTCCATGCTTGCTGTATGATAAAAATCATTGTTAAATTTGTAAGGAAAAAAATCTGATATCAGGAGACAGTATCATTCCAACTTAAATTGTTAGAGTAGAGATGTGGTTTGACACTCTGAACAGGAGTATTGAACAGGATTATTCTCCCTCTATAGATCTGCTTTAAAAATGAGGTTTCAGGCTAGCTTGTGACTCTTGATCTAGAGGTTGTGAGTTCAGATCCCACATTGAGTGCAGAGCCTACTAAAAAAAGAGGTCTTAGGAAGATGGTTAATATAGCAAAAAAGCTCATTTAAAGGTATATTGTTTTGTACTGCAAATTTGGGTTCCCAAATGGCTGGGCGTTGGCTTCCTTTTGTAAGGTGATATGCTTGGCCTACATAGTCTACTCTTACTCAGCCATTTTCATAGCAGAGTACATTGTTTTGGTCTTTTACTGCTGTCAGCATGACAGAATCAAGTTCCATAAAAGGCATTTGAGAGACAAACAACCTTATTTATAAAGGAAGTGAAGGTGGCAAAAACCAAGTATATTCCTTTTTTTCCTTATTGGAACTCCATTTATATAAATCATAGGATGTAAAATGTTTATGCCTAAAGCCTGTAACAGATTTTTTAAATGCTGTAACCATACAATGCAGTATTAATTTCAAAGCCATCCTTTAATGTTGCACCACTGCCTTTGTTCTTGGAATGTTAGCTTAGAATGATTACACAGTTCTGTAGGCAAGCTTTCCGAGATGTTTAATAGAGAGTGGTTACTTTTGTCATTTGAGGGCTTTTCTTCTTTGATATGGATTAAGGTGAAATCTTTTCACGTAAGAATCCTCACCCAGTGTTCTCCATGGCAGGAAGGATCTTAGTGATGACTTCTTGAACAAGACTTGGCCCTTGAGCCACTTTGCCCGAATAAAACTGGTTGTGAGGATGGATAGTGCAGTTATCATCCTAGGATCTCCCTCTACCCGCCCCCTAGGGATTTCTTTGATGTCTCTCCAGAGTTGGCAGTTCCCATTTTCTGTATTCCACACTTACCTTTATATATGGGATTACTCTTAATTTTGATGTGAAACGCTTTCTTTCCATAGGAGCATGGGTGATAGATTGCTGTGGCTTTAAAGGTGAGAAATAGCTTTGTTCTCCCCTCACACTTGATTACTTGTTTGTCTGGGGTAGGTATAGTATTCTGGGTTGTCATTTCCCTTCAGAATCTTGCAGACACTGTTCTCTTGGCTTGTTTCCAGTGTTGCTTTTGTGATGTCCAGAGCCATCTGATTCGTGATCATTTGTATGTGACCTGGCTTAGGTTTCGTTTTTATTTTTTGACCCCAATGCCCATCCTCCCACCCCCTGGGCAACTTGCAGAATCTTTTTGTCCTCAGGTCTCAGAAGTTTTACTGCGATGTGCCTTGGCTTGATTTTCACCTATGATGCTGGGCATTCAGTAGATTCTTTCCTTCTGGCAGCTGATGTTCTTCAGTTCTAGGAAGTTAACCTGAATTATTTTATTGGTAATTTCCTCTCCTTTACTATTCTCTGTTTTCTCTTTCTGGAACTCCTGTTACTTGGATGTTGGACCTCCAGAACCTGGTCTCTGATTTTATATGTGCTCTCTCATTTTCCATCTCTCCTTTTACTCTACTTTTCTGAGAGACTTTAACTTAATTTTCCAACCTTCTGATAAAATATTTTATCTCTGCTATCATATTTTTAATTTCTAACATCTTTTTTTACGTTCTTTGAATGTCTTCTTTTTAGAGCATCCTGTTCTTATTCCACAGTTGCAGTATATTTTCCAATCTCTTTGGTGAGCTTAATAGTTTTTTCTCTCCCTACCCCCGCCTTTATCTTTTTTTATCTTTCTCTTCATGATTCCTTCTTCCTGAACAACTTTCATTTGTTCCAGGTTGCTTTTTGTGTGCTTACTTAGATTGCAATTGCTAAAAGATAAACTGAGGTATATTAAAACTTTAAAAGTTTATTTGGGCAAAAATTAGCAAGCAGCATCCAGTCTAGCAGACATAAAGGTGCTCAAATTGCAGCACAAAATGAAACACATACAGGCAAGAAGGAAGTGGGAACACGGAAGTCCTACTAGGCAAAAAAGGCAAAAAAGGGGGGTGGTGGTTATTGCAAAGTTACTTTCCTTTAGGGATGCCAGTGGTCTGTCAGGCAGATTACCTAACTGGTGCTGATCAAGTGGTTCCTGATTCACATGGTTTAAGATTCTCATAAAGCTGTAATTAAGTCTCAGTTTGGTGACATGGGGCTTAGCGTAACTCCATTTGGGGCCTGTTGTCTTGTTTTAAATGCTGTCTTCCTTGTTAAAGGGCTTCTTTAGATTTCTGGTAATCTTTGATTATTTGCTCATAATCAAAATTAAGAGACTACAAAGTTGACTGGAAAGTTGCTTCAGCATCACAGTAGGATGATCTGACTGTACCATTTGTTGGGTGACGCCTATATCAGTGGTCTTTTAAGTATCGCCTTTCTCAGGGGAATATCTTCCAAATTCCTGCCTAGAGAATACTGTCTGGACACTGGCATTTCTGGGTAGAAGGAACTAAGTAGGGGAAGACTGCATACCATTCAGTGTCCTTGTAATTTACCTCTTAGCTGTGTGGTGCCCATATCCTCAGATGTGCTTTTGAATGTCTTGGTATCTTCCATTCCAGAGAAAGGGGGGCAGTCATTCAGAGGCATGGAGTGAGGGAAAATATCTGGAATCTAACTTCTCAAAAATACTTTTCACCCTGTTCTTCCTTGCTTTGGCCACCCCACTTCACCTTAATATCGAGCATGGAGTACAAATCACGTTGGTTTTCAGATCTGGCAAGGAATTTGGCTTTCTTGAGGCAGTTAAGTCAGTTACCACTGATTTTTCTAGATTCCAAAACTTTGTTGCTATTTGTCTCCTCTCCTGTCTTCCCCATCCATGAGGAATTATGACTTTTAAAAATACCAGTAATGTTTTAGTTGGGCTTTGGGAGGGAACAAAATTAGATGTGTAGTCAATCTGCCATTTTAACCCCAAATCCCTTTAGAAGCTTTTAAAAGTTAGAGTTAACCATTTATACAAGACATTTTTATGAAGCTCCTATTATGTGCCAGACATTTGTAACATTTTGTCTTTTCCATCTAGTGTGTCTAAATGAGCATTACTGCTCATTAACTAAAATCACAATACATAAATAATATGAATGCAGTTTAAGCAAACATTTGAGTCAATTGTGCAAGAATTCAAGTATGATAGATACTAATATGGAAGTTACAAAAGTTAATAAATAACGTCTGTTTTGAGACAAATGCCTTAAACAGTGGCAGTGTAGTTCACTTTCTCTGGGGAAACTTGTACTGAATACTGTGTAATGATCCCACAAATACAGTCGGACCTCATTATTCATGGTGGTTCTGTTGTGTGAGTCACCAAGAACCCTGAACTAAGAGATACCAGATAGAACGTTGCTCGTAGAGGATGTATGGGGTTAGGTTCCTACAAACCTCTGGTCACAATATTTTCATCAACCAATTAACCTGTAACCTTGGTCTTTTTCTATTTCTCTTTAAAGGCACCATATTTAACATGTCTGAGTGAAGCTTTAACATGTATTTTCGGACAGCCTTCTTGGCTTTGGAACATTAGACAGCACTTCAGCACTATGCTTGAACCATTTTAAATAATAAGCTCAAATATGTCAGCTATACTTTAATTAGAAATTTTGAAATAATAAAATACTTAGAAGATAAACAAAAGTGCAAAACTGAAAAGCATGGCACTAAATAAAGCACAAAAAGGATGCTCACATTTGTTCAGTGTCAGAGAGCTGAATGTTGCACCCATGCTGGAATATATTTCGAGTGACTCAGATTTTTCACCGTTCTGAGTATGTCTGCAACTGACCACCAGATTGCTACAGGTATTGATTTGGGGGTCACAAATTTTGGCAAGTAGATGAATTCACTAATATGGAATCCACAAATAATGAAGATCACTTGTATATCTTATTCCCAATCCGCCTAGCTACCCACCCTTATAGGGAAAGGCATTTATAACCCCTCTAAAAGAAACAGTGCAGTTTGTGTTGTTGTATTGTTGTTGTTGTTAAGATTATGTTATTTATTAGAGAGAGAGAGCACAAGCGGGGAAGGAACAGGGGGAGAGACAGAAGTAGGCTCTCCACTGAGGAGGGAGCCTGACGCAGGGCTCCATCCCAGCCAGGATCCTGGGACCAGGTCCTGAGCCACCCAGGTGCCCTGACAGTGAAGTTTTTATATGCATTTATCTATGTGTTTCTAAAATGTTGTTTTATATTTTTTAATTTTTTTAAAAGATTTTATTTATTTATTTGACAGAGATTACAAGTAGGCAGAGAGGCGAGCAGAGAGAGAGGAGGAAGCAGGCTCCCTGCCGAGCAGAGAGCCCTATGCGGGACTCCATCCAAGGACCCTGAGATCATAACCTGAGCCGAAGGCAGCGGCTTAACCCACTGAGCCACCCAGGCGCCCTTGTTTTATTTTTTTTAATATTTTATTTTTAAGTACTCTCTACTACCCAACATGGGTCTTGAACTTCTTGCCCAGAGATCAAGAGCCAGCCAGGCACCCCCGGCGTTTTTAATAGCCAGCATAATTGATCATAGCCAGTAATAAACTCAATCATTAACAATTGACATACAGTACCTTACTGACTTTACATTCTCGTGAGGTAAATATTTCTACTTAAAAGAAATAAAAACTGGGGCGCCTGGGTGGCTCAGTGGGTAGGGCTGCTGCCTTTGGCTCGGGTCATGATCTCAGGGTCCTGGGATCGAGCTCCGCAGGGAGCCTGCTTCCCTCTCTCACTCTCTCTCTCTCTCTCTGCCTGCCTCTCTGCCTACTTGTGATCTCTGTCTGTCAAATAAATAAATAAAATCTTAAAAAATAAATAAATAAAAATTTTTAAAAAAGAAATAAAAACTAGTTTGAAAGATTTGAAGAACTTATACTCCCACTGCTAGTAAATAGAGGAGTGGGGATTTGTCTGACATCTAAGGCCTTAGTCATTACACTGTACTCAACCTGCCTTCCAAAATGATCCTTGTTCTGCTAGGTCACTGAAGTTGTTGTGAGTAAAGCTCCCATGTAAGAGGTATGAGTGGGAGTGTTACCAAATTTATTTATTTATTTATTTATTTAAAGATTTTATTTATTTGTTTGACAGAGATCACAAGTAGGCAGAGAGGCAGGCAGAGAGAGAGGAGGAAGCAGGCTTCCTGCTGAGCAGAGAGCTGGGTGCAGGGCTCCGTCCAGGACACTGGGATCATGACCGGAGCTGAAGGCAGAGGCTTTAACCCACTGAGCCACCCAGGCACGCCCCCCACCCCAAATTTATTTTTTAAGTGTAATTCTCTCTTTAAGAAAATTTGTCCTGACTGTGGTTTTTCATGATTATCTTAATTTTAATATTTAAATTTAACTAAATATTCAATTTAATATTATCTTTAAATATTTGCTTACTTTTAAATCTGATTTCCTTATTTAACTGAAAGAGAAAGAATAGTATATTACAATCAGAATTTTAGAGCTGGGAGTGTCTTTTTAAAATAATAAAATCCACTTCTTTTGCACATGAGCAAACAGAAACTTCAGGAAATTAACTTGCCCCAGGTAACACAGTTAATTACTGAGACCAGTGTCCAAATTGCTTTAACTCTCAATCTCTCTCTTCTGTCGAAGTTTTATGTAGTTCTTGTTGTTTTAAACAGATTCAGTAAAGAGTACCCAAAATGAAGCCAAAATCTGTGGTATGCTCACTACTTTTTACCCTTGAGATCGTAGAATGAGCCACTGATGTATCAGACGAAACTACTATTAAAGCCCAGGGAGAAAGCCCTCAAAGGCATGCAGGAACTGTGGTGAATTACAAGAACCTGCCCAAGGCAAGTGTCATCTGATTAGTGACACTTGAAAATGCCAGTCCAGTATTAACCAGATCCTTGAATTTTTCTTGGGAAGCTTGAAAACCAGATTTTTTTTTTTTTGAAAACCAGATATTATGAAATACTGGCAACTGTATATATATCTAACTTTAAAACCACACTGTAAGACAAAAAACAACACTGTCAATAGGCTGGTTTGAGGCTGTCAATAGTACTTTTTATAACCCTTACTTTAGAGGATTCCGCTGATACTGCAACTTTCATTCCTTGCTCTGTGAGTGATGATGAGAAGGAACCAAAACCAGGGCTTAGTGACATGCTAAATGAAAACACTTGAGTGAAGTTTATAAGTCAATAAGCCATTAAGTGGCCAGGCACAGTTAATCTGTCTGTTTACTTCTTGAAATGTTGTTTACATGTGTTTTGGCTGCCAGTTACCCACAGTACAAGGATCTTATGTGTTTATTGCAAGTTCGAATTGATTAGTATTTTGAGGCTAAGTGTAGAATTCTGCAGTCTCATATGTTAGCAGACTTGCTGTCCTTATCTAATGCATGCAAAGCTCTGGCGTAGTATTATCACTTGCTGGAAATATGTGTTTTATCTTGTTTTATGGCAGTAGACATTACACAGCATCTGCAACCAAAGTTTTGCTCAGCCTTTTAGCACCCTCAGACATAGAATGTCCCCCAGAAGCAACCAGAAACTATTTATTTATTGAGTTAGGGTTCTAAAATCATGAATTGATATTAAAAAGTACAGCATTCTAACTCTAGAGTGTACCTGCCGGTTATGATGATGAACTTCTTTTTTTATGAATATCAGAAAGAAATATATGACACTGAATACCTGGAGAATTATGGTGAAAACTGTGACATTTAGTCTTTTTTTAAAGCTTCTCATTGAGGCGTAACATACAAAAACATATACAAATTAAACAGTTCAGCGGATTGTCTCAAAATGAGTGTGCCTGTATAACCAGCACCCAGAGCAGAAAATGAGACACTTATCCATACTACTGTTGACTTTCCATTTAGGAACAATTATATTTGGTGCTGCCTTGAACATTCTTGTATGTTTTTGTGTGTATGTGTCTTTTGTTTTTTTGCAGGGGGGGGGGATTTTGTGGATTTAGCACAAATTTCTGTTGGTTACTTACACAGGAGTGGAATAGCTAAGTCATAGAGTACCCATATTTTGAACTTTAAAAGATAGGGCCAATTTTCCAGTGTGTTTGAACCAATTCAGGCTCTAATAGCAGATCTCTAACTAGATCTTGGCTTTTTCATTTTAATCATTCTAATAGATATCACATGTGGTTTGAATTTAATTTCCTGACAATTATTGTGATTGACCACCTTGTCATTTGCTTATTGACCATATGGATATCTTGTGAAGTGCACTGGCTTTGTAAACTTTTCTTTAACTTTTAAAAATAAGTAGTTTGCTTTTATAACCATTCTCCTGGGAGAGCTAGCTATTTTCCCCCATTGACTCTACTGTAACAAATAATATCTTCAGTATCTGCTGATACATGTATAAAACCATAATGGCTTTGGCCCATAGGATTGCCTTCTAGATAACGTAAACAAGAGAAATCTTTCGTGGAATGTTCTTTTTAGGCCATTTAAATTACCAGCATTTACAGTTGGTGAGAACAAAATAAAAGTAATAAGTAGAGACATAGCTTTTAAAAATTTCATTTTTAGGGGAACTTGGGTGGCTCAGTCAGTTAAACAGCTAGCTGCCTTCCTGCTCAGGTCATGATCCCAGTGTCCTGGAATTGAGCCCCCCCATTGGGCTCCCTGCTCAGTGGAGAGTCAGCTTCGCCCTCTCCCTCTGCCTGCCACTCTGCCTACTTGTGCTCTCTGTCAAATAAATAAAATATTTTTTTTAAAAAAACTCATTTTAAAAATAGCCTTTTGCCTTTTTGGTTTTTTGAATTGGTTTTATGAATTCTGACTACAAACAGAATCAGCTGTTAACTAGTAATATGTTACTAATTTAAAAAGTTAATTTAGAAAGAGAATGTAGCTCAGGGGTGCCTAGGTGGCTCATTCATTAAGCATCTGCCTTCGGTTCAGGTCATGATCTCAGGGTCCTGGGATCAAGCCCTGCATCAGGCTCCCTGCTGAATGGGAAGCCTGCTTCTCCCTCTGCCACTCCTGCTGCTTGTTTTTTGTTTTTCTTGCTGTGTCTCTGTCAAATAAATAAAATCTTAAAAAAAAAAAAAAATGTAGCTCAAATCTGTTCTTTAAAAAGATACTTATCTGTATAGTTGTTGGGGGTTTTCCTGCTTACAGGTAATACATGACTGTCAAAAATTCAAGTTACAGAAATACATAACATAGAAGTTGACAGTTTCCCATAATCTCCCCTCCCAGAGATGATTGGTTTGTATTCCTCCAGATTTTCTTCTTTGAATTTGGTAACATATGTCACAAATGATACACACTATATACACCTTTGCCTCTCGCTTTTTAACCTAATAATTGACTGTTATTACTGGATCGTTAGGAGTTTTAAAAGATATTACTATGATAATTGGGTACTCGTTATTGACAATAAGAATGCCTTATCAAGTAGGTAAATAATAAAATGTAATTAGTATATTAATTTTATTAACCTTACTTAAGGATCTTCAGAATGATTTACCTGGCAGTTTCAGTATGCACCTTTAATTAACACAGTGTTTTCCTAGTACACAGAAAAGTTCCAACTAAAGAAGATGTAAATTAATGTAGTTTATGAGCAGGTTGAAAGCAGGTTGATTTTTTTCAGCAGTTCTTTTTTGTATATCTTAAGGCATCCTGATCATGAAAATTCAGATACTGAATTGGTAAATCTACTCCACATTTTTCATGAGAAAGTCTCTGGATGGAGCCTGCACTTCACACTTTGTGATAGGATGGTGGTTTCTGATATGTGGTGCTGGTCGCTGTCAGATTAAAGATGGACTCTGCAGAGAATCTGCAGCTCTGACCAGTCATCCACGGGTTCTGTTTGTTTTCTATTCAGTACTCAGCATTATGGGACTATTATCAAATCTTTCCTAAAATTAAGTATCCTAGTCCTTGATTGGAAATCTCCAAGTGAAAATTTTTTTTTTTAAAGTAGTGAGGCTAATTTAAAAATACATACTGGTTGGCTTTTTAAAAAGCAGTATTTTACAAATTAAATAAGTTCCTAAGTATTCTGCTTTTTGTAGTATAACATCTCATCCAGAAACAATCTCCATTTTCCTCTAATCTAAAGGAAATTCTTAGGTAGTTATTCTTCATTGTATTGTGAGGTCTGTAGTCTCAACTGGTTGCACCTTTTATTGAAATGAGACTAAATGAGCTGCATTTTCTCTATTCAAGTTTAAAAGACTGTAAAATAATATTGTTGCTAAATATTGGTGAAGACACTTTTCTTTCAGTACGTTCATCTTAGCTATCATGCTGAAATCTATATGGTCTAGTTTTGGGGGTTTGTCTTGCATTTCTTGTACTAAAGCAGTGCTTCGCTAGTGGCAGATCGCATTCCAGCTTTGTGAAGTATTTCACCCAAGTGTGCTTTTTCTGTTCCAGTGGGACCAGATGGAAGTTTCTTTGTGGATTGTACATTTGGCAGTCTCAGGAATAGAAAATAGGCATTCTTCTCCGGAGGCTTTTCTGTGACTGAACTGTCATCACATAGTAGTTGTCCTCAATAAGACGGGTGGGTGGGAGAAGGTTTAATACAGGTGTTACTGTGCAAAAAGGGGAAATGCCGTGACTTGTTGTTGCCATCCTAAATGTGAAATACTACTTTTAATAGCTAGTCAAATAATTGTAGGGTAAATTATTTTATTGGGGTCCCAAAAAAGGTGGTTCAGAATAATGTTAGATTTGTTTTAGAAGCGTTAGGATCCAGAAGGGCATAAAGATAAATGTATCGCTCTCCTCTCCTTCCGTGCGTAGTGTGGGTAACATTCCCAAATAAAATGACTGTTAACCCTGTGGTTTTTAGATGTTCTCACTAATTGTTTGGGAAAACAGAACATTCTGGAAACACAGAAACAGGGCTGTAGTTGCTCAAACTGTTTATGTAAATGGTCAAATTACTTTTTTGTTTTTTAAACAGACCTGTTTCCTGAGCTGAGAACTCATTAACAGACTTTACCCTGCAGTATGTTTTTGTCTGCCAAATTAAAGCAGATCAAAACAGAACAACCACCAAGAAAGCCCACCATAACCTGCGTGTAGGTTTTAGGAGTAAGGGAGTACTAGTGACAGATGCCCAGCCATCGTCATGTGAACTTTGTTGTAATAAACATAAATAGGATATGCATGGGGGGTGCTGCCAGAACTGATTGATCAGACTTGAAGGAGAGTCATTATACCTTAAGCAGCGTGACTTTTGGAGGGAGTGTCTGTTCAGGTTATTGGAAAGCTCCCAGAATGTGATGGCTGTGGAGTTATGAGGTGGCTGCTGCTCCCCAATACCTCATACCAGATTTTATAGCTATTTTCAGTTTTAGTTAGGGTGACTTTCAGCTGATGGCTTCTGTGTTACTTTTTTTTTTTTTTTTTTTTTAAGTAATCTCTGCACCCAGCGTGGAGCTCAAACTTATAACCCTGAGATCAAGAGTCTCATGTCCTAACGATGGAGCCAGCCGGGTGCCACTGTTAAACTATTTTTAAAATAATTTTTTTCTTTCTTCTTTTTTTTTTTTTTTAAGATTTTATTTATTTATTTGATAGCAGAAACCACAAGTAGGCAGAAAGGCAGGCAGAGAGAGAGTAGGAAGCCGGCTCCCTGCTGAGCAGAGATTCCCGATGCTCCCAGGACCCTGGAATCATGACCTGAGCTGAAGGCAGAGGCTTCAACCCAGTGAGCCACCCAGGCACCCCGTCTTTCTTCTTCTTCTTCTTCTTTTTTTTTTTTAAATGAATATTTTGTTCGGGATGGGGAGACACAGCCTGCTAGGTTGAAACTAAACCTTGTGAAGGAGATTTAATCCCTTGCTTAGGAATGTGGGGATTTAAAATTAAACTGATTCATTTATCGGTAAGATCTTGGGCCAGTATTGTAAGTGTATCACTTTCACTTGTGTTTATGAAATATATGTAATTAATTCGCCTTATCCTCTATTCCTTGTGTTCATAAGCTTCTGAAGAATCAGGTGCTACTTATGGAACTTCACTGAGATCTGACTTTTTTACAAGTGCAGTTTCCTCTGTGCTTTTAAATTCAAGAAGGTATGAAGTAAGACTCCTGGAAGTCCGAGAGGAACAAATTAAACATACGGCCAGAGTCCCAAGATACTTTGAAGGGTGGTTGGTTGATTTTGTTTTGGAGTAGGGGATGTTGGGTCTGTTGTTGGGGAGCTCTCTGAAGTGAGACTGCTGGTCTTAGAGTATCAGTATTTGTCTTTCTTGTTTCCTTTAGGTTAATGTTTGAAATTTATTAATCAGGTTGAGTAAAATAGGTATCCTGCCCTAAGGGTTTTCCTGCTTAGTGCAAAAGCTGTGATTTATAAAAGAACACCATAATAAAGTGATCATGAAAAGCCTTGGGCAGACAGGCTGTGTAAGAAATTGTAGGCTATTTACCCAGGTCAGTTTGTTTAATTATTATCATTATTATTGTTGTTGTTATTATTTCTGTTTCTGTCAGAATTGTCATTTCTAATAGTAGGATCCCTCATACTGTTTAAACCTAATCTTGCTTGCTACTGTAGATAATAGGCTAATTTCTTCTTAAAGTCCAAACCATTCCTTTAAAGACTAACAGATGTTTGCCCTCTCCAGTCAGTGAAAGGTGACAGTTAAGTGAACTCTTACTGGTTTCTTTCCTCTTTGCTTTTCAACACCACATTCAGTGGAGGTAGATTTGCATCCCTTTGGGTTTTGACTAAAGCACACACCCATCCCCTTCCTGCCTCGTTGGAACTGGTTCAAGATTTGGAGAGAAGGGTTTGTTTGGGGGCGTTTCCCTGGTCTTATCTCCGTCTGAGCATATGTGAGGGTTGAATTTATTTTGACCCTTCCACTTTAAATTTGGAACCGAAGCAAGAGTTTAAAGTACGACAGGAGGAGAGAGTCCGCTGAACTTGAAACATGAGAGATCCAGGGAGGAAGGTGCGTACTTGCATTCTGAAGCTTTCTCATAGAGGTTGGCCATCTTTATTGGCACACATAATTGTGAGCTAATAACTACTAGGAAAAGGCAAAATACTTAAAATTATATAAAGATATATGTGACACTTATGTTGTATGTTTATGTGTTTAATTTTATAGCAGTGCCTCCAGTATTGTTTTGAAGTTGTTGACAAGAAGTAAATTCTGAATTTTTATTTGAAGGCCTTTAGGAAAAGCTTAGGAGGATGGGTATTTGCAAGGAAAAATGAATATATCATTTGCAATTGATCTCTAACAGAATGACTTAAAAAGTATAGGTATTTTACCATTTTGTCTTCTAAAATATAAAATTTAAAAAGCTATAAATGATTAGATAAAGGTCACCCAGATTCTCCTCAGAGTTGAGAAGCAGGTCTCTCTCCATTGATTATTACTTATCTTCATCTAGAGATTTTGTGCACAGTACCTTGTGTATAAATAGTAGGCTGGACTGATTTCTTTCTTGACTGATCTTTTCCAGAGCCTGGCCCAACTAGAGAATCTGTGCAAACAGCTTTATGAGACAACAGACACAACCACTCGACTCCAGGCAGAGAAAGCCTTGGTTGAATTCACCAACAGCCCTGATTGCCTGAGCAAGTGCCAGCTACTCCTCGAAAGAGGAAGTGTACGTAAGATTTGAAAAATCCGGAAGGGTAATAGAGGTTTAGGAAAATACATTCAAAGTTTAAGGATGGATTGGGATAGCTTGTGTTCCTTAGTTCTTCTAGGTGCTTCTCTGCCTTCTTAATTTCACCTTTAAAAAGCATCATCGCTAACTGCCAGGTTGATAGTAAAAGGACACACAGCCTCATCAGGAAAATCTCATTGAACATATATTGTGTTCTGTCATTTTTCACCTTGAATCACATTTCTGGGACTTTCTTTCTGTTTTTCACACTTAAGTACCACCTCATATCCTTTACAAAGAAGACAGGGCTATATACGCATGACCCTTCTTACCCAACATAGCCCATGTCACCGTGCAAGCGCCGTAGTGGTCGCTGTGCTGCCTCCTGTGCCACAGCTGCTGCATATTGCCCTCGAGCCCTGGGGGGAACGTTCCACAAGGAAAACCACAAGAGGTCAAGAGTTTTAAAATGGAATCAGAGCCTCTCAGGGCTTGAAAATGGCAGTGCAGTGATCAGTATAATACGAGACATAGTTTGATTAAATTAGTACTGGGGGCAAGATGGAGGTCTTAGGAAGGCTAAGAATCCAACCAGGGTATCCTGAAAGGGCCTGAGAGAGTCAGAGCCCCAGCTAGACCAGCAGCTAGCACTCTTACCTCAGACTGGAAGGACATGTGGAAAGAACAAAAGCAGTTAATTTGTTTTGAGGGTAAAATTCTAGATGACTTCATATTTTCATTTTCACTGACAATGTTACAGATTTGTTCAATTGGCTAAAAATTATCCTCTAGTGGCTGAGAGAGCGAACTCTTTCCAAGCATGGGAAAGTTACAGAGCCCTGGTCAGAGATGGTACAGTGCTCTGCTCTGTTTTTGCATGTAGTATGTTGTATATTTCTTCCCAGTCCCTTAGTCTTAAGATTGACCCACTTACACTCGTATATTTTATGCTACGGGAGATGCATGACCAGCTCTTCCAGGTGACTCCCACTGGAGCCCCACGGTATCATCTCTGACCCTGTTAACTCTGGAGCCTCAGGTTGACAGTCAGTAAATAAATCAAGCTGCAGTAAAACAGGATTGGTGCAGTACTAAGAACAATTACAGTGCAATCTTCCTTTTAATCTCTGCTGACATCTTAGTAACTAAGCAGGTTTATTGGAATTATGTCTAGAAACCATTTAGATGTTGTGTAATGTATAGTTACAATTGTATGCTGTGTTCTATATTTAGAGTAGCCTCTCTTGCGTTATTACTACTCTAATGAGTTGAAACCATGTTCAGGAGTGTTGAATAAAAATCACATATCAAAATCACCTTATAGATTTTTTTCTTAAGCATAAACTTTTTTATAACTGATGCCATTATGCAGTGCCTGTGGATCCTGTCTTAAGAATTTTTAGTGTTACAGGAAATTATCCTTAACCCTTAATTAAATTGTTTTAATAGTCCGGAGTCTGTCCCTGTTATAGGACATTATCATAATAGAGCCACATGGAAGAATTTGCTCAGGGCTCTTTTTTTATACATTATGATCAATTAGTATACCAGAATATTCTATTCTCCATAAGGTTAAAATGCATAAAATCCACATGTGAGAATATGATAATGCTATTCCCTTGCACAGTACATAGATTTTCTTTCTCACAAATAATTGTTACAAATTTACTTTAAAACTAGCATATGCTTCGCCCGAAGCTGTATCTGATTGATAGCTGTGCTGATGTAAACATACAGTTCAGGGATTAACTCTACAGCATAATGTAATGGCTCTCTCTAATGTTGCTTTTTTTTTTTTTTTTTTTTTAACTTTGTAATGGTACACTTTAGCATTATTTTAAGTTGAAACTTTTTGAAGCATCACTATAATGAGGATTTTGACAGAAGATTTCTTGGTAAATGAAAGAAGAGATCCATCTTCTAAAGATCTGTTTTCTTAATATCTTTCTGAAGCAATCCTCTCCAGTATGGGCCCCCTCTAAGTGATACAAAATCTGCCCTGGATTCAGTTCGATCAGGCCATTCATGTCATACTTACCTTGTTCATAACTGAAATCAGTTCAAAGAACATATACTTTGTGTGGGACTCATTTTTCCTAGACCCTCTAAAATGTGGAGGATCAAATATGGCGGAACTGATTAATATTTCTTGAATCTCAGCATAGAACTCCAAATAAAAAACCTCATAACTGACTAACTCAATAAAACTGAATTCTGAGTCCTTTTCCCCGTCTTTCCACAGTCCTCTTACTCCCAGTTACTGGCAGCTACATGCCTTACAAAGCTTGTATCACGCACAAACAACCCTCTACCATTGGAGCAACGCATAGATATTCGTAAGTAGAGAATTAATCTGTTTTCAAGAAATTAGTTTGTTTAGTGATGAGCTAGTAATAGTTAAATTCACATTGCTTGTTTGATAATGTTCTGAAATTGGTAAGCATATAAAATATGTAGAATCCAGTCCCCCCCCCCCCAAATTTAGGGCTTTTGAAAGTGAAGAGGACCTTTTATAATTATTTCTAGATAAAGTTTTAAATCATCCCTTTTGTTGTCAGGAGGTTTCTTTCACTCAGTCTTTATGGCCATTAATAACAAAGAAAAATGTTAAAGATTTTGAATTCTGTGCAGGCGTGTTACTTAACTATCTGGGAGTGGATTAAAGGCTGCAATACTCTTGAGTCTTCATTGTGACAAGTATAACATCCTGAATTAGAAAGCCTACTAATTTAAATTCAGAGTCCCATTTCTCAATCGCATTAAGAATTAAGGAAATACAACAGAAACAAGAATTAAGAAAGTTTAAGGTTTAAGGGTCTTGGATGTTTGATATAAAGATGTGTGCCCTTCCCTGGCAGAGCTTTCTATTACGTGGATTTTTTTGTTTTGTAGGGAACTATGTGCTCAACTACCTTGCCACTCGGCCAAAGTTGGCTACTTTTGTGACACAAGCACTTATTCAGTTATATGCCAGAATCACAAAACTGGGCTGGTTTGACTGTCAGAAGGATGACTACGTCTTCAGAAATGCAATCACAGACGTCACAAGGTTCTTACAGGTATGATTGTATATATGTGATGTAGTAGGAATGTGAGAAGCAACATGTATATGCTTACATAGTGATCTACTTTTTAGAAATTACACAAAATGAAATTATTTTGTACGTTATCTTCTGTGTCTTTTTTGCCTTTAATATTGCTTGGCTTTACATGCTTACATGTCAGCACAGACAAACACCATTTTTTCTAATGCCTGTATACTATTCCAATCTGAAAATACCATCACTTAATTAAATGTCTTGTAGGTAGACATTTAGTTTGGTTCTGTACTTTGACTATTAAGTAAACACTTAAGTGAATATCCAAACATAATATACGCCTGTCAAACTTGGATTATAACAAGTGTGTTTGTAGGGTGAATTCCTACCCTTAGAATTATACAATCAAAGGGATGTGTGTATTCTTGGCTTTCAGAGATATTTCCAAATTATCCTCAAAAAAAAGTTGTTTCCATACAACAGCTAAAAGAGTGCCTGCCTATTCTTCTGTACCTCCACCCTGGGAGCTCAGCTTTTTTATTTTTCCAATTTAATAAATAAAAAGAATTAGTATCTCAGCGTTTGAGTTAGGAATGAGACAGAACAAATTTTCATACGTTAATATACTACTAGTCTTTTTTTCTGTGAACTTCCCATTTATATCTTACTTAAAATTTTAAAAATCTGGCTCTTTGTTTTTTTTCTTATTGTTACATGTAGTCTTTTTGTGTGAATTACGTTATGCACCCACTTGTCACGTAAGTGTATTTTGCCAGTTTTTCTTTGTATAATGAATATGGTATAATGCACATGACTATTTATTAAATTCAAAAGGTTTCAGTCTTGATGAAATTAGATTTAGCACTCTTTCTCTGTGGCGGTTACGTTTCATGTCCTGCAAAGCAACAGTTTTAAACTACTATTCCTTGCTGCCTTATCTTGGCAGTTCCCTAGCTACACAGGGTTCTGCCATTTCGAAAGCATGGCTGCAGGGCCATGGCCAGAGTTATGCTGCACACACCAACGTCTGCCTTGCCTTGTTTTTACCAGGATAGTGTTGAGTACTGCATCATTGGCGTCACAATTTTATCTCAGCTAACCAATGAAATTAATCAAGTAAGTGCTACAGCCTTCCTCATTGAAGTAAGTGCCATATTTTTTCTTAGTATTGGTGTTTTCTGCTATGTGTGGGATGATCTTTTTTGGCAGTTGTGTGCTTTTGCGGTAAGTGATTAATGCCCTTTGAAACAATAGTTCCAGTGGATTTTCCTCTGTACATGCAGCCTACCTCGTTCTTAATATCCTGGTCCCCGTCTGCCTCCAGAACATTTTATCCGCCCATCAGCTCTCCTTACTGGTATTAATGTTCATTGTGAGAGATGAGAGCAACATTCCTAAGTTAAAACCTTAGTTAAATTACTGCTTTGCTAATGAAAGAGAATGCATCAAAAAAGGGGATCACAAAAGTGGAACAGAATATCTGCTAAATAATTACCATGTATTTATTACCATTTAAAACTCAATTCGCAAGTGCTACTATTAAAGACTTTTCTGGTCATCTTTTTAGAATGCTTAAGACATACAATAACTTTTTGAATAGTCCTTGTCACAGGTTACTACAGAGGAAACACCAGTGGCTTTCTTTTGCTGTGGCTATTATTTTTTATTTTAGTCATTTACTTTTGTATCCAGCTAAAATTTTGTAATTATTGAATAGGCCGGTATTAATATTAGTTGTGACATCTCACCCTTCAGTCGCCAGCTGTGAATTACCTCGGCATCACTGTTGCTACTGCGCATATTTATATAGACCTTTTTATTAACCTTGAGAAATTTTAACTGTGAGGTAGTACTGTTCTAAATGCATCGGCTTCTAGTTACTTAAACTCTGGAGTCCATACTTTGTTCTCTGTCACATGCGATCCCCACCATGGTCAGTAATTATCAGAATAATAATGGAGTGACTACTATGCAGCAGGCGCTGTTCTGAGCACTTTACTGGTAGCAGCTAATTTTTATTCTCACATTAGTCCTGGGAGGTAGGTTCCGTGGCTGTCCCATTTTCTAGATGAGGAAGCTGAAGCACATAAGGGTCAATAATTCGCCTAAGGTATCACAGTTAGCAGGCAACAATATCTGAATTTGAACCCACATCATCTTATTCCAGAGCCTTTGCTCTTAACAAGTAACTTCTTATTGAGCCACTGTTACCTTTGTAATATGAAAGCACGCATTAACTGAGGACAGAGATTGTGGGGTTAATGTTCTCCTTGTGGAAGCTTGGCCCCGCATAGTACACCAATATTGATATATTTTAAAACTTCAAAATTTTGTCTTTCTTAATGGAACAGTAGAAATGTGTGTAATGTACTTAATGTATGCAGTTATTCTCTGTGTTATCATCAGCATACCTGATTACATATGGAAAATGGTCTATAAACTGGCAATGTCATACTATCCAAGATATTTATGATAACACAGTGACACTGAAGCTAGAATTGGGGGATATTTTGAACCTCTGCAAAACTTAGTTTTCTCTTCTTTTTTTGGTTGTCAGATTTAAATCAGAAAGCATATTTCTTTTACCAGCCCTGTCTGAACTTAGAAATAAAATCAAGAGGAGGGGTACCTGGCTGGCTCAGAGGAGCATGTGACTCTTGATCTCGGGGTCATGAGTTCGAGCCCCACATTGGGTGTAGACTACATAAGTAAATGAAGCTTTAAAAAAAGAAAAATCAAGAAATCTTGCTGCATTATTCTTTAACATGCCAACAGCAGATGAGCCCTCTCCTGAATGAACTGATTGGTATATAGAATAGAAGAGATTTAAGCTTACAGGAGGTGGTTGGACTAAAAATTCCCTTGGAAACCTTGAAATCCCTTTATTCTGCTTACTGAAGTGCCTGTGTGTCAAGAATAGAGGGCATACTAAAGTAAAAACAGAGTTCTTAACCATAAAAACCTTTAACGTTTGGCTGAAGAGAGAGGAACAGAGGAAACAGTGAGAGACTGATGCTCCCCTTCAATTAAGTGCTCACTTCTAGAAAAGAGACTATGTGTTAAAATAGGTTAGAGAAGCAGGGAGTATCATGGGCTATTGTCAGTCATCCTAAGTTCATGGCTGTCAGTTAAAGACTGCTTTGGAAATTCTGTGGTGACTTTAGCCTCGGGTGGATTGTTTACCAAGCTTTACCACTATCTGTTTCTGAGACTAAGCCACAATACAATATGCTAGAAATTATTAACAGTATCTGCCAGCAGTAGGTTAAATTTTACCTCCTTAAATGTGGAGGAAATTAAAACTGCAGTGGAGATGCTCATCCATCTTTCTGTCTTCCGTCTGTAAGCTATAGACCCATCCTGGCTAGCGGTTAGCAGCTTATTGTCCTTTGCATCCTCTCATTATTCATGAGTTAACAGTGATTTAAACATTAAAAAGGTATTTTGTGTGTAAGTTGGTTTTACTGGAAATCTTAGTTTACTTGATGTCTATATGAAAATTTTTTCTTTGCAATTAATTCTAAAACTTGAATTGGTTTATCTTTTTGCGCAGGCCGACACCACGCATCCTTTAACCAAGCACAGAAAAATAGCCTCTTCTTTCCGAGATTCATCGTTATTTGATATCTTTACACTTTCCTGCAATTTACTAAAACAGGTGAGATTGTAGGTTGGATCCTGCTTCCCAGTCCCCTTTGAAAGGATGAGAATGAGTTGGGACCTGTTAAAGGTCAGCTCTAAGCTCACCCCTTGAGAGTTGGTGCAGCTCTAACCATTACCATCTCTCACACGACACCGGTCTCCAAGTTGTGGAAGAAAGTACCATACTGACCACTGACTCTAGAGAGGGGATTGCGCTTGCCTTATTTCAGAGCTCTTCCCTTAAGCAAAGCACAGTATGTGAACACGTATCCCAGGGAATCTGGTTTACCACAAAGTTTGGGATTTTGTTGTTTGCTTTTTTATACCCACATAAAATCTTCCTGCATGGAATAAAAGCATGTTAGCTTTATGGTGTTTGGATTCTTAGAGCTCTAAAAGCAGGTTCTGACTGCATTGTTAGCATACTGAAACAGGCTGGCTCCCCTGCCCCCTGCTGAGTTTCAGGCAGCACATAAACAAGCAGCATCTGTAAGGAAAAGTAGATTTTGAATTTCTAACATCCATTTAGATTTCATAACCTGAAGGGGTAGACAGTTACCACATAAGGAAATTACCTGTTTTAAAATGTTCAAGTTCATTTATGAATGAGTTGAACTAGGAAAGAAATGCTCACCTGTGAGTCCTACACATTTATAACAGTCTATATGGACCTCCCTGTAGAAAACTAAATGGGGTTAGCGTCTGGCTGTTTGTTCATTTTGGGTGGTTTGGTTTGGTGTTTTGTGAGGTTTTTTTGTTCTTAGTCTCATTTTCCCTTATGTCGTGAGTTTTAGAAGCAAGTTTAGATTCTTTGTGTTGTCCGCGTTAATGATGTTCATCTTTTCCCTCAATTACCTAGTTCTACCTCAGGATTCCCAAACAATCCTTGGGTTGGGCAAGCTACCTGGCAACAGCTATTATACACCCTGAAGGGGGAAAGCTTTTGAGAAAACTGAGGATTGACTCTTTCTGGCTGATACCATCAAAACCAATTAGCCACCTAGTCACTGAGGTCTCCAGCCCCATCTAGATATAACCAGGATCTCACAGCAAATGGAGTAACCACCCATCCCGTATGGCTTCAGAATCCCCTGTGGCCACTGTGTCTACAACATGTAAACCTTACGTGTCAAAAGGGGGATTTCTTTAAATACCAGTTTCGTGTTTTTATAGTAAATAAGCAGCTAGGGTTTTCACAATGACATTAAGGTGACAGAAGTGCAGCCCCTTTTGCAGGGGAAACATCACTTCATTGAGTTGAAATACTGCCTTCCTTTTCTGGCTTAACAGCCTTCTCAGGAGTCTGGCAGCAAACTTGGAAGAGAGGAGTGATTGTTTGGGGCTCATTATGTGGTAATTTTTACAGGCTTCAGGAAAGAATCTAAACTTGAATGATGAAAGTCAGCATGGCTTACTCATGCAACTGCTCAAACTCACTCATAACTGCCTAAACTTTGATTTCATCGGCACTTCTACTGATGAGTCCTCAGATGACCTGTGCACAGTACAGATTCCCACCAGCTGGAGATCAGGTAGGAGTACTGCACCCCCGGGAACAGACTGCTGCTCAGCCCCACGTCATGTCTGCCGGATGGTCTGAGGAACCCCTGGAGATCCCTTGCTTGCTTTTAGAGAAAACTTAGAAAGTCAGCATCTATCTTGATACAGTGAGGAAGAGGCTGTTGAAGGAACCTTACTTGGGTTTCCTAGCTTGGGGAGGACTTTTTTAATTACTGGGTTACTAACAGATGTGAGTTTGACCTTCTCACATTCATCACCTAGGGATTCCTTACTCATTTGAGGTCATTTCTAGGTTTAAACATGAAACCAAAGAAAAGAACGCGTGCTTATGCTTGTTTTTACGTTTTTCAGAATCAAACTTCTTGCTTTGAACATAGCCCTGATTGTCTTAAGTTCTCTGGGGGTCATAGGAATGAATCTGTTCTTTAGAGGAGCTAAAACCTAGTGCTTTAAAAAATAAAACAAAACAAAAACAAACAAACAAAAAAAAAACAGGAAAAACTCCAAAGCCCTTCTTAGCTTATCCCTTGAAAGGAACCCTGTGAGAGGAGGTGCCCCCCAGTACATAGTGCTGTAAGTGTGTCACTAGCAACAAGCGACGTACTCAGTAACGGTTCCTTTGTCTTTTTTCAGCGTTCTTAGATTCTTCAACTCTGCAGCTGTTTTTTGACCTGTATCATTCCATCCCTCCTTCGTTTTCACCTCTGGTGAGTCAGGACCACAGTTTCTAAAGCCCCACCTACATCCAAAAAGTAGCAGTGGTGAATGAGCCTTACGCTCATTCATTCTGTCGTACAAAATCATCCAAGTGAAGCATAAAAATGCTAGGGTTAGTTATTTAGCCTTTTGTGGTAAAGCTTGTAGCCTAAAGGTTCTCATAGTGAAGAGAATTAATTTAATTCTCTTTAAATTATTCCTGTCTAGTGACAAATTGCTGCAAATGCCAAGCTCTTCTGTCTCATCTTGAATCTGACTTTATACTGTACCTCAAACAGCCACAAGCTAGAGTGTGTGTGTGGGAGGGGTTGGGGGGGGGGATTCAGCTTGTATTGTCTAACTGAAGATTATCCTGCCCAAGAAAAAAAAATTTTTTTACGATTTTATTTATTTATTTGACAGACAGAGATAACAAGTAGGCAGAGAGGAAGGCAGACAGAGAGAGGGAGAAGCAGGCTCCCTGCTGAGCAGAGAGCCCGATGTGGGGCTCGATCCCAGGACCCTGGGATCATGACCCGAGCCGAAGGCAGAAGCTTTAACCCACTGAGCCACCCAGGTGCCCCCCAAGAAAATTTTTGAAAGTCCTTCAGGCACATGTTACATAAGTGATAAATGGAAGCTGTGAGGAGAAGGTAAATTTGAATACCATCCTGGATAACATTACAGAGCTCTTGGAAATGATGCATTTTTCTCCTTTAAAGCAGTAATTAGGGCGCCTGGGTGGCTCAGTGGGTTAAGCCGCTGCCTTTGGCTCAGGTCGTGATCTCAGGGTCCTGGGATCAAGCCCCGCATAGGGCTCTCTGCTCAGCAAGGAGCCTGCTTCCTCCTCTCTCTCTGCCTGCCTCTCTGCCTACTTGTGATCTCTCTGTCAAATAAATAAATAAAATCTTTAAAAAAAAAAAAAAAAAGGCAGTAATTAACCTCATCAAATTTCAAAATTCACCCAGGTCCTGAAAGACATTGGCCTAGTATTTCAGATTATTTCATGTAAATTGCTAACGTACAAAACACACAGATAAGAAGACAGTAAAGTAATGGGTGTTTTACACAGTGTTTCTACAGTAGGCTGTTTTCCTGGTTATTACGGTACTTTTCCACATGTAGACCTTAGCTTTAGTAGAAATGTGAATTCAGTGTTGTTTGTATCTTTAAGTTTACTTCAGGAAAAGGTAGCTCACTGGAGAGGTAGTTCATGAAAAGACTATTAGTAAAGATGTGGGCAACACTAAGGGAATCTAGCCAGGGGTGGTGAGGTGAGGTATACCCTCTAGGGTGTGCAGTAGTAGGGAGCCCCAGGTGGCAAGGGGTAGGAAACCCTGGAAAGAACTGAAGCTGTGGCCTAGGCTAGGGCTGGGCGCAGAGGGAGGGACACTGCCATTCATGGCCTAGCCAGGGGTCCACAGGGGGTACCTCTTTCTTCCTGCCCTTAATCTCTTGCTAGTACTTTCCAGTGGTTGAAGCCTACTGGAGGCAGGAGGGAGGGGGAGCTGTGGCTCTAAATGGACAGAAGTCAGCCTCCCAGGGAACAGAGCAGTGTGGAGAAGGATAGAAGACAGATCTGGAGGGGCAGACAGTATAAATACCTAGCACAGTGGGGAAAGGGGAAAGGTTTTCAGGGTAAAGCCTGTTCTTTTCAGAACACAGATCTAGCTTGGTTATTTCATTATGGCAAAGCCTGATTAGCCAAAAGTCTTAGTGAAGCAGAGAAAACGACACCTAAAGCTTTCTTAACCTACAAATTATATGGTATTTCCAAGCCTTAAATACATATCTTAAAAGAATCAAAGAAGCCATTGGGTGGTCAAAGAATAATACCTAAGTGAATTTCCAGACTGAATTTAACTAGTTGTTATGGTAACTTGGATCTAATGATCTTTTTTTTTGTTTTAATAAAGCTGTTTCCAGTATCCTCAGCTGTACTCTTCTTGATCTTTCTGTATCATGGTAATAGTAGGGAGGTTGAAAGAACAGTTAATAGCATATGCAAGGAAGAATATTCTAGGAGGGGAAAGAGGGAAAAGATAATATGGAGTAGCTGTATTATCTTTTTAATCAGTTGTGTTTGGTTGTGCCTGTTTTTAGGTACTATCCTGCTTAGTACAAATTGCCTCAGTCAGAAGATCCCTGTTTAACAATGCAGAGAGGGCCAAGTTTCTCTCACATCTTGTTGATGGTGTTAAGCGAATACTGGAAAACCCACAGGTAAGATTTTTGAGAATTTACTATTTGAATACATATTTAAATACATGTTGTGTGTGGATGTGTGTAATTAGTATATGCCTCTCTGTTGAATCCGAAGGAACTACCATCTAGAAGCCACACTTAGCAGAAACCTAGAGAACACTTCAGTGTGTCATTCTCAGAAGGTTTAACTGAGTCTGTATCTGTCGGCAGATTTTTTTCCTTTAAGATTTTATTTATTTATCAGAGAGAGAGTACAAGTAGGGGGAGCGGCAAGCAGAGGGAGAAGCAGGCTCCCTGCTGAGCACAGAGCCTGATGCAGGACTTGATCCCAGGACCCTGGCATCATGACCTGAGCGACTTAACTGACGGAGCCACCCAGGTGTCCTGTAGGCAGATTCTTGAAAATGTTTACCCAAATGAGGAATTTGTATCCTCTAGCTTCAAGAATGCAGGAGTTAGGGGAAAGGACTACTTGGACACAGGAAAATAAGACAGCTGGTCATTTTTCCCCCAAGAAATTAAGAATTGAGAGTTTGGTTTTTATTTCTGTTTCCATTTTTTTTTTTTTTTTTTTTTTTTTAATATACATTATTTACCCAAGTGTGTAGGTCTGCTTTTAGATGGGAAGGGAGATACTGCCCATCTGGTATTCATTGCGTAACTCAATTGGCCTTTTTGTGTTTTTCATTTCCAGAGATTCAGCCAACACCTACTTTTTTTTAAAGTGCCACTCCTCTACACTAGAAAATACCATACAGGCATTTTGTTTTTAAATATACTCAGTTCTGTCCCTCTTTTTAATAATTCTTTTTTTTTAACCGAAGTATAGTTGACTGAGAATGTACATCAGTTTCAGATGTACAACATAGTGAAACAACTCTGTACATTGTGTTATGCCCACCGCAAGTGTGGCTACCATTTGGCACCACACAATGCTATTATAGTACCATTGACTATATTCCCTGTGCTATACCTTTTCTCCTCATGACTTCTTCACTGCATAACTGAAAGCCTGTGGCTCCCACTCCCCTTCATCCATTTTTGGCCATCCTGCCCATTGCCTCCCCTCTGGCTACCCTTTGTTCTCTGTATTTATGAGTCTGTCTCTGCTTTTTTTGTTGTTTATTTGTTCATTTGTTTTATTTTTTTAGAGTCTATATATAAGTGAAATCCTCTGGTATTTGTCTTTCATTTGACTCATTTAGTTCACTTTGACTCACATAGTACCCTCTAGGTCCTTCTACATTGTCGCAAATGGCCAGATGTGAGTCTTTTTTATGGTTAAGCAATGTAATACATTGTATGTATATGTATGTGTATGTGTATATATGTGTGTGTGTGTATGTGTGTATATATATATGGTACATATATATAGACCACTTCTTTATCCATTCATCTATCATTGTACACTTAGGTTGCTTCCATATCTTGGTTATTGTAAATAATGCCGCATACACATAGGGTTGCATATATCTTTTCAGATTAGTGTTTTTGTTTTCCTTGAGTAGTTACCCAGTAGTGAAATTACTGGATCACACAGTATTTTTATTTTTAATTTTTTGAGGAACCTTCATACTCTGTTTTCCACAGAGGCTCTATCAGTTCATATTCCCACCAACAGTGCATGAGAGTTCATTTTTCTCCACATCCTTACCAGCGCTTGTTCTTTCTTGTCTTTTGAAGTCAAGTTTGTAGGGTTTTGAGGGGGGGGGTGTTGGTCTTTTGTTTTTGTTTTGTTCTGTTCTTTTAAGGAAGCTGTACACCCAGTGTGGGGTTCGAACTCACAACCCTGGGATCAAGGGTATATGCTCTTAAAAAAAAAAAAAAAAGAGTAACGTGCTCTAATGACTCAGCCAGCCAGGTGCCCGAGGACTTCTTGTCTTTTTCTGACAAGTGTAAGGTGATATATCTCATTGTGGTTTGATGATGAGTGATGTTGAGCATGTTTTCATGTGTCTGTTGACTATCTGTAGGTCTTCTTCAGATCCTCTGCCCATTTTTTAACCAGATTGTTTTTTGGTGTTGAGTTGTTTATATATTTTGGATCCTAACCCCTTATAAGATATATCATATACAGGTATCTTCTCCCATTCGGTAGGTTGTCTTTTCATTTTGCTGATGGTTTCCTTCACTGTGCAAAAGCTTTTTATTTTGGTGTAGTCCCAGTAGTTTATTTTTGCCTTTGTTTGCCTTGCCTGAGGAGACATATTCAGAGAAGTGTCGCTGGGACAATGTCCAGGAGATGACTGCCTACATTTCTTCAAGGAGTTTTATGGTTTCAGTCTCACATTTAGATCTTTAATTCATTTTGAGTTTATTTTTGTGTATTTGTAAGAACGTGGTCCAGTTTTGGGTTTTTTGCATGTTTCTGTCCAGTTTTCCTAGCACCATTTATTAAAGACTATTAAAAATGCATTTATTCATCCAACAAATACATAGAGCACCTATTATGTACCAGGGATGTGGTGGTGAACAAAATAAAGTATGCTTATCGAGGAATACCTACATAAGAAAACAATAAATATACCTATATAAGTGTAATATGCAAATAATCCAAAGTTTTTCATATAAGTATAAAGTAAAATATATAAAAATACTAATCTAGGAATTAAATTGTTACAGCAGTGATGATATAATGTAAATAAATTAAACATTTTTATGACTGTCACAGGAGTATAGCCTTATTTAATGATAAATTTGACAGAGGTAAAAATGAAAAATTCATGATCTTTGATCAGTGGGAAGCAAACAGACCAGAAATATCTTCAATTGTACCCCCTTTTCTGTTGCTAATTAACTTTACAGCTTTAAGCAAGTAATGTGATCTTTTTGAGCCTCCATTTCAGACTTTCAATTGAGGCTAATAATTTCATCCCACAGGATAATTGTTTTGAACAAATGAGATAGTAGATGTGACCATGTCTTTTAAAAGTGATTTTCTAAAAAATTGTTTTTGAACATTCTACGGATGTGTCATTAGAAGTGAGGACCTGTAGCTGAGAAGTTCAAGTAGATTCTCCCTTCCCCTTGTGCCATCCCCATTGTCATTGTGAAAGTATACATTTACATTTTATTTTCCTCCTGTGCTGTCACCAGAGCTTATCAGACCCAAACAATTACCATGAGTTTTGCAGACTGCTGGCCCGATTGAAGAGTAACTATCAACTGGGAGAATTAGTAAAGGTGGAAAACTACCCTGAGGTCATCCGATTGATAGCTAACTTCACAGTGACCAGCCTACAGGTTTGTCTTCTCTCATATCTCGCCTGCACAGTGAAACCTCTTCTCTTGCTCATTGGTTTTGAACTTAAAAGAATACGGGCATAACCTCATTTTATTGCACTTCATGGATCCTGTGTTCTTTACAAGTTGAATGTTTGTGGCAACCCTTCATTAAGCAAGTATGTCGGTGCCATTTTTCCAATAGCACTTGCTCGCTTCATGTCTGTGTTGCATTTTGGCAATTCTCACGATATTTCAGGCCTTCTCATATTTAATATGGTGATCTGTGGTCAGTGATTACAACTCTCTGAAAGCTCAGGCGATGGTTAGCATTTTTAGCACCAAAATATTTTTTACTTAAGATATGTACTTTGTGTTTTAGACATAATGTTATTGTACACTTACTGGACAATAGTGTAGTATGAAACAAAACTTTCTTATGTGCACTGGGAAACCAAAACACTCATTTGACTCGCTTTATTGCAGTGGTCTGGAATCAGACCTCTAGTAGTATCTCCAAGGTATGCCTGTATTCCCTCCCCCACCCCCGCCTGAATATAATATAGGGCAAACCTGCAGAGTAGTTATTGCAGCCTGATTGTTTGCCTTAAAGAAGTGCGAGGAGTTTGGTTAGAGGAACATGTGGGAATTGCAAGGATAATATTTAGCTTATCCCTCTGAAAAAACAAGATTGGAACATAGTGAGACAAAAGAGTCGAGAGAGAGCTAGTGACCTCTCTTAGTCATGTAATATAAGACAGTGGTTCTCAAATTTTATGGCTTGCATCAAAATCATCTGGAAAGTGTGATGAAAAACACAGGTTGCTTGTGTTTTACCCCCATAATTTCTGCTTCACTAGATCCAGAGTGGAGCCTTGGTGTCTCTGTGTCAAACAGGTTCTTCAGGTGATTCTCAGGGATACTAATGTTTGAGAACCACTTACACAAGGCTTTCCTTGTGGGAAGGCTTACACAACCAGTGTAGAGCAGCTCTTTTTATTAGATGCTTAATCTCCAAAATAATAATAAGCACATTAGACAAGTTGTCATGCACAGAACAAAGCCCATAAACATTTATCCCTTTCTTTTTTTTTAAGCCTTTATCCTTTGTGTCAAATGGCATGGGACTAATGTGTATAAAAAATGAGAAATATGCCTCCTGCTCTTTTGGTTTTCCTTAGCACTGGGAATTTGCCCCAAATAGTGTGCACTATCTCCTGAGCCTTTGGCAGCGGCTGGCAGCCTCTGTGCCATACGTGAAAGCCACAGAGCCCCACATGCTGGAAACTTATACTCCTGAGGTCACCAAAGCCTATATCACATCCCGTTTGGAATCTGTGCACATCATCCTGAGGTAAGGAAACTGGGACAGCCGCCTGGTGTCAGACTTGCCAGAGGTCAGACACCCAGTTGGCGAAGGCACACTTGACATGGGCCTCCTTGGAGCTGATGCCGTTAACGGCTGTTTCCTCATGTCAGCCGAATAGCAGGTGGAGCATAAAATCTGAGAGAACAGGCTTTCTCTGCAACATCCTCATTCATGTCCTCATTTTTCTGCCCTCCTTGGCGATCTCTTTGAATACAAGGTATATCATCAGTATTCTCTTTGTCCTTGCCGATGATTCCTTTTTAACATGACAGGAACATTTATAAGCTATAGATGATAAGAATTATGTGTAAGTTATAGGTGCTTTAGCTTCCTGAAGAAAGAAGTAGATAACTAAGACGACACAATCCAGAGCTTACCAGAGGAGGTAGAATCCTACGCAGCTAATTGCCGATTGCGTTACAGGAATGCATGGTTTCTGTCTACCTTGACTTGACCAGAAATCTATAGCTAAAGAAATGTTAGACCCTTTCAGAAATGACTTATAAAAAGTGAAGTTATTCTTGAGGGACCTTTCTTGTATGTGTGTATATCTGTATTTATATCTGTATTTTTTGTTGTTATTTTTCAGGGGAATTGGACTCTGAAGTTCTGGGTTTTGTTTTGTGTTTTTTTAAATCAGATCTTAATTGGCTCAGAGTCAAGTGCATTAAATTGTCAGAAGAGTTATAGGCTCAATTGTTAATGACTTGAATCCTTTCAAAATTCAAGTATTTGTGAAGTCCCCTGGAAAGCATTGTTCTATCATCCATGTACTTTCTGTTCCTGAGGATTCAGCTGGTTTCAGTGATGCGTTGTTGAGGAGTGGTTACAGGTGTGGGCTCTGGGCTGGAATAGCCAGTTAATAGCTGTGTGCTCTCGGGCAGGTTATTAAAAGGATTAAATTACTGTGTCTTGGCCCTGTATGTGGACCATAGTATACACACAGCTGTGACCTCTAGTTGTGATGGTCATGGTGGTGCAGCTGCTGGGTTGTCATACTGTGATGTAGCAACAGAAGAGGAGCTTGGAGTACAATGTGATTTTCAAGTCTAGCAATCGATATGTAAGGTAGGACCTGGTATAGATTCACAGTGCCTCCTCTGTGAGTCTAAAATCCAAGAAGTGAAAACTAAATTTTCTCATAGGTTGGAAACAGAACTCATTTGGTGGCAAAATTAGACATGTGCTAATATGAGACCATTTAGAGCCTTTTTGAAAACTTCTGCTTTGTATGACTCTTCCTGATGGTTAAACATTTTGCTATAGGAAAACTGTAGTTGCTACCCTGGAGAGTCCATTGAGGGTTCATAGCACATGCTAGAAGCATCATATTGCCTCTTTAAAATCTGAAGAGCTCTGAATTCCAAAACATATCTGGCCACAATGGCCCCACACAGGGACAGGATATGTGTAGTCCCAAAGGTACTTAGAGCCAAGAACAAGCAAGAGAGTAAAAACCAAGAGCTCCTAGGGTATGAAGCAAAGGACTGAAGGGATTGAGGCAAACGTTAAGGGAGCAGGAGTTCAGATCAAAAGCTAGACACCAACTCACAGAGTGTATCTAAAGCAGATGACTTTAGTATGACCATCTTCCCACTTTTTATATTATATGTTTCTTGGTAAAATGTAGTGCTGCTAAACGGTGGCTAAATGCAGAAGAACGAGAGGTGTCATAGTGGGGAAATCAATGGTATCTTTTAAGAGAGCCGCCTTCCTTTTCCCTTGGGAGCAGGGATGGCCTGGAAGACCCTCTGGAGGATACCGGCCTGGTGCAGCAGCAGCTGGACCAGCTGTCCACCATCGGGCGTTGTGAGTATGAGAAGACATGTGCACTCCTCGTGCAGTTGTTTGACCAGTCCGCCCAGTCCTATCAGGAGCTGCTGCAGAGTGCTAGTGCCAGCCCGATGGATATCGCGGTGCAGGAAGGTGAGTGGACAGTGCTGCGGCCTGAAAAGTGGTGCTATCCTTCTTCACTCACTGCCACCTCTCTTTCCTTCTTGCCCCCCAAAAGGACTCTTCAATCATCCATCTTCTCCATCTACACAAAAGAATACTATGAATAAATGCCACAGGGCTAAGGGAGAGTAACTGAAATCGTGTCTAGGTGGATGTGTTTTTAACTTCCAAGAAAGTACTGGACTCTGGAGCTCCTGGATGGCTCAGTCAGTTAAACATCTGCCTTCAGCTCAGGTCATGATTCCAGAGTCCTGGGATCCAGCCCTGTGTCAGGCTTGCTGCTCAGCGGGAAGCCTGCTTCTCCCTGCTACTCCCCTGCTTGTGTTCTCTCTCTCTCTCTCAAATAAATAAAATTTTAAAAAGAAAAAAAAAAGTACTGGACTCTAAAAATAATGACCTTGTCTCATAGGGGACTGTTGGTTATCTACTGAATTTCCCCTTGGCCTCACCCTTGCCAGAGCAGGGTGGTAGCTATGCTCAGTAAGAAAAATTAGACACTATAGCTTTACCATACTGTTCTTAAGATTACAGAAGCTCCTAGTAAGAAACACACCTCACTATGAGGAGATTTCGTCAATGAAATGACCGCTGGAGTCTAGACACTAACAGATCTTCTTCCTGTTGCAGGACGGCTGACGTGGCTGGTTTACATCATTGGCGCAGTGATCGGTGGCCGGGTTTCCTTTGCCAGCACTGACGAACAAGATGCTATGGATGGCGAGCTTGTCTGTCGGTAGGTGCTCTCACAGAGTCTCTCCATTTCACAGCTTTGACCGAGACCCCTCCTTTTGGGTCCTAACATCACAGGAACTTGACATGCTTCTATTAATGCTTTCCTCCTTCTATATTGATAGAATATAATCTCATGAAGCTGGTGCCCAGAAAATGAAGGACTGTTATAGCCCCAGCTTCACACATTTTATAAATACAGCAAAAATTCTACCTACAGTCTTTACTGAAAAAACATTTACAGTAATTCAGCAAGGAAATGATGGATACAGAATTAGGAAAACCAGAATAGGGAGTAGCTTTTAGTTTTAAGGACAATATCTTAGAGTTAATGAAATGTGGACTGTTTTTTCCATAGCAGGGTAAGACTAAGAGGAAAATATGGTTCAGATATTCCCAAATACGGAATTACAGAGTTTCTACAGCCTTTCAAATCTCTTGACATACACTGTTCCACCCAGAAGTTTTCAAGTTATTTTGTGTCTATGTAATTCTCATCCATCTTCCTAAAAACCTATAAATGAACATTAAGTGATTTCTAAGGATTCACCTAACATAGAAATAAAAAGGCAGGATTTGGGGGTGCCTGGGTGTTCAGTTGGTTGGGTATCATATGCCTTCAGCTCAGTCATAATCTTGGGGTTCTGGGATCAAGCCCTGGCTTGGGCTCCCTGCTCAGTAGGGAGTCGGCTTATCCCTTTCCCTCTGCCCTTCCCCCCAATTTGTGCTCTCTCTCAAATAAATAGAATCTTTAAAAGAATAAAAAGGCAGGATTTTTTAATACTCTGCCACAGAGGTTCTCTAACCTTTTCATCAGGACTATTCACCTTCTTAAAAAGGTATTTAGAAGTATTTTAAAAATTACTTTTTAAAAAAGTATTGAGAATCTCAAAGAGTTTCTGTTTATAAAATATAGCTATTGATAGTTTTTGTATTAAAAAGTAAAACTGGGGCACCTGGCTGGATCATGCGACTCGATCTCAGGGTTGAGTTTGAGCCTCACGTTGGGTGGAGAGATGATTTAAATCTTTTTGTAAAAAAAAAAAAATGAAAAGTAAAACGGAGAAAATTTAAATTTATTCCCTTAAAAATAAGCTCCATTACATGTCAGCATAAGTAATGTTTTTTAAAATATTTTTCAAGGGGCGCCTGGGTGGCTCAGTGGGTTAAAGCCTCTGCCTTCAGCTCAAGTCATGATCCCAGAGTTCTGGGATCGAGCCCCGCATCAGGCTCTCTGCTCTGCGGGGAGCCTGCTTCCTCCTCTCTCTCTCTCTCTGCCTGCCTTTCTGCCTACTTGTGATTTCTCTCTCTCTGTCAAATAAATAAAATCTTTAAAAAAAAAAATTTTTTTTTTATTTTTATTTATTTATTTTTTTCAAAAAAATTAATGAGGAAAGTGGCTTTGTTTTAATGTCCGGCTCAGAAGTCAGCTGGATTCTCTTATCTGTATCTGCATCCAGTCTGTCATGGTGTCACACAGCCAGTAGCCCCTGGACAGCACGCTGCATCCTCCTGTCAGAATGCAGGTAGAAGGATAGATCGTGTTTCAGAATTGTGTGCGAACAGACTGCAGCCCTGGGGAACTGCCACCCTGAAGGGTTCTGAACTTTCCAATGCTCTCCTTAGAGATAAACACATTTTAACATGATGGCTTAGAATAGATTGGTTCCTAGACATTTCAGTCCATAATTCTTATTCTGAAAAAATCCCCATTTTTCTCTTATCAGATGATGCCCATCTGCCCTTAGGTGCCTTAATCCTGACAAAATCTCCATGGCATGTCACAGATGGCATTTTTTGAAGAGTTCAGCAAAGATTTGATAAGGATAAAAGCTAATAAGCTATCTGATTCGTCAGCCTGGTGTGATACTGCATGTGTGTCATAATATAAGTTGAGTTTAGAGAGTGTCTTGTATACTGGTTCTCATACTGAGTGTTATAGCGTCATGCCTGAGTCTTATTCACTCATTATATGTCAAGAATAGTTTACCTGTTCTCACATCATCAGAATGATAAGTGACTTAACTTGTAGTAACATTCTTATTCATGCAGTATTCACACACTTGCATTCCAGTATTCTTTCTTTTTGGGGGAAAGGTGTGGGAGGGGGTAAAGGGATGAAGTCACGGGTAGCATATCTGCTCTTGGTCTCTGGAACTTTTACCGGCCTGTGGACATTGCCCTTCATGTGCCCATTCCCTTCATGGCTCTGTGGGAAAAAAAGATTGAGAACCACGAGCTTAGTCCAGTCTCCGTCATTTTACAGATGAGGAACTGGGACTCAGAAATAAATTGCTTTACTTACGGTCTCACAAAGTTTCAAGGAAGGTCATAACCCCAGTGCCAGTGTTTTGTTTTGTTTTCCCACTATGTTTAAGCCAACTATTAGTTCCGCCTCAGTCTTTAGTCTTGGTGGACTGGAACTTTTAAACAGCCAACAGGTCGCTCATATTCATTCTTCTGCTGTGGTTCCTGTGGGGCAGAAATGGGGAATTCTGTTCTCTCAGCAGAGCACTGAGCCTGCAGAGAATGCCTTTCAGATAGGATGGGTAAGGAGAGGAGACACAGAGGCCTATTTGAGGATAGTTTGGATTTTCTAGAGTGATCAGGATATCCTGCTGTTGAGAGAATCATTGCTCTTCTTCCTCTAGGGTGCTCCAGCTGATGAACCTAACAGATTCTCGCCTGGCTCAAGCGGGTAATGAGAAGCTAGAATTGGCCATGCTGAGCTTTTTTGAACAGTTTCGTAAGATCTACATTGGGGACCAGGTGCAAAAATCCTCTAAGGTAACAGGCGCTCAGTTGGCTCCACTTGGTTCTCACTTATGCTTGCAGAATTGCTGAGAAACATGTGATAGCAGTTCAGACACAGATTATAGTGTCAGGATGGTCCAGATGTCTCTTCTTATAGAATTTTGAGAGGTTCATCCAAGAATTGGGTCCATTTCTCTAGTGTTCCAAGTGCTTAACAGATGGCTGGGCAAAACATCTGGTGGTCTCAGTGTTGGCATTTCTCAGTCTCTGTACATGAATTGATGTTCAGAACAGCAGAAGGTTTTGACAGTATTTGTCATCTTGGGGTGAAGGGTACTGGTAAGATAGCTCAGCATCTCTCTAGTATCAAGTAATACTTAGAAACTAGTTTACCCCTTCAACAGAGACTTCCTCTACACTTTTGTCCATTTTCTTCCCACATCTTACCCCTGAATAAGGACAAAAACAATGTTGGAATGTGACTTTTCTAATCCATATTTTCTGATTACTTTCTCTTCCCTTAACACAACACCAGCTGTACCGCCGACTCTCAGAAGTTCTGTGCTTGAATGATGAGACCATGGTCCTGAGCGTCTTCATAGGAAAAATGTAAGTGTTTGGCTTGCCATCAGCAAGAGTCCCTTGCAATCCTGTTGCAACTGTAAAATGTGATCTTGGCATTATGCTGCCAGTGCCTTGGTATTCTAGCATTGATCGTTTGCGTCAGAAAATTGTGCATTTGAGTGTGTGACAAGCTGTGCTTAGAGATATGGCCCGGCCCCAGAGCATTCCAGGCTTGTACAGGCAAGGATTTAATTTTGTTCATGTGGAATCTCATCTCTAGCTTCTGGAATCACCGGTGAAACCCTTTCATGGCATTAGCAAAATGGACCTCCCTCCTGCCCATGATTGGTGCTCAGCCTCTCACCCAATCACCCAAGGATGCCCAGAGTGGGCATTCACTTTCTGGTGCTGATTTCCACTAGATGCCCCCCTCCCAAGGAGGAGAGCCTCACTTTTAAAACAGGCTTTTCCTATCACTAAGCATCACACCCTTTGAGAGTCCTGAATCTGCAAAATGGAGTGCTATTTGAATTGTCTTCAAAGTTGGAACTCCTAATTGGCCCTTTTGTGTTTGTTTTGTTTTCGTTTTTGTTTTTTTAAGTTATGCCCCTTTGTTCACATTTTCCCCTTTTTAGGAGCTCAGTATCTCAAAGCACACACTAGGAGCCAAATATTTTACCCAGGGCTGTGTGCAAAGTGACATTTTGCCCCCTTCCAGCCATCCCAATCCTAAACACTCATCCATGAGCTGGTTAATAATTTAAGATGCACAAAACAAAGGGGGTCTAAAGGACTCTGCCAGCCAAGAACCCGGAAGCAAGGGCTACTAGAATTCTGCAGCTGACAGTGGATGGTGCAGGTGCAGAATTGCATACGTCTGCATGTTATCACTGCCGCAGAAATCTCTTACCCTTGCTGCAGAAATCAGCCCTGGAGTGCCCCAGAATTCCAAGGGCCTGGGTATGGGCCAGTGTAGCTTTGGAACCAAGTAGTGAAGATTATCTGAAGGATAATTTTTCTAGTCAACCAAATGTAAGTACGGAGATTTTATACCCATTTTTTGTGGTTGTGATGTCTGTGAATTGGTGATGCAGATGTGTGGTGACTCTTGATGGATGATTTTCTTCTTCTCCCAGCCCTCAAGGAAACCAGGCAAATCAAAAGTATCTCCTGCTTTTTTTTTTCTTTTTGTCCTCCAGCATCACCAACCTGAAGTACTGGGGCCGCTGTGAACCGATCACTTCTAAGACACTACAGCTTCTCAATGACCTCTCCATTGGATATCCTTTTTCCAAGCTGGCTTCTCTGCACAGCAGGAACTGTGGCTTGCCACATTCTTAGAAATCATGGCCTCCTGCTCTTTACACTTTCATTTAGTTTTTATGTGTGCTCAGGTATCCTGCATTCTCCTACAGAATCGAGGAATAATTCCAGATGCCAAATGTGAGCCACCCCACGACAGTTTCTACAGATTTCTCCCTGGTTATCTCTAAGATCCAGCAGATCAGTATACACTCCGTAGCCAATATTTTTGCATCCTCCCAGATGCAGAGTCCATCTTGATTATTTGTCAGCCTTTTGGTAGAAGCCACCTGATTACAAGCTCTGCAGTAAAAGAAGTGGCTGCACTCCTTCTTGACTTGGACTAAGTCTGCCATAAAGTTTGAATTGCTGAGACAGACTTCCACCAGCAGGGGTCTGCAAGAGACTAAACCCTACAAAAATGAGTTACTTTGGGGTGCCTGGGTGGCTCAGTGCCTTCGGCTCAGGTCATGATCTCAGGGTCCTGGGATCGAGCCCTGCATCGGGCTCTCTACTCAGTGGGGAGCCTGCTTCCCTCTCTCTCTCTCTCTGCCTGCCTCTCTGCTTAAAAAAAAAGGAAAAAAAAAAATGAGTTACTCTTTTCTCAGTCATCCCAAAGATTGTACATAGCTAGTACCATTCTAAAATGCAGAGGACAAAACTTGATTCACCACACACAGTGGGTGCCTGAGGCAGGGATTTGGTGCTTAATTCCCTGTTAGAAGCACTAGTGAGAGAAGCTACCCTAGAATATTCATGATTCTTGGGGGAAACTGCTGGGTTTTATCTCTTTTCTTACAGATGGGAGTTTGGAATGGGTATTCTGTCATTGATCAGTTAAATACCACTTAGAAGAGAACACATCTTTTTTGGCAGGTGTCATATTCAAGTGTTTAAGGAAAATAAGAGAATCTGGGTATGGAAGTCAAAGGCAGGAAAGAAACTGCTTACTTTATCCTAGAAAGCTGCATTCTGCATTAGAGATGCCTTATTTGCACACACTTTCCTTGACCTTCTCTCTTTGTCTTCACGTACAGCAGTGTAAGGAAACTGGTGAAGCTTAGTGCGGTACAGTTCATGCTGAACAATCACACGGTGAGTGCTTCGCTCCTCCCAGCTCTCCTCTCCTGCCAGCCACACGTGCTTCCTCCACAGCCATACACAGGAGATGTTCTCAGTTGAGGCCCACAGTGCCTCCCCAGCCAGAGACTGCTTCCTGACTCCCTTCACACCGCCAGATCACACTCCACGGACATCTGAGTGGCTCCCTGAGAGCGGGGTGATCGGGGTTACGATGACACTGCCTACAACTATTCATGCAAAGATAAATTAGTTGTAGACAATAACTCATACTCTTAAGAATGACAAGATAGTGAAGTGTGTAAACTTGGCGATTCATAGACCTGTACCCCCGGGGATAAAAATACATTATATGTTTATAAAAAATTAAAAAGATAAAATTAAAAAAAAAAAAAGAATGACAAGATAGCCATTAGCTTGAAAAGGCTCAGTAACTCTGAAATTCCTGGCTTGCCTGTGCCCATGCTTTACCTTTTTAACTTGTCTTCTTTTCTTTGAATAGAGCGAGCACTTTTCGTTTCTGGGCATTAACAATCAGTCCAATCTGACAGACATGCGGTGTCGGACTACGTTCTACACAGCACTTGGGCGCCTCCTCATGGTGGATTTAGGTACTGCAGTAAACCCTAGAGGCTTGGCAGCAGTCTGGCGCGGTGTCAATTCTTACTTGAGCACAGAAAACTAGATGTGGGGGAGGTCTTTCCTGTTGTTTCAACAGTAACAGAACTCTCTGAAATAAGTCTGGTTTCACCAAGAACACATCATGCTATCATGCTCCCTGTAACTGGAAGAGAAGAACAGTATGTGCCAGAAGTTTCCTCTGATGTGCAGTGGGTTTAAAACCTATTCATATTTCTTCTCTGAAAGTTAGGAGAATTTAGAGTCCTAAATGCACCTTGTTGGCCAGGTAAACCCTCCACCCCAAATGAAGGCACAATCCACCTAAGACCATCAACAGAATCTTCCTTTCACTAGCACTTGTGAACCCACAGGGCTGAAGAAACTTGCTAGCTCTGCTGTGATACTAGCAGTTTTGGGTCAACTAATGACTGAGACTTAGTGCTGCCATCCTCATTTTGAGCTATTTAAGTTTCATCCTACCACATAACATTACAAAACCTTCTTGCTTTATGGAAGATGGGTGAAAAGAGAAGCATGAAGAGAGCCTCCACAAGCACCCGATTCAAGTATGAGTCTCATCAGGTTCTCATACACCAGACTCAGTCCTTTCTTAGCTGACTGTTAGCTCTCACTTAAGGAGAAGTAGATAAAAATGTAGTATCTTATACACATCTAAATCTCTGGGTTTGTGGCTTGGTGTCGAAAAACATGCAATGGATGATTTCTGCCTTCTTCTAGATTAAAAATGATCTATTTACATTTCATTTTGAAATTACTAATAATACCCATGGGGTATATGGTAAAGGGGCCTACTTGAGTTATCCTTGGGTCTGTTCGCCTGTCATACTATCTTATCTTCCTTGCATACACAGCTTTGTATTTTTTATACTGGAGTCACAGACTAGTTGTTTCCCTGGCAGGAGAGGATGAAGATCAGTACGAGCAGTTCATGCTCCCACTCACAGGAGCATTTGAGGCTGTGGCCCAGATGTTTAGCACTAACAGTTTCAACGAGCAAGAGGCAAAGGTGAGTCCTTCACCCACTGGTTGACCAGCTTCTGCTTTCCGGCAACCCCTGACAGAGACTAGATTAGCTAGCACTGAAGAAAATAATGTTCATCCATACATTTTCCACTGATTTCACTTTGTATATAATCTCTTGGACTCCTGGGGTTTTGAGATGGAAGAACCAGTAGATGAAAATCTAAAGTCTCTTATTTTTATGCTAAAATGTGTAAATGTGTTCTCTAAGCCGCACTTAGGATTTTTTGGTCTACATTTTCAAATGTAATAACGTGGTTATTTCTAACGTAAAGTTATTGTATGTTTTCCTATTACCTTTTTAATCTCTGTTGTATCTTCCGTATTGTGTTCCCCTTTCATTTTTAATACTGCTTATTAGTGCTTTCTTTTGTTCTAGATCAGTCCTGCCAGAGATGTATTTTTTAGTCTTTGCAAAAATAATAGTTGGGTTTTTTTGTTTGTTTGTTTGTTTTTTTTTTGCTTTGTTTAACCTCTTGTATCTGTATTTTCTATTTCATTTTTTTCTTGGGGTTTCTCCATTGTTGTTCTTTTTCAGCCCTCCTTTCCTAATGTAAGCGTTTAAAACTGTAACTGTCTCTCTAGGCCTCTAGGTATATCATTCCACATGTTGGTTTTGGATGTTGGTTTTTTTTTAATTGTTAAAAAAAACATGTAACGTAAAATTTACTAGCTTAACCATTTTTAGTTATACGGTTGAATAGTATTAAGTATGTTAATGTTGTTATGCTCTAAGCCTCCGGTTTTTATATGTAACATTTTCATTATCATTCAGTTCTTTGTATTATTTAATTTCCATTCAGATCTCTTCTTAAATGAGAGGAGTCATTTAGAAGGCTTTGTGAATTTCCATGTATGTGGAATTTTAAAGTTATCTTTAGTTATTGATTTTGGCTTTCAGAATGATTATTTCTTGATTTTGGTCTCCCCATCTTCACACACACCTGTTCTCCTTATCTATGTAGGTCTCTGCAACAAAACCAGAAGACACTAGGCTATTAGTATTTGTAGGACTTTTCTCGCAGTGTTCATAATGACACTGAGGCTGAATTACAGTCACCTAATAGCCAGGACTATGGTCCCAAAAATGCCAGGCTTTACCTAATATTCTAAAATTCTGTTTTCATCTTTAGAAAGGCTCTCAGTTTTCTGTCTCCAAATCATCAGGGAAGTCAGAGAGCAACACTACTTTGTCCAGCTCTCTCTCCTCTTTATACCAGTGTCTTGAGATAGGCGCCATTCAAAGCTGTTAGTGTGGAGCGCAGCGGTAACTTGAGCTTGAGTACCAGCGGGTTCCAGGGATAACTGAGGGGGATCAGTGAATAGCCACCCTTTCCCCCATCACTTTAGTTCCATACAAAGCAAGTAAAATTTATGAAAAGAACTATTTTGACCATGAGCTATAAGCATGATCCATGTCTTTGTTACACTTCATGTAATAAGTCTCTAGAGTGACCATGTCTTAGATTTGAAAATAGTTTATGTATTAGTTTAGGAATAGAACTTCGCTTAAAACAGGCTGTTATGTTAGCAGAAGTGCAGTCATTTTTGACCAATGAATCAGGGCATCCATATGTGCCATGTCCTTGAGCCTAGTGATGACTTAGTTTTTCAAGGCAGTTTAATTGCTGTTCAGGGCCCATAAGACAAGTAAAAGTTCTACTGAGAAAAAGCATTGGATTTGGAGTCTTGATGGTATGAATCTTAACCCTGGCCCTCTTGCCACCTAGCCTCGTAATGCTGGTCATGATATCTGACCTCTTAGGTTGCAGTATCTTCTGTAAAAGTGTCCTTTACAGCTCCAGGGTTGACAGTCTTATTTCCAGGCACCCCAGCCAGAGGGGCAGGTAACTTGTAGGCTTCTTTGTCCTCCTCCCAGCAGGGTCTGCAGTTGATTTCCTGTGGCACTAGAGCCTTTGTAATTAGTTGTGGGACCAACCTTTAGGATATATATTCCTTCTCCCCCTTCTTGTGTAAACGTTTTGGCCATTTCTTCTTTTTTTCTAACTCTTCTTGAATCGAGCTTTTTTGCTTTTCCATTTTTTACATAATGAATTATCACATTAGTGTCTTAAAACTTTATCAACCTGTTTTTGCTGTGATGGACCAGGAATCACTGCTTTTTTTGTACATAACAAGCTTCCAAAACTAATTTTCCAAGTGAAAAAGATTGCATCGTAGTGTGGAAGAGATCAGTTCAGAATATCTGGGAAGGAGTATTTGTTGAGTGGTGGAAGAATTTGATTACACATTGGTGAAATCCCCACCAAGTGGTTATAGGTTTGGTTTTTCTTCTATTTTAATATATTTTTGCCTTCTACTACAGCGAACTCTGGTTGGCCTCGTAAGAGACCTGAGAGGGATAGCTTTCGCCTTCAATGCCAAGACCAGCTTCATGATGCTGTTTGAGTGGATGTATCCTAATACAGACCAGGAAGGCCTGCCACTGAAAGCCCTAACTGGAGTGCGGATGGGTGGTGGAGTCATCAGGAAAGGGAGAGGGAGGGGGAGGATGAAGGAGGCAACGAAGGCGAAGGGTTTCCCCAAAGACCTGCCCTGTGTCTTGTTAGCTGCCATTTCACAGTGGCTTAATGGCAGAGGGCTGCCTGCTTGGGTCAGACAGACAGGCAAACGAATGAGGTTGTTTCCCACGTTCTGTTCTGGGTCCCAGGTATAAATGCCTGTGGAACTGCTGCACATGAAGTTTGCTACAGTCAGGAGAAAGAGACATTTCAATCTGCCAAAAAAAGATAGCTTTCCTAGGAATGAGAAAGTCTGACCTTGAATTCATAACCTTGAACAAATCCTTTCAAAGCTGAGTGCCTCTGTTTCTCCAATAGTTATATAACAGAAATAGCTTATTTCCTATCATGTCACAGAAGGGAAAAGAAGATAAATTAACAATGTGAGACACATTATGCTCTTTGGGACCAAGTCATTATGTAAATGGCAGTGCATTATTAGATGCTTGTTACAATTTCAGGAGCATACAGTCACTGTAGCACCTTTCGGTGAAAAAGACTACAAGATTAGCAAGCAGGAGACAGGCAGGTGGAGACTTTCATTGGACAGTTTGTGCTGAACCAGCGCAGAGAGATTACTTTCAGTTCGATACCTTTCTGGATTTAGAATTCTTCCTTAGCTTTTCACTTACAGATACCCATCCTACATGCCAATTCTCCAGCGGGCAATTGAGTTATGGTACCATGATCCAGCCTGTACCACTCCTGTTCTCAAGCTGATGGCTGAATTAGTTCATAACAGGTAAGCCGGATGAAGATTTTCAAAAAATACAACTGCCCTTTGATCTGAGAAGATTCTGGAACAAGAGATTTTATCTCGTGTTTGGGCAGACTGTAGAAGATAGTAAGATTCACTGCTTTCAGAATTTGAAAAACGTCTCTAAAAGTTAATGTGTATATGTTTTTGTTTGTTTGGAAGAAGGGTGTTCCAGCCGCACAAAGTCATAGCTGCTTCAGGAAGTAAGTCACTTTGTTAAGAGTCTTAAGATAACCCATTTTTACGAGAGGTGAATCTGGCAACCTATACTCCAATTTCCCCGCCCATATATAAAAGTTGACATTTAGTAAAGGTGTCATGTCCACCACATTTCAAAGTTCACATTTCAAAAAAGACAATTGAGAGTGAGGCCAGACGTATATGAATAATCCATTTTTAAGAAAGGTGTCTGTTTGGCAAAGTACAGCTGGATGGGTAATGATTTACTTAAGAAGAAAGTAAGGCAGACTTCCAAAATACCAAATCTTAAATTTGCCCAAGAATTTAGGGATGGAAGAAGAGAAAAATCCACCCCCTTGACTTCACTAGAATTGCGGGACCGTGTATCTGCCCCTCATGGCACTCCTGAGAGAAAAAAAAATTTTTTTTTTTTTTTAAGATTTTATTTATTTGTTTGACAGACAGAAATCACAGGTAGGCAGAGAGGCAGGCAGAGAGAGGAGGAATCAGGCTCCCCGTGGAGCAGAGAGCCCAATGTGGGGCTCGATGTGGGGCTTGATCCCAGGACCCTGGGATCATGATCCGAGCTGAAGGCAGAGGCTTTAACTCACTGAGCCACCCACCCAGGCGCCCCGAGAGAATTTTTTTTTTTTAATTTGATAGAGATCACAAGTAGGCAGAGAGAGGAAGGGAAGCAGGTTCCCTGTTGAGCAGAGAGCCTGATGCAGGTCTTGATCCTAGAAAGCCTGAGATCATGACCTGAGCTGAAGGCAGAGGCTTTAACCCACTGAGCCACCCAGGCACCCTGAGAGGATTAATTTTTAAAACTACTTTAGTGAGGGAGTAGGTAATAATCAAAGAGCCTAGAGCCTCTACTCTCTGCCAGCCACTTTCCTAGCTGTTGTGCCAGACAAAACCCCCTCCCCTCTTAGATGTTACGTTCTGGGAGAACAAATAGTAAAACAAGCATGGAAAATCATTTCAAATAGTGATAAGTGCTGTGAAGAAAAAAGTTAATAAAATAGAGGAATTGAAGGTGAGGGGGGTCAGAGAAGCAACCTGTCAGAGAAGGTGATATTTAAGCTGGGATCTGAACGACAAAAGAGACTCTGATAGCCCTGCAAAAATAAGGAGAAAGAGCATTCTAAACTGTGAAAATAACTACAAAAGACCACCGTCCATTCTAGAGGAGCCTACAGCTGAAAACAGCTACAAAAGCCCTCAGACGGGATGAGCTCCCTGGGACTGGAGACAGGAAAATGCACTGGTTGGAGCACAGTGGATGTGGGAGGCCATAGGAAGGGAGGAGTCAAAGGCAGGTGGGAGCCCAGCCCTGTGGTGACTTAGTACAGCAGCAGTGAGGAAGGCACACATGTTCTTGTGCCAGCGGGAAGCTGCCAAAGAGTCTGAGGCACGGAATCACAGGGATCTTGTTGACAGTACTGAAAGATACCCCTCTCTCACGTGAGGAAGGAAACTCTAGAGGGGCAAGTAGTGGAAGCAGAAGAACCTAGAGGAATTGGATAGATTCGGGGCATGTTATGTAGTGCTAGACCTTGATGGATCCAACGTGGGGAGGAAAGGAAAGAAGGGTCAAGGAGGATTCCTGAGTTTGAGGCTTTAACCAACTACAGTCAGTAAAAGTCCCAACTAGCAGCTCATTAAAAGGTGGCACAAAGCAAAGAGGGGCTCTGGTTCAGTGGACAGTCAGGAACCCAGAGCCCAAGTTGTTTAAAACACTTGTCTCACCCATTTTCTCTAGTAGCAGCACCAGTCCCTTCACCTCTTTCCTTTTTATCAAGGGGTAACAGTGCTTGTACCCTCCCTTGGTTGCCACTGAAGCTATAAAGGTAAAGGCAGGTTAATGTCTAAAGGGCTGATTGAGTACTTCTAAGAAATGACTATTGCAGAAGCCATATTTTAACCAAAGTGGAGAATTTTAAGAGAGTAGTTTCATCTTCTGCCTCACTTCCATTTCTTCTAAATGTTTTCAGTTTGAGAAGCAGAACTTGAGTCTAGCATGTAAGTCTTCAAGATAGAAGCTCTGTCACTAACTAATACCTTTGACTTGGTTATTCTGCATTAGGATAGGTAATCTGCACATCTTAGTGCAAAAAGAATCACCCAGGGTACTCAGATGAGAGCCTAAGTACTGCAGTCTTCCAGCAGCATACCTCTGACTTTCTCTGCCTCTGCGTTCTCTGCTCAGATCCCAGCGACTACAATTTGATGTCTCTTCCCCCAATGGCATCTTACTCTTCAGAGAAACCAGCAAGATGATAACAATGTATGGTACGTGCTTTAGAGGAGGATAACCCCGGGAGGGAATTCCAGCTCAGTCACCACACTGTATGCAGTGTAGGCAAGCCCTGGCACCAGCCAGGATGATATTATAAGGCCAGCTGGCACTGAGGGCCTCCCAGTAGGAGGGTTGAGCTGATGACCTAAACTATCAGTAATAATGTGGTTTTATACATGTATATGTCACATGTCTGTCTACTCAGGCAATCGCATCCTGACACTAGGAGAGGTCCCAAAGGATCAGGTCTATGCACTGAAGCTCAAGGGCATCTCCATCTGCTTCTCCATGCTGAAGGCAGCCCTTAGTGGGAGCTATGTCAATTTTGGAGTCTTCCGTCTCTATGGAGATGATGCCCTGGACAACGCTCTCCAGACCTTCATCAAGCTGCTCCTCTCCATTCCCCACAGTGACCTCTTGGTAAGCACTAAGCTTTGCTGACAAGATCTGAGCCCCTCATCGTATTCAGGTGTTTTTTTGGGGGGTTTGGCTTTTTGGTTGTTTTGCCTGACACTGCAGTTGAATGTTTCTCTGGAGAACTATAAACTAACTCGAACTCGCTCTTTTGTCTTCCCATCTGAAGGGAACTGAGCTGTTTTATTTAAGATCTTGCTCCCTTTTGGGGTGCCCAGATGGCAGAGTCAGTTGAGCATCCAACCCTTGTTTTCAGCTCAGGCCCTGATCTCAGGGTCATGAGATCAAGCCCCATAGCAGGCTCTGCGCTCACCGGGGAGTCTGCTTGAGATTCTGTCTCCCACTCTTATTTTCATTTCTTCGAGGTACTAAATCCCTCTCGTGCTTTCTCTCTCAAATAAATAAATCTTAAAAAAAAAGAAAAAGAAAGTCTTGCTCCCTGCATATTGAGGTGCCCAGTGCCTAAGCAGATTTTTGTCCTCTTCTCCTACAGGACTATCCCAAGCTCAGCCAGTCTTACTATTCACTACTGGAAGTCCTGACCCAGGACCACATGAACTTTATTGCAAGCCTGGAACCTCACGTCATCATGTATATTCTCTCTTCCATTTCTGAAGGACTTACTGCACTTGGTGAGCACCTGGATTGGTTGCTTTTTACCTCTTAACAGAAAGAGAAGATTTTGCTCTGGTATCCAAAAGTATATGTTTGTATGACTCATGGATATATTCTCATCCAGAAATACTTACTGATCCTATCCTGAGGACCAAGCACTGTGCTAGGCACTAAGGATACAGTAATTATTAATAACCACAGCCCTTGTCCTTTAGGAGCTTTTTATTTCGTAGATTAAACAGGTCGATAAGTGCCTGTTTACTGCACTTATCTACTTCTGCACCACAGTGGGGCTGAGGAGGGAGTGCTGTGAGAGCTGTGAGGAAGAACACCTACGCTCCTGGTTTTGAGCAAGTGGGGTAAAACAAGGCTAGCCAAAAGCACTGATGAAAAACCATGGGCCAGAAAGCTGCACAGGCATTAGCAGGTTAGTGGGGAGGCTTCCTAGCAGGAGGAACAGCAAGTACTAGCATCTGCAGGCAAGAGAGAGTCCGGAAGGCCAGATAACTGACACACCGGTACAGAGGACCCACTGGTACAGGGGAGCCCAAGGGAGGTGGGCGGAACAAATCCGAAGACCAGGCAGGGGCCTTATACTGTGGAGGGAGGCTGTGGAAGGCACTCCCACAGGCAGTTGCATGGGTTTTTCCTCCTCCACCTGGCTCCTGCCAACCCTTTTGTCCTAGGCTACCTTCGACCAGTCTCAGTAGGTATGCACGTATTCAGAGAACAAAATACATTTTTTTTATTAAGCTGAGCAAAACAAATAGGAAGATTAAGTCAACTGTAAAAAATCACAATATATTGCAAGTGCACACAGAATGACTTTTGGATTAACTGCTGTGGTGAGTTACACCTCCGTGCCCCTGCTTTGACTGGCATTGACGTCCAGCACGGTGCAGACCCATACCTGGGACAGTACAGCCAAGGGCTCCAACCCTGCTCTGTTTTATAGCTTCTTGAAAATTGAGGGACCTCTGTGTAAACAGAAACAGAAGGGTTGACTCTTTTAAGGGCTCATCCCTTTGTCCTCTGGCTTGTGCCTCACCTCGTCAGAGCTCTGTCTGCAAGCTGTGCTGCGGTGTCCCCTTTGTAAAATGTGTAGATGAGTCTGCAGCTCCCCCACCCCTGCCAGGCCCGCCATGCTCCCTGCAGAATGCTTCATAGATAAAGGATAGGGTACCTCTAACAAACTCGAAATTTCAGGAGGCTGTATGAAGCTGGCTTTAATGGCCTCCCCCAGTAACTCGGACTTTTGGATTCTTATCACACCTTGTCCAGTTTTGAGCAGTGTGATCTGGAGGCAAGTCATATAACCTCTCCAAACTTTGGTTTATTTGTTAAAATGGAACAACTACCTCCCAGAGTTCTCAAGAGGATAAATTAGAGATAATATCTATAAAATCCTTAGCATAGTATCTGGCACAATAGAAGTACTTGCTGTATGTAAATTATTCGCTATTTTTTATGAAGCAGAAGACAGACATCTCCACCACATTGAGTCAGTAATGTCAATATTATTAATGCATGTTGTCTATTACCACATGCTCACTTTCAAACTTAGAATTGGACCTTGTTATATGATGAGGGTGAGAAGTTAACAGAAAGCACCCAAGCACAGGCCTTGTCTGAGCTGGGGACAGTTCCCTGTCTGCCGGGGTACTTCTACCTCTTCTACCTGTGCCTCTACTGGAGCTCAGCTAACTGCAGTCCCTTAGCTGCCCACGTCACCATCAGCAGCTCCATACCCCTGCTGAATTTACCTCTGCGCTCTTTATTCCAGACACCATGGTATGCACAGGCTGCTGCTCTTGTCTAGACCACATCGTGACATACCTCTTTAAGCAACTGTCACGGAGCACCAAAAAGAGGACGACACCCTTGAACCAGGAGAGTGACCGCTTTCTGCATATCATGCAGCAGCATCCAGAGATGATCCAGCAGGTAAGAAACGTGAGCATCAGGCGGCCGTGTGGGGGTCCTGCAGTGCAAGAACCTCTCTGAGAGAGGAAAGGGCAAGCAAAACGGGGAGTCCTATCTCACCAGCCTCATGCTGCCGAAAAATTGCAATGCCGAAAAATTATTCATGCCTTAAAATTGCAATGGATTTTGAGTTTGCTGTAATCATCAGATGTTTTAAAGATCTGGAAAAAAACAAGTTCTGAATTGCTTTTCCAAGTGTCACACCAACCCCTGAGCCTTGGACATGACCTCCTTCTACAACAATGGCCAGGCTCACCCGTTGCTGTAAATGGAACGTGAGTTAGCAGTTTCCAGTTGTAAAGCTTGTACTCCCATTTGCAGAATGGGAACAAGAATACAGGATAAAAGGAAATAACTGACCACACAGAGATCAAACCATATATTTGCCATTGCTTTATTTGTGTGAGGCATCTTTCTAGAAGTAAGATTTGCAAAAATATACTAGATAAAAATAGATAAGGAAATGGGATCATCATATTCCCAGGATATTACAAAGCTGTCTCCTCTGAGACAAGTACCTGGGAGCTGTAGTTAAAGGGATTTTGCCTACTCTGATCACTGTTTAACCCATCCCATTCCCCACAGAAATCAGGGTGAACATGGAAGATCCGTTTTTAAAGGAATTGCCAAACCATTTAAAGAACAGGACAGGAAATACCTTAGAAAATTTAAGTTGTAATAGATTATTAAAATAAAACTTCATAAACTATTTGCCTGGTTTACCCTAGACAGAAGAGGCCTTCAACCCAATGAACTCTTCTGTTTAGAATCTATAAGTCTGTCTCCTGTAGCTACACACTAGATCACTGCCTCAGATTCTGCATTTCCAGATGCTGTCCACGGTGCTGAACATCATCATCTTTGAAGACTGTAGGAACCAGTGGTCAATGTCACGGCCCCTACTTGGCTTGATACTACTTAATGAAAAGGTAAGAGAGCCAGCTCCGTGGTGCCCAGAGCCAGAAGCATGGGTAAACACATGTTTGGCTATCATTTTCCAGGGCACTGTGAGAAACATTATAGGTATAAACGCCCTACGATGGTGAAACAGAGGAGAAAACAGCCCATTTTCTGAGCATGTACTGTTCATGCCTTGAATGGCACATAATCACTGAACTGTTAGAAGTCAGCATGTGTAGCAATTCAGACAAAGGATGAGGAAGTGTTACCAGGAGAGAGTATACCTGGAGAGCAGACCACCAATGACCTAAATTCTAGTTCCTGCTCCACCACAAACATAAGGAAGTCTAGAGATTCCTGTAGAAGAACCTGGATCAGTGGCACCTGGCTGACTCAGCTGATAGAGCATGTGACTCTTGATCTCAGGGTTGTGGATTCAAGCCGCACTTTGGGTGTAAAATTACTAAAAATCCTTTAAAAGAAAAAAAAATAGACCCTGGATCAGATGACCCTTAGAGTGTTTACAAATTTAAAACTCTGATTTTTAAGTAAGATGAACATACATGGTCTTGGAAGTAGTTACAACCAAGGTACCCCATTTGGGTAGGTTATTCCATGTCTTGGAGAACATCCCTTCAGTCCTGCAGATGAGGGAGGTCTAATCCCTGTCTCCTCTCCTTACCCTTTCTCACTCTTTGCCCCATAGTATTTTTCTGACCTAAGGAATAGTATCGTGAACAGCCAACCACCAGAGAAGCAGCAGGCTATGCATCTGTGTTTTGAAAACCTGATGGAAGGGATCGAGCGAAATCTTCTTACGAAAAACAGAGACAGGTGAGTGTAGAGGCCCTTCCGATAAGTCCTAAGCAATTTCTCAAGTCATCGAACAGGGGAGACTCCTTGAGACTCATCTAGAGACCATCTCAAAGCAGTGCTGTCAGTAGAAAAGCAGGCCGTGTACTTACCTTTGAACCTTTTAGTAGCCACATTAGAAAGGGTAAAAAGAAATGGACAAAATTCATTTTATATACTGTATTTAACATATGCAGATAATATGTAATCCATATTTTTAAATTGAGAATTTTAACATTCTTTTTATTGTACTAAGTCTGCAAGTTCCTGTGTATTGTATACTTAACAAGGCATCTCAAGTCAGATGCTAAATATTCATTTGAAACACTTGATTTATATTAAGACTTCATAAAATGTACAGTTGACAAAGTAGATTCCCATATTCAGGTATACCAGACATACTTAGAAGTTGTCTGGTTGTCAACTGAATATCAGGCTTTTTTGAATCAATGTTTAAGTCTTATTTAATTTTAATTAATTAGAAAAATGGAATTTTACAATTAATTAAGGTACTGAACTGAATTTGAACTTACAGCTAATATGCATCAGTTCCTTGGTTGCACTGAGCACATTTCAAGGGCTCAGTGACCCTGTGGGTCGAGTGGCTACCATATTAGACAGCATAGCACTATACCACAGGTCTCCGGCGTAAAGCATTAAGTCAGCCTCATTCTCTTCATGCCCTCAATTTGGAAGGGTTACTTCCCACCTCTGTCAGATGCCTTTTGTTTTGCCATGAGCCCATGGTGGCCCTCAAAGCCCCAGATTTGACCAGATCTCAAGGTCTGCCACAGGGTCATCACGTTGAAAGGGTTGGAGAACTAGTCCAGCTTTCCTTAAGGTCTGAAGACTGAGGTTAACTGACCTTAGAAACAGATTCATACATTCTGCCTCTCAGTAGCTGCTTCTCTGCCAGAAATGTTTTAGGCTAAAACCTTTCCCCTCCACACTCCTCCCCCAACCTACATGCATCCCCTCTGCAGGTTCACCCAGAACCTGTCGGCATTCCGTCGAGAAGTCAACGACTCGATGAAGAATTCCACTTATGGCGTGAATAGCAATGATATGATGAGCTGACACCTTCTTGGACTCTACCTGTACAGAGCAGCGCCCCTTTGGTTTGGCCCAGAGGGGCAAAACAATTACAAGGGAGAGGGCCTGGCTGACCCTGGCTCCCTCCTCCAGGGGTGTGGGGAAAATGGCAAAGTCACCTGGCTACTTCCCCAGGGAATAGGGGTGTGAATGCACTCACTAGGGGGCAGGGCACTGCTGGTTCCTGGGGGGTTGGGTGGGAAGGGTGGTGGGAGGAGATAGAGACACAAATGTGTGAGACTCCAGCCCCTCCTCCTGGGGCCACCCCAGGGGGTGGGGGGGGATCCCCCAGTGTCCTGCCACAACCTGCCTTGTATAAACATGTACATTTTTTCATAACATTTTGAACAAGGTTTATATTGACTCAAGTTTAAAAACAAAAAGTGTGACTGAAAAATTTTTACAGAGTCTAGTGCACCAATGCTGATGTGAGGGGTTGTGTATGCGAGTGAGGAAAAAATGTGTATTCTGGTGGCCTGAAGCTTTACTGGACGAGGATGTGTGAACGTGCAGAGATATATTTAGTGACACAGTGTAGAGAGGCAAAAAAAAAAAAGTAAAAATTCCAAATGTATATTTTTTCTTATTGCCCTTTCCTTGCCCCCCAAATTATCACTTCCTGTTACTGTATTACCCTTGTTATTAGGAACTCTAAGCCATGTGGAGCACCATCCTTCCCCTTCAACCATAGATGCTGCCCTAGGTCCCATGGCCTCTTGCAGTGACAGCTAAAAGTGTTTGGTGTTCTTAGCTTCATCCTTTCTCCCACTTTGCTTATTCTCATCCTCAGACAGATGCCTCTTGCTTTTACAAGTCGGATGTAACTCTGTGATTTAGGGTTCTCAGTCTCTGTAAAGGTAGAGACCAGAGAGAAGGAATTGAGCCCTTTGCTCTCCTGGTGAGCGATTTGGAGGAGTCCACCAGAGGCCTAGCTGCGTGGCCGATAACTTTGAGTCTTCCCCAGCCCTTGAGGCAGTGTGTGTGGATGTGTGCGTGTGGATATTTATATACATACCCTGCACTCGTGAATGTATGAACTGGAGGGAGTTCCTGCAGTGGAGGGGTTCTTAATAACAAGGTCTGCCTAGCATGAAGTATTTAACAATCTCCCGCCCCCTTAAAAATATACATTTTTATAAAATGAAAACCATAATAAATGTTTTGAATATTAAAAAAAATTAACCTACAGAAGAAAATTAATGGAGAAAGCTATTTGCCTTGTACTTTTTCCACAATTGCTGCTGCTAGTTGTACGCATCTCTAGTTCAGCTCTTGCCCATGGGACACTCATCAATTAGGTTTTATCTTTATTTCTCTCCTCTGCCCCCCAAAACAAGCCTGTTAATTTTTTTTTTCCTTCTCCTCTGGCGACTGTGTGGTGAATCCTTTCTTGCGTGATCAGGTTGCGGATAGACTTGTAAGGGTGTTTGCTGCATACAGTGTAAGCATTGTGACCGCCAATAAACTTCAATGGTTTCTACTGACCTGGCTTCAGCAATCAAGTCTAGTGTGTCTGTAGGGACATGTCTCACTCTAAACACACAGAGATGTTTGAAACATGCATTTGTAAGAGCCAGTGGATGACAGGTGCCTCTCACCCTTGCAAAATTAGCTTCTCATTCAATTAAGTCTGACTTCATTTCTTTTAAAAATACGATTGTTCTAATTGAGACAGATAGAGGTATAATGCTACTGTCCACAGCTATAAAGGTGAAGCCACGCTACCTTTTCTAGGTAATAACATGGCAGCCAGCAGAGAAGTAATAATTGCAGAAAGCCCAGTTTTGTGTTAATTTTTTTTTTTTTTTTTTTAAGATTTATTTAAGAGAGTGCACAGGCGAGCAGAGGGAGGCGCAGAAGGACAGGGAGAGAAGCAGTAGGGAGTAAACATGGGGCTCGATCCCAGGACCCAGAGATAATGAAATGAGCCAGAGTCAAGTCTGATGCTCAACTGACTGAGTCACCCAGGGACCCCTTTGTTAATTTTCTGACCTCCGCTCCTCTTATGTGGGCTTGGCCTCATTCAGTAGACCCTGACAAGTTCAAGGATAAGTTTTTTCCATATACTACTTTGCAGGCCTCATGGGCCAGAATTATCAAATGAAGAAAACTAGTTAATGAGGACTATTTCTCATCCCCATACTGTGTAGTATCTAGTTAGAAGAGAACTTAATTGCCAGGAACATTCTAACTGTACCTTGATGTGGATTTATATCCAATGAATCACAGGCTCTAGAGTGCTACTTAAAAAAAAAAGATTTATTCACCTTAGAGTGTGTGTGCAAGTAGAGGGAGGGGCAGAGGGAGAGAACCTTCCAGCTGACTCCCTGTTTGCACGCACATGAGATCACAACCTGAGCCAAAACCAAGAATCAATACTCAACTGACTGAGCTACCAAGGAGCCCTTAGGTGCCAGTCTTGCTCACCTTATCTAGATATCCTACTACCTTTGTTCACTGTTTCATTGTGGGGACTCTCTTGGTCCTAAGTTATTTTGAAGGCAAAAATTTGTCTTCTCATGGCCAGAAGGCATATAGAATTGAGTCATCTTGGCTAAATCGGCCTCTGAGCCTAAGAAAAATACAAAGTGTCAGTCTTCATTAATATGCAAAGCACTCCGGTCACATGCCCCAGTGACCTGAAATTGTAATTCTGTAGTAAATAAGATTTTAAAAAAAAACTTTCTCACACGTATTTGAAGAACCCCCCTGTCCCCCAACTATCTTGAGATGCTGCTTGATCAGCAAAACCCCAGACCACTCCTTTCCCTTCCACAAAAGCAATTTCAGAGGCAACAAATTCACCATAGATGGTGGCCTCCTTGGAGCAGCCGTGTGTGCAGTCCCGTCATGACAAACCGCAATAGTTAAAATCTACCATAACTACATCAGACTTTATAAACAATGTAGCTGTTCTTTTTTTTGACAAAAGAGGGGGCACCCAAAAAACAGCCAAGTAGGAAAACATTTTCTGGTCAATTTATCAGCAATTTAACATGATCCATCCTTTAAAAAGCTAGTTATCTTTAAACATTCATTTCCCCCAAGAAGTCATGTGGAGGTTTTATTCAGTTAAAACAAGAGTCAATTAGTTTCTAGGCTGTCCTGGGTACTGTGCTAATCAAATCAAGTTGTCTTTAGACAGTGTTCCCTGACACAGACTGTCTTATGTAGACAAGACACCTAAAGTCTTTGTGGCAGATTACTAAGTTGTATTATGCATGTACAGGGTTCTTTTGGGGGTTGGGTTTTGGTTTTTGGGTTTTGGTTTTTGGTTTGGTTCTGGTTTTTTGTTCTTGTTGACTGCCCAAATAAGGGTTCATCCCCACTAAAGTATAAATCAGACAGAGGAACAAAAATTTGGTCCTGAGTCAGTTTTTTACATTTTTAGATTTAAGACATAATGACTTTCACCCAGTTGTTAATTTTCTAATGACTAGTCACAACCTACTAAGAAATAAGAGTTTTATATTCTTCAAACATGAACTTATTCTTAAGAATTTGTGGGGATTTTTTCCTTCCAAGTAGAAAAATGTTCTAGCGCCTTATGAAATTTCAACCACTTGCAGACACAGACCACTTTCCAAAAATACTCATGGTCATGAGGTAACAGGAATTGAGTGTAGAGAGCCAAAGTACCTCTCTGTATCCTGTTTGCCCCCAGCCAGCACTTCCCTCACCCACGATTTTTAGCTAGATCTACAAACACACCTAAGTTGTTTCTAATGCTGCCAAAGTGCCAGAGCAAAAAAAGGAAAGCAAAGATGATTACAGGGAACCTGCAAAAGCCATATATCTGACAGTAAGGCCTTGAAAAATGTAAATGGTTATAACTTTTAAAGTCCTACGTTAGATATTTCAAAAAATAAACTTGAAAGAATAAAAATGTACATACCAACCATAGTCAGTACAACTGCCAAGTAAGTGCTAGGTGATATCTTAGAATTCTTGCCTCTCTAACTTGTCTCCAGGGTCCATTACATCTGTCTTGCGTTTTTTAGATACACTGGAATTCACTGGTCAGCCACTTTGGTGTATTTCAGAACAGTGGGTCAACTAAATAAATTAGCTGCCAGACAGTAGGACATCAGATGAGCAAAATGGAGGATGGAATCAAACTTAGAACATTATCCTCCTTCCCCAGAAAACCCTTATGGCTCTCGGGGCAGCCTCCTGACTGCTGTTGTCTGTTCATTCAGCAAATACTTAGAATCTACTTCAGGATAAATACTTTTTTGATGGTCAGCAACAGAGAAGGAAACTCAAAAGCACTCTTTGGCATAAGATCCCTCAACAGTAGAAACTGACTCCAAAACACAGTGAACAGTACCTGGTAACATATTTACAGAAGCACCGTACACAATTAGATTTTTAACTGTTTGATAATGATGAAGACAGACTATTATAGATTTACACATACAGCATCACCCAATGAGCCAAACCACCCTATTACCAGTTACAAAGGAATGAAAAGTGACAAGAGGGCAATTTCCTAACCTCTGCTACTGGGTAATGGATTAAGTCCATGCATGTCTGGATTCAAGGTTTGGAGGACAACCAAACTCAGGGGGGAAAACTAATTGTCCTTATGCGGTATTCATAGGGGCCACTATACAGAGTCTGATATAGGAAAGGGTGGGCGAATTTAAGAGCAATATTCTCGAAGTCAGAAAATCCAAGCTTTCACCTCTTAAAGACCGATTATACTGTGCTATGAAAGTTAAGCAAACTCTAGAAGCTGAACTAATTCAACTGGAAAATCAATGAGAATGCTTTTGACGAATATAGCAGACAATTATCGTTTCTATTTATCAGGAAGCCCATGCCCCACCCTTTTAACACCAGGCAGTCTGAGACAGGTGCCACAAACCAAATCAAGTTACCAACTTTGCCAACCAGGCTACAAACGCTGCAACAGAGCCCTACCGTGCAACTAGACAAACTGCCACTACCATCTCTGCCTCCACATCCTACTTCGTGCCTTTTCCCGTCTGCACAACCGTCATCTCAGGCTGAATTTCCATGCCCTTTGCCCACCTACCCTTTCCATGACCCGAAGTAGAACCCCATTCGCTCCCTGAAGTCGCTCCCTATTGTCCCTGTCCCAAGTCTTCTAGCCTACTCAGGTTTATTTGAAATATTCCTAATCCTCACTCTCCCCGCCTCAGCAACCAAAATGTGCTCCTCGCGAGCGGGGACCAGCTGGTAAGGAAACCGTGGGGCTTAAGAGGTTGGACTAATCTGGGTGAAGCCCCCGCAGACAGGGCCCCCGGCTGCCTGGTGTGGGGGAGCTAAGCTCAATTGTTTGCACAAGCCCCTACTGAAAGGAAAAGAGCAGAAGTTGCTGACAACACCTCCCTGACCCCGCAACGGAAAAGGTGAAGCGTTCCCGCCCACGCACATTTCTGCCCCAACAAACCGCCGCACCCCGGAAGGGGATCCGCGCGTTCCTTCCATCCCCGTTGCGTCTGCGCACAAAGGCTCTCTCGCCCGGCGCGTCGCCTCGGTGCCGTCGTTCGTCCCGCCTCCGCCGCCCTGCGCAAGCGCAGTCGTGTCCTAACGGCGTTCTCTAGCCCTTGGCTTCCGGGAGGGAGGGATTTTTTTTTTTTTTAATTATTTAATTTATTTATTTGACAGACAGAGATCACAAGTAGGCAGAGAGAGAGGAGGAAGCAGGCTCCCCACGGAGCAGAGAGCCTGATGTGGGGCTCAGTCCCAGGACCCTGGGATCACGACCCCAGCCGAAGGCAGAGGCTTTAACCCACGAGCCACCCAGGCGCCCCGGGAGGGATCGTTCTTGAAGAGGTCCCTGGACTCCCACCCAGCTGTGTGCCTGGTGGGGGATCGAACTCACGCGTACCGTGGCCTCAGCCAGTATCCACGGTCGTAATCACAGGCACTGTTCAAGGACTTGGCCCTTGGCTGGGAAGGACTCAGTGGAGTGGGCAAACGGGCTGAAAAGAAGATCGTTGGCGACTCCGTGTACTCTTGGAATGCGGAAGGAGGGTCTCGCCCCGACCTCCACGTCTAGCCCTAGCAGAACGAGTCATTCGGAAGAAGGCAGCGAGGAACACTCAGGTAGTGCCAAAAGGCGAAGCATGAAACCTTGGACCTTTCTAGAAGCTGCAAAAATAGCACGGCCGGAGGGAAAAGTGTAGCTCTGTACGCGTCAGGTTGAGGGGTGGGGCACAAGAGTTTGGGGTTTGATCCTGAAAGCCTCGAGTTTCGGAGGCTACATCGCAGAGCCGGCTAGTGACCAGTCTCGGTTGAACCTGCCAGCTAGTGGGTAATAAGGATTTGAATCAAGACAAGGACTGTTGGCTGAGAGTTGAGAAACGTTGGGGAGTTAGGGGGCGGAGCTTGGAATCAACAGACTTTGTTGCATGTGAAGAGGAAGGCTGGAGGATTCTGATAGGATTCCCAGGTTCTAGAATGGGGCAGCGGCTGAGTCAAGACGGAGTGAAACAGTATGGGGATGAGTGCAGAGTCCTCGGTGAGCTTAAATGGAACTCTGATCCAAGGAGACTTCCCTGCTCTTGGACAAAACATTAGAAAACAAGGGGGAACACTTTCCATTTTATAGAACAGACATCTCGCTGAGAGCAAAACCAGACAAAGACATTAAAAGAAAAAAAAAAAGCCTTTAGACTAATATACCTCATAAACGCAAAACATCTTAAAATACAAACAAATTAAATCCAGGGATATATGAAAAGGGTAATACATCATGATCAAGGAATACAAGGAATAAATGTAATTAGCAGAATAAACAAAATCAAAGAGACGGGGCGCCTGGGTGGCTCAGTGGGTTAAAGCCTCTGCTTTCGACTCAGCTCATGATCTCCGGGTCCTGGGATCGATCGAGCCCCACATTGGGCTCTCTGCTCAGCAGGGAGCCTGCTTCCTCCTCTCTCTCTGTATGCCTCTCTGCCTAGTTGTGATCTGTCTGTCAAATAAATAAATAAATATTTTTTAAAAAATCAAAGAGAAAATGCTGATCATCTCAGTAGATAAAGAAAAAGCACATGACAAGATTCAATACACCTGAAAATTCTCAGCAAATTAGGAATAGAAGGAAACATTCTTTACCTATTAAAAGGCATCTACGAAAAGCCTGCCACCAACAGAATTTAATGGTAAAGACTGAATATTACCCCTAAAGTCAAGAACAAAGAAAGGGTACCTCCTTTACCTCAATTTAACATTATACTTGAGGTCCTAATCAGAGCACATAGGCAATTAATTAGTGGTGCACCCATCAAAAACAAAGAAGTGAAACTGTTCAAAGATGTCACAATTTCAGAAAGCTACTAGAACTAATAATTTGAATTTACCAAATCACAAAATACAAGGTCAGTATAAAAAAAACCACATTTCTATATGCTAAAAATGAGCTATTAGAAGATGAAATTTCAAAATATATAATACTTGTTCTAGCATCCAAAAAACATGAAATATGTAGGAATAAATTTAACATGATATGTATCAAATGTGCACACTAAAATCTATAAAACATTGCAGAGCACAATCTTTAAATCTAAACAAACAAATATCATAACATGTTCATGGTTTAGAGGACTCAAAATTGTGATGTCATTTCTCCCTAAATTGAACGATGCATTCAACAACATCCCAGTAAAAATCCCAGAAAGTTTTTTTTTGTAAAAACTGGCAAGCGGATTCTAAAATTTATTTGAAAATGCAAAAAATCCAGGATAGCGTTTTTGAAATAGAAGAGCAGAGTTGGAGAGCTCACCTATCTGATTTCAAGATATACCATAATGCTACAGGAATCCATACTGTAGTGTTGGCACTAGGTCAGACAGGTCTATGGGACAGAAAAAAAGTCCAGAAATAGACTAACATGTACATGCTTAACTGAGTCTCAACAAGAGAGCCAAGGCATTTCAATAGAGAAAGGGTAGTCTTTTCCAAAAATGGCGTTGGAAGAACTGAGGATCCACCTGAGAGAAAAAAGAAATGAACCTCAACACTTACCAAAACTTTAAGTGGATCACAGATGTAAAAGTTCAAACTATAAGACTTCTAGGAGACAACTTAGGAGAAAACTTTCACGGCCTTGGGTTAAACAAGGATTTCTTCAAATACCAAACCCATGCACCATAAAAGGAAAAAAGTTTATTGGACTGCATCAAATTTTAAAATGCTCTTCAAAAGATGCCATTTTAAAAAATGAAAAGAGGGACGCCTGGGTGGCTCAGTTGGTTAAGCAGCTGCCTTCAGCTCAGGTCATGATCCCAGCATCCTGGGATCGAGTCCCACATCGGGCTCCTTGCTCCGCAGGGAGCCTGCTTCTCCCTCTGACTCTGCCTTCCACTCTGTCTGCCTGTGCTCGCTCTCGCTCTCTCTCTCTCTGACAAATAAATAAATAAAATCTTTAAAAATAAATAAATTAAAAAAATAAAAAAAAAATGAAAAGATAAGCCATGGGCAGGATTAAAAGATCTGTAATGCATAGACATAACACAACATAGGTACGTAAAGTGTATAAAGAATCCCTACAATTCAGAAAGAATAATCGAAAATAGCCCAATTTTAAAATGGACCAAGTATTTAAAAAGGTATTTTGCAAAAGAGGATACACAAATGACTAGTAAACTTCAAAAGATGCTCAACATCACTTGTTGTTAAATAAAAATAAACACAAGAGATGTCACACCATATATATATATATATATATATATATATATATATATATATGTATGTAAACACACACTCACATCCACAGCATGGCCAAAATTAAGAAGACTTATAATGCCAAGTGCTGATGAAGATGTATGGCAATTGGAATTTTCATACATTGCTGATAGAAATGCAAAATGGCATAGGAATTTGGAAAATAATTTTACAGTTTCACATGAAGTTTAATATAGGCTTAAAAAATGATCCAGCAATTCTACTACTAAGTATTTGTCAAAGAAAAACTGAAACAGGGATGCCTCGGTGGCTCAGTCATTAAGCATCAGACTTCAGTTCAGATTATGATCCTGGGTTCCTGAGATCAAGCCCCACATCGGGTTCCCCGCTAAGCGCAAAGCCTGCTTCTCCCTCTTGCATTCCCCAGGCTTGTGTTCCCTGTTTCGCTGTGACTCTCTCTGTCAGGTAAATAAATAATTTTTTTAAAGGAAAAGGAAAACTAAAATATATGTCCATGCAAAGACTTCCTCTCTAATGTTCATGACATTTTTATTCATAACATACATGTAAAACTGAAAACTACCCAAATATCCATCAAAGGGTGTATCAGGGACATATCACAACCCACAAAGCAGGTCATCAAGAAAAGCAAATAGGAAGGTCTCTGGCAGGAGCTGAAGCTGCGGTCCACAGGCAGAACGTTTTCAGGGAAACCTCGGTTCTGCTCCTAAGGCCTTTCAAGTGATGGGATCAAGCCCACCCACATAGCTGAGAGTAATCTTTATATAAAGGCAACTGATTATTGGTTTTAATCACTCTACAAGATGCCTTCACAGCCACATCTTCATTAGTGTTTGAATAAGTGGGTATGATAGTTTAGTCAAGTTGATGCATAAAACTGACCAGCAGGTGATTGGGTATATAAATTGGGGGTATACGGGCGCCTAGGTGGCTCAGTTGGTTAGGCAATTGCCTTGGGCTCAGATCATGATCCCAGAGTCTCAGGATCGAGTCCCACATCGGGCTCCCAGCTCCACTGGGAGTCTGCTTCTCCCTCTGACAGCGCGTGTGCTCTCTCTCTCTCTCATATAAATGAATAAAACCTTTTTTTAAAAAAGTCTGTTTCTCAAATTATGGAATACTATTCAACAATAAACAGAAACAAACTACTGATAGAAGTAATGGTATGGATAAATAAGTCTCAGACACATTTTGTTCAACAAAAAAGGGCAGACAAAAAGACCCTGTAGGATTCTACTTACCTGAAATTCTAGAACAGTCAGTATTGATCCACAGTGTCAGAATAGGTGTTTGCCTAATGCCAGTTAGACGTTAGGGTGAGGATATTGGCTGCAAAGAGAAACAAGAAAATTTGGGAGAGTGATGGAAATTATAACTGGACTGTGGTGGTGGCTACCCAGCTATATATATTTGCCAAATTTTAATTATGCACTTTTTAAAGATTTTATTTTTATAAATATAAGTAATCCCTATTATATAAATATAAGTAATCTCTACACCCAATGTGGGACTTGAAACTACAACCCCGAGATCAAGAATCACTTTCTCCACTGACTGAGCCAGCCAGGCACTCCAAATTATACACTTTAAACGAGTGCATTCATGTACATAAATTATTTCTCAATAAAATTGATGTGTTAAAAGTGTTGGGGGCAGGTGGGAGCTGATTCCTGCACAGTAGAAGCTCCAGTCAAGGTTCCAGAGAGATCTATCCAGTTCCTATAGCACCATTTTTAGAAAAGACTATCCCTATTGAATTACCTTGGCACTTTTGTTGAAAAGCATTGAACTAGGGTGCCTGGGGTGGCTCAGTGGGTTAAGCCTCTGCCTTCGGCTCAGGTCATGATCTCAGGGTCCTGGGATCAAGCCCCACATCGGGCTCTGATCAGCAGGGAGCCTGCTTGTCCTCTCTTTCTGCCTGCCTCTCTGCCTACTTGTGATCTCTGTCAAATAAATAAAATCCTTTAAAAAAAAAAAAAGAAAGAAAAGAAAAGAAAAGAAAAGCATTGAACCTAAATGTAGGTGAGAAGTTCCCTGGATGGGAGTGAAGGATAAAAATACAATGAGAGCAACTATACTTTGAGGAGGGATGGAGAGAAGAGGGGAGGGGAGAGGAGATAGGAGAGGAAGAAAGGGGATAAGGGGAAGGAAGGGAAGGAAGGAAGGGAGGGGGAGGAAAAGAGAGGGAAATAAAAATTTAATCAGATCCCTGGTTATTTTTGGCTCCCAGAGATGTCACATGAGCAAGACAGAGGGGGATGTGGTCAGCTGAAAAGCCGCCTCTCTTCACTACCCCCACCGGGCCCAAGCAAACATTTCAGTGCTGCACTGCGCCCCGTGAACTGCTGTTTGTTAAATGACTGGTCCTCGTCCAGTGTGTCCCACGGTGTATTGCTCACAGCAGTGAGCCACAGCAGCCCCTACGGTAACCAAACTCATTCCCACCCCTTCCTGACCATGCGAGAAATCATCCTTTTGGAAACAGGGCGCTTCTCTGGGAACCATAACCGTGGGGGGACCCGCCCTCCTGGCCTTGGAAAAGGCCCACATCTAGGGGGCAGAGAAAGGGCAGGAAGGAAGGCGACGAGTAGTAAAGAAGCCTTAATGCTGCTTCCCACCGGGGTGGAGAAGCAAGTCTAAGCTGGGCGGTCTCACCCGGCAGGACTTAGTGAGTCCCCAGAGGTCATGAAGGTGATGCTCCCGGCGTGGTCCTGGGCCCACAGCAAGCAACTTCACCTGGGGACCTGTTCGAAATGCAAATCGCCTTGGCTCCACCCAGCCCTCCACCGTGGGAATCAGCGGAGACTGGACCTGGCCCTGCGCTTTAACAAGCCGTCCAGGTGCGCCGCGGCAGGAGGAGGAGGAAGGGATGGCCGAGCGCAACGCGGAAAGGAGGGCCTCTCCCTTAAGACGGAGTAGACGGCGCCCTGCTGGCCCTGCGCGAGCCTCCTAACAGCCCGCAGTGGGCGACCGCGCTCAGGTGGGGCTGGGAGGAGCCTGGAGGGCGGGAGCCGGGGGCACCCAGCGCGCGGGGCCGGCGAGGCGCCTGGCTAGCCGCCTTCCCTGGGGAAGGGCCGCTGGGATCACGACGGCACCGAGGGGGCCCCCGGGTAACCCCAGTTACCTTCCCGGCCCGGGCGACTGGGCGTCGAGCGCCCCGACCCGACCCGACCCGCCCCGCTTGCCCCGGGGCTGCGCCGCTGTGCCCGCGGGGGGCTCGGCTCCGGGCGGGATGCGGGCGCGGGATGCGGGCCGGGCCTCGGCTCACCGGGGGCGCCCGTTCCGCACAGCCGCCGGGACCCCGGCTCCCGCCACCGGCGGCATGAACCTCAGCAGCACCAGCAGCGCGGCCGAGAGAGTGTCCAGGGTCATGCTCTGGGGTGAGTGAGTGAGGGCCTGGCGGCTCCCGAACCCGGGGGGTGGGGGGTTGTGATAGAAACGGGGAGCCCCTCCGCGAGCCGGCCCGGCCCCCTCGCTCCCCTCCCTTCGCAGGCTGTGAGCTAAACCAGGAGAAGCGGACTTGCACGGTCAACGCCCAGAAGGAGGGGAAGCAGGACTGTAAGCTGCTGCTCAGTACGGTGGGTGCCCCCTCCCCCACCACACCAGAAGGGGTGGTCGGATGCAGCCGGGAGGAACCTGGACAGCTGCCGAGGAGCAGGGGGGACCCTCTGGTCCCAGAAGGTGGAACCAGGGTTTCCCTCCGCTGCCCTCAGGTGTTGAGGTGGCCTGTCTTGTCTTCAACCGCTCTCAGATATGCTTGGGGGAGAAAGCCAAAGAAGAGATGAACCTCGTGGAAATCCTGCCGCCAGCCTGCCAGGAAGACAAGAAGACCAAGCCCATCACCATTGCCTCGCTTCAGGCCTCCGTGCTACCCATGGTGAGCCTTTCCCCGCAGACCTAGGGAGACTGCCTGCCCCGCGCTAGGAGGGCCTGCTCAGGCCTCAACTCCTGGGTAGGGATGGACAGACACAAAGGGGGGATACAGTCGTTCCGCAGCAGGTTAGCCCTTCCTCAGAGACCGTGTAGCCCTGACCAAAAGCCCGGGCCGTAGGAGGCAGAGCGCCCCATGTTTGTCCCAGCGCACCCTTTCCTAGCTGCGTGACCTCTAACCCCTCTTCAAAATCACATTTTAAAATCTTTTAATACTGGTGACAGGACACTGTTGATGACTTCCATACTGACTGTGTATCCAGAAATTCTCTTACTTCTAATAAGTTATCTTGAGCTCTCTATGCAAATCATCGTTGTTAATAGCAGTTTTTTGTCTTTTTTAAATCCAACTACACGGTCTAGGACCTCCAGTATAATATTGGGTAAGATTATAGCGGTATATGTCCTTGTTTTGTTCATATATATATATATATATTTAGAGATTTATTTATTTGAGAGAGAGAGCGAGTGCGTGTGAGCGTGGGGTGGGAAGAATCTTAAGCAGACTCCATGATGAGCACAGAGCTGGATCTCCTGACCCTGATATCATAACCTGAGCTGAAACCAAGAGTGGGCCGCTTAACCAACTGAGCTGCCCAGTGGCTTTATTTATTTGACAGAGAGAGACTCAGCAGCGAGAAAGGGAACACAAACAGGGGGAGTGGGAGAGGGAGAATCAGGCTTCCTGCTGAGCAGGTGGCCCAGTATGGGGCTCCATCCCAGGACTCTGGGATCATGACCTGAGCCCAAGGCAGATGCCTAAGAACTGAGCCACCCAGGCACTCTGAGATTTCTTCATTTTAATCATAAATGATTAGCAAATGCTTTTCTACTCAGGTAATAATAGGTTCTTTATTTAACCTGTTAACATGGTAAGTTATATTAATAGAATACTATTCTGCCAACTTTTCATTCCTAAGATAAATACTACTTGATCATACTATAAACTTCTAGATTTGCTTTGCTAATATATTAAAACTTTTTTTAAACTTACACACTCATAAGTGAGATTAATCCATAAACTCCTTATCTTATTTGGGTATCAAGGCATACTAGCCTCCTGAACAGGGGGATGGAGTGTTCTCTCCTTCTATGTGGTAGAACAGCGAAGGTAAGACCAATATCCTCTCTCCCTGAACATCTGGAGGCCTATCTGTAAAACTGCCCTCTAACTTTTTTCCCTTTATCTCTGAGATTCCCCTAAATCTCATTCATTGCCAGGGGTTTCAAAACCATCTATACAAATGGAGACTCTGATATTTATTTCTGTAAGCCCACTCTCTTTCCTTCATGCTCCAGGTCCCCTGGCTAGCTCCATGTATCTGATACCTAAGAGATAACCCATACTTAACAAACCCAAACTCTTGGTTTTTATCAATAATCTCTTCCCCTACCCCCAAACCTGATCCTCTCCCAGGATAAAAATGCTCTTCCAGTTAATCAGGACAAAAACTTCCTTTTCAAACACTGCATATCACCAGCAAATCCTGTTGGCTCTACCTTCAGACATCCACCATCCAGTCTGACCACCACTCAGCACCTCCCTACCATACCCTGGTCCAGGTGACCATTACCTCTTGCTCAATTTTATTGCCTCCAACCTGGTCTACCTACCTTCATCCTTGGTTCCTTATAGTCTATTCCAGGGTTCAACAAACTACAGAATTAAACCCAGCCCACTGCCTGTTTTTGTAAATAAAGTATTATTGAAACACAGCCACACACCTCCATGTATGTATTATTCATGCCAGTTTTCACTCAGTAACAGCAGAACTGAGTAGTCTCCGCAGAAACCATATGGTTCACAAGCCTAAAGTATTTACCGAATAACTACAGATAAAAGTTCTCCAACTCCTGATCTATTCTAGGCACAGCTGCCAGAAGGATGCTTTTAATTTTTTTAAATATTTAAGTAATCTCTCCACCCAGTGTGGGGCTTGGACTAACATCCCTGAGATCAAGAGTTGCAGGCTCTTCTAACTGAGCCAGCCAGGGGCTTTAAGAAGGATTCATTTAAACACAAATCAGACCACGTGGCTTCCCTTTTCACTTCATGAAATCCAAGATCCTTTACGTTCTGGCCTGCTGAAACCTCTCTTAATCTCAACCTTTGCTACTCTCCCCCACTTAACCCTGCTCAAACCACACTGACTTTCTTGACTGTACCTTGAAAATTCCAAACATACCCCTTCCTAGGAGTCTTGCGTTTACTGATCCCGTGAGAAGGACACACATACCCCACACTTCAACCTTTGCTCATCTGTCCTCTCACTGAAGAAGTCTTCCCTGACCACAAACAGCACCCCCTCTTCCTACCCTTCCATAATCATTTGATTCCCCCATGGGACCCGTCACTGGCTCAGTCTTCATTTGTGCCATATCTTTCTCCCCAGCCAGGATCTAAGCTCCAAGAGAGCAAGGACTGCCTGTTTCATTTACTGCCTTCACCACAGTGCCTATAAAACAGTGCCTTCTATACTGTGGAAACCCAATGTAGAATGATTGAGTGAGTAAGGAAGTGAACAGTGTGGGACCCGTTTGTCTCAATGTTTCCATTTCTTTGAATTGGTTTTTTTTGTTGTGTTTTTGTTTTTGTTTTGTTTTGTTTTGTTTTGTTTTAGAGATTTTTATTTATTTATTTGACAGCTAGAGAGATCACGAGTAGGCAGAGAGAGAGGAATGGAAGCAGGCTCCCTGCTGAGCAGAGAGTCTGAGGCAGGGCTCAGATCCCAGCACCCTGAGATCATGACCTGAGCCGAAGGCAGAGGCTTTGACCCACTGAGCTACCCAGGCGCCCCCGAGTTGGTTTTCATATCTGCTTTACTGAGATATAATTTATACGCAGTAAGAGTCACCAATGGGCTCAATGCCTTTTACAAGTGGAGCCGCCACTGCTGTTGAGGTAGAGAAAATTTCCATCACCCCCCAAAATTCCCTCATGCCTCTCTGGAGAGGCCTCTCACCTACCACTGCCTCTGGCATCCTTTGATCTATGACTTTCTGTCACTATAGTTCTGCCTCTTTCAGAATTTCATCTCCATGGAATCAGGCAACGCATATTCTCTTGTACCTGGCTCTTCTCGCTTAGTGTAACAGTTCTGAACTTTATCCATGTTGTTGGTTGGAAAAAAAGTAGGTGCTCCTTTTTTATATCAGAGTAATATTCCATTCTACAAAGGGATATATCTGTTAAGATCTATTCACTCACTTGTTAATGGATATTTGGGTAGTTTCTAGTTTTATACTACCATGACTAAAGCTGCTATGAACATTTGAGCGTATTTGTATGCGCATATGTTCTCATTCCTAGTGAATACTGAGGAGTCGAACTACCGGATAAGCCTATATTAAATTTTATTCTCCCCTCCCATCCTCTTGTCTATGTTCAACTTTATACAAAACTGCCAAACTGTTTTCCAAATCACTATACCATTTTGCATCCCTACCAGCAGTGGACGAGAATTCTGGTGTTCCACATCCTCACCAACACTTTGCATTGTCAGTCTTAATGTTAGCCATTCTAGTATGTATGTAGTGGCATCTCACTGTGGTTCTTATTTCTATTTCTTTGATAACTAATGATATTGACTATCTTCTTGGTTTTTGGCCATTTATGTATCTTCTTTTGCAAAATACCTGTTGAGATGTTTTGCCCATTTTTAGGTTGAATTATTCTTATTGAGTTGTAGTTCTTTATATATTTTGGATACAAGCCTTTTATCAAAAATATTTATATCAGGGTACCTGGGTTGTTCAGTTGGTTAAGCATCTGATTTCAGCTCAGGTCATGATCCTGGGGTCCTGGGATCGAGCACTGCATTGGGCTCCCTGCTCAGCGGGAAGCCTGCTGCTCCCTCTCCCACTCCCCCTGCTTGTGTTTCCTCTCTTGCTATCTCTCTGTCAAATAATAAATAAAATCTTTAAAAATACATACATATATTTATTTTTCAAATATTTTCTCTTAGTACATGGCTTGCCTTTTCATAATAGTTTTTTCAAAGAGCACAAGTTTTTAATTTTATAAAGTCCAATTTGACATTTTTTCCTCCTTTTTAAAAAAAAGGTTTTATTTATTAGAGAGAGTGCATGAGCAGGGGGAAGGGCAAGGGAAGAGGGAGAAGCAGGATCACTGAGGAGGGAACCTGATGAGGGACTCGATCCCAGGACCCTGAGATCATCACCCAAGCCAAAGGAAGATGCTTAACTGACTGAGCCATCCAGGTGCCCCTGACATTTTTTTTTCTTATGGTTCATTTTTTTTGGTGTCCTGAGAAATCATTACCTAAACTAGGGTCACAAATGTTTTCTTCTAAATTTTCTTCTAGAAGTACTATTGTTTTAGCTCTTATATTTAAGTCAATGATCCATTTCAAGATAATTTTTTTACATGGTATAAAGTAAGGATAATGAGACTTTTTTTTCCAAGTGTCTGTCCAGTGCTCTAGTACCACATTTTTTAAAAAGACTATCCTTTCACTGTACAATTGTATTGGCATTTTGCCGTAAATCAATTGCCCATATATGTATGTGTATATTTCTATATTATTTTGTTGATTTATTTTTTTACCTTTACTCTCCTAACAGTGATTTGGTTATCATAGAATTATAGGGAGTCTTAAAATTAGTATGAGTCTTCCAACTTTGTTGTTCCTTTCCAAAATTGTGTTGGCAATTCTAGGTCCTGAGCATTTCCATGGAGATTTCAAAACAGGCTTTCTTTCCTAATATTTTTTTTTTAAGATTTTATTTATTTATTTGTCATAGAGAGAGAAGCGAGAGCAAGCACAGGCAGACAGAGAGGCAGGCAGAGGCAGAGGGAGAAGCCGGCTCCCCGCCAAGCAAGGAGCCCGATGTGGGACTCGATCCCAGGACGCTGGGATCATGACCTGAGCCGAAGGCAGCCGCTTAACCAATTGAGCCACCCAGGCGTCCCTCTTTCCTAATATTTTTTAAGATTTTATTTTTTTGTTTGACAGAGCGCACAAGCAGGGGGAGTGGCAGGCAGAGGGAGAGGGAGAAACAGGCTCCCTGCAGAGCAGGGGAAGCCCTATACGGGGCTCCATCCCAGGACTCTGGGATCATGACCTGAGCTGAAGGCAGTGGCTTAACCAACTGAGCTACCCAGATGCTATAGGCTTTCTTTAAAAATCATCTGTTGGGATTTTGATGGAGGTTGTATTGAGTATATAGACTTTTTTGAAGGGAATTGGCATCATAACAATTTTGAGTCATTAATAATTGAACATATGCTTCTCTAAGTCTTTCATTTTTCAGCCTAGCGTATGTTGTTAATGTAACTTTAACCTTTGCTACTAATATTTTGGAGTGTTCAAGGAACTGGTCATGTACACACTTTGTAAAATCTACCCCAACATACTGCATGATTTTGGGTGCTGCCAAACATTGCATTAATGTATTTATTGAGAGATAATTCGTGTACCATAAGCTTCACCTATTAAGGTACAATCAGATAGTTTTTAGTAAATTAAGGGTGGTGTGACCATCACAGTCTTAGTTTAGAACATTCTCATCGCCCCAAAAAGTAACTCCATACCTACCAGCAGTCACTCCCCATCCCCTACTCCTGCAGCACTAGGCAACTGTTAATCTATTTTCTGTCCCTCTAGATTGGCCTGTTCTGGGCAGTTCATACGAATCATAAAGTGTGTGGTCTTTTGTGACTGCTTCTTCTTTCACAGAAAACTATGTTTTTAAGGTTCATCTGCGTGATAGCATGTAACAGTCCTTATTTTAATTGCCAAATGATATCCCCTGTTTGGACCATCCCACATCTCAGTCATCCATTCAGCAGTTTATGGAATTTATTTCTACCTATTATGAATGCTATTGTGAACATTCATGTAATAATTTTTGGATGAACCTATATTTTCATTTCTCTCGAGGATATACCTGGGGGCGCGAATGCCAGGTCACATGGCGGCTTGACGTATAGAACTTTTTGAGGAACTGCCAGAGTCTTTTCCAAAGTAGTTGCACCATTTCGCAGGTGGGAGGATTCCGATTTTCCCACATCCTTTCAATGCTCCTTATTGTCTGTCATTTTGATTACTCGTTTTATCGGGTATGGACTGGCAGTTCAACGTGGTTTTTTTTTTATAAGAGTTTATTTATATACTTATTTGAGAGAGAGCGCAGGGGAAGGAGCAGAAGGAGAGGACCAAGCAAACTCCACACTGAGCATGGAGACTGACATGGGGCTTGGTCCCAGGACCCCAAAATCATAACCTGAGCTGAAATTAAGAGTTATGGGACGCTTAACCGACTGAGCCACCCTGGTGCCCCCAGTGTGGTTCTGATTTGCTTTACCTAATGACGTTGAAGCTCTCTTCATGTTTTTATTGGTCATTTCTGTATCTTTTTTGGAGCATTGTCTACTCAGGTGTTTTTTCATTTTTTAAAATTGCATTTGAGTTTGGTATTTAGTCTTCTTTAAATCACATGAGGTTTTTATATTGTCTGCATATAAGCCCCTAATCCAAGGTCATGAAAATTTGCTTCTATGTTTTCTTCTAGAAGTTTTATAGCTTTAGCTCTTCGAGTTAAGTCTCTGACCCATTTTGAGTTCTTTTTTTTTAAGATTTTATTTATTTATTTGACAGGGATCACAAGTAGGCAGAGAGGCAGGCAGAGAGAGAGGGGGAAGCAGGCTCCCCGCTGAGCAGAGAGCCTGATGCAGGGCTTGATTCCAGGACCCTGAGATCATGACCTGAGCTGAAGGCAGAGGCTTAACCCACTGAGCCCCAGGTGCCCCTTTTTTTGTGTGCAGTATAAAGTATGCAAATGGTGGGGCACAGTTAAGTGCCCACTCCTGATCTCAGCTCAGGTCAAGATCTCACATTCATAGCTTCAAGCCTGCATCTGGCTCCAGGCTCCGTGTGGAGTCTGGTTCATATTCCCAGATCCTCTCCCTCTGCCCCTCCCTGCTCATGCTCCCTCCTGTGTGCACTCTCATGCTCTCTCTCAAATAAATAAAATCTTTAAAAAAATATTTTAGGGGCGTCTGGGTGGCCCAAGCTAAAGGCAAACGCCCAACTGACTGAGCCACCCAGGCACCTCGAAATTTAATTTTTTTAAGATTTTTATTTATTTATTTGACAGATCACAAGTAGGCAGAGAGGATGGCAGAGAGAGGATGGAGCAGAGCAGAGAGCTGAGCAGAGAGCCGAGCAGAGAGCCCGATGTGGGACTCGATCCCAGGACCCTGAGACCATGACCTGAGCTGAAGCAGAGAATTAACCCACTAAGCGACCCAGGCATCCCTCAAATTTTATTTCTCACAATTTTTTTAAATTTTAGGTATGCTCCATGCCTAACATGGGGCTCAAACTCACAACCCAGAGATCAAGAGTGACATGCTCTACCGACTGAGCCAGCAATACATAAAAGGACAATAAATATATCATTATATTTATTGGGACTTATCCCAAGAATGTACAGTTTTATATATTGCTGAATTCCATCTGCTAATATCTTATTAAGGATATTTGCATTGGGGCGCCTGGTTGACTCAGTCAGTAGAGTATGCCACACTTGATCTCGGGGTTGTGAGTTTAAGGCTGAGTTGAGTAAACTGTTGAGTATAGAGATTGTTTAAAATCTTTTTTTAAAAAAGGTATTTGTTCTATATTTATGAGCAACATTGAACTGCGGTTTTCTTGTCATTTCTTGTTTCTGTCTGGTTTTAGCATTAGGGTAATGCTGACCTCATAAAATGAGAAGGAAGATACTCTCCTTCTCTGAAATAGTTCATAGAAATTTGGTTTTTATTTTTTTTTCCTTAAATATTTTGGTAGAACTCGTGTGAAGCAATCGGGTTAACTACAACTTAAATTTCTTTAATAGATGTAGGACATAGTGGGTTGTTTTTTCTTAAGAGAGCTTTATGTCTTTCAAAGAATTTTTCCATTTTGATCAAGTTGTCAAATTCATTGGCATCGAGTTGTCCATAATGTTCCATTCCTTTTCTGGAAAATTTGTAGTAAACTCTATTCTTTTGTTCCTGATAATGGCAATTTGTGTCTTCTTTCCATTTTCCTTGTACAGTCTGGTTACAGGTTTAATATTTTTATCCATCTTTTCAGGAACCTGCTTTCGGTCTCAACTTTTCTCTGTTGTTTACCCACTTTTGAATTTTATTAAACTCTGTTCTTTATTTCCTTTCTTCTGTCTATTTGGGTTTTAATTTGCTCTTCTTCTAGTTTTTTAAAGCAGAATTTTATATTATTGACTTTTTTTTTTAGACAATTGGTCTTTTTCTGATACAACCATTTCATGCTTTGATATCCTTCTAAGCACCTTTCTGACTTCGTCCCACAAATGTTGATAAGTACAGTTTTCATCTTCATTCCATTTAAATTATTTTATAGTTTTCTTCTTCAGATTCTCTCATTGATTTCTAGTTCTATCTCACTGTGGTCTGAGGAAATCTCTCTGTATATCATTTCTGTCCTGTGTTCTGACTTTTATGACCTATAAAATCTAGTTTGGTGAATAGTTCCTTAATTCTCAAAGAATGTGTGTTCTGTGGTTGTATGTATTGTTTTATTACTGTCAGTTATAGCAAGCTGGTGGGTAATTTTGTTGGAGTCTTCTGTATCCTTACTCATCTTCTGTCTACTTGATCTGCTACTAAGAAAGGACTGTCTGTGCTTTTGTCATTTCTCCTATCAATTATCAGTTTTTACTTCATGTATTTTGAAGTTATTTTATTAGGCACATATACTAAGATTGCTATAGCTTCTTGATTAGTTGATCCCTTTAAAATGAAATGCCACTCTTTATCTGGGGTAAATACTCTGAAGTCTACTTGGTCTGATTAGAGCCTCTAGCTCCCTTTTGATTACTATTTGTACTAAATTTTTCCTATTTTTTTTTAATTTTGTCATATTACTTTTAACTTCCATATCTCTCTATAAAGTAGGTTCCCTTTAGTTACCATATAATTGAATCTTTCTTATTTAGCCAATCTAGTCATCCCTGCCTTTTAATTAGAGTATTTGGATTGTTAATATTTAAAATAACTATCAACAAGGCTGGATTTTAACCTATTGTTTTGATACGGGCCTTCCTATTTGTCCTGTCTGTGTTCCTTTCTTCTTTTTTTCTGGCCTTGTTTTGGGTTATCTAAGTGGGTTTTATGATTACATTTTCATCTCCACTATTGGTTTCTTAGATAGATCTCCTCTCTTTATTATCTTTTTTGTGGTTGCTCTAGAATTTTATAGATGCATCTTTAAATTACAATAGTCTATATTCAAATAGAATTATGCCACTTCATGAATGATATGAAAATCTTGCTTCAGTACACTTCATTTCTCATTTCCCATCCTTTGTGCTATTATTGTAATAACTTTGGTTTCCATATATGCTATAAATCCCACACTACATTGTTAATACTTTACCTACGACCCTGAGATCAAGACCTGAGCTGAGCTCGACAGTCAGAGGCTTAACTGACTGAGCCACCCAGGCATCCCTTAAGTGTTTATTATTTTAGTGACCTCTCCACCCAACATGGGGCTTGAACTCACAACCCCAAGATCAAGGGTCGTACACTCTTCTGACTGAACCAGCCAGATGCCCCTAGACAGTCTGTATTTTAAAGAGATTAGAAATTAGAATAAAACATTGTTATGTTTACCATTTCTGGTAAACTTTGTGTAGAGCTCTAGGTTGACACTTTTGCCTTCAACACTTAATAACATGGCTCCATTGGCCTTCTAGCTTGCATAATTTGGAGAAATCTAGCATCCTTATCTTCAGAAATTCCTCTTTATGCAGTGTCTTTTTTTTTTTTTTTTTTTTACCTCTGGCTGCATTAAGATTTTATCCTCATCACAGGTTTGGAACAATTTATGAAATGCCTTGAGGTTCTTTGAACTTCTTAAATCTGTGGGTTTGTTGTTTTCATCAAATTTGGAAAATTTTTGGCCATTATTATGCAAATACTTTTTTCTGCTCCTCACTTCTCTCTTTTTTTTTTTTAAATCTTACCGTGCCTTTATTTTTTTTTAATTTTTTAAATTATTTTTTTATTTTTTTATAAACATGTCCTCACTTCTCTCTTGGGGAGTCCAATTACAAGTCTATTAATTGTGTTCAAACCTACCTATTTTGTCTCCCCGATCTATCAATTACCAAAATAATTTGTGTTTAAAACTCCCTCTTATGGGGTGCCTGGTGGCTCAGTGGGTTAAAGCCTCTGCCTTCGGCTCGGGTCGTGATCTCAGGGTCCTGGAATCGAGCCCCACATGGGGCTCTCTGCTCAGCGGGGAGCCTGCTTCCTCCTCTCTCTCTGCCTGCCTCTCTGCCTACCTGTGATCTCTCTCTGTCAAATAAATAAATAAAATCTTTAAAAATATATATAAAAAAAATAAAAAAATAATAATAAAAAAAAACTCCCTCTTATGATTGTGGATTTCCAGTGGGTTCCTCTTATAATTTTATTATTTATTTTATACATGTTTGTTTTTCAGTTGAAAAGTTTTTTTATAATTGTAGATTTACATATAACTGTAAGAAATAATACTGAGATATCCCTATATATTTGCCCAGTTTTCCCCAAGTAACATTTTGCAAAACTGTAATCTAACATTGAAATGAAGGTATAGGCATTGATACAATCAAGCCATCTTGTTCAGTACAATTTCATCACCTAAGTTCATATATTTAGCACCAATGTGGGACAGGGGAGACAACAGGGATCCCTCATATTAACCTTTTATAACCACCCCCACTTCCCTTTTGCCTCCTGTTCTGTCCCTATCCTCTGGCAACCACCAACCTAGTCTCCATTTCTACAGTTTTTGTTCTAGAAATGGTATCATACACATGTAACTTTTTTGGAACAGGCGATTTTTTTTGTTTGTTTTGTTTGTTTTTTCTCAGCATAATCTGGAGTTTCATCCAAATTGTTTTGTGTATTCTTTTTATTGGTGAGTAGTATTCCGTGCTCTCACTGTGCCACAGCTCAACCATTCATCTGTGGAAAAACTGAGCTGATTCCACTTTGGGGCAGTTATGAATGAAGCTGCTATGAACATTTGTGTAAAAAATTTTATGGAAGTGTAACTTTTCCCTTCTCTGGGATAAATTCCCTTGAGTACAACTTCTGGGTCATATGGTGGTTTCCTGCTTACTTGACTATATTGCCAAACTGTTTTCTAAAGTGGCTGTACCATTTACATGAGTGATTGCCATTTTCTGCATCAACACCAACATTTAATGTTGTCACTATTTCTGTCTTTAGCCATTCTAAAATGTGTGTCTTGGTATGTGACGGTCCTTTTGAGTTGCATTTCCCTAATGGCTAATGAGGCCAAACACCTTGTCGTATTTATTTGTTATTTGCCATCTCTGTATTCAATAAAATGTCTGTTCATGTCTTTTGCCCATTTTTTACTTGGATTGTTTTGTTATTGTTGGGTTCTGCTAGTTCTTTATAGATTCTAGACACTAGTCCTTTGTCAAGTCTGTGGTTTGCAAATATTTTCTCCCCAATCTGTGACTTGTCTTTTTATCCCTTCCAATGAACTTTTATAGAACAAAATTAGTTTTGATGAGGCCTATCTTACCAGTTTTCCTTGTATGACTTTTGCTATTAGAAAGTCTGAAAACTCTTAGTCTGCTCCAAAATCACAGACTTTCTATGGTTTTTGTCCAAAAGTCTTATAGTTTCCTGTTTTATACTTAAGCCCATGATCTGTTTAGAAGTAATTATGGTAGAAGTTGTGGGGTTTAGGTCAAGCTTCATCTCTTTACCTTTGGGTGTCTGGTTGCTCCGGCACCATTCATGGAACAAACTCTGCTCTCTCCCTTTAACCAGTTGCATGCCTTTATCAATGATCAGTTGCATGTGTCTGTGTGGGTCTATTTCTAGGTCTTTTGTTTCATTGATCTTTGTATCTCTCCTTCCAATACCACACTGTCTTGATACTGTAGCTGTAGTCTTATGTATATTTAGACTGTGTTGTTGGTCCGTATGATTAACAGAATTATCTTCCTGATAAACTAATATTAGTTCTTTATCCCTAAAAATGCTTATTGAATTCAAGCTTACATCATCTGCTATTTATTTGTTTTCCAATTTTCTGTTAATATCCATTTTCCTTTATTCTGTAGTAATGGAATTCATGACTTTTAGCTGGCTACCAGCTACTGCGAATAAGGCATGGCCATGAAGTTCTGGCCAATGGAATGTAAGCAAAAGTGGTAAAGTGTCCTTAGAGAGAGATCACATGACTGTTTTTATCCCTTCCTCCTTCCTGCTGGCTGGAATATGGATGTGATGGCTAGAATGAGCAGCCATCCTGGGCCAGAAGGTAGAAGCCATATACTAAATATGGTGGAGTAACACAATAGGAAGAGCCTAAATCCCTGGTGATTGAAGACCAGTATACCTGCAGCTGACCACTTATATCCAGGTTTAGTTCATGTGACAAAGAAACAAGCTTCTATGTTATGTAAGCCAGTGGCATTGAGTTTTCTGCTATTATCAAACCTAGTCCTAACAAATACAACTAGCTTCATTTTTATAAGGATTTTATTATTTTTTTAGCAGTTTTAGGTATACAATAAAATCAAAAGGAATATACTTCATATCCCCACACATACACAGCCTCGGCCATTGCCAGCATCCCTCCCTAAGTGGTACATCTCACTTCATTTTTGTTTTAAATAGGTGTGCTTGCAATAACAGATACCCAAGCACAGGGACTCAAACACACTCAAGATTAATTTCTGTCTTGGATAGAAGACATCCAGAGATAGGCAGTACAAGGCTGGTAAGATGGCTCCATGTTCACCAAAGACTCTCTTCTCTTTCTTCTCACCTTGGCTCAAAACTTCCTTCCTCAGGATCATCTTACAATCCAAAAAGGCTGCTGCAGCTCCAGCTCTCACTTCTGCATTTAGGGTAATAGGTGAGAAGAAACAGGAGGAGACCAAAGGGGCTTTTCTCAGTTCTCTGTCTACCTCTTAAGGAATCTTCACACAAGCGCCATCCACCAAATTCTGCTTGTCCAGAAATTAGTGACATGATCCCAGCCAACTACACAGGAAACTGGGGAATACTGTCTTTGGTAGGTACAGTATTTGAATAGTATCAGGGCACTGATACTATTTGGAAAAAAGGAAGAATGTATATTGCATTAGGCATGAGAAGCCTCTGCCACACCTGCTGTGTATGCTTCCATATCTTTTCTTCAATCTTTCTATGTGCTTATGTTTTAGGCATGTATCTTATATGCAGTAAGTAACTATGTTTTATGTTAATCTGTCTGGCCAATATAGTCTGTTTATGTTTACTGTGATGCTGATATACTTGGGTTTATTTGTAACATGTACTTTGTGATTCTGTATTCCTTACTTTTTCATGTTTTGTTTTTCTTTTTTCTCTTTTTCCTGTCTTTTATGAGATTAAGGTTTCTTTTCCCCATTTCTATTGGTTTGGAAGCTGTTGAATCTCATTCTAACTTGTATTGATTCTTAATTTTTTAACAATCATGCATGATTAGTCTAAAATTAATATTTTATCCCCCCCGCCCCAAAACAGTCCAGGGAGATTTTCTGATTACCCTCTTCTTAACTTACCTGTTACCATGCAGTGTCTTAGTTGCAGCTTGTTTTAAACCCACTCGATACTAGTCAATACTAGTGTGATTTGTTTTACAGTGATGCTTACTTGGATTTTTCTTTGTTGACCAACTTGCTTGCTCACCACTGCTGCTCTTATCTACTTCTTCCTTCCCCATGTAGTTGCCCTCTTTAAAAAAAAAAATCTTTAAATTTGATTTAGTTAACATATCGTGTATTATTAGTTTCAGGGGTAGAATGGAGTGATTTGCCAATTGCATATAATACCCTGTGCTCATCACATCACATGCCTTCCTTAAGGCCCATCACCCACTTACCACATACCCCGACTCACGTCCTCTCCAGCAACCCTCAGTTTCCTAGAGTTAAGGGTCTCTTAAGTTTGCCACCCTTCCTGTTTTTATCTTATTTTTCCTTGCCTTCCCCTATGTTCATCTGTTTTGTTTCTCAAGTTCCACATATGAATGAAATCATATATGTGTCTTTCTCTGACTCATTTATTTCATTTAGCGTGATACCCTCTAGCTCCATCCCTGTCATTGCAAATGGCAAGATTTCATTCTTTTTGATGACCAGGTAATATTCTTGTGTGTGTGTGTGTGTGTGTGTGTGTGTGTACCACCTCTTCTTTTTTTTTCTTTTTTAATTTCAGTTGATTAACATAGAATGTGTTATTTGTTTCAGGGGTACAGGTCTGTGATTCATCAGTCTTACACAACACCCAGCACCCATTACAACACATACCCTCCCCGATGTCTATCACCCAGTTTTACCCCATTCCCCAACCCCTCCCCGCTCCAGCAACCCTCAGTTTGTTTCCTAAGATTAAAAGTATCTTATGGTTTGTCTCCTTTCTGTACCACCTCTTCTTTGTCCATTCATCTGCCAATGGACATCTGGACTCCTTCCATAGTTGGGCAATTGTGGGCATGGTTGCTATAAACATTGGGGTGCACGTGCCCCTTGGATCACTATGTTTGCATCCTTTGGATAAATACCTAGTAGTGCAGTTGCTGGGTCATAGGGTACCTTCATATTGTTTTTAAGGAACAGGAGGAAACTCCATACTGTTTTCCAGAGTGGCTGCATGAGTTAATTATCATCTATTTTGAGACCTCATTGAGTAGGTCTGGGAGTAGTGAACTTACTTGGGCTTTGCCTGGAAATATCTTTTGTTTTACTCATCCCTTCATCATAGTTTAGCTGTGTATAATTCTACATAGAGAGGTAGTTTCCCTCAAAACTTTGAGGATGACATTCTCTTCTCTTTTTTGACATTGCTGTCAAAACCTTCAGTCTGGTTATTGTTCCTTTTTTGGAAATCTGTGTTTCCTCTCTGGTTTATTTTAAGATAAACTCTTTGTTTTTGCTTCCACCATTTCACTATGGCATGTTCAGGTATACATTTGTTTTTATTTATCTGTTCAGGACGTAGGTTTCCTGGATGTGAGGATCTATGTCCTTGATGGTTTCTAGAAGCTCTTGGCTATTGCTCTGTGTATTGACCGCATTGCTTCTAGTCCTTTACTGTGAATAGATGCGTGTTGGATCTGCTCGTTGTGTTCTCCATACCTCTCAGGTTCTCTTTCATATTTTGTTTGTCTCTCTGCTGGGTACTGGGCAGTTTCTTCACAGCATAATTCCAGTTTACTGATCCTTATTTCAGCTGGTTTATTCTGCTTTTTAACCCTTTGTTCAGTCTAGAAGGGGCATTTGGTTCTTTCTATTTCTCCTAATACCTCTTCTCATGGTTCTGGTTCCTATTTTTGTTTATTTGACTTTTATCGATCTGATTTCACAATTGTTTAGATTGTTATTCTTTTGATTCAGGTTCTTGCCTGTGCTGGTCTGTCGTCATTTTATTTCCTTCTGCTCACTCTAATGGGATTGTGTCTTGTCTGTTTTGTAATTTTAAAGATGTTATTTATTGGGTTGCCTGCGTGGCTCAGTTGGTTAAGCATCTGCCATCAGCTCAGGTCATGATCCCAGGGTCCTGGATGGAGTCCCACATCAGGCTCCTTGCTCAGCAGGGAGCCTGCTTCTCTCTGCCTCCTTGTGCTCTTTCTATCCCTCTCTCTGACAAATAAATAATTTTTTTTTAAAAAGATGTTATTTAGTTCACAGAGAGATAGAGAGCCAGAGAGTACAACCAGAGGGAATGGCAGAGAAAGAGGAAAAATGTTTTGTAATTTTAGATGGGGAGATGTCTTCAGGGTCTTTTTTTTTCTGAAAGGATTCCATGTGAAGAAAATTGACAGTGTCCCAAGGGAATAGTTTTGCATTTGTGTCTGCCATTTGCCCAGGACTGTCACCAGCCTGGGATTTTAGACAAGTTTCTTGACTAGGCAGTACTCACCAAGTGAATTCAAACTCTGTGTGAGTGAGAGGTACAGCCTTGGGGTTTTGGGTTCTCACAGGAGACTTCTTTTATCCCTTTTGCATTTCCTTCCATCAGTGGTAGGGGGAGGAGGAGTTCCTGGTAGGTGGGTTTGGAATTCTGGAGTCTCCTCACCTCACCCTGTCCCTGGAGCTTTTTATTGAGGTACAACCCTTGGAGGGTCCTAGCCTCCATTCAGCAGGCTCCGTGACAGCACTCCTTTCTTGAGCCAGGCCCTGTCTCCTATCCATGAGTTTGTGTTAAAACCCAAGGTCATTGGGCACCTGGGTGGCTCAGTGGGATAGGCATCTGCCTTCGGTTCAGGTCATGATCCCAGGATCCTAGGATGGAGCCCCACATCAGGCTCTCTGCTCAGTGGGGAGCCTGCTTCTCCCTCTGCCTGCCTCTCTCTCTAGCAAATAAGTAAGTAATTTTTAGGCAAACGAACTCCAGGCCAGAGCTGTTTTCAGGCCCATCCCCCCTCAGCTGCGCTCGGCCCCTGCACATGCCGCACCTTCATTTCTGGTGCATGGGACCCCTTCCTTCTGTCTTACTATGCAGCCATGCAATGAAAACATTGGAGCACATTTTATCCAACATTTAAAGGTGTTGCTGGTTGCAGAGTTTCAGTTTTCACTTATCTCCTTCCCGTCTTAGCTCAGAATTCTAAATTCCTCTCCGGAAGCCTCCTTCGTTCCCTCCTCTGTGAAGTCAGGACATCTCCATTGTGGGACTGTCAGGAGGGGCTCAATGGATAAAGCCCATAAAATGCTTGGCCTAGGGCGTGGCACATAGTAGGCTATCAGTAAATAGGAGTATCATCATCAATACTCCAGAAAATTTGATAAGTTTGCAGAAGTGTAAGGAAAAAAAATATTGTACTGTGCACTGAAAATTGTAGTTCACACTTAAGAGAAATCTAACTTATTCGCACATACATCCACACTGCTGGTACTGTACATACCACCTAGTGTCTGCTTTTCCCATTTGGTCAGTGTCTTATTTGGGTGAGCTGCTCTAACAAAATATCACAGAGTGAGAGGCTTAAACAACAGACATTTATTTTGTCCCAGTTTCTGGAGGCTGAAGTCTGAGACCAGGGTGCCAGCATGGTCAGATTTGGGGAAGGGCCCTGTTCCTGGCTTGCCGGTGGCTGCCTGCTATCTGAACTCCCATAGCAGAGAGACAGCGACAGAGGGAATGCTCTGGTCTCCTTTACAAGGACACTCATCCCATCCTGAGGGCTCAGCTCTCATGACCTCATTTAATCCTAATTATCTCTCGAAGGCCCCACCTGCAGATACCCTCACACTGGAGGTTAGGGCTTCACATAAGAATTTGGGGGATACTCAGTAGCAGTCAGGATTCTCTATGGAACAGTGGCCCCTCAGTTTGGAAGCCTGTCTGGGATCTTTAACAAGAACGTGTTTATCAGATTCCCATTCTCCCCCGACAGAACCCACCTCAACAGGAAGGGGCTGATGACACAGTGAGGCCCAGTGTGTCTAGTTGGTGTCTGGGGGATCCGTTCTGAGTGTTTCTGTCAGAGACCAGCCGGCAGGCAGCTGCCAGAGCTGAGCCAGCCCATCTTCTCTGCTCCTGCCCTCGTATCTCTCCCCTGCAGGTTGTCTTCATGGGATTGGAGCTTTCTCCTCCAGTCACTTTCCAGCTGCGGGCTGGCTCTGGGCCTGTGTTCCTCAGTGGCCAGGAATGTTACAGTAAGTCAGATCCTGGACCCCGGGAAAGTCTCAGAGTGCTATGCCTCACACAGAGCCAAGGAGGGAAGAGGCACTCCAGCGCTCGGGGGATTCTGGAATTACTGGCAAAAATCCCCAAAGGCAGCATGATCGCCAGTCGTCTGGACTGGAAGTCCTCCTTTACCCGCCGGCGCCTCTGGGCCACAGTCCCCTTGCCTATAGCATGAAGGTGGGGTGTACTTGGTCTCATCTTCAAAGAGCAGTTGGGAGGGATACATGGGATATTCAGGAACAAGTTTGCATGATGCCGAGTACGACCCGCACTTGGAAGGTTAGCTGCCATGAAGCATGGAGCTGGGAGAGAAATATGGGCCCCAGCCAGCCTAACTCCCTATGAAGGCAGCTGCTGACTCCCTTCATAGCCTCCTTTGTCCAGTTGTCCCTCCTCCCTCAGGGCACTGTCCTACCCCAAGCCCCTGGCAGCCTCTGCTTCCTTCAGGATAAGGTCTGCATTCCTGAGCTGCTCCCTCTGCCCACCCTCGCCCTCCTCGGGCTCCTTCCCAGCCAGAGCCACAGCTGGCCGCTTCCCCTGCCACCCCAGCCCTCTGGGCTTCTGGACCCCTCACCCCACCCAAGCCTCCACTTTGTCAGGCCAGAAAGGGTCTTGAGGTGGCAGCAGGTGCCGGCTTCCCCAGGGCAGCTCTGAGAACAAGACCCATGGCACGGAATGGGAGCTAGGTGGAGACCCCGAGCTCCGAGGCCCTGCCCCCTTTCCATGCAGACCTACCCTGGGAAGAAGAGGAGGAGGAGGAGGAAGAAGAGGAAGGTGACAGCGAGGAGGTTGATGATGACGACGACGACGATGATGATGATGATGATGTAGATGTGTCCCTAGAGGAGAACACCCCTGTTAAACAAGTCAAGAGGCTGGCATCCCAGAAGCAGACAAGCATTGCCAAGGTGAGGGAAGGGACCCCCAGAGGCTCCTCAGAAACCCAGCCAGGTCTTTTGCACGGAGTGTGCCTGATTGTGCCGAAGCCTAGGCAGGGCTGCCAGTTGCTCAGCCTGGGTGCTCCGCCCAGGTGCCCCACGGGCATCCTCTCTGACCCTGGGCCCCACCCTAACTGGCCCAACACCACTGTTTGGTTCCCAGAAAAAAAAGGTGGAAAAAGAAGAGGAGGCAGTGAGGTAACTTTTTCCATCTATTAACTTGGCCAAAATCTTGTAGCAGGGGTGCATGGGGCCAGAAAGAGCCTGGCCTGGGTGCACACGGGTACGAGTCCCCTGCCGGCTGCCACACCTCCTGGAAAAGCATGAAAGTATTCTTACCTTCTGATCAAATTCCACTATGGTGATTCCTTCCCAAAGATCCCATCCAAAATATGGGATTTTGTAAAATGATAGGCACCGAGATAGGCATTATTTAAGTAGTAAAAATGGAAGCATTCTAAATGTTAACCAATGTACTAGCTAATTAAGCTATGTCACATTTTCCCAATGGAATGTGACCTAATGTCTATGAAGAATATAGCATACTGGGAAGTGTTTATAGAATTAAAAAAGATAGGATAGTAAGCCACTTTCATGTTATTTCACATGTTTTTAGAAGAAAACAAAGCAAAAAGCCCAAAAGGAAACACACCAAAATGTTAATACTGGTAGGGAAATAAAATAAGTAACTTAATCTCTATTTGCTATATTTTGTGGCACTTAGTTAAACATTACTTTTATGATGAAAAAGACCTATTTGTGATTGAAAAAAGAAAGCAGATGGACGCCTGAGAAGAACAAGACATGTTATTTAGAATAAGAGCGAGTCAGAGTGGTCCCCGGCAGGTGACAGGTGGAGAGGTGAATTCTGCAGCCCCCAACTCTCCCAGTGGGCACGAAGAGGGTCTGTGCTACTGGTGTCAGGCTGAACACTCTCCTTCCCACCCACTCACTCCTCCCTGCTCCACCCCCACCCAATTCCAGATCCAGTCTTAAAGACAAGAGTCCTGTGAAAAAGGTGAGTATCAGAAGAAGGGGTGGGGGGCGAGACGGGCAGATGGAGGGAGTGGGACATGGGCACCTTCCCTTCTCTCTGTAGGCCAAACCCACATTCAAACCTAAAAAGCCCGGATCCAAGAAATGAGGGGCCAGGAGGGTCCTGGCTGCAGTGACCGAGGGAGAGCCAGCTAGAGCACCGTGCAGGCTGGCCTTCCTTCCTCGGCACGTTCTGCAGGTTCCCCCCACCACCAGCCTCTCTCCATCTGAGTCTGAATGGGATGGAGCTATTAGGGGCGACACAAGAGACCCTCAGCCCAACGCAATTTTCAGCAGGACCTGGAGGGAAACTCCAGCCTCAGGGCCACAATAAAGTTTGCTTTGCCAGGACCTTGTTTCTGCCATCTGTTCGCAGAGGCCTGCCTTCTTGATGCAGTGAGCCCGTGTGCCCGGCAGAGGGCGACCATGTGCCAGCTGGGTACTGCGCAGCTCTTCTCTCCCTCTCTTGTCCTCTAACTCCCACCTCCCCCCAGTTTTGTTGTGGGGGGAACCAAGTGTCTCAACCCCTTACCCAGCTTCAGCTCCCTGCCTCCGGCCTGAGGGAGCTCCAGCTGGTGTGGGTCTTCCTGTGTCCACACTCCCTTGTGGCTGGCCAGTTTTCCAGGTACCAAACCAAAGGGCGAGAGCCGCCCACCCTGCCAGGAAGGGCCTTGTCCCCCGTCAGACTAGCCTGAGGATTTCTCCTGGCCCTGATCACGTCTGTCGGTTGTCAAATACACAGGACATCTGGTGGAACCCAGGAGGGGGGATGCTAGCCATGCTAGCCATGCACTCCCAGGCTTGCCTCCTGCTCAGGGTGGGCTCCTGCTCATTTGTGTGATTTGTGTGAAGCTCTGTGTCAGGCGAGAGCCCAGAGGCCTGTACCTCCAAGGAGACCCTTCCAGGCGGGGCACGTGAGTGAGGCAGGCTGTAGAGGGTCTCTCACAGGGGTGGATGGGTGAACACTCTTAACCCCCGTGTGAGGAGGCTTCCCCCAGGACAGCTCCCGGAACCACGGAACAGGGCTCCCCAAAGTGTTTGGAATAGCAAGGGGGTGAATGACCCGAAGCCTGGGTCACCCATCGTGACACACAGATGGCCCCCTACTTGGGCTTAATGCTCTCAGGCCCTCTGACTTCTCCCTGGCCCTCCCCTACACCCCTACCAACCAAACCTAAAGTGGGCCAATGGGGAGATGGTCCTGCCTCTCTCCAGGATCCTGAGGCAGGGCCCCGGAAGGTGAGAGGCTGGCACGGAAAGGTCAGCAATCAGGCTTGCGTGTCCATGTTCAGCCTCAGTTTCTCTCAAAGCCAGAAGAGATGGAGGAGGGTAGGGCTAGCCTTCTTGCTTTTTGCTGTCTACATCCCCTGGGAAAGATGTGGGCATCACCCCACCCTTTAACAAATGAGAATGAGCCACTGACCTTGGGTTACCTGGACAGTGCTAAGGGACATCAGTTCACATCTGGCCCCAGGATGGTGGGCTGCAGGCATTTTCCATGGCTTCATGCCACAGTGACACAGGACAGAGGAGACAAATTCTTCACCTTTAAGTCCCCTCCAGTCTCGTGGAAACAAAAGTGGATGACAAAACGTCAGTTACTGTCCAGTGCTTTGGAGGAAGTGAAACAGGCCAATTTCCGGGCTGGAGAAGTACTATTAGGAGATGAGAGGAAGTCCCTCAAAGGAGAAGAGTGACAAGAAGGGGTTGGCAGGTGCCAGGAGTTGCTGGCAGAAGGACACTCCCAGAAGCAGGGGCCAAGAATGCAAAGGGCCTGCAGCAGAGCAAGCTTGGAGGTCTGAACAAAGAGAAGGCTGCCGTGATTGCAGGAAGAAGGTGCTGGGCGCTGTTAAGCCCTGTTTCTCAGACCTGGAAGATGAGGCCCAGAGAGGTGAAACAACTGGCCCCCAAGACCCCAGAGCTAGAGGAGGGGCCAGGGTTCTCGCCAGGTCGTCTGGCCCCAGAGCTCTCTAACGACTCTGGCAGAGAGGGAGAGAGCACACAGCAGCCTGTGCTAGGATGTCTCCTGAACTGAAAGCAGTCGTTGGAATGAAGTCTGTTAGTTGGGATGGGCAGCCCCAGCCACTTCTAGCCCAGCGGGGGTTCGCACAGGTACTTCTTCCCTCCACCTCGCCCCTGGCAAATGCCCCAGCAGCCTGGCTCCACCCTGAGTCTGCACGGAAGGGCAGGCGACAGCTACACGGACAGCTACTCCAGCCGATTTGATCTCCCGGTGCTGGCCGGCAGTAGGGATGGAGCGGCAAAGATGGAGGGCTCCCCGTCTTGGAAGGGTCCATTTGCCTTTTGCCCTGCTCCAGCTCCAGCCCTTCTGTTTTTCAACAGGAAAAGGGTGAGCTGGGGTCGAAGCAGGTGGTGACAAGTGGCAGGTCTGCAGGTGGGCTCTGCGGGCTCTGTGTCTGCACCAGCTGGGCTGTTAGAAGGAGCAGGCGTGAGACGCCTCAGTTGGGGGGTGTTGAACTTGGCACTAGGGGGTGGGGATTAACCAATGCAGCCGGGGCTACTTCTCACTTCCCTTATCACCTCCTGCCACCTCCCTCCATAAATGTTAATGAACTCTACCTTCTGCCTCCCAGCTCCCTCTAGTCAAGGGAGAGACTGGGTCAAAATGGAGGTAAACTGAGTCTGAGCCACATAAGAGGATCTAGGCCTTTTGCTCCCATTCTTTTGGTCCTTGATAATTTTCAGGGAGTGTCCACCTCGGTTGATGCTCAGGGTGGCAGTTTTGACAACATCGGTAATGGCCATTTCCTTTTTACAAATTAGGAAGTGGGACCAGAGAAATGAAGGGATTACCATAGGTCACACAGCCCATAGAGGACAGGGCATGGGGATGGGGATAAAATCCATGGAACACTCTCCATGCTGCCTCCCCTCTTGGAAGCCAGCACTGGTCTTCACTGGCCTCCTGGGGGTAAAGGAGAAAGCTGAGTCAGGAGGCCGTGCCTGTAGGTGCACAATGGGAAGGGACAAGGAGCAGGTATCACACCATAAAATAGGCTACTCACCCATGCCCTAGAGTCCCCTGGCCCAAGCCCCTGGCTGAGCCCCAGGCCAAGCTTGACTGCTGGCATCTGTTACCATGGAGACCCAGGCCTGGCTGGGGGGCTAGCAGGTGAAAACAAGCCCCTCCCCCACTGATAAGAACCAGGCACTTGGGTTCAGAAAACTGGGACCCAAACAGCGCTAGGTGGCACTTCCCACACCTGACTCCTTAATTCATTGGGTCCACCCCAAGTCTGAACTACATCCTCCATAGGTCCATTCCCACCTGTCACCCCAGGAGTGAGGGCGGGAGGAGATAGCTCTGAGCACCCTACTGGGAGCTAGGAGCAGGCAGATATGTGGGTGAGGTCCCAGGCTGCCCCAAGAAGAAAGCCAGAGCTGGCACCAGCCACAGCGGACAGGTGGACTCAGGCATTTCCTCGAAGGGGCAGAGTTTAAATCGGGCTGAAAGTGAACAAATATAGAAAATGGAAATCATCAGGGGCACCAGCCTGGATGAAAGCAGAGGAGCAGGACAGGGTGGGGCATGCATGGAAAATGCTGAGCACTGGACCGGGAGTCTGGGTACCCGGTACCTTGTCCGAGTCACGTGCCCCTCACTAACTAGCTGTGAGACCCTCCCTGGACCTCATCAGTGAGTGAGGGGCCTGGACCAGATGAAGAATCTCAAAGAACCCTTCCAGTTTGGACAAGTATGATTCAAGTATGGAGCCAACCCCGGACTCCCCCAGTTACAAGGCTCCCCCCACCCGGCACTCCCCAGGGCAGTTCAGGCTGAACAGGGCCCTGAGCCCCGCTGCAGGGTGCCAGGGCGGAGCTGGGAGCCAGGTGCTGGACCTGGACAGTTGGAGGTGGCCAGGAGGTGGCCTTTGGGCTTGTCTGGGGGCGGGGGAGGGGTGGCAGACAACTTTGTGGATTGATCTAGCTCAGGAAGGTGAGAAGGAGGCTTGGAGGTGAGAGTTTAGCTCTCCTGCTCATCTCTTTAGGTAAATACATCCACATAACATTTCCCCTTCTCTTTCCATCCTTGGGGCGCTTAGACCTCGGAGCCCAGAGCTGAGATGTGAGCTCTGCTTCCCTACATGGGGGCTTCCCTCAGAGATTCCCCCCAAGTACAAGCCTGCTTCCACAGTCACCATCACCCACCTTCTAAAGGAAAGGGACAATTAGAGTCCCCATCACCAGCCTCTGGGGCCTTGGATATCTTGGCCCAGAGGGCATGGACACAGCAGAAAGGCTCCAGACGAGACCCCCATGGAACAGAAAGAGCATGGACTTCAGGAGCCCAGTCCCGCCATTCACTGGCTGGGTCATTCTGAGCTAACTACCTACCAGTGCATCTCAGTTTCCCTGTCTGTAGAATGGGGTAATACTGGTCCTACCGCACAGCAGGGTGGTCATGTGAAGAGGCTGGTGGGCGCTTCATCCCAGGCAGGGGCTGGTGGGCGCAGGGAGGAGGCCCTAGGGACAGCCACTGCCCCAGAGAGGATGGTGGGTGGGGCCCAAGAACATGTTATGCCTTTTGACATCTGCTCAGTGCGGTTATCTCATTTGGCCCTCTGACATTACTGTTCCCACTTCTAGAAAAGTGCCTGGGGCCCAAAGAAAAGGAGCTTGTGCCAATGCACCAGCCCCTCTCAGAGCCTGTCTGTCCTGAGTCAGCAGGCCAGCTCTCAAGCCCACACTGGGTCCTCCCACAGCCCCAGCTGCACCTTCTCCCCCATCCCTGGTCCCCAACCTGTTGCACCCGCTATTTGCTGCCAGTCGGGGCGGCCTTGACACCTCTAACCGGGTGGCCAGACCGCAGAGAGGGGGAGCCAGGGGTGACAGAGGCAGTGGAAGCCAGCGTTCCTAGCCAAGCCCACCGCCTGCCCCCTGGAGGGAGGCTCCTCCTTTTAAGGCTGCTTCTGGGAATTTCCACCCCCAGAGCCAGACTCAGCAACCCCTGGCCCGGGAATGATACCTGCGCTCACCCTTAGGGAGGTGGGGCACCAGACCTGAGGGCAGGAGAAGCTGGCCCCTGGGGAACGGAGGCGGGGCCCTCCCATCCAGGTCTGAGGGTCAGGGAAAACGTGGGAGACCACGGGGTCCAGCCTCCTTAGCCAGCAGCTCCAGACTCTGTGCGCGGGCAGCCCCGCAAGAGGCTGGCAGCCCCCGCCAGCAGCTGCTTTGCCCGCTCACTGGCCAGGAAGGTGGACACCTCACACCTCAGTCTCCCAATTACGCCCTCCTCCCCCACTCCTCCCCTCCCTCTCTCTCCCTCCTCCCCTCTCTCTCCTCCTCTCCCCCCTGAAAACCTGTGGCTTGAAGAGACCTTGGCTTCTCTGGGACTCTACCCCTCTCTACCCCTGGGGACTGCCCATATTTGCTCCTGAGTTTGGGGGCAGGGGGGCCACCACCCCAAGGACTCTCTCCGGAGATGGGAGCCACCCGCCTGCTGCCCCACGTCACTCTGTAAGTGTGCTGACTCTCTGGATGGAAGTTTCGTTGCCCTTTCCAGCCTGGGGCAGACCTCGTCTTATCGGGACTCCCACCCGGAGGGGCGGGGGGGGGGTGTGAGGGGAGGGCGCCTGGGTGCTCGCCCTGAGTTGACTGCTGGCACCCACACCAGGGTCTGCCTTGTCTTCCCACACAGGTGCCTCCAGCTACTGATTCTCTGCTGTCAAACTCAGGTAGGCGGGTGCCCCCCCACTAGCTGTTCCCTGTCTCCCCCACCCCACCCAGCTTGGCGGGGGGTAGTCTCCTCTTGGTGGACAGAGGCAGGTTCCGGCCTCTCCCTGGATCCAGATGGTTTCTGAGGTGGTGGGGTGGGTGGAGGTGTCAGTCTTTGGAGGCGGGTAGAAGGGGCTAAGGCACATTTGGGGATGCACTGAGGTCTTTATCTGTCCTCCCTCCATGACCCTCCCTATCCCTACTTGTCCTGGAGTCTCTGTTTCTCCCTCTGTACTGCCACACGGGTTCTGCCTCCCTCCCCCAAGGCTAACCGCATGCGGCAGCTCAGGCTTGAGGGATGGACTCTGGGGAGATGGGTAGAGGGCAGAGGTGCTGGCTCAGGTGAGGCTTGTACTGGGAGCTACCTGAAAACACAGGTTTCCACGAAAAACCACTTGTGCATTCCACTTCCTACCCTACTCTCCCCATCACAGATGTCCCAGGGGTGTGCTGCCCTGGGGGACTAGTGTGGGCAGTCCCAATGCCCAGCCAGGGTGGGGTGACTCCTCACCTACAGTGCAACGAGGTCAAGCCCAAAGAGGTTTGTTTGGGACAAGATTCAGGGTTTGCATCTCCACACTCCCCCCACCCCATGCCAGCGCCCCCATGCACACCCCCCACCCCAAGCCTCAGCCCCCTGTGCGAGGCTTGGTCCCTTTTTGTGATCCTCCATAAAAGTGCAGCTATTAAAATGCACTGGTCCAGAACCGCTCTGGGGAGAGATCGCTTGGCTTTCCCAGGCCAGAGGCCCGCTTCTCTTCATATCCAGTGGGGACTTTTTTTGAAGGTAAATGCCTTTTCTCTGGGAGAGGGAAAGGGGCTGCCTTTGAAGCAGTGGGGGGGTGGGAGAGAGAGAGAGACAACTCCCCCCCTCTTTTCCTTCCCCCTTTTGCTCTAGCCCCCGTTCCAGGCCTTTTGCTTCACACATCCAGGGAGAGCAAGAAGAAAGCCCCCAGCCTGGCTGGGAGGGGGCTGGGGGTGGGCCCAACCTGTTCTGGAACGGGAATTAGCACAATGGTGAGGCTGGCCGGGGCGTTTATGGCCTGGCTGAGGCCCATTCAGGACTCAGGGAAGGTGGCAAAGCTGTCCTTTCCCCCTTGAAGTGCCCCCTCACCCCCCCTGGAGGGGGGGTCGGCAGGCCGGACCATAGCCATGCTTGAGGGGCTGTCTGACAAGCAGCTGTCTGCGGCAGTGGAAGGGGAGGTCCCCCCGCAGCGGGAACATGAAAGGGACAGGCCAGGTCCCGCGGGGAGAGCGACTTGTGGGCTGTGGGGCTGTGGGGGGGGCGTGGGGCTGCTTTTGTGCAGGGCCTGAAGGGGGACAAGGAGAGGAGGGGGCTTCAGGGGGGCCCTCTCTGCTCCTGACCTGGAACAGACAGCCAGAAGGAGGCTGCCCGCCAAGAGGGGCGGAGGGCCTGAACCTGGGCCAGGAGGATGGGGGCTGGGGCCGGGCTGGACCCCACTGAGGGTCCCAGGCCAGCTAGACCCCACCCCCTGGCAGGGAGGCTAGCCCCCACCCCAAATGCTGGGCTCGGGTTTTTCCATGGTGGGGTGCGGGATGCACTTTACTGCTCTGAGTCTCCAGACCCTGCTCTCATAGGTGGGGGTCCTGGCGGCACTTCTGGCCAGTGGCCCAGCTGCAGTGGGAAATGAGCAGTGACACACACGAAGGGTTAACCCTGAGCAGGTTACAGGGTCAGCCTGGAGCCACCACAGCACTCACCACCCCCTTCCTCAAAGCTGATCCTTCCTGTTCCTGCTCCTCCCTCTGCAACAGAGGTGGCCTCCAACAGATGCTGATCTGGGTCCAGGTCTGTCTCAGCGGCTGTGATTGGGCCTGGTATAAAGGTGGCCTCAGGGACCTGGGCCAGGGAGAGTGGGGCCAGCAGGATCGGGTGGAGAGAGAAACATTTGAGCCTAGGGTTGAAGCAGTTCAGAAATGGCATCTGGTTTGCACCTCACTGGAGAGAGAGCGGGAAGTGGTGTGGTTTTCTCCCACTCACTGCTGCAGATAGGTAGGGAGAGACTGGGCCTGGAGATGGTGCTCATCCTGGCTTTGCACCACGCCTGGGTGGACCCCGGAAGCTGGTGGCAACAGCGCCCCTACTGGCCACCAGCCTCCGTTACGTAGGGGCACAGGCATCCTGGCACCTCCCGGGAGCACCCCTGGACCACGCCCACTGGCTCCTCCTGCTGCTGCAGCCTCCACGTCCCTCACCCCGAGAGGGACAACAGTGAACGGTGGACGGGCTCCTCTGAGGATCCTGAGCACCCAGGAGGAGGGGCAGGGGAGACATGCAGAAGCTCAGGATCCCACCGTTAGTGCTGAACTTGGGTTCCATAACTTTGAAGGTTCCTTCTAGCAACCAGAGTCACGATTCCAGGTCTGCACTAGATCACAGGTGTCCCCCAAGCCTGGGCAGATGGAGAGCCAAAAGATCATGACTGGCTCACCCACTGGCCTGGGAAGGTCATACATCCCTTTCCCCAACACCTCTGCTTCCTAGGACCAGTGGCCTGCCCCATCACACTCACCTCCACACCCCTCTCCCCTGGATGGACCAGTGGTGGTGTCACCCAAAGCAAATTGACACTATTTTTCCCTTGGTAACCGCAAAGGGGGAGAATCACCCGTCTCCTAATTTTAACCAGTACGTGAGGGACCAGGGCGCCATGACCGACCAGCTGAGCCGGCGGCAGATCCGAGAGTACCAGCTCTACAGCCGGACCAGTGGCAAGCACGTGCAGGTCACCGGGCGTCGCATCTCTGCCACCGCGGAGGATGGCAATAAGTTCGGTGAGACCCAGCCCTCACTGGAGGCCACTCACACCACTGGCGGCCTAACAGATCCTGTGCCCAGGCAGGCAGGGGCCCGAAGTGGAAGAGCCTCCCGGTGCCCCCCCCCAACCAAAGTTGGGAGGTCAGGCTGGCTGGGGGGCCCCCTGCCACACCCCTGAGCCAACAGCTCCCACAGACAGAGGTCTTTCTCCCCCTCCCCCATCACAGCCAAACTCATAGTGGAGACGGACACATTTGGAAGCCGCGTGCGCATCAAGGGTGCTGAGAGTGAGAAATACATCTGTATGAACAAGAGGGGCAAGCTCATTGGGAAGGTGAGACCTGAGAGGAGGGCGAGGGGAGGAATGAATCCATCTTTCTGCCTGTCCCACAGCACCCCACTCCCCTCCCCTGGGCTCAAGCCAAGATGACTTCTACTCACACTCCAACACTCAGCCACTCTTGTTTCTCCATTTAAATGAGACACTTACTGATCCCTAAGTGTCTTGGGCTCTGATTTACAGGCTAGGTCCAATCAGTGAGTCAGGATTTAGCACCTTCATGAGATTGCAGACCCCGTGTTGAGGGTCAGGTGTTGATCAGGGCTGAGAGTGGGCATTCATACATGACCACAAGCTCCCCCAAGGTCAGCGGGGTCCACAGGATCCCTCCAGGCAGATGACACACAAAGGGCCTACTAGTGTAAGCACCAGCTGGTGTGAGCTCTCGGGCAGGTCCAGCGCTGTTGCATAGGGAGAATTCCGTTTCCTTTAGCATTTGTCAGTCCTGGCTTCTGGTTCTGGCTGTTCTCACCAAATATTTGCTGATTTCGGTCAAGCCTCAGGCTTCTCGTCTATAAAAAATGGGCATAGTGTCAAGGTTTTGGATAGGGCCAAATGGATGGCTGTGTGGCTCCTGACATAGTCTTTATTCTGCAGACAGCTGCCCATTCTTCTCCTCAGACTGTTGCCTCCTTGGCCTCCACCCAACAGTTACCATGCTATACCACTGGCTAAACATCATGCTCAGGGCGTACAACTTCCAAATGACAAACCTGTATTTAAGTTCAGATCTGACTCCCAGCAAACCTTGTTCCCTTCTCCCACTTCTACCTCTCCAACAAGGGCACCCACCTCCCCAGGCGGAAACCCCTGGGCACACAGCCCCCTGCCGCTCCCTCCTTTGTCCCACAAAATTGGTCCAAAAGTCAGACAAACCAGACAGGTTGGGTGGACGAACACCCCTCCTCTCCCTCCCTCCGCAGCCCAGCGGAAAGAGCAAAGACTGCGTGTTCACGGAGATCGTGCTGGAGAACAACTACACAGCCTTCCAGAATGCCCGGCACGAGGGATGGTTCATGGCCTTCACCAGGCAGGGTCGGCCCCGCCAAGCTTCTCGCAGCCGCCAGAACCAACGAGAGGCTCACTTCATCAAGCGCCTCTACCAGGGCCAGCTGCCCTTCCCCAACCACGCGGAGAGGCAGAAACAGTTCGAGTTCGTGGGCTCAGCCCCCACGCGCCGGACCAAGCGCACTCGGAGGCCACAGCCCCTGACGTAGTCGGGGACACTGGGGGCAGCTGCCCCTCACCAGCCTTCCCATCCCCTTCCCTTCCTAATCCCAAGACTGGGCTGGGGTGGAGGGAGGGGAACCAGAGCCCCCAAGGAGGACCGGGAAGACCAACCAGCGTCAGAGCCTCGAGCCGGAAAGGGGCGGGACTGCCACAAACCAGGGCTGGGGCCTCCGGGCAGCCGCCCCAGCCCCCCCCCCCCCCGCACTGAAATAGGCCCCGGGGGTGGGGGTGGGGCAGACCCCCAGGCGAGGAACTGTAGTGTTCCCTCGGATGCAGGCTCCCTAAAACTGGTGGAAAGGGCAGCAGATTCAAGGCCCTGCAGACACGGTCCGGAGGTGGTTCTCTTTAAACTCTGCCTGCAGAGTCTTCCTCAGTCTGCTCCCAGCCTCCACATTCCTCCTGGCCAGACTGTAGGAAGGGACTTTTGTGTTTGTTTCAGGAAAAAAGAAAAGGGGGGCAGCGAAAGAGAGAGAGAGATGGCCATTCTTCACATTCCACTACCCAGGCCTGCACCCCCATCCCCAATTTCGAGTCCCAGAATAAAACCATTTTCCTGCAAACGGGTTATCTGAAGGCGGGGTGGAGGGATCCAAGTCCCAAACCGCGAGGGTAAGAACCTTGCCTCTCTGAGCGGCGCGGACCAGAGCCCGGACGAGCCGCGCGGCAGCCCCGTGGCCCGGGTCCGGGCGCGACCCGGCAGGTGGAGGGGCAGGTGGAGGGGCGGCGCGCGGGGCGCGAAGGGCAGCGCCGCCCGCAGGGGAAGCGGGGCGTGGGTGGCCCCGGGAAGGCCCCGCACCTCCGCCCGGCGCGAGGCTGGCGGCCCCGGGGCGGGCCCAGGGCCCGGGACCCACGGGCGCGCCCCTCCCTCCGCGCGGGCTCCGGTTTCCTGGCTGGCACGGCGCGTCCCGTGCTACCTGTTGGGGCGAAGCAAACCCAAGCCCTTCGGCGGGCGAGCCGCCGGGGCCGGGGCCGGGGCAAGAGGCCCGAGCGCCCGCCAGGGCGGCCGGAGGACGCCGCAGCCTCCTCGCCGGTAGCCGGATTGCTGTTTTCCGGTGAGGAGGGGGGAGGGGAGGCGGGGGATGGGGGAGGAGGGCTCGGCCGAGCGGAAGGGGGAGTGAGGGCGAGAATGCGTCCTCTTGTTCCCCGGGTCCCCGCGGGGGGCGGGGGCGGGGGCCACACCTGAGGGGAAGTCGCAATTAGAGGCGGCGGGCTGGGCCGCGCTTCCCTGTGGGGAGGGGGGCCGCGGCGGGCGGGTTAGGGGCCCGGCGCCCCCTCCCCCGCTCCGGCTTCTCGGGTGGGCTTTCCCAGACGCCTCCAGGTGTGCTTTTGGGGAGTAGAACTAAGAGGCCATAAAGGCTGCCTCTTTCCTCCTCTGCGCTTAATCTTGTAGAGGGGAAAGACCTTCGCTAGCAGGCTCCCCGCCCCAGCCCGCTCTTCTGTCGTTGGACCCCCAGCCTCAGTTTCCCCTTCTTTCTGCAAAGCTATTAGAGGGAAGTGTTGTGGAGAGAGAGGGGAAAAGGATGAATAGACCTCCCTTCTCCCCGACTTTTCCCAAGAATGGCCTATAAGGACCGATCTGGAAGTTGGGGAGGAGCCTGGTTCGGTCAAAATGGGAGGTGGGTGAAACAGTCGGAGTCGGTGGGGGTTGGGGGTCCCTCGCCTCTCCTTCGGTGAGGACTGGAGCGGTCTGACACCCCCAGCTCTGAGCAGGTTGAAGGCAGCCGCCAAGAGGGAGGTCCCCCAGGCCCTGGGACAGACATTCTCCCCCAGCTTGTCATAAGTGCTTTGCATCAGGTTGCTCTCCCCCACACACACATCACAAAGAGCCTTAAACCTGGTGAAGACTGCAGGAGATGTGTTGGGGGTGGTTTTCTGGGGGTTGGGGGGTAGAGAGGGTGGTCCGGAGCCACAGCTGATAACGGGTGAATTCAATGGGATTTTAAACACAGGGGCAACACCCAGCAATTACCTGAGGACAAAGGGTTGGGGCCCCCAGGTGTGGAGGTCTGGACTTGGGGGGCAGGGGTAGGAGGCTGGGAAGGAGGTGTGTTGGCGAGGGGGGCTCTTACAATCCTGCTGATTTCCACAGGAATTTAAGACATTCTTTATAACTCTAGACTGCCTCCCCCCAGCCGGCATCTCAGACCCACCCCACCCGCCCTGGCTGGGTTAGAGACAGCTTCAAAGGTGGACCCGAGCCCTTTGTCTTGCTCTGCTTTCTTCTCCGCCTTTCTCCTGCCCCTCCCTCCCTCTCTCTGACCTCCCCAGCACAGACAGGCCTCTGGGGGCCGGCTCCAGAAAGCCCTCACTGTTTCCTTTCTTGCTTTCTGAGGTGAAACCTGGTGAGGAGGGACTGAGAGTGGGCAGGGTGAGGGAGGAAGACGGCCTCTGAGGCCTGTGCCATCTCAGAGTGACTTGCCTTGCCCCGCCCTGAGCCCTGAGCCCCGAGCCTGAGCCTGGCACGTCTGACGCCTGCTGGTGGCCTTGGGTCTCAGGCTTGGCTCTCTGAACCCTCTCACCACACCTTTTCGTGCCTCTGCCAAGTCCAGGCTCCATACCCAGAGGGCCTCTTCATACTCTGGCGAAGTCTGTTCTGCTCATTCCCCCCCGCCCCCAAACTGGGGCTGATTTCAAAGATGCTGAAAGAAAGAGGCCAAAGCAATGGATCTCGGATCATGGGGTCTCGAGGGATTTAACATGGGTAGGGGAGGGAGAAGGCTTCCTTGAGGACCTTGGACCACCCCACAGCTGCCTGCAGCAATCCCAGCTGCTTCTGTGTGCCAGAAGTTTCTAAGCAAGTGTGCAAATGGGGGTGGACACCGTGGGGGAAGACTTAGGGCAAGATGAGTGCATCCATCTCTGGGAGGATGTGAACAAGTAGAGGGAGGCGGCAGCAGGTGCCTCAGATCCTGTGCTGGTCAGGATTACCAAAACCTCCAGCTAAGAACAGCCCGCATACAGATCTCCCCTCCTCTGTCCTGTCCTCCCAACAGCCAGATGAGGCAGGGGGGGTAATCCACTCATTTTTTAGTCCCTGCAAGCTGGCTTGTATTAAAGTCACTATACTGAGCCCCATCCCTCATACTTCAGTGGCCAGTGAGCTCCCCGGCCTCAGACCTAGGTGTCCTCTGCCTCAGCCCTGGATCCCATGAAGGACTGTCCCTTTTTGAAGCTCTTTCCTACCTCTTCATTCTCTGTCACTGGGACCCTTCACTTCCCTGGCTCCACTTCACAGAAACATTGCCTAAGATTTCTGCCTTTCTCTTCTCGCCTTGTTCTTCCTGCTGAGTCTCTCCTAGCAATGCAGCACGTCAGCCATCATCCCCTTGCGCACCACTGCTTTCTCTCCCACACTCGAAAACTCTGCACCATTGCCAGACCTCGCTAGGGTCTGTCTCAGTTACTACAGTAGCTTTCCGAGTCCTGTCTCTGCCTCCCGACACCCCCACCCCCTCCAGGACATGACACATTTCTCTCACCCTCCGTCACCCTAAACCGCAGCTCTGCCCACATTATGCGATCCCCAGTGGACTCCTTAGCTCCTGTACAACCCCACTCAGCCCTGTCCCTATGAGTCCCCTCCAGGGGCTGTGGCAAAACAGCAGCCCTTGCCATTCGGCCAGCACCCCTGCCCATCTTTGAACGTGAGGTTCCTGCTGTCCAGCACGCCTTTCTCCAGAATGCTTGCATGCCGAGACCACTGCTGTCTGTTGTGCTCCGTACACCTGCCTCCTCTCTTGGGCTAGCAGTTGCCTGTGGTACCATGGGGCTCTCTGGCTGCCCACTTGCCCTGGCCTTATGGCACATACCACAGCTTGTCCAGAACTGTCCTTATTCCTGCTTGTGGAATGGTTGTGCGTTACACAACAAGCATTTATCGAGGGAATTAAACCAACTGAAGGTTGAGAAAGAAGCCCTTGGCCCAGTACCTTGCAGTCCCTCAAGATGGAGGCAGAAGGAGAACCAGAATCCTGCCTCCACCCTCCATCCTTAGCGGGACTTGGGCGGGGACAGGTCCTAAGCAGTTAATCCAAATACTTATTTACTCCCTACAATGTACAAACACTGCACTAGCCCTTCAGCAAACAAAAAGGGTGGACAAGATATTGTTTCATCCCCTGTCAAGATCTCAAGACACTTGAAATTTAAGGACTTCTGGAAATCTCTCTCTCAAACCTAAAAAAATAGCAAAGTGGCATTTGGTACATCCCAAAAGAGGGGGAAAGGAGACAGGAGCTATTAGAAATAAGGACACTGATACACACGGAACTCTGGAGATGCTCCAGGCAGCATGTGAGGCATTCCCCCATATAGCCCCTTCCTCAAGGGGTGACATTGTTTCCATATCATGTGTGAGCCAGCGCAGACTCAGAGAGATGAACTCATCTGTGGTCGAAGCTAGTGAGGGTTACTGTCTAGATTCTTGCCTTTCTTGATCACCTGAGTGGGATGGTCTCCACTTCCAGTCAGGCACGGTGGGTTCAGGGACGGGAGAGTGCATGGGGCCAGGGCTGGGGTTTGCATGATCTTTAAGGATGAGCAAGATTTCAGGGGCACCTGGGTGACTCAGTTGGGGAAGTGTCCAACTCTTGATTTTGGCTCAAGTCATGATCTCAGGGTCCGGAGATCCACATCAGGCTCCAAGCTCAGTAGGGAGTCTGCTTGAGATTCTTTCTCTCTCCCTCTGCCCCTCAACCCACCTCTTACAAAATAGAAGAATGAGCAGGATTCCAGGCCGCAGAAAAGACAGGCAAGGGAAGATACTGACAGGGAAAACAGCATGAGGAAAAAGGCTCTGAGGCAGGAAGATGTGAGGTGCGTTCAGGGGAAGGTGAGCAGTCCATGGGTTTGGCTAGAATTATAAGTTTGCCTGGAGGAGTGGCAGGGAAAGATTGGGTCACATTGTGGAAGGCTTTGTGGTAGCGTGGGCTTTGAGAAGGAGAGTGACCATGCAGTCGTGGTGTTAGGGTTAGGTGTTAGGAGACTGGTCTTGCGGCAGCATGCTGGGAACTGAGGGTCTGGGGTCCCTGAGGCAGATGGCCCAGTGTACAGAGGTGGGGAGTGTGACTTCTGAACTCTTGAGAAAAGGTCCCTGCTAATTCCTCCTCCTTCCTTTTATTCCTGTGGCCCAGTTCTTTGTCAGCTTTCCCTTCTCCTTAGGTGCCTAGGTGCCCTTAGTCAGCCTCCCCAGGAGTTAATGTTTAGATGGCCCAGGCATAGGGGAGAGTGTCTGGTGCTGCCAGCCTTAGCAGGCTGGCGCATGGGGAGGGGCGAGGGGCAATGGAGTGAGACTGAGAGAGGAGGGAAGCCTATTGCCAGGCCTGGCGGAGGGGGCTGGCGGCAGGGCCAGAGTCCAGTCAGGACTTCCGGCACCAGTGCTCTCTCTGCAGAAAGGAGCCAAGAACTAGGTGTCTGGGCCCTGGGACTGCCTGCCTGAGAAGGACACAAGGGGCCATCCTCAAGGCCTCCAGGCATTCCTGAGCTTAAAGGTATGCTGGTCCCCTCAGCTGCTGGGTATGGCCAAGCGGTGCCCAGGAAGCCTACCCTGGGTCCTGGACAACAGGCACTGGTGTCCAGTGTTGCCTGCTTCTGGGAAAAGATTTTGCCTCCCTTCTCATCCCAGCCTGAAGGGGAGGCAGGTAAGCGACTGGGCAGGGTGGTCCGCCTGCCCTGAGGAGCCTGGAGCCTTCTCAGGAGGAAGGGACTGGTGGGCCGAGCAAGTCTCACTGTCGGCCAAGACCAGAGGGGACATAGAGGGTAGAGGGTAGTAGAGGGGGCGCATGGGGGGTGAGAGAAGGGTCTCCTGTCCTGGCTGTGCCCTCCCCATGGGCGGGTGGAGAGAGAGAGAGAGAGAGAGAGAGAGACACACACACACACACACACACACACACACACACACACACACACACGCGCGCACACACACACCCCCCCCCCAGGATCCCTCTCAGTTAAGGAATGACCTTGACAGCCAGCACACCTCAGGCCGACAGAGGGAGCCCTAACTCCGCAGTCGCCTTGTTCCAGGGCTGGCTGGAGGCAGACTTCCTGCGCAAGGTAGCTTTCCCACCCTGTGCAAGGGCATTCCTGTAGAGTGGGCGGCAGCGGGAATGGGCTTTGCAGGATTGGAAGACTCTCTTCTTGGTCAAGGGGAATGAGAGGGTTCAGGGCTAGGAGGAGGTGCTCAGGGAGAGCTGAGGTCAGATGGGGGCAGAATTCTGGGCCCGCAGCCCCATGTCCACCCCAGCCATGATCAAGGCTGGAAGCCACCCTCTGACCCTTCAACAGAAGTCATCTCTCCCTGTTCCTATCACTCTTCCCCAGCTGCACACCAAGCTTTCTGGAATGGGGGACACTGCTCAGGGCTGCCTCTGTCCGCAAGTCTGGCCTGCTATATGGCCCTGAATTAGGGCTGTCCTAAGGCCGCCCTCAGGGGCCAACCCCAGAGCCTCATGGAATGGGTTAGGGGAGACTCAGTGGGAGCCCTAGCCCTGCAGCTCCCCCACCCCCACCCAAGGCAGCCCTCAGACCGCCTCCCTCCATCATCGAAGAGGCAGTGGGAGCCACAGCCGCCTCCTCCCCCCTCCCTGCTGCCACAAGCGGCTGAGCCGGCAGGTTGTCTTGGCAACGGGAGGCGGGGAGGAGATACGCGGAGGGATGGAGGTGTATGTCACCGAGGAAGCTGCCGTGCTCCTGCCCCACGCCCCAGGCCCCTGAAGGTACCGGAGAGCCCTCCCCTCCCCCTCTCCCTGCCCTCTCCCCTGGCTTCCCCCACTCTATCCGATGTGCTTCTTTCACAGAGAATGTTCCCCTCCTCCCTGCCCAGCGACTCCTAGCCATTCCTCATGAGACACCTCATTCCAGGCCCCTGTCCACAGCTGTCCTTCCCCGGGACAGCTCATCCCACCCCTACCTCTGGCCACCCTTGTGCCGGAAGACAAATCTCCTGGGGTGGGGTCTGCTAGGGGGCGAGTGGGAGCAGGTCAGGAAAAATCAGGGGTCCTAACAGGCTGTGGTGGAAAAGCACCTGGTGCTTGGTCTCCCGGAAGGGTGGCAGGAGGTTGTGCACAACCGGCCGGGCGGGGCCGGGCCAGTGAGGGTGGGCTTGAAAGCAGGAAAGCGGAGAGGCTGGCTGAGACCCGGCTGATTATACATAAAGGCCTGGTTCCCCCTCCTGCCACATCAAAGGTACACCCCCTCTCACATCAGGTCCTGACCTTTTTTCCCCCTAATTAAATGTTTCTTCCCAGGCTTTCTGGTTCTTTCCTACGGGGCCCTCTCCCCAGCCACTCCCCAGCAGCTTAGTTTAAATTCTTTCTAGCCTTCCTCAGCCATTCAGCTGCCTGCCTTCTTCATTTCTCCTTTCTCGCTGGAGCCCATCCTTCCGTATGCATTCGTTTGTCTTCCATTACCCCAGACATCCTTCCCTTCCTGTCCCTACCTGTCCCTTCCTGTCCCCTTTTCTTTGAGAAAGAGGTCTGGGGCACACTCTCACCTGTCCCCCTCAAAACCCTTCCCCTGTGATTTTCCATTCAAATACCCCAGAGCCCCCTCCCCAGATTCTACATTTCCCCAAGGACAGCTCATACCATCAGCTGACCAGCTGTGGGCAGCGGTTACCAGGGCAACAGCAAGGTCTGCCTAGGTAGGCAAGTCTGCTGTGAAGTGGAGAGGAGGCTGGGGCCATGGCCAGGGTCAGCGAGCTGGGCTCCCTGCCCTGCCCCCAGGGATCACAAATGAACCAGGCTCTGCTGTGAGCCCAGGGAGAAGCAAAGGGCCAATGGCAGGGTCCTGGAGTGTGAAGGTTTTCCCACTCAGGGAAGGCACATCCTGTAGTCCTGTGCTGGGACTGGGCCATTACCTGGCAGGAAAATTCCCTCCCGATGCAGCTGCTCTGGCGAAAAATGGGGTCCATCTCACAGTTCCCAGGGGCTCTGGGTGACCGAAGGGCCAGCCCAATCTCCCAGGCTGAGGACTGGGTTTCTCAGATCCTCTCGCTCGTGCCTCACCAGAAGGGGCACCAGAATCCTTCCTTGGGTGACAGATTCAGGCATCTTTGCCCTCTCTCTGCCCCTGAGCATCTGTGCCCTCCAGCACCCCAGGGAGGCAGGGCCCCCAGAGATCCTCCGTGGCTGCTTTTAGGTTTTGAGGAGGAGACGCAGGTGCTGGGAGAAACCAGGTGTCACCCCTGGGTTATCAGCAGAGCCCCCTTTGGCCCTTACCCCAACTCAAACTCTGGCAGTTTCTGAGGAGGCTTGAGGGGCTCTGTGTGTGTGTGTGTGTGTGTGTGTGTGTGTGTGTGTGTATGCGCGTGCATGAGTGTTGCAGGGCTGGGGCTATACGAAAGGGAAAAAGGCCAGCAGCTCGCAGCGACTGCTTCCGATTCTGCTTCGTCATGATGCCTGGTTAATGCTTCTCTTGTTTGAAATGGACTGAGCTGCAGTGAGCGAGGTGGAAGAGCAGACACACACAGACACACACACAAACGCACACACCCTCCAGCCGCCTGCTATCAGCGGAGGTGGGGAGGGTGCAGCCTGGGGAGCCAGCAGCCCGCCCCGCCAGACGCAGGCTCCACGCACCGCTCCGGAGAAGCTGGGTGGGGACGAGGGGGTGGGGGCCCAGAGGGTAGGTCCCCTCCTGTGCCAGCTCCCCCCACCCACCCACCCACCCACCTACCCCAAGCCGGCTTTTTTCCCTGTTATTTGTGCTCTGGGAAAGCACGGCTGGGTATTACCTTGGCTCTTGAGAAAAAGCGGCAGCCCTGAGACCTGGGCCTGTGCCTGCCCAGGCCAACCTTGGGGCCTCAGAGCGTCTGGGCCACACTGTCTGGGAAGAGGTAGGTGCCAAGATCTCCCATCCCTCCCTTCCCCTCTGTGGGTATTTTGAACTGTGGGTGGTGGCAGGGATCCCTTAGGGAGGGATCAGCCGTGGCCCCTGTTCAGTGAGAGAACCGGTCCCGCCTGGCCAGCCCCTGGGACTAGCTGGGTCTGAGCTCTCAAACCTGATTTGAGGAAGGGGACTGTACCGTACTGTCACTCCAGTACTCCCTTCACCTAGCTGTGTGGTGCAGAAGTCCAAGTGATGGGATGGAGGGGACAAGGGTGAGCAGGGGCGCTGTTCTCTCTTTGCTGAATAACAGGGAGCATGTGGTGGGGGGGAACAGTCTCCCTCCCAGTGAGCCACAGATCTTGAGAGGCAAGCCAGACACACAGACATCTGGATGCTGGTGGTGATGGGTGGGCTCCCTGTGGGGAGGTACCTGGGGAGCCCCTTTCTTGCTCTGGCTGGTCAGGCTGCCTTGAGAGCGAAATGCAGACTGAGGTTGGGTGACAGGGCGTGGCGGCAGGCCGACCGGCTTACTCCTGGCCACTGCTCACTCCTGGCCCCTGCCGCAGGAGTGCTGGAGGGGCTGGAGGGACTGGAGGGGCTGGGGGCTGAGCAGATGCTCAGGCCCCAAAGGACCCAGAGGTGCCCTCTTGCTGGCCGTGCCCCTTGCTGGGCAGATGCGATGCTAGGTGTTTCCCTCCCAGGAGACAGTGTTGCTGGGGCCTGGGAGTCAGGGGAGCAGGGACAGGTGTAAGAGAAGGAAGGTGGCTGGGCTTTGGTGAATGGGGGGGGCGGTGCTGTTGTGTATGTTCCGGTACACGTGCCTGGCTCAGGGAGGGGGGTGTCCGCACGTGACACGGGTGGGTGTGGGCAGGGGGCCAGGGAGGCTCTGGGGATGGGTGTGAGTGGGTGTCAGCGGCGCCGTGTGTCACAGTGGGGAGGGGGGCCCTGCTGGCAGAGTGGGGGCGTGATCTTGCGAGCGGGGCGCCTGGGTTCTGCAACTGTGTGTCAGCGTGGGCTCCTGTGTGGGGGTGCAGTGCTGTGTCCACGTGTGAGCCTCCAAGCTGCCGGCCTCTCCATATGCTGAACACTTAAGTCGTGCTGTTCACCTCAGGGTGCAGGTCTGTAGGGATTCCTCTTTTGGAGCTCACGTGTGTGCATGTGCACGTGTGTGTGTGTGTGTGTGTGTGTGCGTGTGCGTGTATGTGCGTGCGTGTGTGTGTGTGTACCAGAATAGGGATCCCCTCAGAGTTCAGAAAGCTGAATTTGGGACACAAGACTCTTGTGTCTTCCCTCTCTATCCAGCTTCTGCAAGGGACACCACAACCCACCAGCCGGACAGACTATAAATAGAGGCCAGAGCATAAATGTGCTGAGGACCACTTGAGCCTGAGGGGCTGCGGAAAACTCGGAAAGAGAGGCCTCTTCAGAGGGAAGGTAGAGAGAAAGGCTACAGAAACCCAAAAGACATCTAGGAGAAACTGGGTGACAAGATGCATATTTGTGAGGTAGGGGGAATGCAAGAGGGTGCCTGGGCCCAGGCCTGCTGCCCTCAGGAGCAAAGACCAGTCAGGGCCTTAAGCAGAGGATTCTCGGACAGGGACCCAGACTCGGGGCCCACCTGCCCCTGCCTGAGGCTCTATCAGAGTGTGAGAGGATGCTGTGTAGTGTTGCCATTAGAGGAGCCACAACCCTCGTCCTAGCAGACAGAGCAGGGCTTTAAAAAGGGGATGGGGAGATGGAGAAAAGGGGAGAGAGGGCTTAGGCTTCAGGGGTGTCCATGAACCCCAGCTCAAAGCTAGGAGCCTTCCCCTTTTCTCCCACACCCTATAGGGGCAAGCATGAGTGTGTCCTACACACATGCACGTGCACACGCACACGCACACACACGGTCAGGCCTCCCCGGCTGCTGCTGGTCTGCCCCTGCCCGCCCTTCCCCGCTCCACCCTGGGATGGGAGGCTGTTTTGGGAACTGGTGACCTAGCTGGATCCTGCCTTTATTTCTGGCATAGAACTGTTGCCACAGTAACTGTGGGGGTAGGGCCAGGAGCAGGACAGGGTGAAAGGGAAACAGAGCTGAGGGAGGAAAGATGAAGAAAGAGAAGAAAAGGGGAAGGGAAAGAAGAAGTGAAGGACCAGGGAGGAGGCAAGGCAGGCGGTCCCACTGCGAGTGAAACTAGAGAAAAGGGAGAGGGGCAACGTTCCTGCCCACCCTGACCTCAGCCCACTTGGACAGCTCGTTTGCCTCATTTCGTAACTCCCTTAGTGTCTGCACCGCCAGTGTCCAGCCTGGCCTGACCCTGCCCAGGGGCACAAAGCCTCTCGGCTCCTTGTCCACAGGCCAGGCTGGGGAGCAGGGATCTGGGTGGCTCCACCATGTCGGCCAAGTTCAGACTGAAGTGGGATCTCCGGGGACGCACTGAGAAGTGTCCACTGGCTTTGACCTGACACAGGCCTGGGTTGGAATTCCAGTCCGACTTCTCTTTGAGTGGCGGTTGGCAAGTCCTCCTCTCAGCTGTGGTTCCTGGGCTCTAAGTGGGGAGGGCGCTGCCCTGCCCTAAGGATAGAGGGGATGCTTGAACGTCCCCACCTAGTGGCTGGCACAGCGGGAGCCCCGGTGGGCTTAGGACAGGAGGCCCCCAGCGGTGGTTCTTCCCAACCAGGGAGCCAGGGCGCTTGGATCTTATCACCCCCAGCCTGAAGCCCAGAGGTTCTAGTCCTCTTGGACATGCAGATGCCAGGTGGGGGCGGGGGTGTGAGGTGGGGCTGGGCTGGTGGCTCTGATAAGGCCCGCTGGGGGAAGGGTGGGGGAGTGCCGGGTGGAGATGGAGAAGCGAGGAGCCCTGCCCGTGAGGGGAGTGAGCCACCGGCAGGTCCTCTCCGCCACATGGGCTTGCCTGCCTCTACTGCCTTTCTCTCCCTTTCCTTCCACCCTGTCCTTCCTTCCTGCTGCAGCCTGCCCTCTTGGTCTCTGTCCACCAGAGGCGGCTGGGACCGGGGCTGTGCCTTGTGCCTGTGTGACACAGGCAGGGTGTGTGTGTGACAAAGAGAGGGTCAGGACTGGGGAACAGGGAGGGGGGTGTTGAGAGGGAAGGAGCTTTGGGAAGGGGGGGCGGTGTGTGTGTGTGTGTGTGTGTGTGTGTGTGTGTGTGTGTAGGGAGTTGCCTGCAAGATGGGAGTTGAGAGAAGCCAAGAAAACCCTCTTTCCCTCCCTCTCTCCTTCCTTCCTCCTTCTCACTCTCCTCCCTCTCTCCCTCCTGAGAGAGAGAGAGAGGACACTCCACCCCAAATATTTCATCAGTAAGAACTTCACTTCTTAAGGCAAGCCTCACACTCAAGTATGGCCCAGGGTCAGGGAGACCCTGAGGTTCAGGAGGCAGACCCAGCCCAGGGGACAAGCACCAGCTTGCAGACTGCTTTGGATAGGGTTGGGGGACCAGAGCAGAGACATCATTATTTCGAAGCCTGAATCCGTTTCTGAGCAGCGCTGCCTGAAGACAGTGTTTGCACACCTGTGAGTGTGGCTTCAGGGTGGGATTGTGCTCCGCTGTGACTTCTTCGCTCAGAGGGGCCCTTCCCCTGGCGGTTCCTTTCTGATGCACAGTCGACTTCCCACAGTACCCACCTGCCTTCCCCCACCCCCCACACCCCCACCCCTCCCACCCCCACGCTGGCTGGTCCTCAAGGGGAGGGTGCCCCAGCCTCCACCAGGCTCAGTCTGAGGCTCCAGAACACACCAAAACTCTCTTCTCCCTGGTAGTTCAGCCTGAAGCTACCCCCCAACCTCATCTAGTCTCCGCAGCCTCTGTCCCACCGACCTGTGAGATCTGCCTATGGCCTTCCCTGTCCCTTTTCCTGGAAAAATAAGAGCCTGGCCCAGGCTACACGGCCCTGTGTTGTTTCTCTTTTCTTTCCCTTTTCTGTCCTTCCAGGGAAGCCAAGTTTCCCTTCCCAAGCCAGCCTTCCACTTGGGCCAGGACCGCATCCCTCACCCAGGGGACGCTTCTTCCTCTCCACTCTTCCCTCCCCAGTGCCTGCAAGTGAGTTCCAGTCTCCCCTTTCCTTAAACACCTTCAGCCAATCAGACCTCCTCTGAAGCCACTCTCTGACCCCCTCAGGCCCTTCTGCCCCACTCCCCTCCCCTGTGTCCTAGCCAGGCCCACCCTGCAAGGAGGCCTCACTTTTCCTCTGGAAATGCTCCCAGAGGCCACCAACATGGAGAGCCATACTCCATCCAGCAGGTCTCTCCTTGTCTGGCCACAGACTGGGCTTCATGGCTTTTCCTCAGCCCTTCCCTCCCACCCTCGCTCTCACCTGTCCGAACTCCCTGTGCTCAGAGGCACTAGACACACTCCCTGCCCCCAGGGAGCAGCCATCTTCTTTTCCTGGTCCCTTTTGTGCCATCTGTGATGATTTTTCTTCTAGTCCCCTAGGTGTTTCCTAGGATGCTGGTTTTGAACTTCTTTCCCTTGGCGACCTCATGTTCAGACCCCCTCTGGTCAGATGGCTCCTACATTTCTCTTTCCAGCCCGCTCCTCCCTCAGCCTCCGCTTCCTCCTGCTCGTCAGCGGTGCCCACCTCCACCTCAAGTGGGCACCAAGTGAGCTCACTGCTTCCCCTTCTTCTGCCTCCGAGCCAGCCACCCACCTCTGTCCTGGGGCCTCTCCAGATGGAGTCTGTTTTGCACATTCTGCCTCTAGGATCTCTCCCATTGGCCTCTAGTCTATCTTGGGCCACACGCGAGGGTCTGGGCCCTCACAAGTCCCTGCCAGAACTATTCTCGTAGCTTCCAGGCTGGTCTGTCCATGCTGCCCCCTCCTGTCCAGTCCTCTCTCCCAGCCACATTCATCATCTCAAAGCACTGCTTGGATCTATCACTTAGTTGTTTGAAAGAAGTTTCTAAGCATTCTATGGCTTCTGTTGCCCACAAAATGCAATTGAAATCCCCTGGTCTGGGTTGGAGGCCTCCATAATCTGACCCTCAACCTCTTGCTCCACACAGATTTCAACCTCATGAGCTCTACAGTTCAGCCGTATTTGCTGTTCCCTAGACAGACCCAGTGCTGCCCCCCACCCCCGGCCCCATGCTCCTACTTTTGCTCATGCTGCCTTCTCTTTCAAGAGTCCATTCTTTAGTTTTTTGCATGAACTCAAACTGGGCGTTCAAGGCATACCTCAAATACCTCCTGTAAAGAATATATTTTTTAATTTTCTCTTCTCGACACCCCAGCAGAAGTGATCCCTTGTCCTGTGACCTCTCAAAGCTCCTTCTATTATCTTATCTGGCATATGTAATTTTCTGCTTTGCGTGGGAATTATCTACATATATGCCTTATTTCTGCAGGGGCAGCTTGGCTCCCTTGCCTCATCTTTTTTTTCTCTGTAAGACTTATCACAGAGCGTTGCCTACAGTTATTACAGAGTAGGAGCTCAGGAAGTATTTGGTGAATGGATGGATAAAGCAAGATATGACTGGGTGGGTGGTTAGTTGACTGGTAGATGGATGGGTGAGTGGGTGAATGGATGGATGGATGGATGGACCGATGGAGATGGATAGGTGGATAGACACGTGGATGAATGAGTGTTTGGCTGTAAAGCTAAGCCATGTAGATAGCTAGTTTGACAATGGCTATTAACGCAGTAAAGATCAAGGATGCCTAGGTGACTTAGTCATTTAAGTGTCTGCTTTTGGCTCACTTTGTGGCCCTGTGTCCTGGGATCAAGTCCCACATCGGCCTCCTTGCTCAGTGGGGAATCCTGCTTCTCCCTCTACCTGCCACTCCCCATTTGTGCGCTCTCTCTCTCTCTTTCTGGCAAACAAATAAAATCTTTAAAAAAAAAAAAACATAGTAGGGGCACCTGGGTGGCTCAGCTGGTTAAGCATCTGCCTTCAGCTCAGGTCATGATTCCACAGTCCTGGGATCAAGTCCCACATCAGGCTCCCTGCTCAGCAGGGAGTCTGCTTCTCCCTCTTCTGCTACTGCTCTCCTAGTTTGTGTGTGTGTGTGTGCGCGCGCGAGCGCTCTCTCTCTATCTCTCAAAAAAATAAAATCTTTAAAAAAAAAAACATAGTAAAGATCAGAGAGAAGTGAAAGAGAGCTAACAGCTCTTTGAATGTATATTAGTGTTTATGCTGATCCTCAGACACCTAGTTATAAAAGCATTACAAAGGGAGAGCTAAGAAGGCTGGAGAAGGATAAAGCTCTGGAATGGAGTCTTTCCATGGGCACCAAATAGTTAGTGTGGCTCTGACAGCTAGGGACTTGTCTTGGAGAAGACTTGATTCTAGAATTCCAAAAGAAATTTGAGAAATGTGGCAGATTTTCTTCTATTCCCCACAATGCACCTGACACGGTACTAGCAACACAGTACTTGCTAGGCGCTTTGAACCATGCCAGTGCTGAAGACACAGTCATTTTCAGCTCCATGACTGTGGACAACTTTTTAACCTCTTTGAGCCTCAGTTTTCTTATCTGTAAATGGGTCTGCATTATAGGGATATCGGAGGGGATGAGATGAATCATCCTTTTAAACTGCTTATTAGGGCCCCCAGCTGGCTCAGTTGGTGGAGAATGTGACTCTTGATCTTGGGGTTGTAGGTTTGAGCCCCACATTGCGTGTAGAGATTACTTAAAAATAAAATCTTTTAAAAAAAAAAGTGCTTATCAAAGTACCTAGCATGAGCATTCTAAACAGGATGGCAATTGCTTTGTTATTTTGCCCTCCAGAAGTTCGCCCTCATTCTGGTTAGTGAAAAAATATGTTCCTGCATTAGGCAACATATAATGAAGGACTAAGTTATATGGGTTTGTTTTTCAGTCGCACTGGAATATCAGTGAAGGGCATGAGAAGGTCTAGCATAGCAGGGGAGGCCTCCCAGAGCAAGAGCATCCAGTATCCGGGAGATGAGGAGGTGGACAGAGAGTAGTGGGAGAGCATGCGCAGAAGCAGGGAAGTGGGAGTGCATGCGCAGAAGCAGGGAAGTGGGAGTGAGGGCTGCTCCTGCAGGTGGTTTGGGGGGTGGAGAGAGGGTGAGCCCAAGAATGGCCTGATACAAAGTAACAGGTGTTAAGGTTGGGAGCACACTAATGGCCATTACCCACTGTGGTAAAGACTGGCTATGGAATAGACATCAAAGTTCATTAGTCCTTGGAGAAAAAGAAATAATAATAGCTAATACTCTCCCTAGACTTGATAATGTTTTAAGCACTTCACCTGTTATAACTTATCTAATACTCAGAGTCGCCCCAGGACAGAGATACTAGTACTTCCATTTTACAGATGAGAAGGGTGAGGCACAGAGAGAATAAGTAACTTTCCCAGGGTCACAGAGAGTCCCACTATCCCCATTGCTGGAAACCCAGCCAGCCATTCACTGAATGGTTATTGCATGATCAACATGGGGAAGAGGGGAAGGAGGATTGCTAAAGGAATTGCCCATGAAGGCTGGAGACACCAAGACATGGACTGTGGCCCCAGGGAACTCATAATCTACTGCAGCAGACAAGACCCAACTCTCTAGGAGAGAGAAAGAGCAGTGCAGGCAGGGGTGCTGCCTTGCCTTGAAGCAGCAGTGCAGAAGGCAGCCTCAGTCCTCATAGTCTGTCCACCTCATAGGCTCAGTAGAACCCTCTGGGCTATGAGACAGAGGGGAGCACAATGGCCAATGGATTGGGGGGTGGGGCAGAGGGTCGGGGGCCAGCCCAGAGCCAGAGGGAGAAGCCTTGGCAAAGGCCAAGGGGAGTGAGAAACTGGGCCTGAAACCCGACTGCGGCCCCAGGACAGGGCAGGGCCCGGCAGGTGTGACAAAGCAGGAATGCGGAGGCTGCACGGGAACGGCTGACCCCTGCAGTCATTTCCTTTCCAGCCAGAGAACAATGGCTCAAAAACAAGTGCAGCCCCTCCGCTTTCCCGCCTCGCTGTCCACACGCGCTGGCCCTCCTGGGGCTGAGCGAATGGAAAGCCGCGATCCTGGAGGGCGCCGGCTCCCTTCCGCCCTGCTCTCCCGAGCTCCCAGAGGTCCGGGGCGCCACCGCGCTCACAGGCACGCTCTCCCTCCCCTCGCAGGCCCGGCGCTCGGTCAGCCGCCTGGAGAGTCGCTAAGGGATGAGGACGCCACAGCCCGGCGGAACGCACTCCCTGCTCTCGTGGCCCGGAGCGCGCAGCGCCCAGGAGCCGGGCAGAGCCTGACGCCCTGTCGTCTTCCCTGGCGCACGGGGCTCTGCGAGTGACCCGACCGGCCAGCTCCCTGCTGCATGGAACGGCTGCAGAAGGTGCGCGGGGGCCGCCCCCACGTCCGCGGGCGGTGGGCGGCCTGGGCAGCGGGTGGGGGCCGGCTTCCCCGCGGAGAGGCAGGTCGGGCGTCGACGGTGCCACCTGGTGGCTGCCCGCGGCGCCGCACCTTGCGTCCCCAGAGACCTAGGGAAGCCCTCCCCCGCCTCCAACCCCCTCCCCGCCCCCCCGCCTCCGGCCCTCCGCCCGGTGGAGAGCCCTGCCCGCTCCGGCCCTGGCACGCACGCTCACTCCCACCCGCCCGCCTTTCACTCTCCCCAGCAACCACTGACCTCCCCTGGGAGCGTCAGCTCCTCCCGAGACTCCAGTGTTCCTGGCTCTCCCTCCAGCATCGTGGTGAGTATCTCTCGGCCACCAGCACCCGCAGGCAGGGACGAGGGAGTGGGGTGGGGAACGTGCTGGGCCGCTTCACCCAGAGCCTCCCAGACGACGGTTCTGCCGGGACTGGTAGGCAGAGAGAAGCCAGAAATCCAGAGAAGGTTCCCCACAGCCGGCTTCTACTGGTCTGGTCTTGCCTCCTTGTACCCAAAGTGCTAGGTGAAGGACCATCATTTTTTAAGGTGACTCTCTAGACCTTTAAAAATTGAAACAATAGAATTATTAACTAATAGGAGCTGGTATCTCAAATGCTGCCCGTTTTCTTCCTGAGACATGGCAAGTCTAGCTTGTAAGGTCAGAATGCTAGTGAGGCTTTCAGCACGTCTGCTTCATTCCTGCCATTTCCCTTCAGGCCAAGATGGACAATCAGGTGCTGGGCTACAAAGACTTGGCTGCCATCCCCAAGGACAAGGCCATCCTGGACATCGAGCGGCCTGACCTCATGATCTATGAGCCACACTTTACCTATTCTCTCCTGGAGCACGTGGAGCTGCCCAGAAGCCGGGAGGTGAGGGCTGGGAGGCTCCTCTTGGACGGGACTTGGGGGAAGGGCTCCCCCAGCTACACAGGGGAGGAGGCGGAATCCCTCTCCTGCTTCCTTTCCTGGCGGCCAGACTCCAAAACAAGAAAGGGAACTGTGGGCAGAAATCAACCAATGATCTGCCCAGTGTCTGTGGAGAGCCGGCAGAGACGGCTGGAGGCTGGGGGGTAGCTCCACGTGGAGAACAGGGGAGGCCACGTTTGAATGGCAGCCTCGCAGAGCAGGGGGTGAGGGGCCATGGAGGAGAAGCATGGGAGTGCACAGAAAGACCAAACTGGCCCGAAGCCCCCCTGAACGCTTTACTGGGAGGCTGGAAGTCCTAGCTGAGTGACGATGGGAAGGCGTGGTTTCAGTTTCCCCTCCAGTAAAATAGAGGTGATACTTCCCCGCCCACCCTCCACACCGGGGATGGAAGTGCCAGAGGTAACCCACGGCAGCTGCTTTGGAAACTATTCCAGAAAGGGGTTGTGGCACCGCTGAGCAGGGGAGCCAAGAGGCAGGCTTGAGGGGGAGACTTGACTGCCTGGCAGGGAGCCCAGACTCCATCCTGGATGTGCAAGGTTTTTGGCCCTTACCCTGAGTGCTAGGCTCCGAGCATGGGGCCAGAGCCACCTCCAGCTGGCCCGCGGACTGCAAGCACACTGCGCAAGATCCGTGCCTTCTCTGTGCCTGCAGAGAAAGAGAGGACTCTGCCCAGGAGAGCACTAAGAGGGAGAAGGCTGGAGGGCCAGTACTGGGAACTGGCAAGGACTGAGAGAGAAGATGCAGCTCCAAGATTTGCCAGACACTGGTGCAGAGTTGGGTGGGGGATGAGGCAGTCCCTCCGGGGTTCTAGGGCTGAGGATTTACCCCTACCCTTGTGGCTCTGACCAGCCTCCTCTCCATCCGCAGCGCTCACTGTCACCCAAATCCACATCCCCCCCACCATCCCCAGAGGTGAGTCTGCCCCACACCTGACACTTGCCCAGCTCCCCACCCCCACACATATGCAGGGCCCGAAGGATGACCTCATCCTGTCGCCGACCAGCTCTGGGGCCATCTGTCTGTCTGACCCAGGACCTCATTTAGCCCTTTCTCCCTGGGTCGGACACCACCAGCAGGTCGAGTCCTTGGACACCCTTCCTCTGCCCTGGGGTTGGGGGCTTGTGGGCTGCTAGGGTTGGGGGGACAGAGATGGTGGAGTGAGGTGAAGCAGTGTCTCCATGGGCTGGAGAGGGTTAGGGTGGGGGACCTGGGAGCTTCAGCCAACCGCACTTCTGCTCTGCAGGTATGGGCAGAGAGCCGGTCCCCTGGAACCATCTCTCAGGCTTCAGCCCCAAGAACCACTGGGACCCCCCGGACTCCGCTACCCCATTTCCACCATCCGGGTAGGTTTTTATGGTGGGGTGGGGCACCCTTCCCCGAGGACCTCTTTTTCCTACAGGCACTGAAGCTTCTTATTCTCAGTCCCCCCACTTTCTGGGGTATAGGCTCACTCCAGAATGGCCAGACCCCCTCTTGCCAGGACCACAGGCAGAACTCCCCAAAATGATGGGCCCTGTTGTGCCTTTGCTCCCACCCAACAAGAAAAGTGTGAAAACAGCCTCTTGAGGGACAGCTCCAGAAACTCCGGTTCTGTCTTGGCTCTGGGCAGGAGCCCCTGAGTTTCCTTGCCTTCTCCCATCCCATTTGTGCCCTTCTCCTCAATGAGCCAGTCTCGCCCACCATCAGCATATCCTTCTCATCGGCTCTTGCTCCCTGTCCACAGAGACCACCCGCCCAGATTCCAACATCTACAAGAAGCCACCCATCTACAAGCAGAGAGGTGAGGGCTCCCCTCCCTGAGCTGGGCTGGGAGGCCGTGGGAGAAAAGCCATCCATAACAGCACGTAACCTCTGCCCAGTGCTTTTTGTTGCGCCCTGTTTTCACACACATGGTGCCACGGTATGACCGGGACAGGTGAAGGAGTCGGGGGCGAGGGTGGGCTGAAGTGGCCTGACCCGGGGTGGGGACTGACCCTGGCCTCCACCCGCAGAGTCCACGGCAGGCAGCCCTCAGAGCAAGCACCTCATCGAGGACCTCATCATCGAGTCCTCCAAGTTCCCTGCAGCCCAACCGCCCGACCCCAACCAGCCGGCCAAGATTGAGACCGACTATTGGCCATGCCCCCCGTCGCTGGCGGTCGTGGGTAGGAGACCGTGCTGGAGAGGGGAGGGGAGGCCCGGGACACCACCTCATAGTCTGTGTTGAAGCTCCACAAGCCCACCTTCTCCCCACGGCCACCCTCTGTCCTTCATGACCCTCATGGCCCATCGCTACTCCCTGCCTTCCTCTAGCTCTTGGTGTACATGGTCCTACTTGTTGGTCTTCCCCTCCCTTTCCATTCACTTACTGGACAACTCAGCAGACATTGACCAAATGTCTGCACCCCAGGCTCTACGATTGGAGCTCTGTTCTGGAAAAGAGAAAGTGGAATGAGAGAATTAGGTCATGTGACTATGTGTTGCCTACTCAGCTTTACCAGAAGGCTAGAGAACATTACTTTTATTTTTCTTTAAGGCTTTTATTGCTTTATTGAAAGAGACAGAGTGAGAGAGAGCACAGCAGGGAGGAGAGGGAGAAGCAGCTCCCCGCTGAGCAGGGTGCCCAATGTGTGGCTTGATCCTAGGACCCCCAGATCATGAGCCGAGCCAAAGACAGATGCCCAACCGACTGAGCCATCCAGGCGCCCCTCCTTTTATTTTTTACAAAGTAGTCTGTAGTGTTCTCTTGAAGGGGCAGCCCAGCGCCTAATAAATGCTTGGTGAGTGAATGGCTGATTGATGAGCCTGCTTGTGCCCGTGTTCCCCAGAGACAGAATGGAGGAAGCGGAAGGCATCTCGGAGGGGGGCAGAAGAAGAGGAAGAGGAGGAAGATGATGACTCCGGGGAGGAGATGAAGGCTCTCAGGGAGCGTCAGCGAGAGGAACTCAGTAAGGTAGCATCTCGCTTCACCCCAGCCACCCTGCCCATATCTTCTTGGGGACAAAAGTCCCAGATCTCTAGCTGTTCTGTTCTGAATGGTTTTGTACCTGAAGAAAATCCTTGTAGGAACATGAGGAATTCCGCTTCTTCCCGGACATCGGGTTGCTGCTGCTGAAGGGACACCAGGACCTCATGCTGCTTTGGGGGAACACTAGTTAACTTAGGGTTAAGGGAAAGAAAAGGGTGCCCCCTCCCAGTGCCAGGCTTCAGGAGGCTAAGTTCGTGGGAAGAGGAGCAAGAACAGCAGGAGAGAGGGTGTCGGGAGTCATGGAAAGGCCACAAGAGTGGCTGGGGCTGGTGCTCTGGGAGAGTGACCTGGGATGCAGAGGCCACTTGGATGCAGCACCGACTCCTTGCTCTCGGGGGTGGCCAGACCCAGTGTGGCAGCGCTTCAGACCAGAGTGACAGGCCCCACAGGCTCCAGGGCACAAATCAGCGGCTTGGGAATGCAGGTATCCGGCTCCGCTGGAGGTAAGAACTGAGTACAGAAGTCTTCCTCTCTCTTTCTCCAGGTTACTTCCAACTTGGGAAAGATGATCTTGAAAGAAGAGATGGAAAAGTCCTTGCCTATCCGGAGGAAAACCCGCTCTCTGCCTGACAGGACACCCTTTCATACCTGTGAGTGCCACAGCTGGGGCCCCAAATCACGTGGCCAGACCTCGAGGCCAGAACCACAGGGTCTGAGTCCGTCTATCATATGGGGGTACAGGAGACAGAAGGTTCTGTCACTGGCATGTCAAGGCAATCACGCTCTCCTCAGGCAAGGATACCAATCGTGTAATAAGACTAGGTGATAAAAGATAGTATCAGCTAAAGCAGAATGAACAAATTTTGTTTCATTGACAAAACATTTATTGAGTGTCTAACATATGTTGGACATGGGATTATAAAGAGTGAAAAGATACATTCTCTTCAGACACTGAGGACAGCGTGGGAGCAGAGGCAAGGAACAGGAAATGTCCTGGTCCGCTTACAGGCCTGCAGGAGCCTGCAGTTCCAGAACCCAGAGTGTGCCTTGGGGTGACGGATCAGCCAGAGACGCGGTAGCCTAGGCTTTGGGTACTATACCTTCATCACTGGAGTCTAGCCCGAACTTCCCCAGAGCCGCATGGCTGCAGCAGAGGGAGGGAGATGTGAGAACCCAACCTGAAACTCTGAGGTCTATGAAAGCCTAGTCTCAGAGCCAAGCTCCACTCCTGTTGGTCAGAGCAGCTCAGCGGGCAGCCTCCACTCGGGCGAGGGGAGAGGCATTCCATTGCCTGATGAAGGCAGTGGCTCAAAGGCACACAGGCTGGGAGAGAACAGGCAGGCCATCTTCGGAGACACTCCACCACATTTTCCAAGGGGCTGGGTAAGGGCTAAAGCTATGCCGAGGCCCAGAGAAAGGCTGTGGGCTTAAGAAACATACAGGAGATGGAGTCAGCCAGACTAAGTGGCTGATTGGATGTGGAGAGAGAGCCGAGTGGGGGTCTTGGCTTGGGTGCTGGGTGGGGACAAACCTGGAACTGAGGTGATGAGGGAGTGTGGGTCTTGGGGGAAGGACGAAGGGACCAGTTTGGGACATGCTGGGCTTGAAGCACATGTAGATGGGAGCCGGGTCTTAACTGAGCCGGAAGCTTGCAGGGTGAGGTGAGTCTTCAGCTTGTGTAAGACCTTGAGAGAAAATAGGATTGTGCAGAGAAGAGAGGGAAGGGAGGACGTTGAAGCTGTGCCCTGGAGCTCACCCCACCACCTACCCCCAAGCAGGATTCAGGATGCAAGAGGCCATCTTCTGGCTTCGAAATGCCTCTTGCTCTTGAAACGTCTCTTGCTCTTCGGGCTGGGAACTTGGGTCCAGGAGCGGGTGCTGAGGCCTGCAGGGACAGGGGAGCTGGTTGATCCAGGGTTAGGGTTGCATGAGGCAGGCCCTGAGGGAGGAGGGGCCGGGGGCCTGCTGACCATGGAGCAAAACTCGGGGACATGGGTAGAGATCAAGACCCTGGAGGTCCCCATGACCCTGATGAATGGATGTGCTGGGAGTGAGGCTAAGGAGAAGTTGCAAACAAGGAAGGGTGTGTTGCAGTGGCTGCAAAGTGGAATTCCGGGGCTTCAGATGTCAAGGTGCTGGCGTTGTGGACAAGACCCCGGGGGTGGCCATGTAAGGGGCTGCCTCAACGGGGGGTGCAGGTGGAGGCCACCGGGGTGGGGGATTCAAGGAGCCATAAGGGCCAAATGTGCACAGTCATCCACAGGGACACTGAGTCCCCAGGATGATGCTTCAGTATGAGTGGGAAGAGTTACAATAGGGCCTTCTTTGAGAATGTAGAATAGTGAAGGCGTGAAGAAAGAGGCAGGTGGCAAGATGCCCCGAAGGTGGGATTCAATCTTCATGTTCCACCAGATTTTGCTATTCAGTCAGAATTAGCCTTTCAACTTCCGTTTTGGCCTGACAAAGTGGAGAGCCAAACGTCTACTTCCTCATCATCTTTGGCATCCCTGAACTTGTATGTGATGATGATCATGTGATTGCACAGGTTTCGGTCATAGCTAATCCACCTAAACAATTTCAGACTGTTTTCTTAAGATTTTTAAATTTACTTATTAGAGAGAGAGATAGAGAGCACATGTGTGTAAGCAGGGGGAGGGGCAGAGAGAGAAAAAATCCCAAGTAGACTCTGCGCTGAGTCCGGAGCCCAACGTGGGGCTCGATCTCAGGACTCTGAGATACGACCTGAGCAGAAATCACGTCAGACACTTAACACACTGAGCCCCTCAGGGGCCCTGAACAATTTCAGAATTATGAACAGGCATGTCATTCTGACTTCGTAGTAACATTGAAATGGTCACTTTCAAACATAAATAAGCTTTCTAAAAGTAATTTGAAGGAGGCATGTGTGGCTCAGCCATTAAGCCTCTACCTTCGGCTCAGATCATGATCCTGGGGTCCTGGGATCCAGCCCTGCTTCCGGCTCCCTGCTCAATGGGAAGCCTGCTTTTCCCCCTCCCACTCCCCCTGCTTGTGTTCCCTCTCTCTCTGTCTCTCTCTGTCAAATAAATAAATAAAATCTTTGAAAATAAATAAAAGTAATTTGAAGTAAAAATCTTACGTGCTCTGTAGGTTGAAATTCTGTCAGTCACTTGAAATGTAAATGTTTACTTATTCTCAGGAAAGGGAAATGCTGGGGTGCTTGGGTGGTTCAGACCGTTAAGTATCTGCCTTCAACTCAGGTCACGATCCCAGCATCCTGGGATCAAGATTCACTTCAGGCTCTCTGCTCAGCGGGAAGTCTACTTCCTCTCTCTCTCTGCCCCTCCCCCTGCTTGTGCAAGCTCTCTCTTTTTCTTTCTCTCTCTCTCTAATAAATACAATCTCTTTTTTTATAAAGTGAAATACTTCAGGGGCGCCTGGATGGCTCAGTGGGTTAAGCTCTGCCCTCGGCTCAGGGTCATGGCCTCAGGGTCATGGCCGCAGGGTCCTAGGATCCAGTTCTGCCTCAGGCTCTCTGCTCAGCAGGGAGCCTGCTTCCCCCTCTCTCTGCCTGCCTCTCTGCCTACTTGTGATCTCTCTCTCTGTCAAATAAATAAATAAATAATCTTTTTTAAAAAAGTGAAATACTTCAATAATGACTGATCTTTGTAGAAACAGATAATTTCCTGTACAAAAGTAAGAAGTATTAAAAAAAAGTATTAAGAAAAGTTCCTCAAAACACATTTTGTTCTCACAAAACTTTCAAACAAGCTTTTAAAAGAATGTTTTAAGAAGACAATTTCTTACAGTTTTGAATCTATCAAGGCTAAACCTTCAAACAAAAACGTTTGGAGGAGTGTGTGATCTTGGGGTCATGAGTTCGAGCCTTTCATTGGCTATAGAAATTACTTACTTAAATAAGTAAGTACACCTTAAAAACCTTTTTCAGAATGATTGCCATAAAATGCCAATGGTTTCTAGCATTTGGATATGAAAGTCTTGAGATCTGGCCAAACTAAGAATATTAGTTACAAAGTTCTTTTTTAGGAAAACCTATTAACTAAAAACCAGTTTTCTTGAGTTACAGTCTGCTGTGCAAGAAAGCTAAGCTCTACCATTGAAATGTGTGAGTTGCAAGTGACATCTGATCTTGCAAATGGGAAGTCTACATATATAATTTTAAGTCATCTTTACACCCGCCATGGGGTTTGAACTCTCTGCCCTGAGATCAAGAGTCCTGTGCTGTGCAGACGGAGCCAACCAGGCACCCCACAGATGTGCTGCACAGTGGCTGCTGGTACAGTCTAGCAGCTCATGGTGCGGGCGCGGTGGTGGTGGGGATGTATCTGTATTGTAGTATCAAACGTCTGAAATTTGATCACTAGTATTGCTAATGATAAGACTGTAATGGTTCTAATTATTTTGACTAAATTTCAGATATATTTTTGCAGCCCTGAGTTTCATTTTAGGATGGTGATCCTCTGGCCATCATTGACCTATCAATTCTAACACTTGGGCATTACACCCAGATGTGTGTGTGTGTGTGTGTGTGTGTGTGTGTGTGTGTGTGTATTTGGTTTTAAAGATTTTATTTATTAGAGAGAGAGCACAAGCAGGGGGGAGGACAAAGGGAGAGGGAGAAGCAGATTCCCCGCCGAAAAGAAAGCCCTATGCGGGTCTCAATCTCAGGACCCTGGGATCATGACCTGAGCCAAAGTCAGATGCTCAACCAACAGATTCATTCAGGCGTCCCCAGATGTGTACTTAGTGAGACAGTTCAGAGCCGCGAGCACAGGGCACTTGTGGAAGGTAATGGGCATTAGCCAGAAGCCAACAGCCCCCCTCCCGTGCCCCCCCAGGCCCATGCTTCACCACCTTGCTTCTGGCAGGGGAGGCCAGGGAGCCCTCTCAAGAATGATGGTCAGAACAAAGGCACTGAACAGGCCCTCTTCCTCTCTCCCAGCCTTGCATGCAGGAACATCGAAGTCATCTTCTCTCCCCGCCTATGGCAGGACCACGCTGAGCCGGGTAAGATCACAGAGGAAGACCACAGACTGCAAGGGAAGTGTGCCTTTGGGTGCCTCAGAGGGACTGAGCTGCTGGGGCATCCTGGGGGGCAGTGCGGAGTTCCCCAGCTTCCTTCTGACCCCTTCATGTCCTTTCTAGCTACAGTCCACAGACTTCAGCCCCTCTGGGAGTGAGACTGGAAGCCCAGGTGAGAGGCAGGGAGGCCCCAACAGGCCCCAGGGCAGCCTGCGGCTGTGATGTGGGCAGGGCTGTGGCTGGAGGTTGGGGAGGCGGCACTGGCAGGTTTGGAGGCCTGCTGACCTCAGAGCTGCCTCTGGACAGTGACTCTTCTCTCCTGCAGGCCTGCAGGTGAGCTCCTTCTGGAGGGGAGCACGCGGAGCAGCAGAAGCCACAGACGGGTGAAGGGAGTGTTGGGGGGAGGTGCGGGGCCACAGAGCTGCATGGTAAAGACACGAGAAGCCCCCGGGTAAGGCTGGGGAGGTCTCCCTGCCCCACTCTGGCTCACTGCGGCTTTGGTCTCCCCAGAACGGAGAGGGCCAGAGGGGGAGGATGGACCGGGGGAACTCCCTGCCCTGTGTGCTGGAGCAGAAGGTGAGGGGCAGGGGCAGAGCCAGGGGTGGTGGGCAGGGGACAGAACCGTTTGCAGTGGGGGGCGGGCCAGCCAGCTGGTGGGGAGAAGCCAGGGAAGCGAATGCACTAAGGGGTCAGTGATGGGAGGGCAGCAGGGAAGTTGGGGGAGATGGTTGGCAAAAATGGCGTGGGCCCCAGTGGCCCTTACAGGCTGATAGGTGGCCCAGGGAATTGAGGGGGGTTACGCTGACAGGAGGCTCTGTGGGCCTAAGGCTGCCCCCTCCCTCCCCTCTCCCCCAGATCTATCCCTACGAAATGCTTGTGGTGACCAATAAGGGGAGAACCAAGTTGCCTCCAGGTGTGGACCGGATGAGGCTTGAGGTATGCAGAGGAAAGGGGTGGGAGACCCAGGGCCCTATCTGTCTGAGTGTTCCCTTAGTCACCTGGCCCCGCCTGCCCCAAGCCCCTGTCCCTAAGCTGCCTCGGGGTGTCCCCTTTCCAGAGACATCTGTCAGCCGAGGACTTCTCAAGGGTATTCTCCATGTCTCCTGAAGAGTTTAGCAAGCTGGCCCTGTGGAAGCGGAATGAACTCAAGAAAAAGGCTTCTCTCTTCTGATCACCCTTCCCACTCCGTGACTGATGCTCTCCCCTGCTGCTTCGGGGCTCTGGAGCTGGGGCCGCTAGACCCCAAGGCATCATCTCTTAAGGGAGCAGGTTGGGGGGGGGGATGGAGGTAGGGTTGGCTCCACCCCCAGCTGAGGGGGAGCCAAGACCTCTGCAGGGCCCGGGTTGTGGGACTTGAACTTGCTTCCTCACAAGGAGCCAGGAGCCCCTTTCCCTCCCCCCTGGCCCTCGAGGCACAGGGCAAACCCCGTCTGGAGCCCAGCACACACAGAGATAATGTTTGCACCCTCTCCCACCCCACCTCCACAGGAGAGTCCCCCCAAGAGAGTAAGGAGAAGGGAAGGCAACACCTAGTGGGCAGGTGTATTGTCCATCTTGACCAGTGGGTGGGTAGAACCCTTGGGCCTGCTGGGAGGAGGGTGATGGTGAGAAGCAGCTGGGCAGGCAGGGAGAGCCTCGGGACTCCGTGGGCACCCAGGCCCGCCTCCTCACCTCCCCTTGGACAGCCTCCCCTGCACCTGGGCCTCTGGCTTCTCCGACTCTTAGCAGGAGCGACTTGAGCTCAGCCTCTAGCAATGAGGTCACCCTGTCCTCCAGCTCACCCTGTTCTCTCCTCATGACCCCTAAGCTTCAAAGCCTCTTGCTCCAGCCCTGTGGCTTCCCCAGAAGCCTTGGCTTAGAGTGGGGATTCGGCAGAACCCTGGCCCACCGTCAGCCTCCAGGCAAAGTCAGCTAGACTTCCAGCACCCAATCCCGGTCAGAACCCAGGCCTTCAGGCTCTCTTGGATGGATCATGAGGCCAGGCTGAGTGTCCTGGCCACCAGGTCCTGCCCACTCCCATGCACCCCCACCACGCTGTCTAAAGAATGTAATTTATTGGGGCACCCCCCAGCTGCTTTCTCTCCTAACTCTCTGCCCTACCTAAATCACACTCCCAGCTTCTCTTCTCTACAGATACATATGTGTATATAATTATATATATATATTTTTGCCCGGGTCTGGGTTTTGTTCCTGCCCAGATCCTGGCATCCCTTTCCACTGTGTGTGTGTGTGTGTGTGACAATGCTGTGGGAGGGGGACTCTGCTTGGAATTAAAAGGTTGCACTGGGTCCCCAAATCTGTTTGTTCTTTCTGAGCCACCAGATCTGGGTAGGAGGGAGAGGTGACGTCAGGCTGAGGGAAGTCTTGGGAGTGAGGGTTCAGAGGGGAAGCACCAAGGGTTGGAAGAGGGGGAAACAGCAGAGACCCGCTGCCCTTCCCTCAACCCCGGGCCCCAGAAGCAGGGCTAGCTTTGCAGGGTCCCAGCTGCTGTCTCCTCTTCAGGGGCTGGGTGAACACAGAGATGCAGAGGAAGGGCAGAAAGTTAGGGGCAAAGCCGGCTTGTCCTGTGCTGAGGCCCCGAGCGCTCAGCTTGGTAATCCAGCTCATCAACACGGGACGTGATTGCCCCCTTCATGGCCCGATGCTCCTAGTCTGCAGGGAGGCCAAACCACAGAGGAGGTCAGCAGTGGAGAAGTAGGGGTGAGGCGACTACCAAAGAGCAGGCAGGGAAAACCAAGCAGTGGAGAAACGATGGGTGAGATCTAGTGGAGCCCGGGTTCAGTGGAGGCTGACGGACAAGGGGTCCCATGGTCTTGGGTGACTTGGCTAAGGCCTCCCAGGGGGTGCAGACAAGGACCTGAAGTGTGGACGTGGCTGGAGAGGGTGCAGATCTGACCAGAAGATCAGAAGGAGGACATAGTGTGTGGGTGCTAGTGAAGATCATTTCAACCCTTTCAGCGAAAGATAACATTCTAGAAGAGGCTGTTCATCTGAAGCCTGAAACTACATGCAAGTTAATCAGTGGAGACAGACCTCCAAGTTTCTTGACTGCTAACCCAGGAATTCCCCAATATGAGGACTGCCCCTTCCCCAAGGGGCAGCAGGGAGGGCAGATGAGGAGTTGGGGTAGGGAATAGTTACCCAATTTTAGGTGGTCAACCAATGATTAGAGGGCTTACCCTGTTCCAGTACTTGGGGATACAGTGGTGGGAGGCCAGCACCCCCCGTCCACAGAGCTCCCTGGGTGCTGAGGCAGCGTTTGGTCACAGGTCACTGGGAAATGCTCCCGGTGAGGCAGACCGCAGGCTAAGACCTAAAGGATTTTAAGTTCTTGAGATGTGGAGAGACTTGAAGTGGAGCTGGGTCCCTAAGACAAATCCTTAGGAGAATCTCTCAGTGCTCCTTCCCACAACACACACATACACATGCACGCATACGGGTGCGCACGCACGCTTGTATACAAGCATATGCATGTGAAAGGATGCCAAACCTTGGTGATCACTTAGTCCAGCAGTTTCCAAACCTTTTCAATAGCAAACTTTTTTTAAAAAAGTATATCTTAATTAAAAAGTTGGAATACATTTACAAGTTAAATTTTATAGCTAATAATGATGAAAATGAATGAGAACAAAGAAGCTTTGATGACTAAAACATTTTTAAATTAAGATTTACAGACAACAGTTGCCTCTTTATCACATTTGAGAGCTCATTCACTACTGTGTTTGGCTGCACCAGCTCAGGAAAATCCTGATCCATACAGATAAGTAGTTACAAAACTGTGGTGGTTTAGAAATGCACACAAACCCATTCGCACTCCTCCCATGGAGCTAGCGCAGTGTCAATGTCCCCTCTTCTTGGAGCTGGGCTTAGTGACTTTCGCATTTAAAATGATTCACCCAGCAATAGCCTTGGCCCTCATTTAAACTGACAGAAGAAATGGCTTTATTCAAAAGTTTTCTCCCAAATGAGCTAATCTGGCAGACTTTAAATACAGCTGACCCTTGAACAACATGGGGGTTGTTAGAAAACACAGTCAGAAATCAGCACCTATGGGGCGCCTGGGTGACTCAGTCGGTTAAGCATCTGACTTCGGCTGGGGTCATGATCCTGGGGTCCTGGGATTGAGCCCCACATTGGGCTCCCTGCTCAGCGGGAGGCCTGCTTCTCCCTCTCCCACTCCCTGGCTTGTGTTCCCTCTCTTACTGTGTCTCTCTCGGTCAAATAAATAAAATCTTTAAAAATCTGCATATAACTTCTGACTGCTCCCAAATTTAACTGCTGTTAGCCTGTTCACCAGAAGCCTTACTAATAGAAACTGTTGGTAAACACGTTTCACATGTTAGATGCACTATATACTGTATCCTTACATTAAAGTAAGCTAGAGAAAAAAGAATTTTACAGATTTATTTATTTATTTATTTATTTATTTATTTAAGAGAGAGAGAGAGAGCACGCACAAGCAGGGGGAGAGTCAGAAGGAAGGGAGAACCCAAATCCCCAATGATGCTGACTTGATCCCTGGACCCCGGGATTATCACCTAAACTGAAGCCAGATGCTTATCCAACTGAGCCACCTAGGCGCCCCAAGAAAAGAAAATATTAAAATCATAAGGGAGAGGAACACCTGGCTGGCTCAGTTGGAAGAGCATGCAACACTTAATCCCAGAGTTGGGAGTTTGAGCCCCATGTTGGGTGTAGAGTTTAATGAATAATAATAATAAAATATTAAACTTTAAAATTTTTTTTTAAGATTTTATTTATTTATTTGACAGAGAGAGATCACAAGTAGGCAGAGAGGCAGGCAGAGAGAGAGAGGAGGAAGCAGGCTCCCTGCTGAGCAGAGAGCCGGATGTGGGACTCGATCCCAGGACCCTGAGATCATGACCTGAGCCGAAGGCAGCGGCTTAACCCACTGAGCCACCCAGGCGCCCTAAAAAAAATTTTTTTTTAAAAATCACAAGGGAGAGAAAATACAGTTTGAGTACTGCAATAACCGCATGTATCAGGGGACCTGTGCTGCCCAAACCCATGTTGTCCAAGGGTCACCTGTACATCGGTGGGCTCTAATGCTTTTGGCATATAACACATATAAATGTATCCACTGAACTTCTAAGATAAAATTTTAAGTGAAGCCAAATGAAAGGCTATGGATTGCTAATGCACTCTCACTATCCCCTAGAGTTCCTTGGGGGAAAGCGGATTTAATCCATGCAGCTGCTACCCTGATCTCTGCGGAAGCAGGCCCAGAAAACCACAGCGCAGGACTGAACTCAGGTCTCCAGCTCTCCCAGTCACCTCTCTGGACACAAAACAGGCCCATTTCTTCCTTTTGTTTTTATACATTCTGGCCTTAAAACCTCCTCTCGTTTCCCATAGCGTTCCTCACAGAGGCCCATTTGCAGATGGGCTATTTAAAAACATGTATTTTTCCCAGGCAGCTGTCTGAGAACTGAGATCCAAAAGCTAGCCACGTCTGGGCTGGGCACAACGCTGCCCCCACCCCTGCTGACTCAGGCCGCACTCCAGGCTCTGCTCCAGGGTACACAGCCATCTCTAGAGCGGTCTGTGTCTCCTGAGACTCGGCCTGACCCGTGAATGTGGCCCAAAGTAGCAGGGCTAGTGCAGTGAAATCCCAAGACCCCACAACTCTGGGTCCTACAGCTTTGCGGTAGAGGCTACCCTCCTTTCTAGTGTCACATTAAACCCCCACCCTCTCATCACACATCTGTGGTCAGCAGAAATAAATTTTGAACAGATACCAGCCCTCTCCTCAGATCTTTTCATTCCGGAGGGTGGTGGGAATGGGCTTTAAAAAGGCGGAGTTGTCGCTCTGGACATTCCATGAAATGTCCTGGACATTCCCGCTCTGCCTGAGTAATTCTTGGGCCCAACTTTCCCGGGCAGGGGGCCTCTTGACATGGAAGACCCACCTTCTGTTTCCTTCCCGGGCGCTGCTGGGATAGCCCGGCCCGTTGTCACTTCCTCTGCAGGACCTCTGGACCAGTGCTGTATCCACGCAAAGGAACAAGCAACAAGTGAAATTAATTTTCATAATATACTTCATTTAACCCAATATATCGAGTATGTTACAATTTCAACAAGTCGTCAACGTACAACACCACGAGTGAGCTATTTTATATCTTCTTTTTGTAGTGAGTCTTCAGAACCCGGGGTACTCTTCAGCGCCTCTCTATTTGGACTAGCACGTTGGTTTCAGGGCTCGACAGCCACGTGCGAACAGTGGCTACTGTATCGGAAAGAGGGTGGGGGCAGGGGCGTCTAGAGACTTACAGGACCCACAAACCTTCTCATACCTCGTGGAAGAAACTCCGTGTCCCACCAGCCCTTCTCGCTGCCACCTGGCTCCCCCCACGGGGCCGCGTGAACCTGCTGCCCCGCGGCGCCCCACCACTGCGGGGCCGGGCTCCAGGGCGCACTCCCCACCCCAATTTGCTCTCCCCGGCCGGGCGACGTCTGCGCCCGGCCTCCTTCCCGACAGTGTGAGCGGGGGCCGGGGCCGGGCTGGGGGCGCTGGGTGCCCCCAGCGGGCCGGGGCGGGGCGGGGCGAACCAGGCAGGGCCCCGCCCCCTCGCCGCGCCTCCGGGGCCGCCTCCGCCTGCGAGCTCCGCCGCCGCTCCGCCGCTCCGCCGCCGCCACCGCCGCCCGGGAGCCGAGCCGGGCCGGGCCGCCACCATGCTGAGCCGGCTCGGGGCGCTGCTGCAGGAGGCCGTGGGGGCGGTGAGGCCGGGGAGGCCCGGGCGCGCGGGGCCTGGGCCGGAAGGGCGGGCGCGGGGCGGGGGGAGGAGCCGGCGGGCAGGCCGGCGGAAGGCGCGGGCCCGGCTCGGGGAAGGGACCCCCACCCAGGCCGCGGCGGCCTGTCGCGGAGCCCCCTCTCTCCCCGGTCTCTCCCCGGTCGCGCCCCTCCCGCACAGCCCTTCCTGCTTCCTGTGGCCTCTTTTGCCGATCGCGCCTACTCCCAGCTTCTCTCCAGATCGCCCCAGCCCCTAACCGTTTTCCCCAAATGGCTTCCTATTTTTCCTGCTCCCAGTTCCCAAACTCTTCTGTGCTAGAGGGCTCCCTTGTCACCCAGTAGTTTCTTCCCCGAGGTCCCTAGCCCAGGCGCTTTGCCGTCCTCCTTCCTTCCCCCCGCCTCCCCTACGCTCCTCCCTTCCTGGTCACCTGGGCTGGAAAAATAGATGCCTCTTCCCTTCCTTCTGAGCCCCCAGACAACCCCAAGACCTCAGTCAGGCCGGTGTGTTCTCAGCCTCCGCTTGGGAAGTTCCGGCCCAGATTGGCCACGTCCCCAGGAAGCCTGTGTATATACAGTCCAGGGGTGGGTGGGCGCCTGGCCCAGGAAGGAGCCTGCTGCGAGGCCACAGGGCGTATCCAGAATGTTGTCTCACACCGCAGGCGCGCTGGCCAGAGTGACCTTGAGTCGGGAGCGGCCAGCAATGGGGGGACCTTGGGACGGCCATATGAGGGAGCGTTTGTGTTTGCCATTTCTGTTGGGGTTGAAGGCTGGTCAGAGGCGGGTTCACCTCATTGAGCAAGATAAAAGTGCAGTTTAGATAGAATAAGCCGAATGCCTTCTGTTCAAAGTAACCCTGCCAAGAATCTGTCCGTAAAGTTAACAGTTCTTTTGTCTCAAAGTAGAAGCCCTCCTCTAATTGATCGATTTGCTATATTCTGTCAGACTTGCTCAGGAGAAACAACCTTGTGTTCCATCTCCTTTCTCCCCCCAAAAGAGAGCTTATTATAAATGAGAACAGTCTCAGCCTTAATCAGACTTGTGAAGAAAGTAAAAAGCTCCTCCCACCTCTCCTCCACCTGTCCCAGCCCACCCTTCCTGAGGTCACTGGCAGCCCACCTAGGGAGGGGTTCCAGAATAATCTTGCCTTCCCCTCCTCCTTGTCTCCAGTCAAAACAGCTGTCATCTTAGAAAGTGATGTGACGAACCACTTCATACCCCTCGGGGAAAGCTCCATACCATAGGGCAGGTAGACAGGCCAGAGAGAGCCTTAGTCCTAAGTAGTGACTTTCTAATGCTTCCATTGCGGGCATTTTAGTCTCAGGGGCTGGAGGAGGGACTGGTGATCAAAGGTGGCATTTTTAGGCAGATGATTTTTGGCCCCTGAGTATAGGCTACATAGACAGGGCCGGGGAACTTTGGCTGGCTCTGCGTAACTGTCAGGTCTTCCCCCTGCCTTGTCTCCAGGTTAAGACCCCAGCTGGTTCCTTGACTTCTTGTTAAGGGAGGAAGAGTGCTCCTTCCTACCCTCTTCTGACAAAACAGAAATAGTGATCATTGGAGTTCTTTTAGAAAGTATTCTTTATTATTATTAACAAAGATAACAATTAGAAATTTAATAATTTCTCTTTAACATAAATCATTTGGTACAATGGCTTTGGAGCTATAGTAATTAATAGTAGATTCAGGGGAAGATGATCCCCTTGCTTTGTTCTAACAGTCTGTTCCGTTACGATCTGTCTGCTGACCATCTGTGTTCTCCCGGGCCTCCTGTCCCCACTGGATTGTTCATTTTCAGTGTTAGCCCAGAGTAACGGTTCAGGAGACTGTAAATGAATTTTGAGGCTAGATGAGAGCTCATCATAGCTCTGTAAGATGATTAGTGCCAGTCAAGGCCCGGAGGGCTTTCCTGAGACAAGGAACTATGGAAAGGATGTTAAAAGAGTTTGCTGAGATACTGAGTAAATATGAATGTAATGTAGTCACTAGTGGCAGAGCCCTTTAGGAGCAGGCAGAGCTAGAACGCACAGATTCTGGGCCCTCAGGGAGCTCACAGTCTAGTAGAAGGGAAAGACTCTAATCCCCCAATCACAGTCTCACACAGGATGTGGTTTGACGTGTTGGCTCCATTCGGATGGTGTTTTTGGAATGACCGTGGGAGATGAAGCTCCAGTAAGGATCATGCCCCCCCAACAACTACCCATGAAAGAAGATAAGGTTCCCTGGGCAGATGAGCGTTGGGGGAAGAGTTTCAGGGCCTCTGATTTGGTGTTACTGCTTCTTCCTCCTGTCTTCATGGCCTTCTAAACCATTCTTCCTGCCTTCATCTCCTACACGCAACTGCCTGAAACATGGCTCTGCAAATGTCCTTGAACTCCCTCCCTCCGCCTGCAGGAACCAATCCTGACCCAGTGGCTTGATGTTCACGGACCCCACACTCATCAATCCATCCTTGTCCCAGACACACTCTGTAGAGTTCTTTCCGCAAGAACTGTCTTGCCTTCATCTCTGATTATTGGCCTGGGACTGCTTTCCTCATGTTTTAGTTTCAGGGTAACCTCAGTAAAGCCTTCTCTGTTCCAGTGTTCTTTTCCCATAGGCTATTTTCCACCTGTCCCACATTCTCACACTACTTCCTACAGCTGAGTTACTCGGAGCATTTTTCATATTCTATTCTCTCTGGCACTGGGTCTCTGATGGCCTTGTTTTGCTTATGGTACCTAGCACTGTGTCTTGTACACAGTAGGCACTCAAAAGAGATTTCCTGAATGAATCAGGAGTAGACAGTTCTGCACTTGATCTTAGCCAAAAGGCCAAGAACTGATGGGAGTAGACAGTTCTGTGATGCTGTGAAGTGTGAGGTTAGAGAGACCAAGAACTCTGGTGAGGCCTTTGTGGAGCCAGTGGCCCTTAGCTGCACCAGCTGGACCTCATGGGTGGCCATTTGGCTCTAGACAAGGGTAGGGTGACACAGGGCCTCCTGGGCCGAGGAGTGGCCTGAACAGAGACAGAGAGGTAGAAATGAGCACCTGTGGTACGGGACTATTTGATTACGTATTTTTTCCCTGTAAACGTTTACTCTGCAAGGAAAGAGAACGAATGCTCTTTTCTGGAGTTCTCAGGGAAAGCAGTTGTTACCGGTATGGAGATGAAGAGGTAACTTCTGGAAAAGGGGCATTGCTCATAGCAGAAATAGAATTCCTTGGGGCTGCAGGCTGTGCCTTCCCAGCAACTCCAGCAGCCTGCGGCCCTGGACAAAAGATGCAAGCATGTTCGAAGTAAGACACCTCATGAATATTATGCTAACATTACCCATCTGGCTGAACGAATTCTTTCGATGGCCTCGAACACAGATTTGTGCAGACTCTTGGACAGGGAGGGGCCGGAAAGCTTTGTCTTTGCCTTGTTTTCCCTGTGTGTCATTTTGATTTTGTTGTTTTGGGGGTGCTCTCCTGTTTTCCTCAACATCCCTCTCTGGTTGCATGACCATCTTGAGATGATCTCTTTCTGTGTCCCATCTTCCGTACCGATTGTTCTTAGCTCTCCCAGGCCAGGGACTGTGGTGGAATCATGACATGTAGCAGGAGCACAGCCTCTGGGAGAGAGAGGGGCTGGGAGAAGGGCCAGGAGATTGTCCTGGAGAAAACGTGTTCCTGCTCCCTTGGAGAATCTGGCACCTCCTCCAGGGCCTGGCACTGACCTGAGCCCTGGTAGATGGTGGACCATCCGTTGTGATGAGCGGCAGTGGCACTGGAGCCCGTGGTCACAGTGGCAGCTCCTTACACTGTGTCTCTGCTCTCTTCACAGCGGGAGCCCAGCATTGACCTGCTGGAGGCCTTCGTGGAGCACTGGAAGGGTATCACACACTACTACATTGAAAGTACAGGTGGGGCCCGGTCTCCCCTGGCTAAGGGAGCCCCGCAGGTAGTGGGGAGGAAGGTGTGGGCTGTGTCACCATGCCAGGCAGAGACTCATGTGGCCTGGAGAGGGTGACAAGGGCTGCACAGTGGTGGAGAGTGGGGGCTGGCGCCACCCTGACCTTTAGGATCTGTGTGAGATAGGAGTGGGGACTAGGAAATCGGGCATGTCACTGACCTGACTGCAAGGCAGAGGGTGAGCCCCACTTGCCCCTAGCTTCCAGCTAGGCGGAGTATCCAGGCCTGCAGTCCTCAGGGCCCATGCCCAGGGCTTACTGATGAAAAGAAAAGGGATCAATTCCTCCTCCTTTCCCTGAGCTAACTTAGAGGGCATTTCCCTTACGGAAATCTAGGGTAGGAGGAGAACAAAAGCCAAGGCATGTAACATGTACAGATCCTTCTCCTCCAGCTGACACCCTAGACAGCCAAAGCTTTGGGTGCTCTGAGCCCAGCAGGAGCACTCCCAGAGGGGGTGGAATCTGATTGGCTGCTTTGTAGTCAGTATGTTGGTATTGGTGGATACGTGCTGGTTGCCAGGTAACCCTGTCCTGCATCCCCAGCTTTCTACATCCTGGTTCACACTGGGGTTTGATTCCAGCCTACCCACTTCCTGAAGACTTGATTTCCAGCCTGAGCCAGCCTGAGAAGTTAAAAAGCTGTCTTTGGACACTCTGAGGGACTCCCTAAGTGTCCCTTTTAGACCAGGCTCTGCGATCTTGGCACAGCTAACGTTTGTGCTTGGTCATTCTCTGTGGTGGCAGGCTTCTGGGGGTGCACAGTGGAACGTTTAGCAGCAGCTCCATTGCCATAACTGTGTCTTTCCAAACATGGGCAAATTGTCCTGGGGGCAGAATCACCCTCAGTGGAGAGTGATGGCTTTAAACTGAAGAGCTTTTTTTTCTTTTTTTTGAGATATAGTTGATGTAACATTATACCATGTAACTTGGGGGTACAACCTATTGATTCAATATATGGATATATTGTGAAGTGATCAATACAGTAAGTCTAGTTAATATCCATCACCCTAACTAGTTACCCATTGTTTTTCTTGTATGACAACTTTTAAGATCTACTCTTTAGCAATTTTCAAATATGCAATACTTTAACTATAATCACTGTGCGTATATAACATGCTCAGGACTTATTTATTATTTTTTGTTTTTGTTTTTGTTTTGTTATTTGTTTTTTAGCAGGGGGGTATGAGGGAGAGGGAAAGAGAGAGAATCTTAAGCAGGCTCCACGCCCAGCAAGAGCTTGATGCAGGGCTCGCTCTCACAACCCTGAGATCATGACCAGAGCCAAAATCAGGACTGGGACACCCAATTGACTGAGCCACCCAGGCACCCAGGACTTACTTACTTTTTAATTGGAAGTTTGTACCTTTTAGACTGAAGATCTCTGGACAGAGAGCCCCAGTCTACCAGGATATAGGAAAAGATCCTGAACTGACTCAGGTCCCCTTGGGCCTTTACTGGAACCTGATTCTATTAATTTCCAGAACACTCCCTACACCATAGGTACAGGGATGGGTGAGGTGAGCTGTTGTTCAAAAGCTAGTGCTTTCAAAGTAAGCTAGGGGGTGCTCCAAGGCTTGTCCCAAAGCACTAAAACTTGCTTTATACGGTCTCTGAGACTCTCACCAAGAAAGCCTCTGCTTCTCCATCAAGACCTTTGCACAGTGGAGCAGGTTTGCCTCTGAACTCGTGGTCATGCACAGATTTTCTTCTCCTATGTTAAAAAAAAAATAATAAGTTTCTCCTTTCTGCCTCCTCTGTGTGTAAAAAGGACAAGAGGAAAGCTGCTTTGCCTCTTGGAAAGCTGCTCTGAGACCACTTCACATTCTAGGACGGAGACCCCAAGCCCACAGCTCCTCAGTCAGGCCCAGAGCAATGTACGCCCCAGGGTTAGCAGAAAAAATGATGCCGTCTCCCTCTCTAGAATATGCACACGTTCCCTGCCAGAGGGCTGTACCCTGGGCCTCAGCCAAAAGGTCTTTTGTCTTTTTAAATATAGAGGCACCAGCTGTAAATTTCCATTTTCTCTGGTCTTCGTTCGAAGCCCACTGTGAACCGGGCCTTAATCCAGGTGTACCCTCAGTCTCTCGCTACCTACAGTCCCCAGGGCCTTGACTTCTTCAAGCCAGAGAACCTCTCTTCACCCCACTCACTCTTGTGTCCTGAATCCCTATTAGATGAAAACACCCCCGCCAAGAAAACGGATATCCCCTGGCGGCTGAAGCAGATGCTGGACATCCTGGTGTACGAGGAGAGGCAGCAGACGGCAGCTGGCGAGGCTGGGCCCTGTCTGGAGTACCTACTGCAGCACAAGATCCTGGAGACCCTGTGCACACTGGGCAAGGCTGAGGTGGGCAGGACCCCGGGGAGCCCCTGCATTCCCGGCTCGTCCACTCATGTTCCTGTCACATCGTGTGGTGGACACACTCCCATTGTTCAGTCAGGGCTCATTCAGCGAAGATGTGCTGAGAACCAGCTGTGGGCTGGGCAGGGTCCTCGGTGCTGCAGACACAGCAGCAGCTAAAACACAGAAATTCTGGTCAGCGAGAGGTGGGTCATCAGGGGAGCCCGCACGTGGTCTATTCAACAATGACGGGGTTATGGAGAGCAATGAAGCGGGACGGGGACCTGACAGTGTCGGGAAGGCCCGTTTCAAAGATGGGCACAACTTACTCAGTTGCGCTCCACTTGATGGTGCTTCACAAGGACTGCAGTTTTTACAAGTTGGACTTTGTGGGCAGCCCTACCTTGAGCAAGTCTGTTGGAGCCATTTTCCGACAGTGTGTGTTCACTTCATGTCTCTGTGTCACATGTTGGTAATTACTGGTAATACTTCAGACTTAGTTATTATATTCTTACAGTGATATGTGGTCAGTGATTTTTGATGTTGCTGTTGTAATTGGGAGCACCACAAATAATGCCTCTCTAAGACAGCTCTACTGGCCAGCCATTCCCCTTTTTCTCCCTCTCCTTGGGCCTCCCTATTCCCTGAGACACTGTGATCTTGAAATCTGGCCAATTAATAATCCTGGAATCTGCTCCTGGGGAGGACGCTGGCCTCTAAGTGTTCAAGTGAAAGGAAGAGTCACACGTCTGTCAGTTTAAATCAAAAGCTAGGGGCGCCTGGGTGGCTCAGTGGGTTAAGCCTCTGCCTTTGGCTCAGGTCATGATCTCAGGGTCCTGGGATCGAGCCCCATATCAGGCTCTCTGCTCAGCAGGGAGCCTGCTTCCTCCTCTCTCTCTCTCTCTCTCTGCTTACTTGTGATTTGTCTGTCAAATAAATAAAATCTTTAAAAATTAAATAAAATTAAATAAATAAATCAAAAGCTAGAAATGATTAAGATTAGTGAGAAAGTCACATCAAAAGCTAAGATAGGCCAAAAGCTGGGTCACACAACGAGCAGCCAGGTTGAGAATGCAAAGGAAAAGTTGTTGAAGGAAATTCAAAGTGCCTTCCAGTGGACACATGAACAGTAAGAAAGCAAAACAGCCTTATGGCTGAGGTGGAGAAAGTCTGAGTGGTCTGCATAGACGGGCACACCAGCCTCGACGTTCTGTTAAGCCAAAGCCTGATCCTGAGCAAGGCCCCGACTCTCCAATTCTTCAAAGGCTGAGAGCGGTGGGGAAGCTGCAGGAGAAAAGGCAGAAGCTATGGGAAGTGGGTCTGCGGGGTGTAAGGGAGGAAGCCGTCTCTGTGACGTCAGAGTGCAAGGTGAGCAGCCAGTGCTGGTGTAGATGCTGCTGCAAATTCTCCGGGAGATCCACCGGGATTAGGTGATGAAGGAGGCTACCCAGAGTGACGACTGACGGATTTCCAGTGCGGATAAAACAGCCTCTCTTGGAGGGAGATGCCAGCTAGGACTCTCACAGCTGGAGGGCGGAAGTCAACGCCCAGCTTCGAGTTTCAAAGGACAGGCTGACTCTCTTGTTCTGGGCTCATGCCGCTGGTGACTTGGAGTCAAAGCCAGTGCTCATTGACCATTCTGGAAATCCCAGAGTCCTGAAGAATAGCGCTAAGTCCGCTCTGCCCGTGCTCTGTAAATGGGACAATGAAGCCTGAGCGAAAGCACTTTAGATTACACATGGTTTCCTGAATATTTTAAATCCACTGTTGAGACCTACCGCTCAGAAAAAAGTCTCCTTTTCCCAACACGACTGCTCCCTGACAAGGCGCCTGGTCGGGCACGAGCTCCCAGACTCCATTCTGACACACAGACTCCATTCGAGGATCACTGAACTCTCAAGTCTTACTATTTAAGAAATACCTTCTGTAAGGCTGTGGCTGCCACGGGTAGTGACTCTTCGGATGCATTTGGGCAAAGTAAATTGAAATCCTCTTGGCAAGGATTCACCATTCCAGGTGCCATTAAGAACATTCGTGATTCCTGGGAAGAGGTCAAAATATCAGCATGAACCAGAATTTGGAAGAATTTGATCGCAACCTTCACGGATGACTGTGGCGGGTTCACGACTTCAGGGAGGAAGTCTGGGGGAAAGGGCGAGAGAACTAGAACCGGAAGTGGAGCCCGAAGATGGGACTGAATGGCCGCCCTCTCATGATCACGTAACAGATGAGGAGCTGCTGCTTGTGGATGAGCAGGGAACGAGGTTTCCTGAGGTGGAATCTGCTCCTGGGGAGGACGCTGGGAAGACTGTTGAGAGGAAAACCAAAGATTGAGAGCGTTGTGTGAACATAGTCGATAGAGCAGCGGCTGCAGGCTGGATAGCACCAGCTCTAGTTTTGAAAGAAGTTCTACTGGGAGTAAAATGTATCAAACAGTTTGGGGTGCTACAGAGAAGTCATGCATGAAAGCAAGAGTCCATCCACGTGGCCAACTTCACTGTTGTCTTATTTTAAGAAATTGCCACAGCCATTCCCACCTTCAGCAAGGACCACCCTGATCAGTCAGCGCCACCAACATGGGGGCGAGAGCCTCCACCAGCAAAAAGACTGCGACTCGCTGAAGGCTCAGATGACGGTTAGCAGTTTGTAGCAATATTTTTTTTAAAGATTTTATTTATTTATTTGATAGAGATCACAAGTAGACAGAGAGGCCGGCAGAGAGAGAGGGAGAAGCAGACTCCTCACCAAACAGAGAGCCCGATGTGGGGCTCCATCCCAGAACCCTGGAATCATGACCTGAGCTGAAGGCAGAAACTTTAACCCACTGAGCCACCCAGGTGCCCTGTAGCAGTATTTTTAAATTAAGGTTATGTACGTTGCCTTTTAGATATAATGCAATTGCATAATTAATACACCACAGTATAGCATAAATGTAGTTTTTATATTTACTGGGAAGCCAAAAAATTTATTTAACTTGCTTTATTGCAGTATTCATTGATTGTAATATTTGCTTTATTGTGGTGGTCTGGAAGCAAAGTGTTCAAGGTGTGCCTATAGTGAGGGAAGGAGGCTTCCAGAAAAGGTGCCCTCTGAGCACTGACCATGGGAGGCTGGTGCTGTGGCCCTGTGAGGGGTGGGAGGAGCATTGCCTGCAGTCGGTGGGCTCCACCTTCTGACGGGCACCTTGACCCTCAGTACCCCCCAGGGATGCGACAGCAGGTGTTCCAGTTCTTCAGCAAGATTCTGGCCCAGGTACAGCACCCCCTCCTGCATTACCTCAACGTCCACAGACCTGTGCAGGTGAGACCAGGAGACCAGGGAGGGTCTGAGGGTCAAGCCTTCTCTCTTCTCTGCTACCCCATTCTTATCTGTTTTTAATTTTCTTCCCTTCTAGAAGCTTCTCCGACTTGGTGGGACAGTTCCTGGATCCCAAACAGAAAAGGAGGAGGTACAGTTCACCACCGTGCTCTGCTCCAAGATCCAACAGGACCCAGCCCTGCTCACCTACATCCTGGAAGTGAGCACCTCTGTGAAAAAGAGGAGTGGGAGGGCCCAGATTGCAGGGCAGGCCTCTGAGGCCCTTCTGAGGAAGCAGAGGGTGGAGCAGGTCCTCAGGCGCCCAGGCAGCTTCCCCTCCAGCTCCATGCTGAGGCCCTGACAGCCAGCACATCCTGCCTTCCCAGTGGAGCATCCTGGGCAATGGTCTGCACTGTGACATGGCTTCACCCGACCTTCTTTGCAGGGCAAAAAGATGGTCAGTAGAAAGAAGTCATCCAAAGAGCCCACCACCCTGCCTAGAGAGGCCGCCAGTGTGCAGGACAAGGACCACGCCCACAGCAAGGCTCCTGACATGAGTCCGTGCGGAGCCCGGGCCTTGAGCTCACAGCTGCCTGCTGAGACAGAGGAGCCAGAAGGAGTGGTTGGGGAAAGCACCCTCATCACCGCCCTGATCGGGCTGTGCAAGAGCAAGGTGCCAGCCATCAAGACAGAGTGGGCAGGGACGAGGAGGGTGAACTACTGGGAGGGGTCCAGGGGTTCAGATGTATGTCCCTGAAGTCCTGACCCTGTCCCCTAGAAAGGTCGGGTGGCTCTGAAGGCGCAGGAGAACCTGCTGCTCCTGGTAAGTGTGGCTTCACCTGCCGCTGCCACCTACCTGGTGCAGAGCAGCCCTTGTTGCCGTGTTGTTGCCGAGCACCTCTGCCAGCTATACCAGTCCCTGCCCCCCTTCCTGGACCCAGCGGACATTGCTGCACTAGAGGGCATCAGCTGGAGGTAGGCTCTTGGGGGTGGGGGGAAGCTGGGTTGGGCTATTTTTTAAGTGGCTAGAAGCCCTCCCTGTCCTCTGGTTTTCTAGGAGGGTTGGGGACCCCTGCTGGCCACTCTCTTCCGGAGGGCACAGCCTATCCTCACGGGCTTTCCCTCCAAGGGAACATCACTTTTGCTTCCCCCCTCCTTCTTCCGCCTGGCACTGGCCACAGAGGTTGCAGGGAGAAGGAGGGTGGGCAGGGACGAGGAGGGTGGAACAGATTCTGGAACATCCCTGAGGCACGCCTCACAGCCCCTCCCTTGCTCCCCCTCAGGTTGCCCAGTGCCCCATCCGATGAAGCTTCCTTCCCTGGCAAGGAGGCCTTGGCTGCCTTTTTGGGCTGGTTTGATTACTGTGACCACCTCATCACAGAGGCACATACGGTGAGCAGGGGTGGGTCCCAGTGGGACCCTCTGTGGGGGTGCCCTGCGGTTGACCCCACTCCCTTCCCTGTGTCCACCTTGAGGACCCAGTGGACCTCTCAGGAGCTAGGCAGGGCCCTTGGCCTGCCTATTGTGTTAGACACTGTGCAAGGACACAGTAGTTTCTCAGTGGAAAACTGTCACGGAGGTAAAACGTGCTTAAGACATGTCCTTGGCACCTAGGTGGTTGCCGAGGCCTTGGCAAAGGCTGTGGCTGAGAAGTTTTTCGTGGAGATTCTGCAGCCCCACCTCCTGCATGTGTAAGTATGTGATGTGTCCCGTTCCCTGGGGCTGGCCATGGTCTGGACCCATTTGCTCGCCCCACTGGGCCCCTACTCATTCCTAAGGCCAGGAACTCTTTGGCCAGAGTAACGTGGGTCTGCAGGCCCATGTTTAATGTTTGCCGGGCTTGGCCTCCTGACACACAGGTGGCTCAGAGCCACGTGGGCTGACTCCAGGACCTCAGGAGAGCTAGGGAGCAAACAGAGAAATACCAGCCAAGGCAGAAGGAAATCAGGAAAGGGTTCTGTCACCCCCACACTCATTTACTCCTGGCCATCCCCCACCTGGCTCTCAGTCCCAGGCCTGGCTCAGCGCTCTCTCCCTGTAGCTCTGAGCAGAGTGTCCTGACCTCCACCGCCTTGCTCACGGCCATGCTGCGTCAGCTCCGCTCCCCTGTGCTGCTGCGAGAGGCTGTGGCTTTCCTCCTGGGCACAGACCCACAGCCTGCAGCCCCTGACGACGGCCCCTGCACTCTGTGTGCTCACCTCATCGGGCACTGCGACCACCTCTCGGACGAGGTGAGGCGGGGGAGGGGGGTGTCGTCCTTCTGGCACCCACCAACCAACCCCTGCCCAAGGGGTCTCCTGAGTGTTTCAGCCCTCTAACATCAGCTTACCAGGTGGTACTGCCTTTGAGGCACTGAAATGCACACCCCCCCCAAAACAGTGACTGCTTTTGTCACACAGTGATTTTCTGTGACCAGATGCTTGCTGTGTGATTTTCTGTTTTCCAAACCTATTTCATATTCACTTGGCTTGTTTGAGGCTTGTAGCTACTCCGAGCGAGGTGAGGCTGCTATTCCGTTTTTCAGCCATGGAAACAGAAAAGCCAGTTGGCTCACTTGATAACACACATCAAATTAGTAATAGAACCGGAACCGGGCAGACTTCCAGCTCCCAGACCAGCACTCCCCGCAGAGGACTGCCCCCCACTCTCCCCAAAACCTGCCGCCTGCTCTTATCCGAGTAAGCAATTCCCAGGACCACTAGAACCGGGGTCTCGCTGATCCTTTCTTACCCAGATCAGCATCACCACCCTGCGGTTATTCGAGGAGCTGCTGCAGAAGCCGCACGAGCAGGTCATCCACGGCCTGGTCCTGTGCAACCTGGAGGGCCGCCATTATGTGGCCCGGGGCTCACCCGAGCCCGAGAGCTATGAGGACACCCTGTAAGTGGAACCCTGTGCCTCTGGGAGGCCTCAGGCCGGTGGGACCCTCATGGCCCCCCACACCCCTGCACTTGTTCATTCATTCGTTGATGCCACAGAGATCTGGAGGAAGACCCCTACTTCACAGACGGCTTCCTCAACAACAGCTTTCAGCCCTCCACAAAGCCTCCCCGAGCCCCTGCCACCAACTCGGATGGCAAAACAGCAGTGACTGAGATCGTCAACAGGTAGGGAGCTATCCGGAAATCTCAGCCACTTGAGGTTTGTTCTGTCTTTGGCCATAGCTGGGATGAGGCGCAGCCCAGGAGGCATTGCTCCCTCAGAGCTGGAGATGAAGTGGGGAGGAGCAGGGCAGCCCAGCCAGTGCCCCTCCTCACCTAGGGTCTTGTGTCTCAGTTTCCTCTGCCTGGTTCCTGAGGAAGCCAAGACCTCGGCTTTCCTGGAAGAGACCGGATATGACACATACGTCCACGATGCTTATGGACTGGTGAGTGTTGAGGCCTCTACCAGCGCCCACTTCTTGTCCCTCAAAGCCGGGGTGTTGATAAACTCCACCTTCTCCCTCTGTGATCTGCCCAAGGTGCTCCCTGCTCCGGCCAAGAGCCTCGAGTCCATCCTTCCTCCGTGGTTCCCTCGGTCTTCGGGAGCCTCCTGACCACTGGGCCCACCTCCTCAACTTTCACTCCTGTTTCAGTTCCAGGAGTGCAGCTCCCGAGTTGCCCCTTGGGGCTGGCCCCTGGGCCCCACACCCCTGGACCCTCATGAGCCTGAACGGCCTTTCTTTGAGGGTCACTTCCTCCGAATGCTGTTTGACCGCATGTCCCGGATTTTGGAACAGGTAGCCAATGGGACTGGGCCCCGGCTACAGGGTGAGGGCCCATGGGAGAACTCCAGACAGGTGCCCTGGTGGGGGGTGGGGGTGGGTATTAGAGCCCTCTTTGGTTCTTCAGCTCCATACCCCCTTCCTCCACCCCTCCCCCTTCTCTAGGCAGGAAGCCCCATCTTGCCTCTGCTCCACACGCCTTAACATGTTCTGGCCCTCAGCCCCAGGGAATCCATGACACACACACACACATCACGTGAGACTCCCACCCCCGCACACGTTCACACTGGCCAGGCGCCTTGCTGGGGGAGTGCAAAAAGGCTCGTGGCCCCCTGCCAACCCTCGGCTTGTCCACTGTGTTCCCTACAGCCATACAGCCTGAACCTGCAAGTGACCTCAGTCCTGTCCCGGCTTGCCCTCTTCCCCCACCCCCTTATCCACGAGTACCTCCTGGATCCCTACATCAACCTGGCCCCTGGCTGCAGGAGTCTGTTCTCTGTGCTCGTCAGGGTAAGGATGCCTGAGCCCAGAGGTGTGTGTCGGTGGGGCTGCAGGAAGGGAGGGGACCCGGATGGGGCGGGGTTGGAGCCACAGGAGTGGGTACTCCGGACAGCTCCAGGGGAATGCACAGGCACACACACCCCTCTCCTCCACTGTGCTGCGGCAGAGCTAGGGGGACCCTGCATGAGTGTCACCAGCCCCTACCCCAGCCTTGTCTCATTCCTACTCTAGGTGATCGGGGACTTGATGCAGAGAATTCAGAGGGTACCCCAGTTCTCGGGCAAACTGCTCCTGGTGCGCAAGCAGCTGATGGGTCAGGTCCCTGGGGAGCAGTAAGTAGTAACTGAGGGAGATGGGTGCCTGAGGAGGGATCCTAGGATGGGAAGGCAGACTGCCCAAGGAGAGTGAGAGCAGCATGGGTCAGGGGTGCAAAGAAGGCCCATTGCTGGGCTCCGTCTTCACTCAGGGTGTCTGCCACTAAGAATGTGCCTCATGGACACTGGAATGTCATATTGGGCACACTCCCACCGCCTCCCAGCTGTAACCCCACCACCGCCATCCTGTCTCCCTCAGGCTGGACCACCAGACTCTCCTCCAGGGCGTGGTGGTTCTTGAAGAATTCTGCAAGGAGCTGGCTGCTATCGCTTTTGTCAAGTTCCCCCCACATGGTCCTCACCTGCACCTCTCCCCTCCCCGAGAAGGGCACGTCTGAGCCAGGAGCAGGACAGGAAGGGAGATTTCTCTGCACACCTCGGCCCAAGAGCCGCCTCCCACCTGGCACTGCCACCACCGCCTGCCTCCCAGGCTGGGACTTGGCTCCATGTTCTCTGCATCCCAGGCACCTCTTCCTCTGGGGAGGCCTGGGCTTCCGCTCCCAGGTGGACTCAGGAAGATCCTGGCCTTGTCAGCCACACGAGACTGGGTGTAGGGAGTGGGTCTCCAAGGTACCAGAAGCCAAGGAGCAAAAGAGATGGCCTCCCAGACAGCATGGTGACCTCGGGGCCCTCTCAGGGGAGCTGGGTAATCACCAGGTGAGCACCCAGACCCAAACCCTCATGTGTTCTGTGCCTGACCCCCGAGTCTATGGGCCATTCAGGGCCAAGGCCTGTGGCTCAGTTCCAGGGCACAGAGAGGAGTGAGTGATGGCTCTGAGGCTGGTTACGACTGTAAGCCAAGAGAGATGGGGGCGAAGGAGCCCTGTCTCTGTCACGCTGGGTACCACAGACATTGCTGAAACTTGACATTTTTTCTCCTGCCTTCTTGGCTTAATCCGTGGCGAAGGGGCAGCGGATGGCAGGGGAAGCCCACTCTCCCTGCCCAGCCCTCCTGGAGACTGTTGCAAAATTCCCAACCGCCTCATGGCTGAGAGCCAGAGCATGCTCCGCGCCCGGGCGGGGGCAGCTGCTAATGAGCGCCTTGGTGCGACTGCAGCCAGGGCGGCAGAGGGCTTGGGAAGGGGGGGCAGGGGGCTGGGTGCCAGGCTCCAGCTCCAGCTGGTTTTCTCTCTGGCGCCTCTGAACCCGTCTCAGCAGGTCCTCGACACCTGGGCAGAGGGGCTCAGAGACCGGGGGAGGCCAGGCCCAGCCCTCAGCGCTCCACCCAGCCTGCAGCATCCTCAATGGACTCCTCTCCCCAGAAAGCTGGGGAGCTTGGGACAGACCGCGGCCAGGATACCCACCTGACCCCAGGCCCCCAAGACCTGGTGGGGAGGCGCTGGGGCCCGGCAACCAGTCGTAGTGTTGTTCTCCCTGTGTGCCCTTCATGGCTGGGGCTGCCACCCCACCCGGCCTGAATCTGTCTCAACCTGCAGGAACACACAGGCGGCGCCAGGCATTACCTCACAGTGGGACTGCAGCTGCTGGCTTCGCTCCTGGGCAAGGTAGAGCAGGCTAGAGCCCCTTTCGCTTCCTTTTCCTGCCTGTGCCGCTTCTAGAAGCCAGCCGCAGGTTGCCAGGAGGTGACATGGAAGAGGAGGAACTCGGTGACCTCTCCCTCTCCTGCATTCCTCCAAGCTGGGGAGGACGCTGCCGCGGCTCTGAAGGACACCGTGCGTGTGTGTGCATGTGTGTTTGCGCACATGGGTGTTGGCGTGGGACGGGAGAACACAGCTCATGGGGCACACTGGGTCTGAACTCCTCAAGTCTGAAAATGGCTGAGCATCCGGGAGTCACAGATACTCCCCTCCTCCCTCCCCTTCAGCATTCGCCCTTGTGTCCCCCTGAGATGTGCCCCCAGACGACACAGCAATAAAAGGTTTGCATAGACACAGCCCTGTTCTCCACCCTTCGTGTCCTCCTGCGCGGGACTCCTCTGCTCATTCAGGCCCATCTGCCTCCACAGGAAAGACCAACTGCTTTTCCAGCACTGGAGCGGAGGGAGGTGGTGTGCTGGGTGTCGGGGGTTGGGGGTAGCGACAGGGGTGGTAAACAGAGACAGGCTCTGGCAAAGCACATCCGACGTTCCCCAGCGCCTGCCAGAAACCAGGCCCTTTCTTGGCCAACCAACACTTTCTGCCCAGCTTACCTGCAGCTGAGAGCCAGCGAGCCCTGGAGACACGGGGGAAGAACGGGCCATCTGGAGCACCTGTACGCAAGTCTCATTTTGGGGTGTTTACATTGTGAATTGTGTGAATGCTTTAGTGGACCTCCTGTTTTAAAAAGCCCTCAGGAAGGTAGCTGAGACAACTTCAGGACACAGCAGGTTGAGAACTCAGGGCTGATGAGCGCCTCTTACCTCTGTGCAAGTCAGAATCACTTGGTTTGCTTTTCACAATACCTGTGGAATCGGTGTCTCAGGGTTGGGCCCAGAGCTGTATTTAAAATTCTCCAGGCGATTCTAATGGGCAGGGTTGAAAACCACTGTAGGCTAAATAAAGTGAGAACAAAAGTTGCCCTTCGACAGGGATATGGACTGGTGGGTCCCTCAGATGCTAAGAGAAGGGAACCAAAGAGAAAGTGTTTGATTCCATCATGTAGGAGATGTTTGTCCTCAAAGGGCACAAGAAAGGAAATGGAGGCTTATCCTAGTCGATCAGTGTCAGAGTGGAGTTACCTCAGAAGGGAAGCCTAGACAAGTGTTCCCTTGCTCAGAACCAGAAATCTGTATTACACGCAGTGAGTAGCACACAGTATATTTTCTTTGTTCACTCCCTGTGGTTTTCCCTTAAGTTTTAGTAAAGTTCTCTTTTAAAAAGAGGTTTTTATCATGATTCTGCTGGGCTGAACAGAAAGGGTTATGGTTGAGCTTGGGTTGGAGTTGTAGAAAGGCAGGAGCCTGGAGGCCAGCAGAATGATGCAGGGAGGGAACAAGGAAGCTCAAGGAGATGGAACTCCGCCAAGAGGCAGGACCAGCTCTTCCTATATGACCCCTTGCCCACATGAAGCTTCTGGTGTTCTCACGGTTCAAACGCTGGAGGGGAGGTGGACACATCCCACCCCAGCAGGCCAGAGAAAGCGCCCCAGTGGGCCACAGAGGCTATGGTGGATGGCAGGAAGCCTGCCCGCCCCAGTCACCTGCAGTCTGGGACACCCGCTTGCTGTCTGGGAAGACGTGCGTGACTGTGGTGGGACAAGGGGAGGAGCTTCTTTTTTGATGCAGTCCCCCCTTCCTGCTCACTTCCTCCCCACAGAGATATTTAGACAGGAAGGCAAAGCAAGAACCACCTATTTACTCAGCATGGAGCCCACTCCCTTGGAACAATCTCCCCCAGCACCCCAAGTCCGTGTTCTAAGTGTATGAGAATCCAGGTGTAGGCCTTTACTGAGGCAAGCATGGAAATTGATGAGTAGATAGATGCCCTCTCAGGTTCAGAAAGTTCCCACATCCCCTTAGGGAGTAGTGCCTTCATTTTACCGATAGGGCAATTAGATCCTTGAGCTCTGACCTTTCGGTGCACTGTAGGGACCTATTCCACAGAGAAGGAAATTACCCTGAGAACTAGGAGAATCACCTGCTCCCAATGCAACAAGACCCCTGACTGCCAACCTCCTGCCTCCCCAAAGGAAGGCAGGGCTACGGTGGGGTGGGGGGCACATGTGCCCAGCTCCTTGCACAACGATGGCACCTTCCTATCTGTTGACTGGGACAACAGATGATTCCTGAAGCCTCTGTAAGAGCTGGCTTTGTAGGTCTTCCTCCATCACCTTCCACCAGAAAAAGTTCTCACCCCGAACCTTTGGGGGCTCACTCTGCATCCCTGGGTTCCGAAAAGCCACAGTCACCAGCATATTCAAGCAGATGCCATCTGCATTGTCTTTGCCCAGGTGCTGCAGTCCAAGCAACCCCTTGGTCTCCACCGCCAAGTGGTGCAGGGTGAGGCACTCCTGTAGCAGCCGCAGGATGGCCATCTTGATGCCACCCCTTTGCTCCATGGGAGTGAAGCCGCAGGCAGTGATGGGCAAGTGAGGCATCCCCCCTCTGCCCACCAACACCCACACTGTCTGGACGCTTGTAAAGGTGGCCACGAGCCGCTGGCAGACCAGACTGCAGGGAAGCTCCTGGGGCAGAAGAAGAGGGTGCCTGGCTTGCTGCCGGTACTGGGCAGCCAGCTCTACCAGGTGCAGAATGTCCTGAGCTCGCAGTGGAGTGGGTAGGGAGGTTCGTGGGTACCAGCCAGCCTGCAGGGACTCTGCATCTGCCTCCTTGGAAGTCTTCAGAATTCCACCTGGAGGAGATGTTGAGGATGGGGTGGGGGAAAGGGTCTCTGTTGAGAGATGTGCCTGGTCTGGCAGATTAAATGGCCACCCAAGCATTCGAACCCTGACCCGCCCCAGGGTAGGGGCTAGTAGGCGTTGGTAGGGGCTGGGAGTCACATCCTCAAGCTGGAGATGCCAGGCTTGTACCAGACAGACTAGGGGCTCATATCACTAGAAGACAAGCTGGGGGAAAGGTGTCAGCTGCCACCCCCTCTCCTGGCCAAACACTGCCATAAACTTCAGCTCCCCCCCCCCCCCAGCCAAACACTGCCAAATGGGCAGGCCATACCCGTGGCTCGAGCGAGGAACACAAAGCGGATCCAGGAGGGGCCCCGTTCCTCCACAGACAGCAATGTCAGAGGCTCACAGTGCAGCCCGGCCTCCTCCTTCACCTCCCTTTGCAGTGCCTCCACGATGGTCTCCCCAGGCTCCATTCTCCCTGCGGGTAGGTACCAAGACCCACGGCACTCTTTCTTGGCCTCCTGGATCAGTAGCACCTCATCCTAAAGGGAGAGAGAGGATCCTTGCTGGGAACCTTCCCTAGCCCTGGCATTAGAGCCCATCTCAAATACAGTCAGGAAAAACCCCCTTACTGGTGCACGCCTCAAACGGTCGAGCTCTCCAGGGAGTTGGCCCTTGTGTGCCGGGGGTCGCGGCTGTCTCGCTCTGCAATGTAGCCCTCTTTGCGTTCAGACTTCCATTTCAGAAAGGGGCTAAGATTCCCAGGAACTGTTTCAGGGGCTACGATTTAGGCCCCACGGTGAGGTTTGCCATGTGTCCTGCACTGATTCATGTCTAGATGCCATATGTCTCTATGTATATCTCTCATCTTCCCTGGTGATTTACAAACTGTGGCAGGGTCTCACACTGGGGCCTGAGCTTTGAAACACCCCACCCCCACCCCCACACTGCTCTTACCCATGGCCCTGGCCCCTTCTAGCTGTGGTTGCAGCAGCTTGCACAAGGATGAGCTCAGAAAGAGCACCACACAGTGGGACAGTTCTGAGAGAAGCACAGGTCATGCCATTACTGTCCATGGGACTCAGAGGAGGTCTCCGAGGCACTGGGCAGATACTTGGGCCCACTAGCGGCAGGCACTGTGCTTAAGATTCCAGGGAAAGAGGAATAAGGCCTCCTCTCAAGACACTGAGGCCTAGTGGGAGGAAATGAACAGGCTCCTGGGCCTCAGATGCCTCTTCAGGACAGAGGGACAACCTCAGGGCTGGGCCGCTCGAGGCTCAGATGTTAAGTGTGAGTGAGAGTGCTTTGCAAAACTAGGAAGCACCACGCACTAAGTGGTGGCTGTTGCCGGCAGTTCCTCTGTCCCCACCGGGGCTGGCTGCGCGCTGCGGAGGGCCGGGCGCTGGGCCCGGCGGGCGGACGCTCACCTGCTCGTTGAGGAACACCGCCAGCACCACGTAGCAGACGTCCTTCCGCAGCCGCACAGGCGCCAGGGGCTCCCCGGCCGGCTCCGAGTCACAGCTGTGCACACTCAGCCCCTGGCCCCCTAACACCGCCGCCAGCGCCCCCGCCAGGTCCTCCGAGGCCATCGGGTCCCCTGGGAGATGGCAGACGGGCGCCCCGCAGAACGGCCACGCAGGGCAGGGTGGGAGACGAGTGCGACAGTGGTCCGCTGCCCTCGCCCCCTCCCGACTCCGGCCAGACGAGCTCGAGAATGCGGAAGCGCCCGGAGAGCCCTGTCCGCTGATAGGCTACGCGTCACCGCGGCCTGCCCGGATTGGCTGGCTCGCGTCGATCAATGCGGGGGCGGGGCCAGTCCGTGGGTTAGGAGCCGGGCCTGGCCGGTGGGCGCAGTGGAGCTGCTTCTGCTTTTTAATCAGTTACCCCTCCACCCCCGCCTCTCTCTCCCGACACTGCTAGCTACCAGCCTCGCTAATTCTTCCGGCAAGCACTTGTCCGCGCGGGTTCCGACGATGACGTCATCCTGCCTGCAGGCTGCAGAGCCCCACTGTGGCCAGCAACGATGACTTCACAACAACCCAGATGACATCACGGAGGCCTGGGGCCGTGGCTGGGACCTACTGTTCAACTTTGGTCATACACCTTCCATGGCATGGCCCAAATCGATCACTTCCCAAATAACCTTTCTTCATTAAAAATGTACCACATGTCACCATGGCAGGGGGAACATTAGCTCCTGCCTTGGAGGATAGTCTGACCTTGGGGAGATGGACATAAATATATAATAAAAAGTCAACTGAGAGGTATAAGCCAAGTGCTAAATGAATGGCTTGGGCAAGAGGTGTGACAGGTGTTCAGAGGAGAGAGGGAGCAGGGCTGGGATGGTCAAGGTGTGGCTGGCCATGGGAGGAGGGGATTTGGGCCTGGAATCAGCCAGCCCAGGGTTCATCAGCCAGACCAGCCTTCATCGGTGCCCTGGCCCCTTGTCCACTGCATTTCCCACTCAGTTTTAGGGCGTTCTCCACTGCAGACTGAGAGCCCTGGGAGGGCAGGGACCAGGTCCTGCTCCTTCATCTTTACCCACCCCCACCACACACACACCCAGCTCGCATGACCTGGTGGCCTGGCACTTTGAGAGCAGGGTGTGGGTTGTTTTGGCGAGTTCCGACTTCTCTCCCAGACTGACCTTTCCTCCTCAGAGCTTCCTTTAACCTACTGTCAGGACAGGAATGCAGGGCCAGCTGGAGTGAAACTGTGAAGTCAGACAAGTCTGGGCTCCTCATCCTCAGTTGGGTCTCCCCTTTCCCTCCTGCCAGCTTGGTGTGCCTTCCTTTTGGGAAGGTGTAGATAAAGCATTGGACTTGGAACCAGATGCCCTGCCACAGCTTACTGGTTGGCTCTGAGCCTCTGGATGAGTTGTGAGCCTCAGTTTCCTCATCTGTAGACTAGGCTCATAATAGCCTTTCTTTCACAGGGTTGTTGGGGGAGGTGAGACATCACAGGAGGAGCTCTGTAGACTGTCCAGTGCAGGTCATGGTGACCAGGCAGCCTGGCCCTCAGGGGGAGCCCTCCGGGCCACAGCACTTGTTGCTGACACAAAGGCCCACTGTCATGAAATATGACTACAGGACCGCCACCTAACTAAACTCTCAGGTATTCCAGCCACACCAGACTGGCCTCTTCAGGCCCCTTTTACATAGGGAATTGACAGCAAGTTCCCTGGGGATAGGGCCTGTGGTAGGTGGTAGGGCATCCCTGCTGGGCCCACAAGCTTTTGAGCCACTTGGTGAATACTGCTGACCACAGCCCTATCCAAGACCCCTCTCCTCCCAAACGCTGGAACTCATGGGGCTGAGTTTGGCCCCGGGGACTGCAGAGCAACTTGTCAACATACTTGTGTGTGAGTGTCTGCACATCGGTTTTCACATCTGTGAAGTGGGAACAGCGTTGGTCTCAGACTCCTTTCTGCCTCCCAGGGATGATTTGAGAGAGAATGAGGTCATGTCTGGCAGGGCTCTGAGAGCCTCAGAGGCAGCCTAAGATAAACACCAGACTGCCTGGAAGAGCAGACTGCAGCAAAACCCCGCTTCACTCCCCCATATCACTGGGAAAAGCACTCCTCCCCTGTTAAGTGGACCTAATCACCCCTGTGGCGAGCAGCACAGGAGGCAACAGGAAAGCCCCGTGTAAGCTGAAAGGGCTGCCCAGGCAGAGGCCCCTCAAGGCTGTGTACCCAGCCCTTCTGGGAGTGCTGAAGGAAACAGGACAAAGTAGACTTTCTCAAGGCATTGGTTGGAAGACAGCACACACCAGACCAAGGCAACAGAGGTCCTAAGACCCATAGGAGAAGCCGAGGGTGGAAAGGGGCTGACAGAGAAGTCTCCAGAACCAGAAACAAAGAAAGTTCTCCGTGAGAGTTCACTCTGCATCCTCCCTTCCCAGAGAGGGTGGAGCACTGGCTTGGTTGGGGGGAGGGGGTTGGCTGCGTGGCCTGATGGGCAAGAGCTGCGGGACTGGTAGATCGCCTTGTGCAGTACTCCCAGCGCCCACAGGAACAAACCCGGAGGAAGCCATTTCCGAGCACGTGGACGCACACGCGTGTGAGCACATGCGCAGGAAGGCCGTGTAGGCAGCCTTGGAAACAGGGCGGGAATGGGCAGACAGGGTGGGGCAAGGGCGTCGTCAACTGTAGAGGCCTACACCAGGCAACAGGCGCAGTCCCCTTGCAAAGCAGGAGGTTGAGGAAGGCAGTAGCCCAAGGTGCAGGGAGGGGAAGGTTTGGCTCAGCCCGTGCCTTGCCACTAGCTTGCTGAAGGACCTTGGGGGAGCCCTGTCTGCCCTCTAGGCCATCTGTAAGATGCAGCCTTAGGTGGATCCTCAAACAGAAAATGGACATTGGTTGGAAACTGGTGAAATCCCAGTTGGGATTGGTTGGTTAATAGTGTATGGATAAGGACTTCTTGTGTTGATTACTGTGTCATCTTTGTGTAAGATGTTAACAGGAGAGGAAGCACGAGGAAGGGTAATCAGGAACTTTCTGCACTGTATTGTGACTTGGCTGTAAATCTAAAATCTCAAAATCAAAAGTCTAAAAACGTACTTTATAAGAAAAAAGAGGCACCTGAGTGGTTCAGTGTGGTAAGCATCTGCCTTTGGCTCAAGTCATGGTCTCAGGGTCCTGGGATAGAGCCCCTTGTCTCACTCCCTGGTCAGCCGGGTGTTGTCTTCTCCCTCTCCCACTACCCCTCCCCTGCACTTCTTCCCCCACCCCTGCCCCTCAAATAAATAAATAAATAAATAATATATATATTTTTTAAAAAGGACAAGGAAAAATTTGGCACTGATTAGCCACATGCTGCAGTCACTTCCAGCTCTTAGAGCTGTGCTTTGGTGACATGTGGACCAGTGAGAGAGGCAGAAGCAGAATATGAACAGTGGGATGCTGGGAGAAGCAGAGGCCCCAAGGGCAATCCTCGCCTAGGGGTGAACCAGCTGAGCCTCCATGAGGAAGAGGGCCACCAGGTGCCCCCAGATGCCCCCAGGTGTCTCAGGGTCAGTCTCCACCTGGACTGACTTCCTGCCCAGGGCCAGTCCTGGAACATTTGGTCCACCTGCTGTTTACAAGCGTCAGACCCCATATGCCCTTAAGGGTGCTGTGGCCTGCCATGAGATGGGGGTGGGGGGTGGAGAGGTCTGTGGAGAAGAGAGAGGCCTGGTGACTCGGCCGTCTTTGTCTTCCCACGAGAAGGACCCTATGTTGGGGTTTTGGAGTGAAATTAGCCATGTAAAATGAAATGTAGATAGGGAAGGGTCACTCGGTGCCACTTGGAACATAATCAGCTATAAAGTGTCTGTGTTGGAAGGACAGAGAAGACAGCAAGCCCATCTGCAAAATCTGTGAAGGGCTGAGACTAATGTAAATGAGGCTATAGTCAGAAAGCTTGGTTCAAACACCGATTCTGTTGCTAAAACTGCTGTGTGACCTTGGGTGACTCACTTAACCCCAGCCTGTCTCTCTTCTCTTCTGTAAAATATAAATAAATATAAATAAATAATGTCTGCCTCAAAATCATGGAAAGGGGTTACATAAGATCGGTTAAATGAAAACAGTGACAGAGTAAAGAGCTGCTTGATTTTCTTTTTTCTCTATCCCATGAAAATATGAAAATAACCTAGCTCTGCAAACAATGAAGAAGCCAGATTTTTTTTCTTTCAAATGAGGGATGGTTATGTGAATCACAGCGAAGCCACAGAAGGGAACACAAACAGCCATTTAAAATGAAGGTTAGGTAGCAACACAGAAAATGACCACAATACAGTGTCAAAAGGAAGAAACCAAGTACAAAACAGACCAACTCAGTCATGTATAAAACAACTCCTTGGAAAAAATACGAGGAAATACACCAAAATGTTAATAGTGGTTGGGTTGGGGTTGAGTGGAGATGAACTTACAGGTGACTTTTTCCTATTTTTTAAATGTTCTGAAAGTCTATGAAATTTATAATAAAAAAGTTTTATTTCATAAAAAACACCATTCCCCAAACCACTGTAGGAACAGTTAGGTACCCCAAGAGTCGCAGTTTGCTGGCACTGCGATATACAAGGGCATGCGAGCAGGCAGAGCCGCAGAGGGCCCCGGGGCAGGGGGGGGGGGGCTGTCCAGTGTCGCAGGCAGCAAGCCAGTCCCTGGGAAGCGGGCCTGGGGCCAGCCACGGGCACGGAGGGCAGACGGCTAGGCAAGAGCTCTTCTGGGCCACACTCCCAGAGCTTCAGGTCGGGTCAGACAGGAGAGCTGGGGTAGCCTGCAGTCCCTGGCAGGCTGGGGCTCCCAGATCTCCGTAGCCCTAGCGCGCACAGGAAGGCTGCCATGCCGCTGAACCCTAGGGCTCTGCCTTGTCCACAGTCTGCTGCCAGGAGCATCCTCAGGGCAGACCCCTGGAAGGTTCCATCTGCTCCTCAGTGGGAAGGATCCAGGCCCCAGGAAGAGGAGCAGGCAGGGGTGGGTGAGGTCCCTATCATCGAGTCCCCCAACCCCACTCCGTTTCCTTGTCTCCCCTCCCTCCCCAGTCCACGTGGCCTGCAGGAGCAAGGCCAACCACTCCAGCAGCAATCACAAAACAACAAGACTTTAATGGAAATCACGAAGGAGGGAGGCGAGAAGAGGGAGCAGGGACAAGGCATAGCCCATATCATTCCCTCCAGCTGAGCCTGGGCAGTCTCCTGATGCCCCTCCCCTCCAACTTCACTGTTGTCTGGCAAAAGGGCAGGATTTCATCGGCCCCCTGTCCAGCATGCCTGCAGTGCGAAGAGCCACCCTGGAGCCCAGTGAAGATGTGGGTGATGTAAGCAGCACTCGGGCACAGGTGGGACAGCAGGGATGAGGCAGCAGAAGGTGTTGCTTAAGCCAGAATGATTCCCAAGGTCCCCCAAGGAAGGGCTGTTTGTCTCTTGGGTTCAGGGAGCAGATGTCAGAGGGAGTCCTTCACCCCCAGCGTGGAAGTGTGGAGAGGGGTGCAGGGACAGAGCAGGTGCTGGCCTGCGAAGGGCAGGTGCGGGCTTCAATGGCACTGTGGTTGTTGGCTTTAGGACCCAGATTGGAGCGGAAAACAAGGTGCCCTGCCTGTGCCCAGAGTGGTGCTTGAGGGATTGATCAAAAGTCCCCAAGTCCCCCAGTGTCATTCTCTCCTGAAGCTGTGTGGGGATTGAGCACCTGGTCTACCTGTCCCCAGCCTACCCCAGATCCCCTCCGGAATCCCCCTATTTAGCCTCCTGTAATGTTCCCACAGACACCTTCACTGCTTGGAACACAGCCCAGTCCATCTAGAAGAAAGAGAAAGGACAAGGTGTTTACAGTCACATCCCGGGGCTCTTCCCGCCAAGAATGGCCTTTCTGGGCCTAGGCTGGCTGCTTGCTTGGCCCAGAATGGGTTTGCTGTGCCATCCCAGCTGCTCTCCTGGCCAGTGTCACCCTCACCTGGGCATAAAGCAGGCGGCGGTCAGGGGACAGGCTGGGTCCCTGGTGGCAGAGTTGAGCAGAGAGGGCAGAGGTCTCTGGGGACAGGAAGTGCTGAGTGACGCTCACGGTGCTCACCAGGCCCTGCACCTGTGCCAGAAAGGAGGTGGGCAGAGGCTCAGTGGAGACACGGGCTCAGGCATCCTCCCACTGTCCCTCTTGCCCCCGAGATCTACTTCCCATGATGACCCCCACCCAACTCTCAGAGAGCGGGGCCCTGGATCCAGCAGCAGGGACGTCAAAGGGCATGGCCAAAACCAGGCCAAGGGGAGGCCAGAGAGGGCCCAGGCAGGGTGGGCATCAGAGGACATGATGCCCAGTAGGGCTAGATGACTTCCGGACTGCTCAGCTTCGCCTCTTCCTTACAGTGGGGCGGGACTTCCTGCCCTGCCTTGCTCTCAGGGCATTGGGAGGGGCGAGGCCAGAGGGGCAGGGGACCCCTGTAGCAGTGTGGTGTCTGCTCTGGCCACTTCGCTTCGCATAGTCTGAGCACTCTACAGAGCCCCTGGCCCGCTGGGGAAGCACCTGGTGGGGAGCCCCAGCAGGCACCAGCACGGCCTCTCCAGGGGCCTGCAGCAGAGTCCAGCAGTTCACGCCCCACTCCTCCCGCAGGCGCCGCCGCAGCCCCGTGTCCAGGTAGCAGCAGCCTGGGGTGCCAGGCTCCAAGTTGCCTGCTCCGGCCGGGCACACCTCAAAGAAGAGAAGGGGGAATAAGCAAGGTGGGGAAATGAGTCAAGGGCCACAGGGCAGGGTGTAGACTTCCCAAAGGCCAGGGGTGCAAAGGGTAAGAGCGGAAGTGGTCAAGCCTCAAGGGATAGGCAGGGGGCAGTCTTAGGGGTGGGAGAAAGGGCTAGGCTGTAAGGGGCTGGAGCTGCTCAGGTCGGCAAAACAGAGATTTCTGAGGCTGGAGATCTAAACCCCCACGTTTCTTGGGACTAGATGCCTCGAATAACTTCTGTGTCCCTGGCCCTGGACCCCTGTCTCCAAAAACCCAGAAAAGATACCCTGCATGAACTGAACTCATAAGCTGTCTGTACCAGGAGCTCTTAACCTTGTATCCCGCGAATGTCCTGAATCATGTGCTAAATTGTAGGCCACTAGATAGCTGTATGTCCCTAGGGGGCCATCTAAAGCATCAATCAGATTCTTCTGAGATCCCAGATCCGGCAAAGGCCACAGAGAAGCCCTGATGCCCTATAGATGCACAGGCTTGCCTGCCAGGCTGAGGCCTCCAAAGCAAGCATGGGTATGGGGGGCCTTCCTCAGCCCAACTGGAGTGGGGCGCTCCTGGGGTAGACAGGGATTCATGAGAGCTAGAGAAGGAGATGCCCACGGAGTACCCGCAGAGGTCAAAGCCAGCATCACCCTTCACCTGGCCACCAGCCAAATCCACCTTTTCAGTAGGACCTCAGTCATTGTCCCTGGGTTTAGGACTCAGGGCTCCCAGACTGGCCCATGGGGGAAAAGGAGGCCGGTGAGCCAGGCTGAACCCTAGGATGGCCCTAGGCAGGCACCAAGGCTCTTTGGCCCTCAGAGTCCATCCTGGAGCTTATTGGTGTTTCCCAGGCCACCCAGTGAGAAAAGGCCCCTCGAACCTTCTCTGTGAATCATCAGGCCCGGCCCTGTGAGACTGCCTAAGGGCCACCACACCCAGACTAGATGAGGCCATCTGTGTATGAAGGTGTGCTTCTGTCTGCTTCCTTCGGCGTGTCCCAGCATCGGTGTGTACATCTACAGATCCCTGTGTGTGTGTCAGTTTGTCTGCAGATATGCGTGCCTGTGGGCAGGTGGCGGGGGGGTGGACAGCTGTGGTGACACCAGCCTGTCTGTGGATGTGTTCATGTGTCTTTAGCAGCAGTGACCCTTGGTGGATGTCTTTTTCCCAGGACATTCAGGGTTGAGATGGACTTTGGAACCACTGCATCTGCTCTAACCTTAATAATGACCTTCTACCTCCCCAGCCCCATGGAGCTTCCTACCTCCTGCTCATCCCCTCATCTTCTCATTCCCTGCCCCTTATTTTGGTCCAGTCTTTCCCTCCTCGGTCCAGTTTTTCCTACCTCCCATGCTGCCTCCCTCAGCCCTCACTCGCTAGCATCACAAAGAGCACCACCTCATAAGATGTAGGTCTCGGAGGAGGGGCAGGAGGAGGGCATCTCAGACGGGCTTCCCTTCCCCCTCTGCCACCTGGAGCCCATGCAGGGGAGGCTGTCTGTCCCCAGGAGAAATTGGACTGTGACCTGGTCTCACGTCTCAGCTCTGCACTCAGCCCGGGTTTACTCAGCTGCAAAATAGGAAGGCAGCAGAGCCTGCCACACAGGGTGGCTGTGCCAGTTAATCGAGATCGTGTACCCGAGGCCCTTACACAGTGCCTAGCCTGCACCAGCTTCTGCTCTCGAGTCACCTTTAGGTCCCTGCTCAGCCCCAGCTCTTCCTGTGTGCCCCACCACACAACTCGTAAGGTCCCAAGCTGCTTTCTCTGTGTGAGTCAAGGCTGTCCAGCTCACCTGGGGGGGGGGGCGGTGGGAAGAGTGAGCACATGGGGCACGCACAACAGGGAGAGCTTCGGGGGGCTGGGAGCCCCCACTTCTAGGGAGCACGAGGGCAGCGCAAGGGAAGGGGGAAGACTCCCAACTCCTTCCTCACCATCTGGAGAAAGCGGCGGATGCGCTGGGCGTCCTGGGCCCGGAACACGTGCCACACAGTGCTGACCTGGCTGCCGGGAGACCAGAGCCCCTCCCCGTCCAGGCCTGAGAAGAAGTCTGTGGAAGACAAAGAGGTCAGGGGGGCCTCGGGGGTGGCGGGGAAGAAACCGCACATCGAGATTTGTGGCCAGTCCAACCCCTGCCTCTGGCCCAGGACCCACCTTTCTGTGCCCGGTGCCAGGCAGGCGGTGGGGCTTCGGCACATACCAGGACACTGACCAGGTCAGTCACCTCCACACAAAGGTTCTTGGTCCCCAGGTGCCCACGGTGTGGGTTCACACCTGTGCAAAGGCAGAGAAGGGACCGGCGGGTCACACAGGCACTCAGAAGTAACAGGCATGGGATCAGGGGCCAGCCAAGAGCGGAGTGGGCACTCACCATAGGCTGCCCACAGCTGGGGCTCCAGTGGACGCAGGGCGGGGCCAGGTGGGAGGTAGGAAGCCAGGTTGAGTTTCCCATGGCGGGCACAGTACTCGGGGAGGGGCAGGCTGTCAGCCAGGTTCTCCAACCTGGAGGGGGCAGGGCCATGCCCAGCAGGCTCAACCCAGGTACCCAAGAGCCCCTCTGAGCCCACTTCTCCTGGGGTCACTCCCAGAGGCAAGAGGGTCATGGGGTGGGGGGCGAAGGAGGAGGGGAAGTAAGGGCAAGGGGCTGGGCAGAGGCTAAGGAGCTGGGCCAGCCCTTTCCCTTTGGTACTATACATACCTGCTGGTGTCCTCATCCCCCAGAGCTCTGTGCAGCAGAAGGACGGAGCCCTCGTCTGACTTTGGGCGAACTAGGGGAGGAGACATGCCATTGGCCCCAGGAGAAGAACCTCCTTGCCAGAGGACCCGGCCCTGTGGCAGCAAGAGGGTTCAGCTTTGGCCCCGGGCTCTGCTTCTGGCTCCCTCCCCAGGGTCACCATGGGACTTTGCTGCCACCAGGCTCGGCCTCCCAGCTCCTCCTCCCCCACATCAGGGACACTTACTTTCAGGCCGGGAGAATCCCTCCCAGAATGTTGTACTGTGGAGGCTTGTGGGCTGGGGAGGCCCGAGGGGGGTCAGTGCCTGCACCTGGCCTCCAAGAGCCCCAAGAGCTTCCGTACCCCACAGGTTGCCTCGCAATGTCCTCTGAATCCCTGACACCAACACAGGCTGTATCGAGGAAAGGCAGAAGGATATGGGGGGGAGAATGGACAGGCAGCCAACTTGGCCAGGCCGGGGCGTGTTGTAGGGGACAACAGACCCACGTGGGGACCAACCCTGCTGCCCACTCCGGGTGACAGACCTAGTCTGCCTACAGATTAAGCTCCAAGGGCAAGCGGGGCCGGAAGAACTGGGGGCCTGGAGGAAGGAGCCTCACCTGGCCCTGCCTCCAGTGCTCCTGGAAGAGACGGAAGCCTCGCTGAGGCCTAGGCTCCTGCAGCCACAGCAGAGCTCCGGGAGGAGGCAGCCGGGGCCGCACTGGCGAGAGGGGCAGGCCCAGGCCTTTGTGTAGTCCTGGCCCGGCCCGCAGCCCAGGCCCCAGGGCTTTCTCCTGGATCTTCCGTTCCACCACCTGCGCAATGATGCTGTCCAGGATGTTGGTGATACGGTCATCCTGCATGGACGGAAGGACGGAGGGGCAGGACAACTCAGGACCTGCCTTACCCCACAGGGAGGGCCAGCCCAGCCTCTGTCCCCAGGCCCCCAGGCCTCCCTCTGTGCCCTTGCTCACACTGGGCAGGGCAGGAGTGACCGGGGCAAAGGCCATGTGTATCCGCTCGTGCCCCAAGCAGAGTTTGACAGCAGTGGAGGCCAGCAGTTCACAGAGAGAGGGACAAGGTAGGGGCCCTCGGCCGGCACGGTCCTCTGCCGGGGTCTCAGTGGAGTCCGGGGTCTCTGGCAAGGAGGAAAACGGTGAGGGGCTTCCCTTTTCTCTGGAGGCTCCCCTGCCCACAGGCTCTGCCCTCATCTCCTGGCTGAGTCTCTCTCCTCACTGCTCTGGAGGCGCTCACCTCCCACTTCCAGCAGCTTCCAAAACCTCTCCCAAGGAGGGGCTCACAGTGGGGGTCTGACTGGAGATGGGTGAGGGGGCTCATCGTACATTTTTTTTAGATTTATTTTCTCTGGAATGGCTTGAGAAGAGTGTTGGAGATTAGGGATGGCACAGGAGAGCTGAAGCTATTCCAGTCTGTCCTCAGGACACCAAGCCCGGCCCAGCCTCCCTGGACAGTCTAAGCAAGGGCCAGGGGAGCTGCTCACCCTCTTTGATGTCCTCGGTTCTGTTGGTATCCCCGTTGCAAGAAGATTGTGGAACTGGGGGAGTTTTCTCTGTCGGCTCCTTCTGTGAAACCCATCCACCACCCCCCAATCCAACCAGAGATTTAAAAATGGCAAAGAGAGTTCAATCCAATTCAACCCACCAGTAATTAACAACAGACTGCAAAACTGGGTTTACAGGGAGCAGGTTCTGTGATACAACATTAGGTGGGGAAAAGGTGCTCACAGAATTCCACACACAGTACTGACCTAAAATACACAAAAATAAGCGGAACAAATACAGAGATAAGTGACTGGAAAGAAATACATCCAGATGATAACGGTACCATTCTAGCTTGTTGTCTTCTTCCTTATACTTGTTGTATTTTCCATAATGGCTATGTACCAGGGTCTGGCACGCAAAATGCATTCAATAAACTATTTCTTGAATGAATCAGTTTCACAACAAAAGAGTGAACTTTATAAAAACTTTGTAAAATGCACACCGAGTGCCTGCTCTGTGTTAAAAGCACGGTATAGAAAGAAGGCGGGTCTGTACTCCGTCCGCTGGAGCCCGGGCCTGGGGAGTGGAGAGACGGGGCCCGCCAGCGAACAGCTCCGGCATGATGGGGCAAGTGCTGAGCCGGAAGGCGTACAGAGTGGGTAGGCGCTCCGAGGAAGCAAAGAGGGAGGTGGAGCCGATGCTAGAGCTCCCTCCATGGATCCTGATCCCCAAAGGAGAGGGAGAAGGACCTTGATTTTACCCAGCATCCATGTCCTTCATCCCCACCAAAAAGACAAGGGCCAAACTCTGCGAGTAATATCCAGACACTCTGCCCAGTCTGGGGGCCCATCAGCTAGTACTGCCCAGCTTCTTACCTGCTGGCCTCCATCCCCAGGGGCCCACACCCGGGCATCAGCTTGGCAGGGGCAGTGCCCCCGGATGTCAAACTTGACCCAAACCTCGTGCATGGCGGTGCTCAACTCTGCCAAGGCTGTGAGTGGGGAGGGGAGACGGAGTTTGGTAGTGAGTGTGGACAGAAGGGCCTCGCCAAGCAGCAGGGCATGGGATTGGGCTAAGCCACATCCAGACAGGAAGCCACTCTCCCCCGAGACCCACCCTCTGTACACCCCACCCCTCCAAGATGGCTCACCCTGGCTGGAAACAAATTGGGTGAGCGTCAGGGAACTGGCAGTATGCCCAGCCTCTTGGGGACACTCCTCCACGGACTCCTCCTGAGGGCCTGTGGGGTAGGAAGAAAGAAGCTGCAGTCAGGAAACCGAGAAAACCACAGCTTAAGGTTGGTGAAGAAGGGCAAGGGCATGACATCTAAATCAAGGGACTCGACAATCCATAAATCCATAAAACATGGGCTTTCTGGGACACTTGGGTTCAAGAATCACATAGGATCCTTTGCTTGCAGAATGCAGAGCCTTTAAAATGCTGACACTCATTGCCACACTCCAAGATGATCTTGTAGAATACAGTGTTCTCAAATGCTTCTGACTCTGGAACTCTTTTTGGCTACCTCTGTGGGAACACTGGGAAATTTTAAGCCCTCGGGCGACTAAGTGGAGCCAAGGAAGAAAAGCTGAGAACCACGAGAACAGTAAGACTTGGGATCGGAAGGTCTGAGTCTAAATCCTAGATCCAACACTTACTAGCTGTGTGACCTTGAACAAGTCACGTAACCTCTGTGTTTTTCTTATCTGGAAAAATGGAGGCAGTAATACCCACCTCACAGTGTTGTAAGGTTTAAAAAGGTGCAAGCCAAGCAAAGTGGGAGGCATAGAGTAGGCACTCGGCTCCTTTTACAGGTGGGCAAGGACACAGGTATAGCCCTGTGGACTGGGGAGAGGGAAAAGTCTGCTCTAAGGGGCATTGAGCCATGGTGACGGAGGCTGGAGCTGGCAGCGAGGCTTTCTTGGGGAAAGGCAGCCCAGAAACGGCCACAAACCTTAGAGACGCCCTTTTCAGGCCCCATCCCTGCCCTCCCACCTTCAGCTCCCAGCCCCTTTCCTACCTGCTTTCCTGGCCCACCTAGCCCCCGCCATGCGACCACAAGCCACACACAGCCGGTGGCTGCAGTGCGGGCATTTCCAGTGGGTGTTGAAGAGTCCCCGGTGACAGCGGCTACAGCAGCGAGGAACGCCTGGGTTGTCCTCCGTCCTGCCTGGCCCCTGGCCTGTTAGCCACGGGAGAGAACAGGGTCAGAGAAGGCTCAGACCACAGGTCCGTTCTGAGGACCTCCAGGCAGGGATGGAGTGGAACAGTGGGGCCACCCCGGAAGGGAGACAGGCCCCTGTCAGACAGCCTCTGTAAAGAACCTCCCCCTAGCACTGTCTCCAGAAAACTCTCCCAGCAACAGTGCAGGCCTCACCTCCCCAGTTCCTGCTCCAAGAATTTCCCCATCGGCCCTGAATTATCAATCCACACCATTTCCAACACAGTCCTCCACCCACTTCCCTCCATCCCGAGGTGGTGTCCCTTCAGGAGACTCTGAATACCAGAAGAGGGAACCTTAGGAGGCCACGCCTTCCCTCACCCAGAGTTTCTGACTAAGCCCTCCTCGGTCAGTGGAAGGATGCCAGTGAGCATGCGTTCATTTACTCATGCGACAAACACTTTGCCCTGTGTGGGGCTGAGTGCTGGCGCCTCAGCGCAGGTCAGGGCTCAGAGCTGCCCTCCCAGCGCTCACATTCCAAGAGGGGAGATGGGCCCGCAAACACGGCAGTGCTCATGATACTCCAGAGTGCTGGAGGAGGAGACCAGGATAGAATGACTAGGGTGGGGATGCTGGGGGCAGCAACAGACATGGGCCCCAAGTGATGAGTAAGTGTTCATTCATCAGGGAGAAAGGGAGGAGAAGGGCATTCCAGACAGAAGGAACAGAGAGTGCCAAGGCCCGAGGGGATGGACAAGCTGGGGTGAGCCGAGGAGGATGGGCCGCTGGTGATGTGAAGTGCTGGGAATCCAGGCTGAGGGAGGGCCAGACCAGACTGGCCGAGGGGAGGGGGAAGGGACTGGACTCTCTGGGACAAGAGGGAGCCATAAGGGGCTCCTACCCAGGTTGTGACCTTCCTGCAGGGCGTGCACACATTTTCAAATGCATGTGCGGGGCTGTAGGAGGGTAGAGGAGGGAGACCCCACCCTCCCAACATCCCTTGCCCCAGCAACAAACTTCAGAACTCATGTCGCCTAGGAGCCTAAGCCAGGAATAAGGGCAAAGCAGGGCAGGAGCTCTCTCGAGCTGGTACCAGGATGGACTGTGCTAATGGGAGGAAGGGGCCCACACTCTGCAGGCCCCATGATCCTTGTCAAAGCACAGTGACCACAGGATCCAGCCTTCCCCGGCTCCCGCCTGCCCCACGTGTCCTGCTCACCTTCCCGCTGCACCCAGGCCAGAGCTTCACGCTCCCTCCGCAGCAGGCGGCACAGTCGGTCCCCCAAACCACTTAGCAGATGCTTGGCGAGGCCCTTGCTGAGCCTGGCCTCAGGGCCAGACCATCCTCCCTCCTCAGGGCAGGCTGCAGAGTCTTCCTCCTGCGGCTGCTCCCCTCCCAGAGGCAATCTGGACACGGGGTACAGGAAGATAAGGAGAGAGTCCCGACTGGGAGGGTGCTGGGGGCAGCCAGGGGCAAGAGGCTCACCTCGCCACTTGCTGGGAGGGGCGGGCCAGTCCTCCCGCCTCTCCAGCTGCACGGGCACAGCTTTGGCACTGAGCCGTGCCTGCCCGGGGAGCCGAACAAGATGTGTCATGAAGCCCCGGGTCCTGGAGGCTGGCCCTGCCATCTTGGGGTCCTGAGGAGGCAATGAAGCTGGTCAGGGGTCTGGGCCTCCTGAGCTTATGGGAGCCCCAGGCCCTGCCTTTAGCACCCAGCCCACCCACAGGCAGAGCGAGACCTGCCCCTAGGCCCTGGTCTACAGAGCTGGATTTGGAGCTAGTGAAAGTGAACCAGACAGCCAGAACCTTCACAAGAAGGGCTGGGTGGGGGAGCCTCGGAATGCGTGATGTGGCCTGATGGCCAAGAGGAGAGGTCTGCTGCCCAAGGCTGGAGCCGCTGGGCCATCACCCTGATCCAAGTGCAAGTTTGTTTTGTTTTGTTTTGTTTTAAGTAAGCTCTATGCCCCAACACGGGGTTTGAACTCTCGACCCTGAGATCAAGAGTCGCATGCTCCATTGACTGAGCCAGCCAGGCGTCCCTCAGTTGGTGCAAACTTTGGATAGCTCCACAGTGGGCTTAGTGATATCACTGACCGCCTGTCAGTGTGAGGAGACAATCCGGGCATAGGACAGAGGGTGCCGGAAGGTGAGAAGGCCGGAGAGTTTCAACACAGCCACAGGTGCAGTAACCCAAGAAGGGAGAGGGGCCAACAGCCTCCCAGCCCTGGCAGAGGCCCGCAAGAGCACAGACGGACCCACACCAGGTGCAAGGGTGCCTGGGCAAGGCCCCTGGGGGCTTCGATCCAGAAGCTTCGACCAAGAAACTGAAATGACCCTGAACAGTTGAGCCCGAGCCGGCAGTGCTAGAACCCTCTGTGAAGAGCACAGCGTGACAGCAGGTCCAGGAGGCACCTTCCAAAGTCCTACTACTAGCCGAGTCCAAAATGAGGTCCCATAATCCGGCTGGCCTAGGGAGGAGTTGTTCATTCCTGGGGCACGACAAGGGGTCCTTTAGGAGGGACAGTCCCCCAGACGGGGCTATGTAGCACAGACAGTCACTAAGATGAATGTTTGTGAGTGCTCACTTAATTCAGCGCCAGGAATTCTTCAAAGCCTTTGATGTGAATTATACCATTTCATCTTGCAGCAGTCTTTACAAGGCAGGTGCTATCTTTAGCCCCATTTTAGAGATGAAGAAACTGAGGCCCAGAGAAGTGAAGTAACTGGCCCAAGGTCACAACGCACCAGGCAGCAAAGTCAGGACCCAGGTGTTGTTACAATGCCACAGACACATCACAGCTTGGGAGGAGGCCGACGGAAGTAAGAAGCCACTTGCTCTGGCCTGTAGATGCTAAGGAACTCCCAGAGAACCATCACATCCGGCTGGAAACCAGACCACTTGTATGATCCCCTCATAAAGGGCCCAACGACCCCAATTCCCCACAAAGCCCCAGTCCTGGCTGCCCCCTCCCAGGTAGGGCCCTCTGCACCCTTACCTCTGTGGTTAGTATGCTGTGAGGCCTCCGCCTTGTTCCCAAACGATGACTCCAGCATCTCCTGCCAGCCTTTGGCCCCCTGTCCCACACTGCCTGGGAAAGGGTTGGGTGGGCGCTTGGCAGCTGGGCTGCCACCAGCTCCCTCAGGGCTGCTTGCCCTCTTGAGGGCCTGCAGCTGGGCAGGTGGGCTCTCCTCATCCCTGGGGCAGCCCCCTGGGCACCCAAACTGCTCAGAGTGTCGTGTGAGCCATGTCTTCTTTAGCTTGGTGTGATGGCTGGGTGGGCAGGCCCTGGGACCAGTTGCCTTGTTCACTTCCTCGTTGGATTCACTGGGCCCGATGGCACCCCCCTCCTGGCACTTCCCACAAGGGCCAAGGCCTCCATCTCTAGCAGGTGGGTGAGATGAGCAACAGCCTCCCTGAGGGGTAGGAGGCCCAGGAGAGGGACACCTGGATGTGGCTGATGGTCCCAGCTGGTACCCAAGGCTCCCACCCCCCGGTACAGCCCAGACGTTGCTGAGAGTATGAACCAGGCCCGGGGGACAACCAGGCCAGGGGGTCCGGGGAACAGCGTCCGGATGCCCCAGCAGGAATGGGCAAAGATTCTGATGCCTGCCGACTCCTGCCTCTCCATCTCTCTGGTGGAATGAAGGACGTTCCGCTTCCCCAGTTCTCTGGAGATGCCCACCAGGGGCCAAGCCTAACAGCCCAGGTTCCGCGGTTGCCAGTGGCTCCTTTGCCAGCCTGAGAATGCTTGGATCCTTGTGGTAAAAGCCCTAAAGAGAGGAGAAAGGGTAGAGCTCATGCTGACTTTGATCCCAGCACTTCAAAGGATGGGCAGAACTGACCACCAGCTGGTGTGTGCCTGTGTGGCCTGAAGGGTCGGGAAGACACTGAGGAACTCAATACTGGTTTCCAGACCCTGATCCCTAAGTGCCTCCCCACTGCCCTGCTACCCTGTCCCCGAGGCCTCCCTGGGATTTCTCAGACCTCCGAACAATCCAGCAGCTAAAGGGTCAGCGCCTGCCACCACCAAAGGATCTGTTTAGACCGTTTGATGACCAGTATCATACTGGTCTTCAAACAGCATAAATCTTATTCCTGGGCAAGGGGGTGGGTTGCCTGGGGCGGGGGAACATGTGCCATAGACACAGGTCATGGGGAAACCTGCCACATCCCGCAGCCAGATAAAGGGCCTTGTCTGCCCCCCACAAACTCCAGGACGAGACCACATATTCAGAAACCGCAGTTCTCAGGGCCTTGCTCTGGGGGGGACAATGAGTGTGTCAGTCCCTGAAATGGCCCAAAGGCAGGGAAGGCTTGGTGAGATGGAATCACCCGGAGGAGGCATTGCTTGGGGTTGACGCTGTCTGATCTGACAGGCTCCTCTACTAAGGGTGCCATCTGATGTTTTCGTCAGAACGGAAGAGCAGAGCACTGTGACCTGGCGTGGCTGCTAGGGAACACTCAGCTACCTTGCATGGTCTAAGCCCCAGGTACCCACTCTGCTCCAACAATCTCACCTTGCTGCCTAAGCCGAAGGCAGAGGGCACTTTGGGCTGCCCCCCTGAGTACACCCAGGGGTGTGGGGCCAGGGGCCAGTCACACGGACGCTCTGGGGGCAGGCTGGACACTACGTAGGGTGGCAAGCAGGTGGGCACCCAGAAGGGAGCTTGCTCGAGGATCTTGGTCTCCAGAAGGAAGGGGCAATGCAAGGGCCGGAAGGCCACAGGATCGCTCTTGGGATGGCCACCACTATGCTCAGGAATCAGGGGGCCATAACGAGGTGGGCATGCCGAGCCACAGAGGGCCAGTGGGTGGGTGAGCACCGCCTCCTTCCAGCGCAGCCCCTCCTTGCTGCCCAGCCAGCTGGCCTTCCTCTCCCCATTTCGGGGGCCTTCTCCCTCCACCAGTGGGATTGTGTCCTTGGGGCTCTGGGGAAAGCCAGGGGGAAGCCAGGAGTCTGGGGGGCTTAGAACACCCCTCCAGAAGGGAGCAGGCTCTCCGAGGCACAGTGCACCACGGCGCAGACCATCTCGAGGCAGGGTATCCGGCTCCCGTCCCAGGATGCCATTCTCGGGGGCTGTCTTCTCCCAGGCTGGGGTGTCCTTCAGGAAGCTGGGCGTACTCTCCATCACTCTCCTGCCCTCATGGGGCTCTCCCAGAGGGGGTCCCTGGAGCATAACCAACACACCATGAGCACGTGCCCCAAGCACCCTACCGCCTGGTGCAGAGCTGGGCACCGCCCTGCAGCACCAAGGCAGCTCAAACCAGTAAGGCAAGTGCCAGCCTACAGCTCAGCTCCACGCCACCTGCCCACATGCAACCCGAAGGACCTGCCTGGGTGGGATGCTCAAGTGTGGGGCGGTCAGCCCTTGCCCCAAATGCCCAAGCCCACCTGGGCCAGAGGCCCTCGGCAGACTGCCACTTGCAGGATGGGTCTGGATCCTGGGCACGAGCCATGGGGCAGGGCAAGGGGAGAGACTCCAAAAAGCTGAGGTCGCTGGAGGGTATTGCACTTGGGGACAAGAAGGCAGGATCCTGGCCCTGACTTAGCACCTGCTATGTGACCTTGGGCAAGTCATATCACTCCTCTGGTCCTCCATGTGGCCTTGTGTAAAATAGGGTTTGGAAACTGGCAGTCTCTAGAGGCCTCTCTCCACATTGCCATCTGTGGGGCCAGGGGCTACTGCTTGCCTACCGCCAGTGCTCAGCCCCACTCAAGCTTGTAGCGGTGGGAAGCACAGGCAGGATGGGCAGAAGTCATCGGCGATGAGCCTCCTGGCAGGGCTGCTGGCTGGTAACTCTCCCTACACTTGGGCAGTCGCTGGTGTGTCTCTTCCCATCTCTCTATGGTTTCTTGGCTTTGGAAGCAGAGTCCGGGGACAACTGCTGGGGGCTGAGATCTCCACCACAGCCCCCAAGGGAAGGAGGGAGCCAGCACAGGAGAGGGGAGATTAAGAGGCCTCAGCTGGGACAGGTCAAGCTGCTTGAGTCCAGCAGGCAGTGCCAGGGCCGCTGGCGGCCGCTGGTAACTGCAGCCTGGCAGGGGGAGGGAAGGAGGCGGGGAATGCGGGCTGCGCCCCAGAGAGAGGCAAAGGAGGGAAAATTGAACGTGCGTGCGAAGGACCAGGGTGACAGGTGGCACCAGAGCTGTAGCGCTCTCCCAGCGCGGCCCCCTTGGCCGGCTGGCTGAAGCCCCAGGAGAGAGGGGAGGAGGCCCAGGGAACCGTGACAGAGGTCGCTCGGGTTTTCTAGGGCCACCGCTCCGTCGCGGTCCAGCCCCGTCGGGCATCCTAACTTTCAGACCTGTGGCGCAGCACCTTAGAGAAGCACGGGGAACTCCCTCGCTGCGGGCAGCCGGGTCTTGGCTCAGAAATGCCCAGCTACGAGTGTCCCCAGAAGGCCCGCCCCTGGCGCCCCCTCTAGGCGCTTACCTGGGCTTCGCGGGCCAGGCGCGGCGCGGGCGGCGGCGGTCGTCGTGGCCAGCGCCGGGCGCCCGCTCCCCATGGGCCGGCTCCGGGGCCTCCCGGCCGGCGAGCGAGGACACGTTCTCCCGCTCTCCGCTCAGCGCGCTCGAGTTCTCTTTCCCCCGGGGCGGCGGGGGCGCTCTAGGGCCGCAGGTTGGAGGGGTCGGATTCCGGGATCTGCAGGATGCGGCACACGGCGCGGATCGGCCGCACCAGCTTCTGGGCCGAGGCCGTGGGTTGCGCCATGGGACGCCGAGACTCCGTGCTGTGCCGCGGGGAGGGCCGGGCCGGGGCTAGGGAGCGGGTGCCCCCGGAGGGAGAGTGGGAGCCGGGCCGGGGGGAACGTGCGCCCCGGGTCGGAGAAGACCGAGGAGGGGGGGAAAGGCCGAGAGGCCGGGGGAGGGGGTCGTGCCTGGAAGTGGGGGCCGATCCCGGGTCCCAGGAGAGAGGCACCAGCGAGGGCGCAGCACCGCGCAGTGCGACTAATGGAGGCAGAGCGCGGCGGACAGCGCAGCAGGACCTCTCATCGCCATCGCCAGACGCACAACTGAGAGTGGGGAAGCTGCTCCGCCGGTTTCCTCCTCCAGCACCCTGCGGGAAACAGGAGCCCGTGATTCGGCGGCCCCGCCTGGGCCTGCCCCCTCCCGGGCCCCGGGGGCTTCCGCCAACGCCCCGGCGATGCCACCGGCTGCGCACGGGGAGAATGAGCCCTTTGTTCCCCCCTCCCCCCCGCGGCACCCGGGCGCCTGCCGAGAGAGGCTCCCCCGGGGCAGCGTGCCAGCTTCCCAGCCGCCCCACCCTCCCGTGGGCCCGGCCCCGGAGCCTGGCAGGCGGGCAGCACCCCCACTATAGGTGCCAAGCCCGGGAACTGGAGCAAAGGGCGGGAGGGGCCGGACCAGGCCATGGTGGGGCGGGGTGCCCCCCGGGGTGCTAGGGCGGGGCGGCTAGGAGGGGGGCAGTGCCAGAGCTGGCAGGGGCAGTCGGGTTCTCACGGGTCAGTGATGGGCGCCTGACCCACGCCAGCCGACCCTGTGCCTCCTGGAACACTTGCTCCTGGTCCTTTGGTTCTGTCACATGGGCACAACCCGCTGGCCCATGTCTGCCCTGCCTCATCCTCAAAGGGCCAAGCTGCTCCTCACCATTCTTGACTCAAGACCCCTTCCAGGGCCCAACAATGAACCCGGGTACTGCCTTAGCAGTTCTGGGGAGACCTAGGCTCTAGTCTATCCCTACTCTAAGGGCCTATGTTTCACCAACTGTCCAGACAGGCGGTGGGAGCAGATGAGCCCCAACACCTGCTCTAGCCCAGTGTTCTGAGGGTCTGCCCCATCCTGTTTCCTAGTACTTCCAGGCCCAGCACTGGAGAAGAGCCCAAGGGAGTGGCTCCTGGGAGGGAGCAGAGAGGAGGAGAGGAAATGGGAAAGCAGGGCACCCTCCACCCGGGGAAGCATCCCGGCTCCTCTGCGGGGGTGGTTCCAGAGCACAGACACAAACAGACAGATTCAAACACACAGACAGATTCAGACACACATAGAAACCCACACGCCCAACGGGCGCTTCCCTTCCCTGCAGGCCCCCCACCTCCCACCCCACGACTCCTTGGCCTCCCCGTGGAAGCCATCCCCGGTCTGCCTTCACCCAGCCTGGGACTGAGGTAGTGCCACCCCACCCAACCCCATCCCATCGACGGGATGAGTTCTCAGATGCCTCCGGCCTGGTCCCAAGTCACCATCTCTCTACCACCCCGGGAGGGGGGAGCCATGAAGAGCTGGGAGGAAGCCTTCTCCCAGGAGACACAAAGAGACAGGAATCCTTTCACCAGCCGAGGAGTAGAGGAGGGGGCTCGAGAAGAGGAGGCCCAAAGGGGCGCTGGGCAAGACTTGGCCCTGTTGGCATCAACTCCCTCAGCCCCTCTACCTCCCCCCAGGGGCCGCTTCTATGGCAGGGCAGGCTGGTGGGGGTTGTTTACATGACTTAGTTATTAACACTCCCTTCCTCCCCCAGCTCCCCTGAGGGGTGCCCTGGACCTGAGGGTGCCAGGGGAAATGTCCGTGGAGGGCCCAATGTGGACCATAATGCCAAGGTCCAGACGGCGTCCCCAGCAAGGTTGGCTCCAGGGTGCAGCTGGGGGTGGTGGTGGGGTGTGCCTGTGGTCCCCCATCTGTGTCCTCTGGCAGCTGAAGCTTGTGGGAGAGTCTAGGGGGAGATTCCTTCAGCTTAGGGCCTAGAAGAGGCTGGGCAGGGCAGGGTGGGAGCCTGGGTTGTCCTGGGTGCTGAGGGCCTGTTACTGTCATCCCCATGGAGATGGGGATTGTCACAGGGGAGCAGGACAGTCATCCCCCCACACCTCAACCCCCAACCCCAGTTCCATGTCTGCTTTGTCAGGTCAATCTCTGAACTAGAACTGGACTCTCGGGACAGGGCTTCTGAAATGCCCAGGGGGTCATGGGACTCGGGGGAGAAGGCCCTTTCCACCCTCACTGGCTTCCCATCCTGCCCCACAGCCCATGCCACCGGCCCACAGAGCCCTTGTAGCCGGCTGTTCTGTGCCTGAGGACGGAGCGATCGAAGGAGACACAAAAGATACAAACATAGAAGGAAAGCCACACATGCGTGGACACAATGCTGGATTCATGGACAAAGGCAAGCTGACCAGCACCCCCAGAAGCGCCTGGGCCCACCCTGGGCTCACACCGACCCCTCAGGCGCATACACACACACACACACACACACACACACACACACACACACTGATACACACGTTCATGCTGACAAGCGCAGCAGCACTCACGAGCCAGCTGCCCTCACCCTGTCCCCAGAGCCCCTTACCTGGGCAAGCACAGTGCCCCTCGGGTAGAACAGCCCCCTGCCCAGGGGAGGGCAGCAGGCGGGGGCGGGGGAAGAAGCCCCGGAGAGTCAGGCCAAGCTGCCACTAATCCGGGCGGGGAGAGGGGGGGGCACCCACGTCAGAGCGGGGACTGCCGGGTGGAGGGCATCTGAGGACATCCCCTCCCACACACGCGGCCGTCTGGGCACCTAGCCCTACTTCCCCAGCCCCTCCATCCTTCAGACAGCTGAGGCTGGCCTCCCCCCACCCTGCCCCCCACTCTTGTGACAATGCCTAGACCCCGGGAAGGGCGTGGGGGAGGGGGAATACCAGGGAGAATTCTCCCAGGACCTGGGGTGAGGGGGAGAGGAAGGGAAGTGTTGGAGATGCTTTTGGAGCCAGGAGGAAGCTCTGGAGCAGATGCCCCCTCCCCTTGTGCCCACCCACCCACATCTCTGACCTAATTCCTCTTCTCAGTCTGTACCTCCCCGTTGCTCCTCCTCCCTCCCCCAACCTCCTCTCCCCTGCAGCCTAACCACCCCGGTAGAGAAAGCTACCTCATTCTGCCCCAGGCTCAGGACCTTCTGCCTAGCAACCCAGATCTGGCCCCCAGGATTTCCTGAGTAGCAGGCACCATCCTCCTGCTGGGATTTCTGTTCCCTACCCAGCACTTGGACCTCCTGGCAAGTCCCTGACCTTTATGGGGGACAAAGGGTGAGAGCCTGGGGGCTTTTGTTGACCCCCTCCTGGGTGGGGCAGTGCCAGCCCAGACTCCCCAACTTGGCCTAGGCCAGGGCAGGGCTGGAGCAGGAGGCTAACTTCCTGAGCCCCAGAGTGGCCGCTATGACCGCAGCAGGAGCCGAGGGCACATGGAGGCCAGAGGCAGGAACAGAGACCTGGATGGACACGAAAGGATCACATGCAGACAGGAGCTGAAGAGGGAGGGGAAAGGGAGGAGCCCCTCAAGGTCTGAAAGCAGGTGGGGCGGTGTGGAGGCAGGAAAGGGGAGGCCAGGAATTCAGGACCACACACACCCGGCAACTGGGAGGCAATGGAAAAGACCCTCACACAGACCAGGCAGACGACGGGGAAGCTGGAGAGTCAGCCCAGGGTGCAAACTGAGAGGGGCAAGTCCCTGGGCCCAGCTGAGGCATGTTCAGGGGCCTGGCCCAGGTGCCTTCATCTTCCTCAGTGCCCAGCACAGACCCCAGCATGTCTTTGCTCCAGGCCAGTTGGAACGGAGGCCCAGCCTTGATCTGCCTGGGCATCCTGGTGGATAATAGAAGGCTGAGGGCTGCCGGCAAGCCAGAGCCTAGAGGCCCTAGGGCCAGGAACCCCACGCAGAGGGCGGCAGAGATCTCTGTGATTCTCAGAGGGACACGGGAGGCTCTGAGGGAGGCCCAGGCTATACCCGATGCTGCAGTCTCAGGATTGCGTGTGTGCTTGGCCAGAAATGCCCCAGAACTTGGAATTCTCCTCGTCCCTTCCCCTCTGGGCTCTGCATGTCTCAGAACCCACGTAACTTGCAGCAGCCATTTGGCAAATGTGTGTTCTAGAGAACCTGCCATTTTCAAGGCTCTGTGACCGGCACCGAGGAGAAAGAGTGGGCAAAGATGAAAGCACAAGGCCATCTCTGCCCTCGAGGACCTTATATAGTCACTCAGTGCATTTGTTCTTGTACCAGCAGTCTCGGGGGCCTCTGACATGTCCGGCCCGGCGCAGGGCACCACGGTGTGACTCCTGGAGGTGGCTTGTTTACAGAGGAGGACAAGGTGCTTCTAGTGCCACCTGGGAAGTGGGGGGAGCTTCCCAGAGCAGGTAACACTCAAGCTGGCAGGCCAGAGAATAAGTGGGCCTTCACCACTGAGACACACACGTATGACAGTATTTCCCTTTGACTAAACCACCATTTGTTCCAGCCTGGGATACAAAGTGTGCAGCAGAGCAAGTCTGTGCTTTACGAAGTCGCATGAACAGGCAGACAATCTGAAGTGCTCAAGGCAACACAGAAGTCCGTGTAAGAATAGATATGGTGTGGTCTGGACAAGCCACCAACCCCCAGGAGGCAGGGGGCATGCTGGCCAAGGGCTTCCTGGGACAGGCGGTGTCTGAGTGGGGAGGGAGCACAGGGCAAACAACAATAGGACAGAGAGTTGGGTGGAAGAGGAAGATTGGGTCAGGGGAACAGCATGGAGCTATGAGACAGTCCGACGGACAAGGAGGCAAATACAAAGCAAGGTTTAGAGGAGGCCTGTTGGGAGGGAGGGGAAGGGCGATGCGCGCACCAACACAGCCCACAGTGTACCCAGGACCGGGGAGCAGGCCAGAGATAGGAGACCTGGGAGTTTGAGGAGGGGCTGGCAAGTCAGGGAAGGCTTCTTGGAGAAAGCAGGTCTGTAAGGAAGACTGTGGGGGCTGGGAAAGAAAGGCTATTCAGAGGCCGGGAGATTCATACTGCTGCTGCAAAGCTCCGGGGCCGACCTGGATGAGCGGATGAACGTGAGCACTCAGGGGTCGGAAAAGTCAGGAGTTGTGGGGCAGCCGGGCTAGCAAGGAGGCCAGGGGTGGGCATAACACGAAGAAGATCTTGCACCTGAGAAAAGTCACTATTTCTCCTCAGGGGCCCAGGGGACTCTGCTGTCCATTCTAAAGCCCATTATAGGAATGAAGGCAGGGGAAACTCCAGCTCCCTCAACACCCCCATAGCTTCAGGCCTCCCCCAGTGCCCCTTCCTCTGAGCCTATGTCTCATTTGCCCAGTCACTGCACACTCCTCTGTTATGCACCCCCAGTGCCGGGGACTGGGTCCCGCCTTTCCAGGTCTGCCACAGCAACTTCTGGGCCATCCTGCCTCATGAGACAGGACCCCCACGCGCAGGCAACATGACCCGGGACAAGTTGTTTCACCTCTCCGAGTCTCCGTCTTTCTGTCTGAGAAATGGGTCAAAGCCCTACCCACAGGCTCACTGGGAGGATTTAAGGAGACCATGTCTAAAAATGCCCAGGGCAAGGCCAGGCACGAGACCGATGTTCCACATGGGTCCATCTCCCTGTCTTTGCCTCATCTCACCCTGCGCTGTGGGGAAGCACACCGACTCTGGGGCCACACTGCCTGGTTCCAAGATGAGTTCTGCCATTTATTAGTTTCAGTTGTGTAACCTCAGGCAGATGACCTGTCCTCTGGGTGCCTGTCCCCCCATTTGTAAAGGGGCGCTGTGATCATGGTACCTGCCTCAGGAGGTTGTGGGGAAGATTCAGCACATGTACGTTAGGGGCTCAGAGCAGGGCTGGGTAGTCACGTCCTCAGTGCTAGCCATTCCTAGACTCTGCATCTTGAGCGTCTCGAAACAGGCCTGGCACCTGGGAGAGACGCACCAGAGACTTTTTGAATGGATACATGCAGAGATGAGGCAACACCATGATGCAAGGGAATGCCTAGATAGGAAGTCATTGAACATCAGTATGTGAGGAGCTAAACCACCCCAGCCGATTACGTGCCTTCCCGAAATAAAACCCAGATAATCCCCACACCAAGAGTTAATCCACACTCTTCAGGTCACTCAGGGTTACCCCCACACACACACATTTCCCCTCTTCCCACCCACCTCTTTGCTTCATCAAAAGTGGGAAGAAGAGCAGGCACGAGTGGCTGAGGGGAACAGATGTGGGACAGTGCGGTGAGACCAGCACCCAGGGTCAGGAGGGGGCGAAGCCAGCCCGGCCTATCTCAGGGATTAGAGTCAGGGATGACATAGAGTTCGCTCTGGCAAAGAGCCTGGATCTCAGAACAGGGGAGACTCCGGGGATGGGGCAGACAGGACCAAGGACCGCAAACAACAGGAAGGAACAGCAGAGAGGGCCCTTGGAGGCCAGGCCAGAATTCTGCATCGTCTCTCCAGAGCCAGCCAGCCAGCCAGCCAGCCAGCGGCCAAGTCCCTCTGGGGCAGGGCTCTGGCCCGCCTCTCAACCCCACCCTCCTTGACCTGGAAGCTAGGGGCAGCCCAGACCCTGGCAGCTGCTGCCCTCTCGCGGCCACTCTGAAGAGGTGCAATGCTCCCAAGGCCAACCTGGGTGTTTACAGGAACTCAGGGCCCCTACAGCTGCCTAGAGACCCCCATGGGTCCATGGAGGAAGGTGGCCTCCTCCGGCCTAATCTGTTTACAGCTCCAGCTAATCCCCAGGAGATTACTGTGCTGCCCGTGTTCCCTCCACACCTCTGTTCCCACTGGCTTCTACTTCCCATCAAGGTCCAACTCCATCTCCTTCTGACTCTAGTCTTGGGCTCTGAACGGTCTCAGGGGTGTCCTCCCTCCTACCCCACTCCCCCATTTGTGTTCTCAGAGGTCTCCAAGAGCCTCTGGTGACAGTACTCGCCACATCACAACTATACATCAATGGTTCCCTCCCCCAGGAGACTGGGCCCTTCTGGCAGTCTGTCTGTCCTTTCATCCATCTTAGGACTGGGACTGGCCTATAGCAGGCTGTCTAATAATGTGTATTGTGAGCACCAGGAATACAAACCAGGACACGCAGAACACTTTTTTGTGTTTATTTACCAAAACGTGCATAAACCTGACCACATTCAGCAACACAAGACACACAACCAGGACACACACACACAGGGCCTTGAAGGAGGCTGTCAAGTACTTTGAAGGACAGGAAGGAATGAACATGGCTGGGTGGACTTTTGGTTTCACTTGCAGAGGTTTGGGAAGGGCTCTGGTCCCACACACCCAGGAGGGGAGAAGGAGGAAAAAGGCAATAAATAGAATCCTGGGCACAGCCCACTTTGGTACATTACAGGTATAGCCCCGTGCATGGTCCCAGAAGCGTGGGAGCCAGGAGGACAGAGCCTGAGCAGCTGCCTTAGACAGATCAGACGTGCCACCAGAGGTCTCCTCCAAACGGCCCCCAGAGCCTCATAAGGCAGGAGAGGTAAGACTGGACCAGGCTCCACAGGCCCTAGCTGTTCATGTCCGAAGAGATGGTCTTCTTCTTTGTCCGAACCTTCAGGGAGCGCGAGGTGGTACCCTGGGTGGGGAGGGAGCAGGTACGACCTGAGAATGTCTAGGCCCTGGGTACCTGAGTAGCACACCTCCCTCCCACTTCCCTCATGTCTCCCTTGCCACTGACCTCCCGCACAGGCGGCTTCCTCTTGACCACACGCAGGCTTTGGCTGCGGCTCAGAGGTCTCTCTCGGGGCCGGGCAGGTGGCTGGGGGACTACCTCGGTATCTGACCAACATTCATCGTCGGTGTCACTGTCCTGCAGGCCCCCTGCCCGGTATCCTGTATTGAGGAGGGGGAGGCCAGGGAGGCAAAGCTGGGCATTTCCATAGTGGGAAGGCCAAGCCAGGGCCTTCTTCGAACCCCTGGGGAAGCCATGGCTTGCATGGAAGCAACAGCCCCCTGAGAACAAACAGCTCCAGATCGCTCTCCCACTCACCGATGGGTGGCCTGTGGCAAGGGACTTGGTCCTCCAGGTAGAGGGGATCCTGGTAGGTGGGAGCAGGGTCATCGGGGATGGAGCGCAGGTCCTGCATGGAGAAGCTCCGCAGCCTTCCGGCCAGTGCACCCTGACTCTGCAGGGGACAGGGAGCCACCATGTCACCTGGAGGGATGGGGTTGGGGATCCTAACAGAAAGGGGTCTGAGGCAGCACAGCTGCTCAGGGAGGTGAAGGGGCCCAGGCCAAGGAACTGAAAGGAGCTCAGTAACCTTCTAGCCCCATGCCTTTGCAACACCAACAGGAAATAAAGGTCCAGAGAGCAGGAACAAGCGCTCATGGTCACTGTCCCAGCCAGAAGTCTGAACTTCCAGCTCGTCCTCCTGCCAACACCCCACCTGTCACCCCTCACCCTGTTCCCTGGTATGGTCAGGTGCTCTCTCTTGGCTCCCTGACAGAGAGCTGTACCCCTCCAAAAGGCACTGGGGGTGGGGGTGCTGCTGGAGGGCTGGGGCCCAGGGCACCTTGGTGGCAGCCTGCACAGCGGCTGAAGCAGCAATGTTGAGGCCCCGTTTCCCAAAGCTGAGCACCGTCTCATAGCTGCGCTCCTTGGCCTGCACAATACAGGTGTCAATCTCCTGTGGAAGACAGGAAAGGGGGGGGCAGTTGGGACAGGTGAGCTCAGCTGGACAGTTGAGTCACTCCTCTGCTGCGCACCCTGTCTCCTTGCCCATCCCCACCCACCAGGGCCCCTGCAGCCACACCAAGAGCTCCCCACCCACCCATTTCCACACCTCTGTGAGTGACCACACACAGCCTCCTCCCACCATCCCCAAAACAACTTCAAGCTGGTGTTTCACAGCCTCGAATGGTCACTCCCGTGTGCTTGCCTTTATCATGAGAAAAAGAAGACTAGTTTATGTCAAGGTCAGTCCCACAGCTCAACGGCAGCAGGACCCAGATTAGAACCCAGATTATCACCTAGTATCCGGAACCCCAAGTCTAGGGCCCTCTTTTTCACACCCACCCCTATGTTTCCCTACTCAACTCCCATGAAGTACCTTCTCATGACGGGACAAGGACGGGTGGACAAACTTGCGGTAAAGCAGGCTGGCCCCTCTGGTGTAAGGTGACAACAGCCACAGTACAAAGGCCATCTTGATCTCATAGTAGAAAGGGAACCTGTCAAAGGGAAGGGTGGGCACGGTCAGCCAGGGGTCCAGGCTGAGAGTGGCCTTTCACCTCCCCACTGCCCATAGACCTTTTGCATGCATACCAGGAAATAAAGATGTCCGTGAAGGTCTCCACCGCCATGAACAGTGCAAAGACTATCCAGTACATCATCCACCGGACCTGGGGGTGGGTGGCGGTCAGAGGCCAAAAGCTGAGCCCGCACAGCCAACTCCCCTGTCCCAAGCTGACCCGAGATTCCAGAGAGCCTGTGCTGCTGCATTCTCCCGGCTCCTGGCTGGCCCCAGAGAGCTGTCTCTGAGAAACTCCCACCCGTCTCTCTGCCCAACCCCCCCAGAAGCTTCACCCATATGATCCTGCACAGGCATCCTCCACAGCCTGCCGTCCAACCGCACCCACTCTGCTCAGGCTATCCCATCTGCTTATGCCCCTGGAAGAAAGGGAGGCCAGTTCCGAACCTCCCCACCTTGCCGAGTCCTACCATACCCCTAAGGCTGTCGTCCCACCCAGTCTACACCAAACCCTCCTGCCCACAACCACACTCACATATTCACGAATGTTTTTGGTCTTCACAGCCTTGTAGGAAGCATACGCTGGGTACAGCATCCCAAACACCAACCTAGAAGAGCCGGTAAAAATGAGTGGGAGGATGAGGGCCATCATGTCCTCCTGCCCCCCACCATATGGCCACCTCCCTCATAGGTGTGCAGTGGCAAGGGCCTACCCCGTTCTTCCTGCTTGGCTTGCACAACCTGTGCCTGAGTCAGTGCCCTGAAGGCCACCTCCCCACCCTGCTGTTTACAAACACCCCAAGCCTGCCCAGGCCTGCACGGGTGCCCTATGGGTGCATGATGGAGTGGGAGCACACATAGCCACACACAGGTGGGTGGGAGGCAGGCTTCAGAGCTGGTGAGAGCACCAGGCCGTCCCCTCCCATGGGCATGCAATCAGGCCCAGAGCCACCAGACCTGGCACTGCCAGGCTGCAGGCAGGAATATAGGAACCAGGTGCTGGAATACTAAAAGGTGAGAGGAGGACAGAGTGGGGAGGTAGAGGCCAGGGCAGTGAGTCATGTGACTGCTCAGATGGGAAGCAGGCACCTGGAATCTCCACCCACAAGGTACCACAACACTTTGCGTTTGCTAAGAGGCTGCCAGTCCGGTGTGAGGGCCTCGGTCCCACAGCCCTGTCTGCAGTGTGTGTGACTGCGGGAGGGGTCGCCAGGAGCCAAGGAGACTTTGGGGATGGAGGACAAGCGAGGGTGCCGGGTGGCACGTGCGTGCCCGCAGGTCCGTTAACCCTTGTGGTGAGAGTTGAGGGCGCTGTGCCCCCTCTCCCACCAGAGGTTCCCATCAATCTTCCACCTCAGGAGCGCTCTGGCTCCTGGGGATAGAGGAAGTCTGAAAGCAGCCATACTCACACCACCAGGCGACAGAGTATCCAGGACACCATCCTGCAGCCTCGGCACGAAGGGGGAACCTCCGCAAGATGACCAGAGGGACGCTCACGCGGGGCTGGGATGGGGTAATTAGTGGAAGTGCAGGAACCAGAGGGGCGCTTGGGCTGCCCCTTGGCAGAGGTGAGCCCGCCACCCCCTCACTCAGCAGTGCGCGGAGCCTGAAGAGTGGGGAGACCCGTGGGCTGAAGCGAGGAGGCCGGGGCTCGGAGGAACCGACTTGGGAGCCGGTAAGGGCGGGTGCGTTCTTTCGCCCCGCGGCGCTCCTGGGGCAGTTACGGCTCAGCCCCGCACTTCCTGCTGCGGGGAACCAGGTGTTCGGCTCTCGCCGTGGCGCTGCTGCGGGTCCCGGGCCGCGGGTGGCGGTCACGGCCTTCGCTCGTTCGGGTCCCCGCGGTCTCAACGGGCCCTGCCACGGGTAGCGGCCTCGGGGCGGAGTTTGCAACTCACTTGAAAGTTGCACGGAACTAGGTTCTGCCCAACCCCAGGGCTCCGGCGCTTAGCGCAGGCGCAGTGAGGCTCCGGAGGGGGCGGGGCAAGGTCAAGGAAGCCAGCGGCCTGCCCCCTTAAAGGGGCAATGCGCCTCCTACTCGTGGATGAGGCCCAGTAGGTGAGCGGCCGCCCTAATTGGAAAGATTAGGGGGTGGGAAACGGCAGCAAAAAAGGTGGGGAAAAGGAAACGAAGGAAACCTGGAGTCCAGAGTTCTCGCGACTCTTCCCTGGCTTCCCCCTTTTGCCTTGTCTTTCCCTTCTGTAAAATGGGAAAAGGCATGGGATGGGTGCAGTGCCCCACTTCCAGGCTCACAGACAAGTGGGAGGAGGCATGGCTGAGCGCCAACAGATCCAGGTCTTGCAGCCCTGGGTCAGGAGATGCTTAAGCGCCCCGAAGACACTGAGTTGACCTAGGACGAAAGCGAGAAGAAGTAGGAGAGGGAATCTGAGGGACTCATCACCGCGCCCCACCCCCTGCCCTCTCCCCGGAGTCATCCTGAAGAGTGGGTTTCAGGAGTTGACTTCTCTCTGCGATACCTCTCTAGAGCCCACCTATTTGGGTGGGCTGACCATGATGATTTGAGAGATTCCGGACAGAGTCCCCTGCCCCCACTCCCCCACCCATGCCTTTTTCACCAGAAATTTGAAGTTCTATTCCTTGTGAGTCAAGAACACAAACATCCCTGAGAGCTGAATCATATCAACAATTGCCACTTTGTAGCTAATTTTTGTGTGCAAGGTCTTGACCCTTATGAAGATCCCCTCCAACCTTTTTTTTTTTTTTTACCATTTAGGAAATAGGTTCCCTCTGTGGCATTGGTTACTGGATGATGAGTGAATGCTCCACTTGATCAGTCTTCTGAGCACAGCCCAGGAAGGGGAGAGGGAACAGAGAAGCTCCTCTAGGGGCAGGGGTATAAGGGAAAGAAAGTGGGAGGCTTGAAGGAGAAGGCAAGCTTTGTTGCTTCTAGAACTTTATACTAGGATTGCATTCTTTGTTCTCTCTTCTGCATAGTGCCCCGATCCTCCCTCTGACAATAGGGACCATACCTCTCCACCCTGGGCAGCCACCCCCTCTGTTTCACAGGGCTGAGGTGAAGGAGACAGCAGAGTTACCCTGAGCCATGCGGATGGGAAACTTGAACAGTTATTAATTTTTATTAGAGCCATAGTTAACACCCATCATCTATGGAAAGGATGGCATAGGTAATGATGGGGGCCAGGGAAAGGAGGCTTCCTGGGAATAAATAAACACCAGGTAATGATGTAGTCTTAATTACTATCATCCATTTTATTGGTGGTGTTGAGCTAGCAGTGAAACCGACCCACAGGAGAAACTGCCCTGAGGCCTCCCTCTTCCCATCTAACCATCCCCTCACACTAGGCCTCAGTCCTACCTTATGTTGGAAAAACAAGAGACTGCAAGGGCCAAAGTCCCACCACCTATCTCTAGGCCCAAACAATGTGATCGAGATGAATGTTGAGCTTAATTGAGGAGACACATTCCTTGTCTCCTGGGAGCAGAAGGATGTGACTGACTCCTGGGGGACAGCTCAGGAGGAGCAGGGGGTTGCAGAAGAGGGAAGGAAGCCCCGATCCTCAGGAGGTGAGTGTGCTTGGGCTGACGGGGTGTGTGTGCGCACCTCTGGTCCTTTGGTACCTGCTGCACAGCCACCTCCTCCCTGGCTGCCTTCCAGAGTCACCTGACCCCAGCACCTACCCCCACTTGCTGGCGAAGAGCTCTCCTGGGCCCTCTTTAAGACCATCTCCACGGGGTGCTCCTGGGTGGCTCAGTGGGTTAAAGCCTCTGCCTTTGGCTCAGGTCATGATCCCAGGGTGCTGGGATCCCAGGGTCCTGAGATCAAGCCCTGCATCTGGCTCTCTGCTCAGCAGGGAGTCTATTCCCCTTCTCTCTCCATGCCTGCTTCTCTGCCTACTTGTGATCTCTGTCTGTCAAATAAATAAATAAAATCTTTAAAAAAAAAAAAAAAAGACCATCCCCACAGGGAAGGTCTCTCACATGGAGACAATGCGCTTAGGGAATCTAAGGGACAGCAGAGTTCTGCTCCTGAGAGCAGGGCTCAACATGGAGGGGTGTGCAGCTGAGGGGTGTAGAGTGAGTGGACTCTGTTTCTCATCGCCTTTGGTCGTGAGATGTTGACACAGTCACCCAGCTACCCTGGGTTGCTAGGCAACTCTCTGGACACGCTGATGACCCCCAGGGCAGGTGGCCAGGCAGACATACATCAGGCCGCATTCCCCATGTACAGAAAGCTGGGCACTCAAGGGTAGTAGGATCTCCCACCCTGGAGGGAGTCCCGGGGGAGTGACAAAATGTTTATCTTTTTACCTGGCAACAGAGTACCAACGTGTCTGGGACACTCAACCTACTTCCCCCGGCAACTTTTTCCTGGCCCAGCATGAGGGTCCATTCCCCATTTGAAGAAGCAGGACAGGAATTCCCAGGACAGTGTGGCTGGGGGGCCCGAGGGACATCTGCTAAGCCAAGAGCACATGAACGTGGTTTGAAGAGGTGGAAGCCCAGACACAGCACCCATGAGGTTCCCCATGGTGAGGGGGTGCTCAGGGGCAAGCTTGGGGGTGCACCTGACACTAGAGGAGAGACAGAGGGCCAGGGGCTCTGAGACTGATGGGTGAGGAGCCCTAGTCTGCAGACAGAGTTCTCCCCAAAGATCAACCTCCTCCTTTCCCAGCAAGCACCCTTCTCTGAGCCCCTTCGGCATCTCCTAGAGTCCTAAAGACTAGAGTCCTAAAGACAAGTCACAGTCCTGTGTCAGACACACTATTCCAATGGCTTTCCAGGTATGAATGTATCATATATTTCATGCATCTAGATCTCATACTAACTCTGTCAGCCAGGTATTTTGATTATCCACATTTCATCGATGATAAAAACAGAGATACAAATGGACTCAATGACATGTTGAGGCTGCCCTTGCCGCTAAGTGGCAGGATCAAGAACTGACAGACTAAGTTTTAGTATCTACTTGACAGAGGAGAAACCCAGGGCCAGGGAAATCAGCGCACTTGCTTGAAAACTCCCACCTCAGGCAAGAGCTGGATGCAATGGAACAGAATGGAGAGGGACTGCTGAGCTTGTCTTTGGCCTTGTTAGTTGGAGTTGACCTGATGGAAGGACAGACTCCAGTCTCCATGGGCCCCAAGTCTGTGATCTCCAGGAAGAAACACTTGGGCCATGAGTCAGCCCCAGGTGGTAGAGACTAGTCACACTTGACCCACATTTGAATGTCATCATCATCATGAATTCCTGACCCCAGCACAAGCTGACTGTGGGGTGCCCACTTTCTCCTCTGAAAGAGAGCAAGGAAGAGGGGGGTCTGAAGGCTACTGCCCCCTGAAGACAGTAGGGACAGAGAACACAGCCCTGGCTCTGTTCTGAGAGAAACAGCCACCTCCAACAGTAGCCATTGGACACGTGAGAGCCAACAATGGGGTGGGACATTTTTATTTGCAGCAGTGAAGTCACGACATTGCCCCCAAGTGCCCCTGGTCGTCCACCATCAGTGGGCCCTCACAGAGTCTGGGCACAGGGAATTCTGCCCACCTCACCCCACGCCTTCTCCGCCGGCCTTGCAGCTCCGAGCTGCCTATTCCCAGCCTACAGCAGAGGGCAGCAGAAGCTTGGCTCCCAGGTCCTGCCTCTACGGACCCTCACCCCCCTCCACCCCTCAGCTCACACTAAGACACAATGCTCCTGGGGCCTGCCTCTGTGGATTGGAGAGGTCCTGGGATCCCCAGGATGCTCTCTAGCCCTCCTCCATTCTTGGCACTGGCCCAGTTGGCTAGGGTGCTTGCCGGGGGCCCTGGCTCGGGCCAGCGTTGGGACCCACCTTACAGAGCCTACACAGCTCAATGTCCACATCCCAAAGGTGGGGTTCAACCAGGGGGTGGTCAGAAAGCTGGGGCAGCCACAGTGAAGAAAAGCTGAAACGCTTTTATCTGGGTGGTCTCCCATCCCCAGGTGAGCTGGATTCAAGATCAGAGCAGGAAACTCCAGGGAGAACAGAGAGAACCCTAAGAAGAGCTCAGGGTCTGCTTTGTTATTGATTTGGGCAGAGGGGCAAAGCCCCCAGATCAAGCTGGTGCCCAGAGCCTGGCACCACTATTCCCGTCCTTAACAGCTACAGGGTGGGCACATGAGGGATGAGTGAGCCGAGGAGCGCAGGGACCATGTGCCTCCTCCAAGAAGAGAGCCAAGTTGATGAAGGAGAGCCTCTTTAGGCCGCCCTGCATCTGCATGTGTGCACACAGAAGTGGGAGAATTAGCAGGCGCATGTGTGTAAACTGAGGGTGTCCATCAGCGTCTGCGTGTGCATGCCAAAGGAGCATAGTGCAGGGGACTGAGGCCCGCAGCATGAAGGCTGCGGCCCCAGGCTGCAGTATGGATGTGAGCAGGTAAACAGAGCCCTGGAGCACCAACAGGAAAGACCAGAGTAGGAAAGCTAAGCTGAAAAATGGGACGGGTGGTTCTGCTCCCCCATGCCCCTCCCCTGGGGCCAGAGCCCAGAGAAAGCAGCAGATCAAGGGGGACAGAGTCTTGGGGCTACCAATGTCCACACAGGAGAGGCACAGGGCTGCTGAGTTGCCTGGCACATCTCCAGGTCTCCATGCTGATGACAACTATGGTGAGTGGCTCCCCTGGGCCCACCCACAGTGTGTATCCATGCTCATGGGTGGGGGTGGGAGGGAGGACGCGCGGGGGGGGGGGGTGTCCATGAGGCCGTGTACGCAGGTTGGTTACACGTGTCTTCACATGTGCAGGCACACGTGCTGCTCACAGAGAGACTTCCCTTCAGCCTCCCTCAGCCACCCAGACCCAGAAGCCGGGCTCCCTCTAGGCACTAAGATCCACCACGATGTGTCGGTACACGAGCGTCTGTCCCTTGAAGCTGGGGGCCAGGAGCAGTTGGGCGTCGCCAGCAGGCATGTAGCAGAAGGCCCGAGGGGCCTGCACAGCCAGCTCCTGGAACCGCACGAACTTCTGGCGCCCCTCGTCCCACTGGTAGATCTGCGTGAAGGAGAAGTCACTCCCCAGCGCCAGGTAGCGGCGGCCGCCCACCAGGAAGGGCTGCATGGCCAGGGAGCCCCTGGAAGGCAGGGCCTGCACTTCAGAGAAGCGGGTGCCCTCCCAGCGCAGGATCTTGGAGTCGCCGATATAGCGGCTGAGACACAGGTAGCTGTCGCGACCGGCACGGAAGTGTTTCACGGCCTGGGCGTCGGGCACCTGGGTCACCTCGCCCTGGGCCACAAACTGCTTCTGGGTGCGACTCCACTGGTAGATGACAGGTGCCTGGGAGCTGCTAGATACAATCAACCGTGGCTTGCCCTCGCCGTCCACGAACTCCAGGTCAGTGTCACGGTGCCAGGCATGCAGGGCCTGGTGGGAATAGAAGCCATTCTGGTGCCAGCGGTAAAGGCTGGTGGCACCCGCCTTGGAGCTGTCAGCCACGGCAAAGTACCAGTCACCATCAATGCGGAAAGCCTCGAGGTCGTTGGGCTTGCGCACGCGCTGTGGGTCAATGTCCTGCAGCTTGGTGAAGCGTGTGGTGTTGGGGTCCCAGTGGTAAATATAAGAGCCCCCAAACAGCTGGGCCACAACCATGTACAGCTGGCTGTCCACCACCATTGGCTTGCAGTGCACGGCAGAAGGGGCTGCGGGGAGGGAGAGAAGCAGCCTCAGGCAGGGTCAGGCAGCCCTGCAGGCCCCCACCCCATGCCATGCCATTGGTAGAGGGGGGATCACTCCCCTCCGACCCTGGCCCAGAACCCTGGCTCTCGGGGACAGTGGCCCTCCCACCGAACTTCACCGGCTTTTCCCAGCTGATCATGTGACTCTCAGCATCACTCTCCCTCCACTCTTGCCCCCAGGGTTAAAACATCAGCTGACATGGAGCACAAAACAGGTGTCCTTACGTATTGACCGGGTATTTACCTATAATATTGATTATGGAATGTTTATTGTGTGAAGCCCCTGGGCTGAGTGTGAACAACTGATCATCAGAAATGGATTGTTATTTTGCCCATTTAACATTGACAGGAGCAGGCTCAAAGTCTTAGTGACACCCAAAGTTCCCTGGCTGGCCAGATGCCAGGCAGTGGAAGGAGGAAGAGACTGAGCCCATCCACAGCCAGGTCATAGAGCCAAGGTCACACCATGACACTTTGATGTTTGGATAGTTGTGTACGAAAACACATTATCCTAAGAATTCCCACTTTTGCAAGGGCTGTTAGGTACGAGGATGTCTGCACGAACCTCCTTCTGTTCAACAACCAGATCGATCTGACCTCTTCTCAAGCACGTGAAGCACACAGGGCCACACTCTTCACCTGTCCTGGTGTCTCTGTTTATCAAGTCTCCTCCTTCCCAGCGGGGCTTTATGCACCCTCCTCCTCCCCATCCCTCCCCCTGAAGAAAGCCCATGCTGAACCCCAGGCCTCTGGCAGTCACCGCAAATCCCTTCGACAGCCTTGTTCCACCTGCCCAGATATTCATGACTCCCCAGCTCCCAAGTTCAGACCATCCACGCCCACATATCCAAGAGCACCTCAAAATCCAGCTGGCCATGACTGGGCACACATCTACCCTCAAACCTGTTCCTGCTCTTCCTCCTCTATGTTCTCAATTTCCATCCATGGCTCCACCCAGTTGCCGCCTCCAGAAGCCTGGAGCCATCCCCAACACCTCCCTGTCCCTCACTCACCCACAGCCAATCAGTCCCAAGTCCTGTCAGCCCTTCCCTTCTGCTTTCTAATATAGTTTGTGTAGGATTGCTGTTATTCCTTCTGTAAACATTTTCTAGAATTTACCAGGGAGACCATCTGGCCCTGGATCCTTCTTTTGGGGGAAGGGTATCTTTTTTATAAAGACTTCAGATTCCTTCAGAGATACAGGGTAATTTAAATTTTGTTTCCTCTTGTGTCAGTTCACTCCTCCATCCTAAATCTCTCTCTCTCCATCCCCACTACTGTTGCTCCAGTCCAAACTCCTGCCTATCCCCCTAAGGGTGTGCCCACATGTCTTGCCCCATGCCAAGCCACTCTCCACATGGCATACAGAGAAACTGTTCTAAAATACCAGGTGGTTTGTTTCATACACTCTGCTCAAAACCTGCCTGTGACCTGGTCCTCATGTCTCTTGGGTTTCATCTGCCTCTTTCCACCTTGAAACTTATGCTGTAGTCACATGAGCTCCTTATGGTTTACACATGCACGCACTCATGCACTAAGCTGTTGCACACTTTCTTGAATTTGCTCATACTGTTCTTGCTGCCAGAATACCCTTGCCACATTTTTTCTCTGAGCTAAGTCTCCCTCAGCCTTCTAGACTCAGCTCAAATTCAGTGGATCCCAAACTGAGCTCACTAGCCACTCCTATCTCCTTCTTCGTTCACTGGAACCAACCAGTTACTCAAGCCAGGCACTTGGGCATCACCTCTGACTTTCCTTCACCCTTCAAGGCTCAAGTCAGGCATCCCCTCCACCAGGAATCCCTCCTTGATTGCCCAGGGTACACTTCTCCTTTGTGGTCCTAGAACATCATATTCATATCTCCTTCCTCATACCCACCTATTATATGGATGTTATCTGTGTATGTATTGGCCTCTCCCCAAAGACTGGAAAGTTATTATGAGCAGAGACCATGTCTCATCTATGCCTCTACCTGTAGGTATTCAGTGAAGAGGAACAATGGAGCCCAGCGCCTCTCCACCCCTTTAAATGTGGGCCACCAAAACCAGCTTGGGGTAGGTACCTGGTATTCTATCATAATCTCGAAGCTGCCGTTCCACATAGTCCCACTTGAGGACAGTGCAAGCGCTGGCACCTGGCTGGGCCAGAGCCAAGTAGAGGTCGCTGGAGTAAAGGAAGGGCTCGGCTGACACCGCTGGGAAGGACAGGGTCTGGTACAGCACGAAATCTGTAGGGATGAGAGGTGAGTGGTGGGAAGAAGAAGGCTAAGAGCTTCTTGGGGGTTAAGTGCTGCTGGATCAGGATGGTGGAGGCTGGGATTGCTTCTGGCAGTGCCTGTGAGCACCCCAGGGAGACCTGCGGTGGGGGGAGGGGGGCACCTCCTACCGGTGGTAATGCAGTCAAACTCTCGCAGTGGCAAGTCCTGCACCTTGTGCTCCTGGAAGCGGGGCGGGCTGGCACAGTAAATGGGAGCCACAGTGGTGTTGGTGTGCGCCAGCCACTCCACAAGCCATTTGACCTTGCAGTCGCAGTTGAGCGAGTTGCCCCGCAGGTCCCTGGATTGCGAGGGTGACAGAGGGAACACAGAGAGGAGCAGGCTCCCAGTGGCTCTGCGCCCCCGCCCCCACATCTCCCACCCAGGGGCTCTCTGGGCTTTTGCAAGTGGGTATAATCAAGGTTGCCGCTGCTCACATGGCATCTTTGCACAGATTAGAGAGAAGTACCCCTTGGGCTAGATGCACCCCCATGGACATGGATTTGGCCAGCGGAGCCGGGGCTGAGTTTCAGTCCCTGCTGGCCTCCTGGGTGAGGTGCCCTTTTGCAGTGTGTAACCTGCACCACTATGTCGCGTCTCAGTGCCTTCAGACCTTCCACAATCCCGGGTTGTTGCTTTTTTTCTTGTGTAAATACTGACTGATTATTGTGGCTATACAATAGGACATTAATGTATGATCAAATCAAACATATGTTTTAAAAGCGCTTGTTTAAGAAGCATATACATACACACTGTATCCACGTAACCTTCCAGGAGACATCCCCAAACCCAAGCCCTCCCAGGCTCTCAAGAACTTATGGTCTTCTCCAGGGACGTGCCCCTCTGTGCCATTGTCGAAAGTGGTAGGGCTCAGACTTACAAGTCACTAAGGATATCCAGGGGCCGGAAGATGTCTCGAGGCAGTGTCTGCAAGTTATTGTTGGCCAGCGATCTGCAAGAGAGACCCCTGGGTCACCTAACTGAGGCCAAAGACCACAGGAGATGCGAGGCTTTGGTCCCATGTGTGTGTCCGTGATGTACTCACAGGTGTGTCAAAGACTTGAGTCCTCTGAAGGTAAACTTGGATAGTGCCCAGATGTCGTTGTTCTCAATGAAGCTGGAGACAATGAGAATTTGTTGTAGATGCCACTCAGTATCCCAGACCCCCAATCAGCTACTTCTCTCCGCCCCAGCTAGATTCCTGCCCGTGGTCCTAAGGCAGGCTTCCATTCTGATTCTGGTGACATGAATGAAGACTGTGGTGACAGGGCATCTGAACAGGGTGGTTTAGGCAGACGGATGGATGAAATGACCTTCTGCTTGAGTCCAGCAGTCAGAGGACTCAAGGGCTCTCCCTATCCATTGCCCCCAGCCTTCCTCATCCAAGCTGCCCTCTCAGCCCACCCAGGCTGGGGCTCCCTCCTCCTTTCTGGTTCCCGTTTCCCCCACTCCTTGACACACACAGGTACTGCAGGTGTGACAGTCCTGTGAAGGCGTTGTCTCCAATCAGAGTAAACTTGTTGGAGTTGAGTAACCTGGAGAGACAGAGAGCGGATTAGAGCTTCCAAGGGTGTGCCCGCTATGCCAGCCCCCAGACTGCTACCACACCCTGGGGCTTCCTCACAGTCCCGGGGTCCTTCCCCAGTGTGCCTCTCTATCTCTGTGTCTGTGTCCATCCTCTGTCTCCACCCTCACCCCAGCTCACTCACTCCCTGTCAGACTGGTGTTGAGCTTGAGGGTAGGCCATGTTGAAAAGGAGCTGGGGTAACTCACAAGCACTCTCTCCTGCGACTGGGGCTTCAAACAGGAACAGCCCTTGTTAAAATTCCGCACCCTCCCACATCCCTCCCTTTTGACCCCCAGCTCCTTCTTCAGATCCTGGTCCCCGGGGTCAACTGTCTCTAAGATGAGCCCTGTCCCCTGCAGTGTCCATCTTCTGGCACCAACCCAGCTACTGCACCTAGTTCCTTTGGTCTCCAGAGGGGGCAAGTCCATTCCTCATTGGGCCCCAAATACCCACTGCTGGTTTTCACAAGCACCCCCCACCTTCCTCCTCCCCACTACTGTTCCCCGCACCCTTCCTGACTATGCTGCTCCACCTTTTGTGGCTTTCCTTACCAGCAGAATTTTAAGGGACACCTGCCTCTTAACCTGCAATGGCTGCCTGTACTTGTTCTCCTCTCCCCAGCCCAGGATCTTTCCCCTTCCACTGCCCCACCCCGTACCCGCCCTTCCCCAAGGTCCAGCGTCCTTACAGGAACTGCAGCAGGGGCAGGTGGGAAAATGCTCCATCCTGGATCTCTGAGAAGGCGGCATTCACCAGCGTCCTGCAGGGGACACTGGAGTCAGTACTGTGGGGACTACGCAGGGACTGGGGGTAGAAGGGCACCCAAGGTGAACAGGGCACTGCTTCTCCACACTCTTACCCTGGACACTCCCCATTTCACCAGCCTGGGCACCCTACCTGGGACTATCTTTCTTTTCCCTTCAGAAACTCATTGCCTTTCTTCATGGCTATCCTCCCCTACGGCCTCCCTGAGCACCAGTGAACCCAGGCTGAGCTTCCCCGTCAGCCAAAAAGAAGGTTCCATTACCCAGACTTTCAAGATCATCCAAATGCCAACCGTGTGCTAGGTGCTGTTGAGGGATGGGGCACTGGAATGGGGCGTGGGGGGTGGTTAGCCTCCTGCTCTCAAGGACCACACAGCCCATCTGGTCCCTGAGGCCACTTACTGCATGGGACAGGCTGGCTGGCCCAGTCCAGAGTGGATGGAAGACCAATGCAAGGTAGTGGTCCCGTGCCAGGGCACTGTGTGGGTGTATGTCCCTTCCACCCCTCCCCCTGCTTCCACCCTCCCTCCCCCTACAAAAAGCCTTTCTGCCCTAGGAGTGACATCACAGGCAGGGGACCACATGCTCTTGTAAACAACCCCTCCCCCCGTGTCCAGAGCCCTGCACACAGTAGGTCTCATTGATGCTGATGCTGGTGATGATTCATTCTTGGCCCTAAACTCCTGTTTTCCCCAGCCATGGCTGCTGAGCCTGCATGACTACAGAACTCCCCGCAGGGCTGGTGCCTTGAATCTCCAGTCCTAAGGACCCCTGGAGTCCTCCTGCTCCCCACACTTTGTGCAGGGGGAGCAGGGGTTTTCCCCATCCACTGTCAGAAGGCTCTTGCCTTGCTCCCCTCTCTCCGCTCCCCCACCTCCTGAGCCAGGGCAGGACACTCACAGAGAGATGACCTCGGAGGGCAGGTTCCTGGGCACGGCCTTAGAGTCGACGCAGAAGGCGGTGTCCCTGGTGCAGGAGCAGCTGGGCGGGCAGGGGGGCGTCTTAGGGGGCCTCTTGGCACTGACTTGCAGCATCAGGCAGAAGCCGAGCGTGGACAGCGCCAGCAGCCGGAGCCGGGAGCCCCGCCTGGCCCGCAACCCCGCCATGCTGCCTGCAAGCTCTCTCGCGGGCCACCGGCCGCAGCCCCCGCCCCGCGGCTCTCCGCCACCCAGCGCGGGCTGCCACCTCCCGGCCACCGCCGCCGGCTGCCGCTGCCGCAGCTAGGAGCCCGGCTGCCCGCTGCGGAAAGCGGATTCCTCCGGCCCTCGGGCGCCGGTTCCGTCCCCACCCCTGCTCGTTCTCGCGAGCCGGCTAGGAGAGCTGCGCGGGCCCGGAGCCGAGCTAGGGCTGACCGGCGGGGGCGGGGGCGGACGCGGGCTGCGGCGGGGGCGCGCGCAGGGCGGGCCGGGGTGGGGCGCGGTGGCGGGGGGAGTCCCGTGCTGGGAGTAGCCCAAGAAAGGAGTGGTTGCGACGTCTCCGGGGCGGCGTCTGCTTGCACGTCCTGCGCCCAGAGAGACACTCGCGAGTGCAGGTGTGCGAGGTGTGCAAGAGCATCGTCTGCTGGCATGACTGTGCACGTGTGCGCCTCTGCCTCTGCCTCTGCCTCTGCACGGGTACTTGCACGTAAGGCGCCTATCCCCTCGTGGGGGCATTGCTGCATTGTGGATCCCCGTGCCTCTGTGTGTCTATCTGCCGTGACCCTCAGGGGACATATCCTCTAAACAAGAGCTCATGAGTGTGTTAAGCCACATGTGTGTGTAGCTGTGTTCACATGTGTTTCCACGAGCCAGTGAGCAGAATGTGCCTTTGTGTCTCTGGGAGCTGAAAAGGGAAATGTTTGTCACTGAGTCCGAGTGGGAGTGTGTGGAATTCTGGAACAGCTCTCCCTACCCAACCACAGACTGTTGAAGCTGGGTTGAGCCCTGGATGTTTCCCAGGCCAGCTCTTTGTCACAAATGAGGAAACAGAGGCCCAAACTAAGAGGAAAGCAGACCAGCTTGGTGTCACATCTACTGTGTGTTGTGTACTCTGCGTGCTTAATCCTTCCAACCTTTTAAGGTAGATGATACTAATCCCCTTTTACAGATAAGAGAAGTGAGGCTGGTGGTACCAGAGGAAAGGGACAAAACAGAGATTTCAACCCACTCTGCCCCAACTCCAAAGTTCAGAGTCATACTTCTGTACCAGGGCTTTCCAAAGCGTGGTCCAGGGAGTCCAGGAGAATCTTCCGGGGAGTCACTGACATCAAAATAATTATCCTAAGAATGTTAAAACTTAATTTAACTTTTTTAACTTTCATACTCTCACAAAAGTACGCTGGAGTTTTCCAGAGGCTACACGATGTATCTTCAACTAAGCCAGCAATTAAAGAGATTTGCAAGGGGTACCTGGACAGCTCAGTCCACTGAGTAGCCAAAGACTCTTGATTTTTGCTCAAGTCATGATTTCAGGGTCCTGGGATAGAGCCCAGCGTGGGGCACAGCACATAGGAGGTAGTTGACTAGAGGATTCTCTTATTCTCCCTCTGTCCCTCCCTCCGCTCATGTTCTCTCTCTTTCTAAATAAATAAATCTTGAAAAAAATAAAGAGATATGCAAAAATGTAAAACAACGACACTCTTATCTCTAATTTTTTTTGCTTTGTAAAATCATTTTTAAGATTTATGTTACATATGTTAAAACAGAATGGGGTTATTATTGCAATTTTCACTAATTGATTAATACTTTTAAATTTCTCAGTAAATATCAATAGATATAACCCACATAAACAGAAGATCTTGGGGGGTCCCCAATTTTTTTAAGAATGTTAAGGGGTCCTGGGGCTCCTGGGTGGCTCAGTGGGTTAAAGCCTCTGCCTTTGGCTCAGGTCATGGTCCCAGAGTTCTGGGATTGAGCCCCACATCGGGCTCTCTGCTCTGCGGGGAGCCTGCTTCCTCTTCTCTCTCTCTCTTCCTGCCTCTCTGCCTACTTGTGATCTCTGTCTGTCAAATAAATAAATAAATAAATAAATAAATAAATAAAATCTTAAAAAAAAAAAAAAAGAATGTTAAGGGGTCCTGAAACCAAAATGTTTGAGAACTGCTGCTCTCCTCCGTGTTACTTCCCTGGGGGTCTCTGTGTGGGACTGATTGTGCTGAAAGTTCACACAGGGTCAGGGGAGCCTGGAAGTCAGGTGAATGGGCTGCCCGTCTGGTGTTCTTTCCATAGCAGGCTAGGAAACTGAGATCGCTGGGTTTAAGATGTGTCCCCAGCTGTGCCCAGCCTCTGCCAGCAGGGACTTCTCTGGTCAGAGCTTACGTCTGTCCATGTTCTCTCAACCAGGGATGCCCTGTCCCTTTGATGCTCACTTGCCACTGCCCATCCAGCTGCCCGTGCAGCCCTCTGCATGCCAGCTTGTGGGACAACAAGCAATGGGGGTGGGGAGGGAGGCCTGGGCAGCTGGGCAGCCGTCCCCGCCCGTCCCTGGCACAGCTCTGCCCAGTGCACAAAGGCGGAGTGATTCTTGTCCCAGCCACTGCAGCAGGGGAGCTGGAAGGGAAAAAAGAGGAGGTCCACATAGGAGGGGTGGCTACCTTAGGGCTCTCCATCACCCACAGTTCTCCCAGAGGAATTTAGACCAGAGACAGACAGAAAGGGGAAGACTTTGCCCTATTCTCAGCTAGGGAGAAGAGCTGTTTGGGGGATGAAATAGATGATGTTAATCATGACGATTGGATTGATGATGTCATTGGATCCTCACAACAGCTTGGAGAAGGGGACAGGACAGGGGGACTAGTCCCATTTCACAGCCCAACACACTAAAGGAAAGGCAGAAAGATGGATTCCTTCGGGGTCGCAGAGCTGGCTAGTGAAGCATCAAGAGCTCCATATTGCAGAAGAAATGAACTATCAACCGGTCCCCTGGAGCCCCTTCACGCTTGCTGACCATCTTATCCTTGCATATAATGACATGCTGGCTGTGCGCATGCTCTGTGCCCTGCAGCAGGTACAAAGAAGCCTCAGGAAACCATGTTCTCAGGGCCAGTCCCCAAGGAAGACTGGGCAATGAGAAGCTCCCGCATTGCTGATGAGAACAGCAGTGAGGTCTAAGTGGCAGGGGAAAGGGCAGCAGGAGGCCCGGAGATTTGGGGGTGGGGGGCATGACAGCCTGGGTCAGCAAGGTGGCAGAGCAGAGACCATTGACCCTTCCCTGGCCTTCGGAGCTTGATGGCACTCAGAGAGGTGGAGAGGCATTGAGGGTGGGATTTCCAGGAGGGAGAAAAGGCCTAAGTAAATGCCAACATGTGAGAAGTCTGCAGCAGAGCAGAGAACTGGGGTGGGAGGAGGGCGAATGGGGGGACAGCTCCCAGCTAAAGGTCCCTCCCTCCTTGCTTCCAGAGAAAGACCTCTACTGGGTCAGTGTCAGAGGGGTAGGTGCTAGCATCTGAACTCCCATTATGAAACTGGAGGGCAACCTTCCTTCCCCAACCTCCAAACAGGCAAAAGCAAGTGAAGGGAAAAAAAACAGAAAAAGAAAAACCATAAAGCTTGTGAGAATTACAGCCTAAGGGCAGCCTGCAGGGGAGACTGAGGACCTGCGAGGCGAACAGAGGTGTCTCTCTAAGAGAGACTCCTTTCTCAGCCCCAGCTGATGACCGCAAGCCCTCCATGCGATGCCTGATCAGGACAATTCCCACAGCTGGACCCTGCGGCCCCCCGAGATGCCCGCAGGGACCCCGAGATGCTTGCAGTCCTCCTTGGCTCTCCCACTGGCCTGCTGCCCACCTGGCTCAGGCCCAGTGCATGGGAGTCAGCCAATCAATCCCAGTGTTGCCAAGACAACCCAGGGGCGGGAGAGGGGCGCTGGGGGTGGGCAGGGGTGGGCACCGCAGGCAGCTGTCTCCTACATCTGGCACCTGCACACATTTGCACATTTGAGAGGAAGACGCCTCCCCCTCCTCCCTAGACACCGCCACTGCCCCCCACCCCCCGCATCCCACCCCCACCCCCGCCCCAGCCACCAACACACACTGTTCCTAGGACACTTGCTGCTAGAGGTTTCGGCAAATATTTAAAGACACAGTTGGTGTAGGGTGGGGGGTGAGGAGGGTGGTGGGAGCAAACATTCCCTTCCCTCCCCTCTCTCCTTCCCTGAGTTTCTCGGGCACTCTCAGCTCAGATGTCATGCTGTTGTGCAACCTGGAGGCTGAAGGCCCTCCTGCTGGAGTGGAGGTCCTCATGGGGATGGGGCAACTCGCCAGGTCTGGGCTAGCTCCTGACGGAAGGGCAGGACCAAGGTGCGAGGGAGCCCCCAGGCCAGGGACAGGAACTGGGGTAAAGTGTTGGAAGTAAAATAGCAGGAACCAGAGGAGTGAGGGTTGGCCGCTGACTTAGACACTTAGAAAGTTCTGAGGGAAAAGGCACTGTAGAGACCACCCGGCCCAGCAAGTGGAGGAGAACGCAAGAGAAGGGATGCAGCCATGGGTCGATTTGGTTTAGTACAATAAAGCAATAGACCCGGCTTTGAGGAGGGAGGTGAAAGAGCTGGAAGGGGCGGGGAAGGTCCAGAAGGGGCATCGCATGGGGTGAGGAGTATTCTTGAGGGAAATTTAGGGTCAGAGCGTTTAAAAAGAGGAGCCTAGAGGGATAGAGTTATAGGTGGCACCAAACAGGTGAGATTTAAGAATGAAGAGATTGGTGGGTACCTGGGGGATTCAGTCAGTTAAGCGTCTGCCTTTGGCTCAGGTTGTGATCTGAGGGTCCTGGGATCCAGGCCTGCATCAGGCTCTCTGCTCAGCAGGAAGCCTGCTTCTCCCTCTGCTTGTGTTCTCTCTCTGTGTGTGTCTGTCAAATAAATAAATAAAATCTTAAAAAAAAAAAAAAGGAACAAAAAGATTGGGATCCCATCAGTCATCACACCCAGCCCTGTGCTGGGCTCTCTGGGCACAAAAGAGAAGTGTCAAGTGTGGAATCTGCTATCAAAAGCCTTCCGCTTGATCTCTGAAAATAGTTCACTGTTTACTTGATGCAGAAAACCTACCAAAGTCATTCACATCATGAGGTCCAAATCTTCACGTTCATTTTAAGAACACTCAAAACTGCGCTGGTCATCAAGGGCATGTACATCCCCAAAGCCACCAAGTATCTGAAGGAGTCACTTTCAGAAGCAATGCAGGCCATTCCATCATCGTAACAGTGGAGCTGGTAGGTGTGCCCAGGGCCAAACGGTGGGCTGGACAAAGGACCAGTGGCCTCAAAAGAGTGCTGAATTTTTGCTGCACCGGCTTAAAAATGCAGCGAGTAATGCTGAACTTGAGGGTTTAGATGTAGATGCTCTGGTCATCGAGCACATCCCGGTGAACAGAGCCCCCAGATGAGCCGCTAAATTTACAGAGCTCATGGTCGGATTTTCCCCACACTGAGATGATCCTTCCCAAACAGAGCAGACTGTTCCCAGCCCAGAAGAGGAGGTGGTACAGATGAGAAAGATAGCCCACAAGAAGACTGGAAAAACAACAGCGTATGGCCTGGGGATAAATTCAGCCTAAAATAAATATGAAAAAAAAAACATGTGGGAAAGGCCTTTAGCTTACAAACAGGCCCATAGCAAAGACTGAAAAACCACACAGGAGTAGGTAAAAATGTATGGCCAGAGGGGACGGAGTTTTCAGAATTAGGAAAAGAATGGCTACCAGCAAGGGAGGATAGATACCAGATATGTGGGAAGAGACCAGGCAGGTGGCATACTTGAAGTGAAAATGTGAGGCTCTTCGAGAAATGGCCACATGCGAACCCCCACACTGATGCCAAAGCACCCACCTGCTTCCAGCAGGGCCTCCTGGGTCTGCAGACACTGTGTCTTTACTCCCGTTCCTGACTCTCATCCCTGTGACAGGGGAAATTCTGCTAGGAAGTGTAGTGGACTCCACACTGGGTCAGACCCCTGGCTGCCTGAGAGGTTCAACCTGGCAAAGGACCAGGGAAAGCCACAGACTGCAGGGGCAGGTGCCAGCAAGAAAGGCGGCCAACGCCAGGAAGACACCTACGGTGAGAGGCACAGATTGCCCAAGGGCAAGTTTGCTCAGCTCACCCAGCTCTGCTCTGGCTGAAGCCAAGAGGACTCATGTGCCAGGGCCAAGGGCCCTCAGGGGCTCTTGCAGCTGGCTTATCAGGACCTCAGTCCTGGAGGGCCAGGAACAAACAGGCTTCAAAGTCAAGGGCTTGGCTGGCAGAAGGGGGCCGGATCCTTCACCTCTGTTGGCTCTCCCTACCAGCACATATAAGACCCTATCTGCACTTGGGAGATGAGAGGGTAAGGTGCCTGCAGCAAGATGGATGTGGGCAGCAAGGAGGTCTTGATTGAGAACCCGCCGGTGAGTATGACCATGTGGGGACATGTGTGTGAGCTGGGCTCTGCCTCATCCAAGCTCTTTGAGCTGGTCTCTTCACCTTGCTTCATTCATTGAGTTAACGAGGACCATGCTAAGTCAAGTCAGGGACACCAACCACTAAGGGAGAGTCCCTTGGGGAGAGGAACATGGCAACCAGTCATTCCAGCATGAGGGGCCAAGAGCCACCCCAGTGGTCAGTGGAAAGGGCACTGTGTAAGCAGCCACTATGTGGGGAGTCACAGGAAGCTTCACAGAGAAAATGACATTTGAGCTGGCTTCAGAATAGGTAGGAGCTTACTAGGTGGAGAAAGCAGGCACTGAAGGAAGAAGGGGTAGTATGTGTAAAGGCAGGGAGGTGTGAGAGAGCACACCCCATGGTCAGATCCTCCCCACACTGAGATGATCCTTCCTGAAACAGAGCAGATTGGGGGAATTGTTCTGGGGAACGGAGAGGGATGGGGATGGCTGGGGTGCCGGGGTACAGAGGAAACAGCAAGAGATTAGACTGGTGCTAGACTTCACATCTAAGCATTTCTGTTGGAATCCAGGCTACTTCCTCCAAGAAGCCTTCTCTGATCCCAGCCTTCCTCTGCACATCCGTAGCATTGGTGTCACGGTGTGGGAGGGTGTCTAGCTTGTGCAGGGAAAAGAGGCACCCTCTTCATGACCTCATACCTGTCTCTTTCCCTGTCCCACCATGTCAGGACTACTCGGCAGCCCCCCAGGGCCGTTTCGGCCTCCCCTGCTTCCCTTCAAGTCTCAAGCGCCTTCTCATCATAGTGGTGGTGATAGTCCTTGTGGTCGTGGTGATTGTAGGGGCTCTGCTAATGGGTCTTCACATGAGCCAGAAACACACTGAGATGGTGAGCAAACCCAGAATGGGGTAGGCAGTGGGTAGAGGACCCGCCAAAAAGGGGGGCTGGGTGGGCTGGGCAGAGTGAACTGTTCGAGGGGGATGGAGGGGATGAGGTAAGGGGTGCCTCAAGAAAGAACAGAAGCAGGAACAGGGTGGCAACCCTGGCTTTGGCTTTTCCACCAGGCCTGTTGCTGGCCTGGCAGCCTGTTCCTTCTAGCATCTGGTCCCACCCAACCTGTCTGGGCTTTCAGCAAAGAAGGGATTGCATTTTAGTAAAGAGGGCTGAGGGCGGACATGGGGACCAAAGGGATGAGTGGAGAAAGAGAAATACCAGGCCACCCTGTGCCCTCCCCCAGGTCCTAGAGATGAGCCTTGGGGGGCCGGAAGCCCAGCAGCGCCTGGCCCTGCAGGAGCGTGCGGGCACCACTGCCACCTTCTCCATTGGCTCCACCGGCATCGTAGTGTATGACTATCAGCGGGTGGGTATCCCTGAGCCCCTGACCCTGGGGAGGTGGCCCTATGACAAGACTGCTAGACCACGCAGCTGTGCCACTACATGCGCATCCATCTCTCCGCAGCCCCTAGCCCTTTCCTTCCCAGGCTGAGCCCCAGATTCCAACAGGTCTCCCTCTGGGGCCTAACCTAGAGGGAGAGGGCCCCGGATCAGGGTTAGGGAGTAAGCAAGGCAGAGCCTTCCTGAATGCACTCTGGGGTTCCTGTGTTCAGCTCCTGATTGCCTATAAGCCAGCCCCGGGAACCTGTTGCTACATCATGAAGATGGCTCTGGAAAACATCCCAAGTCTTGAGGCTCTCACTAGAAAGTTCCAGAACTTCCAGGTAGGTGTGTTGGTGAGGAGGAGGGGGTTGTCCTCCTCCCAGGGGTGCTGGGAGGAGCATTTGAGATGGCAGCTGTTTGTCACCTGTAAAGTCCTACTCCTGGGGGGCTGCCAGGTGTGTGCCCTTCTCTAAACTCACCTGTGCCACACCTTCCCTACCTGTTCCCCAGCTCTTCTCTGATGCCAAGCTGCTGGCCTCAGCTGAACCTTACCACCTGGGGGCTTCTGACTCCAGCACCGCCCCCTCTTCACTGGTGAGGAAAGTAAGACTTTTAGGAGGCTCAGAAAGTTGGCCTGACACACCAGAGGTCCCACAAGAAGGGCCACAGGCAAGACAGAAACTCGGGTCCAGGGCTCCAAATCATGTGTTCTTCCCAGGTCAAGCCTGCAGTGTCTACCTCTAAGCTGGGGCAGGAAGAGGGCCACAATGCTGGCTCAGCATCCCCTGGGGACCTGGACTTCCTGGGCACCACAGTGAGCACGCTATGTGGCGAGGTGCCCCTCTACTACATCTAGGACTCCGCAGGTGAGCAGGTGTGACCTGCAGGGCTGCAAACAGCAGTGGCCCAGGAAGGCTGACGCCACCTTGACATGTCAGCTGACCAGGAATTGGGGAATCCACTGAGCTGGGTCATCTAGGGAGCTGGACCCGGGGGTGGGGGGTCATAGATGGCCCCCTCCCAGTCCCTCTCCCTGAGGTAGAAACAGTGTTTCTTTGCTTCCTAGGACCTGTGGAAGCCCCAAGTGAAGAGGAAAGAGCCATGCGCTAAGGCTCTTCTGCAGAGAGGCAGAAAGCTGCTCCTACCTACACCACAGACACTGGAGCTGGAGAAATGGGAGCTGTGGGGAGAGGTGGGAGCGGGCAGAGGAGATTCGGCTCCTAGGGCCAAGGGGTTCCTAGCACGAAAGAATAAAGCAGCCTGACTAAAAAACAAAGGATGCGCCTCTTCCATCCTCCCACACCCCCTCAGTCCTGCTCTTGGCGGGGCCAGTTAGGAGACGGATAGGTCCCTGGGGGAACGACGGGGCTTTCCCTCTTCCCCCCTAGGTCAGGGCGTGATGGGGGACAGGGGGCAGTGGCGAGGGGACGAGGCAATCCACGGGCTTTAGGCGCCCTCCAGTGGTGTCTCCCGAGAGGACGAAAGACAGAGACAGAGACCTACAGAACTCGAGAGACTGGGACCGCGATGGGAAAGGGCGAGGGTCCGAGAAAGGCAGAGATCGACAGACGCCGGCGGGGAAACGCTGTCGAAGACCGTGGGGCGGAGGCGCGCCGAAGCCGCGGAGCGACCTGACAGCGTGTCGCGCTGCCCGGGACGGGGCTCGGGCCCGGCGCCCGCGGGACGAGCCACCGCTAGAGGGCACCTCGCGGGAGCGGCCGTCGGCCGGGCACCCCGGGGCCCGGCGCCCCCTCCCCGGCCCCGCCGGCCCGCGCCCCGGGCCGCCCGAGCCCCCTCCCGGGGCGGGCCGGCTCCCCGCCGTCCCCGCCCCCGGCTGGCGCACGGCCCGGCCCGGCCGAGAGCTGTCCCGGACCCGAGGGGGGCCGAGCTCCCGGCGAAAACCCGCCCTCCAGCGAGCTCATTTCCCTAAAACGGGGGGGTGGGGAGGGAGGGAGGAGAGAAGGAAAGAGGAAAAGAAGGGAAGGGAGCAGAGAAGGCTGGAGGCGCAGCGAGAGGGCCGAGGAGCCGGGCCGGAGAGGGGGCGGGAGACAGGAAGGAGGGGGGCGAGGACAGGGAAGGGGGAGAGGTAGGGACGCGCGAGGGGGGGCAGCGCAGGGAGGGAGCGCGCGGGCGAGCGGAGGGGAGCGCCCTCCCCTCGCCGCCAGTCCTCCGCTTCCCCTCTCGCCGGCTCCCGCGTCCGGGCGCGACCCGCCGCCGCCGCCGCCACCGCGCCCGCCGCCGCCACCGCCGCCGCCGCCGCCGCGCCCTCCAGCATGCCCGGCGTGGCCCGCCTGCCGCTGCCGCTGCTGCTCGGGCTGCTGCTGCTCCCGCGCCCGGGCCGGCCGCTGGACTTGGCCGACTACACCTATGACCTGGGGGAGGAGGACGACTCGGAGCCCGTCAACTACAAAGACCCCTGCAAGGCGGGTAGGCGCCCCCCACCCTGCCGACCGGCCGCGGGGCGCAGGGGCCGGAGCGCGGGCAGGCCCGGCGGGGAGGCGCGGGCTGCTTAGGGTTCGGGGTTGGGGGAGGACAGTCCAGTGTGGGAAGCCGGGAGCTGCCTGGTTGGCAATGCAGAGGGGAACAAAAGAAAGAGGGAGAGAGGGAGGGGGAACTTTGGGGGACTTTTAGGACTGAAGTTTTGCTGCTATTTGTGTAAGCTGCTGCCGCTGCCTTCTCTTCCCAGAAGATTCCTGGGGAAAGCTCCTTGGGTCCCGGGAGAAACCTGCGGCCAAGGAGGCTTTTCCTCCTGCAGGAAACTTTTCTGGCCAAACTCGTGTGTGTGTGTGTGTGTGTGTGTGTGTGTGTGTGTGTGTGTGTGTACACGCGCGCACTTTTCCCTTCTCCCCCAGCTCCGGCTCCAGGACGTTGCTGTTTTCCAGCCTGTCTGGGCTGCCCCCCAGCCGGCACATCTGTCTGCCCAGGCGGTGCGGGAGGCCTGCATCTCTGAGGAGCAAGTCTCCTGAGGCCCCCTACCCAGCCCAAATGAAGGAAGAAAGTTTCTCAAGGGATCCTCTGATGTCATGCTCCTGGGGTATCCCTTGGTCCCCCCACCAAACACAAGGCTTCTGGGACAGAGGAGTCAGCTGTCAAAGTTAGAGAAGCCAGCCATGGAGGGGGGATTACCTCTGCCCTTAGGTGCCAGAGGTACCTACCAAGGCCAAGTTGAGGTGGAAAGGGAAAAACCACAGAAAACTCAAATACTGTGTATCAGTTCTCTTAGTCCAAAACACTAGAGGCTAATTAGCTGAGGTCAGAGCCCTGGAGTGTGTATTTGTCTGTGTGGGTGTGTTTTTTGTCCATGAAGACCCCATGTAACCCTATCACTCCTGCTGGACCCAGAGGGGTCTTGCCCCTGGAGTGACCAGATGGCCAGGCACTCAGGCCATTTGCCTAATCAGATGACACTGAACAGGGCTGCCTGGAGCAAGAGAACACACAGGCCATAAGATACCATCAAAATCTTTCCTCAATTTCCTGCCTCTGATTTTGGCCTGTCTCCAAATATCTAGGACCAGGGTAGTGGCCTGGTCCACTAGAGTGGACTTCTAGAGTTCTAGAAGTGCCTGTATGTGGCATAAGGGGTTGGATCCCTTTATTCTTGACCTTGAGCTCCCTACTTTGGGTGGATGGATCACAGCCAGCTACAGAAGAGGTAGACCCTTCCTCCAGTGGGAGGAGGAGAAGCCATATCTTCTCAGCCCTTCTCCACCCTTGCCGGGCTGTGGGTAAACCAGACACTAGCCATCATCTTTCTCCCTGGACTTGGAGTGGGCATGAGGCTAAGCGGATGGATCTTGGGCTTTGGAGGCTGGCAGACCTAAGCTGTCAATCCTGGACCCACAACTCATTAGCTCTACCGCCTGGGGAATGTTAATTATCATCTCTGAACTTTGCTTTTCTCACCTGTAAAATGGAACTGATCCTATGTCTCTCTGTAGAGTTGGTGGTAAAGATTAAATATGAGAACATATATAAAACACTTATTAGAGATTAACACACAGTAAGCACTTAATAAATGTGTGCTGCCTACTCCCCAGTTTTCTATGCCTCACACTCCCACTTCATTTTATTTATTTATTTTTTTTCTGAAGGAATAGGCTGGGTTTGCAGGAAAAGGGAGTGTCTCCCTGTCCCTGTCCTGTGCCACTTATTCATTCAGCGGATCAACATGGACTGAATGCTAATAATATGTGTCAGGCCCTGGGCTTGATGTTGGGGGAGAAAGAGAAAAGTGTAAGACATGTCCCCTGCCCTCAGAGGGCTTCCAGGAGGGGCACAAAATGGATGGGGATGTAATCAGCGGCACCAACCAAGATGCGTTCCGTGCCACCTTGGAAGGACAGGGCTTAAAGGCTCAAGGAGCCTCTTCCCCCACTGCAGTCCTGGCGACAGTGGTGGTGGCAGAGAACCAGGGGTCACGGGAGGCTGGGAAGGTTTGGGGGTTCTTCATGGAGGAGGGAAGACCTCTAAGAATGGGAAGGAAGTCAGTCTGACGTATCTCACTCCTGGAGGGTTTTGGAGTGATTGTTGGAGGAGGCAGCTGGAGGCTGAGGGCTCTATCCCCAGTCTCAGATTTCATGCTAGGGTGGGGCTGGCTGAGTTGGAACTTCAAACAAGGGCTCTGGAGAAGGCTCTGCCCCAGGGTGAAGTGAGGCTGGTGGGGAGCTGGGCCAGGCCTGGGGGTGGCTGAGAGGGCCTGAGAGCCTGACAAGGCCAAGAGTCAGGGTCAGATCAGGCCTCCCTCCTGGGTGTGACTGCTGCAGCCTTGCCTACCTCCGCCCTGACTCCCTAAGACCCCACACCAACAGCTTCATGCCTCGGGTACCAAGGCTTTTCTCTGTCGTGTTGCTGTGTCCTCTTGGCCCCTCTGAGCCTCGCTGTCCGGTTGCTAGACGTGATGGTGGCGGAAACACCTGGCTTTCCGGCCTTCGGACGTCCCTGATAGGTCCACTTACCTCTGCTCCCTTGACCCTTTCTGGCTTTCTCCTCTGGTCCACCTTGCACACGAAGACTGGAAATGAAAGCCCTATTGACTCCCCTGGATCACCTCTCAGGATAACCAGGCCCCTTCTTGTGAGATTACCTCCTGCACTTACTGTCAGAGGTAGGGCAAAATTGAAGCCAGCAAGGCAAAATTAAGACCCTTGATACCCTGGAGAGTTTCCTGGATCTTGTGGGCAACACTAGAACAATAAGTGGGAAGCTGCATTGGTCTGTGTGTGTGCTGAGAGCTGGTTCCACCAAGCTCACGCTCTGGTGTGCAAGCTCTCACGTGCACATATGAACTGTCTCTCTGTCTCTCTCTCTCCTTCTCTCCCCCTTGCCCAGAGAGATTGTGAGTCAGCCCTGATTTCTTGCATGGTAGGATGCCAAACCATCCGGGGGAACTTCCCTGAGATTCCCAGCTCTTGGGAGTGACCCTCGGAGCTCTGGGAGAGACCCAGGAGGCAGGAATTGGGACACAGTTGCTCCCATAGGCAGAGAAGCACACGGGGATTGCCCTTGAGCCAGTGAGGACCTGACTTTGGCCCCTGATGGTAGCTCACAGTTTTGCTCTTAGAAGAGGAGGTAGGGGAGTAGCTCACCAACTCTCATCACTGTCCCCACCCCAGGGGCCTTATGCCCCAGGTTTGGATTTCAAGGGCCCTCAGTCATAAGCTCTGGAGGTTGAGAAGTGATCCCTTCTCTTGCCAGACCACATTCCCCCTCCAGGCACTTGGAAAGAGTCACCCACCCACCTGTGCCCCTGCTCCCTGAGTCACCTTCTCTTTTAGGTGCCCCAAGGGAAGAGGAAAAGACTTAGAATCTCCCTGGGCTCCAGATGGAGGGGGACCAATGGGACTCCCCTAGAAAGAAGGAACTCTCAAGAATTCTAGTTTCTTTAGAGGTTTTGGGAGAAGATGTTGGGGGAGGATGGGGAGGGTGTAGAATGTGTCTCTCAGGCCACTAAGAGCCGCCTAAGGATATCAGGAGGAATCAGCTCATCTCTCTGTGTCTCTGTCTCTCTCTCCACCCCCATTCATTTCTAAGGGTGCCCTTCTCCCTTAGGGAGTATGGGCTGTGAAATGTATACATGGAATTAGCTGTTTGATTATATGAGAGCTTGCACGAGGAAGTAGTCAAGAGAGTGTTTGGGCACATTTGTGGGTGTCCCCCTGCTTTCTGGGCAAGTCCCTTCAACTGTGCACGTGGGTACTCCGAGTGCACGTCAGGAGGTGTGCAAATACGCGCCTGTGTAGCAGCACACAGCTGTGATTAAGTACACGCACGAGTCTGTGGGAGCTTGAGAACATTCTCCTCCAGCCAGAAGCTGCATTTGTGTGATGGGACATGCGTATGCCCTATGCCTGTGGCATTGGGGCGCCATCACACTGGCGAGCTCCTCTCCCTCTCCCCAGACGGGGATGCCTTGGCGCATCCCCGGGGAGGAGACTCTGCAGTCAAGAGGCCCACCTAGAGGATAAGCACATGAAGTCCACCTTACTCTTCTCTTTCCTCGCCTGCTCCCAGCCTGGCTATGGAGTGGCCACGAGGGCTCCTGGCTGGTTTACAGCCAGAAAACAAAACAAACTTTTGATCCTATGTTGAAAACAGCTACTACCCTGACCCTGACCCCAGGGCTTCCTTCCGGGTAAGGGGGTGGGGGGTTGTCCTGGACTCTCTGCCATCTAGATTCCCAAGAGCTTCCCGGTGGGGGAATCCCAAATGGGCAGGGCCTTCAGACTCAACGCCTGCCCACCCCATGTCTCCCCACCCCCACTCTGTTCCCACACATTCTTCAGCTATGACATTCCCCACCACAGGACTCCCGCTCGGCAGAAGGGCTCTGTGGCCGGCGGAGGGCCTGTCCCGCCTTCCACTTGCCCTGCCCCCCACACTGCCCTGGTCTCACAGACCAGCACGGTTCCGTGTGCTCTGTGCTTGGAATTCAAGGTTCTGCTTCTGAGCACTCTGGGGCTTCACTCAACCAGGAGCCCAATGGGGGTGAACCGATATGCCTTTAGGAAGTAGAGAGCTGATCTTGAGCTTACGGGGCTATTTTGGGATTAAGATTAATAGGAGCCATTTAGTGGGTGCTTACTGTGCTCCAGGCTCTGTGCTAGGCGCTTTATTCACATGCTTATTTCATTCCATCATCCTGAGGGACAGATTCTATTGTTAGCTCCTTTTTATGTAGGAGAAAATTGAGGTTTAGAAGAGTTTATGTGACTTGTCAGCTAATAGGGGCCAAGCTGGGATTCAAAGACAGGTCTGTCTGCCTACAAAGACTTCGCTTTTTGCTGCGATGTCCAAAGATGAGTCTAAATGTCCAGCTACATGTGTATATGATGATGCCCGTAGGTGTGGGCGTGTGAGCCTGGAGATGCCAGTGTCTGTGCAAAGCGTGTAAAGGTGTGAGGATATTCATGTGGTGTGCATGTGCTTTTGTGAATGTTGGCCTTGCCTTCTCAGAGTGTACCTCTCATCCTGCGAGCTTTGTGGGTCAGCTGAGAAACATCTCCTGTTGCTGTCCCATCAGTTGCCAAGCCAAGGCAAGATGACGTTTTACAGAAAAGAATCTTTCTTCTGTGGTGGAATAGATTCTGGGCCACTTACCAGCTGGTGACCTTGGGCAAGTCATTTCCCTTCTTAGGCCCAAGGGTTGGGATTTCTGAAGTCAGGGAGGTGGGGCAGAATCTAGCCATGAGGCTATCTCTCAAAGAGTCTGTAACTGTGCACTCCTGGGCAAATGGACAGGTGGAGTATGATTTAATGGGCATGGCCTGAGTGGGCCAGGGTCAAGTGAATTCTTTAATGGGAAAGCACTTTGTCAGCTGGGAAGCACAATGTAGACTTCAGCCTTTACATAGAGTGTCCTTATGGCTACCATGACTGGCTTCCTGGGTCTGGAGCTTGCAGTTTGTCTATGGGCTTTGGAGCTTGTGTACATACGTGTTTTAGAACCGTCTATGACTGCTATGACTGCATTTTGTGTGTGTGTGGTTGTGTGTTTGCGTGAGTGTCTATTTCTGTGTGTATTTACAATATGGGTTCTACAGCAATAATGCACTTGAATACAATGAGTGCTAGACTGGGAATCAGGAGGCCCGAGTTATGCATCCAGCCTCACCAATGACCAGCACTTGGGAGACCATTTCCCTTCCAGGCCCCAGTTTCCATATCTGTAAGATGGAATGTGGCCTGGATAACTGCTAGAGGGACTCCCACGTTCTGTCGATCCAGGTCTAGGTTGCAACAGAGTATGTGTTTGCAGGCCCAAAGAATATCGACGTGATGCCCCACTCGAACAAACATTCTGGAGTGCCTTCCACCTGCAGGGGTGGTGTGGGCGGTGCGGGCGCTGCTTGGGGCAGATGGGAGTTAGGGAGCATGTCTCGTGACTTACACTGCTTTGTGTTTGAGGGCATGGTCGTGAATGTCATCATGTGTCTGAATCTGCATATGATGAAGTGTGTGTGTGTGTGTGTGTGTGTGTCCACCCAGCGGGCCATCTGGGGCGGAGAAACCTGTGTGCAAGGCCTCAAGGTTAAAACAATTTGTGTAATGCCGCCGCCAGGCCTGTGTAGCACTCGGGATGAGAAGCAGATGTTGCCATGGGTGGAGCTTCAGGGGAGCAGCTCTGTGCTCCAGCTCCATCCAGTTCAGCCTCCCGCCTCCCCGAGCCCAGCGTGAAGCTGCTTCCAAGCTCCTTCCAGAGGCTCAGCACTACAGCGTCCTCCCACTCCCTGCTCCCGACTTCTCAAAAGACAGGCAAATTGTTTAGCCCATCTTCCAAACACATCTCTCCCCAGGTCCGGAGATCAAAATAGCCTATTCAGGGGGCTCTGTCCCCACCCCCCACCCGCCCTTCTTGCTCCAGAGAAGGGACCCTGAGACTCAGAACAGGAGTCCCTTGAGAACGGTTCAACTTCCTCCTAGCTGGGCAGCTCCCGCTCTGTGTCCTGCTTTCCCTGATGCGTCTCTCTGCTCTGTCCTTATTCACATCCTCTCCTCTGTCTAACTGAAACCACATTTGCTGAGTGGATACCGTGAGCTCAGCACAGCGCCAAGGGTCTGGGCTCACCGAGTAGACACTGTTATCTGACCACCTTCCGCTTTCTCCATGGGACCCATCACGGCTCTTGAGTTCAGTGTTTGTTTCCTTGCGTATTGTCGAAGGTTAGCTCTCCACAAACAGGGCCCTTTTCTACCTGGTTCATCACTCGAGTGGTGCCTGGCCCACGGAAGGTGCTTACTAAGTATTCGCTACAGAGTGATGGGCAAAGTGACATGACCGTGTCTTCCTCTGGTAGGGCATGGGTATCAGCTCAACCAGAGTGAGCATGAGTCTCCTGAGGGAGCCTCAAAGCCAGTCTCCCGCAGCTTTCTTCCTCAGAAGGCGTTTGAGGACGAAAGTTGCTATAAGGGAGCCCCTGGGGTAGAGGCTGTCAGTGCTGGGTAGAAGGATTAACTCCCCCTGGCCTCTTCTTTTTCTCTCTAGCTGCCTTCCTTGGGGACATCGCCCTGGATGAGGAGGACCTCAGGGCCTTCCAGGCGCAGCAGGCTGTGGATCTTAGGCAGCGGGCAACCCACAGGTCTTCTGTCAAAACTGCAGGTATGCTGGGTACAGGCTGGCCCTCCTATGTCCCAGATATGGGTTCCAGAATTGGAGAAACAAGGAACCTCCCTGTTTCCCAGCCAGGGTCTCTCAGGACAGAGGCTATGAGCTTGAACCCAGCATAATGGCTTGTCTTCCCTTGGGATAGCTTCATCCCTTCCCCAGAGGAACAACAAGTGCAGACAAACCTGGGAGCTAGACCTGACATTCTTTTTGCTTACAGTTGACAAAGGACTTTCAAAAGCATTATCTAACTTAACTGTCTCCAGCCACCTGCGCAGGTAGGCATCAGGACAAGCCCTGCCTTGCAGATATAGAAACTAAGGCTCACGGGGGTAATGTGACTTGCTCACGATCACAGAGCTGGTCAGTGGCAGAGCTAGGACAGGAACCCAAGCCTTCTCACCCCAAATCTGAGGCTCTTCGCTCAACACCCCAACCCCTTCTGGCTTCTCATGCTCCTTCTTTGCAAGCCTTTACGCATCTTTCGAAGCCCATCTCCAGAGCTTCGCTGGGGAAACCTTCCCTGATCATCCCTCCACTCTGTTGACCATGTCAGTGAACTGTATTTCAATAGTTTCTTTTGTTTGTTTGTTTGTTTTAATATGTCTATCTTCCCTGCTGGACTTAAAGCTTTTCAAGGTCAGGGACGAGTCCTTTTCACCCTTGAGTGTGGCCCAAGCAGCTAGCAACCCACGTGGCCCTTGGGAATGGGTGAGAGAAGAGAAGGAGTCAGGGCATGGGCTGCTTCCATTCTGTCCAGCCTTGTCACTGCTCTGGAACGTGGTGCTGCCTCCAGGGAGCTCTCCGCCTGCCAGGGATGGGGATTCTCACTTGGAACCCATTCAGCTTACACTCTGCGGGGCTCAGGTAGTTGCCCTCTCCCCATGAGGGAGGATTGTGGCACGGACAGCTGTAGAGAGCTGGCCCTGGAGGGTGACATGGTGGCCTGATAACTAGAAAGGCTTCCTGGGCCTGAGAGAGGACTGGCAGACAGCACAGGCAGAAGGGAGGGGTTGGAGTGCCAGGGCCCATCACGAACCCACCAGGTGACTTTGGGCAAATCTTCAGCCTCAGTTTCCTCATCTGTCCAGTATACATAGTGACACTTGCCCAGTGCACCCCAGAAAGCTACAATGTCACGGGAGAACGTGCATTTGGGAACACTTAAAGACATCAAGTTCCGTATGCTCCACAAGGAGGAAGTCTTATTAGGTGAGAAGGGAGCATTTCCTAGTCCCAAACCCCCCCTAATGTCCTAGGAAATTAGTACACCATGGTTTTCTTTTTCAGTTATGCTCAATCCTTGCTCTCCGTGGTAGTTATGAATAGAGCAATCAGACAACCTTGCTCCATAAAGTCACTGTGAACACTGAATTCACAGACCCTAAGCCATTCATCACTCCTAGGAGAAACGCAGTGTTCGCTGCCTGCCAGCCTCTTTTCATATGATTTTCATCATCTGATCGGTTTGTGACCCCGTCTTACGTGTACATGTGTTTCTGTTTAAAAACCCCTGATTTAGGGCACCTGGGTGGCTCAGTTGGTAAAGCAACTGCCTTTGGCTCGGGTCATGATCTTGGAGTCCCAGGACTGTCCCACATTGAGTTCCCTGCTCGGCAGGGAGTCTGCTTCTCCCGCTGACCTCTCTCCTCTCATGCTTTCTCTCTCTCATTCTCTCTCTCTCTCTCAAATAAATAAATAAAATCTTTAAAAAAAAAAAAAGACCCCTGATTTAACACACAGTGGATTCATTAACATGGAGCCATGGCCAGCAGCCCTCTGACTCATGACCGAATGAAGGTTCTATAACACACATGTATGTTCTCCATAAAGCACATGAAATCCTTCTAGCACTTGGGACACCAGATGGCATGGCAGTGCTTCAGCACCATCGGGGTGGACGGGAGTCATTTTAAACAACGAAGTCACCGACAAAAAGCCCCCAAATGCAAAAGAAAAAGAGAAAAGAGTGGCACTAAAAAGACTCTAAAAAGGATACTTATTGACAGCGTCACCTTGTTCCACCTGAGCTGGGCATGTGGGTAACTCACGTTTTTCTGCCCGGCTCTGCACAGGTCAGCGAATAACCATGAGAAAGCGAATGGTATTGATTTGGGGATTACAAATATGGGCAAATATGGAATCCCCCCAAAATAAGGATAGATTATATAATTTGTTGGCCCCGCCACCCCTTCATTCACTTGCTACCAACGTCTCTGTCTTCCAACCCCAGGAAATTCCTCTGCCTTGGACTGTCAGAGCACTGGTGGGCAGTTGCAGAGGAGAAGCCGTGGGAGATGGAAGGGCAGGTCCCGGAGCCGGCGGGCAGCCACATCCAGACCAGAGCGAGTGTGGCCAGATGGGGTCATCCCCTTTGTCATTGGGGGAAACTTCACTGGTGAGTGTGATTATGGGGGACGGGGGAGGGAGGAAGCCTGTGTCTGGACCTGACCGTGGGGCAGCCGGGTCACATGTAGGGATAAGAGTGGTACCTTCTGTGTACCTGTCCAACAACAGGCTGACACTCTAATAGTGGGTGGGCCCAGCTGGACCCTGTGACCCCCTGGCCCCTTTCATCCTGGCAGGTAGCCAGAGGGCGGTCTTCCGGCAAGCCATGAGGCACTGGGAGAAGCATACCTGTGTCACCTTCCTGGAGCGCACTGATGAGGACAGCTACATCGTATTCACCTACAGGCCCTGCGGGTGAGCAGGGGCCCCTGGGCGTTGCACCCTCAGCCTTCATCCCAACCTATATTCTGCCCCGGGCACTGTTGCTGCCCCAACGGGACCTGACACTTCGTCACCTGTCTCCCCCCACCACCCCTGCCCTGGGACATCTCTCCAGGAGCCGCCCAGATGTGGCTATGACCCCTGCACACAGCCTGGGCATCCCACGCTCAGGCCCCTCCCCCGCGCCTCGCCCACCCCCCGCCCCCCTGGCAGCCTCGCCCGGCCCCTGAGTGGATGCACTCCCCCAGCTCGGGACCGCCCCCCTGAGCTGGCCCCGCCCTCCAGGTGCTGCTCCTACGTGGGTCGCCGTGGCGGGGGCCCACAGGCCATCTCTATCGGCAAGAACTGTGACAAGTTCGGCATCGTTGTCCACGAACTGGGTCATGTCATCGGCTTCTGGCATGAACACACAAGACCAGACCGGGACCGCCACGTGTCCATCGTGCGGGAAAACATCCAGCCAGGTAGTGCCTTGACCTTGGTGCCTAGCTGTGTGCCGCAGCAGCCCCCGGGGCCCGACGCTCCAAGGCCTCTGGTAGGAGTGGGAGCTGCTGCCTGGAGCCATCGCTTTTGGTCAGCTTAGTGGGCAGCCCTTGTCCAGGGCCCAGGTTTGTCCAGACCCCAGCCTTGAGGCTTCTGCTCCTTGCCAGGAGCAGCTCTGACATGGTTGATCAGTTCTAGAGCTGCTTGAGGGGGCTGGGAGAGATCCGGGTCCTAGACAAGAGGCCATCAGGCAAGCCAGAGCCCAGCTGCCCTGGGGTGGTGGGGATTTGGTGGAGGGAATTGGCACATCCCCCATGGCATCTCAGCCTTTCTCTTCACTTTTCCTCAGTCTTCTGCCCTTTGCCTAGTCTCTCCTCTAAGGGTTTTTTCTTTCTTGTTTCTCCAGGCTACCTCCCTCCCCTCCCAGCCTGCTTCCTTCCTCCCTCCTAGGCCTCATCCATTCTTCCCGGCTTTCATCTCCCTGTGGTTCTAGAAATAAGTGCTTCCTTCCCATACTCCCTGAGCCTTCCCTCCGGCCAGTCCTCATTGACCCTGCCCCTCTGCAGGACAGACTCTTCTAGAGACCTATCCTTACCCCCAGACTTCCCTTGGCCACTCCCCAGACCCCCAGGTAGGGGGGATACCTCTCAAGTGCAGGGAGGACCCCACCCCTGAAAATGTGGCACTGCCCCACACAGACCCACCCTGCCTACCCCCCCCCCAAACCTTTTTCCTGATCTTCGCAGGGCAGGAGTATAACTTCTTGAAGATGGAGCTCCAGGAGGTGGAGTCCCTGGGGGAGACCTATGATTTTGACAGTATCATGCACTATGCCCGGAACACATTCTCCAGGTGAGAGATGGGGCCTGGCCTCCTCTGGGGCAGCCCAGTCCCGCCCCCTGTAGGCCATTCTCTTTGGGCCTATCATTTTGCACTAGGCTGCCCAACTGGGGCAGTCCCCAAGGACAAGCATGGACTTCTGGGTGGCTGCAGTCCCCAAACAGAGGACCCGTGGGGGCTACCTGCCCTGCTGTCCTCTTCCATGCTGGGTCCATGGCCCAGCTGGCACTCACAAAGCCTAGTACCATGTAAATGAGGGCACCTGGCTCAACAGGTTGAAAATCCAGCCACTCTACTGGCCGCCTAGATAAATGCCGTCGCCCCAGAGCTGTATCAGCCTAAGGGAGCTGAGCTTTTCCCTCATCTTTCAGCCAAAAGAGGCACATTTTTCTCCCTGGGGTCATCCTTTCTAATCAATCTGCCTTTTTGTAACTGGCTAATTTGTACGAAGGCTTCCTCCTGCCCTGAACTAGCCTCTCTCTCCTGCTCACAAGTGCATGCACAATTACTCCTTTTCCGGGCCCACATTCCCAGAAATCACAGCCAGAACCCCCTGAGGTAGTGGCCCAGCCTCTGTCCCCCACAGCTTCTCCTTAGCAAAGTGTGGGAAAAGGCCCCTCCCGCCTCCTCCTCAGGCTCCCCTTCCCGGCCTGGCCTTTCCCATGCCTGGCTCTTTCCTCATCCTCTGTCTGCTCTCCTGCTCTGTCCCAGCCCCTCCTCAGTCTCCCTGCCTCCAGACCTGAGGGAACAGAGACAGGAGGAAGGGTGGTGAGGTCATCCACCACCCCCACCATGGCCACAGACCTCCCCTGGACATTTCCCACCACATCCCACCCTCCCCCCTGCCGAGTTCCACCCAACTGGGTGTGAGTCAGGGACCCTGGGGAGGTGGAGGGCCGACTGCTTCCTTCGCCCTGCTCCTCCCAGATGGCAACACCCAGGACTTAGCAGGCAGGAACTCGGGGGACAGGAGGCACTGATGGATCGGGAGTCGTGGGGCTGTCCCCAGGGCCTGGTCTGGCCAGGGCAGAACTTGTCAGGAGCAGCCTGTAGCAGCAGGATGAGTGCGGGCCCTGGCAGCCCCAAGAGAGGGTTAGCACGAGGGGCTATGGAGCAAGGACTGGGAGAGGCTGGCCACATGATTAGCAGGGGTCCGTAGATCTCCTGATGCTGGGCACTTCACCCAGACTGAGCCAGAGCACCAGCAGGTCCCCAAGCATGTGGAACCTGCATCCCTGACCTCCCAGAGTATTCCTGGGGCTCCCCCAGGCTCCAGCCATGTGGCTGCCACGGAACAGGGTGGCTGCTGGTCAGTGGGCAGCATAATGACAGGGTGAGATATTTCCACCCGTCCCTGACCCTACGGAGGAATGTCTGGGCTCTGGCAGGGTCATGACCTGGGTGCACACAGGCATGCCACCCATCCTTCCATCAGACTCTCACCCAGGTCGGGCTTTTCCTCCTCAGGGGCATCTTCCTGGATACCATTGTTCCAAAGTACGAGGTCAATGGGGTGAAACCTCCCATCGGCCAAAGGACCCGGCTCAGCAAGGGGGACATCGCCCAGGCCCGCAAGCTCTACAAGTGCCCAGGTCGGGGTGGGGAGGGACGGGCCAGGGAGGGGTGGAGGACAGAGCCCCGAGGCAACCAGTGGCCAGGGCCTGGGGCTGAGGAGTCTAAAGCCATAAGTCTTAGGGAAGGCCAGAGGCTGCCTGGTGTTGGGGGTGGGAACACCCAGGCAGGGGCACTGTTCAAGATAAGGAACCAAACAGGGGCTGGGATTGGGTGGTGGTGAGGTGTCGAGCCCCACACCTTCTGGGGCTCTGGGAGAACAGGGCAGTCGGAGCAGTAAAGAGGGCAAGCAGTGCAATTCCCAGGAGTGAGGTAGAGCGAGGCCCACCAAAGGAAACAGGGCATCCTGCAGCACTAGGCTGAAGAGGTCAGACCTGTGAGCTTATATGTGAGGAGCAGGGAGTGGATCTTAAAGGGACAGGACCACCCCGGACTCCCTCCCCTCCTCAGACATTCTTCTCTTCTCCTCGTTAAAGGAAGCCAGAGCTCAGGGCGGGAAGCCAGAAGGCTGGGGGGGGGGGGGGGATCGCGCATCTGCAGCCAGCAGTTCAGTCATTTCCTTTCCTTGACAGCCTGCGGAGAGACCCTACAAGACAGCACAGGCAACTTCTCCTCCCCCGAGTACCCCAATGGCTACTCCGCCCACATGCACTGCGTTTGGCGTATCTCAGTCACACCCGGGGAGAAGGTAACTGAGCGTCCCCTCCTCTGCCAGGACCCCAGAGTAGGAGAGCATAGTCCACTGTGGCTGTGAATGACCTACCTGGGAGACATAGACCCATTCAACCCATAAAAAAAGGAGCACTGCCTTGAGGAGGGGCTTCTAGCCATCCTTGTATGGGAAGGCTGGATCACAGAGAGCCCTTGCTACACAAGAGGCACTTTTTTGAGGGCTTCTCAGGCTCACCCACAGAGTTTTCATGTGGAATCTGGACGCTTCACCCACCCCTGCACTTCCCATGTCCTTCCATGCATTTTGACTGTTTCCAAAAGTCAACGTTAAGACTTTATTTCCCTTGATTGGAACATGGCACTTAATGTACTAGTACAGTATGGAGCCCAGCTAGATTTCGTTCCTGGTCCTATTGTCCAGTCCAGCAGCTCTCAGGACCATGTGGAAGCCTCCATTCAGCAGGTAGCCGTCCCTCGTACTCTGTCCCGAATTGTCGGTGAGCATGACTTCTAGGTCTTTGGAACCTGGTCTTTGACTGAAACACTAAACATGGCACGAATCAAGGCAGATTCAAGATCCCTTTCTGAGCTGACATGGTTCATTGGCGGACTTTGGGCAGAGTTATTCCATTGGCTATGACACCCCTTAATAGCACTACCAACCAGCCATGAGTCACTGCCTTGTTGACTGGGAAGTGAGCTTCTCAGACCATGCTTTTGTCATCTTCATATTCCTGGTACAGGAAGTAGTTGCTGAACACCGAATAGGTAGACAGACTCCCTTACCAAATCAAATCTACCGGTAGTAGATGGTAAAACGCCTTTTAAAATGGAAGTGACATTTGTCTGATACTTTGTTTCAAGTGAACCTGAACTGGTTCCTAGGATTCAAGTGTCTCCTTTCTAAATGGTGGCAGACTGTCTGTTTAACTGGGAATTGACATTCAACTCAGTGGTTTGCCATTCCCGGAATTCACTCCAAACCCTCCTTCTAACACAGGCACACATGCGCGTGCACACACCCCCCTTTTGAAAATTGGCAAAGCTTTTGTTCTGAGCTCTCAAGATTACAGACACTGATCACATCTGTTAGTTATTTGAGTGTCCTCTGATGTCATTTTTGAGCCTAGAGGCAAAAGCCAGTTTAAAGAGGTGCTCCCCGACTCTCCTCCAAAATGAATCGGTTTCCATTTCCTTTCCAAACTGTGCTTATTTTATTTTTCGCAATATAAAGATCATTCTCATTTGTGCTAGACTTCTGTTGAGGGTTGAGTAATTCCATCACCTCTCTCAGTTAAAATTCTGTCACCGCCTTGAAAAAGTCAACCCATCCCCTCCTTGTTCTTTTTTTTTTTCTTTTTTTCTTTTTTAAATTCTGAATTGAACTTAAACTATTGCTGTCCTTTTTGCTGCCTCGTTCGGAGCATGCCCTAGCTTCCTTGATCCTTCTGCCAGAGGTCTCCACTGCTGCAGCCTTTGGAGATCTCACAGCGGATAACAATAAAAACAACTAACGGTTATTGACCGCGTGATGGGCCGGGCATGTGTTAAATTTTTTATGTGTTATGTCTTGTAATTAACACAGTGACATTCTCGGTGGGTGCTCATGTCATTCCCGTTTTGCATATGAGAGAACAGACTTGGGAAAATCAAGTAGCTGGCCCAAGAAACTGGATTACAACACAAAAATCCATGATTGCAGTACTGGGTATTCTAAAGCCTTTTCCCGTATCAACAATTGCTAAAGTGCCCTTCCCTGGACTCCTGTGCACACTGCTCGCCTAGCACAGGGGGAAGGAAAGAGGCATGAGGTAGTCTCCGCTCCGGGAACTTAGAGTAGGGTAGAATATTGCCATCTTTCCTGTTCAGAAGATTTGCTCAGTCAGCAAGGATATGACACCTTGGTCAGGATCCGTCTCCTTCCCTTCGGTTCTGAGCTGGCATGGGCTGGCCCAAGTCTCCAGTAGACACATGGCTGGGCCGCAGAAGCCTCTCTGTGCCTGGAGCCTCTTCCCTCTACAACTCCCCAGAGACTCCCCAGCCCTTTTCAGAGGGCTGCCTGGGACTCCAGGGAGAGAAGAAGGCTACAGAGAAAAATTCCAGATTCATCAGTGTGTGGTTGCAGAGAGAGCAAAAGTAAAACTTGCTCCCAGTCCTGGATGCATTTGTAGAGTCGTAAGTGAGCCAGAGATGGACTCCCGGGGGACAGGCACCCTTGAAGGGCTCTCGGAGGCTGGGGAGCTAGGGAGGATGGCATCATGACGCCGCAGCTGCCATTCCTTGCTGCACGTCCACTGTGTGCCAGGCAGAGTAGTAGGTATCTCGTGTGCATGACCTCGTCATTCATCTCATCTGTTTCGTGGTGTAGGGGCTGTCATCTCTCAGGTATGGAGGAGGGAGTCGGGGCTCAGAGTGCAGAACTCTGCCCAGGTTTACACAGGCAGTCGTGGTGGAACCAGCCTTCAGTTCCAGGACTGCCCGACTCCAAAGTCTATGCTCTTTCAACAGTCACTCTGGGATAAACCCGCCAGCGTTCAGGGGTGGACTTTGATTTCTCTCCTGGGCTGAGAGGTTGTTTTCACTCGCTCTCCGCTTCTCTGCTTATTGCCAGAAGTACGAGTGATATGTGCATTTTATCTTATATGGTTATGCAAGTCAGGGATATATCAGAGAAGAAAGAGCCTGGTTGGAAGCCTTCCTAAAACCCCCAAGTGTCCACACTATGCGTCATTAGCAGCTGTCCCAAAGAGGACTGACAGTGTCTCCCAAACCACGAACCCAGCTCCTTCTGAGCGGGAAAGTAGTTTTAGGAGATCACGGTCTACTGTCGCAAAGAAGCCAAGAAGATAAGAACTGAAAATGTCTTTTGGATTTGGCAGTAGTGTCCACCCCCATTCCCATCCCTGCCTTGTGATAACCTTCCCGTTCTTCAAGTTCCCACTCACTCAGATCCCTCCTCCTCTGTCATGTCTTCTCTGAACCCTACCTCCCGTCCCCCAGCTGGGAGAGGGGAGCCCTCCCTCCTCTGGCAAGGCCCGTGCAGGACCCTCCCCTGAGCTCCTGCTTCCCCGTGCTGAAGGGCGTGGGGCTCTGAAGGCGAAGGCCAAGCTGACCCTCATTCTTGGCGCAACTGTTCGGCCAAATCGAGCGGCGGTCCTGGAGAGGCCACATGGAGTGGTGGTTCAGGGTGTGAGTTGAAGAGCCAGGGTGGAAGAGTGTCTGGGTCTGACTCTGGTCTGCTGTGCTGTTTACTGGATACGTGATCTTGGGGAAGTTGCTTAACCACTCTGGGCTTTGTTTCCCCATTTGTAACGTGGGCCTGGTGGTAGTGCCTCCATCAGGGGCCTGATGATACAAGGATTAAACAAGTTCATGTACATGAAGTGCTTAGAGCAGCGCCTAGCACGTGGTGGGGGTTCAATCGAGGCTAGTTGTTATTATCATTCTGTTAACAGAGAAATCCCTGCTCAACCTCCCTGCGTTCCACATCCCCCATCTGCCTCCCTCTACTTCCACTTTCTGGAATGAACCCATTTCAAAGTTCAAAATCTTGGGCAAACTCAGCTCCAGTAGTGAAATTAACTTTTTTTGAGTGACATACACTGTAGTATATATGTGTGGCCTTTATGTACGTTGCATGCGTGACTCTTACATGCGTCAGTGTTACAAACCTTACGTATATTAGCTCCCTGAGTCCTGTGAGGTAGGTCTATGACCATTGCCATCTTACAAAGAAGGGAATGGAGGCCCAGAGGTGTGAAATGATGGGCCTCAGTGGTCCAACAAGGCAGACAGAAGCCAGGCCGTGGGTCCCCAGGAGTCAACATATTGTCCCAGTTGCTCCCTGACAGCAGCCCACAAATGTGATGCATGCCTCCCATGTGCAGGTTCCACTTGGAGACCCCGCATGCTGTATCTCATTTAACCCCCCAGCTCCTTAGGTTTGCCTCCACGTTTTAGACAAAGACACCGAGGCACAAAGAAATCAGGCCACGGGCCCAGAGTCACCAGCCAGGAAGTGGTGGAGCTGGCCAGGTTTTCTTTGGCCAAGGGCAGTGCCCCTGCCACCAGAGCACAGCTGTTTCCACATGACAGAAGCTGTTACAACGCTTAATTAGACAGCTCCGGTCTCAATATAGCCACGGCCGTGCCTCCCTGGAGGGTGACCCTAACCGCCAGCACAGGTCTCTTCCTCCTGAGTGAAGCGACCGCGGGTCCCTCCTGCCCATGGGAGGTCTCGGGTGGGCCCTTTGGGGCAGCGCTGGCTGGGCGTGGTCTCAGAGGCTGTGAATTCATCCGCCCCGAACAGAGCCAGAGTTGTTCCCGAGGATGACAGGAAAGTTGCTACTGTTCTTAGCCCAGCTGCTGACCAAATTGATTGGCAGACCCGGGAGGCCACATGGAATCATGGTGAGGGGCATAAGCTGAGGAGCCAGAGCTCTCTCCCTGGGCCCTCTGCTTTCCTTCTTCTATCCAGCAACTCCTTAAAAGAGAGTTTTGTTATTTGTCAGATAGAAGGATGATGTATCCGTGCTGTAAGAATTTTGAAAAATAGAAGAATTTCTAAGGTAAGAAGTGGATATTCTCCCCTGGATTCTTCTTCAAATCCCACTCTTCAGAGGCGACTAGGCATGAGTAACACTTGCTGGATCCTTTCAGACCCTTTCAAGTACATGTGTGTGCATGTGTGTATGGGTATATGGTCTCAGGTACCTTCTTTTCACTCAACAGTTAATTGTGGTCAGGGTTCCGTGTTCACAAATCAACTTCTACCTCAGGCGTGTTCATGGCCGCTTAGCATGCTGTCATCCCCATTTCTCTTCACTGCTCGGGCATCCCCTGTAGGTCTCCACTGATGGATGTTTCATTTAAGTTTTTTATAAGTTTCTAGTATTAACCAAAATCACTACAGTAAATATCTCAAGATTTAGATCTTTATGCACTGGGGCAAATGTATCTGTAAAATAGATTCCTAAAAGCAAAATTCTATTCAAGAAGTATTTATGAAGCAACTCCTACATGCCATACACCAAAGATTCTGTAGTGAATTAAAATTCCTGGCCTTGAAGGGTTTACAGTTTGGCAGGGCTGAGGGATGGGCAAGCAAATAAAAAGTAAATGCAGTAAGTTAGATGGTGATTGATGTCATGAAGGAAAGCAGCAGTAGGAGATAAAGGAGCGAAGCAGGGATTACTGTTCCATGTGGGAAGGCCTCATTCACATCAGGTGAGTTGGAGGAGAAATGGACAGGAAATGAGGGAACGCTTTGGGCAGATAGCTGGGAAGAGCTTCTAGGCAGCAAATGCAAAGGCCCTGAGGCAGGAGCAGGCTTGGTATGTTTGAGGACCAGCAAGGCCAATGTGGCCACAGCCAAGTAAGCAAGGAGGGCATTGTGGGGAGAGGGGTCAGAGAGATAGCGGGGGGTTAGACCACAGATGGCCTTAGAGGACATGGTGAAGACTTTGGATTTTACTCTGAATAACATGCATTAAAGGATTTTGAGCAGTGGGAAGATAAGATCCGGTTTTATCATGAAAGGCCTGCTGTAGTGAGAGGTAGTATCAAGAGTAGGGACTACTGAACTAATCTTGGAAAAAGTTGATGGCAGGGCCAGGACCACGAGTCAAGAAGGGGAACGGGTGGTTTGAGGAGAGAAGGGGAGGCTGTAAAAGGTGGGTCTGGCAGCTCAAAGGGCCCAGTCAGTCTCACATTTCAAGTGAGACAGTCAATGTGCTTGTATTTTCTCTAGCCACTACATTTGACCATCTGGGAAGAGGCACAGAGTAGGTAGAAGTCGGATTTAATCAGGGATTTTCAGGAAAAGGAGAAAGTTGAGGTCCTTTGCAAGGAGGTAATGATAAAGTTAGATCATGGATTTGCCGGTCTTTGCCACTTCCTCTGTGTCCCATTTCAGGCATTTTCTAGAAAGATAAAATATTGGGCACACTGTCTCCAGAGCAAGAGCCAGATTTTCAACATCAGTTTTTTCAAAATATGAGGACTTCTACCTGGATAATAACAATAGCTCTCATGATGACTGGTAACAATCATCGAGAGTAATATAGGCACTTTTCCAAACCTGGACTTGCTCAGTTACATCCCAGAGAACCACAATTAAGAAACACTTCCCCAAACACAAACACATTTCAGCCCATGTTACGAATCAAAAGAAGAGAAGTGGAATGGGTGTAGTCCCAAGCTAGGCAAGGAGAAATGTGAGTACGTGAAGGTAGAAGGCAGGAAAACCCCATAGGCTCAGGCTGACGGTCCTGGTGAATTGGAAGTGTTGCTGGACTCCATAGAGAGTGGTGAGCAAGGACAGATGGGGGCACGTGGCTGGACGGTGGGCTCCTCGAAGCTGAGCTTCTGTGGGAGGAGGCACAGTTACTGATGAGAACAAGGTCTAGGGCATGACGTGCCATGTGTGAAGAAGAGGTGGGGAGGGGAGGTCATGGCGGAGAGGCCAGGAAATGGGAAACATCATCTAGGTGGATGTGGAAATCACCAAACATTCTGAAGGGGTCCGTGTCAGGGAGCGACAGTGAGCCAGAGCTCTTCCCTGAACCTCGACCATCACAACTTTGATGACAGGCTATGGACCACGGTTGCCAGTGCCAGCTTTGGGATCACTTTCATTCTCGCCTCTGCTCTGCCTGCCTCTAACTCAGCCGTGTGCCAAAGGGGAGACAGATCTCCTTATTTTCTTTTCCTCCAGCAGGGAAGCCAGCTAGATCTAACAGGTGGGCCCTGTGGGCACGGGACACACCCCTTAGGTCACAGCGAACCGTTCCCTGGAGTTCCCTGCTTGTTGGACTCTAAAGACACAAGAGGCTTTGGGGCACATTCTGGAAACTACTAAAGCAATTTCCCTCCTGGTCAGTGTGCTTCTCTACCTGTTAGTATGTTACCTGCCGGGGAGAGTTGGACATTACCAAAGTGTCAAACGTCCCTCTAGTGTGACGTGACCAGCTGGAGTTCATGCTCAGGAGGCACTCAGGGCAGTGGGGATGAGTCCCATGTCAGGGTGACGTGCTCTTTCCTCGGGTCATGCTCGGGGCCGCTGAGGTCAGAGAGCTTGGGTGATTTACCCAAGGACTCACATCAGGAAATGCAGAGGTGACAGCTCAGCTCAGGCCTGTGTGTGTGGAGTCTGAGTTTTTTTACTAAGTGAGATTTTCAGTTGTATATATCCTCTGAATCCTAAGCCCCTTAACAGGGACAGACCTGAAACCCGTTCACAGGAAGCTTTCGGACCCGGTATTCCCCTTAGCCGCTAGGATGGCCCCCTGCCTGGGATCGTTGTTCAATATATATGTGACCACAGTGACTCAGCCCTTCTTCTCTGCCTCTCCCCTCTGGACCCTTCATTCCCATTTCAGAGTCCCCAGTACCCACACGCCTCCCACTGAGGCGTCATCCCTCTAAAGATGCTGGATTTGTGTTACTGAACTTGTCAGGGAGGAGAGCTCGGTCGAGGCGGAAGCAGTGGCTCCTCACGAAGGGAATAAGAAAAATGAGACATTTTACTTATTAGATGCCACAAGGCTACATATATTGAGAACCAGGATGTCTGAGAAGGATGCTGGCCGCCATTGGCAGACAGCTGGGGAGAGGAGGGACGTTTCTGTGCCGGGAGCTCATTTTTGGGACCTCTTCACTATTCACAGAGGGGAAGGCAGGCCCCCACCATGGGCTGGCAGGCGAGGCTGGTGAGGCGTAGGGGGCCATGTAACTCTCCTCCTCTTCCTATATCCCCTAGATCATTCTGAACTTCACGTCCATGGATCTGTATCGCAGCCGCCTGTGCTGGTATGACTACGTGGAGGTCCGGGACGGCTTCTGGAGGAAGGCGCCCCTCCGAGGTAACGCAGGAGCCCACCCCCTCCCCCGCCTCCTCTGTGGCTGTGGCATTGTATGATTTGCAAATATCATCTCCCATTCAGTGAATTGCTTTTTTATCTTGTTGACAGTTTCCCTCACTATGCAAAAGCTTTCGGTTTGATGTGGCTAATTCCTTCTTAAGAACTACTTAAATCACAGTCTCTTCATCCTCTGCTGAAATCCAAAGGCTGGCCAAGGGTGATCTGGCCACCCTAGTGTGGGAGCCAAGAGTCCTGGCAGAACTAGTGCCTTCTAGCTCTATCATGAAGTCCCTTTCCCAATCTGGACCTCTGAGTCCTCTGTACGGGCTTCTGGGCCTCCTGCCGGGGTGATGCTCAGTGTGTGGGTCACGAAGTCATACAAGTGGACACAGGGAGATAGACAGGCACAGCTCCCCAGCTCCAGGCCCTCCTCCTCATCTGGGCACTCTCAGAGGCTCCATTTTCTCTCTCTGCAAGGTCTGGCTTAAGGGTGCCCACAGGGTAGCCTGGCACACTGTGGGGGCTCCCCACCTGGAATAGTGGCCTTCACTTGTTTGCACAGGATACTTTGTCCCTTGTTGGTGAGGGGAGTGGTGAGTAAGCGGGGGTGGGGGGTGAGTATTCAGAAGCACGGGACAGAAGATGCTTTAATGGCATGGAGTTAGGGCTAAGAGAGGCTTTTCCTTCAAGCCTGAGGAGCTGTGTGAATTCTCCTCCAATCTGGGCATGCTCCTAAGTTGCCCAGGACCGCCCATTAGCGTTAGAACCTTCGTTCCACAGCCTGGCCTGAAGCAGGCTGATGAATCATTGCTATCCACCTCTTTCTGATATTCAAATACTTCTCATTAGTCACCCAAAGCGGCTGTCATTACAACACTGCCTCCTGCAGACGTGGAAGCGTTTCCAAGAGTCCACTTACTTTCTCGTAACTTGCATTCCTAGGTCAGCACCCTCTGGCCCTTGCCGAAGGTTGGGCAACACCCAATCTTATTTGGAACACACGGGTCATCCCTCGTTGATTCTTGATTACCAAGAATTCCACAAATGACCATCCCCACCTGCTGACACGGCTTCTTGTCAGGGTTTATTTCAAAGGGGACATTTTCTGACCCAGTCCCTGGATTCTAGGATTTCCTTGGGGTCCTCTGACATCTCTTGCATTTGGTCAGATGAAAACATTAGTAATGTCCAAAGAAAACTGTGTTCATTCTTGGTGATTACTTGTTTGCATGGAGAACAAATGAGAACATGGCGGTCACATGTTCCTTTAAAAAAAGTAAATAAAACACAGATACAGCTGGTTAGCGTGAGGAGCCCCTTTCCTCCCTGAACTCATATTCCATCCCACAGGTGCACAGAACCCTCTAGAAGTCTAGTACTCTCTGGCTCTTCAAGGCCATGCTAGGTCCTGGACTAGACTCAGGCCAGCTGCAGGGTCTTAGGAATTCTTGCCAAGTGCAGAGCAGGGCCAGAGCCCCTGAGCCCCCTGCAGCAGCAGGACTGGCTTCCTGGAGCAGGGAGGTGAGAACGACCTGCTTCAGGCCTCACTGCCCTCTGTCCACACTGTCTGCACAGGCCGCTTCTGTGGGGGCAAACTACCCGAGCCTATTGTCTCCACCGACAGCCGCCTCTGGGTGGAGTTCCGCAGCAGCAGCAACTGGGTCGGGAAGGGCTTCTTTGCCGTCTATGAAGGTACTGAGGAAGAGTGGCAGGAGGAGTCAGATACGGGGTCCCCGGGCATCCCAGAACAGCTTGCTCCTGGCACCCCAGGGGCAAGGTTGAGCGCCCATGAGGGAGGAAGCTGAGATCCTGGTGGGATTGGCCAGGCCCCGGGGGCACTGAGAAGAGGGGAGGCCCATGGGAAGGTCTGGCGGAGAGGGAGAGAGGGGCTCTTGAGTTGGGCAGAGCATCCTAACTGACCTCGCTCCGTGTCCCTGAAGCCATCTGTGGGGGAGATGTGAAAAAGGACAATGGCCACATCCAGTCACCCAATTACCCTGATGACTACCGGCCCAGCAAGGTCTGCATCTGGCGGATCCAGGTGTCTGAAGGCTTCCACGTGGGCCTCACCTTCCAGTCCTTCGAGGTAGGTCAGAGACCCTTCAGGCACACCTCTTCATGGGCTTCCAGGTGTTGGGCCTGGCAACCACCCCTCCCCCTGCTGACTGAGCCCCAACCCTCAGATCGAGCGCCACGACAGCTGTGCCTACGACTACCTGGAGGTGCGCGATGGGCACAGCGAGAGCAGCACCCTCATCGGACGCTACTGTGGCTACGAGAAGCCCGACGACATCAAGAGCACGTCCAGCCGCCTCTGGCTCAAGTTCGTCTCTGACGGATCCATTAACAAAGCCGGCTTTGCTGTCAACTTCTTCAAAGGTGCTCCCTCCTATTCGCCACGCAGCCCAGCCCCCGCGGCGGATCCAGCCCCTTCATTCCTTTTGCTAGTGTTTAAAATTGTCTGGTGTTGTGTGGTTGGAAGCCTTTGCGTGAGATCTGCCCTGTGTCCACAGGTCAAAACGTGCTCAACAGCTTGCTCATCTTGCTTGACTGACCCTTTATGCGGGTTGATCAGCAACTCCCGTCTCCCCCTCCCCCAGCCTCTGGCAACATCATTCCACTCCATCTCTTCGTACTTATTTCTTGGACTTGACTATTTTAGACAGCTCACGTAAGTGGAATCCTGCAGTTCTCTGTCTGCCACTGGCTTCTTTTACTCAACAGAATGTCCTTAAGGGGCATCTGGGTGACTCAGTGGGGTAGGCATCTGTCTCTTGATTTTGGCTCAGGTCCTGGAATGAAGCCCCGAGTCAATGTGGAGTCTGCTTGAGATTCTCTCTCTCCCCCTCCCTCCGCCCTTTCCCCCACTCGTGCTCTCTCTCTTTCTTTCTCTCTCAAATAATCTTAAAAAAAGATAATGTCCTTAAGATTCATCCATACTGTATATGGCAGAATTTCCTTCCTTTTTTAAGGCTGAATAGTATTCCACAGTGTGTCCAGAACACATTTTTTAAATTGAAGGATACTATGGTGAGTGCTATTAAGTGCGTAAACCTGGTGATTCACAGACCTGTACCTCTGGGACTAAAAATTTTTAATAAAAAATTAAAATTTTTTTAAAAATTAAAAAAAAAGAAATTGAAGGATAATTGACATACCATATCCTATTAGTTTCAAGCATTCAGCATAGTGATTCAACATTTATGTACATTACAAAATGGTCACCATAGTGAGTCTAGTTATCGTCTGTCCCCTTACAAAGTCGTTACCATCTTATGGACTATACCCTACACTGTACGTTACATCCCCCGTCTTCATTTATTTTATAGCTGGAAAACTGTATGTCTTAATCCCCTTCACCTTGTTCATCTCTCTTGTTCATCTCTCCAGTCCCTCCCCTCTGGCACCCATCAGTTTGTTCTCTGTGTCTATGAGTCTGTCTCTGTTCTGTGTTGTTTGTTCATTTGTTTTGTTTTTAGGCTGCACGTCTAAGTGAAAACACAAGGCATTTGTCTTTCTCTGTCTAGCTTATTTCACCTAGTATGAATTCACTTATTCCATGGTATCACAAATGGCAAGGTTTCATCCTTCCCATGGTTGAATGATATTCCCCTGAATGGCTCTCCCCAATCTTCTTTATCCATTGATCTATCAGTGGACCCTTCGGGTGTTTCCATAGCTTTGCCGTTGTAAATCACATCTCAGTGGGCAGGGGGGTGCGTGTATCTCTTCGAATCGCTGTTTCATCTTCTTTGGATAAATACCCAAAAGTGGAATTGCCGGATCATATGGTATTTCTATTTTTAACTGCTTGAGGAACCTCCATACTGTTTTCCACAGTGGCTGCACCAATTTGCATTCCCACCCACAGTGCAGAAGGGTTCCCGTTTCTCCACTCCTCCACCAACACTTGTTATTCTTATCTTTCTGATACTACCCATTCTGACAGGCGTGAGGTGGTAGAGCTCAATGTGGTCTTGATTTGCATTTCCTTGACGATGAGTGATGTTGAGCATCTTTTCATGTGTCTCTTGGCCATCTGGATGTCTTCTTTGGAGAAATATCTGTCCAGATCTTCTGACCATTTTTCAATCAATTGTTTGTTTGTTTGTTTGTTTTAAATATTGAGTTTTATGAGTTCTTTATATATTTTGGATATGAACCACTTATTACATATGGCATTGGTAAATATCTTCTCCCGTTAAGCTGCCTTCTCATTTTATTGAAGGTTACTTTCACTGTGCAAAAGCCTTCAAATTTGACATCATCGCATTTATTTATTTTGCTTTCATTGTCCTTGTCTGAAGAGACAGAGCCCCCCAAAATATGACTATGACCAGTGTCTGAGAGCTTACTGCCTGTGTTCTCTTCTAGGAGTTTTATGATTTCAGGACTTATATTTAAGGCTTTAACCCATTTTTAGTTTCTTTCTGTGTATAGTTAGAATGTCCAGTAGCATTCTTTGGCATGTAGGCTTCCAGTCTGTCTATTTATTAAAGAGACTCTCGGGGGGCACCTGGGTGGCTCATTACGTTAAGCCTCTGCCTTAGGCTCAGGTCATGATCTCAGGGTCCTGGGATCAAGCCCCGCTCCATCTGCTCCCCGCTCTCTGCTCGGCAAGGAGCCTGCCTCCCCCTCTCTCTGACTGACTCTCTGCCTACTTGTGTTCTCTCTCTCTCTCTCTCTCTCAAATAAATAAATAAATAAATCTTTAAAAAAAAAAAAAAGAGAGAGAGAGAGAGACTCTCAGGGTACCTGGGTGGTTAAGTCGGTTAGGCATCTACCTTCAGCTCCGGTCATGACCCCGGGGTCCTGGGATCGAGTCTCACATCAGGTTCCCTGCTCAGCGGGGAGCCTGCTTCTTCCTCTCCCTCTGCCTGCCTCTCTCCCTGTTTGTGCTCTCTCTCACTCAGTCTCTCAAATGAATAAACCAAATCTTTAAAAAAAAAAAAAAGAAAAGAAAGAGAGAGAGACTGTCTTTTCCCCATTGTATATTCTTGCCTCCTTTGTCATAGGATAATTGACTATATAATCATGGGTTGTTGTTTTTTTTCCTGGACACTCTATTCTCTTCCATTGATCTAGTTTTCTATTTTTGTGCCAGTACCATACTGTTTTGATTGACTGATTTTTTTTTAAGAGTTGATTGATTTGATTTTGATTATAGCTTTGTAGCAGAGTTTGGATTATGGGAGCATGCTACCTCCAGCTTTGTTCTTTCTCAAGATTGCTTTGACTGTTCAGAATTTTTTGTGGTTCCGAACAGATTTCAGGATCATGTGCTATGCTCTGTGAAAAATGGCATATTGATGGGGATTGGGTCAGATCTGTAGATTGCTTTGAGTGGTATGGATGTTGCAACAGTGTTACTTCTTCCCATCCCGTACCACATTTTCTTTTTCCTTATCTGTTGGTGGATATTTAGGCTGTTTCTACATCTTGGCTCTTATGATATTGCTGTGGTGACTTCACACATTCTTTATTCAGCCATTCGACACACAGGCTCTAGGAAGGGTGCATAGACCTTGGTGCCCTGCCCTTGAACTTATGGCCTAACTGCGGAGAAAATGTGAATTCCAGCGAAAAACTGCATATCTCATTGAGTAAACGACAAAGTTATGTAAAAGTAGTTGACGCATGGTAGGTGCTCAGCTATGAACTGAAATAATAACTCAAGAGTGAGTCCAGAAGTTTATATGGAAGAGATGCCAATGAGGCCCAGAGGCAGGGAGTGATGTAGAAGCTTGGGGAGGAAGCCGGACAGTGTGGAGATGTCTTTCCCGGTGTCACAGGGGGCCAGTAATCCATCTGAACCTCATTTCCTCACCTGTAAAATGGGGATAGTAAGAGCCCCTCCATCACAGGTCATGTCAGGAATAAAGGAGAAAGGAGGAAATAGCACTTACCCAGGGAATGGCACAGAAGAGGGACCAGTCCATGGTGGCGGCCACCAGCCCAGCCACTGTGGGAGGCTCTGGGGGGTCCACCTGTCCCCTCTTTAGGTCACTACCTGTTCCTTCGGGGCTCTCAGGAATAGGATCACCTGGGGACTGAGAGGGTGCAGGGTGGGGCAGGGAGGTCCACAGCCTCAGAGCTCTGAGTGGCCCACAGCCTGCTGCCACCCCCTACAATGGGGCTGGAGGTGGTCGCAGGAAGCCTGAGGGAACCCAGACTTGACTCACAAGCAGAGGGCAGGAGAAGAGACCCAGGTCCCAGCCTGGCAGTCATTGTCCCCCTTTCCTTCCAACCGGCAGAGGTGGACGAGTGCTCGCGCCCCAACCGTGGGGGCTGTGAGCAGCGGTGTCTCAACACATTGGGCAGCTATAAGTGTAGCTGTGACCCTGGGTACGAGCTAGCTCCAGACAAGCGCCGCTGTGAGGGTGAGTGTCCCCTGCCCAACCCATGTGAAACTGCCCCTATGACCCCAGCCCTCTAGCCAAGATCTCTCCTGCTCTTGGACACTCCCCTCCCCTGCGAAGCTAGAACTCCCTAGCACGTTCTTCACTACTGGTGGACAAGGAAGTCCCCCAGAACACACTAAGTGGATACACTCTGGGTTGTTCTTTTTTTTTTTTTTTCTTTTTTCTCATTTTTATTCTTTTAAAATGCTGATCTTGACTGGCTGACTCATTTCGTCACCCTCCAGAAGGTCATGATCCCCAGTTTGGAAACCACTGTCCTCAGACATGCACTGATTTTTTTTTTTTTTTTTTTTGGCATGTCCCGATACCCTGCCTAGGTGAAAGCTGGTGAAAGCACTCCCCGCCAGCTGCCTCCAGCTCCACCCGGTCCTGCCAGGCGGGCTTCTCTCTACCCGCCTCACCAGGCTTCCGGTCCCCCATGCCCACCACCCAGCCTTCCCTGAGCCCCTCACCCCCCTCCTCCTTCTCAGCAGATGTCCTGGCCGTTCTGTTGTTGAGAAGGTAGAAGTGTTCACACACACAGCTCCTGAGTTCCTCATACTCTGAAGATACCCTCCTTTCCCTGCCTGCTTCCCTCCCGCTCCTGACAGAAGCCCCAGGGCTGCAGGGAATCCAAGAACCCCAGCTCCCTCACCGGTCTCTGGCCCCAACCTAGAGTGGGGGCTCCTGGCGGGTGATGGCACCTCTCTTGTCCCCCCCCCCCCCAGCTGCCTGTGGTGGATTTCTCACCAAGCTCAATGGCTCCATCACCAGCCCGGGCTGGCCCAAGGAGTACCCCCCTAACAAAAACTGCATCTGGCAACTGGTGGCCCCGACCCAGTACCGCATCTCCCTGCAGTTCGACTTCTTCGAGACAGAGGGCAATGACGTAAGTGCCCACGGGGCTGAGGAGATGCAGGAAGGTCTGAGGCGTGGGAGCCGGCTTCTGTCCCTATAAAAGAAATACCCAAAGAACGTAGAGGAGGAGGGACTGCTCCCAATTCTAGGAAGCAGGGGAGGCTGGAGGAGGAGGGCTTGAAGGCCAGGGCACACAGGTGGTGGTGTGGAGCGAGGCAAGACTTGGGGCTTGTGTGGAGAGCTCGAGAGGATCCAGTGGGGCTGACTTGGCACCCTCTTTGAGTTATTAGATTCTGTAAAGTGGGTGACTGAAGACAAAGGGACCCTCAGAACAGGGAGCCTTCCCAGGTAGGGGTGGTCAGGAGAGACTTCCTGGAGGAGGCAGGCCTGGAGCTGCACTGCCCTGCAGGTGTGCAAGTACGACTTTGTGGAAGTGCGCAGTGGGCTCACAGCTGACTCCAAGCTACATGGCAAGTTCTGCGGCTCCGAGAAGCCCGAGGTCATCACGTCCCAGTACAACAACATGCGCGTGGAGTTCAAATCTGACAACACAGTTTCCAAAAAGGGCTTCAAGGCCCACTTCTTCTCAGGTAACCCGGACTCCCCAGCTCTGAGCCCGCCCCCACCGTCCCTGCCACTATACCCCTGCATTTTCTAGCCCTCCCAGTTGCCAGGTCAGCAGGCTTTGTCCCCTGTTCCCCCCACTAGCCCTCCACCACCAGGCCAGCCCCTCCCTTCCAGAACCCTAATACTCCCAAATCCTCTGGGATTTGGAGCCAGCCTGAGGATGGGCAAGACATAGGCATGCAGAAATTAAAGGAGAGGGCTTTCCAGGAATCAGGAGCCATCATGCCGAGGCCCCAGAGATGGCAGGCCCTGGGAACAGGGAGTTCATCGTGGCCAGAGAACACAGGGTACATGTAGAGGAGAAAGGTCTTTGACTTGGACTATGTGGGGCAGGTGATCTGGGGGCGACCACATTTCTAATCAGAACCTACACATGCCAAAAGGGTTCATGCCGGGACCTTCAGAAAAGATGAGGAGCCTCCCTCTCTTCCAGGCCAAAGACTTCCCACTTGTCCTCAGCCCTCCGGTGGGGGACTCAGATCTAACCGACATACGTTTACTAAGAGCTGTCCCACATAAGGCTTGGGATCAGGTCCTTTTGGTGGCTTCATCTTTGGGTGGCCAGAAAGGTAGTCTCTGAGCAAGGCCTCCAGGGGTCCCAAGGGACCCTTCCCCTGCTTTACTCATCTCTCTGTGCTTCATCCTGGGGTGAGGGTGATGGTCTTTCAGAGGCAGTTGGGCCTGGGACATAGACAGCGTTGGGTGGGGACTCCATGAAATTGAGTAGGGGGAGTGGGAAGCAGAGGGAGTGGCTGGAGCGGCTGGTTTTCTGTGGGAGTGGCCCAGGGATCCTGATCCCCAGCAGGCCTGGTGGGCCGGGCATGGGTGGCAGGAAGGCAGGAAGCCACTGGCCGAGTCCATGCTGCCTTCCTTCTCCCCTCCTTTGCCCAGGGTCCTGCAACCTCGAGCCCCTACATTGTGGTCCTTCACCCCTGCCTGCCCCACCTGATGCCATGCCCTGCCCCTGTGCCCTGGTCCCTGCTTTGGCACTGCCAGCCATCCTGCTCTGCTTACCAGCCCCTGCCCCGCTGCTTGCTCGGACCCCTCCCCATGCAACACGAATCCTTTTCTTCCCTATGCCCACCTGGAAATCCTACAGGGTGCTCACCTGAGGGCTGAGGGGAGGTAATACCTACTCAGGGATGGGCTTGGTCCTGGGGAAGCCATTACCTGCTTACTCTCGTCTCTTCCTGCCCTTCTGTCGCTCCGGTCTTGGAGGGGGGAAGGAGACCAACACCAGCACATCCATCAGGCCTAGAGCCCAGGGCTTTCCACCCCCGGGTATTGCCCTACCCTGGCATGACACTGGGCCAGCCGCCCCTCAGCCCCGCATGGACATGCGCACACACACACACCTGCACACCCGCGCACACATGTGATGCCCTGCGGCACAAGAAACCTGCAGAAGACCCGCACTGGTGGGCATCAAGGTTGAGCCCTCAGGGCGTGGGGCATCTGACTCTGGCTCCCCAGGAGGGGGGCTCTTTGGACTTTTGGGACACCCAGCGAGGAGACCCTAAGCCAAGAAGGAGAAGAAAGAGCCTGAAGACCTTCAGTCTGACCCCAGCCACCTTCTGGGGCATTTGGCACTGGAGGGTGAGTGCCCTCTCCTTGTCCGGGACCGTGTCCACCCCCACCCCCGCTCCTGCCCCTCCTGCACCCTGCTCCCCTAGCTCCGAGGGAGGCTGCCACACGCCCACTCCCACCAGCGTCCAAGCCCCGGCCCAGGACACTGTGGCAGGCCTTCCTCGGGACTCACTTTTCTATCACTTGTCTGTTCAACCACCCATTAACCCACGTAGTCATTCACGGGCAAGTATTTCTTCTACCCCTCCTATGTGCCAGTCACCGTGCTAGGTAGGCATTTAAGGTACATATATGAGGAAGGCGTGCAGATCAAGATGTTTCTGAGAACTCTTTGCTCAGTTCATGAGCTGGGAGCCCTGAAGCTCCCGGTATAGTCACAGGCAAACCCCCAAGACAAGTTGTATGTGCCCCTCCCCACCACCTTCCTGCGGGAGGGGTGGGGTGTGCCCCAAAGGCAGCTTCCACAGGACCCTCAGCCGGGGTCCCTGGTGAGGTTCTGAGGCAGAGCTCTGCGAGGGACTTGTGGACTCTACCTCTTGACCCTGAGTTCCCACGGGCCCCCAGGGGTCTGGCCTACATGAGCATGGAGTGCAGAAGCAGGGTGCCTGTCCTCAGCCCCTCTGCTGATGGAGACCAGGAACAGGGCTCCCTTTGTCAAGGACCCCATTTGAATGGCAGGGGGCATCTTTCTACCTCGCAGTTCCCCTCTGGAATTCTGAGTGTCCATCCAGTCTACACACCTTCTCCGAATGCCTGCTTCTGTGCCAGGCACACAGTCCCCAGAGTGAGCTCAGACAGACTGGAGAATATGTGGGTGGCCTGAACCAGGTGTTTCTCTGTGTGTTAGTGCGCGTGGGTGTGCGCGTGGTGGAGCGCCTGGGGGAGTTGACCTGAGCTTGAGAAGCTGCGTGTGTGAGAGAACTTGAGACACCCCCCCCCCCATCTACCAAAGAGCCTGTGATCTCTGCACGTGTGTGTCTTTGCACCCATGTGCTGGCCCCTGAGTGCCTGTGTCCACACCTGTGCCTCTGTGTCGGCGCCCGTGCACGCCTCCTCACACAGGCGGGGGAGTGAGGAGTGAGGTGGATGGCTGGTGATGTGCGTGCACCGGGTAGCCGTGTCTGCCTGTGTATCCTGGGACCTTGTGCTCACGTCCCCGCGTGTCCGTGTCTCTGCTGCCGTGTAGGGACAGCACATCCCTGGGGGCATCCTGCGTCTGGCAGCACGTGGGTATGAGTGTGCACAGTGCAGGCTGCAGGGCCAAATGAGATGGCGGGGCTCTAGGCCAGGCGCCCCCCTTCTGTGGGCGGCTCCCCTCTAGCAGAGATCTGTCTCTCTCCTCCCCCAATCTGCGGCCCCAACCACTGGGGACCCAAACCACTTGATACTCCTGGATCTGTCCTTCACCAGCTCCCCCTCTCACCTCCTCCACAACAACCCCAAACCCCTCCAGGCCCTCTTTCTGCCACAGGCTTTCTCCCACTCTGTCCCCGTTGCTGTGCCCCTTCCCACCTGCTGCTCCTCCTTGAGCTGGCTGCCCGGACATGGCTGTCCTGCATGCATCTCCCACTGCCATCCCGCAGCGCCCTGTGACTCCACCTCTGAGGCCGGGCTGCTATTCACAGCTCGCCCTCCCTGGTCCCTGCCCTTCACCCCCACCCCTTGGTCCCTTTTCTCCTTCTCTCTCTCGTTTCAGAAAAGAGGCCGGCTCTGCAGCCCCCTCGGGGACGCCCCCACCAGCTCAAATTCCGAGTGCAGAAAAGAAACCGGACCCCCCAGTGAGGCCTGCCAGGCCTCCCGGACCCTTTGTTACTCAGGAACCTCCTCACCTTGGACGGAATGGGATGGGGGCTTCAGTGCCCGCCCACCCCCCACCTCCGCTCGGCCATTCCGGCCTGCCCTCCTTCTGGCCGGACAGAACTGGTGCTCTCCTCTCCCCCTGTCCCCCCTCCCATGGACAGGGGATCTTCCCCGCTCCCACCCCTCTCATTTTGATGGTGTCTGTGACATTTTCTGTTGTGAAGTAAAAGAGGGACCCCTGCGTCCTGCTCCTTTCTCTTGCAGTCTGCTTGTCCGTGTGTCTGTTTTTTCACTTGTCCGTCTGTCCAGTAAGCAGGTAATGGTAGAGGGTGCCCACGTTGGTCAGCTCCAGTCCCCAGCACTCCGTCCACCCCACTTCTACTTTCTCTCCCCACAGCTGGGCCACTCTGCTGGCTCTGCTGGAGGCACCGCCTGGGACCCCACCACCACCACCACCACCGCCATCGCCACCATGGCCTGGGCACCCCGGGGGGAGGAAGCCCAGCCAGCCTCCTGCTGCCCCTGGGGCAACCACCCAGCCCTTGGCCCTGCACAGACCTGGGCCCCGCCTTGCTTGCTCCCCTGCAGACAAGGACGAGTGCTCCAAGGATAACGGTGGCTGCCAGCAAGACTGCATCAACACGTTCGGCAGCTACGAGTGCCAGTGTCGCAGCGGTTTCGTCCTCCACGACAACAAGCACGACTGCAAGGAAGGTGAGCACTGCTGGGGCAGCCCCCCCAGAAGTCCCAGGGCAGGGCCCACCTAGAGCGCAGGGACTGGAGGCCAGGGCCCAGGAGGCTAGGGGTGCCACCACCATCTGGCTCCGGTCGACTCAAGGACATGAGTGTGGCCTCTGAGGTCACCTTGTTCGGCCTCCCACCAGGTCCGCAGACTCCCCACACACACTTCCATCTCTCCTTGTGCCCAACAGGAGGGGAGGGGCTCACGCCCATCCCCGAACTCCATCCTGAGAGTGATCTGGTTGTTGGTTCTTAAAATCCATGTCCCAGATGGCATGGCAGTTAAGGGCAGGGACTGCCTGGCCCAGCCCTGCCGCTTGGCCAGCCACACACCCTCGAGGGCCTCCCTTTGCTCCCGCGGGACAGCTAGGTGGTCACAGAGCCACTTCCTCAGGGCACGGAGCTCACAGCAAGCACAACTACATATTTCAACCATATGGGTCATGCTTCAGACCCCCAGGGGACACTCAGAACAGGGTCACTGCCTCCCAGACACTGAAGCAGATATTTGAAAACAGCTCTCATATCATCACCAATATCATCCAGTACTTCTGTGGCCACGACATAGCATTGGCCTTCCAAGTCATTAATTCTGTTGTGTCCCCTGCCTGCTGGGGACACTATCCCAGCAGCACAATGCAGACTCGGCTCTGCCACCGAATGTCTGCGTGACTCTGGGTGAATCACTTCTCCTCTCTGAGCTTCAGGTTCCTTATTCATGAGATGATCAAACAGTGGACCCTACCTTGGCGCATGCTGTGTTTTATAGATCTCGCTTAAGCACCTAGCCCAGTGCCTGGCAAATGCCTCTTCTCACTGTCAACCAAGGTACAGACAAATAAACTTCTGGCTAAGACAAACAGAACTGAAGCACTCCACAGTGACCCAATGGGTGTTCCAGAGCTTCCAACCCCATCCCTTCAGGCTCTCCAAATATGGAATTCCTGACTCACAGGGCCTCCACATCTTTTAGCTGGAGGGGACCTTATTTCTAGGCTGTCCAAAGTGCACTCCCTCCCCCCATCTTTCTGTGCTGTGTGAAAAAGCGTTCATCAACACCAACACGGTAGCTGGGAGAGGGTTTATGCTTCTGGACGGATAGCCTGGGCCTCATGCTGAGTCACTTCAGAAGCACTCAGCGGCCTTACTGACATGCTAGGCAAATTACAGGTCAGTAGTTCCTGAGTGCTGTGCAGAGTTTGGCAGGGGGGTTAAGGGGGGGTCCCTCTGCCCCCGAGGAGGTTGCGGTCTAGCTGGGAGAGAAGTGGGCCTACACAGAGAAGTTGGAAGGCGAGCTAGCGTAGAAATGGGGGATGGCAGCGAGTGTGGCTGTGGGGAACCACAAAAGGCTGATGGGGGCTCCACCTGCTTCCATGAGGGCCTCTGCACAGCCCGCTTGCTGCTCCCAGAGCCTCGTGGCTGTGCTTCCGTCCTGCTAGCTGCTGACCATAGGCACCTGCCTGTCCCTTTCTCCTCCCCAGCCCGCCATGCACCATCTGCCTGTTTTCCCCGGGGGGATCTGTCAGATTGGATGATAATAAATAACGAGCACCAGCTCTTCCATTTGTGGGGAGGCCATGGTCTCAGAAGCACACGTCAGGTTGCAATGGATGGAGCAGCCATAAGTAGTGAGAAGGGGGTGACAGCAAGTGCTCTTGAAGGTCGACTGACAAGAAGAGGAGAAAGGATAGGCAGCAGCTGGAGGGGATCATAGGGCCATGGGAGAGCGGTTTCCGGGTGGGGCAGAGCTTTAGGAAGGTGCACAGCCTGGCAGAGCTGGCACAGGGAGTGAGGGTGGGTAATCTGCAGTATAAGCATCCCCAGCTGGTGAGCCCCAGTTCACAGAAGGAGAGACACCTTCTTAGAGATGAGGAAAAGGGAAGGTGAGTTTGCAGGTAGGGGCCAGGAAGTTGAAGTGGTTCCTATCTGAGGCCCTGATTTTCTCCAGGAGACAGGAGGTGAGCTGTTCGTCCAGGTGGGAGGGGCTGGGGGTTGAGAGGGCTGAGGGTTTGGAGCCGCTGTTGAGGAGGTGAGAAGGTGAGAGGCAGAGCTGGTGAAGGACAACTCCAAGAGTATCAAGTGGTTTGGGTCTCCAGTGGTTGAGGCCACAGTTGAGGTTCTCCAAGATGACATAGTAGGGCAGCCAGGGTGATCGGCCCCATGGTCCAGCCAGATAGGGAAGTAAATTAAGTCAACCAAGGAGGAAATATTGGGAGAATCCAGAAGGATAGAGGCCATGGAGCGTTCTCTTAAAGCCGAAGAAGCAGTGAAGGGACAGTGAGGGCCTGAGCACCCTAGAAGAACAGGGGGTAGTCACAGAGAGATCATATTTGTAGCATGAGGAGATGGTGGGTGATGGCAAGGCCCAGGGTAAGGTCATAAGCAAGCCCCCCTTGAGAGGAAGAAGATAAGCACCAGGAAAGCTGAGAAGATCAGAGACAGAGAGACCAGCCCTAGGATGGCCTCAGGAGTGGGTAGAGAACTGAGTCAGGTACCAATGTCTGCTGCGATTGTGGAGGTGTGGCAAGTCAGAGGATGACAGCATCACGGAGGGCAGAGGGGGTGTGGCCGATGGCCTCTGAGACCCAGGGATCTGCACAGGGGCATCTGTGAGGGTGGCTTCCATGGATGCTTCCAGGTAGGGCCCCGCATGGAAGCAAGCAGCTTATTTCTCTAGCCCTGGGTACCAGAAGAGAAAGAAGTCATGCGAACCTTCCATCCAGGGGCAGATGAGGAAAAAGAGAAAGAAGCAAAGAGGGCAGGAGGGAAGGGCTTTGTTTCTTCCTTCACAGGAGGAATTGGAGCCCTGGGGTCCTTGCTGATCCTCTTCCTCTCACTTCCCCATAGCCGGCTGTGACCACAAGGTGACATCCACCAGTGGTACCATCACCAGCCCCAACTGGCCTGACAAATACCCCAGCAAGAAGGAGTGCACCTGGGCTATCTCCAGCACTCCCGGCCACCGGGTCAAGTTGGTAAGTCAGCCACACCCCAGCCTGCATGGGCACCCCTGCTCCTGTGTGCCATCCTGCCGCCGCCTGTTTCCTGTCGGCTCCAAAACCCTGAATGACTCAGAGTGACACAGACTGCAGGCTGTTGGCCTGGCTGAGCTCATAGGCTGTCACCCCTCTGAGGATCCTAGTGAGACCCCTGTCAGGTCTGGACATAGGCCCTGTCTTCCATTGCCCCCCCAACCTGGGTCCTCCCTCCTTGCTTCCAGCCGTGCTACCAGCAGTGACCACGTCCCCAGCCTCCAGGAGCTAGGGTAGCTAGATATGGGGCCAGCTTGCTGCCGCCCCTCAGCCACATTCTGAATTTGCTATCCTCCCTCATACCCTTCAGACCTTCGTAGAAATGGACATCGAGTCTCAGCCCGAGTGTGCCTATGACCATCTGGAGGTTTACGATGGGCGGGATGCCAAGGCCCCCGTCCTGGGCCGTTTCTGTGGGAGCAAGAAGCCTGAGCCAGTCTTGGCCACGGGCAGCCGCATGTTCCTACGCTTCTACTCGGACAACTCCGTCCAGAGAAAGGGTTTCCAGGCGTCACACTCCACAGGTGAGGTCGCCTCAGGCCAGGGCACCGGGCAGCCAGTACCCACATGTTGTCGTGTTCAGCAAACATCTGCTGGTGCTGGTCCCAAAGGCAGGCCCAGGCTCGGGAGGCTCCAGGTGGCGGGGGGTGTCGGGGGGTGTGGTAAAGAGCATGTGAAGGCACAGCTGGACCAAGCCTGCGGCCTGGGTGGGGAGAGGCTGTGTTCCAGGGGCCAGGCTGGGGAGCAGAGAGGGAGCATTAAAAGGAGAGTGGGGGAGGTCCCGATTAGGGGCCATGAAGTTGGAAAACAGAGGGCAGTGACTGCAGTGGGTGGGGAACCCAGAGATAGGGAAGGAAGCCCCAGAGTCCCCAACGGTAGGACGCCTGACCATGCAGCAGCCCACCCACATTCCAACCCCCAGAAGTCACCCATTCATTCATCCTACAGATATTTATTAACACATAACATGTTTGAGGTAGTGCTTCAAGTGCTGGTCCCCAAAATGAAGCAAACATCTCGGCCCTGGAGTGGCTTCCTTCATGATCCCTTGTCTGTATATTCAGCAACCCTTTACTGAGCTGTGGCCCCCGCTGCGAGCCTCCGAGGGGCACAGGGCGGTGAATCAGGCAGGAACCCTTCCCCCACCCTCAGCCCAGGAACTCCCAGTCCAGAGGTGAGCCGGGCAGTGCACAGATAACGAGAGCACGAGACAAAACATGATAAGCTCGAGCTGCGAGTGGGAGTTGGTGGGGGGAGGAGCCCAGGCACAGTGGCAACCCCAGGATAACTCGGGATATGTACACGTGGCCAGAGGTCTTCTCGTTTGGCCTGAGCAACAGGTGTATGAGGAGAGGTGCGAGGTGGAAACAGAGCAGCAGCAGAGATAGGCCGGAGCCTAGGCTGGGGAGGCCTGGAACGTCAGAGCAAGGGTATCTGGCGCAGGCTTCACAGGCTCCTTGTGGGTCTTGAGCCCCCTGTTGGGGCATCCCCAGGACCAATGGGTGCACAGCCTCCCCTCCACCCTTGCAATTCAGTTCCTGCTCTGGGGCCCGTCCCACCCCCTCCCCACCCCTCCAGGGAAGCATAAGCACTGGGCCTCCTAGAGGCCAGAGGGCTTCCTAGGGAGAATGGACATAGCTATCCCTGCCAAGCATGCTCTCCTTTGCCCCTCCCAGCAGAGGGTCATGGACTGGAGGCCCGGAACTCTCTCTGGCCCTCAGACCTCTCTGTTTGGCCCACACTGTGTTTTTTAACAATGTGAGCCAACATTTAAAAAATCAAGAGCTTTCACCGAGTATCCAGATGTAGCTCTTCTCTCTGAAGAATGGAAGCTCTGGCAACTAGGGCCCACATTCTTCCACAGCGGCCGTCAGACGGAGCAAATTAGCAATGTCCTCTTCTGACAGGCATGCCTTCCCCAAGCAGCCCGGTGTGTCCCCAGGCCTCTGTGGGCATCGACTTAGAGGTGGAACCCCAGAGCACTTGTCCTGGGCCAGGTCCACACCCACCCACCACCAGCCACGTGGCCCTCCCTGCGGGGTCTCCATCCAGCCGTGCGGGTTCAGCATGGTAAGGTGCAGCACCTGGCGCTCGGCTGGGCTTGGGCACTGGTGGCTGATCTTGCTGTCCTCCCACAGAATGTGGAGGCCAGGTGCGGGCAGAGGTGAAGACAAAGGATCTTTACTCCCACGCCCAGTTTGGCGACAACAACTACCCTGGGGGGGTGGACTGCGAGTGGGTCATCGTGGCGGAGGAAGGCTATGGCGTGGAGCTGGTGTTCCAGACCTTCGAGGTGGAGGAGGAGACAGACTGTGGCTATGACTACATGGAGCTCTTCGATGGCTATGACAGCACAGCCCCCAGACTGGGGCGCTACTGCGGCTCAGGGGTGAGACCCCACCCCCCTCCGCCCCCGTACCCCCACCCACCCCCCAGCACCCATGCGACCTCAGCAGTTGTGGGATACCGAAATGGGTGGTAGCACAGGCCCGGCCCTCTGCAGGAGCCTGGAGACCAGGCCTGGTGGGTGGCTGCTCATGGAGGCCTGCCCTGCCCTGGGCCATCCCCACCCAGGAAATTTGGTCCTTTTTTGGCCAACACTGTGGTTTCTGCAGCCTCTGGGATGGGCCCTGCCCTGACCCAAGCCGGCTCAGGACTGTTTCGTTGGACCTACGGGGTAGCTTGCATCTGGAGAGGAGGCTGGAATTCCCTCTGCCTAACCCCCCCCATCCCTTGTTTCAGTCTCAAGGCAGCTTACCAGGGCCTGGGGTCAGGGGCAGAGGTTTGGGGCAAGAGCCAGGAACCTGAGGCCTGAGCCGAGCTGTGCTCACTAGTCATTCTGGCTGGCCCGTCATCTCTTCCACTGCCAGTTTCTCCCCTTGGTGGGAGGCCAGGTGGTCCCGGAGCCATCGGTGCTATTGTCCAAGCAGATGCTGAGCATTGCTTCCTTGGCCATAAAAATGGCACTTGCAGAGGCAGTGGGCAAAAGCTTGCTCAATGGGATTTTAACCAAGGCCATGGGAAAACCACAAAGGTGGATTTATTTTCCCCTCAGTCAGAGCTTGTGGCTTCTTTCGTTTTTTTCTTTTGGTTTCGTGAATCCTTTCCCCCTTCAGAGAACATCATCTTCCCTCTCCGTTACACACGGGTGAACAAATGGGCACACACACACACCATTACAGGCACATGCACACACCACATACACACACACACCCCATTACACATGGGTCCACACACACCATTACACATGGGCACATGCACTTACCACACACAACCCATTACACATGGGTGCACGCACACACCATTACACAAAGATGCACACACATGATTACACAGGTGTGCACACACACCATTACACATGGGCACATGCACTTACCACACACAACCCACAATACATTGGTACACACATGGACACACACACACCATTACACATGGGTGCATGCATGGGCACATACACACACCATTATACACAGGCACATGCACGCACGCACACACACACACACACACACACACACGCCCTCCTTCCTGTCACCTCCCTGGTCCCTCCCCTCTTTCCTGGTCATGCTCCAGGGCAGCCTGGGCACCAGAGGAAGGGTTAAACTTCCCAGAGCTGCAGCACCCGCTGGGTCCAGCATTAGCCAGCTGAATGTGCCCTTAGGACAGAGCTTCAGCCTATATAGGGCTGGGACAGGGTGAGGAGGTAGGGAGGTGGGGCAGGAGCAGGGCACACAAACCGCCCGCCCCCCACCTGCCTGGCTCACGGCTCTGGAGTCCCCTGGCTGCCAAACCAGCACCCCCTCCCCACTTTGCCCTCTGTAACTCCCTTGATCTGGCACATTCCACTGAGCCACACATCAAATCCGGCGTCCCCAGGTGGCTTCTTTCAGAGACTTCCACCAGGCTGGAGCCAACAGGAGGGAACCTGGGGAAGGAACCCAAGCCCGTCAGGGCTTCCTGGCAAGGTTGTTGGAAATGTCCCCAAGGTTCTCGGAAATGACGCTTTCTATGTCCTGAGAGCCAGGGCATCTGTGTTGATGCTCTGCCGGTAGCTCTCGCTCAGCTCTAAGGCCGCAATGGAGGGGAGGAGGGGCTTGCAGGAGCATGGGAAGTTGACCGTGGCCAGAACTAGGAGAGGACAGGAGGGGAATGGCCACATCCACGCCTGGGGACACAGCTGTCCCATATTCTCCAGGAGACAGCTGAGACAGTGAGAAGACAGACTCTCAGAGGACCCACTCCCTTTACAAAATGCTTTCACAACCCTCCTCTCCTTTGCTCCCCACCCTGAACCACCCGACTGGATCCCCCCCACCCCGCCCTTCTAGGCTTGGAGAGCAGGGAGCTTTTCTCCCATTTGCCCTTGAGGGAAGCAAGGCCCAGAGAGGGCCAGCACCTTGCCTAAGACTTCACAATTAGCTAGTTCATAGCAGTGCTGGGTTTAGCATAAGTGGGAGTCTGAACTGAAAGACAAGTTCCTCGTCCCCTGCTTTCTTCCCTCCTCCAGGAAGCCCCTTAAACTCCTGGTGGCAATAGTCTTCCTCCTGCTTGTCAGTGGGGCTGGAGGAATCTGGTGAATGTCTGGGAGCGCCCACCATCCTTAGAGCAGGGGATCCTAGGGAGGAAAAAACCAGCAGCCTCAGCCTCATGCCCATCCCTTTCCTCTGTCAGCCTCCTGAGGAGGTGTACTCGGCAGGAGACTCTGTCCTGGTGAAATTCCACTCAGATGACACCATCACCAAAAAAGGCTTTCACCTGCGGTACACCAGCACCAAGTTCCAGGACACACTGCACAGCAGGAAATGACCACTGCCTTCCCATGGGGGTGGGGATGGGAGGCCTGCTGCCCTCAGTCACCTGGACTGCACAGTGGGCGGTGGGCAGGAGGTGGGCACCCCGTCCCTGTCCCCCAGGAGTCCCTCAGGTGCCAAGACCTGCAGGCCAAAGGTCCAGGTGAGGCTGTCCTCAGGAGGTGGGGGACCTGGACTCCTTCATGATCCCTTCCTCCCTGCCCCCACCAGAGCAAGGGGGCTAGAGCCAGGGAGCCAGAGCTTTCACTGAGACACTTGAAGTGGCCATTCCTTTCTGGGGGCCTGGCCTGGTTGGGGAGCGCGTCTGTCAGCCCAGCCGCCCATCTTCCCTGCCCTCTCTGAGCGCTCACTGCATTGCCTAGAGGCGGTGGTATATCTTCATTGTAATGTACGTTTCCCACCCCTCCTCCAAACTCCCTTTGGTTTTTTGAAGCCCCCACTTCCCCACTTCCTGGGGTGTGAGTGTCCACAGGAGTCCCACAGGAGCCACAGTGGGGAAATGCAGGGGAGGGGGTGGGGAAACAAGACAGGGCTTCTCTCGGGCCCAGCGGCTGGTCAGCCACACCAGGGCACCCAGACAATAAACTGAAAGTGTTACAGCCAGGATCTTGTGCCAGATGCCGTCTGGGACATGGCGGGGCAGGGGAGGAGGGTGGGGGAAGGGGGCTGTCTCATTCCAGATGTGCAGGCTTGCTGCGTCTGGGACCAGCTGATGGCCAGGACACCTGGCCTCGCTGGCTGCCCATCCATCCCTGAGGGTGTGATTTCACACTCAGGCACACACAAACACAGCCGCCTCGCACACTTCAGCCTGTAGGCGTACAGCATACACGCAGTGCTGATAGCCCTCCCACACAGTGTGAGGAGTGGAACATTCTGTAAAGAGGGTGTGTGGGGGCAGGGACGGGGAGGTATGTAAAAGGGGATGGGCTGGTGTCCATCCTGGTTTTCTGTCTCTGTCTGGGGAAAGGGGTGGGTGGGCTGGAGGGTGTCCTATGGAGCCCACCAGAAGTCAGAACACTGGCATCAGCCAGAACAGGTCCACGAATGGCCATTAAACTCTGCCTTCCTGCAGGTCAAATGCTGAGTGCTGGCCCCTGCAGGTCCTTCTCTTCTCATGGAGACAAGAGCCTGACACTCAGTAGCCACTGAGCAAACATTCCCGCTCCGGCCCCTCTCCCAAGGCTGTGTCTCATCTGGCCTCCTCCTTCCCGCCATTGCCTCCTCCCTCCCCAGCCAGCAGTGAGGTCCAGACCTGTTTCCCAGAGGCCAGGAGGAGAGAAGTCACATCCCTGCACCCTCTATTCAAATGAACCTCTCTCTCCCCTCTCTCTTCACGGATCTCAAGGGCAAAGAAAGCAGGGAGAGGACCCGGGTTCTCCGGCCTGGGCTGGTCACTACCTGGGCTGGTCACTACCGTATCTGAGAGAGAGCCAGGCATCTGGCTCCTGGCCCTGGGGCTCCTTGAGATCCTTCTGTGGGTCTGTAGGTCTTTCACTGGCCTCCAGTGTGCCGCCCCCTCATCCCACCCACTGCTGAGGCACGTGTTGTGCCAGATACTCCCTGGACTGTGGGAGGAGACCTACCCCCAGGCAGCAGCATCGCGTGGTGCACCCCAGATGGGCCCTTTCAGCAGAATGCCATCGTGGAAACCAGACGCATTGCTGGCATCTGATGTGTAGGCAGGACCCTCTCCTTCCAGGAAGCCAGCCTGCTCCCATCACAAGGCTGCAGAGCCCTTGAGGTCCTGTGAGGCAGGGGGTCATGGCCCGAGGGGCTACTGCCTCTTGCTCCAGTGAGGTCACAGCCCAGGACATCATAGCCACCCCTCCCTACCCCCACCTCCTCCGACCTCGCCCCGGAGGCCATGAGTAGAGTGGAAAGGCCCCCAAACTGGCAGCTGCCTGGGCATCTCCCCCAGACACTTTGCCAACCAACAGTTGGCAGAAGAAGTTGAAGAAGCCCCAGTTTCTTCATCCAGCTCCTCCACAGCAGAATTTGTAGTCTGTGGCCACAGCTCTCCTAACGGCCCTCCAGGTTCTTCGGAAGCTCAGAGGACTGTGCTCCCAGGTCATTAGCCACACGTCCAGAAGGAGCCAGGATCCTAAACCCCATGCAGAATTCAGGGCTCCAGCCCACAGAGAGCACCTGGTCCTCCACCCTGAATAAGAGCTCTGGGAACAGCAATGCCACAGGCAGGAGCAGCTCAGGCAGCCACCCCAGGCCCCTGTCCCCAAACTCCATCACTGCCATAGACCCAGACCCTTCTAATGACACAGGGACCGTGCTGGTGGGCCCTCGCCGTCTACCCTGGGCCTGTCTTCAGAGGCTACCGCTGAGTGGTAGAGGCTGCTTGGGACCTGGGTGCAGACCACTGATACATATTCCAGGACTTAATCAGCACGCCTGCCCTCAGAGCTCCACCTACCCTCACCTTCTGGGTTCTAGACTAGGCCAACTCCAGTGCAGCTAGCCACCCAACAGCTGAGCTGACTCCATGTCAAGGGAAGGGACCCTTGCTCCTCCAACTATCTTCAAGTCCCTGAGGGTTCCCTCACTCCTGAGTACATGGCCAGGAGTAGAAGAGCCGAGATGGACCTGCCCTAGACCATGCTCCCAGGTTGAGATTAGCGTACACCATGGACCTTCATGGTCCTGCCTCTGGGAGCACTTTTCTAGCCCACAGGACAACAGCGTTAGCCCGGCGGTCAGGAGATGTGGCTCTGCCATCCTTTGTCCAATGGCGCTGGCCAGCTGTCTCCTCCCTGCAGCCCTTGATCCCCAAGCCTCTCTCCTGTCCCCGGCAACCCTTCCTGCCATGGCTGAGGTGGATTAGAACACCCAGGGCTTAGGCTCCAAGCAGCCCAAGGGTGGGGTTCCTCAGCAGTAAGGGGGTGGGGGAACTCCTAGGGCCAAGTGTGGCTCAACTATAGCAGAAGGAAAGTCACGTGCCCTGCACCACCACCCTTTCCCTTCTCTTTCCTCCTTTTCCCTTCCCCTCCATCTAACCCTATATGATTCTCTTTCTTCAAAAGGTCATAAGCTTGCATGCAAATATAGCCAGTTTCAAACACAGGCTCTACCCTTTGGTGGCTGTGTGCCCCTGGGTGAGTCCTTTAAACTCTCTGAGCCCCAGTTTCTTCATCCAGACACATGGAATGACAACATCTTACAGGGTTTCAAGGAAATAATGAGATGCCCTTAGAAGAGATCCTGATACAGTGCCTGGCAAATAGGAGGCTCTCTGTAAATGGGCCTTCTTTTCCTTCTCTTTGCCAGACAGTTTTCCAGTTCCTGGACTATTCTCTTTCTATGCAAAAAGGAAACTTCTGGGTACACTAGTTTCCAGTCAAGCATTAGAAGCTTAGGGCAGAAGTATTCCTGCCAGAGAAGGCCATGCTTGGCCCACAGCAAGGCGGGGCCTTGTGGGACAGCAGGAGACATTTCTGGCTAGCTGGTAGCCTTTCTGGGCACCTCCCAAGTCACACCCTGTGCTTGACTGTCCCTACACACAGAGCTGATTCTAGAATCTGTGAAAAGATTTGCTGCTCCAGTTTGCAAAAATAGTGTCTGACTTGGGGAGTGGGGAGAGGGCAGCCAGATGTCTTCCTCAGAGAGACACGAGGCCCCCAATAACAGCCTCCTACTGACCAGCCTGCTTCTCCTGCTCCAACCTCCTCCCAGCCCCACAGCCTCCCCTCCCCCACCTCAGGAACATCTGGTTCCAATCTCCTCCAGATGCTGTGGCCAAGCTGTTTTATGGCCAATCACCTCAGCTCAGCTTCCTGAAGGCCTCCCTCCATTTGGGGGAATGGTCCCTCCTCATCCCTTTCCTTGGAACCCCTGCCACCTTTTTTCCTAACATGGAAAAGAGACACATACTAAAACCACACAAAACCATGAGGGTCCTCAGAACTGGCACCTCCCCACCCACTACCTTGGGGAGACTGTCATCCATCCAAGACAAAAAGAAAGATGCCAGCAGAGAGACAGAAACAGACAGTGGGGGACATGAGGGCATGCAACCATGTGTCTCTGTTGGGTTGTCTTTGTATTTGTGCCCCCACAGCAGAACACCCCACTTGTCACCTGAAGGCATCCCTTGGTGGCCACTGCCTCATTTTCCCTCTCTGCCTGTTAGCAGGGCTAAGTCGGGCGGCCCCTCAGCTGGAGAGTGGCAGCTACAGCTCAGGGTCATCCCTTACCTTGTGGCTCTCTGTAGCAGCCAAGTGTGTCTAGGGAGGTGGTGTATGTGTGTGGCACGCACGCGTGCGCTTGCTTGCATGTAGACCGCTCTCCCTCCATTAGGTCAGATTAGAGGGACATGAGCCAGAAAGGACCTCCAGGCGGCCAGATTCCAGCCGGTGCCCTGACCCAGCTCTGACAAGCGCCTCCAGCAACCGGCGAGCAGAGCAGAGCGGCCATCTGGAGAGAGCAAGGAAAGTGGCCCTACCCCCACCCCCACCTCAGTTGGCTGCCTTCATCCCCCACTAAGAGGACACTGGGAGCCAACCTTTCCATTGGCTCCACAAAAGGAAGACTAATCCAGGAAGGATACTGAAAACCCTGCACCCCTGAAGGATTCTGGGGTGGGCTGGGGGTCTCCTGACTAAGAGGAGGGAAGGATGGGCCCTGGAGGTCATTTCCAATCTGCAGAATTCTAGACACCCAGTGTTGCTCACCACTCCTTTAAAAGAAGGCACCTTAGCATTTGTGACTCCACAGCCCCCCCTGGTGTTATTCAAGATCAAGGTGCAGCCTTGATCAGCCAGAAGAGATGTCCAGGAGAGACCCTTTCAAGGGTCATGTGTTGAGACCAGCCTGCCCATGTCGCACTGTTCAGGTGGCTCCTGGCATACACTAGGTGAGGCAGGACAGTGGAATGGGAAGATTCCAGCTTCTGAATCAAATCCAGGCACCATTGCTTACCAGCTGGAAGGCATGGGCAAGCCTTTTAACTTTCTGTGCCTCAGTTTCTTCATCTGTTAAATGGGACTACTACAGCACAGGGCCATTGTAAACACATGAACCGATGTGTGTGAAAGCACCTGGCCAAATGCCTGGCGCATAGCAGGTCCTCCGGAATCCGTCGTTTGCCCTTCAGCTTTCCCCTAGTCCAAGGAGGCTGTGCCCCAAGCTCTGAATGACACATGTTCATTTGGTCCTGAGCCAGTCAGTGTCAGCGAGGTGACTCTAATTTTTCTGGAGCTTTTCTACTCCAGCAGAGGATCATTTTAATAAGTCCATAATAATAGACGCAGAGGTGACTCAGATCTGCAAATGAGGAGCCCTGCTGGGGAGGGGAGAGTTGGGCTCTGGGGGAGGGAAATTCGGCAGCATCTGGGTCTGACGCAGTGGCAGGCTGCTGCATGGGGAAGGGTTCCAAACAGGGGACCTTGGTTATGTCTCCAGACTGCCCCAGGTTCCCCTCTCAGAGGCCTCAGTTTCCCCTTCTGCAAAGTTCAGGGGAATACCAAAAGACCTCCAAAATCCCTTCCAAGCTAGAGATACAGCTCTGCTTTCTGAGCCCTGCCTCCTGCAGCAAGATTTGGAACACCCTCAGAGATGGTTCCAGATGTCTCGTCCTGGGGGACGTCCCTGGGTGAGTTCCTCTGTGACTGTACAACTGCCCACCCCTCCCAGAGCTCACAGAGAGTCAGGCTCTCGGGCCATGGCGCTTTATTGATGCACGGTCGCAAGCACAACACAGGCGGGTGTGCCCCCAGCTCAGAGCAGACAACAGGGCCAGGAGAGAGCAGAGGGCCACCCCCCCACAGCAACACAGTCAGCGGAGGGGGAAAAGGCCCCGGGGGCCCATGTCCTCTCCTCCATGCATCTCCCAGGGCCTCCAGACCTGCTTCATGCCATGGAGACAGCTGACCACACCACTCCCTGTGGCTACACAAGAGGCGACCAGCTGTCCCACCTGCGCCCTTACTGAGATATGGCCTTGTTGGCCTTCTGGCCCCTTCTGTACTTCACTACAGAAATCTGGATGTCACTGTGGGGGCTGGAGTCCTCTGCCTGACTTCACCTCCACCATCCTCCCAAACAGCTAGCTGCCTCCATCCACACCTCCACCCGCCATCCCCCACCCCCTTTGCTTGTCCCAGGGGTCCACCCTCACCACCTTTATGACCCGTACCAAAGTAGGAGATAGGCGAAAACGCTGGGAGGCCCAGGAAGACTTCTCCAAGAACTCCCCAGGGAAGGGGCTCTCCGCCAACAGGCTCGCGGTGGGGAGCAGACAGTGCCAGTGGGCGGGGCGTGAGGTGCGGTGGCAGGGAAGCCACAGTCCAGATCACACACAGGCACAGTGCAGAAACGGCGCCGCGGCAGAGAGAGCGAGCAAAGCGCACAGTCAGGCGGAGTGCCAGGGCTCTTCGGAAACCCTGCAACTATAGTTCCACACCGGGTCCCCTCAGGGCAGGAGGCGGCCCACTTCCGACTGAGAAGGGGTACCTCTGGGTCTCAGGGGTCTCTGTCCCCCTCCTCGACCCCAGTGGCTGCTACTGCAGACCTCAGTGCTCTGAGCAAGGGAGAAGGAGAAGATACGCTGGGGTATACAGCATCTCCAGACGAGAAAGGAAAAGTCCCAACAGCTCGGAGCCCCCAAAGCCAAGAGGAAAAAGAGGGCCCCTTTCTAGAGGGCAGGTGGAGAAGGGGGGATGAAGGACAGCTCTCCCCATGCAGGAAGAGGGTGCTGGGGGTCAAGGAGCAGCTGGTGGTCAGAGCGGTGCAGGAGACTATGTATAGAGAGGGAAAAGGGCCAGGCCTGGAGTCAGCAGCCCCCGGGACCCGCACAGAGGGGAGGGGTATTCTGTAATTGGCCCTGAGTGCGGTGGGCGGGGCTAAAGACGAGCGCCCGGCAGCTCTCTGCAGTGCCTCTGGGGGCGGGCAAGCAACACGTGGGCTCTGGCCCCGGGTGGCTGCTCAGCTACAGCCCCCAGGCTGTAAGTTTCCATGGGACGGAGGCTGGGAAGAAGCAAGAAACAGCAGGATTGAGGGAAACCAGGAACGGGGAAATCTCCGGAAATCTACCCTCCTTCCACCAACCTACGGAGGCTAAGAAGCGTTACCAAGTCCACCAGGGGGGTGAATAGGCCACGCCTACCAAGGGGACACCCTCTGTTACCTCTAACACCAAGGGGTGGGAAAGGGGGAGGCCGTGGCGTGGAGGGGGCGGGGGGCAGGGGAGAGAAAGCCAGCTCCCTGAACCTATGCCACCCATCGCCACCCTGCCTGTCATCTCTCCCTAGCCCCCCAGCTCCCCAGGAGTCCCTAGCGGCCCACACTGATGTTGCAGGTCTTGCAGCTGGGGTCCTTCTTGGCGTCAGCAGTGGATAGGCTCATGAGCTGGTGCCCGCTGATCTCCCCTAGGGTGCCCAGGGACAGGTCAACGGGCTCCGTATAGATGATCTCCAGGATGAGGTCCTGGGCGTGGCGGAAGATCAGCTCCCCATCCTCCACGCTGCAGGTCAGGAACTTGTTGCAGGCAATGTCCAGGAGGGGCAGGCGGTCACGGCAGAAGCGGTCCCCCAGGGAGCCCTTGGGGGCCAGCACCAGGATGGCATAGTGGTAAGCTGTGTACATACAGTAGAAGTCCGCAAAGTAGAGGTTGGTGCTGGGGTTAAAGAGGCGCTGGGCGGGGATCTGGAAGCGCCAGCGGCCGTAGGGGGAGTCCTGAGGAGGCTGGCCTGTGTTGAACTCTGTGTTGCAGCTGAAGAAGACGCCATGGAGCATGCCACTGGTTGGAGAGCCATGGCTGCCGCTGTTGTCCTTCAGGTAGGGCTGCAGCATGTTCCCGCAGTGGGTCCTACCCATCCCAGGGGAAAAATGCCAAAGGAAAGAGAAAATGCTGCTGGTTAGTTGGGTTGAGCCTTGGCTGCTATGTGTGGTTGAGAAAGGAGCCAGCACGGCTCCCAGCTTTCCCACCAGCTGCCGCCTCCGTCCATCGCAAATAGAACATTCCAGAATTTGAGATCGGGGAGAGCCCTGGAGATGGGCTGATGCAACCCACTCCTTCATAGAGGAAAGGTCTGAACCTACCACTCCCCAGGTTAAAACCCTTTGATGGAGCTTTCATGAAAAGCAAGGGCATCAAGATCTGGTCTTTCTGACCCCACCTCCCCCCATCCCCACTCCCACAAGTAACATCCTCCAGCCACACACAAACCCCGACTTTCCTGCCTCTGTGCCTTTGCAGTGAGTGCTCTTCCCTCTGCCTGGACTGCCTTTCCCACCTGTCTTCACCTGGCCCGGTAAACTCCTAATCATCCTTCCAGGCCCCGCACAGATGTCCCCTCCTCTCCAGAATCTTCCAGGAACATCAGGCACTTTTATTCCACAAAACTTTGACTGCCTACTGTGTGCAGACACTGAATTTTACCCAACAATCACACGTACTTCTTACATTTCGTCTGTCTGTACTGTCCCACTGATAGACTCTCAGATTTTCAAGAGGGGGACTCTGTCCTTTATTCATCTTTACATCCTGGCACATATGAGCACTTTCCCTCTCTTGCCTGCTTGCTGACAGAGGAGCTGGAACTGGGCCAGCGTGCTCACCATTCACCTTGCTGCCTCTCTTCTTTAGTACAAAAACCAAAGACCCCACTAGCTCCTTGCCACACCGGGGTAGGGTGGGAGCACCCCACCCCAGCTGAATGTACTGACAAAGACAGTAAGACTAGCAGGTTGCCCTAGCCCAGCCTTAGAAGGGCATAGACTTGGAGCAGTGTCAGCAGGCCTGGGGGGATGGGCAGCCCCAGACAGCTTCACCCTTGTCGCATCCTGGATGTTTCAGGTGACTGATGACTTACTGTCTCCCTGAGCCTCGGGCTCCCCATCTGTAGGCTGGGTGGGTTGTACCAGATCATCAATTGGATCACATATTTTTGGACGACAGAGCCCCTCTCATTCCCAAAGGATATTATACATAGGCAGTCGATAGGCAATGAAATTGAAGCTGCTTCAGTTGAACAACAGGTGTGGGGACCACCAAGCCTCCCCCTGACTTCCCCCACAACCCCTCATTACCCACCTAAAATGCCCTGCAACACCTCCCTGGAGCCTCCAGGCTCCACAGTACACAGCTTGAAAACTAAGACCATTCATGCACAGAATCCTCTCACCCTGTGCTCCCCTCACCACCTTCCCCTAGGACCCAGAGCCTGAACTGGAAAGACAGCTGACTCTTGGCATCAGAACCCAGTGAAAGGAACTGTCCCAAAGAAAGAGCAAACCCAAGATCTTGTTCACCCAGGCCAGATACCATGGTTTCCCCATAGCATCCCCAACCCGAGAGCCCTTTCCTTCCCTGGAGCCCAGTCCTCAGCAGCCAGCTGTCCCCACAGCAGCCAGCCTGGGGTAAGAGATCATAGGGTCTCCTTAGGAGGGGCTGGCAGTGACAAGGTAGGCATGACATGAGACAGCCAGGACCCTCCAGGCAAAAGAGAGGCAGGGTGGAAAGCAAGACCGGGGTCCTGCGGCGGCCACGCTGTACCTGGCATGTTGGAAGTACTCCTTGTGGTGGTTGCGGTAGAAGACAGAGAAGCGGAGCATGCGGCCTGCGATCTGCTCAGCCTTCTCCTGCAGCTGCGCCAGGTGCTCCTTGGCGTAATCTGCAAGAGTTCCAGCTGGTAAGCCCAGGGTCAGGATGGGTATCACAGCCTCGCCCCACCCCGACACTTGCCCACTGCACATGGAGTATGTCAGCCCACCCCTGTCCTCAGAGCAACAGGGGACACCAAATAGTCCCAGCAACTTGGACCACATAGGAGCAGGCCAGGGGCCCCAGCTGGGAACATGGACAACTGGATGCTGTTTGTCCTCATCACCTCTGCCCTCCCATTGCCAAAGGCTTAGGCTCGCTGAGTCCAAAAGGGGCAGGGGCTGCCCAGTTACAAAGTCATACCAGGGGGCCCAGGAGCCATGATCCCCAGCCATGTTCATGTGAAGAGGAGTCCTGGGGTCCAGGCAGAGCTGCTGCCAACCAAGACAGGGCCTTTGTACAGATTAGAAAAAGGTGCCCTTTCCTCCTTTGCAGATGCAGCCCTGGCCAGGGTGCTGGGTTTGGCAAAAAGAGTGGGGACTGGACCGCAGCCATCCCCAGCTCCCCACTGCGGGTGGGGCTCTGGAGTAAACCAAGAGGCTATCCCCGCAGGGAGCAAGAGCACCCCAGAGTGGGGCTTTACAGCCGAGCTAAGGAAAAGCACTGCTTGAAAGAGAATGGCAAGTCAAGGAGACTTAGGGCATGGGCCCTGGCAGAGGATGAAGCCAGCCGCCTCAGAAGCCTGGGGCTAGGAATATTCCCTGCCCTTTCCTTGTGACAGAGAGAGATCTGGAGCAGTTCTCACTGTGGACACCAAAAGAGTGGACTATTTGTGGGGCAGATCCCGGGTCATCCACGACCCGGTATGGATACATAAGCCTGGCGCTTATTCGTGCTGGAATTTGCCAACGAAATTCTGCTAAGAGGGTTTGCAGGACCTCTGAACAGGGGTCATGTTCCCTGGCTAAGTGGAGACTTGAGACGAGCAAATGGGATTATTATTATTATTATTATTATTCCTACTTGCTGACTGTCCATGACTGCCGATGATGGATAAACGAGGTGTGGTCTACGTATACAACGGCCTATTATTCTGTCTTAAAAAGGAAGGACATTCTGACACATGCTCAACACGGATGAACCAAACTTGAGGACAGGATGCTGAGTAAAATGACAGAGCCAACGCTCCAGTCCCAGAAGGACAAATGCTGCATGATTCCCCTCACAGGAGATACCAAGAATAGTCATAGCTTCGGAAGACACATAGTGAAATGGTGGTTGCCAGGGGCTGAAGTGAGGAGGGAAGGGGAGCTGTCATGTAGAGGGTCTAGGGAAGATGTTCTAGAGATTGGTCGCACAACCACTGTGAACGGACTTAACGCCACGGACCCACACACTTAACTGGTTGAAATGGGAGACTCTGTGTTATGTATATTTTATCACAATTCAAAACAGTATGTTTGCCCCGAGCCAGAGAAGAAGGACATCCCTGTATGGAAGTGGTTTTGCCAACATGACTAGGAGCCCTGACGTCGGCCTCCTGTGTCAGACCGCAGGCTTGTCCGGGGTCTGACGCCTGTGGGTCTCGTCCATGGGGGCCGCCCTGTCGGCCAAAGTCCTGTGCCCTCAGGAGGTGTTCATAAGCGGCTGCAGGGCTAAGGCACAGCCCCCTCCTGACCCTAACTAAGCCTGATGTGTCAAAGCAGCGGGAGAGCAGGGCCTCACCCCCGGTGCAGAACTCCACCGTCTCGCTCCAGCCAGATACCAGGTATTCCCCGTCACTCTGCTTCACTGCCGTCTGCACAGCCACGCTGTACTCCGTGCGGGGGCTCAGGAACCAGTGGCCTCTCACGGTCATGGGCAGTGGCACGGCCTTGGCCACAAGCTTGGTGGGGACATCCTGAGAAATGGGATGCAGAGAACCTAGAGTCAAAGAGGGGGTCACTCCCAACCTTGGTATTCCGCCAGGCCTCACGCTCCCCAGCCAGCCCCTAGGCTGCCTGAGGAGGGCCAAAATCTCCATGATTCAATGGTTCGGTGCCCTGGCCACCATTTTCCTGCGGAAGCAAGCAGTGGCCATTGGAAAGGCCATACAGATAACCTCCAGCTTCCACCCCTCCGTAATGCCCCCTGATGCCCATTCTCTTGGGAGCTAAGGAGAAAGGCCACGGGAGTGGAGGCCGAAAAGTTGAGGACGTTGAGACCTCCGTTTTCGAGGGAGACTTCGAGAGCTCTGCACACTGCAGTGCCGTCTCCACGGCAACAGCAAATGCTGAGAGCCAGGGAGGAAGGGAAAATATGCCTTATTCTTTGTGGGGGGGGAGGGTTAAGGGGGTGGTGTTGAACATTCACGTCACCGTGGCAACTGGCCTGCCAAAAGACACCCAGATAGGGAGAGCCAGTTCCAAAGAGAGAGAGGGTGAGTAACCCACATGATGCAGTCGTCGTGGGAACCAGCTCCTTCCCACCTCATTCTTCCCCCTTCCCCTCTGCCAATGTGAGAAGATGGGAGCCTTCCTCTCACCCACCCCCACACCGGCTTTAACCCAGGGAAAGGACACCCCAGCCAGCGGAGGACTCGGCCATGTTGCTCTCCTCAACCCAGCCACCAGTAGGCCAGAGGGCCGGGGCCCGAGAGGATCACAGCAGTCTAAGAGGGGTCAGTGAGGACCAAGCAAAGAGCCCCAGTCCTTCCATGGCCTGTGTCGCCCACACAGTCAACAACAAAGCTGCTTCCTGAGTCAGCGGCTTTGTCATTCCCTGAGACGCCAGCCCCAGGTGTGGTGTCTGTGGCCCCCCTCAGGTTTTCCCACCCCGTCTGAAGGCCCCGTCGTGAGGCCGATCATGGTGTTCCCGGTAGCTGGGCCCCAAGCCAGACACCATGTGAACATTACCTAACGGATGCCTCTCACAGGCCCGTGGGGGCTCACATTTATTCCGTTTTTACCAGTGAAGGGACTTGGGCTCAATGAGGCTAAATAACTTTCCTAAGTTTCCACACTGAAAAGAGCCTGGGTTTGAACCAGACCTGTCTGACTCACGACGATCACCACACAGCACTCCATTACCCTGCCTCCTTCAAGGAGGGGTATGAGCGAGAGGCCTTCTGGGCACCCTCTACTCACCCGGTGCTTGAACTTGTTGGAGTTCTTGTTCTCCTTCTTGTTAAGGTCAATGAAGTAATGGGTGACCCTCTCCAGGTCACTGTTCTCCATGGCCCAGGAGATGCGGAAGGAGTCACAGGTGATGTTGTTGACCTCGATGCTGTGGGGCGTGGACAGCAGCTCCATGCTCCCCTCTGGCTTGGCTCCTGTGGGGACTGAGGGGAGAGGAAGAATTAGCCCGTTCCTCCCCACCAGAGTTTTCTGGAATGTCTCATTCCCAACATGCTTTGCAAACTGGAACCTTGGGAATCCATTGACTGCACCCGCCTCATCACATCAGATGGGAAGAGTGCATGGGAAGATAGAGGAGTAGGACCAAGGGTGGGATGGGGTGTCCCCCCTGGGGGGGCTCTTGGCTCTCCTCAGAGGGGTCTGCGGAGCAGACGGCACCTGACAGGTGGCCAAGGCAGTGGGAATGCTGCAAACGCCGACAGGACAGATTCGCAGCAGATGGAGCAGAGGGGGGGGCCCTCAGCCAGCAGGCGTGAAAAGAGAAGGGAGTGGGGGTGGAGAGAACTGTATGAGGCGGTGTAGGAGAGACAGGAAGCACCCACTGAGGAGACCAGCGTGAGGGTTGAGGTGGGCAGAGGGCCCCAGTAGCCAAGAGGCCAAGGGTGCCAGGCCGCTTGGGCTCAGACCTCCCTCCTCCCTCAGGGTGACTCAGGGAGGGTTGCCAAGATGCAAGGCTGGGAGTCCAAGCGCCACGGAGATGCACATGGATATACTGTGGCGGGAGGGGCCAGCACAGGCCATAGCTCTTCTTCCGCCCCCAACTTTTCAACTGTCACTCTTTCCTCTCAGCTGATCCTCTGTTGCTCGACTCGTTTGAATAATTCGTTTTACTTTTGCCATCCACAACAGGTCGATCTGTGGTGATAATTGCCCAAACATCATCTCAAGCAAGCCTCACCATAGGTAAGTACTATTATTATCCCCATTTTACAGATGGGTTCACTGAGGTTGGGGGGATTCCGAGATGCTAGAGGTCATGCAGCTAGGAAGTGATTTGAACTCACATTTGACTCCAGAGCCCAGACTCTTAGTCATTGAGCAAAGGTTGTGTCCCCTTATGTGTGTGGGTGTGTGTGTGTATGTGAGTGTGTGTGCAAGATATGTGTGTGATGTGCATGGCATATGTATATGGGTCGGTGCACATGGATTTACTGTTATTTTTCTTCTTCTGTCTTTTCCTTTTGAGTAACTACATTTTCTCTTTGCTTCCACCCGGGCTGCTGTTTCAGGGATCAGAGGACCATACCACTGGCGCTCACCTGTGCTTTAGCTAGCAAGAGCTAACGCTGGCCTTGACTGTGACCTGGCTCATGAGCTCTGGGGTAACAGGATGGGAAGGGAGAGGGGCAGGGAGAGGGGCGGGACTGTCTCTGGGACAAGAACATGAATGTGGGTTGGACTTGCTCCCGGCGATTTGCTTAGTGCCCAGTGGAGCTCGTGCCTTCCTGGTTCCTTCTGAAGCCCCATCCCAGCACACCTCAGGTTTCTGGAATGTTGTTTCCTTTTCTCCCCCTTCTGCTTCTTCTCCTCTTTTTCCCCAGGTGCTAAGGGTGAGGGTACCTCGTGCCTTCAAAAGCAGGTACTTCTATTTATAGCTTCCAGAAGATCCAACCCACACTTGCCTGTCAGTTAAAGCCTGTTGTGGAGCCTGGTGGGCTAAATTCATCCGTGGGCGCCTGAGTGGCAGGCACAGAGGGAAGGATATGGGTGATGGCTTTTACCTGTTCCAGGATGCCCCCTGAGCCTGAGTTTGATCTTGGGTTCCTACCCTAAGCCTACCTGTCATGAAGTTCAGCCACACGTCGGTGGCTTGTGTGCAGGGAGTCCTGTGATAAACAAGCACGGGGGTGCTACCAGGTCCATCTCAAAATAAAGCAGGATAGGATTGTGAAACAACTGTGCAATAAACCAGTTTATAATTCATGGGGACAGATGTGGAGACGGGGATTTGGTATGCTCTGGGCTTCCAGTGAGGAGCTTCCCAGGGAGACACACGTATGCACACAGACACACAGATACACACACACACACACCCCAACACAGACACACTCCTACCCTACAGAGGGCCTGAGTGACCACCTCCCATCCACAGCAGATTCAGTCTCTGCCTACCGGACAGGTGGGCACCTATTCCTGCCTCAGTACTCCTCTCCTCAGACTCTCCCCCAGAGAGAGGAGCAGCCATTTTTGGGGGGGGGGGTGCAGACTCCAGGAGCTGGCTCATCGTTTCCTTTCTACAGTTCTAGCAGCACTGAGATTACTCCCGCTGTGCTAGCCTGGGAGAGTGGTCGTGAGTGACACTTGGGAGAACAGCAAAGCCAGGGTGGACCGAGGGTGGGTGTGAGCCCCAGTTCTCCAAGTCCAGGTGCCTGGGGAACGTCAGGGTGTGAGGGACAGGTTGAGACAGCACCTGAGAAACACCCACGCTGCCAAGACAAGCATTTACACACCCACACACAGGCAGGCCCATGAGTGCACACACATACACGCACGCACACACATGCGCCAAATGTGCCCACCCACACCTGCCACACAAGGGCTGCTCACACCTCCTCAGAAAGCCTCGCTCCCACGCACTCACCTATGCACTCAGGTGCCTCCACCACCTTCCACAGTCTAAGAATGTCCCCCAGTTTTCCCTGTCATGCCTCCACCCAGACCCACACATGTTGAAGTCCACAGGCTCACACACGCACATATGCATGCACACCTAGTCGCAAGCCATATTTGGGAAAAAAAAAGAAAGCCACGGGCGCCAATAGGCACCTGTGCTTCCTCCACACAAGGCACTCAACTCACATGCCGGCTTGCACACACACATACACTCTCACACACGTGTCCACCCCCACCCAGATCCCGGTAGCTTCTCTCAAATCTCCTTCAGGCTCAGAGAGCCAGACTTTGAAAATCTGGTTTGTCCCTAGCCACACTCTGCCAGCCCCGATCCTCCACATGCCAACAGGTTTGCACAGCTACGTGGGTCTGCGCACAGACAGTGGCTTCTGCCTACACTCTCCACCTACCTACCCCTTTCTGCTCCGGAGTTGCCCGTCCCCACATAGAAACCCTTTAGTTACATGCAATCCCTCCCTCACCATGTCCTCCCACACACATGACAAGGATATGTCCACTCCATAAATATACCTCCTCACACTGCCCCCACCCCCGGAACCCAGAGGCTACTCAGAGAAGTAAGCCCCCACACACATAGCTCACGTGTACAAGAAACATATGTCCCTAAACAGGCCCCCCAGCGGCGGAAGCCCACACGAGAGCAGAAGTGCGTGCATACAGAACTATCTACGCAAGCAAACCTCCAGTCTCCTCGCAAGCATGCCTACGTGCTATACACACCAACAGCCCTTGCCCATGCCCTTCCAGAAAGGCCCCCCACCGGCCGGGGGGACATTGACCCCCTCCCCGCTGTCCCCTTTGGCATAGCTGACTGCAGCAGAATGGTCACGGGGTGACTGACTGTGGTGCCCCAGGGGACTGGATCCAGCTGTTAATCCCTTTGCCAAGGCCCTGGGGGACAGGGGACAAGGTCGTTGGCCCTGGCGACCTAGGTGGGCATCGTGGACGGTGGCAGGCCCCTGTTGCCCCCAGCTCCTAGCCCCTTGCCACCTGAGTCGCTCTCAGAATTGACAGAGGGATGTTCTGGGGAGGACGCGCACTCACCTGGCTCCACCGGGCTCTGCGGAGGAAGACCTGGAAGGGAGGGAAGGGAGAGACCTCTGTATGGATGTGCTCTCCCCAGGGAGAGGGGCAGCGGCAATGCCTGGGTCACAGGCAGTGGCGCTCGCTTGCTCCTCTCGCTCCTCTCGCTCCTCTCGAGGCTGCCAAAGAGGCTTCTTCCATGCCCCGCAGGCAGCTCCCGCCTGGCTCTGCAGCACACGCACGGCTGCTGCCCCCAGAGAGGCGATGTTCCCAGCCGAGTGCAAGGAGAGGCAAGAGCGAAATCAAAGCAGCGTGGAGGAGAGAGAGAGAGAGAGAGGCAGAGAAGGCGAGAAAGAACGAGAGAGCCAGACCGAATCTGGCTCCACCAATGGGATCAGTGGCTGCCCAGCGTCAGGTGACAATAAGCAAGCTTGGTCCCCGCTCCCTGGACTGGTGGGAGGGGAAAGGGCAGAGGGTCTCTCAGGAAGCTCCGCTAATGTCCTCAGACACAGCGGCGGTGGCTGCCACTTTTCCCTGTTCTTGCAGGACAAGCTGCCCTCAGAAGTCTCTCCAACACACCTCGACTTGGAAATCTCTCACTTGAATGCAGCCCCCAAACTTTAGGATGCTGGGAGAGGGGTGGGGCTGAGCCCGGAGGCTTTGGAGTCCCCAGACAAGGATTCTGAGTCGGGGAAGGGAAGGGGAGCTGTTGATGGGAAAGGGTCCAGATGTGGTATGGGGGTTCGGTCTTCAGTCTGGATTCTCTCCTCGGGGACTCTGGCTGACCCATGGCTCCATTTTCTTACCAAAGCTATCACAAGATGTTAGACCCGCTGACGATCCTCAATCATCTAGGGAGAGTCCTCTGGCTGCTCAGTTGTCCCCAGGGAAAGGAAAGAGAAAGAGAGAGAGAGAGAGAGGTTGTGGGGCAGAGAAGGGTGTGCAGAGGCAAGAAAGTGGGGGTGGGAAGAACACACAGAGATCTTGGAGTGTTCTCATCCCAACCATCTGGGCTTGGGAGAATACTATCAGCTTTCTTATTGACAGGAGGCTTTTCTACCACCACATGAAAACCCCAGGGATGCCGCTGTGAAGAGCACTCAAGGAAATTTGAATCAAACAACCAACAGTGACAAAGTATGCACAGTGTGGAAAAGCACGGACTTTATAGTCAGATATGGTTAAAATTCCTGTTCTATCATTTTCTAGCTGGGTGATCTTGGACAAGTTCCTCAACCTCTCAGAGCTTTAATTTCTTCATCTGCTGAGTGAGATAATAAATACTAAAAGAGAAATTGTGTAAATCACTCAGCTGTGGGGCTGGTACACAAGAAGGGCCCAGTGACCCATCAGAACTATTGCCATCATTATTACTCGTGTCTGCCTGCAAGGAGCCCACGGTCTTTGTTGAGGGCGGGGGGAGGTGGACATAGAGAATAAGAAATATACAACTAAATTGCAGGGTACAGATAGGGATTCAGAGAAGGAGGAGTCAAAACCAGCTTGAGTCCAGGCAGAGCACAGCCAAGAGGGGACCGTGGAAGCAGAAGCATGGTGGGGGGTGGGGGGTGGGGAGGGCTTGGGGCAGGAGTCAAGGACAGACCTCTCAGCTCCTGCCTGAGGGCTCAGTATGCCATAGAAGGCATGAACTGAGTGCAAGGGACACTCACCGAGAGGGACTTGGGGGCTGCGGACATTAGCAGGAAGCAAAGTTTAGAGGAGGTGACAGTGGACATAATGTGAAAATTTTACAGAGAGCAAGGACAAGCAGACGCCAATTCTTCCCTGGGTGGGTGTGGAGAACCCAAGCAAGTCTGGTCAGATCCTGAACCACAGAATGCAGTGTGGTGCAGTACACTGAGACAGGATTAAGCACTGCCTCAGCCAATTTACCTAGGTCCCGCCCCTCGCACACCTACATTGAAATGTCGCAATTCTGAAGGGGTGCAAAACGTAATCTCCTGGTTACGGCCAGCGCCGGACATCTGGACCCAAACCTAGCCCCACAACTACCTTGAGGGGTAGTGTGAGGAAAAGTCAGGTTCTCTGTGACTCGGTTTCCCTGCTTAAGAGGAAGACGTGTCCTAGCACACCTCTGCCTCCCACCTTCCCAGGATGGCATGCGGAGGGCGCATGAGATCATGTGTCCCACGGGTGAACAGTAGCCATCTGTATGCACTTCTATGGAACAGTGTGATAGCCTCCGGGGAAGCCACAGACCCCTTCAGGGCTTTTGCTGCTTCCTGTCTCTGAGGACTTCTCCTTAGATCACATGAGAGAACACATGGTAAGGAGAAAGCTTCACAACCCAAATAGAACTAACTCTGTATGAAACCAGACAACCGCCAAGATACCCTTCTGCTGCATTTTTATTTTTAATAGCTTTTTATTACACAAGGAATCCATGATCACTATAAAAAGATGAGAAATTTTGATTCTAAAATTGAATGGAGAATTAAAATCATTCATTTCCCCCACCATTCAGATACATATTTTAATAACAAAAATAGAAAGCGTAAATATTGTTTTGTAACCTGCCTTTTTCACTTACTGATACCTTTTCTGTTCATGACATAGTCTTTATACAGTATTGTTTTAAATTGCTGAGTATGTTCTGTTGTCAGATCACACACCAATCCCCTACGCTACTATGATTATTTTACATTTTCTCCATTCTAAACAACACTGCAAGGGACGTTTTTACAGCAAAAACTGCCACACCTTAATTATATCTCCAATAAAATATTCAAAGGTATAGACCTTATTTGGATACTTAAACCATTAAAAAAAGAAAACCGTGGGTGCCTGGGTGGCTCAGTGGGTTAAGTCTCTGCCTTTGGCTCAGGTCATGATCCCAGGGTCCTGAGATCAAGTCCCGTGTCGGGCTCTCTGCTCATCAGGGAGCCTGCTTCCCACCCCCCTTCTCTCTCTGCCTGGCTTTCTGCCTGCTTGTGATCTCTGTCAAATAAATAAATAAAATCTTAAAAAAAAAAAAAGAAAGAAAACCCTGTGTGACAGTGGGGCAATTTGAATATTAAGGGGGTATTTGATAGTATTTAAGAATGATACTCTGATAAAGATACTTTATGGTTATTTTTAAAAAGAATATCCTGGGGCATCTGGGTGGCTCAGTTGGTTGGGCGACTTCCTTTGGCTCCGGTCATGATCCTGGAGTCCCAGGATCAAATCCCTCATTGGGGCCCCTTGCTTGGCAGGGAGTCTGCATCTCCTTCTGACCCTCCTTGCTCTCATGCTTTCTCTCTCTCTCTCTCAAATAAATAAATTAAAATTAAAAAAAATAAAATAAAAAATAAAAAGAATATCCTTCAGAGATGCATACTATAATATTTATGAGTGAGTGACATGGTATCCGTGACTATTTAAAAATAATCTGGAAAAAATAAAATAATCTGGAGGGGCATGAGATGGACAGATGAAACAAGATTAGCATGGGTAGATAATTCTTGAAGCTGGGTACTTGGAGATCCAATAAGCTATCCTCTGCACTTTTGTGCATGCTTGGAAGTTTCCATATTTAATATTATATCCAGGGTATGATTACAATAATAACAAAAACTATTTTATTATTATTGTTAATTTTATTATTTTATTCTTAAGCACCAAGACCCTAGGCATGGGATTCTCACCACAGCCCTGAGAGGTGGACCTTTCAAGCTTATCTTAGTAGGGTTGGTGGTGGGAAATGAGACTCAGCCCATAAGATGTAAAACTTGATTCTAATTCAAGTCTGAGTACAAGGGCTGGATTCTTCATGATTGAAGGACATAGAGCAAATATAGAGTGTGAGGCAATAGAGAGAAGCTGTAAGCAAAAAAGACCTACAGTCTTAATATTGTTTGTAAATTTTATAGACTCAAGATGTTTACGTGTATTTCCCCATGGTTGAGCTAAGTGTAAGGATCTCAAGAGCCAATGAATGCAGACACATCCAGACAGCTCATAAAAACCACTTTGTTCATTTACAATGTGTTGGCAGTGACAGGAAAGTGCAGTGACTGTGTGTAAGAACGTATGGATTTCTTGGTGCTTATTTGCTTTATCATTTTGAAATTATATTAGACCTCTTCCAACTCTCACTCCATTGAACTTTTCAAGTGTTTCTAGCTGTCTTTTACTTAAATATTTAACAATTTTAAGGCGGGAAAAATGCTGAATTATATTTAAGCACCCTGAAAAGCTATGAAGAGACACTAATGAAATACTGGAAGGGCAAAGAGAAACTTCAAGGCACAAAGCCCAAGAACAATGAAGAAAGAATCACCAGCTTTGTGAGAAGTGGAGGGACCAATAGGATGAATCCACAAGACTGGCATAGTCACTGAGCTGTACCTGAAGGGGAAGAGCACAACATAGAAGGCATGGAATACCACTGGGCACTTCATAGCAAGATCTCAGGGACAAGACTTCAATGCTGAGGATCCAGAAACTGCCATCATGCCTCAAAGCCTTCCCTCCACTCGCTCAGCATTTACTTTACTTAGTACACATAAGCAACTGGCACGTAAAGAACCTACAGAGAAGACATACAGACGTGCAATGCAAGGTTGGCTTTTACCTCAGCCATGCTAAACTTCAATCACTTGTATAATCCACCTGGAAACAATCTACCCTTTTTATTTCTCTAATACACATCCAGATTCGCTACTTGGTCTCAACGCAGCCTGGAATTCATTTGTTCATTCAACAAAAATTTATTGGGTGCTGACTCTGTGTCAGGTATTGTTTCAGGCAGTGAGGATACTGCAGGGGAGGAGGAAAAGAAGTCCCTACTCCTACGGGGCTTACTTTCTGGTGGGAAGAAGATGGAGAGGCAAATAAACTATGGTGTCTACTAGGTCATGGCGCTGTAGAGAAAAAGAAGTCAGTAAATAGGGATAGGGAATGTCATGGGGGAGGTTACAAGTTTTAATACCATCAGAGAAGGCCTTCTTGAAAACGTGACTTTGGGATTAAAAAAAAAAAACTGGTTGAGGAGGGGAGGAGAGCCATGCAGAATTCCATGGCGGGCAGGGTGTTCCTGGGTGGCTCAGTGGGTTCAAACCTCTGCCTTTGGCTCAGGACATGATCCCAGGGTCCTGGGATTTGGCGCATTGGGCTCTCTGCTCAGCAGGGAGTCTGCTCCCCCCCCACCCTCTCTGCCTGCCTCTCTGCCTACTTGTGATCTCTGTCAAATAAATAAATAAAATTAAAAAAAAAAAAAAGAATTCCATGGAGGAAGGGCATTCCAGGTAGCTGGTGCAGAGGCTCTGAAAGGGAGCATCCCGGATTGACCCTTGCAGTATCCTTGATGCTGCAAGGAACCTGTGCCGCTGGAGCAGAGTGAGTGACAGGCATGTGGTAGGAGTTAAGGACAGAGAGACAGTGGGTAGATAGGTAGGTAGACAGATTATGTAGGGCTCTGTAGACCAGTCTAAACTCTCTGATCTTTACTCTGAAATGGGAAGCCTCTAGGAAGTCAAGAGCAGAGACGTGACCTGATGTGAAATATGTTAGTTATGTTATGTTGCAACTAAACTGATGGGACCCAGGTGGAAGCAGGGAGGCCAGTTAGGAGACTATTAAAATAATCACAGACATATATATATATATATATATGGTGGTCAGACCCAGGATGGCATGTCAGTAAATGTGGTGAGAAGTGGTAAGATTCTGGATATATCTGGAAAAGCTGATGCACTGGATGCATCACATGAGAGAAAGACAGGAGTGAAGAATAACTGCAAAAGTTTGACTTGAGGGGTGCCTGGGTGGCTGTCATTAAGCGTCCGCCTTCGGCTCAGGTCATGATCCCAGGGTCCTGGGGTCGAGTCCCACATCGGGCTCTGTGCTCGCCAGGAAGCCTGGTTCTCCCTCTTCCACACCCCCTGCTTGTGATCCCCCTCTTGCTGTCAAATAAATAAATAAAATCTTAATTTTTTTTTTTTAACTTGAGCAGCCTGAGGGATGCCATGTACTGAGATGGGGAACATTTCAAAGCAGTTTGAGGAGGGAGATCAAAAGTTTGGATGTGGACATAGGTTTGAGATGTCTTGTAGACATCCAAGTGGAAGGGGCGGATAGGTGGAAATACACATCTGGTGTTCAGAGAGGTCCATATTGAGATAGGCGCCGAGGATTATCAGCATTCAGCACAGGGTTTGAAGCCAAGAAACTGAACAGGGCCAAAGGAGTAAGTATAAAGAAAAAAGGGAAGAGTTCTGAGGACTGAATCCAAGGGCTCTCCAAAGTGTTAAGGTCAAGGAGACGAGGAGGAACCAACAAATAATGGCCTGCAAAATGATGCAAACAAATCAGGAGAAATTACTCAGAGAGAACATGTAATGGCTTGAGCTTGGATAGCATTTTCATACCACACATTCCTTTTCTTCTACTGATACATATTCAAAACAGTTCCTTATTCATTTAGTATTCCCAATGCCCAACAAGAGTTCATAGAAACAGTTTTTTTACAGAATCTTTTTACATCTTCTGAATTCTGCTTTTGGAACCAACAACAGCAACAACTAATTGTATTTGCTCTTAAGAGTTTATTAATTTCATTAATCAATGAGACAACAATGAGATGATCACCTTTACTATGAATATGTAGAAATAAACTGTTATTAATGACAATTAAGATCTGCTAGAGTCACAGATGTGATGACATGGGGTTCAGCTAGTAAGGATTTACCAGTTTCTTTTGAGGTGAGATGAAAGAATATAGCCTTTGGAAGAAAATAGAGAGGGAGATGTTAGAGCAAGGAAAGGAAGAAAAGAGAATAGTGTGGGGCATCTAGGTGGCTCAGTCGGGTAAGCCTCTGACTCTTGATTTCAGGTCAGGTCATGATCTCAGGGTCATGAGATTTAGCCCTGTGCCGAGCCTGCAGCTCTGCCCTTAGCAAGGAGTCTGCTGGACGTTCTCTCTCTCCCTCCCTCACCTCACCTCCTCAACCCAACGTGGGTGCACATTGTCTCTCCCTCTCTAGAAAAAGAAGAAGAAGTAGAAGTAGAGGAAGAAAAAGATGGAAGAAAGAATGGTGCCAAAGGTATATTAGCCTAATTAGAGGGAACACAGGAGAATGTTCTTAATGGGAAATTATAGTAATTGTTGTTAGGAAGCAAGCCCCAAAATGTTAAAGATGGAAGTCTTGATTTAAGTCTTCTCTCCTCTTGTCCTGTTGGGGTGAAAAATTTTGCAGAAATCCAATCAGCATTGCAGGAAGGAAACTGGTTTCCTGGTTAACAGGAAACTGGTTAAAGACATTATGGTGCAAGACAGCAATGTAGAGTACTATTTAGCCATTAAAAATGATAATTTAAAAGAATATTCAGTAACTCAAAGATATTTATAGTTTATTGTTAGGAGAAACAAAAGCAGATTATTGAACCTTGCGTAAAGCATCTCAATTTTTAAAAACTACATGCCTAGGAAAATAACTTCAAGCATGTAATGGATGACTTTCATTTGCTTCTGGGTGTTTGTTAAATTTCTCCAAATTTTCTATAATGAATAGGTATCTTTGTAAAAAACAAAACCGTCTCATATATGTTCATAGGGGCTTTATTCATAATGGAGCCAAAAACTGGAAACAACCCAGATGTCCTTCAAAGAACAAATGATTAAACAAACCATGGATACTTAGTAATAAAAAGGTATGAACTAGTGATACATTCAACAATTTGGATAATCTCAAGGGAATTATGCTGAGTGAAAAAAGCCATCCCAAGAAGTCAAATATTGTATGATTCCATTTTTGAATGAGTTCCACTTCTGAAATAACAAAAGTATGAAAGTGAAGAACAGATTAGTGGTTGCCAGGGGTGGGCGGAAAGAGGGAGGTATGGCTATAAAAAGACAACTAAAAGAAATCTTTGCATTGATGGAAATGTTTCATATTTCTAATGTATCAATGTCAATATTCTGGTTGAACACTGAATATAGTACAATATTGTACAATATTGTACTATAGTGTACAATATTGTACTATAGTTTTAGGATATGTTTCTACTGGAAAAAAATTGAGATCTCTGTATTATTTCTTAAAACCACATGTGCATCTGGGGCACCTGGGAGACAGTCTGTTAAGCATCTGACTCCTGGTTTCCGCTCAGATCATGATCTCAGGATCATGAGATAAAGCCCAGCGTGGGGGTCAGTGTGCTCAGCTCAGCGTGGAGTCTGCTTGATATTTTTCTCTCCCCCCTCTCCCTGCACATTCCTGCTCTCCCTCTCTTTCTCGCTCTAAAATTAAAAAAAAAAAAAAAGCCTTGCATGTGATCTATTTTCTCAAAAATTTTACTTAAAAAATAAAGTACATCTTCTCTTGGCCAGTTATCACAAGTCTGAAAAGTTGTCCTAGGGATATAATCCAAAGAAGAAAAAACCTTTAATGCACCAGATGTTCACTACAGCGTTATTTACAGCAGCAGTGGGGGAAAACAATCTAAGTGTCCAAATAGGAAAATAGGCAAATCATGACATAGACCCAAGAATTACTCATTAGATGCAGCAACAGAGAAATGTTATTTCAAAAGGGAGGATTCAAAATTGTGGTACAATATGACAGCTCAACAAGGGGATTGCAATATATTACAAAAGTTTTAATAGTAGTATTCTATGTGGAATTGTAGCAGAAATGTTTTCATCCCCTCAAACTCTCGGCAATGTTACGTGGTTTTTACATGGTTTGGGATTAGGGAGAACAGTAAAGGCATTTTTTATGTTAAATTACAAATGTCGCAGCCACCATGAAAGTTCTTTAAATTCATCCCTCCCAAAGGAGCAAACTTCGTTTTTCGGGTTCAGGGCTTGGAACGTGGGTGCACGCAAAGGTAAGTAGTCAGGAGCTGAGGGCGAGTGCCCCACCGCTGCGCCCACAGCCCCACCCCAGGATCCCACCAGCAGCCCAAGGGAAGGACCACCAAGCGAGGGCGAGGCCACAGCCCAGACAGAGTACAGTGACCACTCCAAGGTCATCATCGAGCCCACAGACGCAGCTCGGCTGGGCCTAGGCCTACTCAACTCTGACTCCGGGTCTCGCCTTCGCCCCGTCCCGAGCCGAGCCGCGCCGCGCCGCGCCGAGCCGAGCCGCGACCCCACTGCTCCAAGAGGTTCCGCCACGGCGAATCCCTCTGCTGGGTCGTAGCAGCCGCTACAGCCCCCGGACTCGGAGCTGGGCGCCTCTGCCCCTTGGCTCGGGCCAAGACCCCCGAGCGCTGCACCACAGCGTAACCTAGACCAGACCCCTCTTCCTTTTTCGCCCTCTCAACCCAGCTTTTCCCGACTCCGGGAAGAACCGGGAAGAGAAGGCGGAGGGGAGCGAGGCGCCGCCGGATAAATACTGTGGCCCGGCTCCGCCCACCGACCTCACTTCCGCCCCGCGGCAAGATGGCGGCGCTCGGGCCCTGCCACGCAGACTTCCGCCGGGCGCAGAGACCTCGGGCGTTCTGCGGGCCGCGAAGGAGGTGAAGTCGGGACGCGCGTGGTGTGGAGCCACATCCCGGGTACGCAGGGGTGCGTCTCTGCCTCGTGCCTGGCCTGGGGCCTGGGCTGAGCGCGAGCCAAGGGCTCTGACTGGGTGGTCCGGGGAGTCTTGCCACGTGGAAAGGAGGGACGCACTGACTGGGAGGGCGAGAGGCCACGTGGGTGGGGTTCCGCCCAGGGTCCGTGTATCCGCCCCCTCGAGTGACTTTGTTGCCCCTTTCCTTCCTTTCTCCCAGGCAAAATGTCGCAAGGAAACGCTGCGGGCGAGCCGAGTGCTCCGGGAGGTCCCCGCCCCCTCCTCTCTGGGGGACGGGGGCTTATCGGGCGGCGACCGGCGCCTCCACTCACTCCAGGTCGCCTTCCCTCCATCCGCTCCAGGGACCTCACCCTTGGAGGAGTCAAGAAGGTACCCCGATGGCACCTTTCTAAAGAAACCCTGCTACCTTGAATTCCGGGACCCTGGGGTTCAGCTGATGTTCACGTAGGGCCTACCGTGTGCCAGGCTTGGAATTGGGCCTAACGAAACTCGCCCCCAGACTTCTGCTGACACATTCTAGGGAGTTGGCCGACCTTCAGGTCCAGATACTGGGTGCGGGATGCTGACCTGGTTCTCAGAGATGGCTGAAGGGCAGAGAATCCTAATTATTTCCCAAGCAACTTGAGCAGGGCTTATTTACCTTTTTTTTTTTTTTTTAAATGTGTTTTGGACACTTTTAAGAAACCCATGAAGGCCAGCAGGCAATGAATCCTAGGCAGGACATTGGAGGCTCTGTGTCCTTTTCTGTTGTGTTTATGATTGTAGATGTAAGTATAGCCCTAAAATTTATCCCAACCCCAAGGGTGGGCGCTGTAATAGAAGCATAAAGCAGCCAGTTTTCAAAGACTTGTTTGCCTTTGGAAATGCTGGTGGCAGTCTGGGAGTGCTGGTTGACTGACTTCCTAATTGAACCTTGCTGCTAGTGCTCTTCCCTGAGATACCTTATGGTTTCTATAGCAATTTGATGACCGGAAGTGAGATTAGACAAATAGGTTTTCAAAGTGTTCAGGGCTCTCCTTGGAGAGAGCAGAGCTGAGGCTGCTACCTTGAATAGGTTTTGGTGCCCTGTTCTGTAAGCCCACAGCTATCCAGACAGGGTGTTTGTCCCTCTTACGTACACGTCTGTCTCTTTAAATCATTGACAACCATGGGGAAGGTAGAATGACCTTTGAGAATGTTCATTTTTCTCTCTACTTTGGGATCAGAACTTACCAAATCAGTGACTCCCGTATTTTATTTCAGAAAACCTTCACCCCAAATATCATCAGTCGGAAAATCAAGGAAGAGTAAGTAGCTGGGCCTTCTAAAAACTTTCGCCTTATTGCTCTGATTTTGGGTCTTCTGGGAAATAATTATCTAAATTTGTGTATTAATTTTTTTCACTAGTGATTTTTGGACCCTGGTTTCCAGGTGATTCTAATGTGCAAGTTCAAAAAAATACTGATGGCCTGGAAGTCCGTCTCTAGAAATAGTGGATTTTACTTTTATGCAATGAAACAGAATGATTATCTTTTACAGCTAGAGTTGAGAGGCACTAGTTTAGACAAAAAAATGGGTCAGGTTTTCACTTACGTTCTTTTGTATTACAACCTTCTTGCTCTCAGGCAGTACTAAAAAGTCCACATTTTGGGGCAGTCTATAATTCAGTTTTTGAGTTGTAGTTCTAATGCATATTCTTAAGCAAGAAGGTAAAATGTAAAGCAAACTGAAGGGACACTGCCCCATCAAGGAAATAGAAAAGGTGCTAGACTTAGGGTCTAATTCTGCTTCTTCTGCTACAGCTCATTAATTCTCCACTCAGGTGGAGTAGAGTCGTGTGGTAGAGTAAGACCAGTTCTCTGAGGTAGAGTGAGTGAGTGGTTTCCCTAACTCCATTCTGTTTTCCAGGCCCAAGGAAGAAGTAACCATCAAGAAGGAGAAGCGTGACAGGGATAGAGACCGACAGCGAGAAGGGCATGGACGGGGCCGGGGCCGTCCAGAAGTGATCCAGTCCCATTCCATCTTTGAGCAGGGTCCAGCTGAAATGATGAAGAAAAAGGGTACAGAGCTTCTGGGGTTCCGGGAGGAAGGAATCAGTGGATTTCAGTCCAGACTGCCCAAGAGAAGGGCAAGGGCAGTATAAGTCCCCTGCTTCCAGTTCAGTTTTCCTTGCTGTTGGCCTCTTCCGTACCTCTGGTGAACTGAATGATTTCCCACAGGGAACTGGGATAAGACAGTGGATGTGTCAGACATGGGACCTTCTCATATCATCAACATCAAAAAAGAAAAGAGGGAGACAGATGAAGAAACGAAACAGATCCTGCGCATGCTGGAGAAGGATGATGTAGGTACCACTCGGCCAGGAGGAATGGGCTTCTGGGGAACCGGGCTTGGGGGAATAAGAGCTCTCTGATATCCTGGAAGCCTGTGAACAGCAAGAATCTTCAGTCAGAAGAGGCTGTGGTGGTCTTTAGTCCAGGTATGTGTGCATGCTAGCCAGACCATGTGACCTCCTGACTCTTCCCTGGTAGTTCATCGATGACCCTGGTCTGAGGAATGACACTCGAAACATGCCTGTGCAGCTGCCGCTGGCCCACTCAGGGTGGCTTTTTAAGGAAGAGAATGAAGAGCCAGATGTTAAACCTTGGCTGGCTGGCCCCAAGGAAGAGGACATGGAGGTGGATGTACCTGTTGTGAAAGGTACTCTGTGTACATTAATGTTTCCTCTCCTTCCCTGTGGCTGCCCCCCAGGACTCCACTCCCAGAATGAGCCTCCCAGATTCATAAGCAGGTCCTCTCCCATTCTGGCTATAAAATACATGACCTGAACAGGGACATTGAATTCTCACTCTCAGAAGGTTCATGCTGACATGGATCTGTGGGCCTAGCCTCAGATGCTCCTTTTTAAATAAGCCACACAACTGCTGGATCTTTCTTCATAACTAGTGATTCCCTCCCACTTCGTGGCTGAGTGACAGTGAAGCAGAGGGGGATGAAGGGAAGAGTACAATGAGATGGCCACTTCATAACCCTTCCATTTGTGTTACCTTGGGCAGTGAAAGAGGAGCCCCGAGATGAGGAGGAGGAGGCCAAGATCAAGGCTCCCCCCAGGACAGCCAGAAAGACCCCGGGCCTCCCAAAGGACGTATCTGTGGCAGAGCTGCTCAGGGAGCTGAGCCTCACCCAGGAAGAAGAGCTGCTATTCCTTCAGCTACCAGACACGCTCCCTGGCCAGCCGCCTACTCAGGACATCAAGCCTATCAAGACAGAGGTGCAGAGCGAGGATGGCCAGATGGTGGTTATAAAGCAGGAGAAAGACCGGGTATGCACAGGAGTGAGCTCTGTGAAAATGCCAGGGGCACCAGGAAGGGAAACAGTGAGCTCTTGGGGAAGCAGAGGTGTACCACCAAAGCCAAAATGTTGTTCTCTCTACCCACAAGGGACTTGGGGCTTTGTATTTCAACCCCTATCATGTCTGTGTTTACTTTTTTTTTTTTTTAAAGATTTTATTTATGGGACGCCTGGGTGGCTCAGTTGGTTAAGCAGCTGCCTTCGGCTCAGGTCATGATCCCAGCGTCCTGGGATCAAGTCCCACATCAGGCTCCTTGTTCCGCAGGGAGCCTGCTTCTCCCTCTGCCTGCCATTCTGTCTGCCTGTGCTCGCTCTCCCTCTCTCTGACAAATAAATAAAATCTTAAAAAAAAAAAAAAGATTTTATTTATTTATTTGACAGAGATCACAAGTAGGCAGAGAGGCAGGCAGAGAGAGAGAAGGAAGCAGGCTCCCCGTGGAGCAGAGAGCCCGATGTGGGGCTCGATCCCAGGACCCCGGGATCATGACCTGAGCCAAAGGCAGAGGCTTGACCCACTGGGCCAACCAGGCACCCCGCATGTTTATTTTTTATAATGAAATATTTTGAACATACGTGGATGAGAGAACATAAATGCTCATGTACCATCCCTCCACCGGAGCAGTTACCAGTATTTTGTCCATTTGTTGATCTGTTTGCTTTGCGTTTTGTCATTCAGCCAATGGCAGGGAGCCCTGGGGAAAGGTCCTCTGGAGGAGCTCATTCTAACCTCTGCTGCTGATGCTTTCCTTTGGAAAAGGTGTCATTCATAGAGGATGGAGGAAACAGCTCCTTACCCTGTTTCCGTCTTCTGATTCTCTCCGCAGGAAGCCAGGCTGGCAGAGAATGTGTGTACCCTGGCTGACCTGACAGAGGGTCAGGTTGGCAAGCTGCTCATCCGCAAGTCAGGAAAGGTGCAGCTCCTCCTGGGCAAGGTGACTCTAGACGTGACAATGGGAACCACCTGTTCCTTTCTGCAGGTGAGAGCCCGTAAGGGTAGTAGTAGGGGCTCCTTAAGAGGTAAGGAGTGTTGAGGGGTCCACCAAGAGAGAAGCATTCTCGGGGTTATCGCATGAAAATCAGGACTGAGTAACAGGCCGTGTAGCTTCGGTTCTCATCGCTGTCTCTGTTGATTGACAGGAGCTTGTGTCCGTGGGCCTTGGAGACAGTCGGACTGGTGAGATGACGGTCCTGGGACACATAAAGCACAAACTTGTATGTTCCCCCGATTTTGAGTCCCTCTTGGATCACAAACACCGGTAAAATGAGCAGATGGAGGATGATGGTGACTGTGCCCACGGCTGCTGCCTGCTCCAGACGTTTTGTTCTCAAATCTGTGCGACCCAGAAGGGGCCTGTTGAGCCCACCCACTCCAGCCTTTGGCAGCCATTGTCCCAGTTTCCCCCACAGAGCCCACGTGGCTCCCTCCCACAGCAGCTGTGAATGGCACAGTGGCCTTCCCACAGCATGGATCCTGCACATCCTCACTGCTGGGGGACTTGTCTCTTCTATTTATTTTTATATTTATGTCTTATCTCTTCGAGTGACTGTACCCTCCCCAGGTAGAGAGGGGAAGGTCTGTGGGAAAGTCCATGCTCCTCCTTTTGCTGACTGGCTTGTTCTCAGGGTAGGAAGCGTAAGGACTGTTGCTGCTTTTGCTCCCTTCTCTTTTTTCCAAGAAGCATTGTTGGAGAGAGAGAGAGCAGAGAATTTTTGACTCTGGGACTCAGTGCTTAATCCCAGCTCCATCAGTTACTAGCTGTGCGACCTTGGACAAACTACCTAACCTCTCTGAGCCTCATATTCCTTATGGGACAAAAATGAGGATAATACCTACCTCACAGGGTTGGTGTGAGGATGAAGTGGAATGCTGTAGGTGAAAACTCCTTGCACAAGGCCAGATAAACACAGTGGGCACTCAATAAATGTTAGTTTCCCTTCCCTTTGCCTGAGTCTGTTTTCAAACAAAATAGAGATTCCAGGAATCTCTCAGAAGACGTGTCTAGAGCTGCTCTCTCCCTGCCTCCTGACTGCACGTGCCATTCCCCTGGGCCCAGAAGCTCTGAAGATACAGGTTCAGGCAGCTCTGCCCATTTTCTCTTGAACACTCTTAGCTAAGTGCCTCCTGTTCAGTGCGGTGAGGTGCTAGCTGCAGGTTCTACTGGAGGTGAATTCAGAGACTCCTTCCAGCACCCTACATTTGCCTTTGGGAGACATTGGCGGGGCAGGGGTTGCCAGGACTCATCCCCCACCCCCAAGCCCTGCAATGACTAGCGGTATTCTTGGCTTCCATTTAAATATTTCCCAACAGAACCCTGTGAGCACTCAGAATTAGAAGCACTCTCAAATACTGCTAAAAAACAACCTTGGGAAGACAACGATTAGGGATTTATTGCATAGTGGCTTCTTTGATGCTTGACAGATGGCCTCCCACTTCAAAAGCTTTGAATTCGAGAGGTGCCCCTGTCCCTCCTGTCCTGCCATCACCAGGTCTGCATCACAATCCCTGTTGGCCTTTAAGTTAATGGGTCTGTGACCTTGTTCTTTTTACCAAATCATCATGTTCTTGATCCTTCCAGTGTGCCATTCATGGAGGAGCAGCTTCTCCCTCATCCCCTGTCCACGGGACTGGGGTTTTTTTCCTACTTCGATGGTGGGAGACATCTTAAAGGTTAGAGAAAGCTGCCTGTAGCAGTGTCTGGTCATTAGACATGTGACTGATGTCATAGCTTCCTTTGCTGTGAGCTTAGCCAGCCACCTCTGGAACAGCGATGGACCACACAGGCTCAAGAAGACTGCCTCCTCCTGACTTGGAGATTTAAGATGGGTATGTCTTCCTTTAGCCTCACCTTTCTGTCCCATGGAGTCTGATTTTTGTTCATGACGACTGTGGTTTGCCTGTGTTGAGCCCCTCAAACTGCCTAGCCAGCAGCTGTGAGGGGAATTGAACATTGCCCCTCCTGTAGTTAAGAGCTTACGTGCGCTCTATCTGTCGGATTGTTCTGGTCCCTTGTAAGGGACAGAAGGCTTCTGTGGAGATATGAACCATGGAAGTTCTGTTTGGTTGAAGGCTGAGCTTTGTTCTCTGGCTCAGGTGCTTTCTTCTTTTAGAGAGGTGATAACCTGCCACTGGGCCTCTGTTGCAGTCCTGTTTCTCTTCTGTTTCTTCAGTTCAGAAACACTGTTTCTGTTTTTCTGGGCTAGTTCAAAGGCCCTGCCTTGTTAACCCTTGGTATTTTGCCATCTTCAGCTCTCCCTGGAAGGCTTGAGGAAGAGCATGTACCACTTTCCCTTTCTCCATTTCAGGTATCTTGGGAATTGACTGTTAATGACTCTGCATCAGAGTCCCAGGACCTGTCTCAGTATCCCCGATACACAGAATGGATGTCATCAGTGAAAGTGTGGGAAAAAGTTGAAACAAGTCTGCTTTCTTGACCAGGCCTCTGAAGCATACGTTCCTACCAGCATATAAACGCAAATAACAGGAGGAAAAATCCTAAAGTCCAAATTCATATGTGTGAGTGCAAATGTATGCAAATTTATTACTACCTGCATCTGTGTGTAGGCATTTTGTTACGATTCTAAACAAGAGAACTGTAGACGTGTCCATTTTTTAACTGTGTGAGTAGAGTGACACTGTGGGCTCTAAAGCCAGGCTTGGATTTGAATCCAACTCTACCAGTAATTTTGGGGAGAATTACTTAGCCTCCCTAAGTTCAGTTTTATTTGTTTTCTATAAACAGGAGGTAATAGTAGTCGCTTAATAGGGTTGTTTTTAAATTAAAGTGAACAGGGGTGCCTGGGTGGCTCTGGGTTAAGCCTCTGCCTTTGGCTCAGGTTACGATCTCAGCGTCCTAGGATCGAGCCCCGC